>NC_080783.1:49685684-51037351 GCF_028018385.1 Neofelis nebulosa | reverse complement strand
AAAATACACACTGGATTTTGAAGACTTAGGAAGAATGTGAGCTATCGCATTTAGTTTTTTATGGTGATTACGTATTGAAAATGATGATAATTTGGACCTGCTAGATTAAATAAACTACTTATTTTTACTTTTTTAATGTGTCTCCTATAGAATTTAAAATTACTTCTACTGCTTATGTTCTATTTGGACAATGGTATTCTAGCCAAATCAGAATATTCTGGCCTGGGATATTTTTCTAAAAGGCTGATAAGTAAATTTCATGTTTGGTTTGAGAATGACTGGCTTATAAATTTATGCTAGTTTTCATTACTTCTCTGATAACCAATGAAAACAAAGGTAGTTTACAGTTATTACTATGTTCAAAATGTTTAAAAGTCTTGTGTTATAATTTGTAGAGAATGTTTTTCTCTACAAACATTCTCTTTTAAAAGTTGGTAAGAATATTATTATTAGTTAAAACCCCTCATTAGTTTTGCCCCAAGACTTTGCTTAGCCTCTCTCTAATCGTGAAAGAAAATGGCATTAAGAATTGAACAGTACATTTTGTATCTCTCTTAAAGTTATTTCAACATTTGGTTCTGGTTGCTAGATAATAGCTAGATTTTAGATTTCCTTAGTTTAATCAGAATCTGTTACTAAAAAATCTATTTCTGTATATTTACTTCTAGAGAAAGTCTGTTCTCATTCTTGATTAGATATTGCCTTTGTTTAATCTTTAATTTTCTCACATTTAAAGGAATTAGTATTGATAATTTTCTTGCTTTGTAACTTTCTACTAGTAGAGACAGAGGCATACTGTCTTTTTTATTATATAGACTGATTTGTTTAAAAAAAAATTTTTTTTTTTTTTTTAACATTTATTTATTTTTGAGACTGAGAGAGACAGAGCAGGAGCAGGGAAGAGAGAGAGGGAGACACAGAATCCGAAGCAGGCTCAAGGCTCTGAACTGTCAGCACAGAGCCTGATGCAGGGCTCAAACCCACAAACCATTAGATCATGACCTGAGCTGAAGTCAGAGGCTTAACCAACTGAGCCACCGAGGTGCCCCTATATAGAGTGATTTGAATCTGTATTATTTCATGGTTTGTAAATGTCTGCTTAAAAATAGAATTCTGCCATCTTTCTGTTTTTCTGTGTGTTATTTCAAATATTGTGCTTTAGGAACTAAAAACAAATAGCAAAGTTATTTTCTACTAAGAACAGTGTCTTTTTATTTAATGTAACTTAACTTTAAACAAAGAATATGCTAAAGGGTATAACATATTTTAGAATCATACTGCTCAACTTAAAGAAAAAAGTTGGAGTACTCTTAGATTGTGAACTAATTAGAGGCATCCTTAGTACCTGGTAGACATGCAGTTGTCTATTGAATGAAACCTTTCAACACTTACTGTGTTTATGTTCTGGTTAGATCATTGCGTTTTTACTCTAACACTTTATTCTATTTTCATGTAGCCAAACATTTCAGTAATGCAGAGTCCTCTTGTTGGAGTTATGACGACTACTCCTACTCCTGGAACAGGTAAAGGCCTTTTAATGTCAAAGACTATTCTGTCTTTTTTGAATGAGATAATATAAGACTTTGTTGATAATTGGCCAAAATTTTTTCTTTCATATTTCAAACTTGGAGACCTTGTCAAATGTTAGTAACTTCATTCATAAGGGAAATACTTTGTATATTGGATTTTTTTTCCCTGAACTTATAGTAGGTAGGATGTTATATTCTCAAAATATTAAGAGTTTAAAGAAAATATGTACTTAGTAGTGTTTCCTCAGTTACTAAAAACTGTAATTTAAAAAAGAGGTGTTGCAGTTGGGAAGAAAAGGAATACAGAGACTGAGCAATAAAGATGTTTTGAAAGCTTTTAATATATAGCTATAAATCTAAATGTCATTGACTACAAACAGCCACTGATTATATGTAGTTTTTCTTTAAGATTAATGGTATTTTTATCACCATCAGCATCATCATTAGCACAATTCTTGTTACATATTCATATAATTTATCAAATGATCTCTCAGTAAATATATGAACACATAACCATATGTGCCAGGCCCCGGGAAACTGAACAAAATAGGTAATCCATACCTTTATTGAGTTTGCATTTATTTAAAGAATTTACATTTATAAGTGAAATAATTAAACTATAAAGTTTATTAGAAGGTGATATATTTTATGGAGGAAAATTAAGCAGCAAAGAGGGGGAGTTAGCAGGTGAGGGCTTATAGGTTTAAATGGGGGGTAGTATATTAGTTTTCTATTGCTGCTGTGACAAACTACTACAAACTTAAAAGTGGCTTAAACAACAGTTCTGGAGGTGAGAAATCTCAAATGGGTCTCAATGGACTAAAATCAATGCATTTATAAAGCTGTGTTTAGTTTATGGAAGCTCTAGGGGATAATCTGTTTTCTTGCCTTTTTCATCTTCTACCCACATTTCTTTGCTCGTGATCTGCTTTCTCCATCTTCAAAGCTAGCAACTTTGCATCTCTCTGATCATTCTTCTGTAGTCACATCTCCCCCTTCTCTCTTTTAAATACCCTTGTGAGTACAGTGGATCTGTCTGGATAATCCAGGATCATCTCCCTATTTTAAGGTCAGCTGGTTAGCAGCCTTAATTCCATCTGCAACCTTAATTCTCCTTTGTCATGTAACATAGCTTATTCCCAGGTTCCAGGGATAAGGACATGGGCATCTCTGGGGGCCATTATTCTGCTTCCTACAGAAAGGTAGAGGAAAAGTGACATTTACTCAGAAACCTAAACTCAGTAAGGGAGGGGCGCCTGGGTGGCTCAGTCGGTTAAAGCGTCCGACTTCGGCTCAGGTCATGATCTTACGGTTCGTGAGTTTGAGCCCCACGTCGGGCTCTGTGCTGACAGCTTGGAGCCTGGAGCCTGCTTGGGATTCTGTGTCTCCCTCTCTCTCTGCCCCTCCCTTGTTCATGCTCTGTCTCTCTCTGTCTCAAAAATGAATAAACGTTAAAAAAAAATTTTTAAAAAAATTAAGGGAGGTGGGGACAGTGTTCTAGAAAGAGAAAAACGTAGAGGCACTGAGGTGGCAGTGTGTCTTGGGTGTTCAAGGAGGCTAGTGTGAAATGGAGCGAGTGAGGGGTAGAATACTAGGAAATGAGGTCAGAAAGATAACGGGGACCCATAGTACAGGGTCTTGTATGTCATGGAATCAACTGGTTTTTACCCAGAAAAGGCAGAAAACAAATAGGATGAGACTGCTGCTGTGGTGATTACAGACTTTTGGTTAAGGGGCGGGGTAGAAGCAAAACCAAAATAAGAGGCTACTACTGCATTAATCCAGGTGAGGGACAAAGCAGGGTGGGAAGAGAAAGAGGAACAACAACAACAAAAAAGATGGGACAGAAAAGCCCAGCAAGACAGTAGATTTAAAAGGAACCAGATCAACCATTATATAAACTGAAATGTACTAAACACTGCAGATAAAAGGCAGAGGTTATCAGAATTGTTAACAAAAGCAGTATCCAAAGACAAGTTGTTTTTTTTTTTTTCATCTTCTGAGTCCAGAGTTTTTCAAGCGTCTGAATCTTCACTGGTGGCAGTGGTTTTTATAGTCACTTATAGGTAGATTTCTGCTACCAGTTTGATCAAGGCTATTTAGGCTTTTTCTGTATGTTCTTCAGATTTCTTCTACTATCCAGCCACTGCCTGGTTCCAAAGCCACTTCCACATTTTTAGGTATTTGTCACAGCAGCACCTGGCTTATAATCAGAATCTGTATTAATTTTTGTAAGTTTATTTATTTTGAGAGAGAGCACACACGAGCGTGGGAGGGACAGTGAGAGAGGAAGAGAGAGAACAGCTCAGAGCTTGACTCTGGGGCTTGATCTCACAAACTATGAGATCATGACCTGAGCTGAAATCAAGAGTCTAACGCTTAACCGACTGAGCCTCTCAAGTACCTCATAATCTGTGTTAGTTTAAATTTGCTGCCTTAACAGATTATCATAAATTTAGTGGCTTAAAACAATACAAAACTTTTTTTTTTTTTTTTTTTTTTTCCTCAATTGTAAGTAATCTCTACAACTGTTGTGGAGCTTGAACTTGTAACTGTGAGATCAGGAATTTCATGGTCCACCAACTGAGCCAACCAGGCACCCACCCCTGTTTTTTCTTTTTAAAGATTTTAAAACAGATTTATTTTCTCACTTTTTTTCTTTGCTTTAGAGCTCGGGTGTCAGCAGGGCTGTGTTCTCTTCATGAGGTTCTGGGTATTAATCCACTTTCAAGCTCATTCATGTTGTTCGAATTTACTTCCATGTGGTTGTAGGACTGAGGTCCCTGTTTCTTTCCTAGCTGTTGCCTGGAGGTGTTTCTCAGCTTGTAGAGTCTGCCCTTATTCTTTGGCTTGTGACTCCCTTTCCATATTCAAAGACAGCAGTGGCAGATCAAGGTCTCTTTTATACTTTTAATCTCTCTGACCTCCCTCTTCTCTTGTATTTCTGACTTGACTTTCCTGCCATCTGCTGCTATTAAGGGCTCATTTGATGATATTGGGCCTACTGGAATAATCCAGGGTAATTCCTTATTTTAAGATCCAGCTGATTAATAACCTTCATTTTATCCAGCAGTACCTGGACTAGTGTTTGAATTACCAATGAATTAAACCAGGGGACAGAAACTTTGGGGGTATATCTTTAGATTCATGTCTGCCACCTATACCATAGTGAACAATTTAGGTATGTTACCTCAGTCTTAGTTACATATGTGAGGTGGAATGTTCTGGGGGGAGTTCAGGTATTAACAGTCTTAATCTGATCATGCAAATAGGTAGATGACAATGTTTTGTTACTTGACTAGTTGCTACAATAGTGACTCTTCATTATTCAGTTGAGTCAGTTAAGTCATCCCAGGGACATTGAAAATGCAAAAACACAATGTTAAGTAATGTACTTCATGCTTTAAAGGTTCTCTTAGTTGTTTGAAAAGCATACATGATAATATTCTTATTGTTGTCAAGTAGAAGAACACATGATTAAAGTTATTTAAACATCCTTTTGTTATTTTTCTCAAATAGTGTTAACTTCTGTGAGGTTCTTGTACTTTTAGAATTTTTTATGAAAATACAAGAACCATGGTAGGAAAATAATATGTATCGTAAATTGGCCACTGGGAGCCACTGCTGCTTCTACTTTGAGGTTAAGGAATTTATGTTTAGAAAGTCTTCATGTGGCATATGTGAAAAAGAATATTTTTGAAAAGATATGATGGGCATGAGGATCTATCGTGTGATCAATAATAAGCAACAAAAAGGGGGAAAAGAAGTTGACTTGAGAAAATTGAAAGGAAAACGTAGACTTAAAACTTAGAGCTTTTTTTTTTTTAGGTCCTATAGTGTTAACCAAATGAAAATTTCTTGTATAATTTGTAAATTTTAACTTTCTGAGATAGACAACTTTTATAAAGAGATATCATGGGGTTTAGTGATGTTAGTGTGTTTATGCTTAGGTCTTTGTGTCCAATAAGGAGTTTTTTGTTTGTTTTAATTTTGTAAGTGATGTTAAAATCTTTTTAAAAATTTTATTTCTGGTGCAGGGAAACCTTGGTCATATGATAAAGTGAGAAATCTAGATTAGAGAATTTCAGAAACTGTTTTCAATCATGGCATATTATTGCCCTGAGTATGTTTGGCCTGTTTCCCTGTCTGCACCTCTCAGTTTTCTTCTGCTGCTATTTAAATATTCCTCTGTTTTTCACACTCTTTTAAATTTTTTCTTAATTTTTTTGAACTGCTTTCATGTATCTATCCGTTTTCTTCTCAAATGGTATACCACTTTTGTCTACTGAATTAGAATCCTTATTTATGTTAGCATATTGTTAACGGGCTAAGTGTGTTATTCAGACTATAGTACTTTCCAAGTGTTTTTGTTGATGCTAGGAGCTCAGAGTTCTGATAGTGTTCCTAGGAGAGGAAGAAGAGGACTGATTTACCTGTGAGGGACCCTTTCCTGACACTTCTTTTTCTGATCTGGGTTAGCTGATCTTGCATGTGCTTCTGTACAGCTGTCTCTGCTTAGCTCCTATCTTTCTCCACTACTGGACTATGAACTCCTTCAGGACAGAGATTCTTTCTGTATTTTTCATTATTTACCCATCACAGAGCTGGTTATAAAGGGACCTCAGTAAACATTTGTTGACTGAATGGGTTGATGGATATAAACTGTAGTGAATTGAATAGTGGCCCTGAAATGGTATGTCCTTGTCTTAATCCCCAGAATCTATGACTCTTACTGTGTGGTTCAAATAAATAGTTAAGGTCTTGAGAGGAGGAGCTCCCAAGGAAATCTTGAAAATTCAGGAGAGAGCAGAGTAGGGAGAAGGTAATCTTGATAATTACCTAGATGGTCCCTAAATTCAATCATTAGTGTCCTTAACAGGAAAGAGAGATTTGACACAGACCTCCAAAACATGCAGTGGATTAGGTGATGTGAAGACACAGATTGGAGTGTTGTCACCACAAGCCAGTGAACACCAAAATATGCCAGCAGTAACCAGAAGCTAGAAGAGGCAAGCGATGGATTCTCTCTGAGTGCCTTTGGCACACATTTGGCCCTGATGAAAATTTGATCTTGGACTTCTGGCTGTGACAAGAGCTGTGAGACAATAAATTTCTCTTGTTTTCAGCCACCCAGTTTGTGGGTAATTTGTTAGAACAGACACAGGAAACCAGTATATATGTATATAACGTTTTGAGGTGATGACATCCCAATACCAAAAAGAGGATTGGAATATTTGTGTCTAACTTGACATGGCATAGTTTTAAAAAAAATTACAATTAGAGTAGTAAACACTAACCTTACTCCAGATTGCATTAGTTTCGGATGCTGCTGAAACAAATTATCGCAGATTTATGGCTTAAAACAACTCAAATTTGGGGTGCCTGGGTGGCTCAGTTGGTTAAGTGTCCGACTTTGGCTCAGGTCATGATCTCACGGTTCATGGGTTCAAGCCCCGCATTGGGCTCTGTGCTGACAGCTTGGAGCCAGGAGTCTGCTTCAGATTCTCTCTCTCCCTCTCTCTCTCTGCCCCTCCCCCGCTCACTCTCTGTCTCACTCTCAAAAATAAATAAACATTAAAAAAATTTAAAATAAACTCATTTATTACATTAAAATTCTGGAGGTCAGAAGTCTAATATTGTCAATGGGCTGAAATCAAGGCATCAATAGATCTGTGTACTTTTCTGGAGGTTCTAGGGGTTAATTTTTTTTTTTTTTTTTTTTTTTTCCCCCGTCTCCTTTCTAGCTTTTAGAAGCTATCCATATTTCTTGGCTCGTGGTTCCCTACCATCTTCGAAGTCTGCACTAATCAGTTGGGCCTTTCTTCTACCACTCTTTCTTTCTCCATTTAAGGAATCTTGTGATTATGTTGGACCTACTAGGTTAATCCAGGATAATATTCTCATTTAAGATCAGGTGATTAGTAGTCTTAATTCCATGTACATCCTGTATTTCTTTTTACCATGTAATGTAATATGCTCACAGCTTCTGGATATTAGGATTTGGACATCTTTGGGAGACCATTTTCTGCCTAACATACTGATTTTTTAAAATTAGTCACCAAAATTTATTTAATCTCATGCCAGACTAACCATAGTACCATTGAATAGAGTCTAGCTTTGGTGGGGATAATATTTTCTATTTTAGTCAAAATAATAAAAGCAGATAGTTTTTAAAAATCAAACAGTACTAAAAAAAAAAAAAAATCAAACAGTACTTAACTATGTACAATGAAATGCAGCATTCTTTAGCCTTATTCCTCCAGAACCAGTCCAGACCTTAGAGCTATTCCTTTTGGAATTTACTTTCATTTATCTAAATGAGATGCTATGTTAGTTTCAAATTACCACAAATTTAGTGGCCTAAAATAATTCATATTTATTCTGTTGCAGTTTTGTAGAAGCCAGAAGTCCAGAATCAGTTTCCTTGGGCTAAAGTCAAAGCGTTGGTAGGACTAGTTTCTTCTGGAGGTTCTAAGGAGAATTCATTTTCTTTTTTTCTCCCAGCTTCTAACAGTTACCTGTATTCTTTGGTTTGTGGCCCCTTTCATCTTCAAAGTGTATCTCTCCAATCTCTGTTTTCATCATCACATCACCTCTATGGAGTTAAAAAATCTTCCTCGCTCTCCCTTTTTTAAGGGCACTAGTGGATATATTGGGAGCCCACCTGAATAATCTTGGATAATCTTCCCATTTCAAGATTGTTAAGCAAATCTGCAGAGTCCCTTTTGCCATATAAGTAAAATATTCACAGGTTCCAGGTATTAGGATATAGTCATGTTGGAGGTCCATATATTGTTGGAGTCCACCATATATGATTATGTGGCTAATCGATTGTCAGTTTTCAATGTTGGTATATTATCTTAAGGTAATTGGAGTTTATCTTACCTCCACATTATCTGAATATAATTATATCAGACTTTATTCCTTTGTCAATGTTTGTTATGACTATATAAACACTTTTTTATGCTTAACCAAGTAGTATAATTTATCTTTCTCTAAAATTTTTCTAAGTTGGGGCGCCTGGGTGGCGCAGTCGGTTAAGCGTCCGACTTCAGCCAGGTCACGATCTCGCGGTCCGTGAGTTCGAGCCCCGCGTCAGGCTCTGGGCTGATGGCTCGGAGCCTGGAGCCTGTTTCCGATTCTGTGTCTCCCTCTCTCTCTGCCCCTCCCCCGTTCATGCTCTGTCTCTCTCTGTCCCAAAAATAAATAAAAAACGTTGAAAAAAAAATTTTTTTAAAAAATAAAAAAAATAAAAAATAAAAAAAAAAAATAAAATTTTTCTAAGTTAATAATTGTATTTTTTCCCATTTGTCTAATTTTCTCTGTGCCATCTACTCCTTTGATTCTAGGCAAATATCGTTGCTAAGATACATATCTGAGCATTTTAAAAATGCTCAAAGATAGTTTCAAATAGTTTTTTGTTTCACTTTAAACTGATAACTCTCTTTTAGCCTCTGTTTGGGCTGTTTCCTGTTTGAGCATGGTACACGGCTATCTTCCTAGGACTTGCCTTGGCAAGTTTCTGAGCTATTTGCTCATTTTTGTAAGGAACATATTTGAGTAGCTTTCTAAGCTTGTGAGGGAAATGAAATTTTAGACCTCATGTTGACTGAAATGCTTTTTTTTCCCCTCCCTCCCCTGTCTTCACACCGAATTGCTAGTTTGGCTGGGTATTGTATTTTAGGTCAGAACTTTGGAGTCATCATTCCATTCTCTTTAAGCTTCTAGTGTTTTGTGGAAGTCATGTGTGGTAATGATTTCTTAGTCTTTGTATATGGCCTGGTTTCAAAAAATTTTAAGATCTGTGGTTAGTATTCTCAATTGCACAACTGTGCTATCGCGTGGGGCTTTTTCATTTGTTTCTCTGGGGAATTAATTGATCCTTTAAGTCAAGATACTTACCTACAGTTTGGGGAAATTTTCCTGTATTTGTTCAATAATTGCTCTTCTTTTTGTTTCCTACTTCTGGAATTCCTTTGGTTTGTAAGCACTGCAGAGATACTTTTTCTCCCTTACATTGTCTTTTATATATGTATTCTACTTTCTGAGACATGTCTTCAGTCTCAGCTTCCAACTCTTGTAATAATTTATTTTGTCATTTTTAATTACCAAAAACTTTTCTGTTGTTGTAGATCTCTGAATGTCTTTAAAAACATAGTTTCCTTTTCTTGTTTCATGGGTAAAATGTCATTCCAGTGAGAATAATGTTGGTCTTTTTTATTCTTGCTCATATTGTCTTGTTTTTTAAGTTTTCTTTCTTGGTAGAGGCATATTTAATTGAATGAGAGACTAAAAAAGCTCCTTGAAATCTGTGCATGTGTATGGATCAACATTGTCTGGAAAGTGGAAATTGGTGGCTTTTTTGTCTCTTACTGGACTTTCCTGTAAGAGGAATGGACCGTCAGTTAAATTTTTGTTGGGGAAATCTCTGATTTCAGCATATGTAGGTCTTTTTTTCTTTTAAGTTTTCTCAAAGAAGAATTCTTTATATTGAGCCTTAATGTCTGTGTAGGTGGTCTGAATTTAGAAAGGGGAGAAGTCTCCTTTTCAGTATGCAGACTTTCACTTAATCAGTTTCCATACAGTTGTTCTCTGCTGTGATTAGACTTACTGGGTCCTGAGCCATTTAGATTCCTTTTCCTCAGATATTAAGTCCTTGGTGTCATCAGGTCCAGTGGCTGAATGATAGTCATCTGGCTGCTTAAGATGAGGTAGGACCTATCCTCTCATTTCTTATTGTATACACTTTCAACTAGTTTTCTTTGATTTTAGCCAGCAGCCTCTTTCATACCTTCCATAGTTCCTGTGTTCTCAAAACCTGAGGCTTTCTAGAATGATTGTCATTGGGTGTCTGACAGGGATTAGAGGTGAATACAAGTGTTCAGTTCACCATGTTTGATTGGGTGTTGTTATACACATTGTTCATTATGTTCTTGGGTACAATGAGTTTGTTAAATTGAAAAGTCTGAGGACACATTCCCTACAAGATTGCCCTCACTTCTGATGCCAGTTACAAATTTGGAGGTCCCCAAGCCTACCCTCACTTCAGACCAACTGGCTACAAATGCAGGGATTTCCAGCCCTACTCTAAGATTTGATAATTTACAGGAAAGACTCAGAACCCACTGAAAGTGCTATGTTTAAAGTTACAGTTTTATTAGAGCAAAACAGTATAAATTAGAGCCAAAGAAAGATGTATAGGGCAAAGTTTGGGAGAATTCCAAATATGAAGCTCCCATAGCATGTTACCCTCTATGAGAAATAAGCCCGCTAACCCAAAGGAGGGACGTGGAGACTCGGAGCACAGTGAAGTGAGTCTTTAATCAAGATTCTTGCAAGAGTGGGGTGTCTGATAGGCATGCTCCCTACAGTTACAGCAGACAATGTATCTTCTCGTGTGCAAGTCCCTCCCCTGATTCCTCATTAGCTGAGTTACAGAGGTTACAGCCTTACCTAGAAATCACTTATGCCCATGTAAGGCAAAAAATACATTCCTTGAGGTGATGCAGAGACTTCAGTTCTTTGGCGCATGCTCATTGCAAAGCCCGCAAAATGGAGATGGGGGCGGGGAAGAAGAACCCAGAAGTAAGTGTCTAAGGGTTTGGGACTCCATTGGGGGGGGGGGGGGTTGTACATATTTCCAATAGGTTGTAAACCTATTGTTAATCAGACAGCACAGCCTTTATTTGGTATTTCTGAAAGTGAATCATTTCACTTCTCAACACCCTCCAGAATTGATATATGGTGCTTATACTGGCAGCTAGGGAAGTTCACTGAAGCCTTCATGTCCAGAGTTTTTATTAGAGTTTCATTAAGTAAACATGACTGATTGAGTCATTGATCAAGTGGCTCAAATCAAATTTCAGGCCCCTCTGCCCCAAGGTGGGATGATAGCATGTGGCTCAAAGCTCCAACCAGAATCACATGGTTGGTTTTTATGGTGTGACCTGCCCCCCCCATCCTGAATCACCTTGTTAGCATAAACTTATCAGGTGCACTTGAGGGGCCTGCCATGAATAACAGGGGAAAGTCTCCTGTCTCTGGGGAAGTTCCTAGGGTTTAGAGGTTCCCTCCCAGGAACCTGACAGAGGTCAGACCTCTCTTTGGACTGAGGCCAAATTCTTTTTTTTTTTAACGTTTATTTATTTTTGAGACAGAGAGAGACAGAGCATGGACGGGGGAGGGTCAGAGAGAGAGGGAGACACAGAATCTGAAACAGGCTCCAGGCTCTGAGCAGTCAGCACAGAGCCCGACGTGGGGTTCGAACTCGCAGACGGTGAGATCGTGACCTGAGCCGAAGTCGGACGCCTAACCGACTGAGCCACCCAGGCGCCCCGAGGCCAGATTCTTTATTGCACATAGAGCTACTTGGTTTCATGGTAAGAAGGAACAGCACTGTCAGGAACCACTTTTTTCCCAAGTTTCTTGTGCCGTATATCTGTTTAAAATTTATCACTCTTTTTATCTCCATTTATGTTAGTGGCCTATTTTGAAATAATTAAATCTATTCTTTAATTGAAGACATTTCATAAAGGGTAATAAGGTCTTTTGCCCTCTACTTTAATTTGATCTTATGAAGAGTGTTTGAATAGTAATTTACCAAGGGAGACACATTACAGTCCAATTTGATGTGGTTTGATAGGTGTACTTTATTTTCATCTTATAAAGCTTAGCATGTGGGTACAAGAAGTCTGATTGAAAGGAAGTAAAATCAGTGGAGCAATTAAACATTAACAAGGTGGGGGGCAATTATGCTAAAGTTATGTAAATAGTTTTAGATTATGTATAAGTAATTATGTTTTTCAGAGTAGTTGACAGGGCAAAAATTAGATTGCTTATTCGTTTGAGACTTAATTTTGATTTGTTTTATTTTTAAAGGTCATAATGGTTGTCTCATTTTGAGCCTTCATTTAATTTCTTGCTTGAAGGTTATTACATGATGTAGCATAACTAAATTGAACCTTTTTAATGGTAATACACAACATAAAAAATTGGAATTGGCTTTAGATTTTATATTAAAATGCTCTTTACCATCTTTTGTATGTTAAAGGCATGTCTTTGTGGTAAGAACTAAATTCATTTAAAAATATCTTTTGTGTGCTTTTGCTTATTTCCTAAAGGGATAGTTGATAAGTTAGTTGATAAGCAGACACTTGTCAAAGTAGCGAGTTACATTTTAAATCATCCTCATTTTTTTTTTTTTTTTTAAAGTTTACTTATTTTGAGAGAGCATGTGTTTGCACGTTTGCACCATCAGGGAGGGGCAGAGAGAGAGATAATTAATCTCAGGCAGGCTTCACACTGACAGTTAGATGCAGGGCTCGAACCCCCACAAACTGGGAGGTCATGACCTGAACTGAAATCAAGAGTTGGATGCTTAACCAATTGAGCCACCCAGGCACCCCAAATCCTCATTTAAAAAATGTGTTGTACTTATTAATGCATCTGTGATGATGAGGAAAAAGAATAATTGGTAGATAAATGTATTATAGCATGTATGTAGTTTGATTCTTTTTTTTTTAATGTTTATTTATTGTTGATAGACCGAGTACGAACAGGGAAGGGGCAGAGACAGAGGGAGACACAGAATCTGAAGCAGGCTCCAAGGTCTGAGCTGTCAGCACAGAGCCCGACGCAGGGCTAGAACTCATGAACTGTGAGATCATGACCTGAGCCAAAGTCGGATGGATGCTTAAACAACTGAGCCACCCAGGCACTCCGCAGTTTGATTTTTTTTCAATAAATTGTATTATCTCTTTTATTAAGCATGAATTTGGTTTTAAAATTTAAATCTATAAGACTCAGCCATGTAATACACTGAGATTCCATTTCCTTCTTGTATACCTTTTGTGTTCTCTAGAGTTAATAATGATTGCATATCATCATTTGCTTGATTACTTTTATAAAAATATTTGAATATTCATTTTTCAAGCTTTCTGGCTACTGAGCTATTTTTTGTTAACCTGGTTACTTGATGGCTGAACGTAAGCAATCTTGAGCATCTTTCCTTGTTTCCTAGTAATGTCTAAGAATGTTCTGTTCTGAATTAGATTCTTCAATAATCGTTTATAGAGCTGAGGTGAACTGAAACTTTTTTCTGAAAGAAAGGCTGCATTACTAGGTTAAATTAGATTAATTGTGGGTTTCTACATTTGAGTCCAATTAAAGGACATGGATGCAAGTTGTATGACATAGTTAAAAGAGTTAAGAATTTTCAAATCTTTAGGTGATCATATTTTTTCTCTTTACCTAGAATCACATTGTTGCATTATAGTTTTTACTTGATTGATTAGCTTTAACTTTTGATACTGTTGAGGGTATAGTTTTGGTTTAGTACTTTTTGGAGGCAAGAGATGGACATCATTCCTGGAAATCTTTCAGACTTTATATATTTGTGCCTTCAATGTAAAAGAAGTACCAATGTATGTACCAAGTACATCATTTATATTGAAGTTTAGTATTGTTAAAATAGTTTTGTGAGTTCTTGTCTAACACTATTCCATTTTATTATTGGAGTAACAGGTAAGTCTTGTGGGTATAATAACTAAGGGAAACTAACATTTATTACAGGTTTAAGATACAGTTGACATAAAACATGTATATGTTTAAGGTTTACAGTATGTTTATTCAACAAGCGTATGTTGTAGAATGACCATTGTGTTGACTTTCAAGTATATAAAACAATACTATTAACAATAATCACCATGGTGTTGTTTAGATCCCCAGTACTTACTCACCTTATGACTGGAAGTTTGTACCCTTTGACCAATATCTCTCCATATCCTTCAGCTCCTAGGCCATAGTAACCACTACTCTACTCTCTGTTTCTCTGAGTTGGGCTTTTTTACATTTCACATATAACTGAGATCATACAGTATTTAGTATTTGTCTTTTCTTTGCTGACTTCTTTCACTTACCATGCATGTCATGTTAATGGCAGGATGCCATCCAAATGGCAGGATTTCCTTCCTTCTCATGGCTGAAAAACATCCATTGTGTATATGTACCATCTCTTCTTTATCCATTCATCCACTGAGGGACACTTCGATTATTTTCATATCTTGGCTAATGTGAATAATGCTGCAAGGAACATGGAAGTGCAGATACCATTTTGAGATCCTGTTTCCATTTTCTTTGGATCTATATCCAAGAATGGGATTGTTGGATCATGTGGTAGTGCTATTTGTAATTTTTGAAGCATCTCCATAGAGTTTTCCATAGTGGCTGTACCAATTTATATTCCCACCAGCAGTGTACAAGGATTTCCTTTCCTTCGAATCCTTGCCAACACTTAGCTCATGTCTTTCTGATGATAGCCTTTCTAAAAGGTGTGAGGGGATATCTCATTGGGGCTTTGATTTGCATTTTCCTGATGATTAGTGGTTTTGAGCATCATTTTGGTACCTGTTGGCTATATGTATGTTGTCTTTGGAAAAATGTCTATTCAGTTGCTCTGCTGACTTTTTTTGCTGTTGAGTTGTATGAGTTTCTTATATATTTTAAAGAGTAACCCCTATCATATACGTGGTTTGCATATACTTTCTTCCATTCCATATGCTGCCTTTTCATTTTGCTAATGATTTTGTAGATGCTTTGGGTAAGTATGGACTTTAACAATATTAATTCTTCCTATCTGTGAACGTGGTATATCTTTCCATTTGTTTTTTCAGTTTCTTTGATCAGAGTCTTGTGGTTTTCAGTATATAAATCTTTCATCTCCTTGGTTAAATTTATTCCTATGTATTTTATTATTCTTGATGGTATTTTAACATTTATTTATTTTTGAGGGACAGAGCATGAGCAGGGGAGGGGGAGAGAGAGAGAGAGACAGAGAGAGAGACAGAGAGACAGACACAGGATCCCAAGCAGGCTCCAGGCTCTGAGCTGTTTGTTAGCACAGAGCCAGACACGGGCCTCGAACTCACAAACTGCAAGACCATGACTTGAGCTGAAGTCGGAGGCTCAACTGACTGAGCCACCCAGGCGCCCCTTCTTGATGGTATTTTAAAGGAGATTATTTTATTTGTTTTTTAGTTATTAAATTGTTGTCAACGTGTAGAAATGCAACTGATCTCTGTGTGTTGGTTTTGTATTCTGCAACTTCACTGAATTCATTAATTAGTTCTAAAGGTTTTTTAGTGGAGTCTTTAAGATTTTCTATGTATAAGATTATTTTATGTGCAAAAACAATTTTGCATCTTTCTTTCCGATTTTGGATGCCTGTTATTTTTTATATTTTTCTTACTTGATTGCTTTGATAAGGACTTCCAGTACTATGTCAAAAGGAGTGGTAAGTGGGCACCCTTGTTCCTGATTGTAAAGGAAAAAACCTTCAGCCTTTTCATCACTGAATATGATGTCAGATGTGGGCTTATCGTATATAGCCTTTATTATGTTGAAGTATGATCCTCCTATAACCAGTTTGTTGAGCATTTTTATCATGAGAGAATGTTTTGTTTTTGTCAAAAGCTTTTTCTGCATCTGTTGATGATCATCTGATTTTAATCTGGCATTTGTGTCAGAATAATGCTGCCCTGGTAAAATGGAAACTAACATTTATTGAACCTATTAAACATACTCTTTCAGTTAATCTTCTCTATGTTGGATAGATGTTAGATACGCATTTGTGTTTTGTGTTCTTCATATGTAAAAAGCAGAAGCTAGGTTCTATCTCATAGAATTGCCTTTAGGATTAAATATGAATACATGCAAATAACCTGTAATCCCACCTTGAACATAGTATAAATGCTCAATCCTTGTTAGCAATTATCATTAATATTGTTACTGTTTTTTTATTTTTTGTTGTAATATTTGGGAAGTAAGGCTCAGTAACTCTCTTTAATTGTGACATTAAGTTATAGAACTATAGTGTGAACTAACTACAAACCCTTTTACTCTATTCCCACTCATCTTCCCATGATGCTCTCTAGCAAGGTGAATGATTGGTTCAGGGGTAGCAACACTAGCCTTCTGCCATCCAGTCCAATCCTTTCTGGGCTTCTGACACAATTACGTGTTACCTTCCTCAAAGCAAGGTGTTGTACTTCCTTCTCCCCCTATACATTAAAGATATTTTCATTATTTTTTGTAATTCACTAGCAGTTGGAACATGAGGATCTAAAATAAAATAAGAATGTTCCAAAATAGATTGCAGGGGGGCTGTTTAGGTTTTTCCTTTTTAAAATTTGCTCTGACCTTTTAAGTGTTGTATCTGGAAAGTAACTTGATTCTCCAGTCCTTCTTTGTTACGGATTAACAGTGTGTCACTGTGACTGGTCGTTGAATGTGTTTCTTTGTTAAGAGAACTTTTTGTGTGGTTCTAAGAAAATCATTCTGTATTCATGAGGAAAACTCAGTTACCCTTTTTGCATCTCAGTTTGGATTTGAATACTAGCTTTATTGCTCATTTCCTAATAGCAGTTCCTATGTGCATTAATCAAGCATTTTTAAGGTATATACAATGTATTCAACCCAAGATCAGCATTTACCAAAGTATGTGTTTTATGAAGGTAAAAAGTAGTCATTATAGTATAGGAAATTTTGGGTTGAATAAAGTTTTAAATATTTATTGACTAATCTTCACAAGTTTTTTTTATGTGCATTATAAATCTCCCATCAGGATAATATATTATATGGCCTTTTATAAAACTTAACACACTGGCTCTCCCCGCCCCCCTCCCCCCCCCCTTTTATTTTTCTAAGAATATACTTTGAGGACTCCATTTGACTACAGACACTTTGGAATGTTAGGTTGATTTTCAACTCAACTGGGAATTCAGGACAAATGACATGACTAAGCAGCAGATACACAGTTAGAATGTATTGAACAGAGAACCTCCAGAAAATCAGTAAACGTGGGTTGTGAATGATGTACAAGGCCCTGTAAAACAGTTGTTCTCAGGCTTCTTTGTTGTAGGATCCTTAATACATTCTTAGAAATTAAAGGCCAGAGAGGTTTGGGGTTATACCTATTGATAGTTACTGCATTAGAAGTTAAAAAAATATTTTACAGTATGTATTCATTTTAATGTAATTTGTTTCATGTAAACATAAGGAACTTTAAAAAATAACTTTTCTACAAGAAAAGATTATGATGAGAATGACATTGCTTTGTGTTTTTCAAATTTTAATGTCTGGTTTAAAATAGAGTTGAATTCTCATATCTGCATTGTTTTTTCTTTAAACACGTATTTATTTTGAGAGAGAGAGCACGCGCAAGGATGGGAGGGGCAGAAAAAGAATCCCAGTAGGCTTGCGCTGTCAGCATAGGAGCCAGATGCAGGGCTCGAACCCACAAACCATAAGATCATGACCTGAACCGAAACCAAGACTTGGATGCTTAACCTCCTAGACACCCCCTTATATCTGCTTCTGTATTCAATCTCGGTGCTTGATTGAATGCTTGATTGAATTGCATCAAGCATCCTTTGGAAAGGTCCATTGTACTCATGAGAGAATTAAGAGTATAAAGGCAAATGAAACCTTAAATCACTATGAAAATAACTTTGACTTGGCTGATCCCATCAAGAGAGGTTGTAAGTTATTCAGAGTCTCCAGTCCATACTTGTAGAATTGCTGGTGTAGTAAATACAAATGTTAACTAGATTACTTCCTAAGAGCTTGTCCTTTGAATTTGGATTGCATAGATTGGAATTTTGGCTGCACTTCTTGACATTATTTAACATCCCGTTTCCTAATTCGTTAATTGGAGTTACTAATAGAACCTACCTTGTAAGATGGTTAGAATTAAATAAACAGACCTGTAAAATGGTATAATAAGTACCATGAAATAAATAAATGAAATGTTGCTGTTCATTATTATTTCAAAATTTTAGTCCTGTTATGGCACTTTTGTTCACAATTTTCCATTGGCTTCCCAACTCGTTTGAGGTAAAAGCCAAAGCCTTTACTGTAGCTTACAAAGTTGTTTTTTTGGGGGGGATCTGATTTTTTTGTTACCTCTCGCTGTGCTCATATACTTGTTTTGACCTCACATCCCCTCTTCACTGTCTTGTTCATCAAACACCAATCATATCCTTTCTCAGGTCCTTTGTATGGGTTTTTTTCTCCATTTAACATTTATTTCTTCAGATACTGGCATGTTTTGCCCTCCCCCTTCTTTGGGTTTTTATTTTAATGTCACCTCAGCAAAATCTTTGTTTCATTTAACGCTTCCGTGTATGTATATAGGTACACACTGCTTTATCTATTTTTCTGTAGGATTTTCCTCCCTCCCTCCCTCCTTCCCTCCTTCCCTCCTTCCCTCCTTCCCTCCTTCCCTCCTTCCCTCCTTCCCTCCCTTCCTTCCTTCCTTCCTTCCTTCCTTCCTTCCTTCCTTCCTTCCTTCCTTCCTTCCTTCCTTCCTATTTGAGAGAGAGTGTGAGTGCAGGAAAGGGAGAGAATGAAACCCAAGCAGAGCCTGACCCAGGTTTGATCCCACAACTCTGGGATCCTACCCTGAGCTAAAATCAAGAGTTAGACGCTCAACCAACTGAACTGCCTAGCTGCCTCAAGGAGTTTCTGTTTTCTAATGTACTAGGTATTACTTATTTGTCTCTTTTCTACTAGAATTTAAGCTCCATTAGAGATAGATGGGGTTTTGTTTATTTTTTTATTTTTTTTTTTATTTTGGTCTTACTTTTCATTACTGTGTCTTCAATACCTATAATGATGCTAGGTGTGTATTTAGGCACTGAAAAAATATATTTTTTTGAGTGAATCATTATCATTACTGCAAAGAGGAAAGAATGGTTTCCGCTTCTCAGAAACGTGTGGTTTCAATAGGACAGTGCCTCTGAAATAAAATGAACATGTAAAGCAGTTAGTTTGGCATTTTGGACATGTAGAAGTACTCATTAGTTGGTAGCTGTTATTGAAGGATAAGCAAAGAAAGAACAGAATTAGACATTTAAATTAGAAATTACCTTAGTAAAAGAAAACTGCATTTGTATCTCAGGATCTAGGGTAGATACTGTTTAGGGACATATTGAAAAATATAGGTTGGAACTATATTGTGGAGCTTCTTGGATTATTCTGTAGGTAATGAGTTATTTCATAATTCTAATAAGGCAGAGGTGCTGTGATGAAAGTGGTAGATTTGGAAGATGAATCCAATAGTAGTCCTTGAGGTTGATTGGAGACCCTTTTGGTATAAGCTTAACTGGAAATTAAAACATTAGCAAATTTATAAAAATAAAACTTTTACAAAATCATAAATTATGCTCAATTATTAATGACCTCTGAAATTGTACAGTAGTATAAAATGATCATTTGATTACAATTTGCGTATCTTGAACTATTTATGCAATTGCCAACTTTTAATATATCTTTTCATTTACAACCAAGAGCTTTGATTTAAAATAAACCAAGATGCTTATATTGGTAACTAACTTACTAAATATACTAATATAGGGCAAAGTATGTTTAGTCCAGCAAACATTGGTCAGCCACGAAAGACAACATTATCTCCTGCACAGTTGGATCCTTTTTATACTCAAGGAGATTCTCTGACTTCTGAAGATCACCTCGATGACACTTGGGTAACTGTGTTCGGGTAAGGTTTCTGAATCATTTACCTTTCCAAAAAAACTAAAAACCAAACACTCCTTAACATTTCATAATAAATATTATCAGATGTCCCCCCCCCCCAAAAAAAAATTCTGCACAGCAAACACACATGTACCCACCACCTACCTTCTGTAGTTGTTAATATTTTACTTCATTTGTTTTATGTTCCATTAATTCATCTTTCTTTGTTGGTACATTTCAGAATAAGTTGCACACATTAGTACAAATCACGCTGACACTTCAGCATGCTATTATTAATTAGTGTTCAGTATTTGTTGATACTTTTAAAAAAAATTATCTGCTTCTCAGATGTATTTTCTTTAGTGTATTTGCTGGATAACGAAACAGAAATCCTTCTTTAGACTTACGAAACTCCCTTCTTTCTAGTGGTTATTCTCCATCAATTGGACTTAACCGGTTTGGAACTAACAAATTGAATTTCATTTGTGTATAGATGTGTGTGTGTGTGTGTGTGTGTGTGTGTGTGTGTGTGTGTGTGTGTGTGTGTATACACGCATATATGTCACAAGGTTGGTACTTTATAGTCACAGGATATTGGATATTAGTAGACATTATACATGATATTCCTGGATACATTTTGAATAGATTTTTAGATCCAAAAAAGTACTTTAAAGCATTTTGGAGATCATATTGCATCATTTCCATAAGAGAAAACTGAGGTGTTAGACTAAGTGATTTATTCAGGGGTTTACATATAGTTATTAGTAAAGTGTCAGCAAAAAACCTTAGGTCTTTTGATTTTTAAGTTGTTACTGTTCATGCCATGCTACATAAGGTTTGCTTCTGAAAGTGTGATAGGTCATACTGATATTGGACCTTACTATATTTAGTTTTGGGGTAAAAAATATAACAATAACACTTGAGCTTCTTGAAGAAAGAACAATGCACAGTAAATGTTAGTGCATTTGAATAGACTATGTACATTCAGTTTATTTAAAATTTAAAATTCAAAAGTAAATGTATAAGAATATACAATGAAAAGTTTTCCTTCCCACTTGTGTCCCCAACTACAGTTTTTCTCCCTTTTAAGGCAGTAATTGCCACCTGTTTTTTTGTGTAACCTTCCAGAGAGAGTCTATGTGTTATTGATTCTGTTTAGGTAAAAAAGCAAGATCATTGCTTTCCTTTATTCCCAGAAAGCCCATGCATAGCTCATAGCAATTGGATGGCTTTTTGACTTTTTTCTTTTCTTTTTTGTGTTTAAATTTTCATACTCTCTCACAACATGGCTATGTTTTTGAATTTGGGTGTCCCATCCCGTCTGTCAGGCTCAGTAATGTGTCACTTTTAAGATTCCGTAGTAATTGGATAAATTACTTGAATATCTTCTGCTAGTCTTTTTCTTCATTTTTAAGATACACACTTTTCCACCTATTAACTTTCTGTTGGTTTTATGTTTTAGTAACCCTCTGTATGAGTTTGATTGCGAGAACTGAAATGTTTTCTTCTAAGAGATAAAATATTTTATTTTGACTGTTTATAGGATAGTACATCTAAAATATATGTGTTCTTTGATAATTTAACTTTTTCCTAGTGACTCAAGGTCATCATGATATATATCATTCGTTGTTTTGGGGTGGTTCTTTTATAGGGTATTGAAATGTTTCCACTCAAAGTGGTTGTAGAGTCTTAGAATTACATTTTATTTTTCAAGTACCTCCCCTCTCTTGGAACCATTATTTCTCTTTCATTTTTATTTTCTTCAGCTCTTCTTTGTAGGCACTTTGCCTCATTTGTTGCTTTTCTTTGAGGTTAGAAATTTTATATCCAAACATACATAAAATAAAATTTCAGTCCTGAATGCAAGCTCTCGATAACTAAAGCTACTGGTTAAGGAAACTCCAGATTTTCAACTTAAAATAGCTTCATTGTTTGGACTATAAAAGTGATAACACCTCATAAAATATTTTTAAACCATAAGGAACTTTATAAAGAAGAAAAGAAAAATCACTTAAAAATTTTCAGAGATATATGGCTATTAAAATCTTGGTAACCACCCTTTTAAATGTTTCTATACTAATGATGCTGGTATTGATTTTCATTTTTATTTAGAACTAAACTTCTGAATTTTCAGTTGGCACTCAGTGTGTAAATACTTTGACCATATAATTTAAAATTCTTTTCCTTTTAATAGCTGTAGTATACCTAAGTATTTCACACACACACATAGACACATGCATATATGCCCTCGTAGAATAAATTATATACATAGCTGTGACATGATAATTCTTTTCTAAGAGTGTGATAATGGCAGTGAGAGTGGAATTTTAGAGATTTCATATGTGGAATCTGGGGATGGGGAAGAATGACTGAGTCAAAACTAATTTTAACATATTTGCTTTTGAGTAATGGGCAATGATATATTTAGCTGATACAGAGGAAAACAGAATGATCAGGGATCTCCTATTAATATTCTAGTCGATTGGGGGAAACTTATCTTGAAATACTTATACGTAGGGTAATTTGCATTTGTATTTATTATGGAAGTTGACTGTTTGGACAACTCTTTTTTCAGGTTTCCTCAAGCATCTGCTTCCTATATATTATTACAATTTGCACAGTATGGGAATATCTTAAAACATGTGGTAAGGCTTACTTCTTTTCAGTTCAAGATTTAGTGTGAAGAAAGAGAAGCTGTGAATTGAGGGAGACTTTGCTCCTGAATATTGTCTGCTTTTTTCCAAACTTAAAAGTTTTTCTTTCTTTTTTTAAGTTTTCATTGAATATGTCTGTTGCAGTCTAGAAGGCTAGAGGTTGCATAGTAGTTAATAAAAGGGATAAAGAAAGAAGATAAGAGAGCGAGAATTTCATGCTCCCCCCCTCTTTCCTTAAATGCTTCATAGTCTCTTAACAAAAATTACACCAAATATTATATAACTGTCTTCCAGTATCCGCTTGTTTTATTGGAGATGAAAGAAAAGAGAAGTTCCTTATTTACAGAGTTCATAGGGCGTTTTTAGCTTGTAGAGAGCTTTTTAAAAACAAGTATCTTACCTTGTCTTACCTATAACAAGTTATAAATAACAAATCTTTTTTCTGTTATCAGGGATTGACTTAATTCCTACAGAAATAACATTGATGAATACAATTTTTAACAATTTCATAGCAAGGGTTAGTAAGATCTTTTTATTTAAAAAAAAAAATTTTTTTTAATGTTTATTTATTTTTGAGACAGAGAGAGACAGAGCATGAACAGTGGAGGGGCAGAGAGAGAGGGAGACACAGAATCTGAAATAGGCTCCAGGCTCTGAGCGGTCAGCACAGAGCCCGACGCGGGGCTCAAACTCACGGACCGTGAGATCATGACCTGAGCCGAAGTCGGACGCTTAACCGACCAAGGCACCCAGGCGCCCCAGTAAGATCTTTTTATAAGAAACAATTATCTTTTGAGAATTACTTTCAGAGAATTTTTGCCACGTATTCTTTATATTGGAGAATTGAGAGGTAGAAATTATTGAAACTGTGTAATAGGATTTTTGTTGAATCCTAGCATTCAGTTTGTTATGGGGCATCAAATAAAAAGTAGAAGCATATATATCTCCTTATCTTTGTATTTTCTAATAAAATTCATGGTTAGGTTTTATATATTTTATGTTTTAAGGGACAACTTCATTCTTTGCAGATGTCTAACACAGGAAATTGGATGCATATTCGTTATCAATCTAAACTGCAGGCTCGGAAAGCCTTAAGCAAAGATGGAAGGATTTTTGGAGAGTCCATCATGATTGGTGTAAAACCATGTATAGATAAAGTAAGTTATTGCTGATGTAAGGAAAATGGCTTCATCTGTATGAAGAGTACAAGTCTAAGTATAGACATTGGCAGTTATGTCACTTTGCTTCACTGTGCCCCTTTTTCTTACTTCATAAAATATGATGATGTTATAGTATTGTTTTCATGGGAAGCTAAATTTTTAGTCATGGGACTTTAGAATTTAGAGGTAATCCATCCTGACTCCTTCATTTTATAGATAAAGAGGCCAACGGGACTTGGGTAACTTATCTAGAGTTGTTAAAGGTAAGATCTAGATTTTAGGTCTCCTAACTTCTAGCTCATTCTCCTGTGCAAAAGCAACATAAAAATCTTTAAATACTTCAAAGGAATGCTGCTCTTTCAAAATGAAATACTTCACATGAATGGTAACAGGGTTAACTATTTAATGGCTGAAACTTTTTAGTCATTTTTATTTTAAAATGTTTAAAAACTATTATATGCCTATAAATAATACTGAGAACAATTTATACTTCATGGCTTGTAAAATGATCATAATTGTTCTTAAGTAATTATACATGAACTTCTGTCTACCAGGCACTGTGCTCATATATACACATTAATGCACAAAGCAGGTCTGGCTCCTGTTCTTACAATCTGTGGTTACTTTAGAGTTCTGTAATTATTATATTATGCTGTAACATATGTTTGTAGAGGCCAGAGGAGAATCTGGGGTTCCTGGCTACTAAGTAGCACTGGAATTTCATGCCTTACTTCCCCCAGGATTTCCCCAAGAATCTTCTTTTTTCTCCCTTGAGGGTTTTTCATAGTATTTTTTAGGAGATTTTTACTCTTGTGAGTCTCTAGTCATCTTGAGGATGTTTGAGATCACTGAAGTGAGCTTTCTGGTTGAGCATTAGATCTCAAATACTAGCTAAGAAGTATGTATTGCTTTATCAAGCCTAAAATTGTTTGAAAGTTTAATTAGATCAAATAAAGTGTGCCTCTTTCAATAAATTTTTCTTTTTAAGTAGGGTGTAATAGTGGATAATAGCATATTATGTTTATAAACAGAGAAGTTCTTTACCTTTCTTTCTCCAGAGTGTTATGGAAAACCATGACAGGTGTGCTTTGTCATCTCCACCTCTAGCCTTTACACCACCAATCAAAACTGTAGGCACACCAACCCAGCCTGGAAGTGCTCCTAGGATTTCTACCATGAGACCTCTTGCTACAGCATACAAAGCTTCTACTAGTGACTATCAGGTATTTTAAGAATTAGATAAAGATAAACTTGAAAAAGTGAAATGCATAGCATGTTTAACCATTGGATTGATTTGTGTGCCATTAAATATTTCTTACGTGATTGCCTTGATGAAATCCCTATAAATTTGCATTCTTAAATTCCTTATTTTAAAAATTATAGTTTTGGCCAATTGAAAACTTACCTTGAATTTTAAAAAAATTTTGCCATTATTTAAAACATTTTGAAGGTTTTAGTTTTTTCTGAGTTATACTTGCATACATTAAAGTTTCTCTTATGAACATCTCTTGGTGTGAGGGAATATTAAAAAACTTGTTGAACTGATGACTGAATCTGATGGTATCACAAATGAAGAACCTCACTGATGTTGGAGTAGCTGTGGTTATCAAAGAGACCATTGACTAGCTCCCATTTCACTGTTTCTTGTTTCAAAAAAGTTTAAAGGGAAAGTTCATTATATTCATTGAAGAATGATAGAAGTATTATGACTCTCATTCAGTATGTTACTGTCTCCTACTTAATCAGGTTCTGAACTTGCCTAGTCACAGACACAGGTCCTGAAACAGCAAATAAAACATTTTTAATTTAGTAAGATAGTGACAATTTAGTCTTTTGATTTCCCCTGAAATTTGGAGACTAGGACTGGATTTTTCATTAAGGTTTTCTTTTAAGCCAGTCCTGTCTCTTTTATAGTAGGCTCCATGCCTGGTGTGGGGCTTGAACTCATGTCCCTGAAATCAAGAGTCAGATGCTCTGCCAACTGAGCTAGGCAGGCACCCCTAAGGATTTTAAAACCCTCATCTCTTGTAGCTTTTGTATTGTTTGTTCACTTTTCTGATATAAGGAGAAGATATAATTTGTCTTGCCAAAGGAATAGGATTTTGTGCTTTAAAGCATAAAGTTGTTCTAACTAAATCCCTATCTTCTCCTTTAAATATACAATTCGGTACCACAAATGCATTTAACTGTTTGGCTCTTTTAAATTAGCCATTAACTCTAGAATTGACTATGATACTTAAGAAACTATAGCCTAACAATTGTGTGTGCTTTTTTAATAGGTTATTTCTGACAGACAGACGCCAAAAAAAGATGAAAGTCTTGTATCCAAAGCAATGGAGTACATGTTCGGCTGGTAGTATAGTAAGAGCTAAGAATCACCTACCACGGAGGAGGCTGCTACACTAAAACAGAGTTAGCCCAGTACTGCCAGCTTGCCTTTGGTTAGTTATATAACCACTCTTGGCAGTGCTGAATCGCTCTCTCTCACTTTCTTAGAAGCCTTTTTTCTTTAAGGATACAGCATATTTGTAGCTTGCACTTTAAAAGATGATTGAGATACGTTTTAAAGAAAACAAAAAATCCCTGTAAATAGGATTTTGTGCTTTCTGTGTTAGTGCATGCTTTAAGCACAAAAAACTCAGCATTGATTACTGTAAATTGTATAATTGAATTTGTGGTGAGGTTTTATAGTCTTCATGAGTTGGTGGGGTGAATTTCATGAAGGGTAAACTATACAACTCCTAACAATACACAAAGATTATAATCAACCAATTTGAATTATGGTTTTTTAATTTAGATAGTATTTAATATTTTAATTATCCTTGTTTATATATGTCCTGTCATGGATTGTCATCTTTCAGTATTCTAAAGTCAAAAGTCTTTTTAAAAACCTACTAAAGTTTCGTGATAATAAACTTTGTCAATTGTATATATTAAACATTTTTTGAAAGTGATTTGTTATTAACAATTTAAAAAAATTTGAAGTGTCTGCTGAAATAGAGAAAATACATCATGAATCTCCACATACTGTAATCTAGCTTTAATAACCATATAACCATAAATATTTTGCCATAGTGGTTTCTTCTCTCTCTCTTTTGTTTAAAGCATATCTCAGATGTGATGTCATTTTAATCTAAGTACTTGAGGATATATCAAAAAAAGAACATTCCCACTTGTAATTACAGTATCAGTATCATACCTAACAGAATTAGTAAGTTTCTTAATATCTAATATATAGCCCATTAAAAAATTTCCCAGTTATCTCCAAAATATATTTATGGTCGGTTAGTACAAATCACTGTCTAGAGTAGGTGTACATAATATATTTGATTATTTTGTCTTTTAAGTATCTTGAAATCTATAGCTCCTGCTCTCTTTACACCATGACTTCTTGAAGGAATTGTGAGAGTTGCCTACAGTGTCTCATAGACTGAATGTGGTCAGTTGCTTTCTTTGTTTAACTTGTTCTGTCATTTATCCCATATCCTAAAAGTTGGATCTAGGGAAGATTAATTAGATTCTGATTTCTTTTTTTCTTTTTTGAGCAACAATACTTGATAGTATCGTGCACTTTATATTTAAGAGACGTTTAATCTGGTTGTCCCACTTTTACTGAGGCTCAAATTGGTCACTGGGCACATGGGTAGAAGCCCAGCATCTTGTTGGAAAATTCCTCATAAGGTTCTTGCATTATGTTTTTGAAAGCATACATTAGTGATATTTGCCTGAATAAATTATTTCATTAAGGTTTGCAAAATGATTTTCCAAATCTATTATTTCTGTTGCATTTATTACCTGGAATTCTTTTATATATAAAAACTTTGCTCCACCCACTAGGGCTATTTTGTCACATGGAATATATTCATACCAAAATGGCAGGATAAATATTTGATCCTTTTCCTTTATTATTTTTCAGAGTAACTGTTGGTGCACTGGAAACTCTAATTGGTGTCCAGTGAGTTAAAAAAAAAAATGTTTTTCTCTGCAGTATCGCTATGCACTTAGAGCATTTTTTTGTTTTTGTTTTTTTTTTTTTTTAATTCACTGTGTTAGTCACTTGGTGTCATTAGTCTTTTGTTCAAATTATCACCCTTGGCCAGTGAGAACCTCATTAAGCTGGCTCTTGAGTGAAAAGGCCTTTAATTGAAATAATATTTCACCGTAGTATAAGTATCTAGGTAATCAGCATCTCTTTATCTTCAATACTTCTTGATAAAGAATAACTAAACACATTGTATGGAAAGTATTGATATGCCTTTTAAATCACAGCAAACTACCATTAAAGATTTGTTTAGTTCTCTGAGGTGAAGTGTGATACTAAGGACTGTACTGGCCTGGTGAAAATCCATTTATTGTTATAGAGTATTTTTATTCTGATACTTACATATTGAAGTCTTTCTATTCCAACTTAAAATAGGATTTTATTTTATATCTTCTAACATACAGAACTCAGTTATTCAAAGTAGAACTGTGGCTACTAGATCCCATTAAGCCCTAGCATTTGTATTTGAGTTTTATACATTTTTGTAAAAGGATTATACTTTTTGTTTCTTTTGAGAGGTCATTTTATTTCTGTAGACCTTCGTGGAGCATGAAGTTTGCTTTCTGACTAAAAGTACTTGTTTGCTATGTTTGGGTTTGTGTTTTTATCCAGTGTTTTATCTTACTTGTCTTTATCTCCATCACATCATTTACTTAAAAAGAGCCAGGAAACCTATAAATCTATCAAACCAACACATCTATGACATAAACTTACACAATGTTACATGCCAATTATATCTCATTTTAAAAAGTATATAAAATAATAAAACAAAAAACAAACTGAACAGAAAAGAGCTAGGAAAATCTAAGAAAGCAAACTCCCGTATTTTTCAATGCTACAAAACACAACAGAATTGGGAACTGAGAAAGCTAGAAAAATTACCCTGAACCAAGCCTCTTCCTAAAAGTTCAGAAAAGCTGATTTCACAACAAAAATAAGTAACAAAAAACTATAGTCATGCGAAGTTGTTATACAAAATAAGAGGATAAGGAACAAAGTATCATATAGACATTGGAAGCACATCAGAAAGGCACGCCCATAATAGATCAAAACTATGACCTGGTTATTTAAAAATGACTTCTCAGATGTTTTGGGGTACCTGAGTGGCTCAGTTGGTTAAGTGTCCGACGTCACCTCAGTTCATGATCTCGCGGTCCGAGAATTCAAGCCCCGCGTCGGGCTCTGTGCTGACAGCTCAGAGCCTGGAGCCTGCTTTAGATTCTGTGTCTCCCTCTCTCCCCTCCCCTGCTCACGCTGTCTCTCTCTTTCTCTCTCTCTCTCTTTCTCTCTCTCTAAAAAATGAATAAATTTTTTAAATGACTTATATCATTTGAAAGTGAACCGAAGTATGAAAGAATACCAATAATCAGAATTTTTTTTTTTTTAATTTTTTTTTTTTTTCAACATTTTTTAATTTATTTTTGGGACAGAGAGAGACAGAGCATGAACGGGGGAGGGGCAGAGAGAGAGGGAGACACCGAATCGGAAACAGGCTCCAGGCTCCGAGCCATCAGCCCAGAGCCTGACGCGGGGCTCGAACTCACGGACCGCGAGATCGTGACCTGGCTGAAGTCGGACGCTTAACCGACTGCGCCACCCAGGCGCCCCAATAATCAGAATTTTTAAAATTTGGGAAAGTACTAGAAATAAAAGGAAGAATAATTTGGAAATGAAGACTAAACTAGACTAAACACAAAAGCAGGTAATGCCTTATGGGAACTAGAATGTCAAAAAGTAGGATGGCCTTAGAAATCAGAAAAGATATAAAAAGGATTTGTGGGAAAATGACAAATTAAAAAATATTTTAATTATAACAATTCTGTAATGAAATATATATAATATATAATAAATATATATATGTATATATATATACATATATATATATATATATATGTAACAAATTACATGAAGAATACTTTGCTAAAAAAAATACTTGGAGCTACATATTGAAAGAAAACCCTGCCTACCTGAGAATGTTCTCTTATGTAAAAACTTCTCATTTGGCTTTAGACAAACAACAAGTGACTTAGAAGAGCAAAACTTATATGGCACTATGCCAGGAGCAAATACTACATTTAAGATACTTGGGAGGAAAAATATGAACAAAATATTTTATTTCTAACAAAACTGATTTTGAAGTGTAAAAATTACTTCTTACATATCAGTTTGCAGGAATTCAGGAAACATGTTTTCCTTGAGTGCTTCCTGGGAAATGGACCACAGAATGTGCTCAGATGAGCTAAGTAACTGGAAAGCTGTTGACACAAAGTCTTTGGTGAGCATTAAATTTGACATCACATCATGACCAAAGTGCTGACCAGGTTCATTGCTTGAAGCTTAATCCACTGGGTGGATTTTCCCTCATTACTTTCAAGTCCACTCTGTGTCTAATATGGCATCAGTCAGTGTGGTTGGCCTACAGCAAGCTGATCCTTCTGTGAATAAAGCCTGGATTTCCTTTCCCCTATTGGCTGATGGTAGTGAACTCCAATTAAGTCATAGATTGTGAAAGGGAGAGGTGTCAGTACCTTGGAGGTAAGTGATTTAGAGTTCTGGGCCACTTTTTCTTGAAACTTGGGAGCCTGTGGACCTGCTTGGGAGCCATCCTGAATGTACCATGGATTATTACCATGCTGGCCAGGCTGGTGGCTTGGTGAATCTGACAGTACTGAGCTTTTGTGATGGGCAGCTTTGGTGACATGGTTGATATACTATGTAACTGATTAGTTACTAAGTCACTTGGTGTGGTACCCTCTCTCACTGTGGCCCCACTAAAACTTAGGAATAGGTTAAAGCATTGTCCCCATGTATTTTGTGTTGTCTCAGAAATCCAGAAGGCTGCCGAGTGCTGTAGCTTTTTTAGTGGTAGTAGGAGCAAGATACAATAATTTATTCTTCGGAGAGAGATGTCTCAGCATGCCCCAGTGGTAGAACTTCATAACTTCACCAATGTAGTAAAACTGAGTTTTTGTGCTTTACCTCCTACCAACTGGCATACATTTGTCTTTAGAGGATGTCTTGAGTATTTGCCACTTACCTTCTTGCAGGTTTAGTGAACATGATGCCATCAATGCACACTATTTGAATAATCAAGAGTTCTCTGACTGGAAGACAGATTTGCCCACTGTTAGGGGTGGGCCAGGGCTCCATTTATCACCAGACCTTATGGCCTCATGCTAACAGGAACCATGAGAACATCTGGGTTCATCAGTGTCACCCTATGACCTTGTATCAGCCCCTAAAATCTCTGGATATTTCTCTTTGGTGCACTTTGAAAAATGAAGACTCTGGAGAATTGCTACTGTATATACTTGCTATGGCATTGAAAATTCCTTACTCAGTTGGAACTTGCCTCCCATTTCATTTGGGTCTAACAGTTGAATCCTATCTGTACACTGGGCTGTGGGGTGGCTGACCTCAGTCTTCTGCATATCTGGTCTTGATCTTTTTAGATTGTATGTAAAACAAAACCTCTTTTGGCTTCCTTTCCCTTTCTCCTTTTTAAGAAATATTTAGTTGCCCAATAAGACATAAATACAGAACATTAAAATACACTTTAATGAATTATAAGGTGAATAATCTTGTAACTACCACTCATCAAGAAACAGAATCTTAACCAGCAATGTCCATATGCCCCATTCCAACTTCTATCCTCTTCTTCCCCCACAAAATTAAACACTACTATAATTGTATTTTTTGTAGGTCCAGGTAGTAGGCTTTAAAAGAGTTGGGATTTCTACCTGATGTAGAAAGCTGGTGAAAGTTAAAATTCTTAATGAGGTGGTAAGATTTTTGAATGTTAATGAAGCAAAAGTATAGCTGTTGTAACTCCAAAATCCAGTTTTGGAAATTAACTGGTTAGTAAATAAGTTGGATCAATATTATTTTAACTTACAATTTTTTTTACATTTTATTTTTACTTTTTTAAAATTTACATCCAAATTAGCATGTAATGCAACAATAATTTCAGGAGTAGATTTTTTAGTGCCCCTTACCCATTTAGCCCATCCCCCCTCCCACAACTCCTCTAGTAACCCTCAGTTCTCCATATTTATGAGTCTCTTCTGTTTTGTTCCCCTCCCTGTTTTTATATTATTTTTGTTTCCCTTCCCTTATGTTAATCTGTTTTGTCTCTTAAAGTCCTCATATGAGTGAAGTCATATGATTTTTGTCTTTCTCCAACTGACTAATTTCACTTAGCATAATACCCTCCAGTTCCATCCTCGTACTTGCAAATGGCAAGATTTCATTCTTTTTGATTGCCGAGTAATACTCCATTGTGTGTGTGTGTGTGTGTGTGTGTGTGTGTGTGTGTGTGTGTGTGTGTATACACCACATTTTCTTTATCCATTCATCCATCGATGGACATTTGGGCTCTTTCCATACTTTGGCTATTGTTGATAGTGCTGCTATAAACATGGGGTTGCATGTGTCCCTTTGAAACAGCACACCTGTATCCCGTGGATAAATGCCTGGTAGTGCAATTGCTGGGTCATAGGGTAGTTCTATTTTTAGTTTTTTGAGAATCTCCATACTGTTTTCCAGAGTGGCTGCACCAGCTTGCATTCCCTACAACAATGCAAAGAGATCCTCTTTCTCTGCATCCTCGCCAACATCTGTTGTTGCCTGAGTTGTTAATGTTAGCCATTCTGACAGATGTGAGGTGGTATCTCATTGTAGGTTTGATTTGTATTTCCCTGATGATGAGTGATGTTGAGCATTTTTTCATGTGTTGGTTGGCCATCTGGATGTCGTCTTTGGAGAAGTGTCTATTCATGTCTTTTGCCCATTTCTTCAATGGATGATTTGTTTTTTGGGTGTTGAGTTTGATAAGTTCTTTATAGATTTTGGATACTAACCCTTTATCTGATATGTCATTTGCAAATATCTTCTCCCATTCTGTTGCCTTTTAGTTTTGCTGATTGTTTCCTTCGCTGTGCAGAAGCTTTTTATTTTGATGAGGTCCCAGTATAGTTCATTTCTGCTTTTGTTTCCCTTGCCTCCAGAGACATGTTGAGTAAGAAGTTGCTGCAGCCAAGATCAAAGAGGTTTTTGCCTACTTTCTCCTCGAGGATTTTGATGGCTTCCTGTCTTACATTGAGTTCTTTCATCCATTTTGAGTTTATTTTTGTGTATGGTGTAAGAAAGTGGTCCAGGTTCATAATTCTGCATGTCGCTGTCCAGTTTTCCCAGCACCACTTGCTGAAGAGAGTGTCTTTATTCCATTGGATATTCTCTCTTGCTTTGTTAAAGATTAGTTGGCCATATGTCTGTGGGTCCATTTCTGGGTTCTCTATTCTGTTCCATTGATCTGAGTGTCTGTTGATACTGTCTTGATGATTACAGCTTTGTAATACAGCTTGAAGTCTGGGATTGTGATGCCTCCTGCTTTTGTTTTCTTTTTCAAGATTGCTTTGTCTATCCAGGGTCTTTTCTGGTTCCATACAAATTTTAGGATTGTTTGTTCTAGCTCTGTGAATACTGGTGTTATTTTTATAGGGATTGCATTGAATATGTAGATTGCTTTGGGTAGTACTGACATTTTAACAATATTTGTTCTTCCTATCCAGGAGCATGGAATCTTTTTCCATTTTTTTGTGTCTTCTTCAGTTTCTTTCATAAGCTTTCTATAGTTTTCAGTGTACAGATTTTTCACCTCTTTGGTTAGATTTATTCCTAGGTATTTTATGGTTTTTTGTACAACTGTAAATGGGATTGATTTCTTGATTTCTCTTTCTGCTGCTTCATTGTTGGTGTATAGGAATGCAACTGATTTCTGTGCATTGATTTTATGTCCTGCAACTTTCCTGGATTCATGAATCAATTCTAACAGTTTTTTGGTGTAATCTTTTGGGTTTTCCATATAGAGTATCCTGTTCTGCGAAGAGTGAAAGTTTGACCTCCTCCTGGCCGATTTGGATGCCTTTTATTTCTTTGTGTTGTCTGATTGCAGAGGCTAAGACTTCCAATACTTTGTTGAATAACACTGGCAAGAGTGGACATCCCTGTCTTGTTCCTGACCTTAGGGGGAAACCTCTCAGTTTTTCCCCATTGAGGATGATACCAGCGTTGTGTTGTTCATATATGGCTTTTATGTTCTTGAGGTATGCTCCTTCTATCCCTACTTTCTTAAGGATTTTTATCAAGAAAAGATGCTGTATTTTGTCAAATGCTTTCTCGGCACCTATTGAGAGGATCCTATGGTTCTTGTCATTTCTTTTATTGATGTGATGAATCACATTAATTGTTTTTGTGGATATTGAACCAGCCCTGCATCCCAGGTATAAATCCCACTTGGTTGTGGTGAATGATTTTTTTAATGTATTCTTGGAGCTGGTTGGCTAATATCTTGTTGAGTATTTTTGCATCCATGTTCATCAGGGAAATTGGTCTATAGTTCTCCTTTTTAGTGGGGTCTCTGGTTTTGGAATCAAGGTAATGCTGGCTTCATAGAAAAGAGTTTGGAAGTTTTCCTTCCATTTCTATTTTTTGGAACACCTTCAAGAGAGTAGGTGTTAACTCTTCCTTAAATGTTTGGTAGAATTCCGCTGGAAAGCCATCTGGTCCTGGACTCTTGTTTTTGGCAGATTTTTGATTACTAATTCGATTTCCTTACTGGTTATGGGTCTGTTCAAATTTTCTATTTCTTCCTGTTTCAGTTTGGGTAGTGTATATGTTTCTAGGAATTTGTCCATTTCTTCCAGATTGCCCATTTTATTGGCATGTAATTACTTATAATCTCTTATTGTTTTTATATCTGCTGTGATGGTGTGATCTCTACCCTTTCTTTCTTGATTTTATTTACTTGGGTCCTTTTTCTTTTTGATCAAACTGGCTAGTGGTTTATCAATTTTGTTAGTTCTTGCAAAGAATCAGCTTCTGGTTTCATTGATCTGTTCTACTGTTGTTGTTTTTTTTTGGTTTCGATAGCATTAATTTCTGCTCTGATCTTTATTATTTCCTGTATTCTGCTGGTTTTGGGTTTTATTTGCTGTTCTTTTTCCATCTCTTTAAGGTGTGAGGTTAGCTTATATATCTGAAATCTTTCTTCCTTCTTTAGGAAGGCCTGGATTGCTATATACTTTCCTCTTGTGAGCACCTTTGCTGCATCCGAGAGGTTTGGTTGTGGTGTTATCATTTTCATTGGCTTCCATATACTTTTCAATCTCCTCTTTAATTTCTTGGTTAGCACATTCATTCTTTAGTAGGATGTTCTTCAGTCTCCAAGTATTTACCTTTCCAAATATTTTCTTGTGGTTGATTTCGAGTTTCATAGCATTGTGGTCTGAATATATGCACGGTATGATCTCAATCTTTTTGTACTTGCTGAGGGCTGATTTGTGTCCCAGTATGTGGTCTATTCTGGAGAATGTTCCATGTGAACTGGAGAATAATGTGTATACTGCTGCTTTAGGATGAAATGTTCTGAATATGTCTGTTAAGTCCATCTGTTCCAGTGTGTCATTCAAAGCCATTGTTTCCTTGTTGAGTTTTTGATTAGATGATCTGTCCGTTGCTGTGAGTGGGGTGTTGAAGTCTTCTACTATTATGGTATTACTATCGATGAGTTTATGTTTGTGATTAATTGATTTATATATTTGGGTGCCTTCACATTTGGCGCATAAATGTTACAATTGTTAGGTCTCTTTGGTGGATAGACCCCTTGATTATGATATAATGCCCTTCTGCATCTCTTGATACAGTCTTTATTTTAAAGTCTAGATTGTCTGATACAAGTATGGCTACTCCGGCTTTCTTTTGTTGGCCACTAACATAATAGATGGTTCTCCACCCCTTATTTTCTTTTTTTTTTTAAAAAAAATTTTTTTTTCAATGTTTTTTATTTATTTTTGGGACAGAGAGAGACAGAGCATGAACGGGGGAGGGGCAGAGAGAGAGGGAGACACAGAATCGGAAACAGGCTCCAGGCTCCGAGCCATCAGCCCAGAGCCTGACGCGGGGCTCGAACTCACGGACCGCGAGATCGTGACCTGGCTGAAGTCGGCCGCTTAACCGACTGCGCCACCCAGGCGCCCCTCTCCACCCCTTATTTTCAATCTGAAGGTGTCTTTAGGTCTAAAGTGGGTCTCTTGTAAACAGCATATAGATGGATCTTGTTTTCATATCCATTCTGTTACCGTGTGTCTTTTGATTGGAGCATTGAGTCCATTGACGTTTAGAGTGAGTACTGAAAGATATGAATTTATTGCCATTATGATGCTTATAGAGTTGGAGTTTCTGGTGGTGTTCTCTGGTCCTTTCTAATCTTTGTTGCTGTTGGTATTTACTTATTTATTTATTTATTTATTTAGTTATTTAGTTATTTATTTATTTATATTTTCATCTTTTCTCCCCTCACAGAGTCCCCCTTAAAATTTCTTGCAGTGCTGGTTTAGTGGTCATAAACTCCCTTAATTTTTGTTTGGGAAACTTTTTATCTCTCCTTCTATTTTGAACGATAGCCTTGCTGGATAAAGAATTCTTGGCTGCATATTTATCTGATTCAGCACACTGAATATATCCTGCTACTCCTTTCTGGCCTGCCAAGTTTCTGTGGATAGGTCTGCTGCAAACCTGATCTGTCTTCCCCTGTAGGTTAGGGACTTTATTTTTCCCTTGTTGCTTTCATGATTCTCTCCTTGCCTAAGTATTTTGTGAATTTGGCTATGATATGCCTTGTTTATGGTCGTTTTTTTTTTAATCTCATGGGAGTCCTCCGTGCTTCCTGGATTTTGATGCCTGTGTCTTTCCTCAGGAAAGTTTTCTGCTATGATTTACTCACATAACCCTTCTACCCCTATTTCTCTCTCTTCATCTTCTGGGACCCCTGTTATTCTGATATTGTTCCTTTTTAATGAGTCACTGATTTCTCTAATTCTTAAATCGTGCTCTTTTGCCTTAATCTCCCTCTTTTTTCCTTCTTCATTATTCTCTATAAATTTGTCCTCTATATCGCTGATTGTTCTGCCTCATCCATCCTTGCCACCACTGCATCCATCTGTGATTGCAGCTCAGTTATAGCATTTTTAATTTCATTCCATTTTTTACTTCTTTTATCTCTACAGAAAGGGACTCTAATCTGTTTTCGATTCCAGCTAGTATTCTTATTATTATGATTCTAAATTCTGGTTCAGACATCTTGCTTGTATCTGTGTTGGTTAAATCCCTGGCTGTTGTTTCTTCTTGCTCTTTCTTTTGGGGTGAATTCCTTCGTTTTGTCATTTTGAAGGGAGAAAAGTTATTAATGATGTAGAAAAATTGAAATTAAAAGGAATTAAAATTTAAAAAATATTAAAATTAAAACACACACACACACACACACACAAATTGAATAAATGATTGGTAGATCCTAAGTGTGTTTTGGTCTGAGTGTTGATAGTGCTTTGACAGATTAGAGAAAAGAAAGGGGGGGAAGGAAATCGTTTGAGAATTTGAAAAAATGAATATGCTGAAGTCGACTAAAATGAGATGATGGGAGTAAAATAGAATTTAAAAAAATTTACACAAAAGTAAAGAATATAGTGGAAAAATTAAAGAAAATATTTTTAATAAAAACTAAAATAAATATTAATTTTTTCTTTTTCTGTATTCAAGAAAAAGAAAAGAAAAAAAAAGGAAATCATTTGAAAATTTGAAAGTGAATACACTGTAGTAGATTAAAATAAAATGATGGAAGTAAAATAGAATTTGAAAAAATTTACATAAAAGCAAAAAATATAGTAAAAAAATTAAAGAAATATTTTAATAGAAACTGAAAGTAAAAATGGAGTTTTTCTGCATTCAAGAAGAAACGAAAAAAATCGTTTGAAAATTTGTAAAGGTGAATACACTGAAGTACACTAAAATAACATGATGAAAGTAAAATAGAATTTGAAAAAAATTACACAAAAGTCAAAAATATAGTAAAAAATTAAAGAGGGGCACCTGGGTGGCGCAGTCGGTTAAGCGTCCGACTTCAGCCAGGTCACGATCTCGCGGTCCGTGAGTTCGAGCCCCGCGTCAGGCTCTGGGCAGATGGCTCAGAGCCTGGAGCCTGTTTCCGCTTCTGTGTCTCCCTCTCTCTCTGTCCCTCCCCCGTTCATGCTCTGTCTCTCTCTGTCCCCCCCAAAAAAAAAAACAAAAAAATTAAAAAATATATTTAATAAAAATTGAACATAAAAATGAATTTTTTGTCTTTATTCAAGAAAAAGAAAAGTTTAAAAGAGAAAAAAGGAAACTGAATAGATAAACCTACTAACAGATTGAAGTAGGACTGAAATTACTTTGTTTTCCCTTAGAAGTCAGTCTATGTAGTGCTTAATAGTCCATAAACTAAGCAGGTGGTGAGACTCGTGTTCTTGAAGAGCGATGTTGGCCCACTTGGGCAGGACTCAGTGTAACAGCTCCACTCTCCACTAGATGGCGCTGACAGCCTACTGGGGTGGATTTTTGTGGTGCTCATAGGGCCTGCGCGCATGCACAGGAGCGGTGAAAATGGCGCCACCCAGCTACCCAGTCTGTTCTCCCGGATCAGCAATCACTCACCCGTCCTCTGTCTTCAGCTTTCCTCCACTCCCTGCTTTTTCACTCTCCGTGACCAGCCCCCAGGCAGTACCTCTCTCCCGAGTTTTGTCTCAGATGTGGCTGTTTTCCCCGGCCCCTTACTTATGAAGGACTGCGGCTTTGACCCGCTCCGCCCCTCTGCGGGAGGGTCTCACCAAGCAATGGCTGAATGAGCAATGGCCAAATGTCGGCTGCACCCAGGAACGCTTGCTGGACCCTGCTGCTGCCAATGCCCAGAGACTGCAGCCAGGTGCCAGGCCGCACCAGAAAAAGTTCGCAAGACAGTGTAGCAGCAGCGTTTCAGGGATTATGGAAAATCACAACACACATCTGGCACCAGGCTTCACCCTTAACCACCTTGTTCCAGCACCAGCGAATGCGGCCGTTTTCTGGGGTCTGCTGGGACGAGGTGGCTTCAACAGTCTCTACCAAAAGTCCTTCCAGCAGTGGAACCGCTTTTTCCCGTGTGGCCCAAGAACCTTCCGGACCCCACTCTGTTCCTGGGGATTGGCCCTTCCCACCAGAGCACCGCCAGGTATCGAGCTCCAGAGTTGCAGCCTTTGCGCTTCCCTTGTTCACAGTCTTAATGGAATTTAAACCTCTCCTTTCTCCTTTCTCCCTTTTTAGTTTAGCCCCTGCAGCGATTTCCAATTTTCCACTTTCTCTCCAGCTGCTTTTGGGGAGGGGTGCTTTTCCCGTATTCTCCCCCCGCACCCCCCCACCAGTCTCCGCCCTCTCTCAGCTCGCAAAAGCACCTCCCTTTCTGCTCCGTCTCACTCCCCAAGTTCACCTCTCCATGCCGCGTGCCTGCTGAATTCTGTGGTTCAGGTTGTGCAGATTGTTGTGTTAATCCTCCAATCAGTTTTCTAGATGTTCAGGATGGTATAGTGTTGGTCTGGCTGTATTTCATGGATGTGAGACACGCAAAAAACTTCCATGCTGTTCCATCATCTTGGCTCCTCTCCTACAATTTTTTTAAATTAGGTTATGATTTAAAGGGAAAGTAATCTATCTGACATAATTTTAAATGGCTTTCTAAAATGATTATCTGACTGACTCTAAAACTTAACTTTTTGACTCAATGTCCTTACATAGTTATCAGAACGTTAACTAAAAATTAATGCAGTTCAGAGAAATTGTAGTATTTGCTGCTAAATTAAAAAGTAGTGGTTAAAGTTACTGGAATTTTATTTTTTTATTGTTTATTCTTTATTTATTTTTGAGAGAGAGAGAGTACAAGTAGAGAGGGGCTGTCAGTGCAAAGCCTGATGGGCTCAAATCCACAAACCATGAGATCATGACCTGAGCTGAAGTCAGAAGCTAACTGAGCCACCCAGGTGCCCCAAAGTTACTGGAATTTTAGAATTTGTTTTATACAGTGATTAAGAGCATGGATTTTCAGTGAGACTTAAAATCCTCTCTCTGTTTACCAGCTTAGCTATTTAACCTTGGACAAGTTACTGAACCTTTTTGTGCCTCAGCTTCATCATCAATAAAATGGTAATAATGATAGTGTCTTCTTCGTAGAGTTGTTAGGATTAAATGAATGAATACAGTAAATCATTTAGAACAGTGCCTGGCTGTACTAAGCACCCATTAAACATTAACCATCATTAAGTAGTTAGCAAGATTAGTTCACATGCTAGCTTATTAGCCTCATTAAAAAAAAATGAATATGTGGTAGATTAAAGATGACTTCAAATTTTTGACTTTCCTCCCTGCTGAGAGGCAGGATCTATTTCTCCTGTGTAGGTGTTTTTATTTGCATTTTACTTTTTATGAAACCAATGTAGTACAGGGAAAATGGTGTTATGCCAGTTTCAAAACATGTATAAGAGGACCAGCAGCTTCTACCTTGGTCTCTTGAAGTCCTGATCTGCCACGCAAGAAGACTCCTGCGGGGCAGAGCTGGGAAGGGCCTGAGACCACATGGAGTGGAGAGAAACTCAGCTAAGCCCAGCCTTCCAGTTGCCCAAGGCACCAAGTATGTGAGTGAGGCTGTCACGGACCCTTCACCACAGTCCAGCTGCCAGGTCGCTATCACTGAGAGTCCGTTTATATACACAGCAACTGGAACAGAAGGTGAGAACACATAATGTCTCCCCTAAGATCACATAGATATATACTGATAGAAATAGGGCAGAAATCCAGATTCTTTACTCCAGAGTGCAGTGTTGTGGAATTATAGTGTATTTTCTTTAATATTTAGCTTGATTTTTAAATCACTTAAATTTAAGATGCACTGGAGAAGTGTTTTAAATGAATTTCCCACATTCCAGTTGTAGCTCTAGAATCAACTACTGTGTAAAAGAATATTTGAAAAGAAAGTATTAAAAACAATATAAAACCAAATTATTTTTGGCATAGAAATTATTTTTGGACATATGAAGTTAAAATCTTTATAATATGCAAAGTATTAACAAATGACTGCACACACTTGTTAATTGTTTAAACATTAACGGTTGCTGAATTCTTCATATATTTTGTTTGTGCTAGCATTTAGGCATTAGCATAGGGAAAGTCTTGGGACAAAAAGGTTCCAGGTTCTGCTAACTGGGAGAAACCTCAGGGCAATTTGTTCTGGAATAGGGACATGGACTCTGGAAAGGGGCTCAAGATTGTGTGTGTGTGTGTGTGTGTGTGTGTGTGTGTGTGTTTGTTTGTTTTAAGAGGTGGGTCAGCAAATGGGGTTTTTGGAGACTTTGGGTCATATTACCAGGTTATTTCTTGGTTAATTAGTGGAAGATATTTTATAAATTTAATTAATCTGTCACTCCTGGTTGTTTCTTATAAGTAGCTGCTAATTCTTGCAGAAACAGTTTTTGAAGTGGAATTTAAATAGGCTTTCTATTGTTGAATAAGGGGCTCCTGGGTGGCTCAGTCGGTTAAGCGTCCGACTTCGGCTCAGGTCATGATCTCGCGGTCCGTGGGTTCGAGCCCCGTGTCAGTCTCTGTGCTGACAGCTCAGAGCCTGGAGCCTGTTTCAGATTCTGTGTCTCCCTCTTTCTCTGACCCTCCCCTGTTCATGCTCTCTCTCTCTCTCTCTCTCTCTGTCTCAAAAATAAATAAACGTTAAAAAAAATAGGTTTTCTATTGTTTAATAAACTTCAGAAACAACTATAGATGTACCCATCTTGTGGTGACCATCAGAAGTGTCCAAAATGAAAAGGTTTTAGAGTAAAAACAAGCTGGAATGTCTGAGATTAAAAGCATTAGCTATTTACGTTTTTGGAAATACTGACCACTTCTTTTTTTTACATTTTTGTTACTTTCTGCCTTTTTTTTTTTTTTTTTTTGAGCCCTGGTGTTAGTCTTACTGCATATATTTACTTTAATAATAAAAGATAAAAAATATTTTTTGGAGGGAATGAATGAACAGGTCATTTTTCTTTTTCAAAGTTTTCTTTTGAGCCAGAATAAAAGGAATATTGATAAATTGAAACATGGAAACCTTGAGTTATGTCATTGATTTAAAAAGGAGAAATTAGTATCAACGAGATGTAATCTGGTATTTCAAGCAGCTGTACTATAGTTTATATGATCTACAAAAAGTACATAGAACATATACCTGTAATCCCACCCATCAGTGTCTGGAAATTTTTTCAACAACCAATTCAAGTAATAATTGAGCTCTTAATATGTGCTAGAGCCTTGGGATATATGGGATCAATAAAGACAGGCACCCACTTTTGTGGAACAAACATACCAGCAGAAAGATGTAACAGGAAATAATCCTAGTAAATAAGTCATAGAGTAAGTTAAAAGGTAATAGGTGCTGTGGGAGAAAATGATCAGAAATGCAGGAGTGTTAAGCAGCACTCATGGTAGGCCTCATTCATAAGGTGAGATTTGAGCCGACTTGAAGGGGGTGAGGTTGTTAGGGTGGAATTTGGGAAAGAACATTCCAGGCAGAGGGAACAGCAAGAACAAAGACAGGAGTTTGCCTGGTGTGTTCAAGGAACAGCAGAGGGGAAGGTTGAGTTGAGTGAGCAAGGGGAGGAATGGTAGGAAAATAGATCAGAGGTAATGAGGGCTCAGATCACATAGGATCTTCTAGACCTTAGTAAAGATTGTGACTTCTATTCTTTGTGGTAGGCAGAATAATGGCCCCGAAAGATGTCAGTGTCCCTATCCCCAGAACATGTGAATATGTTACATTACATGGCAAGGGGAACTATGCAGATAGGATTAAGGGTGTGGCCCTTGATGACAGGTACGTGTAAAGATGCTCACCATCACTAATCATGAGAGATGCAAATCAAAAACACAGTGAGATAACACCTCACACCTGTTAGAGTAACTATTATAAAAACAAGAAATAAGGGGCACCTGGGTGGCTTAGTTATGTGTCCGACTCTTGGTTTTGGCTCAGGTTATGATCTCACGGTTCATGGGATCAAGCCTCTCATGGGGCTCTTTGCTGACAGGTTGGGGCCTGATTGGGATTCTCCCTCTCTCTCTGCCCTTCTGCTTATGCATGTGTGTGTTGTGTCTCAAAATAAACATTAAGGCGCGCGCACACGCGCACACACACACACACACACACACACACGAGATAATAAATGTTGGTGAGGATGTGGAGTAAAGGGAATCTTTGTGCACTGTTGGTGGAAATATAAATAAGCACAGCCACTATGGAAAACAGTATGGAAGTGCCTCAAGAAACTAAAAATAGAACTACTACATGATCCAGTAATTCCACTTTTGGGTATTTGTCCAAAGAAGAAAAAAATACTAATTCAAAAAGATGTATGCACTCCCATGTTAATTGCAGCATAATTTACAATAGCCAAAATAGGGAAACAACCTGAGTGTCCACTGATGGATGAATGGATCGAGAAAATGTAGTATACATACACAACAGAATATCACTCAGCTGTTAAAGAATGAAATATTCTCATTTGCAACAACATGGATGTACCTTGAAGGCATGCTCAGTGAAATAAGTCAGAGAAAGATAAATACCATATGATCTCATTTATATTTGGATTCTAAGCAAACAAGGACCAACAGAAGAACAAAAAAATCTCTCATAGATAACAGAGAAGAGGTTGATGGTTGCCAGAGGGGAGATGTGTGGGTGGGGAGGGCAAAATGAGCGGAGGGAGTAAAAAGGTACAAACTTCCAGTTATAAAATAAATAAGTCATGGCATGTAATGTACAATATTGTCCTTATAGTTAATAACGCTATAATATGTATTTGGAAGTTACTGAGAGTAAATCTTAAAAGTCCTCGTCAGAAGAAAAAAATATTTTGTAACCATGTATGATGATAAATGTTAACTTACTGTGGTGACGATTTCATAATACAAATAATGAATCATATTGTACACCTGAAACTTATATGTTAATTGTACCTTAAAAAAGCCAAAAAAACAAACAAAAGGGTATGGAACTCCAGGTGGGAAGACTGTGTCTGATAATTCAGGTGGGCCCATTTTAATCATATTAGCTCTTAAACTTGGAGGAGGCCCTCCTCCCTGGAAATCAGAGAGTCTCCAGAATCTGAGAAGAGCCCTCAGCTGACAGCCAGTAGGGAAATGGAGACATAGTCCTACAGCGCGGAGAAACTGAGAAACTGAATTCTGGCAACAACCTCAGTGAACAAGGAAACAGATTTTCTCCTTAGAGCCTCCAAAAAGAGGCACATCCTTGCTGACTTCTTGACTTTGGCCTCGTGAGACCTAAGCAGAGAATGACTCATCCTAGCTCACCGGACTTCAGACCTGTGGGAACTGTAAGAATAATACATTTTGCCCTGTTTTAAGCCACCAAATTTGTGATAATTTAACAGTAATAGAAAACTAAATACCCGGAGTGAAACAGGAAGCGATTGGATACTTTTTAGTAGAGGAGTATCATGATATAACTTGTTTCCTTTTTATTTATATGAATTTCTGTGATCTCTTGATGACACAGGTAGTTTTTCACAATCTCTCAGCAAGGGTAATAATCACCTTTCACCTTTGGTACTTGAAAGCCAAGTAATTTATATTCTTGACGACACTATTTTGATAGTTTGAAAAGGCTTTTACACTTTCTGAATTTCAGTGTTAATATATGTTTCTTTTTCAAGAAATCCAGATTAATATGATCTGGAATGTTTAAGTGAATTTAGAGCTATTTTACTCATTTAGGGAAAAATGATACCTATCATCTGTAGCAAAGCCAACCTGAATTACCTCTGAAGTTAATTTTAATCCTCTATTTCCTCTTCTCCTGTTTTTTTTTTTCATTTTCTTCTCACAAACTAAATCTTTGTTAAAACCAAAGTGCCAAGGATTAAGTGAAGAATAAAAAGATACTAAGATTGTCTTTAAGCTCCTGTTTCAATGTTTCTTAACATTTGGGTATATTTTCCACAGCATTCCATTCTGGCTATCTCAAGCAGAAGCAGCACAGAAGTTTAGTGAATGAATCCTCAGTAAATAACTATTTGTCTTCTAAATTTGCATAGAATAGTAGCTCAGTAAAACCTAGCTCCATTCAAGGTAACACATTTCAGCTTGGGACCACAGAGCTTTTCCAATCAGCTAGAGATAGGAAGTTGTAGCTGTAGGAGAATATGACAAAAGAAAACCTCTGGGCCAAGCTGCAGAAAGGCCAAAAATGGGACTTAGCAGTTACTAATAGAATGTTCCTAAAAAGAGGTTTCCTCAAAATTATCTGTATTCAGTATCTAGTATATACATTGATGGAAGCTAATCCTCTGTTGTGCTTTTGTGTTTCAAAATAAATTGACCAACTCTGTGCACAAGAAGGCCACTAGCTTTAAAAAATAACTTAAGTGAGGGGTGCCTAGGTGGCTCAGTTGGTTAAGCGTCCGACTCTTGGTTTTCAGCCCAGGTCGTGGCCTCACGATTCTTGAGTTGGAGCCTTGTGTGGGGCTCTGCGCTGACAGTACAGAGCCTGCTTGGGATTCTCTCTCCCTCTCTGCCCCTCCCCGACTCACACTCTATCTCTCTCTCACAAATAAATAAACAAAAACTTGAAAAAAAAACCCTTAAGTGATAGAACTATAACATATAAGTATTCTTAGGGAGAAATTGAGAAATTCCCATGTCCCTAGAGAGAAAAAGTTTAATTCTCTTTTTTTGTGTGTGGTAAAATGCTGGACACAATGTATGCACTGCTTTGACAATTCTTTCTAAGCTAAAAAAGATAAAGTCACTTAACCTAAGATTAAATTCACTTAGGCATTGTAAATTGCACCAAACATCAAGGCAATTGGCTCTCGAAGGGTCAAGAAAGCCTGTTCACTTTAGCATAATGCAAGTTCTCATAGCAGCAAGTTCCTATTCCCCATGAAACCCAATCTCAATGTAACATTGTCAGATTTAAGTTAAACCTTTTAAAATATTAATGATTAATATTATGATTAATTTAGGAAAGAAAATTAGTACTATAGGTTTTGAAATATTAATGATTAATATTATGATTAATTTAGGAAAGAAAAGCTGGTACTATGCAGTGTTGAAAACCAAGGAGACTGAGGGCTTGTAAAACTTAATGTAAACTTGTTCATAATGAGTTAAGAGGCTTCACTCTGGGACTTTGTTGGGTGACTCAGAATCTTTATTGTGGTGATTCAAGTCAGACCTAGTCTACAAGTTAAGACTTTATACACCTGAAATTAATATAATACTGTATGTTAACTGGAATTAAAAATTAAAAAAAAAACATGCAAGTAGACTGCCCATCTTATTCAGTGTTAGGGATGCCATGTTAGTTAACATATAGTGCCATGATCAATTACCTGTGCCAAAGATAATCTAGGTCAAACTATTCTGATTACTGCTTTGCCTTTTCTACACATCATGGCAACCATGTCAGCTCTAGCATTCCAATCTACCTAAGCCTTGGATATCTTCCTCTCCCAGTTCCCAACAGTATTGTGTGGGGACCAACGGGAGTGGCTGAGAGCCTTTCTGGGTGTCCATGAGCTCTTTTTTTTCATAATTCAAGGACATTGCCTTTTCTATTCTTATGTGAGTGCACAGTGAAGTTTTTCAGAGGCTACATGACATTTGATGATAATATCTCTATGATGGCTAATGGAATATGGGGGTGTGCATTCTTGTGTTTTAATTTTTTAGGGGGATGTTATCAGTAATTTCTAAGAGTATAAAGGGGTCCTGAGACTAAAAAGTACGAGAACTAATGCCTTATAATATCTCAAGGAAGATCTCATTTCGACTTCATTTAGTGTGAACTACCTTTGATTGTGTAGAGTTTTCTCAATTATTTTTGTATTTTTAATTTCACTGATTTATGCCACAATGTTTATTATTTCATTATTTTTGTTTGCTTTAGGTTTAATTTGTTCTTTTTCTGGTTTATTCTTTTTTAATAAAACTATTTAATTTTTAAGTAATCTCTACACCCAATGTGGGGCTTGAACTCACAACCCTGAGATCAAAAGACAAATGCTCCATGAACTAAGCCAGCCAGGCATCCCTTTTTTTTTTCTGGTTTCTTAAGGTAGAGCTTAAATTATGGATTTTAAATCTTTGTTCTTTTTTAATACAGGCATTTGATGCTATACATTTTTCCTTAAGCACTGCTTTAGCTGTATTAAACAAATTTTGAAATATTGTATTTTAAGTTTCATTTAGTTTAAATTTGTAAATTTCTATTGCAACGTTTTTCTTTGACCTATGAGTTATTTAGATGTGTGTTGTTTACTTTTCATGTATTTGGGATTTTTTTTTCAGATATCTTTCGATTATGATTTCTATTCTGTTATGATCTGAGAAAGTACTTTTATGATTTCTTTTGTTTTAAATTTGATGAGATTTGTTTTATCACTTTGAATACGGTTTATCTTGTTGCATGTTCTGTATACACTGTATACAGAAGTATACAGTAATTGGGAATTGGCCATATATTAGAATGCTTCAGAATAGAAATGGCATGTGAAATAGTAGGTAGATCACAAAAAAGCCCAATTCTTTACTTTACATCCATATCCCTTGCAATGTGACTTTGCAGTTCCTTGTATCACAAAGCAGGGTCCCTTTCCCCTAAATCTTGGGTGGCTTAGTGAGTTGCTTTGGTCAATGAAATGAGTGGAAATGATAGCTGCGAGTCCCAAAGTTAGGCCGTAAGAACACTTGGTCTCTTCTTACTCTCTTGCAACCCCGCCATCACCCTAAAAGCAAGCCCAAGCCTTAAAGAGGATGAGACAGTAGGTAGAAGAAGCCAAGTCATCTTAGGTATTTTGAATCAACCCACCTGGCTTGGATCAGCAGAACTTCCTGCCTGACCCAGAGCTGACTGCAAAGGTCTGAGTGAGACTAGCCCAGACCAGGGCTGCCTAGCTGACAGACTTACGAGAAACACTAACTAGTTGTTATTTTAAGATTCTAAGTTTTGGGATAACTTATTAAGCAGCATTCTTATGACAATTGGCAATTGATAACATGCCAAGCCTCAATTTAGTTACTCAAAGTAAGTTTACATGGAAACATATAAAGACACTAAAAAAATTACAAAGCCTTTCAAGTAATTCAAGATGTCACAGATTTTGTGGTGACCAAGGGTCATTTTTCCTCCTAAAGGCACATCTCTCCCTCATCCTACCTTTGGTCAGCTACCTTCATAAAAGAGGCATCCTATTCAGTAATGCTTCTAATAATAATAAATGTTCCCCAAACAGAGACAAATGAAAGACAGTTTAATGATTAAGCGTGTGGCCTTTAGGGTCAAATTCTTCTACGCACTAGCTATATGATCATGGGAGATGTGTATCTATCATATGGGACTGTTGAAAGAATTAGATAACTTAATGTAAGGGTTCCTGGCTGGCTCAGTCAGTTAAGTGACCAACTCTTACTGGACTTAGGTCATGATCTCGCCTGTAGTAGGATAGAGTTCAACGTTGGGCTCCCCTCTGAGCGTGGAGCCTGCTTGGGATTCTCTCCTCCCCACCCCCCGGACTTGCACTTTCTCTCTCTCTCTCAAAATAAATAAACTTAGAAATAATAAATAAATGGATTAATGTATATAAAGTGCTTAAAAGAGTGTATAGTACATAGTAAATATCATATAAATAAATGTTAAGCAAGCTCTTAGTATTAAGTACAGACTTCTTATTGCTGGGAAATGACAAAGCTTATATACTTTAAGAAAATTATAAAGAGGTCAGTATTCAAGAAATAATTTCATTAGTGAGTTGGATAAATCTTAATGTGCTTGAAATATTTTATTCCTTTTGTAATCACTGCACTCAAAATGCTATTTAGACTTACTTGCTGGTAGAGAGTGGTGAGCAGGCAGGAGAGAAGTAATAGCACTTATAGATCCGTTCAAGGAGCAAATGTACATTTTGTTAAATGGCCTAAAACAACTTCTCTGAGTGATTTTTAGAGCCATAAAAGTTTGAGATTGACAATTCTGTGACTGTACAAAAGAAATATGAACCCATATAACTTTACAAATGTCCTTGTACACTTATCATGATGAAATATAATAAAATGAAATAAAATGATTAAAAAAAATAAAAACATCCTTAAGGTGTTAGCTTTAGTTCTTTGCTGGGCATAATGCTAATTATCTTACCAATCAGCTACAAGGCCCTTTACATGCTGCTAAAGATAGTGATATTTGAATCACCTAAAATAGTTTTTATCTTTATATTAACCTTGATAGATACTGCTTTAACCTTAAAAAAAAAAAAGTCTAAGGAAGATGTTTTCCCACAGTGGGTAAAAATATTCTTCCAGGGATTAGAATGGGAAGGGTCAGAAGAAAATATAAGTATATTATGTAAGTATTCATGCCTATATTTTTACTCTGGTCTTTTTCAAAAAGCATTTGAAGTAGTCTCTAAAAATATATAACATAAAGCGGGGCCTGGGTAGCTCAGTGGGTTAAGCAGCTGACTCTTGATTTTGGCTCAGGTCATGGTCTCACAGTTTGTGAGGTCGAGCCCCATGTCAGGCTCTGTGCTATAGTGCAGAGTCTGCTAGGGATTCTCTCTCTTCCTCTCTCTCTGCCCCTTCCTTGTTCATGGTCTCTCTGTCAAAAATAAAATAAACATTGAAAGAATAAAAATACATACCATATAATAGAGTGAAAATCATTTAAAGGGAACATCAGTTGAATAACAGCAGTTTCTTCCCTTATCTGTCCCCTTTTGTTTTTGTTTTTTTTTTTTGTTTGAGAATTATTTGCATAGTATAGAAAATCAGGCATTATGTGAAAGCTGATATCATCAGATGAGTAATAAGGAGACTATATACTAGTTTTGATAAGTGGCAGCTGATCTTTTTGAAGGATGAACTATTTAAGCAAAGCAGAACTTTCAGGACTAAAATGTCATATATAGATAACAATATAGATATTGTGTTATCTATCTCTATCCATCTATCTACCTATGTAATTTCCAGTTCACTCTACTGATTACTCTTTGGGAACAAATTAAGTCAGAGCAAGGTGTTGGGGAATTCTGTGACCCCCTTAATGTAGCTTGTATAGAACTCTTCTCAGTAGGGTGCGTATTTCTAGTTACAATGCTCAGTCATGTCTTCCAGATATGAGGTCTCCTTTGGGCAATGCTGGACAGAAACTATAATTAATCTCATACTGCTTAGCAACAGAGACAGAAAAGGCATTTATTTAATTAGCATTGAGTCACAAAAAGGTTTTAATTTTTTTCTTTCAATAAAAAGCATAAATGGGTTCACAATAAATAATACCTTAGAAAATTTTTAAATGAATATTAAACGGTCTCACAGTTAAGAAATCAAAAGCTAATGACAAATTCATAGGAAAGGAGAATGCTGAAGTGGTTGCTTCCTAATCTGTTTAATGTGTCTGGTTTCTGAAGAAGTGAAAGTCCATCTTGGAAGGAAGGATTTTGTAGATGTTGGAATTGGGGTCTAGGGTTCACAGAAAGGAAGCACTTGAAGAAAACAAACCTAGAAAAAAAATATACAAGTAGACTCTTGTGATAACTATAATGGCTCAGATATCCTATAGTATCTCAGATTTAGAAACTTCTAGTCTGGCTCATGATTTGCAAGTTGCAAGTATTGTAGACTGATGAGGTGCAGAGGGGTCCAGAGCATCTAAATGAGATGGTCCCGAAGACACAGCCAAAGCAAGGGAGCAGAAGCCTTTAACAATCAGTTGGGATGTCTGATTAATAAACCTTAATTTGGAAGTTTGAGAAGAATTTTATTTGGAAGAAATCTCGGTGGACTGGTCTGTCAAGAAAAGCAGTCATCCTGGAGTACAAAACGATTAAAGGGACTGGTAATAAGGTTTATAGTTTGAAAACATACACGGACCGTGAAGAAAGTTTAATAATGGCTGTTTATTGGGAGGAGAGAGAAATGTCAACAGGAATTTTAGGCAACTTTCTGTGTTATGTGCCATGTATAACTTACCCTGTGCTGCCCCCTTTTAAGGAAAACTATGGTAAATAGGTGATTTTTCAAGGCTTTGCAAAGCTTTTTCCTTCCCTTCCCTTCCCTTCCCTTCCCTTCCCTTCCCTTCCCTTCCCTTCCCTTCCCTTCCCTTCCCTTCCCTTCCCTTCCCTCCCCTCCCCTCCCCTCCCCTCCCCTCCCCTCCCCTCCTCCCCTCTCCTCTCCATATGTCACCTTACTTGGCAAAAGAGACTTTGCAAATTGATTAAATTAGGAAACTCGATCATTCTGTATTCTCTGGTTGGCCCCAATGTAATCACAAAGGTACTAATAAGTGAAAGAGGGAGGTGGGAATGTGAGGGTCAGAGTCAGAGATTTGAAAATGCTACACTGCTGGCTTTGAAGCTGGACAAATGGCCCATGAGCCAAGAAATGCAAAGTGGTCTCTAATGGCTGGAATATGCAAAGAAAAGAATTATCCTCCGGAAATTCCAGAATAAATGCAGTCCTGCTGACACCTTGATTTTAGCCCAGTAAGACCCATTTTAGACTTAACCTCAGGAATTTAAGATAATTTCATGTTGCTTTAAGTCATATATCCACCGACTGCCCATTTTCCTCAAAGTCAAACAGCTGCATTCAGACCCACAGATGCCTTCAGTTGCTGACTATTGTTTAATTGGACTCTCCCAAACTGAGCAAGCAAGCCAAATATAATGGTAGCTGTGCTTTTCTCTTCCAGAGCAGGTACATGTAGGAACCAGAAATCTGGGCTATTCTTGTCTCTTGTTTCTTATAATAGCCATTAGGAAACACTCAAGCGTAATTTGAACAAAATGACATAGTTTTCTTTACAGGTGCCCTTATTAACAGTATTCAAATTGGTTTCTTTAGGTCAGGGACTGTTTTATTTAACTTTATCTTCAGTCCCTCACAGAGTACACAGCATAGAATAGGTGTTGAATGAATGGGTATTATTTCTGATTTCAGATAGCTCATCAGAGAATTACTTGCCTTTCAGTATGTCAGCACATCTCAAAATTTGTTCTCTGAAATTATTTAATGCACTTCTCTGGGTTTTAGAGAGAATAAATATATAACTAATCAATTTGAATATCATGTTTTATTTACAGTCTTTAAATTGCTTGTCAGTCTCCTTACCTGATTTTCTATTCCTTTAACCCTCTGCTTTTCTCTACTTTTCACTTTTCTCCATGAAGAAATGACCCACTTTTAGGGATTCAAACATTTTCTCCTCATGGTTGACTGTAACTCTTCTATTATTGGTCTTGTACCCACTCTCCCTCAAGTTCCAACCTTCCTGCCAAATATTTATTTCCAGCAGGGGATCACACTGTTATCCTAAACTTCACGTTTGGAAATGGAGCTCTGGCATTTTTCCTTTGCAAATCAGTGTCTCTTACCAATTTCTTTCATTCCATTCCCCCCATTCTTCTAGGTCTGACACTGTGTGGTATTTGGGGGATTTTACATTGCCTTTATTTTCAAAATTTAATTAATGAGACCTTTGACTCTTGTCTAGAAATATGCTTCAATTCCACCAATTATGTTCTATCTTACTTCAACTGCTTCTTATCTATCTAGTCCTTGATAATTTCGTGAATAGATTAATATAATATGTTTTAATTTTTTGTGTATATTTTCAATTTATTCTAGACTGAATGCTGGAAGACAGATCTTAAATTGTGACTTCTTTTTTTTTCCCCTATGTTACTTGCCCAATAAAGAAAACTTTGGGGGCTCTTGGGTGGCTCAGTTGGCTGAGTGTCCAATTTTGGCTCAGGTCATGATCCCAGAGTCATGGGATTGTGCCCTGCATTGGGCTCCACGCTGAGCATGGAGACTGCTTAAGATTCTCTCTCTCTTTCCTTCTGCCTCTCTCCCTGGCTTATGCCCTCTATCTCTCTTTAAAAAAAAAAAAAGGTATTTAAAAAAAACAAAACATTGCATAGTTCTTAGCTTTTCAAGGTGATGCATTATGCACAAACTGCTGCTTCAGAATCACCAGAAGCATTTGCTAAATGAACCTATTGCTGTGCACATCCCACGTGTACTGAATCAAATCTCTGGATGGGTTCTGGGAATCAGCATTTTTATAAAGCAACACAGATAATTCTGATGTACACTAACACTTGAGAACTATTGGAAAGGATAATATTCAGCCAAACATTTAAAACCCTTTCAAATATGTCCCTGTGTATTCCAGTTTTATTTCCCACTAGTCTTAATAAAGCTCTCTGCTTAGAAGCAATCACTCTGGATATGCTATGCTCAATTTACCTCTGAGACTTCGGTCTCAGAATGCCTCATTCATTCAAAATGCCTTATGTTTCCTCTGCATCCAGCTTTCAAGTCCTCGTTTTTAATGGAATCTTTCTATGTTTTACTGAGCACCTACCGTATGTCAGGAAAATACTGTCACTATCCATAGAGTAACCTAGCTATAATTGTTCCCATTTTACAGGCTAGAGCATTGAGACTGAGTACAGTTAAGCAGCTTGACCTCAGCTACAGAAGTAGTAAGAAGTAGTTTAGTTTGATTCAAACCCAGGACTGACTCAAAGCCCATGCTCCTTCCAGTGGTGGTTTTTAAGTTGCCTCTGCAGGACCCTCTGATGTGACTGCATAAACACAGCAGATCTGTTTTCATGTGTTTACACACTAGGACTTTCATACAAGGTGAGTTTTGGATTCGGCTTACCCATTTTTGAAGCCCATTGTACAAGGTACATAAGGGCAGTTAGGGCACTCAAATAGAATGCATTAGGTTATTATTTAACTGCTAAACATGTGTTGGCTTTTCAGAAGCTAGATCATAAGCTCCTTGGGGAATGAAAGCAATTAAAAAAAAAACAAACATCCCACTTATTACCTAGTGTAGTAATACTTGCATTTAGTAGGTCACTAAATATCTGCTTAAATTAAATAAAATCCAGGCCATTGAAAGATGTCCTTCCATTGAGTAGGAGACACTAGTCCCAGAAAGTTAGAAATTGGGAATATCTGAGGGCGAGAACTATCAGTTTCATTAGGGCATGTATAAGATGTGAACTTAATAAATACGAACAGTTTTAATTGTTATACGTTTACCATCAACTGGCTAGATTAGAAAACATTTTCCAGAATATTTCTGTGTTCAATGTAAAATAAAGCCCAAAATATTAATAGAAAAATTCTACTAAGAAGATATAACATAAAAACTACATTGAGATATAAAATTTTGGTATTTTATAGACCTAATATCATTAAATTTCTTCTATAAAATTTAAAACTGAAGAAAATTTTTAACACTTGTTTGTCTGTTATAAAACATTTATATTATTACCTTACCATTCTACCTAACCTCTGATATATTTGTAAGTTAGCCCAAAAAAGTCCATGTTCTCACATCACAAAAACACATTTAGCGCAAATGAATTGACTTCCTCCTTCGCAAAACAACTCTGTATGATTAATGAGTTACTCTATTAAAGTTTGCATTGAAGAGAAGCAATCAATGGAGTAAATATTTTTTATCTGTCAGGTACAGTGCTAACTTTCCACCAAGCCTCTTTGGCGATGCTCTATTTTCATGTTTTCAGTGTGTTGGCAAGAAGAAAAGTTTTCAGTGAGGTTGTGGTACATAAGTATTAATAAGCATTGAATTCCTAACAACACTGGCTGTCAAACCTGTGTGTATTAATGTAAATTAATGAGGTTCTTTTCTCCCAAGAGGAAAACAAGTTGTTGCAGGTTAAACCATGATAAGCAAAACATAGGCAATGTCAGTTTGATAGAAAGCCTTCAATTTACAGGAGTGACCTTTAAAAAGGGAATGCATAAATAATCTCAACATAATCATTTGATATAATATTTTGAGTTTACAGTTTAGATAGCGCTAAAGCATATTTATTTATTGATCTGGTTTTTAAAAATTGTGCCCTTTGGGAAATCACCTCAGTGTAGAATTAAGGCAAAATGACAGTGATAACAACAAATGTGAACAGCTAAAGCAATCGTGGAATGAAGAATGGTTGAAAAAGTCACCCTTTTAAAGACTTACCATTGTGGAAAGTCAGGGATTTTTAATAGTTCCAAATTACACAGAGCAAGTAGAAAGTAGTTGTTGGTATTAAAAGGATACTACTTCAGGGCTACTCAACCAGTACATTTTCTTTTCTTTTTTTATAAATGTTTGTTTATTTTGAGGGGTGGGGAGGAGCAGTGAGAGGGTGAGAGAATCCCAAGCAGGCTCTGTGCTGAGCTGAAATCAAGAGTCAGATGCTTAACTGACTGAGCCACCTAGGCTCCCCTCAACCAATACATTTTCTATCTTAGTAATCCCCATTTCCAAGTTGATCCAGGGCTTCCACTGTTTTTTTTTTTTTTTTTAATGTTTATTTATTTTATGAGAGAGAGACAGAGTGTGAGTGGGCGAGGGGGAGAGAGAGAGGGAGACACACAGTCTGAAGCAGGCTCCAGGCTTGGAGCTGTCAGCACAGAGCCCAACGTGGGGCTCAAACTCACAGACCAGGAGATCATGACCTGAGCCGAAGTCAGATGTTCAACCGACTGAGCCACCCAGGCGTCCCCAGGGCTTCCGTTATTTAGAATCGTGCCAAGGGGACTCAGATCACAAATTATCTTCTATATCAGTAAAAATAACCCTCTACCATTCAGACTGAGAAGTAAGGTTTAGCACCCAAAAGAAAAGAAGGAAGATGTCTGTGCAGAGAATACTCTGCCAGAAGCAAAGTGGAAAGTCTGTTTCTAACGGTGTCAGAATTTGAGGGAAAGAGGTAGTCAGACACAGATTCCTTCTTCAGGCCAATAACGTCACAAGACAGCCAAAAATAGATGAGTTTTTGTTCCCTTCTCCTTTGGAATATTGGAATGCCACCATTTAGGGTAGCTTGTGTGTCACCATGGGAGGCAGTCAAGTGGGGATGGTTGATGAAGGTGGCTAGAGGGTTAAGCCTAAGGCAGCATACCTGGTTCCCACAGACAAGCTGTCTGGAAGGGAGCTTGCTGGGAACTTGCCTAAAGTGGTTTCCTGTAATGGGGGGGGGGGGGTGAGGCTAGACACTCCACGGGAGCCACCTCCAGACCCCATGAGGACATCAGCACAGCAAGCAAGGCCAGATTGGAGGTTCAGTCACTGCAGGTTGGATGGGGCGGAGGGTGCAGTCTCATCCGGCTATGACTGAGCAGAGAAAACAGATCGTGTATCCCTCAGTCATACAATTTGGTATACTCAAGGATCACACCGGCCATCCTATAGTGGAGATCAGCACAAGAATGGCAGGCTACATGAAAGGGATGATCCCCCTGAATTCTTTCCAATACCCAGATGCCAGCTTTTGGGAAGAGAAAGGTGAAAAGAACATGTCTGATAGGGAGTTAAACTTTGAGTTGATTGAATTTTTATATCACAGTGTCTGTTTAAATTGCAGCTGTTAACTGGAAGTTTTGAGATAAATCTCTGTCCTCTCATTTTCTTCAAACAGGATAGAGTATTGAGAAAAATATGAAATGAGTTATGGGAAATAAAGAAGTTAGACTTTTCTTTGCTCATTTCCTGAGGAGTATACATTTGTGAATTTGTGGTGAAACTGTTGTACTCTTCCCTATTGCCTGCCCCCTTCCACTCTTCAGCTGATATCCTGGCTTTCTTTCTCACTGAGAAAATGGAAGGAATCTGAAGAAAACTTCCACAGGTTTCCATCACTACATTTTCTCACCTACCAACTTCTGTGACCGTATACTCTATTTTCACTTCTGTATGTATAGAGGAATTGTCTGATGTTCCATCCAAGGGCAAACAACTTCTTCTAGGGCACTGGATCTATCCCTTCTTGTCCATGACAACACTTTTCACTTCTCTTTTGAGTTATCAGTTCCTTCCTTGCTATGAATTATTCCATCATAAAATAACATGGTGTTCTCTCTGTCCTGTCTTAGTTGGTAGCAAATTATCATAGACTGGGTGGCAAATAAAACAAACATGTATTTCTCACAGTTTTGGAGGCTGTGGAGCCTAAAATCAGGGTGCTGGCAGTTCTGGTGGCTGGTGGGAGCCCACTTCCTGGCTTGTAGATGGCCATCTTCTTGCTATGTCCTCACATGGCAGACACCAGAGGGAGACAGAGCAAGTTCTCACAGTCTCTTTCTTTATAGCAAAACTTCTGAAATGCCTCCAGTTTCTCTCTTCCAGTTCTTTTTAAACCCACTGCCATGTGTTTTTGCCCCCAACATTCTGCTGAAACTGCTCTTATGAAGGTAACCAACGACTTCCATGTTGCTAAATGCAATGGCTAATTCTCCATCTTTATCTGCTTTGACCCATCAACAGCATTTGCCACAGTTGGTCATTCCTTTTCCTCTTTCTCTTACCTCACTGACTGCCCTCTCTCAGTCTCTTTTGTTGGCACCCCCTCATCTTTCCAACTTCTCAGTGTTGCAGGTGGTAAGGGCTCAGTCCATGCGTTTCTTCTCTTTTCTGTCTACACTTATTCCTTTTGTGATCACTTCCAGTCTCATAATTTTTAATATCATTCCTACGCTGGTATTTTCCAATTCTTTCATCTAGCATGAAACTGTCTTCTGAACTCCTAACTCCTGTAATAAATTGCCTGTTCATCAACTCCACTGGGGTATCTAATACACATCTCAAACCTAACATGTCCAAATGAAACCCTCCCCCCCCTCGGTTGATGATAACTCCATCCTATGGTTGTTCAGGCCAAAGAGCAACGGAGTCTTCCTTGACTCCTCCTTTTTTCTCACAATCTGTATCAAATCCATTAGCAAATCCAAGAATCCTCTTCTTTCTCATTGTCTCTACTACCACCACTGCCATTTTTCACTATTTCCACCTCTGTATCCCTAGAGTCTATTCTTAATCAGAGTGATGTTTTTGAGAGTGAGGTCGTAATCTCCCTCTGCTCAAAACCCTCTAAAAGTAAAAGCTAAAGTTCTAACCCTGGTTTACAAGCTCCTATATAGTTTTCCTGTCCCTTCTTTGTCACTTCTGTACCTCACCTATTACTCTCCCCCTTGCTTACTCTGCTTAGCCACACTGGTCTCCTGTTTTTTTGTCTGTCTGTTTGCTTTAAAAAAATTTTTTTTTTACATTTACTTATTTTTGAGAGACAGAGACAGAGCACAAGTGGGGGAGGGGCAGAGATAGAAGAAGACACAGAATCCAAAGCAAGCTCCAGGCTCCGAGCTGTCAGCACAAAGCTCCACGCGGGGCTCCAACTCACAGACCACGAGATCATGACCTGAGCCAGAGTCGGATGCTCAACCAACTGAGCCACCCACGCACCCCAACTGGTCTCCTGTTTGTAAAAAACACTGGGCATGTTCTGATCTCAGAGCTTTTGCATTTTCTATTCCTTCTGTATGGAAAGCTCTAACTCTAATATCTGCATGACTCAGACTCTCATCCTATTTGTTTTTATTTCCCACATGTCACATTCTCAGTGGGGCCTTCTCTGACCGCCCTATTTAAAATTGCAGTTTCTACTCTGCATTCTCTAGAATGGCATTCTCTATCCTTTTTCTGGCTTTGTTATTCTCCATAGCTTTTATGACTTTTTTTTTTTCGTTTTTTATTTATTTTTGGGACAGAGAGAGACAGAGCATGAATGGGGGAGGGGCAGAGAGAGAGGGAGACACAGAATCGGAAACAGGCTCCAGGCTCCGAGCCATCAGCCCAGAGCCTGATGCGGGGCTCGAACCCACGGACTGTGAGATCGTGACCTGGCTGAAGTCGGACGCTTAACCGACTGCGCCACCCAGGCGCCCCTTTTATGACTTTTTAATATCCTAAGCAAGTTATTTATTTTATTTTTAATAGAGGTGTACTTTAACGTTATGTGACTATGTCTAAGAAGTAGTGGTTGGCTTTTATAATTTGCTAAAGACAGAACATTCAGTTCACAGCTAGACAAGGGCAGGATTGAGTACATTTAAAGGGAACTCTGTTATCTGGGACAGTGTGAAGAAACATAAAATTTGTTCCTTGGGCAGTTTAGAGAGGGTAATCTCCAGGGGATATAAGGAATACCATTGGTTTGTATAGATGTAAAACAAAAAGTGAGAGACCTAAAGCAGGAACTTGTGCGGTCCTCATTCTTTCTAGGTTAATTAAATTTATATTTACTGCAAATGTAAGTTTATTGTGCTATTCTAGGAGAGAGAGGAGTCCCAAAGAAGCCTATGCTCCATTTTATTAGTGATACTATACTCTTTCTAGACCAGGTCTGAGGAGACAATGAGGACTGCAGCTAAGACTTACCAAATGGTTCTTAAAAATTATCCTGGGTAAGAATCACCTTGAACTGGCTGGAGGGGTGGAGAAGCTTGTTAAAAATGCATATTTCCTGGCTCTACAATAAGGCACCCTGAATCAGAAGGTTTGGGGGCCAGGTGGTAAATTTATAATTTTAACAAGCTGCTGTGGTGCTTCTTTTTTTTTAAGTTTATTTATTTATTTTGAGAGAGAGCATGTGAGCAGGAGAGGATCAGAGAGAGAGGACAAGAGAGAGGGGGAGAGAGAGAGAGAGAATTTCTAAGTAGGCTCTGCACTGTCAGCACGGAAGCCCCACATGGGGCTCTAACCCACAAACCGTGAGATCGTGACTTGAACAGAAACCAAGAGTTGGACACTCAACCGACTGAGACCCCAGGAGCCCCTGCTGTGCTGATTCTGACACAGGTTGTTCATTTACATTCCTTTGTGCAACATCATCCCATTGATTATTATTGTAAAATTACATTACATTGTCAGAAGAAATCTGAAAAGAATGTCTAGAGAATTTTGTTTTTGTAGAACATTGAAGGACTTAGGGATCCAGATGGCATTCTTATCTCTTCTTTCTGTTGATGATTGTTTGTTTGTTTGTTTGTTTGTTTTGTGAGGGGATGAGGAAACTTAATAGCTGAAGACATTGGTGATGTCAGGAACCCGGATTTCATTTCTGGTATCACTGTTTATAAAATCAGCATGATGGAATCCTAGCAAGGGACTAAGTGTTTTCACAGACACCAAAAGAATGTATTTAACTAAAAACTAGCCCTTAATCAAAGTCAGTATTTGAGATGGAGAGACAAATTCCCTGAGATGACTGTGAACTGGACATTATATAATTTAATAACTGTATAATGGAGAGTATTTGTGAAATAAGACATCAGGCCTTTCTTTTGTTTGAATTATTTATAACAAATATGCATTACTTTCATAAGTAGCATATTTAAACAAATACATGGACAACTAAGAAAATGGGAACTGGGTGGATCTAGTCAAGTGGATCATTTTCAGAGACCTGACATTTATCTAAGTTTTGGTTTGTGCTCCAAGCGGGAGTGGCTCCATCCTGGGCCTAGAAATTTATTTCAACATGCCATCCCTCAAGTTACTTCAGCCTAAAATATTCAATATGCCAAGGTGCCATATTTTGGGGTAACATGTCCTGAGCCCTATCAGAGGCATTTCAAAATGGCTTCCTATCCCATCTAACTAGCCATGAAACATACTTCTTATCCCAGCTAACTTGCTGATTGACCTCAACAAATCACTCAATCTCCTCTCTGGACTTCTGTTTGTTCATCCATGAAAGCACAGAAGTGGATTATGCAATCTATATAAAACTCATACCTTAAAAGCAGACCTATGAAATTGAAATATGCATCTTTACAACTAATTTTCAGCTCAGAGACACAGTGCATTTCTGTTGCCAATTAATTTTTTTTTAATATAAATTTCATTAAAATGAGACTATTGGATATAAAAATTCCATTGTATTTTTTAAAGAGAATCTATATATGTTGCTGAGATAATTTTTATTTATTTATTGCTGTAGGTTGTTAGCTTGTTGGTTTTGAATTTTCTATTTTGCTTTCGAGCACTAGTCAATTCTACATGTATCCTTTGTATTCCCATAAAATTAAACTAAATGTATGTCACTTCTCATGTAGGAATGCACAAGCAAATAAACAGTATATAGCCACATATTTCAGTAGATTAAACTGAGCTGAAATTATCCCTCATGCTGGCACTGTAATAGGCTATTGATCTCAGATTGCATTTTTCTGTTTCTTTATAATTGAATTTTGTTCCCAAATGAAAGAGCATGTTCATTTTGAGATTGCGTTTAGTGAAATAAAAACTGCATCTGGGATCAGTTTTATCATGTGCTCAATGGAGGACTAAGCCTTTCATAAAATTAAGTATGGAACACAGTGACTATTAAAAAAAAAGTATACTGCCTTGTTAGAAGATACTTTTTCCAGAAAAGCTAAATTTTAGATCTCAACTATTTAGAAAATTCTGCACGATTTAATTAAAAAATTAGGATATATACTAAACTATAGATTTTTCACCTATGAATGATTACTTAGGGAAGATATGTTACATTTACATGAATTAACCCATCTATTGGAACTAAAAGAAATTAAGACTAAAGGAAATAGGACAGAGGGTTTGACAATAAAATAAAAAGATCTTAAAGTAGAAAACAGTTGTCTGCCAAAACTAGAGATGACTTTCCGTCTTGGCTAGACCTTACTTTGATTATTGACATAGTACTCACATGGACATTTTAGGAAGCTAAAAAAGATCATTCAAAGACTTCTGCATGCCCCTGATTTTTGATTGAATGCAAGTCTTCCAATAATTTTCAGATTTTAGTCACACTGCTCTCAGCCCTCTACTTGAAGGTGAGAATCTTCAACTATTCAAAAAGTCCTGGGGACCCAGGATCTTGGGGACCCAAGCTCTTAATTTACTCATTGTTGATGGTGTGATTTTCATCCATGGGGTTACTATTGAAACAAAATGGGGCATTGCTGACCCTTTGTCTTCTCTCAGTGGTCGGGAGGGTGAGATAGAATGTCTGTGGTGAAATTCAGTTACAAAGCATTTCACTCTCTGGATTCTTATGGTTCAGGCCCCAAGAAAAGCTTCCTGACTTCTCTTGCCCAAAATCCTTAAACCTAAAAGCTTTGAAGGTGATGTGCTGTGGTGGTGTTCACTCTGAAAAGGACACAGCTTCAAGGTGTGGAAGGAATGTGGGCCAAGGAAACACTTAAGTGAAAGAAAAATGACCTTACAAATCTTTCCTGTCAGGTAGCATGAATGCAGTGGATCCCATGGTGCCATTCTTTTTGTCTCCCTTCCTGTTCTGGTGTGTGGTTTGGAGGTAGTTGTGAGTTAATGAAGTGTTCTCAGTGGTTGCATATGTTTGAAGAATGTTTTGCAATGACAAACCATTTGTTTTATGCTTAAACACAATTCTTGTGTATTTATGTTTAGATATAATATACATTAAGTATGGTAGCACACTGACAAACAGATGGCTATTTAAGGTTAGACTTGGGAATGGTTCTATTTTTACAAAGTATTAAATAATATTAATTAATATCAATGATGTTAATAATATTTAAATAACTAATATTAATTAAATTTAAGAAATTAAGCTAACCCGTTGACTTTAAATAATTTTGAGTTAAACATTGATTCCATTAATAGTTGTGACTTTTTATTTTAAGAAATTCTTGTATTTTAAGAGAAAAATAAACTATTTGAAAATATATGAGGAATAATTTTTCAACCTTTTAACATTACGTTAACTCACATTTTTGATACAAATATATACACATTTGAACACTTTGAAAAAAATTGCATTTACTTTGTAATTTTTTAAGTCATTGGGGATGAGTACGTCAGCATGGAGATAAAAATAGGAGAAAATGGAGTCTTACTTTTTTAAGAACTTCCCTCAAAAGTGAGGCTCAAGAAAGAAGAAAATTGAGGAAAAAAAGAAAGAAAAGGAAAACTTTTCTTAGAAAAATTACAAAGAGGCAGTGTGCTTAAATTTTTAAAAGCTGGAAACAAGGCGAAAAGTATCTTTTGAGCATAAGTCACATAAAAATCATGAATAGGACAGGGGCGCCTGGGTGGCTCGGTCGGTTAAGTGTTCGACTTGGGCTCAGGTCATGATCTCACGGTCCGTGAGTTCGAGCCCCGCATCGGGCTCTGTGCTGACCGCTCAGAGCCTGGAGCCTGTTTCAGATTCTGTGTCTCCCTCTCTCTCTGCCTCTCCCCTGTTCATGCTCTGTCTCTCTCTGTCTCAAAAATAAATAAATGTTAAAAATTTTTTTTTTTTTTTAAATCACGAATAGGACATGATAAATTAATAAGTTTAGTAAATTGGTGGTGATTTAACTATTGATCAAAAATAAGGAAAATGAACAAGATAATTATTCTCATCAAACCCACAACTTGAACAGGTAGTGTGAAATCCCTGAAACTTCATATTCTTTCCTAAATAAAGGTATAATTAGTGGTTAAAAGACGAGAATGTGTGTTAGCCTCCATTTGCACTTGTGCCCTGGTTCCTCAAATGTTAGTGACGGATCCTTCTTCCTTTTCCATTTTGTCTAAGTTCACTCCTTTCAGGCTTCTCTCCACACCCCACTGAAGTGGCATCGGATGAGGTTGCTAATGTCCTTTCCTTCCTAATTCCCTGGTCAGTTCTAGTCCTCTTCTTACTTGGCCATCAGTCACTGCCTTCCCCTTGATACACATTTTTGCTTTCTCTGAGGACAGCATGCTTTGTTTTCTTCCTATCTTATTGTTTATTCCCTCTGTCTCACTTCAAATGTCTAAATTTGAACTGCTGGTACCATCCCCAAAAGTTGCTATCTCCACAGTATTTTTATCTCAGTTAGTGATAACTGTGTCCTCCTGGTTGCTCAGGCCAAGCACCTTGTAGCCACTCCTTGACTTCTCTCATTTCCATATACTCCTCATCTCCTCATCTTCTTCATCTCTCCGTAAATCCTGCTGGCTCTATTTTCAAAATATATCAAAAATCCAGTGGGTTGTTGTTATTGTTGCCTTCCTCCTTCTCCTCTTCCTCCTTCTTGAGTATAGTTGACACACAATTTTACATTAGTTTCAGGGTTACAACTTAGTGATTTGACAAGTTTATACATTAGGTTCACCACAAGTATAGCTACCATTTGTCCCATTCCATTGCTCTCACAATATCGTTGACTGTATTCCTTATGGTCTGCATTTTAGTTCTGTGACTTATTTGAAAACTGGAGGCCTGTATCTCCCTCTCCCCTTTACCCATTTTTTCCAACCTTCCACCCTCCCTTCTGGCAACCATCCAATCAGTTCTTAATATCTCCATTGCTCCCACCCCATTCCACCCTACTATCTCCTTTCACTGCACTAGCCTCCTAACTAGTCCCCTGTTTCTACCCATGCCTTCTGTGGAGGCTTAAGTAAATTCACAAACTCTGAGTCTTCAAAAGGTTGAGCTGAATTCCCTTCTCCTTGAGTATGGGCTGGACTTAAATATTTGCTGCTGATGAATAGAATAAGGCACAAGTGACAGTATTCTGAGTACTGGGTCATAGAAGACATTGCAGTGCTGGCCTCTTTCCCTTGGATCACTTACTCTGGGGAAAATCAGCTGGCATGCTCTGAGGACACACAAGCAACCCTATGAAGAGAGCCCATGGTAGGGAACTGAAAAATCTCTTGCCAACAGCCAACAGAGAGCTGAGACCTCTTGCCAGCAGCTATATGAATCTGCCATCTTGGAAATGAATCATCGGGTCCCAGTTGAGCCTTGGGATGACTATAGCCCCAGTTGACATCTCAAGTGTATCTTCATGAGAGACCCTGGGCTAGAATGACCTAGCTTAGCTGCTTCCAAATTATTGCCCCATAGAAACAATAAATACTTATTGTTTTAAGTTGCTATGTCTTTCGGAAATTCATGTAGAAATAGTTAACTCATAGACCCTCCTTTAATCTGTTCTTTTGTTTTTTTGAGACACAGAGAGTGTGCATGCATGTGAGCGGGGGTGGGGCAGAGGGAGAGAGAGAATCTTAAGCAGTCTTCACAGTCAGCTCAGAGCCCCACAGTGGGGCTTGATCTCATGACTGAGATTATGGGAGCCAAATCAATAGGGACGCTTAACAGACTGAGCCACCAAGGTGCCCCCTTTTTTTTTAATTTAAAAATTATTTAAATTTTTATTTATATATTGAGAGAGAGCGAGCAAGCATGCACAAGTGGAATCTGTTCTTAAGATAGCAAGCCACAGCAGTCCAATGGCTCTCCATTTCCTTCAGGGTAATATCTAAAGTCTTTAATAGCAATTATGGAATTAATGTTTACATCCTCCCAGAATTCATGTGTTGCTTGCTCCTGGGGTTGCAAGCATAAATGAATCATAGTTTAAAGGAAATTATAGTTTAATAGGAAGGAGAGTCAGCAAATAGTTAATTATAGGAGATAGGATAGGGTGAAAGTGGTAATTAGTTTAAAATTATACATGTTAAATTAAAGGTGCTTTCAGGATATCCAAGTAGAGATAATGGGTCTTGAGTTTATAAGAGAGTCTTAGGCAAGACATGTAGATTTGGTATTATTGTTATCTAGTGACAACAGGTGTCATGAGTGAATGAGGTCACTCAGGAAGAATGTACAAAGTAGAAAAAGTAAGTTAAGAGTCTAATTTTGTGAAACATTTACAGTGGAAGGGAGAGAATATAGTTACAGGGGCTTTTTATACATATTCCTGTTCTTTTCCTTCTGGGCATAGAGTCATATTACATTTCTCTGGCCTCTGGGAAGTTATGGCCGTGCAACTTGCTTGGGTTAATGGAATGTGAGCAAAAGTGAGCACTTCTCCGGTGCCTTAGAAAGCAATGCCTGAGTCAGCTGGTTCCCTTCTTGCCTTGATGATTATGAAATGTGTTGAGATGAAGGCTCTGTCACCCTGTTTCCTTGAGCAATGATCAATATTGAAGCCCCTCAAGACCCATCTTGGACTTGCAGTGAGAGTGAGGAATACACTTTTTTTGGGATATGCTGTTTCTTACCACATGAAAACCTCGTTGGTCCTACTGATTCGGGGACGGCTTTGAGGAAAGCAGACTTTCAAGGAGATGAAAAAAGAATGGTGAAGAGGTTCCAGGAAGATGAAACGTCAAATGCTCCATTGCAATCTAGAGGTTGAAAAGTATTCATTTGATTTGGCATTTAGGAGAGCATTGGCGATTTTAGTAAGTTACACAATATGAAAAAAAACACAGTCCCTCTCAAATGGTTAATGATGAGGGAGCATAAGGCAAGTTGACAGGCTGCAAACACCCCCTCCCCCACAACCAGGTGGGATATGTGTGATATTACTCAGGCACTCCTGGCTGCCCAAGAACAAAGGAAAGGGGAAAAACAAATGGTTAACTGATAGAGATCATAGTCCTGTTGATCACCTCTCCTTAGTGGTGTGGGGAAAAAAAGGCTGGAGGAAATGGCAGATGGAAATAAATTTCCTTATAACCTGCAGCCCATTGACAAATACTTGAGGCAGAGTAAAATGTTTCTACAGGAACTCCTTATTGTCTTAATGTTAATGTTTTGCTAGAGGGAAAAACAACCCTAGCCTGACAATAGCTAGTCCTCCAGTATCCTATGAGTCTTCAGAGGGAAAAACAACCCTAGCCTGACAATAGCTAGTCCTCCAGTATCCTATGAGTCTTCTTTAGCATAAGAAAATCTCACTGGAAACTTCCCCTGGACTTTACCTCCCCCAACCCTGTAGTATATAATTAGTCTCTCCCGTTGATCCCAGGGCAGCTCTTCCAGCCCACAGGTCCTGTCCCTGTGCTTTAATAAAATCACCTTTTTGCATCAAAGATGTCTTAAAGAATTCTTTTTTGGTTGTCACTCCAGACCCCATGAACCCCACTGTCAACCCAAAAAACCTCATCAGTTAATACTTGAAGAAAAAAAAATTAGAGGTCTGGGCTGTAGCAGAAGTGAGGGAGGCTCTTGCTGTTGGTATTTCCTTGCCTCTCATTTAATTCGCAAACATCTGATCCCACCGATTTCTCCCCTCCCTTTTCCCTGCACACTTTCAACTTCTGTACCTCTATACTTTTCCTTCCTCTCCTCCCTCCCACCTCTGTAGGCTTCTATCACAGCCTCCTCCATCCTTTCTCACTGGAACTTCTTAAAAGAGAAGCATGAAATTTCAATTTGCAATTCTTCACCTCTTCAGCCTATTGCAAATTGACTTTTGACCTCAGCAATCTACTGAAATGGCTCATGCCAAGGAGATTTTTCATGAAAACCATATAATTAGGTTTTTTTTTCCTTCCTGCATAAATCTCTTTAATTTTATATTATGACACAGTGCATGATTATTTGCTGAGTAGTTCATTTTGTATTAGCCAAAGAGAAAATTGAACCTGTCCATCAAACTGCGTGGAATAAGAAATAATACATTTTTGTTAGCAGTAAACAGAAACTTGCACAATAAAAATGTTTTTGTGCCACTTGAAGTATTACCATTGGTTGCAAGTTTTGAAGGTATGCAAAGTGTTTTCTATCCTTATTTATTTTGGTAGGGACTTTGATTGCAGGCAGCATACCTTTTATTGCTTTTTTTTTCCTTTTTGGCTTATAGTCACAGCACTTGAACACAGATATAATGAGGGCTTGTTCAATTTGAGACTTCCCTATAGTAATGCAATAATATTACAGAGATTTTTCATAGACATTTCCTCATTTAATCCTCAACTTTTTTGAAGGGTATTTAATTTTCCCCCTATTTACACATGAAGAAACTGAAATTCAAAGAGAAATATAAATGGCCACATTCACATTGCCACAGGTTGTGAGTATGCTTGCTCAACTCTAGCTTTTCTGATTCCAATTTAGAGCTGTTTCTGCTGTGACCCAGCTATGTGAAAGCAGTACATGTACACAAGGAACAACAGAAATACGGTGACTCTTCAAAGTAAATCTACTTTTGGGGCACCTGGTGGCTCAGTTGGTTGAGTGACCAACTCTTGGTTTCAGCTCAGGTCATGATCTCACAGTTCTTGGGTTCAAGCCTCCATGCTGACAGTGTGGAGCCTGCTTGGGATTCTCTCTCTCTCTTCCTCTCTCTGTCCCTCTCCTGATCTCTCTTTCTCTCTCAAAAGAAATAAACCTAAAAAAAAAAGTAAATCTACTTTTTTTTTTTAAATTTTTTAACGTTTCTTTATTTTTGAAACAGAGCATGAACGGGGGAGGGTCAGAGAGAGGGAGACACAGAATCTGAAATAGGCTACAGGCTCTGAGCTGTCAGCACAGAGCCCGACGCAGGGCTTGAACTCACAGACTGTGAGATCATGACCTGAGCCGAAGTCGGCCGCTTAACCGACTGAGCCACCCAGGCGCCCCAAATCTACTTTTTAAATTGGCATTTTTGTTAAAATGCCATTTTAACAAAACCATACATTCCCCATAATTTAAAGCTATTTGGATGGCTTATGAAAATGTTATATATTGAATGCATTTACATATTCAATGAGCTTAGGTTGGCAATAAGGAACCACCATACATTTTAATACATACTCTTTCACACCATTCTGCTCTGAACAGAGAAGTTTACATTGTCTTTAACATAGTGATGGGTGTCTAACGCTCTTTGGCAATGAGAAGAGATTAAAAAGTTTGGGTGGAAATGATGAGAAAAGAAACTGGATAAGACTGTTATCCTAAGTGTAGCCACCAGGCTGTTGATTTAAGTTTCATGCTGTCCTAAAATATTCACAACAAAATTTCATGAGCACCCTGGCTCACTTATCCATGTCTGTGAGTCTACAAAATACTACTCTATCTGTAAGGTTGATATGTATATGATAAACTAAAATGTAGACTTTCTAGATACTTTTAAAATTTAAAGAGCACTTAGATTCTAAAGTCTGGCTTTGCTTTTCCCAACTCAAATTTATATTAATAAAATCCTTCTCAAAGTCACCCTCCTTGAGAACTTGCACAGACTCCGGAAATAATCAAGACAGTGAGATTAAGATGAGTTGGCTGACCCAGCAAGAACAGGAAGTCAGAGAATTTGGCTCTAGAAGGGAAGTGGAACAAGTAAACAGGATGAGCAACCACTTACAGGAATAAATAGAATTTTTTAGTTTCAGGAATATTTAAATTGGGGAAAGAGAGAGTTATTTTGTTTTTTTTATTGTTTTGTTTTCAGGAATTGAGAGCATAATTGAAAGTATGGAGCTGCAAGGATAGTGGGTGTGGGAGACAATGAGGCTACCTGCCTCACTCCTCTAGGTGAAGTAGATACAGGACGGCCAGATTGTAGAGGCTGCTGTAGGTGTTGAGATACATTGAATGCAGCAAAGAGCGGTTGAAGTTTCTTTTTGCCCCTGATTTTATTTAGATCTAATTGACAATACAATGTTGTATAAGTTTGAGATGTACAACAGAATGGTATTATGATATCACAGATATGTTGACATTTGAGACACGTGTTGATATATTTATATAGGTAAATATTACAAAATGATCACCACGATAAGCTTAGTTAACATTCATCACCTCATATAGTTACAAACTTTTTTTCTTGTGATCAGAACTTTTAATATCTGTTCTCTCAGCAACTTTCAAATAAATAGCTATGGTGTCATTAACTATAATCATCATGCCATCCATTACATCTGTTTGGCCTCATCCTGGGGTTTGGAATTTCAAAGGAGGTAACCAGCTCAGGGAGATCAGCTACTACTGTTTCACAGAATTTTGGATTTTATCTATCAGTAAAGTTCATAAAAAAATTCTTGAGATCTAACTTATACAGTTGTCAAATATTTGTTTTGTTAAGGAAGGACGTTAAGAAAGAAAAAGCAACAACAAAGATAAAAAGTAAATGACCACATGCTACCTTCACCATTTCAGAATGGAACCAAATTTTAACATCAAATTAGTGGGAAGGACACTCTCCCAGAGCAAAGAACAGAACGTTAAAATGAATACAGTTGGTGTTATTAAAGACTTATTGCATTGTTCTTATTTTCTCATTTTCTCTTGTACCAGTAAAACTTTGTCACATGCCTACATGTCTCTTCAGACTGATATCTGAGATCCACTGAGCTAAGAGAATATCATCATTATTCAGGTATAAGATGATGACAATTGGGGAAAGAAGAAAGAACACTAGAGGCAGAGAGATGGTGATGGAGGAATGGCAGGTTTTAGAGACAGATTGAATAGAGAAGATAAAGGGAGAGAGTGAAAGATACCTTCAGAAATTGTACTATGACCAGATACAGTTTTTAATAGTTGGTATTGCACATAGCCTTGCCCTAATGCATCTCATAAATATGACACAAACATATGACATCCGTTGGGGGGTCCTGTCAATGGATGGATGGCTTGCTGTCCTTAGTAGCACCAGAAACTAGAAATGCAATTTACCAAAAGTATGAAGACTATGTTTTTATCAGTAATTGATGGGTTAAAATATTTTTCCATCTGAAGCCAAACTGATCTTCAGTAGCATTTTAAAGGAGGCCAGAAAGTTGATTTTAAAGGAGATGAAAAAGTTCACAACCATTACATAGTACTATCAATCTTTCAAAAAATTCTTAAACAATTACCAGGATTCTTAGAGCTTCTCAGTGATGTTTTGTTCTAACTCTTAAAAATTGACATTTAGTAGTTGCCAGGTTTTACGGTTGTAGAGTTTCTGACTTTTTCTTTTTCAATGGAATGATGTTACGATATAAGCAGAGGTGTTAGAATTGTTCTATTTGCAGAAAAAGAGCAAAGATTCTTTGTGGTTTTGGAAATTATATTTCAAAGCTACTCACAAGAGGATATCTTGTTTAGGAAAGAAGGCAAATTCTTTTCTTTCACAAAGGAGATTTCTTCAAAAATAGTTAATGGCAAATGTGTTCTTGACTGAATGTTAACCTACAGCATTAATTTAAGATGTTCTTAATCTATGTTTCTGGACTTCTTTTAAATGTCAAAACTTCAGAAAGTCTAAAGCGACTCACCCCTCTGCTAGGTAATAGCTAGTATTGTCTTTGCTGCAAGGCATTTAAAATGAAATTTTGAGGTTTATTGAAAAATGTTACCAGTTCACTCACTGTACAAGAGCTTGGAATATGAATACCTGAAAGAAGAAAAATTCAATAAATGGCTGTGGAGTTATTTGCTGGAATTCACAACATAATAGCAAGAAAAGGTTTGCAACCTTGATCATAAAGGAAATGAGTCATTTAATTTTAATACCCTTAGTGCTGGTGCATAGTTTCAACACTCGGTAAAAGTCTGCATGCATTTAAATAACTTAAACAATTATTAAAAGAAAGTTGCAAGAAATAAATGGCATTTATTTTAAAAGGAGATTGGGTTCAAACTTCCAGTGCTTTAAGATTTCCATAAGAGCAAATTCAAGTTCAGAATAGGATTTAGTAACAATTAAAGGGATTTCAATTCCTTAATCCCTTTGTGAAGGAAAAGAATAAAAATGTTAATGTTGATTCATATGAGCACTTGTAACTGAAAAATTTATTATATATTGTAAATACTTATGACCCCAATAGCTATTTGATTTATAAGTTAGGTATTGAAATATAATGAAACACTTTCTACTGATTTGTAATCACTGAAAGAGCAATATGAATCATCCTTCAAATAAAAATACTTCCTTTTTTGACCTTTCCCAAAAATGCTTCTAAGTAAAAGAATGCCTTTTTGTTTTGTCTGATGTCTGAAGACCTTTACTCATCATTTGGAAGGTGATTATTTTCTTGGTTGATCCTAGCCTCACAAGATAGAGCCTTGATCTATCTAGAGACTTAAATATATTATTAAGTCAGAAAATAAATTTCAAACTACTCATACTGTTTTGCCTAGAATTATTACATTATTAAGAGTAAATATCTTATTAAACTCAATAGGGAGCCACAAAACGAATAAGCAAGATTTCTAAAGGAAGTACTGAGTGTATATAAAATAACTAATACAAAATAAAAGTTAATAAAATGGCGCAGCTAAATCATATAAGTCAACAAAATTTATATTAAAATGACCCTGTACATATTAACTTAAAATTTTCCTAGATTGCCATATGGAATTGCTATTATTTGAAGTCAAAACAAAACTTGGGGGCTATCTGACATTTTATTTAAATTTATTTAAACAAAGTTTGCATGTGTTCTGAACCGGCTACAGTTTTTGACACACTGTTCCAAGTGCTCATATTTATTAGCTGTTTGATCCAGCTCCACCATGATCTGGAAACCCTAGTTTATGCTCACCTAATAGATGAGAAAAGTACGAAGCAGAGCTCCAAATGGACACATGCCATTTAGCGTCTGTGTGGTCTTGGGTCTGAGTCACATCACTCTTTGAGAATTATATTTCATGATTCCTTCTTGTCTCCTCTAGCCCTTTTTGTCACCAAGTGCTATAATTTCACTATGTCTTTGGAATACTTTTTCTTCTCATTTTTTGGGTTCTCACTACTTATGCCTGACCATGCTATTGTACTCTCTCAGTTTAGTGAATCTCTGGCATCAGTGTCAGGATTTAAGCAATTTGTGATGAAATTTCAGCACCCACTCTCTTAACCTATTGAGATAGTTCTGGGCTTCAAAAAATGGTTCCTATGGGACAGCTAATATTTATATACTGTTGTAAGAACCACTATTAGCATTTGCAAGGACACTTTATAACCTCCAGAATGTTCTCCCTGCATCCATTCTTGTTCCTTCTATTTTGTTCTGTATTATACAGCAGCCAGCACTACCCTTTTAGAATGTAAATCAGACCATGTCACTTCCTTTCCAAAATCCTTCCAAACTTTCTGCTGCACTTAGACTGAAATCCCAACTACTACTCAGGATGCAGGAGTAAATTATAGCGCATTCCTGAATAAACACATTCCTGCCTCCTTCTTTCATCTCCTCTTATGTACCTCCGTCCTTCTGTTCCCTCAAATGCACATTTCCACAGTCTTTCCTTTTGCTCTTTCTAATGTTTAACTCTTTAGCTCCTTTGTGTACTCCACCGCTCACCTTTCCAGAGAGGCATCCCTTGAGTCCCCTGGCTCAAGTAGGCCCCCCTCTATTCTCTCTTACTGCACTTTGGCTGTCTGTTCTTTTCCTTCAGAGCTTTCACTTCAGTTCATAAAGGAAGTTGCTTACTTTTTTTTATATCTTATGCATCAAACCGTCAGCTCCCTGAGGACAGGGGCGGGCAGGCAGTCAGTGTGCTTTGTTCTCAGGGCATTTTCAGTGCATAGCACCGTCTCCTGTACCGAGTGGCTTCTGGATAAATCCTTGTGGAATGTGATTACAGTCTGATGTGTTTCGATGTGTTGCAATAACGTGAGCAGAAATATGAGCCTGATAAAGATTTACAGAGTCCAAATTTGAAGTGAGTTAGAGATGGGGAATGCAAAAGCCTCAAAAATGGTGGAGGGAGGATAGGTCTTTGAGAAGGCTGAGCTTTATGCTTCTGTCCCATTCTATCTCTGCACAAATTATTTTAAACAGGGAAGAAATGGAAAAGAAAATCATCATAGAAAACAAAAGACTTTGGGCTGCTGGGTGGGTCAGTCCGTTAAGCGGCTGACTTCAGCTCAGGTCACCATCTCCATCTAGCGGTCTGTGAGTTCGAGCCCTACGTCGGGCTCTGTGCTGACAGCTCAGAGCCTGGAGCCTGCTACAGATTCTGTGTCTCCCTCTCTCTCTGTCCCTCCCCCACCTTGTGCTCTGTTTCTCTCTCTCTCAAAAATAATAAACATTAAATTTTTTAAAAAAAAATGCTAACTAATTTGGATGTACATCTAAAAACATAAAAAATAAAATTAAAGAAAAAGAAAACAAAAGACTTTTGCTTATGCAAAACTCAGTAGTGATAGCAGAGGCATTCAGAATATGTCACCTCAAAATGTGCCACTTTTGCAGGAGAATTGTTTTGAGCTGAAGGCAATTAGAAGCAGTACAGGCAGAGGTCTCTCTGTCTTCTCCATCTGCCTAATAGCAGGACATAAATTTCCCTTTGTGAAGATCTTCCTTTTACCCTCTCCTTTACCAGGAAAGGGGGAAACAATCATTATTACTGGACACAGAGGTCAGCACTGAGATGGGTTTGTACAAACAACCCTTACTAATATTACCTTTATTACAAAAATGTGTATACACTTTCTTCTGTAATCTGTCCTTTGTCAGTTTAATTCACAGGTGTTAGGTACTGAACCTAAGAGGGTAGAGAAAAAGTTTTTTTCCTCTCCTACAATAGTAAGTCTTAGATGGGCTCCAGTTGTATGACTAGAGGTATGGCTCTTGCTTTCTTGATATGGCGTTGAAGGCCTCTTGCCTGACAGCTACAACTTTAAGGCTTCTATTTGTATTGTGCTAAGAACATCCCAACTACATTTCTTTACTATGCTACCTGGGTTCTTTTGCCAGGACCTTCCAGACTTCAATTTTCTGTCTCTTTCCTTTGCCTAACAGGCATATATAGCTATTCAAATTTAAATTAATAGAAATTGGCTAGTGGCTACCCTATTGCACAGTGCACATAGTGAACACATCCATTATTGCAAAAATTTCTGTTGGATAACACTGCCTTTAATGTGTTCTAAAAGACATGAGTTGTAAATAGAACAGATTCTCAGAATTAAGTTCAAGATGGCTATATTGCTTTTTTGACATCTAAATGACATAGTCTGGGTGCCTGGCTAGCTCAGCCAGTCAAGTGTGCAACTCTTGATCTCGGGGTTGTAGGTTCAAGCCCCACGTTGGGTGTAGGGATTACATAAAAAAATCTTAAAAAAAAAATAAGTGGCATAGTCACACAGGATCAGCTAATGGAACAATAATCCATTTCAGTTGTCAGATAGTTTTGAAAGATAATGAAAATGGTAAAATATTAACTGTGCAAAACACTAAGGAACAGGAATTGTTTTGTATGGAGTTTAAGATGGATGAGATGAGGGGCGCCTGGGTGGCTTGGTCAGTTAAGCATCTGACTTCGGCTCAGGTCATGATCTTGCAGTTTGTGAGTTCGAGCCCCACATTGGGGTCTGAAGCCTGCTTCAGATTCTGTGTCTCCCTCTCTCTCTGCCCCTGCCCCCCCCCCCCCCCCCCCCCGGCTCTCTCTCTGTCTCTCTCAAAAATAAACAAACATAAAAAAAAAAAAAGATGGAGGAGATGACATGAATGTAGTGTTCAGAGGACAGGGAAAGCCGTTACAGACCTGTCATGACAAGGTTGAGTTGGCTGATCCAGGCTGGCAGGGCAGGTGTTCATTTCCTCCTGTGCCAGTCCTGATCTCTCCAGTAAAAGAGGGCTCCTAGAAGACAGTTGTTTTGATTAAGATCTAGCAGTGGTCATAGTTTTTCAGGGTACAAGATTGATCTAGGTGTTGTGTGGTTGATAGTGCTGGCTGCAATTACTCTGTTTTAAGAACTGACACTAAATGTAACAAAATGATGTATCTTTTATTTTGCAGAATTTTGCTGAAGGGAAGCTACATTGAGGCCAACCAGGGTTGGCCTGTGGCATTTCTTCCGGCAAAATCTCAACAAGAGTAAACAAGGTAGTTAAGTGATTCTAAGGGTTATATTATATGAGCAGTTCAATTTGCTTTATGTAAGGGTTTAAAAAATTCTTGTTGAACAACTAATTTGTTTTTTCTTTGTAACTCTATTCAGATTTACCCCCATAATGACTGTTCAGTGAATGAACTTTTCTCTGAGACTACTGTTGAAAAGTGATACCATTTTGGACAGTGATCCTTTTTATTAATTTTTCCTGAAATAACTTGTTCACTAAAAAATACACTAAATAAATACACTATAAAAATGACATTTCAACATTATGATTTCAGGCAAAGACATATTTGACAGTTTACTTGACATAACAATTTCTAGTCAGAGGTTATCATACGGAACCCATTTGAACTGATGGCCATGTACAAATGAATCTAAAACCATTTGGTTTCATATGTGTAAGGGAGGGAAAAATATCTTTTTCTCTTTCCTGCCCCAGGTTCTCTGGCTGGGGCCCTATAAATTAGATTGACAAAAGCCAGATTAAAAAGAGAAAGGAATACAAGTTTATTTAATATGAGTTTTATGCAACACAGGAACTTTGTAAGGAAATGAAGACCCAAAGAAATGGTTGGATCTGAGTGTTTTGTTTTGTTTTATTTAAAAAAAAAATTTTTTTTAACGTTTTATTTATTTTTGAGACAGAGAGAGACAGAGCATGAACGGGGGAGGGGCAGAGAGAGAGGGAGACACAGAATCGGAAGCAGGCTCCAGGCTCTGAGCCATCAGCCCAGAGCCCGACGCGGGGCTTGAACTCACGGACCGCGAGATCCTGACCTGAGCTGAAGTCGGCCGCTTAACCGACTGAGCCGCCCAGGTGCCCCTGGATCTGAGTGTTTTTATACTTGGCTTGATGAAGAGTGGCAAACTGTGGAAAAATATTATAGGACAAAGAGTGTGAGCTAAGACTAGTAAGCTGGGGGAAACTTGTTAAGTCCTGTTTGTTCAGATTCCTCTCTATAACCTTCCATCTTTGGAAATAAGGATGATCCTTTCCTCTGGGAATAGGGAGGGCACGTCTCACAAGAGGGTTACATGACCTGCTTCACGGGAGGAAGGAAGGTCAGGGAATCCTTCCTGCACCGCTGTTTCTCAAATTCCTTCAGTTTAAAATATTTGACATTACAAGGCACCATATTTTTGGTAGCGTGTTCTAAACTTCATTGTGCACATACTCTAAGGAGGTCGATGATATAGTATCTTTTATGAATCTTTAGTCTGATAGTGTCCTCCTATATTTTGCTGAAAGGTGTTTTTCTGCGATAGGACTTCGTTTTTAAGTGTCGTTTAAGTGCAAAATGATCGATCATGAGCCCTCAAATCTGAAAGGCTGGTGAAGAAAAATGTTTCAGAAATAAGGAAAAAATACCAATGGATTTTATGTACAAGCGATATCTGTTTACCTTCAAATTGCTTTTTATTACTAAAGTAAACATGTTTTCATTCAACTGATATATTTTTCTAGCTGTGAAAATGATTTGAGTATTTTGTGTTGAGATGAACCACATCTCAATTTTCTTATTAAACTTAATGGAAATCTTTTTTTTTTTCTTTTCTTTTCTTTTTTTTTTTTCTTCTTTTTCATTTAAAAGCTCTTTACTTAACCACAGGGTTTCAAGTACTAATGAAAATCATTCAGCAAGGGACCCGTGTACTTGAAAAACAGCACTTTGATTGGGTAACATAATGACTAGAAGACCCTGCAGTTTGAGAAGCCATCACTGTAAAAATGAGAAGTCTTGACAATTTTGTTATTGTTTCTGCCTAACTTTTATCTGGGTTGAATTCTTTTGCCATAAAACTGTCAAATTTCCCATTTTGCTTTTCTATCTGCAACTTGTCATGGACTCCGACAAAAGGAACAAGTTACCTACATTCTTCACCTTTGCTAAATTTATGGTATTCTCACTCCAATTCCCCAGCATTTGTGAAGTAATTCAGATGGCTGAGATCTTTCTATTATTCTCCACATTTTAAATGATTCACTATAAATCCTTATTTTCTATGGGTTTAATCAAGTAACACATTTTGTCTGAAGTTATTTTCTTTCTCAAGATGTCTTTGATAAAGGACTGAAATGCTTTTGAAGAACCCTTTGCTATTTTTCAACGCACTTATTTCTTAACATCTTATTTGTAAAAATAACACAGGGACAATTTAGATACCATAAAACTATAAATAACTATATATAGCTACAACTATATGTACATATGTATGTAGTTTTCCTTTCTACAATTTTTAGGCCATATTTTCTCTTTTGTTTTAGTGTTTTTTGTTTTTGTTTTTAATAATCTCTACACTGACCATGGGGCTGAGATTTACAACCCCAAGATCAAGAGTCACATGAGGTGCTGCTAGGCTATATTTTCAATAATGCATTAAAAAAAATCCTGTTTAGGGGTGCCTGGGTGGCTCAGTTGGTTAATCGTCTGCTTTTGGCTCAGGTCATGATCTTACAGTTCCTTGAATTCGTGAGTTCGAGCCCCACATGGCTGTCTGCGGTCAGTGGAGCCCACTTCAGATCTTCTGTCCCTGTCTCACAGCTCTCTCTCTGCCCCTCTACCGCTCATTCTGCCCCCTCTCTTCTCTCCCCCCAAAAAAATCCTGTTTAATGCTTCTAATAGATGAAAATATGTCTCTGTAAGTCTTATTTACTTAGCTGCATTTGGGGAGCTAAATAACTTTGACGAGCTTTATTGTAGGTGAATATGAAATGTGCTTTGCTTCTCCATATGTAGCTCTTCCTATATGCAAAAACCCTTTTTTTTTTGCTCAGGAGTAGTGGTCGTTTTGTTGTGGTCATTTATTTGCCCTCTAATACAGTATTCGAGGAAAGGAAGACAAAGAGAAAATCTCACTCAGTTACTTATTTGATGGAGGAAGTTAAAGTTAATGACTGATAAGATATACCAGAGCTTCCTGGACATAGATTGTTTAATAGTAATTTTTTTTATCTCAAATGTGGGACACCATTAATTTTATCAAAAATGATTTTAATCAATAATTGTATCACATTGCTTTGTTCAAAATAAGCCTTCAATAAATAATTGATTTATTGATTTATACAAACATATGTTATCTAGTTTAATAGGCATTTTATTTATTGAATGTATTTTATATAATGATATGAAGGTATTAGTATTAAAATTGCGAACATTCTGTATCATATCATATACAGTTTTAGGTTTACATTTCAATAATGTATATATATATTTTTCCTTCTCTTAAAAAAATTTTTTTAATGTTTATTTGTTTTTGACAGAGAGTGAGAGACAGAGCGCAAGTGGGGGAGGGGCAGAGAGAGAGGGAGACATAGAATCCGAAGCAGGCTCCAGGCTCTGAGCTGTCAGCACAGAGCCCGACACGGGGCTCGAACCTGAGAACTGTGATATCATGACCTGAGCTGAAGTTGGACGCTTACCTGACTAAGCCACCCAGGCACCCCTCTTCTCTCTTTTTTTTTAAAATGTTTTATTTAAATTCCAGTTAGTTATCATACAGTGTAATATTAGGTTCAGGTGCACATTATAATGATTCAGCACTTCCATACAATACCTGGTGCTCATCACAAGTGCACCCCTTAATCACCAAAACCTATTTAACCTACACCCCCCACCTATCTCCCCTCTGGTAACCATCAGTTTGTTCTGTATAATTAAGGGTCTAAAAATGTGTCTTTAAATAATTTCAGCTGATTTTCTTCTTTTAAAAAATTATTTTTTTACATTTATTTATTTTTGAGAGACAGAGAACAGGGACAGAGCACAAGTGGGGGAGGGGCAGAGAGAGAAGGAGACACAGAATCCAAAGCAGGCTACAGCTCTGAGCTGTCAGCACAGAGCCCGATGTGGGGCTCGAACTCACAAACCATGAGATCATGACCTGAGCCTAAGGTGGACACTTAACCAATGCAGACACCCAGGCGGTCCAATGTAGTTATAATTTTTCTGAATAAGCTCTTTAAAAAATTCAGGCTCATTCAATAATAACTCTTTAAAAATTATTATATAATTAATTCCAATGTAGTTTTATACTAAAGAAAAGATTTTATTTGACTAAAATGCTTACTCAAATGTATGCATTATAAATTATTTATAATATAGTATAACATAAGTTATTATCCAAACAAATAAAAAAGCCACAGCTTTTACTGAACACTTGACATGATATAGGCTGACATTTTAAAAATAAAATTATTTCCATTGCTATTTCCTTAAAGACACTTGAACTGCTATCCTATATCACTGAGATATAATTAAGATTTTATAGAATTTGAAATTCTTTATGGACTGGATAAAAAAAATCAGGACTCTATTGCCTGTCCTCTATAGGATAAGGGAAAAGCGCGAGGACAGATTTGACTTTAAGTTAAGACGGATTGCATGCTTGTCACATGTTTTCAAGAGTAAATCTCATTTAATTTTTTTAACAGTCCCTTGAAGTAATTATTATCTATCCCCATTTTACACAGGAGAAAACTGAAGTTCAGTGTGGTTAATTAATTTGTCCAAGGTCACACAGTTAGTAAATGGAGTCAGCTTTTGAACATAGTTTGTCTGACACCATGTATTTTACATCTTAACAAATTACCTTCATTCTTTAATTGTTGGAAAGGGATCTTTAAATTATCTTTTCACAAAATATAATGTCATTTCAGTTTCACATAATAAAAATTTCACTTTTTAAGCACTAATCTTATACTGCAGCTTAGAAAGACTTGCCCATAGCTTATTATTTTACTCTTCTATGTGTGGGCATATAGGTTGTTTCTAATATTTTGCAATTTCAAACAAAGCTGGAAAGAATAACTTTTTGCACTTGCAATTCTGTTTCTTAATTTTTTAAAGAAAAAGAAGCCCAGTCTCTAGGATTTACATACATTTTTATAATGTTACATAAATATATATATATATATAATATTAGATAGACGCTTTTCATTCTTATAGCTCTAATACAACCATAAAATCAAAACTAATTTATACATGAAATGTCATTCAAACCATAAAAGCAAATAAAATTTAAATTAGCAATAGTAATTTAATATGCTAGAGGGTAGAGTTTTTCTGAAAATAAGTCATTGTATTAATGGCTATAGTGTCATATCTGATAACTCACATGTACTACCTTTTTAATGTTTTTATTTATTATTTTTGAGAGAGAAAGAGAGAGTGAGAAAGGGGGAGGGGCAGAGAGAGAGAGGGAGACAGAGGATCCAAAGCAGGCTCTGGTTTGCGCTGTCTCTGCACTGACAGTAGAGAGCCTGATGTGGGGCTCAAACCTATGAACCATGTGATCATGACCTGAGCTGAGGTTGGAAGCTTAACCAACTAAGCCACCCAGGTGCCCCTTTACTACTTTTTTTTTTTTTTAAGATTTAATTCTTTTTAAAGTAATCTCTATGGTCAACATGGGACTTGAACTTACAACCCCAAGATCAAGAGTCACATGCTCTACCCACAGGGTCAGCTAGGTGCCACTCACATCTACTACATTTTGTCCACCGAGAAATTTTATTCATATAGTAACTCTGTGATCCTTTTTGGCTTCACTTGGCATCATCTTGGTGTTAAGTCCACTTTTGTCCCTATCTTTTTGGTCTGTAACAACTAAAGCTACAAATTTTGTACTCTAATATATTTTTGTTTCGCATAAAAATCAAGTCTCATTCTTATCAAATACCTTAGAAACTAAACTCTTACTCTATGAAATTCTTTCACTTGTGAATTATCATTATAAGGTGAAAATTTGACTTTATAACCAATAAAACAATTCAAACTGTGGGAGCTCAGTTGGTTAGGTGTCTGACTTTTGCTCAGGTCATGATCTCACAACTTGTGGATTTGAGCTCCACATCAGGCTCTGTGCTGAAAGCTCAGAGCCTGGAGCCTGCTTTAGATTCTGTCTCTGTTTCTCTCTCTCTGCCCCTCCCCAGCTTGTGCATTGTCTCTCTCTGTCTCTCTCTCTCTCTCTCTCTCTCTCTCTCTCTCTCTCAAATAGAAATAAACATTAAAAAAAAAAAACAATTCAGCATGCATACAGAATTAAAAGCAAAATGATTGTTCTCAGTTTCATATGAAGACATCTCAACTTTACGGCAGCCAGACCTGCTTATCAACTCATTAAATGTTAGTATTGCTACTTATGCTTTCAGAAAGTTGGTGGAAATTTTCCCACTACAAATCCCTAGAAATGCCTGACAAAATATAACACAGTATTTTTTATTATATGCAGGGATGAACTTAAAAGAGTATAAGGGAAATCCTCAGGTGATTGAGCAAATAGGAACATGAGCATTGGAGAGATAGGTACAAACAGGAACACTGAAACAGCCTGGGAGATGTATTGGACCAGAAAGCAACGAGAAGCTTGGATTTGAACACCTCTACACACATGTGAGAGTAGGCCTTGGGCTCTTGAGATGGAGAGCTGGAGGCTGGGCCCATGCATACAACCCTGACTATACTCTAAGAGAAAGGACTGAAAACATCCACCCATTAGGGTGGAGGCTGAAGGAGATAAAAAGGAAAATTCCCTTTTTATTTGGATGGGAGAAAAATTTCCTGTGAGACATTTAAATCTTGGTCTATCCTTCATATGGATTTGGAATTAAGTTATGGTGTCCTGATGGCTTATGAAATTCTAAAATGAGAAATAACATAAAAATGCATTGTAAGCTGTGACATGTTGGGACACGTGGCTGAAGGAAAAGAAAACTACTCAGGAGAAATACTTCAGTGACCTGTAGTGCACCATATTCTCTTGGGGTTGGGATGAGGAGGGAGAGTCATGCTTATGAACAAGATTAGAAAAAAAGCTATAGAGGACAGGGATTATTATCTATTTTGTTCACTTCTACTGACCAGTAGGTAGAACTGTTCCTGGCATATAGGTGCCCAGTATATAAATGAATGAGCACACACATACACGTGCACACAAGAAAATCAGCAAGCCAGACTGATTCAATAAATAAGATTTATCTAAGAACTTGAGATAATAGTGCAATAATCTGCAAGGAATTATAAATATGTTTATAATAATCCAAAAGATAAGAAAATGGAAGCTATTGGGAAATAATAAGACAACTATGAAGGAAGAGGTAAAATTTCAAAATAGGATTTCTAGAGATGAAAAAGTATAGTCGCTAAATTTAAGAGTTGAAAAATAAGTTAAATAATAGATTGGAGAGAAAATGATCAAATTGGAAGACAGATTTGAGTAAATAAACCAAATAATCACAGAGAAACCAGAAAGTGGAAACTGTGAAGGTAAAAGTGACAGACATTGAAGTTAACAATGTTGAACATTGAAGTTCAACATTTAATTGCATACCCAGAAGGAGCAAAAAAGATGAGCTAGAGAAAATATTTGAAGGTATAATGACTAAGAATTTAGCAGAATTCATGAAGGGCACAAAAAGTTTTGTATTTAGGAAGCACAATTAGTTTCAATGTGCTATATATAAATGCATGGATGTAGGACAGCTTGTATCTAACACTACATTTCCAATAGCCCTATACTTAAAAAATTGCTTTCTAATATTTGTCCTAAGAAAAATATTTTCAAACAAATTACCTAATGAAGCTCTGATTAGTGAGTATTAAAATTATTATAAAAACTTTCAAATATGGGGGCGCCTGGGTGGCGCAGTCGGTTAAGCGTCCGACTTCAGCCAGGTCACGATCTCGCGGTCCGTGAGTTCGAGCCCCGCGTCAGGCTCTGGGCTGATGGCCCAGAGCCTGGAGCCTGTTTCCGATTCTGTGTCTCCCTCTCTCTCTGCCCCTCCCCCGTTCATGCTCTGTCTCTCTCTGTCCCAAAAATAAATAAAAAACATTGAAAAAAAAAATTAAAAAAAAAAAAAACAAAAAAACTTTCAAATATGAAAAAATTAGGAAAAATTGTTCAATGAACTTACTATATCCATCACTCAGATTATCAGGATTTTGACATATTTGCTTCGTCTACTTTCCCCCTTCCCTGCTTTGCCAATTTAAGGTACTTTCTACACATAACATCTATGAACTTTGGTATTCATTTCTGAAAGAAAAACTATATTCTCACAATAAACATTGAAAATAATTCTTCAGGGGGTGCCTGGGTGGCTTAGTCGGTTGAGCATCTGACTTCGGCTCAGGTCATGATCTTGCAGTTTGTGAGTTCAGGCCCTACATCCAGCTTGCTGCTGTCAGCCTGTCAGTGCAGAGCCTGCTTCAGATCCTCTGTCCCCTTCTTTCTGCCTCTCTCCCACTTGCGCTCTCTCCCCGATAATAAATATTGAAAAAAATAACTCGTTGGTATCATCTAATAAACAGTTCATAATTACACTTCTCTGATTTAAAAAAATCTCTCTACACATTTTTAAAAGAATATTCAAATGAGTTTATGCTTTTGGTGGTTGTTTCTGTTAAGTCCATTTTCATTCAAAGGCATCTCCTCATTAGCTTTCTCCCCATGCCACTGACTTGTGGTAAGTGCCCTACAGGTTGTTCATGTTCTGGATTTGTTTGCTTTCTTTCAATGTTATAATTGTTCCTTCTTTCCACATACTTCCTATAAATCGAAGTTAGTGCTTGGCATTGGATTTTATTCACATTCAAATTTTGGCCAGATTATTTCCTAGGTGGTCCTTTGTGTTTCCTACTGCATCACATGTGGAGGCACATCAGGTTGCCCACTTGTTATAAAAACTGAGACTGATCAGTGGTTTCTGGTGATGACAGCCTGTTGCCTTCCATTGAAAAGTTCACCATCAAACTGTTAAGTAATGGTTTCATCCATTAATGAGTATTGCTTGAATCAATTTTTCATTTGGGTTGAAAAATGGTGATATTCTAATGTTATCATTCCTTTGGTGTTTATTAGCTGGGATACTTCTTTTTTTATAAAATCTTTTTTTTATTTTTTTATTTTTTTTCATGAAATTTATTGTCAAATTGGTTTCCATACAACACCCAGTGCTCATCCCAAAAGGTGCCCTCCTCAATACCCATCACCAACCCTCCCCTCCCTCCCACCCCCCATCGACCCTCAGTTTGTTCTCAGTTTTTAACAGTCTCTTATGCTTTGGCTCTCTCCCACTCTAACCTCTTTTTTTTTTTTTTCCTTCCCCTCCCCATGGGTTTCTGTTACGTTTCTCAGGATCCACATAAGAGTGAAAATATATGGTATCTGTCTTTCTCTGTATGGCTTATTTCACTTAGCATCACACTCTCCAGTTCCATCCACGTTGCTACAAAAGGCCATATTTCATTTTTTTTCATTGCCACGTAGTATTCCATTGTGTATATAAACCACAATTTCTTTATCCATTCATCAGTTGATGGACATTTAGGCTCTTTCCATAATTTGGCTATTGTTGAGAGTGCTGCTATAAACATTGGGGTACAAGTGCCCCTATGCATCAGTACTCCTGTATCCCTTGGATAAATTCCTAGCAGTGCTATTGCTGGGTCATAGGGTAGGTCTATTTTTAATTTTCTGAGGAACCTCCACACTGCTTTCCAGAGCGGCTGCACCAATGGGATACTTTTTTTGTTGTTGTTGTTATATACTCTTATTATTTATTTATTTATTTATTTATTATTTTTAAATTTACATCCAAGTTAGTTAGCATATAGTGCAACAATGATTTCAGGAGTAGATTCCTTCATGCCCCTTACCCATATAGCCCATCCCCCCTCCCACAATCCCCCTAGTAACCCTCTGTTTTGTTCTCCATATTTAAGAGTCTCTTATGTTTTGTCCCCTCCCTGTTTTTATATTATTTTTGCTTCCCTCCCCTTATGTTCATCTGTTTTCTGTATTCAAGTCCTCACATGAGTGAAGTCATATGATATTTGTCTTTCTCTGACTGACTAATTTCACTTAGCATAATACCCTCTAGTTCCATCCATGTAGCTGCAAATGGCAAGATTTCATTCTTTTTGATTGCCGAGTAATACTCCACTGTATGTATATGTGTGTGTGTGTGTGTATGTGTGTGTGTGTGTATGTATGTATGTTTATGTGTGTGTATATACTTGAGCATAAACTCCTTCAATATATACACACACATATATAGCATAATACCCTCTAGTTCCATCCATGTAGTTGTAAATGGGAAGATGTCATTCTTTTTGATTGCCAAGTAATACTCCATTACATATATAAATATATATATTTATATATATATTATATAAATATATATATATACACACACACACACATACACACACCACATCTCCTTTAACCATTCAACCATCAATGGACATTTGGGCTCTTTCCATTCTTTGACTGTTGTTGATAGTGCTGCTATAAAGATTGGGGTGCATGTGTCCCTTCAAAACAGCATACATGTATCCCTTGGATAAATACCTAGTAGTACAATTGCTGGGTTGTAGGGTAATTCAATTTTTAATGTTTTGAGGAAGCTTCATACTGTTTTCCAGAGTGGCTGCACCAGCTTGCATTCCCACCAGCAGTGCAAAAGAGATCCTCTTTCTCCACATCCTCACCAACATCTGTTGTTGCCTGAGTTGTTAATTTTAGCCATTCTGATAGGTGTGAGGTGGTATCTCATTGTGGTTTTGATTTATATTTCCCTGATGATGAGTGATGATGAGCATTTTGTCATGTGTCAGTTGGCCATCTGGATGTCGTCTTTGGAGAAGAGTCTATTCATGTCTTTTGCCCATTTCTTCAATGGATTATTTGCTTTTTGGGTGTTGAGTCTAAGAAGTTCTTTATAGATTTTGGATACTAACCCTTTATCTGATATGTTGTTTGCAAATATCTTTTCCCATCTGTGGGTTGCCTTTTAGTTTTGCTGATTGTTTCCTTCACTGTGCAGAAGCTTTTTATTTTGATGAGGTTCCAGTAGTTCATTTTTGCTTTGGTTTCCTTTGCCTTTGGGGATGTGTTGAGTAAGAAGTTGCTGTGGCCAAGATCAAAGAGGTTTTTACCTGCTTTCTCCTTGTGGATTTTGATGGCTTCCTGTCTTACATTGAGGTCTTTTATCCATTTTGAGTTTATTTTTGTGTATGGTGTAATAAAGGGGTCCAGGTTCATTTTTCTGCATGTCACTGTCCAGTTTTCCCAGCACCACTTGCTGAAGAGACTGTCTTTATTCCATTGGATATTCATTTCTGCTGTGTCAAAGATTAGTTGGCCAGATGTTTGTGGGTCCATTTCTGGCTTCTCTATTCTGTTCCATTGATCTGAGTGTCTGTTTTTGTGCCATTAGCTGGAATACTTCTATAGAGAAACACTTTCTCTTATATTAAATAGAACTAACTTTCTTTCTTTCTTTCTTTCTTTCTTTCTTTCTTTCTTTCTTTCTTTCTTTCTTTCTTTCTTTCTTTCTTTCTTTCTTTCTTCAAGAGAACAAATCTATACCTTTATGTATTTACTTTTCAGTTAGTTTAAATCCTTGATGGGGGGGCGCCTCGGTGGCTCATTTGGTTAAGTGTCCGACTTCGGCTCAGGTCATGATCTCATGGTCCGTGGGTTCGAGCCCCACATCGGGCTCTGTGCTGACAGCTCAGAGCCTGGAGCCTGTTTCAGATTCTGTGTCTCCTTCTCTCTGTGACCCTCCCCCATTCATGCTCTGTCTCTCTCTGTCTCAAAAATAAATAAACGCTAAAAAAAATTAAAAAAAAAATAAATCCTTGAGGGGGACATCATCACACGGATTCTGTGGCCAATAGCTTTAGCGGGCAGGTTGTTTCGGAATTTGGCATGAACCATGCCACTGTTTCCATGAGTACGAGGTACTTCTTCCCAGATTACTCTGATTTTATTCGGTTTGCCACCAGGAGTCACTGTGTTGTTGTTTGCTTTGTATACATAAACACATCTCTTGCTTAGATAGAATTCAGTTTCCTCTTGAACATAAACTCGTTCAATTAAAAAAATTTTTTTTTTAACGTTTATTTATTTTTGAGACAGAGAGAGACAGAGCATGAATGGGGGAGGGTCAGAGAGAGAGAGGGAGACATGGAATCTGAAACAGGCTCCAGGCTCTGAGCTGTCAGCACAGAGCCCAATGCGGGGCTTGAACTCACTAACCGCGAGATCATGACCCTGAGCCGAAGTCGGACGCTTAACCGACTGAGCCACCCAGGCGCCCCATAAACTCCTTCAATTTTAAGAACTTAAAGTCTGGTTCCAGAGACCCCACTTATAGCCACCAAAAATGGCTTTGGACCACAACCTTACAGACATATTTGTTGTTTTAGGAGTCCTGTTCTCAGTAGGCCTCCAAAGATTTCAAGATGATGGAAAGAGCTTGAATAGAACTTTCATAAATATTTTAATACAATATAAAGGAAATATAATCTGATATTTTTTATTTCTATGAATGTATCTATGTTTATCTTCAGATTCAACATTTAGATTTATGATGGAGTGTTGGAGACTTACCTTATCATGAGTTCAACTACACATTAATATTAGAATTTCAAATATGCATTAAAAGAGAATATAGCCTTGTCACTTGGTATAGTGTTTTCCTCTGATTCCATTTTTAGAACTGTTCTAACTTTTTGCAGATCTATCACTTTTCCCCCTCTAAGATGCAAGGTGAAAAGCAATCATCCTTAGCTTATTGCCATAACGCTTATACGAAGGGATATGGAAACCAGATTAATTGGTTAGATTAGCATCTATCATTTTTCTCTTTTGTCTCCCAGCTGTCTTCTCACAGAGGGAAATATCCAGCATTTTTGCACCACTGCTTCTAAAACAGCTCTGCTAACAGATGGTGACTTGAAGGAATACCATAGTTCATCATTAAATGTGGATGTCAAAATTTCTGAACATGTTGTGAGGAAATTGTTTAATTTTTTCCATTCTTAGGTGCTAACTCAGTTAAGAAAGTGCTGTAGGTCAGTGCTGGGAGCATCTTAGGGAAAGAAGTGTGAATAATATGCCACACCTCTGTTCAGAGACCTGATTTTATGATCCCAACAAGTGCTGTCATTCATCCCTTGCGTGACTGAAGACACACTTTGAAGAAACTTCACTGTTCTTTGGAATCACCAATGTCCTTAAAAACAGGTGAATGGATGAGTGTTTGAAATGTTCCAATGATGTCATGGATAAATGATATTGGAGATAAGACAATGCTCTACAAAAACTTTTTAGTGCATGACGGTAAATTATCAAAAGTCAAGTGAATGACCTTTTAAAGAAATGAAATGCTTCCAGATAAATAAAAGGCTTTAAAATGAAAGTTTATGGATATTAACTGCATTGCTTACTTTTGTGGCAGTGTTCTGCTCTTCCTAATTATCTGGGCTTCAATCATACTGGCCATTTGTGGGTCCTCAAATATGTCAGGCATTTTGTCTCATGGCTTTTGTGCATACTGTTTCTTTAGCTTAAAAGAAAGATGGTTTTGTCCAAGGCATGGTTTTTTCCCACATTTTATTTAGGTCAAATGTCACTTCCTTGGAAGTGGTAAGGTATTCCCTTACCTTATTGTTCTATTCCCCTGCTTTATTGTTCTTTATAACACTCAAAATCCTTCACTTGCTTATTTGTTGAATGTCTTTTCCATGAGAATGTGAGTTCTGTGAAAATGTTTGCTGTATGCACCGGAGTTAGGAAAGTGCCTGGAATCTGGCTAGCACATGTATGAGTTTGAATTGTCTTTTGATTCTGAGTTACAAAAAATGCAGCCAAGGGAGCCTTTAACTATAAGGACATTTACCTACACTTTACAAGACTGCTGAGTGTTGACTGTCACAAGGTTAGAGTGGACTTTTCCCTCTATATCTGCACTGCCATCTTTCATGTGTTGTTCTTTGGTCCTTAGGTTTTTTGACTGTCAGACACAAGATGGCTACCTCAGTTCTAGGCATTATGTTTATAATCTAGGCAAAAAGAGAAGGAAAGGGGTGACACTAGCAACCTTTGTCACTTTTATCAGACAGTGGAGATGTTTCTACAGACTCCCAGGTGACTTTTGCTTACATGTTATTGAACAGAATTGTGTCATATAGCCACTCCTAGCTGAAAAGAAGGAGTCTGGAAGGTAAATATTAAAAATGTCCAAATGCTTTAGCAGAGGTAAGCAAAGGGGAAGAGGGTCTTGGGAATGGCCTATGGGATAGCTAGCTAATAGCATCTACCACAGTAGTCAACAAAAATTCATTGAATGAATATTAGTCAAAATGATAAGAGCAGGAGTGCAGTAAATGGCTAAATTCCTGTTTATCAATATTAACTTCTTTAAGGAACTTGGATTTTTGGACAGTTAACTAAACCTAAGGACAGTATAAGTATAGAATCAAATACAATGAAAAAAGCAAGTGAAAGAAAATGATAAAAATGATAAAAGTGGGTAGCCATCATTTATTAAGGGCAAAACTTCCTCATAAAATTTCATAATTTAAACCATTAATTAGCTCAGGGAGGTCATACAGCCTAGTGATTAAATGAATCAGTAAACCTAAGTTTGAGTTTTAGCTCATCTGGGTGAGTTGCTTAATTTTTCCAAGCCTCGGTTTTTTCATCATTAAAATGAAGATAATGAAGTAAGTCTTCAATTAGAAAATCCATGTGAACTAGGAGAGCCTAGCACTTAGCACTTTACTGAAAAAAGCCCAAAATTTACATATAAAACTAAGTAAAAAATGCATGCAATTACTCAGATTTACTTTTCACAATCTTAACTATTCTTTAGAAAATAGCATTCTGTTTGGTGTGGTACTTAGCCTTTTTAACCTCTCAAATAAAATCTGGTCATATTTCCATATTCTTCGTATGCTTACTTTCAAAATGGCAAAAAACACTCGAGTAGATTATTGGACAGTCTCTTAAGGTAATTCTGCTTAAAAGAACAAATGGCTTGAATAGTTTAAATTATGAAATTTTATGAGACTAATACAAAACTGTAGTCTGTCATTAGTTTTTTGTGGTTCATTAGTTACAGTGCTTAGAAGTTGAATGCCACCTGGGTAAGGACGCATTAGATTATTTTCTACAGGCATGTCTATCTTGATATAGTGCTGACTCTGTTATTCTTGCATCTAATGTATTCAAGTTGGCGTAGAAATGAAAGACATAATTCTCATTACATGTGCTAAGCCAGGCAGCAAGGGAAACAAGCCTGACTAAATGCTTGGATTTCACCCAATGGTGCAGCAAACTAATGTTGTTTCTGAAAATGAAAACTGTGTCTGTATTTGTCAGCTGGAAATGTCCAGGGCTTTGGAGAAAGTATGCAATAAATGGAGGACATTGTTCACTAAGTTAAACCCCTTTAACTCAAAGGCATTGAAATGAAGTTCTCTGTGAATAATAAAGGTGCTTGTGTTAATAACATAGAACACTTTGGTGATTTTATGCTGAAGGACACATTGTATGACATTTTTATTTTAACATGATGCATTCCTTGGCAGCAGCAGCTAATAAAATCAGATTTTTTTTTTAAGTTTCAGAAACTGTTCAAATAGCTCTTGCAGGTCAATTGCATTGTCTGTAGTTTAAAAATTGGCATCTTTAGGGATTTCAGTTGTCTTTCTTTATTATAAATTTTGAACTTGACAGATTTTTTCTGTGATTAAAAAAATTAACCCACTGTATTTTGGTTAGATTCACTCTTATTTTAAGTACTAACCTGATTTTGAAGTAATCACTTCACAATTCCACACTTCTATTTCCTTCTCTGCTCAAAGCTTTCCAACCTTGTTTCTCACTATCTTGTTCTCCATTCAGTAAGCTTGTAAAATGCATGATTATTTATTAGAATATGTGATGGGTCAAATGCCTGTTATTAATAATTACCTATTATAAAGTTGTAGGTTTTATTTATGATATTACAATGAAAACTGATTTCCATAAAAATTCTTTGTATTTCCTTCAAATATGGAACAATCTCACAAATGAATATTGTGTGAGAATAATTAACTGTGCATTAAGTAGCTGATGCTGGCAATAGGATTAAGACTACCTATTTCTTCAGGCAATTTTCATCTCATATTAATTTAATAAATCTTTTCTTTTAATATACCTAAAACTCTTTTTCCTAAATAAAGTGTTCTGGGGTTTCATGCATAATTACTAACACAATGAACATTTCTATCTAGAAAATGGGAAAGACACAAATGTTCTTTGACGTGTGTGAAAAGAGTCCCAAATTTTATCTTTCATGGAAAAAAGTGTTCATGGAATTATCATTACTGGTTGCCCATTCATTCTGGAAGGTTCTGAGTAAGTAAATGGAGTAAATGATTAAAGTGACTCATTACACGCACTTTATGGAGTTTATTGAAAGTTAGGATCAACATAATTCCACTATGTCTGACTTTCAGTTGGGGCCTTTGGTGTGAAGGATTGTAGGGATTAATATGACTTTTGTAGTAGTACGTCTACACACTTAGAATTCAATAGTATTTTGTCAATGCTTCCAAAATCTATATTTCATGGTCAGGTTTAGGAATGGTTGTTAGGACTCAGGCCAGGCACATATTTAGTCACCTTTATTCAATCAACAAACACTCACTGAGCATCTACATTCATCTATGGACTCTACTGAACCTGGCACTCTTCTACGATTTCTCCCATCTATGCTTTCTCATTGTGAATTCATGGAGTGTTTATTTGGGAACTTGTGGTAAATTGTGCCTGAGTCCCATGCTTTAGTCTCTTCTCCCTTAACTCCACTGATAGGACAGTCACAGGAAGGAACTGGTAAAAATTACTGTAGATGGTAAGAACATGAGTTTTGAGATCAAATACTTTTTGCAGGTTTGAGGATTTTGGAGTTCCATTTCAATTCTTATTTAATATTTTGAGAAATATGCGTGTGCCTAGAATCTGCTGTAATTTAAGTACTCAAGAAAAAATAAAGCTAAAAAAATCAGAATGCCAATATCCTTCACAATCTCTTTTTTTGTTTATAGCTGTTTGCAGCAGCTATGTCAAAGCTCTGCCCCACCACATCTTACCTCCTCTGGCTCATGACCTTAGAGAATGCTTCTTGACTCTGCCACAGTGACCTAATCATCTGCTTTGGGATCCTTTGCAGCCACTTTCCTTCAGATGCAGTTGCTGCTTTCTTCAACCCAGAATTATCCTTTCTTCCCCGAGCTCACGTTCACATGGACCCATATTTCTATTTTCCTGGCAACCATGGTCTGGGAAAAAGACCTGGGCCTTCTCCTTGTCCTTGTGGGTCCGTATCAGCCCCCAAATAAGCCTACAATGATGAACATAAATTAGAAAATGTTTTTATTATGTACTTTTTGTGACTAAGAAAAAAATTTGATGAGTTCAAATATTACTTCAATGATTGACATTACTCTGGTGAGGTATTTAGGCTTTACCAGATTTTTTGGTACTTACCTTACAGATTGGCAGAGCTTAAAGAAAACATTTAATCATAAAACATCTTATCTAAAATTTTAATATCTCTCCATCAATTCTGAAAAGAGAGTCTTTTAGAAAATGGCCTACCTGTAGTTTGTCTATGTGTGCCAAAGTCTATTAAAATAACATCAGGAATAAGCGTGAGGAGCCAAGTTTCCAAAGGCTTGTTGTTGTGCAGTATGAGCCAAAACACAGTCTTTTAAAATGAAACAGATTTATTTAATAATAGGATAAACAGAACAATAGGAGTCTCAGCAGGAGATAAGTAGAGAATGGTGGCACTGAACTGTATGATCACTTCGCCAAATGAAGGTTGATGATCTTACTAAATCACCAGTATCAATCAGTGTGGGAGCCATTATAATCTGTCACACTCCTGGAGAGGGGAAAAAACCCTGTTAAGACATCCATCTGAAAGGGATGTTGCTTACTTGCTGCATGTCCTTTGGCCACAAAATATTGACTGCAATTGTCAGGGAACTATAGTGCTTTCTTGTTTACTTTTTTATAACAGCTTTATTCAGATGTAATCTACATGCTGTAAATGTTACCCATTTAAAGTTTACAATTCAACCATTTTTATTCTATTTACAGAGTTGTGCACAATTTTAGAATATTTTCATTACCCCATATAGAAACTCTGTACCAATGTAGCAGTCATTCCCCATTTCCTGCCAATGTTCCAGCCCTAGACAATCACTAAATCTACTTTCTGTCTGTATAGATTTACCTATTCTGGAAAATTCCTTATAACAGAACCATGCAATATGTGGTCTTTTGGGACTAGCTTCTTTAACATAATGTTTTCAAGATGTTAGTAGAAGCTAAACCTGAGCAGTGGAAGGAACCCCAGTGACAGAGTCCCAAGTCCTTGAGGGGGAAAGATAGAGACGTGAGCAGGAGGCAAGGACCGTGATAAATAAAGTATACATTAAAAGGCCGGAAGCAAAATCCTGACCTTGTGGATTCCAAAACCTTGGGGCTGACAGATCAAGAGCTACCTCTACCCTAGGGTAACCCCTAGACTCATAATGCATTTGCATCACAGGCACAGATCCCTGCCCTCCCCACCCAGCATTGAGAAACCACCCACTGTACTTCACTTCTCCAAGCAGCCCTGAGAGACCCAATTACATCCAATTCCAAAACAACCTATGGCCCAGTCCCATTTTGCAGATCCTGCCAGCTCTCCCACCTGGAGAGTATACTTTCTCTTAATAAACAGCTCTGTGCTTGCTACTTTCCTTCTGGGCCATCTTTATGGCCCAAGTGAGGATCCCCTAAATCTCATGGGGAATCCAAGGACTGAGACTCCATTCACACAACGCTGGCACTCTTTCATCCATCCCTGACAAAGGGTCATTATGGTGTAGCATAAATTTGCAGTTTATTCCTTTTTATTGCCGAATAATATTCTATTGTGTGGATATATCACATTTTATTCATCATTTGATGAATGTGGATGTAAATGATGAACAGAGATATATTCTTTCTGTAGTAAATTGAAGCAAATGTTTAAAGTTGTGCTGTAGCTTGTACAGAAAGTGAAACGGTTGAGCAAAAGAGTGGAAAATTGGAACCTGAGTTGTAAAAAGTCAATGGATTTTTTTTTTTTTTGCAAAAACAAATGTCTAATACTTCATTTTAAATCTTCTGCAATGTTGATTATGTTCTCCCCTTCACTCTTACCTCCAACTGTCTGTTGAAAGTCAGTCACTGGCAGCTGACTCATGTGTTGAGAGTAGGTGGAAGAAATCAGAGAGACAGGCTGTATCCCTTGTTTGGGTTGACAGCATTGAACAGACTTATGGTAATCATAGAAAGCAGAGAAGAGAACAAGAATTCAGATGCAAGAAATGATTCAGAGGCACCTTAAAGGAAACTAAGCCTCTCAGACTTCACAGAACTCTTAGGGAGGACACTGGAAACCCCAAAGGCCACGAACAAGAGTTCTGATGGTATTCATCTCCACTTTTAGGTGCAGGGAACCCCTATCTGACATGCTTTGCTATGAAATATGACCAAAGTTTTAAAAAAACATAAGTAAATGGGTCATTTAAAAAAATCGTGGTTTTGGGTTTTTTTTTTTCTTTCTTTTTTGAGTAGATGATCTTGTTTGGCTTTGAGCATGCATAGGCCTGGATTTGGTTTAGGAAGAGTATGAATAAATGCAAGGAGAACAAAGATAGTATTCAAGTGTTCATATTTAAAAATAAGATTTTGCAGATTTAAAAGCTAAGCTATTATCTTCAGAAAGGATTCTCTAAATTCATTTATCTTTCTTTTTAACTTATCATAATCTAGGTCTGTGATTTATCTCTCTATATACAACTATTATCTATTATTAAAGTATATCATAGTTCTTTTTTTTTCCAACGTTTTTTTTTTTTTTTTTTTATTTTTGGGACAGAGAGAGACAGAGCATGAACGGGGGAGGGGCAGAGAGAGAGGGAGACACAGAATCGGAAACAGGCTCCAGGCTCTGAGCCATCAGCCCAGAGCCTGACGCGGGGCTCGAACTCACGGACCGCGAGATCGTGACCTGGCTGAAGTCGGACGCTTAACCGACTGCGCCACCCAGGCGCCCCAAGTATATCATAGTTCTGATACGAATCAAATTTTCCTTACCAGGTATTTTGAAACTTTGTGGGGATGTACCCAAGGAAAACCTTGGCTCCACTTTGTTCTGTCATTATATTTTCCTCTTCAATTTACTAATTGTTGTCCCTAGCTGTCTAGAGCCTAAAGAAACAGGTGGCTGGCAGTGCTGGTGTCCTGGGTATGAGAGGGGAATTTCATTTTTTTTTAAGGTTTTTTAATTTGTTTTTGAGAGAGAGCAAGCGAGAGCGAGTGCACACATGTGTGAGCTAACAGGGGAAGGGCAGAAAGAGAGGGAGAGAATCCTGAGCAGGCTCAGCACTGTCAGCACAGAACCTGATGTGGGGCTCAAACCCACAAACCGTGAGATAATGATCTGAGCCGAAACCAGAGTCAGACGCTTATGCTTAACTGACTGAACCACCCTGGTGCTCTGAGAAGGGAGTTTCGTTTCTTTTCTTTTCTTTTCTTTTCTTTTCTTTTCTTTTCTTTTCTTTTCTTTTCTTTTCTTTCTTTTCTTTTCTTTCTCTTCTCTTTTCTTTTTTCTTTTCTTCTCTTTTCTTTTCTAAGTGTATTTATTTATTTTGAGAGAAGCGAGTACAAGCAGGGGTGGGTGGGCCATAGAGAAGGGGAGAGAGAGGAATCCCAAGCAGGCTCCACACTGACAGCACGATGCGGAGCTCAAACTCACAACCCGTGAGATCATGACCTGAGCTGAAAACAAGAGTTAGCTGCTTAACCGATTGAGCCACCCAGGCATTCTTCTTCTTCTTCTTCTTCTCCTTCTTCTTCTTCTTCTTCTTCTTCTTCTTCTTCTTCTTCTTCTTCTTCTTCTTCTTCTCCTTCTCCTTCTCCTCCTCCTCCTCCTCCTCCTCCTCCTCCTCCTCCTCCTTCTCCTCTCCTCCTCCTCCTTCTTCTTCTCCTCCTCCTCCTCCTCCTCATCCTTCTTCTTCTCCTTCTTCTCCTCCTCCTCCTCTTCCTCCTCCTACTTCTTTTTAATGTTTATTTATATTTGAGAGAAAGAGTGCAAGCATGGGAGGGGCAGAGAGAGAGAGAGAGAGAGAGAGAGAGAGAGAGAGATGGAGAAATAATCTGAAGCTGCCTTCAAGCTCTGAGCTGTCAGCACAGAGCCCTACTAGGGCTAGAACCCAGGAGCCGTGAAATCATGACCTGATTGGACACTTAACCTATGGAGCCCCCCAGGCGCCGCAGCCCCCACTCCCAGAAGGGAATTTCAAATGAAATACCTCTCCATTCCAAGACTGACTCTTCATTTCCAAAATAGCTTGACCTATTATTCTGATGATATTAATTAGACTTTTTACTTTAGGTTGCATTTCTGCCTTGTATTATTTTTTATCCATCTAGGATAAGTTTTTCCACTCTACCCTGTTAGTTTTCATTAGATATCTGTTGAGTTTTGTTGCGCATTCATATTTTGGAAACAGGGAGTATATGGATTCATATAAATACCTGGTATGGAATCTCTTTTGTAAAAGGTATATCTTTAATAATGGGATATAAGACTTTAGGCTGCAGTGGTGGCAATTGGTAGGCTAGCTTGGAACTGTCACAATTTTCAAAGCAGTGGAGATTTTACTGGGGCTGATATGGTAGTGATTGTATTGGTTTGTTACAGCTACCATAACAAAGCACCACAGAAGGCTGACTTAAACAACAGAAATCTATTTTTCACAGTCCTGGAGGCTAGATGTCTGAGATCAAGGTGTTGGCAAGTTGCTTTCTTCTGAGGTCTCTCTCCTTGGCTTGTAGATGGCCTTCTTTCCCCTTTTCCTTAACGTGGTTTTTTCCTCTATGTCTGTGTCTTGATTTCCTCTTCCTATAAGGACACCAGTCCTATTGGATTAGGGATCACCCATAATCTTAACCGAATTACATCTTTAAAGACCCTATCTCCAAATACAGTCACATTCTGAAGTACTAGGGTTAGGTTTTCAACATATGGGTTTGGGAGGGACACAACTGAACCCATGACAGTGATCTTGACTGAGTTTTTCTCCCAAGACAAACTGTCATCCTTGTTTTATTCTTGGGTACCTTAACTTATTTTGGGATTCTTGCAGACTTGCTCTGCCTATGTCCCCAGCCCAAACACTCTAACTAATAATCCTTCCCAAACAAATCTTACACTGTTTTTAGTGGAAAGTTCTTGCAGCTCCAGCTGGATGAATACTACAGCCCTTCAGAACGTGTATCTGTTTCAACAAAAAGCCCCCATTACAGCCTCCTCACTTATGTAAGCTGAACTGCTTTGGTTTTGGAAGACTGGGTTTATAAATATAACTCCTTTCTCTTTCCATCTTCCAGAAATTTGTGAAAATACCAGATTTCCATTAGAAAGCATCCTTTCTTGACTTCACAGGGCCATGGGTTTTGTTTTCTTCTTCTTCTTCTTTATTTGTTTACCTTTGTAATTTCAAAGGGAATTTGGGAGGGAGAAGAGGAATACGTTTGCTTTGTATGGCACATTGAACTAGAAGTTAACTATAAAATTTTAAACTATTATATTTTTATTTTCCATTTGTGGCTTATATGTATGTTGGCATATGTGGCAATGTTACATATGTTGTTTTTTTTATTAAAAATTTTTTAATGTTCATTTATTTTTGAGAGAGAGAGAGAGAGACAGAATTTGAGTGGGGAAGGGACAGAAAGAGAGAGGGAGACACAGAGTCTGAAACAGACTTCAGGCTCTGAGCTGTCAGCACAGAGCCCGATGCGGGGCTCAAACTCACTAATCGTGAGATCATGACCTAAGCCAAAGTCGGATGCTTAACCGATTGAGCCACCCAGGTGCCCAACATATGTTATTTCTTAATCCTTGGGACAATCTTGAGAGTTAGCTATGACCTGGCTTGCCCTCCTGGATTCCTGGAGATCTTCATTGACATATTAAAGGTGATGACCATGATGGTACTCATATCATAGAGATTTTAGGGTACAAATAGATCAGGTATGTAATTTGGATTACAAATTACATGGCTGGCTCATAGCAGATTCTCTGAAAATATTAGTTTATTTGTCCAGTATTTTTGAGCTTCAGGCAACTATGTCCACAGCATAATTATGCAATTAGGGCAAACTGCAATGTCCATTCATTTTCCTTCCTGAAGTGCTTTTATGTATAGTTCACTATGCTACTGGCTTATTTTCAGGTTACTAGTATGTAAAATTCCTCTCTTAAGGATTCACTTATATTAAAAATATTAATTATATTATATTTTCATATATTTATATTATATGTTAAAAATATTAAAAGTTCTGAGACTGGTTCCTGCAAGACATTGTTCAATAGAGTATGTTCAAATGTTTTTTCCTTATACAAATATATCCCTTTCAGTTGACTAAATGTATTGTTTGTGGGCATTAAACATAAGGGAAAAAATGTCCTATTTTAGTATTTTAAGAAAATCATATTTAATTCATATGGTTTCAATGTTCAGGGATCTTGCAGAATTGAGAATTGTGGACTCATAGTGCAATAAAATCCTTATAATGCCCCTGTGCCATTTTTCTTTCATTTGTCTCTTTTGCTTTTTTTCTCTATTACCCTTTATTGTCTGATGTGTCTCTTGGGCTTGAATTACAAATATGAGTGTACAGTGTGGATTCGGTGCATCAGATATTTTTATGTGTCCAAGTCACTGATCTGTTGCGATATGTGACTAGTATTTCCAGACCAATTCCTAATCCTAGGTGAGGGAGAGATCTACGTTCAGGGTCGTTGAATTTCACAAGAATGGAGAATTGGATGAAAGCTCAAAGCACATTATCTGCTAGTTTTTAAAACCCTGAGAATTTCAAGGGAAACATAATCCATATGTATCTCATCTGTTTACAACTTTCCTTATCAAAATATTATGCTGTTGAGCTCAGAGGTGCCCAGGAAGTCAGTTAAGCCTTTTGAAGACTCCTCACTTAATTATGTAACTGGATATCATGTTTTGGCATGGGAAAGAGGCCATGTCCCTTCTAAGTTCTCTGTCTTTCAACATTTAGTTGTCTTTATCATCCCAAAATCGAGGGATTTAAAACAGATTTATTTTTATGTTATTATGAAAAATGAGCTAATGGTATTATAGGTATATAAATAAGAAAAGAGAGAGAGACTCTCACTGCTGTGTTGACTTGGAATGTTAAGGGGAAAGGAGAAGGCTGTAGAAAAAATAATTTTCCTTTATTTCTAAACGAATAACTTAATTTTTCAATTTCTAGGGACGTAGCTTTTATTGAAGTTGGAGGATCTTATTTAATAAGTGGAAACAGTGCTAGAAGGACCTTAAAATTTTTATGGTAAAATCAACAAGAATTTGCCTATGTTACAATTCAAAACTGATTTGTAATAATTTGAATGCCCACCCCCACTTTATGTTCTCGGATGTTAAATGAGACATGAGCTGTAGATGGAAGATATCCTGTAGTCATTGGGATTGCTTCCAAAAGGATTCTCTCATATCCGCTGTATCTTACTGCCAATACAAGTAAAAAATAAATCAAAAGTAGAATTCCAGGAAACTAGTGGTCAGCTTTCAAAGTTTTACTATAAGTTTAGCCTACTCTTGCTACTTTTCTTATGCATAAATGATTTAAAATCTTTCAAATGGTAATGTAACATATGTGAAGGAGATAAATGGAACAAAGCTTGCTTTACATTGATGAAATTATGGTAAAAAGATATTACCTAAACTTTTAAATATAAAAATAAAATTCTCAATCATGTTGATAACTGTTTATCAGATGACTTTCGTAAAACTTTTTAACTTAGCTGTTTTATCCTGTGGAATAGTTCCTGTGTATGATTGTATTTACACTTCACAAAAATGGGTGTTATGGGTTAATGTTTTCACTTACTGTATTGTCCTACAAACTATGTGCTCAAAAACTGTACCAGAAGAGATGCGATTTCAACTAAGTGAAATATTTTTTTTAGACTGTTGTTTTTGGTGAAATTTTAAGACTTCCAATGATACAGAGTTCAATACAGAATTCATTTGTCTGACTTTCTTCTTGCATTCAGGCCTTCCCAGTTGTATATGAATTTTTATTTTGGCTCTGCTATGTGACTTTGGGCATTAAGCAACCTCTCTGAACCTGTTTCCTGACACATAAAAAAGAAGGATAAGAACTATATGCCTCACAGAGTGTTGTGAAGATTAAATACGATTTCCAGTGTATACCGCCTGGGTCATTGATGCTATTACTGGTGATGATGGCAACAAATTTCCCCATTAAGAATAACTTATTAAAAAATTAAAAAAAAATTTCAGTATAGTTCACACACAGTGTTACATTGGTTTCAAGTGTACAACATAGTGATTCAGCTTCTTTGTAAGTTATGCTGTGCTCTCCACAAGTGTAGTTAACCATCTGTTACCATACAATGCTATTATAATACCATTGACTATATTGCCTATGCTGTACCTTTTATTCTGTGACTTACTCATTCCATAACTGTAAACAAATATAGCTATATTTGTTTTATTGCTGGGGGTACCTGGGTGGCTCAGTCAGTTAAGTGTCTGATTCTTGATTTCAGCTCAGGTCATGATCCCACGGTTCATGAGATTGAGCCCTGTGTTGGACTCTGCACTGATGGCACAGAGCCTGCATGGGATACTCTCACCATCTCTCTCTACCCCTCCCTGTCCACGCATGTGCCCACACACTCTCTGTCTCTTTCTTTCTCTCAAAATAAATAAATAAATAAATAAACATAAAAAAATAAAGTTGTAAATAAAGTTTTTTTAATGTTTATTTATTTTTGGGAAAGAAAGAAAAACAGAGCATGAATGGGGAGGGGCAAAGAGAGAGGGAGACACAGAATCTGAAGTGGGCTCCAGGCTCTGAGCTGTCGGCCCAGAGCCCAACACAGGGCTCGAACTCATGAACCATAAGATCATGGCCTGAGCTGAAGTCAGACCTTAACCAACTGAGCCACCCAGCCGCCCCAAAGTAGTATTCATTTTATTGCTGAATATACTGTTATCTGAAAGTCCTACTATTTATTGGAGAGCCAAATTTTGCCTTCCTTTCCAGAGATTTTTTTTTTAGTAACTGTTAATTGTTTTTACTTTGTTGGTGATGTTTAAAAAATAGCTTCTATGATAAAATCAAGTTGAAATCTATCATTATGATGAATAGATTCAAATATAGATGGAAAGGTGATACCATTTTTAAGAGTATCATTTCCATATCTCTGGGCTGTAGCACAAAGTGTTCCCTGTCAATGTGGCATGAGTTCCACGAAGTTAGGGCCCTTTCCTCCTCTCATAACCAAAGGACGATTTAAAAGGAAGTGTTAAAGTGAGAATTTTTCTTTTTATAAAAGGAAAGGAAAAGAAAAATTGAATAAAAAATTGCTGCCAAGGGAGAAAGAGAATTGAAGAGCTGTGACAAATCCCTATGTGGTCCAGATTGTTGGCACAATGTGGAGAAGTTAGAGTGAATGGAACAATGGGAAATCATTCATGAGCCTGAAGCTAATCACTTGGCTTCTGAACAAAATGGGGGAAGAACCAATATTTTAGAGAGGGTAGAAAGCCCAGGGAGCTGGTGCAGAAGTAAGTTCCTTTATTCAAGAACAAAAAGTCAAAGAGAATTAATAGATGATTTACTGGAACCTGTCTGGCATCTGAGAATGACTTACATGTTATAAAGAGGCTTCCTTTTCCAGATAGGTGAAACACTGTTTAAAAAATATTGCTTTTAAGAAAATATTTGATAATATATTTTCAGCCTTTTGAACATATTATTTAATTTCCTTCACAATTATAAACACAGGGCTCTCTCTAAATCCAGTGAGTATCTCACTGAAGCTAAAGATGTGTTGTTTTCAGTACACCTAAATTGTATTAATTATAGTAGAGCTGGGTGTGTATTTTTTTATTTTCCATTTCCTATGCTGTGGGAGAGGAGATGTGATAAAATCTTTAAATTATTGCACAATAGTAAATAAACATAACTGTTGTTTAAAAGGCTGCACTGCTATTAGCTAACTTGAAAGGTGTGCTTATCTGCTATAAATCTGAGTTCTATGAGTGGAAGGTGTTTTGAAGGGGTCACAGTATAATATAGGGAAGTACAGGTTGAATGAAAGTTGAAGAATACGTAATGTACTAATGTCCCTAATGTACTATAAAGCCCCTTTCCTACAAAATTATTGAGTGAATTCCTTGCTGGATTTCAAAATCAGCATTGTTCAGCTGCCAATAAAGCAAGATTTTCATTATGCTAACATCTAAATAAAATAATTGGCAGGGGGTTGCACCTGGTGGCTCGGTTGGTTAAGCGTCCCACTTTGGCTCAGGTCACCATGAGGTTTGTGAATTTGAGCCTCACATTGGGCTCTCTGCCATCAGCACAGAGCCCACTTCGGATCCTCTGTCCCCCTTGCTTTCTGCCACTGTCCCATTTGCGCTCACTCTACCTTTCAAAAAATAAATAAACACTGAAAAAATTAAAAAAACATAATTGGGAAAGGGTAGGTAAAGATGAGATTTAAGTATCTGACTAAGAAAGTGTAGGGAAAGTCAGTGCTGAAAATATCAGATTTAAAAGTGGTCTTTTTTGGGGCGCCTGGGTGGCTCAGTCGGTTAAGCGTCCGAATTCAGCTCAGGTCATGATCTCACAGCCGTGAGTTCGAGCCCTGCATCGGGCTCTGTGCTGACTGCTCAGAGCCTGGAGCCTGTTTCAGATTCTGTGTCTCCCTCTCTCTCTGACCCTCCCCCATTCATGCTCTGTCTCTCTCTGTCTCAAAAATAAATAAACGTTAAAAAAAATTAAAAAAAAAATAAATAAAAGTGGTCTTTTTTGTTGCTCAAGACAGAGTGCCCAAATTTAGTACCCCAATTTTTGTCATCGTCTTTATAGACTACTTTTCTCCTATTTATGGGCCAAAACAGAGGGCATGCTGGAGCAAGAAGAAAGAAAAAAGAGAAACCCAGTCAATTCATGGCTACCTTATGCTATGCCAGACATAATCATAACTTAAGACTTAGTTGACCATTCAAAAAGTTTGCCATTCAATATTTTTGTTACCCAAAATATTTAACCACTAATTCCAAATAGGCACAACTCAGTGTAAATAGATCAGGGACCTGGGATCCTGGATGGTGCCTGGCATCTGGTCTTTATGCTATATCTAACTCACTGCATAAATTGAAGTATATCACATAATGTTATTGGACCTCAGTTTCCCCATTTGCAAAGTAAGTTGAATGAGGCATTCTTTATGATCTCTTTGAATTCTCAAATTCTCTGATTCTGTTTTTCATATTCAAAATGTTAGAAAGTGATTGTGATAGGCACGCCTGGGTGGCTTAGTCAGTTAAGTGTCCAATTTCTGATCTCAGCTCAGGTCATAATCTCATGGTTTGTGAGATAGAGCCCCTCATCGAGCTCTGTGCTCACAGTGCAGAGGCTGCTTGAGATTCTCTCTCTCCTCTCTCTGCCCCACGGACCCTCCCCCACCCCCAACTGCTCATGCTCTTTCTCTCTCTCTCAAAATAAATAAATAAACTTAAAAAACATTATTTTTTAAAAGAAAGTGGTTGTGATAAATAAGGTACAGGTAAGACACTGTGGAATGTCAGAAGAAATTGCTTCTAATTTTGAGCTTCAGGGAATTCCTTGTAGATACTAATTTCATATGTGGAGATGAAGGAACATACCTTCCAGTCAGAAGGAATGGCAATGATATGAAGCAGAAAATGTAAGGCTATTCCTGAGAACAAGTGGTTAAACTTCTCATGAGCCTTGTTCCTTTTCTTTTCAAGAGAGGCAACTTTTTTTTTTTTAATTTTTTTTTTCAACGTTTATTTATTTTTGGGACAGAGAGAGACAGAGCATGAACGGGGAGGGGGCAGAGAGAGAGGGAGACACAGAATCGGAAACAGGCTCCAGGCTCCGAGCCATCAGCCCAGAGCCTGACGCGGGGCTCGAACTCACGGACCGCGAGATCGTGACCTGGCTGAAGTCAGACGCTTAACTGACTGCGCCACCCAGGCGCCCCGAGAGGCAACTTTTATTAAAAAAACACAAGCACAAAAGACCTCTCTAGTAAAAAAGTCTTAGGTAAATCAGAATCAAAGATCAAAGTAAAAAGAAATTTTATTTCTGATATCTAAAAAAATATGATCTCATTGAGTAAAACTTGTGCAGCACAAAAATTATAAATATGGAAGTAAAACTCACATGTAATTCCAACATGCAGAGATAATTACTATTAATATTTTCATATCTTGGTGTACTTCCTTCTAATCTTTATTTTATGAATAAATATACATATATTTGTATAATTTTGCTCCTATTGTACACATGATTTCATTACCTATTTTAGGTCTTAATATATCATACAGGATGGTTCCTACCTGGCTCCTTTTTGGGAAAATATAATTCTGGGCTCCTTGGTCTGCTTTGTCAGGAATCAGCTTTGTCCTTAATGATACTCTAATCAGTCTCAGGAGAAAGTGCATGTTAAGGTTTGGTCATAATAGGAATATTTCTTAGGACAGGTATTTTTTTCCCTGGAGAATCTATTCATTTGGCATTATGTTCTAGATTGCTGGAGGGCAAGGGTGAGACTCTGGTACTGCCAGGGCACAGTATTAAACTTGACATGGAGTAAGCGCTCATGTTTGCTGAACTGCACTTTCAGTGTAAATGATGCTTCCAGAGGAAGGACGAATGCAGAACGTCTTCTAGGGAAAACTTTTGTGCATTTGGCAATTCCCGATCAAAGGCACCATTTCCCTACTTGCTGGTATTTTCCTACGTATAGTATACATAGTATATATATAGCATAATATATATATAAAATATACTATCTAAACTATATATACATATATATAGTATATAGTACCTACAGCTATATATATATGTGTGTGTGTGTGTGTGTGTTTGTGTGTGTGCGTGTGCGTGTATATATATGGTATCTACTGTGTATATACACACACACATATAATGTAAAATATAGGAAATATATACAATAAAAAATCTATATCTATATCTATATAGTATATATATAGGAAAAACAACTTAGAGAAGAATGTTAAGTAAATAATAGGACACAAGAATGATGAGGATATGGCAAAAAACTGTGAAGGTTGAACCTGAATGACAAATGTTTAGGAACACAACTCTACCAGATTTCCTGGACCAAGCAAAGAGTGTGAGTTCCTTTTGTACTTTCTTTTTCCTTTCATGTGGGAAGAGGTACTCAGTATCTGTATGCGGATTATCCCAGATTGAAAATTTTCTTTGCATTCCAGGTTACTCCCATGTTACCATTCAGCAGATCTGAAGGGTTTGTTTTCAGTCTCTTCTGAGGACTCAACCAGTTACAGTCAACATCTTTTCAAGCACCATTTGCTGTTCCCTTGTTTTTATTTGTTAATTATGATACTGTAATTGCATTTGCCTTTTCATCAAGAATTGACAAGTGTTCTATGGGAAAGCTGTGCTGATGTAGTAGTTTAAACTATTTAGCAGCATATTACAGAATCATAGGTTCTACTTTGTACCCTCTATTTAATAAGCTATTAGATTGGAGTTAGACAGCTCTTCTATTGATAAAATGAAATAGATGATCTCTCTAAGGTTTTTTATAGCTCTAAAAATATTTTTATGTTCCTGGATGTCTGATTTTTTTGTTTCAATATACTATGAGGTTAAAGTTGTCCTCCTTTCTACTCTATGGTCAGCCATACCAAGCTACTTAGAGTTTTCACAAGTCACTGTGATTTGTGTGATTTCATTTTGCTCCATTTACCCTGATCTGTGAATATTAAATTGAAATCCCATAATTTCTATCTAGAGCACTGGTTTTAGATGTGAGACAATTAACAAGAATGCACAATCACCCTGCTCATTCTGTGCTATGGAAGGTTCATTCTTAAACTTTGATAAAAATAGCAATCAGGGTCGGGGCGCCTGGGTGGCGCAGTCGGTTAAGCGTCCGACTTCAGCCAGGTCACGATCTCGCGGTCCGTGAGTTTGAGCCCTGCGTCAGGCTCTGGGCTGATGGCTAGGAGCCTGGAGCCTGTTTCCGATTCTGTGTCTCCCTCTCTCTCTGCCCCTCCCCCATTCATGCTCTGTCTCTCTCTGTCCCCCCCCCCCAAAAAAAAAAAAAAACGTTGAAAAAAAATTAGCAATCAGGGTTATAATTAACCCTGAAGTTTTTTTTTTTTTTAATTTTTTTTTAACGTTTATTTATTTTTGAGACAGAGAGAGACAGAGCATGAACGGGGGAGGATCAGAGAGAGAGGGGGACACAGAATCTGAAACAGGCTCCAGGCTCTGAGCAGTCAGCACAGAGCCCGATGCAGGGCTCGAACTCACGGACAGTGAGATCGTGACCTGAGCCGAAGTCGGACGCTTAACCGACTGAGCCACCCAGGGGCCCCAGAAGTTGCTTTTTTTTCTTTTTTTTTAGTGTTCATTTATTTTTGAGAGAGAGACAGAGTGTGATCAGAGGAGAGGCAGAGAGAAGGGGAGGCACAGAATCTGAAGCGGGCTCCAGGCTCTGAGCTGTCAGCACAGAGCCAGATGCAGAGCTCAAGCCCATGAGCTGTGAGATCATGACCTAAGCCGAAGTCGGATGCTTAACTGACTGAACCACACAGGCACCCCCAACCTTAAAAATTATAATTCCCTAGGAAAGATCTTCCAATTTCTACACTACTAAATCCAAAATGCTGACATGAAACTTTTGGTGTTATTCAATATGACTTTTATGTGCACAGAAGATTATTCACCAGTTTATTTTTGGTTTAAAAAATACATGATACCTAGTTTTTTTGTTAGGCTTTTAAGTTTAGCTTACATATCCTATCAATTGGTTTGTACATTTAGAAAATGTGAATCACATGTAAAGATTCTTGATTAATACTTTGTCTAATTTATATATAGTCAAACATTATACAGTGCTTTTGTAATTTGATATACTTTATTTTCTTCATATATGTTCTTTTGACTTAATACTCCCCAAACACTGTTTTTTATAACTCTAATAATTCAAACGTGGAAATATGGTGAACCTAGGAAGTTCAATGCTTTGTATAAACTTAGTAATATATTAACTTAAAATCAGTAGTCTAGGGGCACCTGGGTGGCACAGTAGGTTAAGCGTCCGACTTTGGCTCAGGTCATGATCTCGCGGTTTACGGTTTCAAGCCCCGCATTGGCCTCTGTGCTGACAGCTCAGAGCCTGGAGCCTGCTTTGGATTCTGTGTCTCCCTCTCTCTCTGCCCTCCTCCAGTAGCACTCTTTCTCCCTTTCAAAAATGAATAAACATTAAAGTCATTAGTCTAAACCAATCATTATATATTTTAAATTAGAATCATAAGACTGTCACTCTATTAGGCCTAATTCTTTTAAACATTAAAAATACAGAAAATATTTTCATCCCTAGGATGAATCCTTGGTGTAAGAAAAAAATGTGATTGGTTGGGAGAGACTCCAGGCTAATAATACTTCTCCTCCCTTTTTAAACTGAGGCTATGTAAAACAAAACAAAACAAAACAAAACAACAAAACAAAACAAAACAAAACAAAAAACCAAAAAAAAAACCTTTAAAAAAAAAAAAAGGTGTGTCTGGGTGGCTCAGTCAGTTGAGTGTCTGACTTCGGCTCAGGTCATGATCTCGCAATTTGTGAATTCGAGCCCCGTGTCGGGCTCTGTGCTGACAGCTCAGAGCTTGGAGCCTGCTTTGGATTCTGTCTCCTTCTCTCTCTGCCCCTCCCCCACTTGCGTTCTGTCTCTCTCTGTCTCCCAAAAATAAATAAATGTAAAAAAAAAAACCCAAAAAACAAACAAAAAAAATCCTTTAAAGTGAGGCTATGTAGAAGCACATTGTCTAACTGAATTACTGGTCCCACACCAGGGCAATCCAGCAATTACTTTCCCCATTGTTTCTTTAGAATAAACTAATTAGAAAAAAATATAAGGATGTACAAATAATGAGAATGTTCTATGTTTCCCAGACTCTTCTTGATGCTTAGTAAATGACAAATAAGATTGTAAAGGTTTATTTTGCTCTAACAATAATTAGCTGATTTATACACTAAGATGTTGTTTTGGGGTATTGATGAAGGCATTGGTGGTGGCATTGGGTCTTCCTCTCTTACTATCCTACATGTTTGGAAGGTGGTTCATATGATTTGGATTCAGTGTGAGGTTGTGGAAGGAACTGGCTGACTTGAGGCAGAAACATCCAGCCTTGATTATATAAGCATCAGGCTACCCAGCCAGACTCTGTAATGCAACCATCTAGTCCATCAGAACACAATTCTTTGTCTAGATTGATTTTCCTTCTTTCTTACAGTTTTCTATTCTTTATTTTATTATTTTAAGCCCTTGCATTCTTTGATTTTGTTGTTGTTGTTGAAGAAATCAACTTGAAAAATTTGTCTTTTCTAATTTGGGACTAATTCACCCCCATTCCAACCCACCCCCTATCCTTCAGAGAAAATATTTTCTGTGTTTTACTTAGTAGTTTTGATGTCTTTGAATTCACATTGCATAAGCATAGGAAAAATAGGATGTCTATGTAAAACCTCAATTACAGTGTATAAATTTACAACTTTCCTCTTAATTGGATAACATTTTGTTCTAATAAAAGGTAAGGCTTCATTTCAAGGGCACTCTCTGGGTGATGCAGATTCTTGGATTCCTCTCTGTTTTGTTGAAATTCATTATGTGCCTGAATGACTAAAGGGAGAATGGATGTTTTTATATTCCTCAATGGGTGTCAGTTGTAATCAAGTTCAAGTAGCAAACAAAGCTCAAAGTGAATGAACACAAGGGTGTCATCTATCAGTGGCATCTTCATTTTTGAGCTATTGTGCCATTCACAATAAAAGCAACAGACAGACACTGTTGTAAGCAAACACTGAATATCTTAGTTTAGTTCATTCATATTATTGTGGATGTATCATTAACATAGGAGTGACCTGGAAAGGAGCCAGTTTCTCTGTTCTGTATCTAAAAATGGATCACTGTACTGCTGAGAATACTGTGAAAGCATTGTAGAAAATCATTTACTTTGGAAAGATACAGTCTACAAGGCTGAAAATCCTCACTCTAGGTATTAGACAGAAAATGATTGAGGACTTGTTTGCAAAGTCTCCTTGACTAAAGGACTAGTTTTCTTTCCCTGGTCTCTTTAACTAAATGATATTCTGCTCACTTTTTGGTGGGTATGTTCTTATTATGATATTAATAAGAATCAAAAGTAAACATGATCTTTATACCATTTTTTTCCAGAAAAGACTCTTAGTTGTAAGAAAAGTAACCTGTTCAAATAGCTCAAGTGAAAAGGGAAATAGTGTTCACTGGAAAATATTAAGGCCTTATGGAATCTGAGAAGAGTAAGTAAAGTGGAGATTCTAAATCTGAGGTCAAGAACTGAGCTTCCTTGCTCTGTATCTCTTTCTCTGTGGGTTTTGTCTCCATTCGTCTATCTCTGAGTCAGCTTCCTGAGCTTATTCATCTTGCACAGGGACCTATCTGGCCACCTCACATTGACTTTACTAGATCTTTTATCTCAGATGTCTATATCTGATGGGCTCAGATATCCAGTGCCTCAATTCCAAAATCCTTACAGGTAAATCTGATTGATTATTAGTAATATACTGGCTGGACTTAGTTCAGGGTCGCATTCCTGACTAATGTTCTACAGTTGTGGAGTAGGGTCATGTAGCCTAGCGGGTGGTAGGCTGTAACGAAGTAGCTGTGGATGGAATAGGCTGTGAGAAGCATGTCTATTATAGGCTCCATGGTGTGTCTAGATCAACGGCCTTAAAACTTTTTCCACCGTGGTCCATAAGAAGAAATAATATTTTTTCATTCTCTCCCAGCATTCATCAATGTGGTAATTTTTTTTCTTCCAAAGTTTGGGATAGTCTTTATTGGAGCTTGGAATGTCATTCACCTTAATCAGAGGCAGACGGTGCAAAAATGAGCAGCAACAGTGGCAGACACCCAGCAGGCTCCAGCAGGGCTACGTTGGGAAGCCTGCTCGCCCGCAAGCAATACACAGGTACACGCACACATGCACGCATATGTGTTAATTCTTGAAGCAATACTTCCTCTTATTACGCGTGATACACTCTAACATTCCCTTTTCTATTTCTGTCTATCCCAGCTCATTCCGTTAAATAAAGGCATGCTGCTCTGTCTCACTAAATTGATTTCATGCTCCACTAATGAGTTGCAACTTTAGTTTCAAAAGCACTGGTCTGTACTTTTCTTTATATTGTTTTCCTTTGTAGCACTTATTATAATTATAATTGGCTTCCCTGTTAAATTTTGTAGTTTCCTTTGTAGGAGATATCAGAATTAAATTGCCTTGTTTGTTAAATTGTAATCCACATTAAAGCAGAGACTGTGTCTGTCTTGTTTACTACTGCATTCCCAGCACCTAACAGGGTTCCTGGCACATAGTAGATGCTCAATTGAGTAAATATTGATGAATGAATAAGTGAAGACCCAAACAGATGGCACCCTTAATGGGCTCACCTGGTTCTTTGCAAGGAGATTCAGATACGTATAAAACTGGCTAATCTGATATAGCCCTGCTGATAGAAAAAGCAGATGGAAAAGCCCAGCAAGAGACTCAGTGGAGCAAGGAGGGCAGGCCAAAGAGCAAGTTTCCATAGAGTCACCGACAGCTGCCTGAAATTCTTCCACCAGGGAAAATTTACTATGATAGGGGAAGAATCGGTGTCAGGTCTGAGCTCAGATATCCTGGTTTTTCATCTAACATGTATACCACCATTTATGCCTTGTTGGTTAAATTTTCAAAATTTCATTTTTGGTATTTTCATTTTTATCTTTATAGCTCATCATAGGGAGAGACAGAGAAAGAACCACACAATATTTGGATATAAGATACCATGGTACCTGCTTTCCAATGAGACAAAGACATCTGGTTGGGAGATTAATAGCACAGAGAGCTCTACTCCCTCTCTTCTTACTAACCTCCTCCTGGCAAATCACTGACTCCCATCACATCAAGATTCATTTAACTCACTTCTGCAATTTATGGCTCCTACTGGTCTCTAGCAGTTGTTTCAAGAGCTATTTCTTATAAATGGCTATTTTTAATGGTGTCACATGCTTTCTTTTCCTGTTTGCCAAGAATCTGAATCTACAGGACAATTTAACAAATTACAATTACAGTGGTTTCATCTATAGGCCTATTGAATGATCCGGTACATAGCTGTATTTATATAAAAAGCAATTCATAGGGGCACCTGGGTGACTCAGTCGGTGAAGCATCTAACTCAGCTCAGGTCATGATCTCATGGGTCATGGGTTTGAGCCCCTCATCAGGCTCTGTGCTCACAGCTCAGAGCCTGGAGCCTGCTTCAGATTCTGTGTCTCCCTTTCTCTGTGCCCCTCCCCCACTCATGCTCTGTCTCTCAAAAATAAATAAATGTCAAAAAAAGTTTTAAAAAAAGGGAATTCATAGACTGATAAGCTTCCTATCATAGCTCTCTGGCATCCACAAAACAGGGCTGAGAGGACTATTATTTTAACACTCAGTTCCATATGCTCCAATATATTAATTTACAAGGTGAGAATACTACACTTTTCAAAACAGTCAACCTAATATTGAGTTAACACTACAAAGTGCCATTTAATTCATTATACATATGATCTGATGTATAAATTTAGCATCCATATATATTTACAATTTTTGAGATGGACAATTTATATCTTAGCTCAGTTGTTGTTAACCCTTTTTAGTATGCTATATGCATTTGCAGGGCATAGTAGAGGGAGGAAGGAGTTTCTTTCTGCCATATTCACCCATTCCAGCTTTAATCAAATTAATATGTAAACACATGCAGCAGATATGAATTTTGTTCACAGTACTTGAACGAATGCAGTTCAAAGCTTTTGGGGAACAGTCTTTTGCTCCTCAGTTCAATCCCATTTGGATCCTTAAAGAGAGTGGCTCTACACATTTTATGCCTACCTGAGGGTGGTGGTTTTGGCTGGGGCTGGAATGCTCGGCCTCTAGTGTTCAATCTCCCTAGAACCATCATGAAGCCATCATGAACCATCATTTTCACCTGAGGTCCTACCAATTCTCCCGGCACTCTTTGGGAGTAAGGTTCTTTTCTGCTCCATAGATAATCCACAAAACTGCCAATCTATCCTAAGACCTATTGGGAAAAAAAAACACCCCACATTATTATTTATTATTCAGAATGCAATAAAACCTTGGTTTGTAAGCATAATTTGTTCTGGAAACATGCTTGTAATCCAAAACACTTGCATATCAAAGTGAATTTCTCTGTAAGAAATAACAAAAACTCAGGTGATTCGTTTCACAACCTGAATATATTCTTATATAAATGATTACAATATTGTAATATAATACAAAATATACAGCAAATACAAAATATAAACAAAAATAAACAAATGAACCCGCACTGACCTTTGAAAACCTTCTTGGCTGGTGTCAGGGAGACCAGAGAGAGGATGACTTTCATTATCACTAACAGAATCACTGCTGTCTATTGGCTCAGTGGAATCTTTTTCTTTTCATGCAACTTTAACAAGGAACCTATCCAGTGACTAGAATGAAGCAAAGCATTCCTAAGCTTACTCTTGAATGGAGAAGCAAAGGGCTATTCATAGGTGCTTTGAAGTGACAAAATATACACTAGTGCCAGTTGTGGGCACCTTCCAACCTTGTGAAAAATCACTGATTTCTGCCAAACATCACAGCCTGAGACTGAGCATCTGAGCATGGGAGACGATCACCCACAATCCTGCAGCGAGAGAGAGAGAGAGAGAGAGAAGAACCATTGACTCAGTTGTGATCGTGTGACGTTTGATGTCATGTACTACTCGTATTGTAAGACATTGCTCATTTATCACGTTACAATTTATTAGAAACATTTGCTCATCTTGGGGGAACACTTGCAGAACCATTTACTCACAATCCAAGGTTTTACTGTATATTTGAAGTAAAGAAGTAATGACTATATAATGACTATTTCTATACATATATATACACACATGTACACTTTATTATGTTCTTTCTCTCCCTGTATATAATCTATTACTCGACAAAAACTTTGCCATTGAAGGTCTGTTTAGCTAAATGAGTTCTTTTAATTCATGAAAAAAATTCAAGATACATGTTTCTAGGAATTATTTGTTGATTATATCAAGCATAGTTATAGGAGTCTTGTAAAAGTTAATCTAATACTTCAAAAAATATTGTGATAATATTGCAGTTTATTTTAAAAACACCTAAATTTTAGAGATATATGCTAAAATGTTTATAGAGGAAATAATCTGATGTATGGGTTTTGCTTGAAAAATGATTGGGAGTAGGGGGTAACGAATGGGGTTATAGATGAAACAAACCTGTCCATGTTGCTAGTAATCCCTTTCTATATGTGTTTGAAAATTTCCTAATAAAAAGTAAAAAGCGTATATATTTGAAGAACATATACTTCTACCCTCCACCGCACACATAGGGGAAATTGTTGGAAATGAAATGCAGGTTTCAGGGTCATGGAATGCTGCCAATACATGTTATGCAGTGTAAACATGGGGGCCCTTGTGCCCTAAGTTGCCAAATCTTCCAATCACTCAGTGGCACTAAAGTGCATGCGTTTATTTTCAGGAGTGTGTAGCCCATGTTTCTATTTATTTCTTCATCATTAAATCTCAATTGCAATAGCACAGGGTGCCACAGGCTGAGAATCAGGTGAAACTTCCTATGAAAATAAATGCAGAGATTCCCAATTGTGTCTATCCTAATAAAAGCAAAAGGAACACCTAATTACCTATTTTCTTTTAGGAAATAAAGTCATCAACAAGGTTATAGCCCTGCTTTCCAACCTGCCTACCGATTACTTTGGGTACAAAGCAATTTTTTTTTCTCCAGCTAACTCCACAAGAATTTGCCTATACTGCCCTTTTGGATGTTGTTTTTATCACGCTAAGCTTTAACCCGTGGAACCTATTCTTTCAGAGACCCCCCCCTAGACTGACCATGTATACAAAACTGCAAATATTTCTGACATACAGCTAAATATGTGTACATATTGTTTGGTCATAAAAATTTTGTAATTGGAGACATGTTTACTAAAATGTATTTCATTTACAAATGTTTAAACTTTAGTTAATTGAACAAGAGGTTTGTTTTACATTTAACATTATTAGAAACCCAGTTTTCCATGTAGACTTTTTCACCTAAAATGTCACAGGGACTGAGAATTGTAAAAAGGAAACTTTCTATATTCTTTCACATCTTGAGTTTTCCACATGCATTCTCTTTGTTTTGTTTTTGTTTTTCTTTAAAACGTTTTTTTAAATGTTTACTTATTTATTTTGAGAGACAGTGAGCGTGAGCAGAGGAGGTGCAGAGAGAGGGGGAAGGAGAGACTGCCAACCAGGTTGTACCCTGTCAGCACAGAGCCTGACCTGGGACTCAAACCCACAAACCATGAGATCATGACCTGAGCCGAAACCAAGAGTCTGACGTTTAACTGACTGTACCACCCAGCAGCCCCTCACATGCATTCTCTTTGTCTGAAACCCTGTCTTCATCTCTCCTTTGCCAGGGAGTGAATTCCTGTCCATCCTGTGAGGGCTGACTCATCCCAAGTCACCACTTTTCTCATGTCTTTCCCAGATGCTAAATGACCTTTGCACTCTGGATGTCTCCACTATTATTTTTACCTCACTGTGTTGTAATAACAGTTTTTGCATTTTTCTTCTCTACTAGACTATAAACTCCTGGAAGACAGATATTTAATAACATTTATTAAATTGCTGCATTGAATTGGGTGTTTAACAAGCTGGTAAAATAATGGGGAGATTTCAAATAATAAACACAAAGAAGTAAGAAAATGTCAGGGTTGAGGGAAATGCTAAGTGAAAAATGACCTTCCCCCACAGTAACCACTAAATATAACTTGCTTTTTTGGGAGAGGGGGGAAAGGTGAAATAACCTTGAAAAGAATCATTGACAAGAATATTCTCCATGGTCACATCCAGTTGGAAAACTGCATCATAGTTTATATTCAGTACAAAACTCAGACTTCTTCAAAAGATAAGTAGATTTTCTTCTTTGCAACAAGAAACAAGTTACTTTAGTACTTCATACTAGAATAGAAAAATGATTCATGTTCACAACATGAAAATATGCTAGGAAAGAAGAAGATTTTACAGATAAACTACAATCCTCCACTAAAGCCAAAGCCTTACAAGATGCTCTGACCGGTGAAGGGTAATATGCTCCCTGTACTGAATGCAGTGTGTGCGGTTGATCAGTTCCAGTGGCATCATAAACAACAAAACCCAAGTTCAAATCACTCACATGAACTTGTAATTGAATTTTTCAAGACGTGATTTAATGTAGGAAAGAGAACAAGGATAAAATGTTTCAAATATAACAGCTATTGAACAAGTTAGAAAAATTAGTAGAGTGAATATTAGTTCTGGCTAGCCTTTAAGAATCTCAAGATAGCAAAATTCCTCACTTGCTTAATTTAATAGTGAGAGAGAAATGGATAATACCATCCTTGGAAAGAGGACTAGTCAGCAAGGAGGACATGAGACAACTTCTTATATTTTAAACTGATAATATGAATGATATTGCTGAAAGCTGTAGGTATAGATTTTTTTTTTCAAGAGTGCTACATTAAAGCTTTAGAGAAAATAATGATGAAGCCCAGCTCATAGGTAGAGGCCTAAACAGGTCTCCAACCTGGAGACTCTCCTTTTATGATAAAGTGTCTTTAATTTCATGTGTTATTCAGCATCAGACTACCAAAAGGATTTATAAATTTGTTGACTTGTGAACTTCTTTTACCAAAGTATGAACTGAGGATTCTAGGAGACTAGCAAGTCTGTTTTTGTGAACGACCTTTGGATTTTCCAATGTTGAAGTTCAGTATTTGTTGTGGGATCTGGAGTAGAAGCTATTGGGAGTTTTACTGTTTTATTTCAATATGCCGGTAGCAAGGCAGAGAAACACTTGGTAAGACGAGATGCAATCGAACTCCATTAGTTCTACAATATCAAGTGCTTTTTAGTGGACCCTGAAGGCTTTGAATGGGGGTGTGCTAACATTTCCATGTGTGCTGGATGAAGGTTTTTCTGACCTTTGGAGTTAGCTCTGAAATCTTACCTACTTTCCTTGGAGCTTAGAATTTGAATCTGTTTTCAGATATAGCCAGCAGATGGAGCAATTTACTTTATTTACACTCTTCATCTGGTACAAAAAGGCATCAAAGACTCCTTTATAAATATACACGTGTATATATACATATATATGCAAATTTAACTGTGTGTGCACATTTAACGGCATGTTAAAACTGTTCGTATGTTTGGAAACAACATATTAAGCATAATTTATTTCACTTTAGAATAGCAACATTTATCTGTTGGGGTTTTAATGCAGACTTGCATTTTATTAGGTTTGTACATGTCTGTGAAAGGACGACATGAGAGGAGAACAGTAGTTGTAGCAAGAAGCACATCACTTTTTTTTTCATCAGTTCCCTTCTGCAATTCAAAACCACATATCCTGCAAGATGGGAGTGAAGCTGGTTTTGAAGTCACCATGGAATTCAGCAACACTTAGCCATAATTTTGACAGTCCTGTAATAACAAACTTGAAAATTCTGATTTGGATAACAGAGCTCTCATGTTGAAATTTATGGAATCATTTCAGGTATTAGACTATCCATCTTACAGCTTGTCAATAGAGGATGATTTCCTGTAGGAGATAACTAATAACTTTATAGAATTTGGGGATGTAATAGAATGATATTGTCCCCTGGAGTTCACACTTACCAACCAAAGGGTAATAACTTTTATTACAAGCATGAAATAGTCTATAAATGTTTCATTAAATCCTTAAAAATGTGCAGTTATTAATTCTCTCTCTTCTCTGTGATTTCTGGCTACCACACTGAGATGGACATAGTGTTTCTGGGAACCTGGAGACAACGTGATTTTTGGCAACTTACCACCTGTACCATTTCCTAGTGGAATCATTTGAATCCATGTGGATTTTAGTAAGAGTCTTCTCAGAAGATTTCACTATTATTTTAAATGCTAGGCCCTGCTTCTAAGGCCTTGATCTTTCCCTCTTCCAACCTCTTCCTACTGATTTGTCCTGCTTTAGGCCCCAGGCAAAGTGGGGAGGGAAGACATTGCATCTTCTGGCCATCTCAGTCGATTCAAAAGCATTTACGGAGCACCGATCTGTGCAGGGCACTGGTGTGGTGTTGAGCTGATCGAGTTAAAAAAGACATAGACAATGTCCTTGAGGCAGAGAAGCTACCAATCGCTGACTCCAGGGAGAAGTATTTTTATTTCTTCAATATGGGCAAAGTTGCTATGGAGGAGGTTATGTGTATGTCTGAGCAGGTAGGGGATGGCCAAGTGATTCCTGTCTTTGTAGAAAACAGACAAAAATCTCACTTTACCAGATTGCAAGGAAAGAAACACAGTGTAAATTTATGAGAAATTAGAATTATAGAATACTTAAAAACATAATACAGTTTTGACTTTCAGGTTAACATTGTAACTAACAAAATATTGCAAAATCGAAGTCCCTTTGGGGCTCAATTTAGTGGATAGAGAATAGAATTTGAAAAGGTAATAAAACAGATTCTCACACAAAAGGTGCTCAGGTTTTGCGAGCATCTTTTTTCTTCTTGAACCGTGAAAAAGGACCTTGGCCTTTTGCTCTTCACTTCTCTTTAGCATCATGACTGCATAATATGTCATCTGTATAACATTTGTGCATTAGCAGTGAGCATGAGGATATTTTGGGTTTGACCCATTTACTTGAAGGAAATGTTCTATTCTAGGTTCTTTGGTTGCAAGGAAAAGGAACCCAGTCAAATGGTTCAAGAAAAAGTTATTTAAAAAGACAAGACTCCCATGGATATAAAATACAGGAACAACAGCCAGGTCTTACAACCAGTATCAGAGTGCTATTTTCTTCTTCCATTTCCTATATAAATGACTTTTAATAAGTGGCTCAAGGTGAACTTGAAAAGATAGGGTAAGGTCGGTCAAAGCCAGGCCTTGAGGACATGGTGAGGGATAATCCTGTGGTCATAGGTGACAAAACCCTCCACTGAACTGAGCTGATTGGATTCGCTCTCAAAAATTCGACCCGAGACACCAGTTAGTTTGTGATTGGCTTTTGAAATACTAGTAATAATATATAATACTTGTCAGGAGCTTAGTGTATATAAGCTATTGTTCTAAGCATTTTTTGTGTTCTAAGCCACTCATCCTCACAACTACGTGATATGGGTCAGTGCCATTCCCATTTTACAGATGAAGAAATTGAGGTACTGAAAAGTAAAATAATTTGCACAAGTTGATAAAGGTTGTAGTAAAGCTGGTGTTTTAACCCAGATGATCTAATTCCAGAACCTATACTCCTAACCACTGCATAACTCTGCCTTCAAAATGTTAGTGCTTTTGGTAAGTGCCAACCAAAGAGTTGGTTCTACGGTAAGCCAAAACTACATGTGAGTCGAAGTTCTAGGGGGAGGGGAGCACAGAAATAACGAGTGAGCAGAAAGAACAAGGATGTGGAGAAGAACATGGTGCAGCTGTTCGTGTCAGTATCCCCTCTTTAGACTGAACAAGGCCTAGTATACAGAAGATGCTTACCAAGTATGTGCTGAATAGGGAACGAATGTTTTCAGCTGGGTCTGTGGGTGTGACATACACCCTGAGAAGTTTATATGTGCAGGGAAGGAATCTCCAAATGATTTATTTCTCTCTCTCTCTCTCTCTTTTTTCATTTTGTTTTTTGAGATAGAGAGGGTGCATGTGAGTGGGGGATGGGCAGAGAGACAGAGAATCCCAAGCAGGCTCCATGCAGTGCAGAGCCCAACGCGGGGCTTGATCTCACAACCCATGAAATCACGACTTAAGCCAAAAATCAATAATTAGATGCTAACCGACTGAGTCACCCAGGTGTCCCTATCTCTTTATTTTTAAAATTAATTAAATTATACATATACTGCATGAATACATTGTCCATTTTTAAAAAGTAAAGCTTTACAGGGAGGGATAAAGTTCTTTTTTGCCCACGTCATTTCTATTTCCCACAAAATGTCCAGATTTTATTGATACATTTACATACATATATAGAATATGTTGGAAATATAAAGTGTTGTTTTGTTATAATAGTATTTATATAAGTATGATGGTGTTTAATATTTTCTTTCCTCAGTTAATAATGTATCTTAAAGATCTAGCTATATTGTTATAATAAACATTTAGACAATTTCTAAACTTCTTGCTATTATAAATTACGTTGCAATACAGATGTGTGTGTGCCTGTGTGTGCATGAGTGTGTGCATATGTTCTTTTACACATGCATTTCTCTTGTGTACTAAGAAGTGGAAATGGCCGAGTCATTGTCTACACACATTTATTATTTTAATAGACAGTGGGCATTGGACAATGGACATTGCTTTCCATATCCCCGACATTATTTATTGTCGAACCCTAAAATTTTGCTGAGATACCAATGAGATACCACCTCACACCTGTCAAAATGGCTAATACTAACAATTCTGGAAACAACAGATGTTGACAAGGATGCAGAGAAAGGGGAACACTTTTGCATTGCTTGTGGGAATGCAAACTGGTGTAGCCACTCTGGAAAATAGAATGAAGGTTCCATAAAAAATTAAAAATAGAGCTACCCTCCAACCCAGCAATTGTACTACTAGGTATTTATCCAAAGGATACAAAAATGCTGATTCAAAGGGGCACATGCATCCCAACGTTTATAGCAGCACTATCAACCATAGCCAAATTATGGAAAGAGTCCAAATGTCCATTGACTGATGAATGCATAAAGATGTGGTGTATATATATACAATGGAATATTACTCAGCAATAAAAAGAATGAAATTTTGTCATTTACAACAAAGCAGATGAAACTAGAATGTATTATGTTAAGTGAAATAAGTCAGAGAAAGACAAATATCGTATGATTTCACTCACTTGTGGAGTTTAAGAAGCAAAAGAGATGAACATAGGGGAAGGGAAGGAAAAATAAGGTAAAAACAGAGAGGAAGGCAAACCATTAGAGACTCTTAACTACAGAGAACAAACTCAGGGTTGCTGGTTGTGTGTTGGGTGGGGATATGGTCTAAATGGGCAATGGGCATTAAGGAGGGCACTTGCTGGGATGAGCACTGGGTGTTATATGTAAGTGATGAATCACTAAATTCTACTCCTGAAACCATTATTACACTATATGTTAACTAACTTGGATTTAAATATAATAAAAAAAATAAAAATAAATTTTTGTGTGATGTAAATAGTTGAACCTCAATATTGTTTTAATTTCTAGTTGTGTTTGATGTTTGTCATCTTCTTAAATATCTACTGATCATTGATATTTTCTATAGTCATAAGTTTTGACCACTTTGGTTTGTTTCTTTTTGAATTGGTGTATATATATATATATATATATATATATATATATGAAGAACTTCTATAAGAAGTTCTATATATAGTCTCACAATGATATTCTGAAGTATTTTTGATACATATGCAATTTTATTACTTCTGAAACTTCTAAGATTGAAAGGAATTGAAGTATCTGAGATATTACCTAACCCAATGACTTTAAAGTAATATGGACATGGTGGGGTGGTAGTGGGTTTACTTAAACCACCTAGGAAGCTCTTTCAAATTATACCCTCTTTGTTTTCTGGAAGAACTCTGGTATGGCAACCATGTTATAATAGCAATAGGAGTGGGGAGTTGGGGTGAGTAAGGACCTGGGTGTTTTGATAAACTACTTTCCCACATGATTCTGGTGCATAACCCCCATAACTCCCCAAATACATAACTAATTGAAGATAAAACCATCATTCCATGCAAAAACTCTCTCTAGTTTTAGTCCAATCTTTTCCTAATCACACCAAGCAATTTTGTTTTGCCCCGACAGTTCATTTTAATGGAGTTTTCATGATACTTATTATGTCCAGATGAAAATGATCTTCTTCAATTTACTTAAACTGTGTTCTAGGAGCTCCCTTGCATTCTTCTGTTTCACTTAAAAACAAATAAACAAATTAATGAACAAACAGCCACACAAACTAAAAAAAAATTTAGGCAGAGATGACCAATTGTTCACTAAAACTCACTTTCTCCTTTCATATACTGGGTTTATTGCTGGTTTTCAGCTTCCTAGTGAGATATTACATTTTTAGACCATTTTGTATCTAGCTGTGGCCATGTAGCCAGTTCCAACCAATAAGAGTGAAAGGGATGTATATCATTTTTAAGTTGGGGTGGGTTATTTTTCATTTTTTAATTCACCTTCTCCAGTTCAGAGAACCATAAGGCCTATGCCTAGATGATGGTAGAGCCTAGAGACAAGGATACTAATCTTTGCATCACCTCACAGAGGAAAGCCAGCTGACAAAAACAATCAAATACCCAAGGACCCCAACCATTACTTAAGGTGAAATCATGTTCTATTGTGTTTAGCCACTAATATTCTGGGCATATTTCTTATGGTGTCTAGGATTACTCTAGTTAATACTCTCCTCACGGAACTAAGTACCAATCACCAATCAAGCAACTCTTCTTCGTGGCTAACCAGAGAAGATGTGGTCCTTTGTCGCAAGAACTAGCCAATCATTGAGAAGGTGTGTAGTATAAAAACTCTGCTCAGATAGTGATGAGCCTGACAAATAAATCTACCTTACTGACTGTTTGAATGTGAGATATATACAGAGTTGTCATTTGGCTGTGGGGACAGAAACAAAAAGAGAGACCTGAGGTAAGTTTATATATTTATTTTGAGGGAGAGAGAGTGTGTGGGAAGGGCAGAGAGAGAGAGAGAGAGAGAGAGACAAAGAATCCCAAGCAGGCTCTGCACTGTCAGAGCAGATCCTGATGTGGGGCTTGAGCTTACCAACTGTGAGATCATGACCTGAGCCAAAATCAAGGGTTGGTCGCTTAATCAACTGAGCGAGCAGTGGGATATTTAGGCCTGGGAATGTGTTGGAGCATTTTATGAGATGCATTCCATCCTCTGAGAGACTCAGTCAAACTCTGTGCAGGATTTCTGTGTGGTTCCCATTTCCTCCACTTCCATGTGTTTCTTTACAGCAAATCTATTTTTCTTGAGGTAGTCTGAGTGAGTTTCTGCCAACTAAGCTTGCAGGCAGAAGAGCCTGACATATTTTTCCTTCTAAGTTTTCATTAATTAGTATGTATTAGATTTGCAATATAATTAAACATAAAAAATATTAATTAAAGAGTAGGCATTGCCATTGTGAGAGATTTTGGAAATATTTTATGATTATAAAATTAGGTTCAGTTTACTATTTTTTGGTCTTTAATTCTTTCAACAAACACGTTAAATATTTCCTGTTTGCTGGATTGTTACAGAACAGAATAGAGAGTGGGAATCAAGACTGGATTTGAGTCATTCCATTTTTAAGTTCAATTATTCTCCCAGTATACTTCTTTTTTTTTTTTTTTTTTTAATTTTTTTTTCAACGTTTTTTATTTATTTTTGGGACAGAGAGAGAGACAGAGCATGAACGGGGGAGGGGCAGAGAGGGAGACACAGAATCGGAAACAGGCTCCAGGCTCCGAGCCGTCAGCCCAGAGCCTGACGCGGGGCTCGAACTCACGGACCGCGAGATCGTGACCTGGCTGAAGTCGGACGCTCAACCGACTGCGCCACCCAGGCGCCCTTCTCCCAGTATACTTCTTATTCATTATGCCTGCACTTGATTTGGAATCATCCATGTGTATGCTTACATCTCTCTTAGGTTGAGTCCTCTAGAAACAATTTCAAGATGCTCTCCCAGGATGCTCTCCTGGATTCCCCTGGTACATATTAGCCATGTACTGCAGCACTTTCAGTGAACAATCTCTTTCTTCCTTTAGCAGGGCCATGCTAAGTTTTGACTCTATTATTGGTCTTGATTAGGGAGGAGAAATGGCCCAGATCTTGAGGAGGACATATACTGTTTTGTGAGGCGTCTCCCTCAGTTGAGGCCTCAGCATGATCTTCAGGAGAATGTAGTAGAGTCTATCATCCTCTTACAGGGGGAATGGGCTTCTTATGTAGGCCCTGAAGGTTCTAGAGGAGTCTAAGAGTAATGTTCTTGAGTGTACCCACCTGGATATCCCTAGTTTTAGACTCCTTGGAAGGTCCCATTCCTTCCAGATGATGTAGAAGGCTTGCTGGGGCTGTGATTTCAGCCTTATCTGACATTTCCTACTCTTACAACTGGGTTCTGGCCCTGGTCTTCTGCATGGTCAGTCCTGTGCCTATAGAAGAGAAGGACCTCCATGAACACTGCCCTGGGAGCCTTCTGACTTTCACAGGTTTGCCTTAAGTTACTAATGGGTGGAACTGAACCTGTCATTTTCTCTCTTCAATGCATCAGTACTACTCGACAATAACCAAATAACACCCCCAGTCCCTGTAATTACTATTTTCTCCACATTTCACAAATGCCAAAGATACCACAGAAGGCATTGTATTCCTCTGTTAGGTAGTCCATTCCAGGTCACCACAGGTGAGATCCTTGGTCATTGCCAAGCTGCAGCATGCCAGAAGCCTTCAGTATTCACTTAACCCAGAGACAGAGTCCTTGCTGCCATCTAGCCAGGGAGTGATCCAACTTCAGAATCACATCCCAGCACTGCTGGCTCCTCCTTCTCTGCCCAACCATTAATTTGTGGTGTGCCAGGAGTGGATAGGTGGTGAGGAATTAGAGCCAGCTTGGTCTTGAGAGGAAGGTAAGAAGTAGAGAGGTGGATAGATGGGAAAAAGGGAGCAGGGCCTGAAAGAGAATTGATTAAATTTATGGGAGAGAAAACAGCCAGGGCAGAAAAAGGGGAGAAGACACAAGACCCTGAGCTGGCGAGAGTAGATGGAATGCCAATTCATTGGAGTGCTTCTTTTGAGATGCGAGAGGGGAAAAGAAAGAAATACATATAGATGAGATTGTCAGTGGGAATAATATAGAGAACTGAGCCCTCACTGTGTATTTGGCACGGTTCTAAATGCATGGACAGAATTTGGTTTGAATTTAATAACATCAAAGATTATTTTTTAGGGGCGCCTGGGTGGCGCAGTCGGTTAAGCGTCCGACTTCAGCCAGGTCACGATCTCGCGTCTGTGAGTTCGAGCCCCGCGTCGGGCTCTGTGCTGACAGCTCGGAGCCTGTTTCCAATTCTGTGTCTCCCTCTCTCTCTGCCCCTCCCCCGTTCATGCTCTGTGTCTCTCTGTCCCAAAAATAAATAAAAAACATTGAAAAAAAAAATTAAAAAAAAAAAAAAAAAGATTATTTTTTAAAGCTTTCCACCAGGTCTTTGGCATCATTGAATACAGTAAAATGGGAGAAAACAACTCAAGTGTTAACAATATGCCATTTCTTGCTATTAAGCCCCATTTCTTTCTGTACTTTTCTGAAAAGAGTTGGGATTTATATTTTATATCTTATGACAATATCCAAAAAAACCACTCATTTTATAAAGTTCCTGTTGTTTCGATCCTTTCTTTCCATCTTTATCCCTTTACTTTTAATTTAATGGGCAGACCTGAAATTAAAAGTCATCTTGTCTGTGGCACGTTGAATATAGAACGTGAATGAAATGCTGGGAATGTTTGTTTTTCACAAGACATCTTGATTTGATAGCCTAGTAGGCAGCGATTTACTGCAGTAGTTTCAGCAGAGATCTTAAAAATGGTGAGCTTTGCCCTGAGCAAAAGGGCAAAGTTAACAAGAAGCTATATAGTGTCTCACCACTGCAAATAACGGTGGAAGGGTACAAGAGATAATGTCATGGGGCTGGTGCAGATTGAGGGGTCTTTGGAGTATTCTGTTGTGATGGAGATCAAGCAGTATCTTGTCATTCCCTATATCTCTATATAATTCCTTTTAACCAAAGCCTATGAGAAGATCTCTAATATGTATACTATTCCTTTATTTGATGAATGAATAATCTCATGCTTATTGCAACTGAGTTATTGCAAGTATGAACGTTTTTCACTAAAAAAGGCAAAGGTTCTGAGTCAACTGCAAGGGTTTTGCTCTCAATCTTACCTAGCAATATTATTCAGTTGTTTCTGATTTTGAGATGATGGAGACTTATAAGTTTTCACCGTACAAGATGTTTTTCTTTACAAATAGCAGTGGTAGCCAATTTTAGCACATTGAGAAGAGATCAATTAGGTAGGAACACTTGACCTCAGGATAATTGCATTTCTTATTTCAAGCAGCCTTAACTGATAATTTAATAAAATAGAACCAGTGGGATGTACATTTGCTCATTAACATTATTAACAATTTTCAAAATCAGTCCATACTTTGTACTAAAAATTTATCATGTACCATAGTTTAATGTATAGCTGGTCAATTTTGAACTCTGTTTGAGGAGGTTCAGTTACTGAATACTTTCTTATAAAGTTTAGTCTGCAGTATTGACTCTGGGAATAGCATTAGAATAAGGTTTCAGTTTATTTCTTTCGTTCAGTCGATAGATGAAAAAACTTCTGTAAACAATTATATAAGGGAAATAATTAAACATGGTTTGAATTTGTGTTCCCAAATATATTAATTAATAGGACTAGGGAATGGGTCTTATGTTAAGGAAACTTGCAAATCTGCTGCTAGGCATTTTCTTTAAACCAGTGAGGATCACCCACTAAAAGACCAAAGACCGTAAAAGGATTTAGGTAACAAAAAAGTTTATATCAAACACTTTTAGCCAATCATTTGGAATCAATCAACTTGGATGCTACTTAACTATGCTCACTTAAAATTATCATTATGCTGTGTTCTTTTAATTTAATGATTTGATGTTAGTGTACTTAAGGTAGCTTTTAATAAGATCAATTATTAGAGAATGTACTAGTCAATACCTTGTTGGCTACAAATGGCAAAAGCCGAGTTAAGAGTTTAAGTGAATTTAGGAATATGGCAGCAAGTGGAAGCATTGTTGTGAATATCTTCATAGTCCCAGATAAAAATAGAGGATCTAGATAGCAAAACTAATAGCCTATTTAAAAAAAATTTTTTTAATGTTTATTTATTTTTGAGAAAGAGAGAGCATGCAAGCAGGAGGGACAGAGAGAGAGGGAGGCACAGAATCTGAAGCAGGCTCCAGGCTCTGAGCTGTCAGCACAGAGTCCCACGTGGAGCTCGAACTCAGAGACCAGGAGATCATGACCTGAGTCGAAGTTGGATGCTTCACCCACTAAGCCACCCAGACGCCCCAAAACTAATAACCTAGTGACAATATTTACCACAAAACTTTATGACAAGCTATCCCCACAAACATGAAAGATGGTAAATGAGAACAAATCATGTGACTCACAACCTGCACAGCGTCTCAACATCCCTGTGGCAGAGAACAGAAGGAAGCAATCCAGCATCTAGCAGCCAAGCGTAGAACCCAAACCCTGTAGGAATTCACTATAAAGTGCAGCAGGCCAATTTGAAACAGCAGGTAAGTCTGAGAGGGGTTTTGTCCAAACCAATATTGGGTGAGTACAGGGGAACCATGGCAAGTAGGAAGGATCTGGAACAGTCTAGCCCTTAGATTCACACTTGAAACTGACCTGCACAGATTCCCCGCCACAATAGGGCCCCACTTTGAGGAGAAACTCGTTGGAATAGAATCAAAACAAGTCAACCAGGATAGAGACACTTGAGACAGAAGACAGAAGGTCTAGGAAAAAGTGCAGGAGAGGAAGAGAGACAGGAAGTGTGAGAAAGCAAGCCACCATGTTTCCAAGCATCATAAAGAAACATCAGAAGAAGAACCTCTGGGATGTTAGAAAAGCTATCCTGAAACTTTCATCTTTCTAAAGGCTCAGGAAAACATGAGTGACCAAAAAGTATCAAGGCCAAATTTCATGCAAAGTTATTAGAAGAAAAAAAGAATAAGGAGCAGAAAAATATTTCTGTAAAAACAAAAGCACATCAGAATAATACACCCACAGAATAAAGTAAAACAGTAACCATTTATTTCAAAACATGATATCAAGAAAATAACACATGAAAGAGTAAGAGTCAGAATTTGAAAAATTCAGAAGTGAGGTGATGTGGTCATAGAGCTTATGTAAGAATTAGAAATAAAAGGGGCACCTGGATCAGTCAGTTAAGCATCCAACTTCAGCTCAGTTCATGATCTCACAGTTCAAGGGGTTGAGCCCTGTGTCGGGCTCTGGGCCGACAGCACAGAGCCTGGAGCCTGCTTCAGTTTCTGTGTTTGTTGCCCTCTCTCTGCCCCTCTCCCACTTGTGCTCTCCCTCTCTCTCAAAAATAAATAAGCATAAAAAAATTAGAAATAAAAAGAAAACCCTTTTACTGTTTTGTTTTTAGCAATGCAGACTAAACTAGAAGCAACACAAAACCAAATAAACATAATAGATAGTGCCTTAAGGGAAAGGGGGTATAAAAGAAGAAAATTTTAAAAATATGAAAGGAATAAAAAAAAAAGACAAAGTGACAGATATTGAAAATGGAGAAAGAAGATCTGACATACAGATAAAAGGAGTTCCTGAAAAAAATCCAGAGCAAAGGAACAGAATGATTACTAAGAAGTATAAGTCTAGAAAACTCTCATGAGATTCAGAAAAAAATTGATTATCTACTTAAAAAATAAAATCGAGACTTCATATTGAAAGAGTGGCCCATGTACCTGAAAATATTGACCCCAAATGACCAATACCAAGACATATTATAGTAAAATCACTGGACCTTAAGTCAGCCCCTTTTAAAACAAAACAACATCTTGGTGCTTGGAGGCAAAAACAGCCAACGGCTAATAAAGGAAATGATTAGATTGTTATCACATTTTCAACAGTGATACCACATGCCGGAGAAAGTGGAGTAACATATTTTAGATACTTAAAGGAAAAAAAAAAGTGAGCTAAGGATTTTATATCCAAGGAAATCATTAAGTATAAAATGTACAAACTATTACTAAAATGTAAAAGCTCTGAGTTCTTTCTTTCCCCTGAGCCCTTCTTGAAGAATCTACTGCAGATTTGTACTCCAGGGACCAACAGGAATAAAGAGGCATTGACATTGACGTAAGAGTTGGTGGTGAAGATGGCACAGGTGGCTTTCTTGTAGAGTTAATACTATATGAGAGTTAAAAGGAGAGAGTATGGTTTGTACTGGGTGGGTGCTTTCAGAGAATACATAATATACCTGGAAAGATGAATGGACGAATGTGAAGAGCACCCACAAAAGTTTTTAACAGTCTTTGCAACTATTGGGGGTATTTGTATTGGTATTTTGAGACCATTATGTATGCAACTTGGGATAAAGTAAATGAGTTACTATGGGGTATTGTAATTCTAGTATGCCCAGTGCCCTGAGAACCAGGATACTCAGTGGAAAAGAAGGCATACAGATGTAATATAGAAAAGATTAAGTGAAAACCAGAATAAAACAAAACTCCATTATCCCAAATTTGAATTGAAAGTGTCAGTGTGAATTCATGAATATGGAGAGAGAGAGCAAGACCTGATTAGGTCCAAAAACAATGACCAGTTTAGGAGCTGTGATATTCCTAATGCCAAAGATGAGGTCTTGAAACAACATTTCCCATTAAAAGAAACCAGAGAGAAATGGCTGCTTCCAAGATGAGATGTGAGTTCAATAGCTTCTTCTGTCATAATAAGAAGACAGAAGCAAAGTTTCAGGATTGGAGTATATTTTATACATCTACATATGTATGAAATGTATATACACATATAGACAAAATTCTCTTTGTCTTGATTCCTGACAGGAAAGTGCATTTTGATTTGTATTTTTAAAAACTTGGTCTTAATTTAGATATTGAGGTAAAGCTATGAGCAGATGAAGAGCAGGAACAGAAATTCCAATTTATAAAGATATTTCAAGAATTAGTTTCACAAATCCTGCCCATACCAACTGTGATGTATTCCAAAAGTTAGTTGGTAACATGTAAATGCCAACTTGATAAGCAACTGTATCTATATCTATATTTGTAGGAATGAGTATTTAAAAATGCGTACCAAGGGCTTACCCTTTTATCCCTAGACACCTATATTCTATATGCATATGGAATACTCAGTGAATTTAAATCTTCAATGGCAGTTAATTTATTTTGTCTTCTGTGTTCACGGCATTTAAGTAAATCTTGGGGGGAAATCTCCCGCAGGATCACAGCAGGATCTCAATATGAACATACTGATTTGGGTGACATATAAGTTAAAATTCTCTTACTTGCACCTGGCAGAAACATCATTCAGTATAAAATAAAAGGATGCCTTTTTGGGGAAAGATTCTTAGGTACAGCCAGAAAGGAATGAATGATCAAGGAAGGACTAGGATTCAACAAATCTTTAAGAAGAACATGTTTTGAACTGTTGGAACCTTTCATCTCCCATCTGTACCACTCAAGTTTATCTGCATCAGTATTTTGCTCTCAGCAAATTGAATTCTTTTCATTGTTCTGCTCACTGGGCTACTGACAGCTTTCAAAATCAGCATATTAAAGTTTCAGGCACTACAAAGAGGTAAGCTCAATCTCTTGGAAAGAGACTCACTGGCTCTCCTTGGATCAGCTGTGAACTGAACCAGTTAACAGTGGCAGTTCATATAGAAACCACAAGAATAGAATGTGAGTTTGTGTTGGGGAGAATGGACACTTCCCTAGAAGACAGTGTTTGGAATGATACTCTCAGAAGAACAGGATGGTGCTAGAAAATAACAAACAAACAAACAAACAAACAGTTTACCAACATTTAACCTCAGTATTGCTGGAAACACCACTGTGACTCTACATATGATTTTTATCTGATTTATTAAGGTATAGTTTACATAAAGTACAATTCAACATTTTAAGTGTACAGTTTGATGGGTTTTAATAAATGGGTATACTTGTGTAACAACCACCATGATAATGATGTAGAATAATTTCAGCACCCCCAAAAATTCCCTAGTGCCCCTTTGCAGTCAATCTCCTCTAAATTGTTGAATGTGTTGGCCTAAGTTGTTTATAATATCACTTTATTATTCTTTTAATGCATACAATATCTCTGGTGATGCTCTCTTTTTCATTCCTCATATTGAAAGTTCTCTTTTTTTCTTGGTAAGTCTGACTAGAGATTTATCAATTTTGGTATTTTCTAAGAATCAGCTTCAAATTATAACTTTAAGAATAAATTAATTAAAACCTTTAAATTAAAAAAATTAAAAAACCTTTAAAATCAAAAAATTAAAAACATTAGGCTTTTGAAATTATAATTGTGATAGAGATATTTGCTAATATGTTTGTAAAATACAAAAACAAAGTTCCATAGCTTCATCCTGTGTACCTGGCAAGGTTAATTTTTTGAAATTTTCCGGCTTTTGCTTATGTAATCATCCACAGAAGTGAAACATTTCTTCTTCTTGTCCAAGATGTTGTGTCTCTTCCTCTTTAAAACTCAAGCCAGGCTTAATTGAATTCCTTGTATGTGCCACAAGTAATTCAACTTTCTTTTGAAACCACCAACAAAATCGTTGACTCATTTCATTTATTTGAAATTCTTCTTACAGTGGTTGGTGCATGTATGTGTTTGTGTGTGTGCACATATGTACATATGTCTATGTACAAAACAAGGGTTTTCCCCACTAGATAGCCCCAGATATATTGTCCTGGAGAATACAAGGGATTCTCGTAAGAGTTCTTTCTTATAAGTAGTAATATCAAGGTATTACTTAGGTCTTTTGGATTATGGGAAGACGTATTTAGAGATTACCACTTTTAGTAAAGAGGCCCTTGGCAGTCCAATGGAAATATTTTAAAGGAAAGCAGAAAGGAGTGAAAGGAATAAATATGATTTTTGTATGATAATGTAAATCAATAACTCCATTGTGAAGGGAGAGTTTTAAATGGAGAAAACTCCTTTTCCTCCTCTTTATAGGAATATTCTGCTTTTAATAATTAATACTTCCCTGTGAAATATGTGTTTATATGTGTTGTGTGTGTGTGTGGGTGTGTGTGTGTATCTATGTGTAACTTGCATCGAGACAGAACTGCATAGAAAACCAAACCTGGAGTGCCCATACTGATCCAGGACTGTTTTGGGAGACTTGGATAGTCCAACATCACCATAAATTGTCCTGTTGGAGCACCAGGAATGTCTACTGGATTCACTGGAAAAAAAAACAAAAGAACATCTTGAGAGAGAACAGATCATGGAATAGTTTGCTTCCAGTGGGTATTAGGTAGAAGTTTTCTGAAAATAGAAAAGGTTGTGCTACTCTCTCAGCCAGTAGCATAGACCACATGACAAGGGAGCAAGATGGAGAACTGGGGATTGATGAATGTGACATTTTGTTTATCTTCTCCTTGTACTACGGAAGAAGTGATGTTCAGCATTCATTTTAAATGGTTTTAACATTAATTAACCAACTCAAGCCCCATGTTGGGCTCTGCACCAGGTGTGAAGCCTACTTAAAAAAGATAAATAAAAAATAAAAGCTACAAACTCTGTCTTTAAGAACTTTGTAATCCAATAGAAGGGATAAAACACTAAGGCACATAGTTCAATAAAAGCATGAGCATGCATGTATGTGCGCGTGCGTGTGTGAAGAGTAAAGCTTCCCACCCCCGTTCTTCATATACTATATGACCAGAGAGCATAATGTTCTTATAGCCTTCATGGGTTGTCTACCCTAAAGTTAGTCCTCTAAATCATACACCCCATGTGACAATAACTATGTCATGAACCACTGCTCACTTTATTGACACCTCGAAATTCCTGAACACAGCATTCTTAGAAGCTGCTACCCTATCTGCATGGCCCCTTACTGTGGCTAAATGGAGGTAGACCTTACATCCAATCAAACCCATCCATTTATTCTCCACAAATTTGCTATACACAATTGTATAAATGAATCCCTTCTATTGGATTATGAAATTCTTAAAGACAGAGTTTGTAGCTTTTATTTTTTTATTTATTTAAGTAGGCTTCACACCTAGTGCAGAGCCCAACACAGGGCTTGAACTCGTGACTCTGAGATCAGGACTTGAGCTGAGATCAAGGATTGGATGCTTAACCAACTGAGCCACCCAGGCACCCTGTAGCTTTTATGTGTAATACAAATACTGCATACAGTTCTATATAACCTGAAGTATTTTAATAAATACCTGATTATCGAGTAACTGTTCTTTATAGTATTTGAAGGAGCTGCTTAGTTCCTATTACTGCAGGATTTCCTCCCTTCCTTCCTTCCTCATCCCTCCCTCCCTGCCTTCCTTCTTTCCTTCCTACCCCCTCCATCCTCTCTTCTCTGTCTCCCTCTCCCCACCTTCTTTCTAACTTTTCTACTTAGAAGAGTTATATGTCGATTTAAATTATGTTTTATAGAATTAGCTTTGTATTTCTTTTTTGAGTTTTTATGTCCTAGTAAAGGATAGCATTTTAAAAGTCTTTTCTGAGAGGTTGTAGTTATGTTATTTTCGAGTTCATCCCTTGATTCAAGTAAATAGAATTGCCTTTTTTTTAAATGTTTATTTATTTACTTTTGAGAGAGAGAGAGAGAGAGAGAGAGAGAGAACGAGCACAAGTGAGGGAAGGACAGAGAGAGGGAGACACAGAATCTGAAACAGGCTCCAGGCTCTAAGCGCTCAGTACAGAGCCTGACACGGGGCTTGAAACTCATGAACCGTGAGATCATGACCTGAGCTGAAGTCAGACACTTATCCGACTGAGCCACCCAGGCGCCCCTAGAATTGCCTTTAAATAGGCTATTATTTGATATCTGCCAAAGGCATTGAAGAGTCTTAAAATTATAGCTCAGTGAACTCTCTTGCCTAATATTACACCAATGTTAATTCATAGAAAGTCAGGAGGTTTCCATGTGTAAATTTGATTTTAAATGAAGTTTTACTGAACCCACCTCACTCCAAATTTCTTGGCTTGTGAGATACCACATGAATCTCTTTCCCTCGGAAGAAAATGAAAAGAGTGCTCTGAACGAAAATAAATTTATTTTATTCTTCGGAATCTTACTTGCTGCCCTGTGTATTAAGGGCTATGAACTATTGTATTCATTACTTGTATGGTTTGATATTTTTGTGAAGTAAAATCTTTTCAAGACAAAATTTACAAACATTTTAACATTTAAATTCAAATATTAAAAATTTTAGTGTAATAACATTTTAATCACTACTTTCCTTTACAAAAATACATTTATATGGTTGGTGCAGACACAAGGAAGTGTGGGAAAAATGCTTACCTCAGTGCTGGCTCAAGCAACAGTGGTGGGTAAGGAGAAGGTAACAGCATAATATTAAGTTCAGGGCTATGAAAGTTAATGAAATACTGACCCCTGTTAAAAGGAATTTCACTCCTGAGGGTTATTGCATGGCACCTGCAGGTTGGGGAGCTATTACTTGGGTCATGGGTGTGTGTGTGTGTGTGTGTGTGTGTGTGTGTAAGTTTACTTGTTCATTTTGAAAGGTGGGGTTGAAGGGGTAGAGAGAGAGAGGGAGAGAATCCCAAACAGGCTCTGCACTGTCAGCGCAGAGCCCGACATGGGGCTTAAACTCAGGAACTGTGAAATCATGACCTGAGCCCAAATCAAGTGTCGGAGGCTTAACCGACTGAACCATCCAGGCACCCTTGCTCTTCCCTTCTTACAGATCTCAGGGACTTGATTTCCTTTCATTTTAACATTTAGAAATATGTATCTTTAAAATTATGAAAGAAATTCATGTTTAATACTAAATAAATGTAGAGTAACTTGAAGAGTACTGAGAAGAAACTGGAAAAAAAAATTTACCACAGCTCCACTGCACAAATTAAAAAAAACCCTCTGCTGACCCTTTTTTTAAAGTCTTTTTAATAAGCTGAGAAGCTGCAATTATGGTAACTTCATTAGGGCACAAATAATAAATTAGTAGTATATCAGCTTTTGCCTTAGGCTCTATGTTCTTGGGATCCCATGTAAGGACACATAGCTAATTTCAGCAGAAAAGTAATTTTATTAAAGCTATTAGGTCATTCACAAAGTATCTTGGAGAGACAGAGAATCAGACTTGGATGCTACAGTTGCAAACAATGCTCATACCATACTCCTGGCCCTTGTTTTAGAGATTGTGGGGCTGCCGCCAGGCATAGACACTGCAAAGTTTGTCACTGAACCTGTGTCAGTGTTATTTCTGCAGCTGGGTGTGGCCACTCTCACTTTACTGGAACAGAGCCTATGAGATGCCTGTGTCTTCACATTACATTTGAATTAAAGACTTGCAGTAATGATTCTGAGTATTCATAGACCAAGTCTATGCCTGTACCCTGACTGCAAGGAAAACTGAGAAAATGAGTTTCTGGCATGGACTCAGAATATGGCAAATTCTCCAAACATAACAAGACCTTTAGAAAGTACCAGTGAACTCAAAGCATGAAAAATGTCCACAAGTTTCCTCCTGGCTGTGCAAGATCAATATACCCTCTTTTCTATTTTCTAAACTTTCAAACAAGATCAACAACAGCAATGACCAAATGCTTCAACCTAACTTAATGCAACAAACTCTTGAATGGATAAAACCTGATGCACCCTCTCTCTAAAGGCAAGACAACATAAAATCTCATTGGTCTTTGCATCCAGTTTCATATCCAGTGTCTCTAGCTTATAGCATTTCTACTCTAGTTTCATCGTGATACTATCTTGGTGGCCTATAACATGGACTAAATTATTAAGTAAAATGCAACAATATGCCTTAGATAAAAGGGCAGGACAAAAATGGAAGAGAAAAAAAATGAAAAATTAAAACTTTAAATATCACAAAGCATGGGAAGAAATTCTGAATGTATATATACCATAGTCCTCATTTCTGCAAAAGAATTTGAGGCAATGATATTTTGATATCCTACTTCCCCACACATTTGATTTTTTAATTAACCACCAATAGTAACAATACCCATTTTGTTTTTGAATATCACCATTAAAGTGGGAGACCAAGCCCTTCTAATCTTCAGAATCTAAAGATGATTCTGAATCAGTTTTAGCATTTTACATCCTGGGGATGCACAGGGAATTTTGCCTCTGAATGTTCTCTGATCTATTCCAGAAATAGGTGTCTAATCTTTTTAATTGCAGTCCTGATGTAGGACTATCTTCAACAGCTAAAAAATAACTTTTACTGTTGCATCATGTGTGATTCTTTGAAGACAGAGCAGCAACAATATGGGGTCCACATAGAAGTTAAAACTAAACCTGCTGTGGAGATACTAATACAAAAAACTCCATGGAACGTGATCATCAGAAAACAGATATACTTGCCTGCAGGGCTCAGGATATGTACTGGGACTATTTTAATTTATCCTTAGTGATATTGGGCAAATTTCCTTTGAAAGGAGGTTATGATAACAATGCCAGGTTAAGATAGTTTAAAATGTGGAAAACATGCTCATAAAGAAGTTAACTAAGGCATCGTTAATACTAGTCTGTTTTACCCATCCTTACCTCTAACAAAAATTCTTTTTATTTATTTTAAAAAATGTTTATTTTGAGAGACAGAGGGAAAGAGGGAGAGAGTGAGAGAGCATGCACACATACACAGGAGAGGGGCAGAGAGAGAAGGAGAGAGAGAATTCCAAGCAGGCTCCTCACTGTCAGCTCAGAGCCCCTCTGAACCATGGGATCAAGACCTGAGCCTAAATCAAGTCAGATGCTTAACTGACTGAGCCACCCAGGTACCCCCCAAAATTCTTTTTAAAATAAAGGGTTCAAAGTCCACATAAAACTTAATTTTTTTCCTTTTTAAAAAATGTTTGAGAGAAAAAGAGAGAGAGAGAGAGAGAGAACGTGAGCACATGAGTGAGGGAGGGGCAGAGAGAGATGGGCGGAGAGAGAATCCCAAGCAGGCTTTGCACTCTCAGTCCAGAGCCCAATGTGGGGCTCAATCTCATGACCCTGGAATCATGACCTGAGCTGGTAATCAAGTCTGACGCTTGACTGACTAGGCCACCAAGGTGCCCTCATGTGAAATTTAATTTTTAAAATAAAGCCTCTTCCCGCCCCCCCTCCTCCCCCCCTCCCGCTGTGCTCTCTGCCCCAGCCTCCAATAGCTATATGCCTTTGGGTGAGGTATTTGACAGCTGTAAGTGCCAGTTTCTTTCTTCCTTCCTCCCTTCTTTCATTCCTTCCTTCTTAATTTTTTTTTAGTGTTTATTTATTTTTGAAAGAGAGAGAGAGACAGAGCGTTAGCAGGAGAGGGGCAGAAAGAGACAGAGACACAGAATCCCAGGCAGGCTTCAGACTCTGAGCTGTCAGCACAGAGCCAGATTTGGGGCTCAAACTCACGTACTGAGAAATCATGACCTGAGCCGAAGTCGAATGCTTAATCAACTGAGCCACCCAGGTGTCCCACCAGTTCCTTTATTTATAAGATGGAGTTATCATGTCTTGTTTGTTGGTGGGTTGCAAACATCATACGAGGCAATCGTGTATGTATAATGCCAGGAAGAGTGCCAGGAGCTTACATGACAGATACTTGGACAGGATAGTTGCTGGTTCCTCATTTTCTTGTGTGTAGGTCCTAAATTGTCTATCTCCCAAGGCTGTTGTGAGGGCAGTAAAGAGATACTACAGAGTATGTATATAGTATTTGGCCTTCAGTAAATGGTAGTTATTAGTTAGTGTTGTTATACCCCAGATAGTCTTTAGGGAAAAAAATGCTATCTCCTTTTTTGTCTAAACATGAGAGGTTAATTGTTTATTGTATATCAATGCTGCACAATTGACATTATCCAAGTTAATTGGAAAATGGCATAATTACCTGAGGAGGGGAAGGGCAAAATGGAGGTGCCGCCAGATACAAAGAGTTAATATATTAACTTTGGAGAAAGAGTGATGAATGTGAAAGAGCCAGGCTGGAGAGAGTCAGGGAGGAATCAGACTGTGGAGGCTGATTGGGCAGTGCTATTCTTTGAAGGATCAGTAGAACCACAGTCCCACTCAAGTAGGCCCTGACGATGAGTAGCTGTCTTTGTGAGAATAACTATTGAAGCCTTAGAAAGATAACTGGGTTAATTTAGTCTACAGGGATTCTAGCTTGTTCCATGCTCACTTATTTTTCCTGGGAAAGTAACAGAGGATGGCAGGATAACTTTCTCAGCTGACTCAGATGCCTCATTTGTTAGAAGCTGATACTTCTGATAAGGAAATTATCCATGTACTTTTGGGAGAGGGTGAAGTATTGAGTCTCTGTCCTCTACTGGGTTGTTACTAAAAAGAGAACATATTCCAGTCAAGCAACAACAGGTGGGTTCCCAAACATCATCCCCTCCTTCACCACATCCCTTCTTCCTGCTTGAGCATTTCCCCCGTCTGGGCCTTCTTTGTAGGAGGGATCACTCATTGTATGAGTCAGGGCTCTTTTGAGGATAAGTGATAGAAACTCAGTTTGAATTAAGTGGGCCCAGAGGTGAATTTGTTGGTTCATGAAATTGGAAGGACAGGAGTATAACTGAGGATGATCAGAACCAGAAGCTATAGCACTAATTTTCTCTCAGCGTATGTCTGTTTCTCTATAGTTGTTGATTTCATTCTCTTCCACTGCAAAGAGGTGAATGCGAGAAAAAGTTTCTCCTTTCATGTCCATTTGAAAAGTCCTTGGGATGGACTTTGATTTCTGCCACATACTTAGGCTACAACTGAATATTATGTGGCCATGGGGATGAAGTTAGTTCTGATTCGGATTGTGTGACTCAGGGTGGGAAGACATATTGCCCAAAAGTAGGGACTAGGTGACTGGTGGTCATTTCCTAGAAATGGCCTCTGGGAATTTACTGTGAGTTGGGCAATCTGCATCCACAGTCTGTAATTTATTACCATCTTGTAGCTAATCCTTTTTTTTTCTAATTTCTCATTCCCTGTACATCCTGCTAGAGATGAGCCTTACTTAGAAGGCTCCCTTTGTATACTTATTGGAATAAACAGTTGAGTACGTATTGTGTGTCTGGCTTTGGAAGGGATTTTGGAGATACAAAATTGTTTCCACATGATCTCTATCCTCAAAGGACACATGCACATGCATTCATAAATGAGGAAGTGCAGGCATTATAAAACCATTACTGCAAGACTGTGATTAATATTTTTAAACTTAACTGTGTAATTAAACTACTGTAATTGTAACTTTAATTTATTGGAACTTTCCTTTCAGTGTTTCTCTATCTAGTACTCTATAGATCAAATTAGACTCAACTGAGCTTTAGAACTGTGGAAGCTGAATGTCTGAATTCTCTGCTTCTGCCATAGCCTCAAGAAGCTATATGTACAAGTAACAATCTGTGGGCTAGTTGCCCTGGTAACATGTATGCATTTTGCCAGACCCTCAGAAAGATGTGATCTCTAATTAACCTTAAAATTAACAGGCTAACAGCAAAGATTTCATAACAACTCAGAAGAAGAGGCAGCAAATATTCTGGAAAATGTAAATCTGAGGTGACACTTATAAACCTGCTGAGATGGTAAAATATTATGGGATTTCAAAAGGCTGAGACTACAAAGCACCAACATCAGAACAGTAATTGAGTGTATTTTTTCCTCAGTCCAATTCCTCACATCTAAATGCTTTGAAGGAAATTAGAAAAAAAAAAGTTTAAAAATGTATTTAGCCCAACATCTTTTAGAGTAGATGTTAGGTATCACATTAAAAATGGAATCTACTTAGGGCTCCTGGGTGGCTCAGTCAGTTGAGCATCTGACTCCTGATTTTGACTCAGGTCATGATCCCTGGGTTGTGTGAATGAGCCTTACATCTGGCTCCACACTGAGCCTGAAGCCTGTTTGAGATTCTCTCTTTTTCCTTCTGTGCCTCTCCCCAACTCATGCTCTCTCTTTCTCTCTAAAATAAAAAAAAAAATGGAATTTGCTCTTAAGGAATTATTAATTGCATATTTTGACCTGTCTCATTTCCTGTCTTGGTGATTCGTTCTTTATTCTCTAGTGAATAAATAAGAAGAGAATACTTTTTCATGCATGACTCATCATTTTGTGTTGCAAAATTGGGTGGAAGAAGCCATATTTTTTCTCCCCAGGTTGGGACTTAATTGACATATAACGTGGTATAATTTTAAGGCATACAGTGTAATGATATATTTTGTATATTTTGCAAAATGATTACCACAATAAGGTTAGTTAACACATCCATCACCTCACATAGTTACAAATTTTTGTGTGGTGAGAGCTTTTAAAACCTACTCTCTTAGCAACTTTCAAATGTACAATACAGTACTATAGTCACCATGTTCTGTATTACATCCCCAGAGCTCATTTTATAACCGAAATTTTATACCCCTTGACTACCTTCACCCATTTCCTCTACTCTCCCCTGCACCACCCATCCCAGCAACCACCAATCTGCTTTCTGTTTCTATCAGATTGGTATCTCTTGAAGATCCTGTTTTGGCTACATGCCCAGAAGTGGAATGGTTGGGTCATATGGTAGTTTTACTTTGAATTTTTACAGGAACCTCCCTATTGTTTTCCATAGCTGCTGTACCAATTTACATTCTCACTACAGTGTGCAAGGTTTCCCTTTTCTCTAAATCCTTGCCAGCATTTATCATCTCTTGTCTTTTTGATGATAGCCATTCTAACAGGTGAGAGGTGATATCTCTTGTGGTTTTGATTTGCATTTCTCTAATGATTAGTGATATTGAGCACCTTTTGGTGCACTTATTGGTCATTTGAATACCTTTTCTTTTTTTTTGGAAAAATGCCCTTTCAAGTGTTTTGCTCACTTTTAAATTGGACTATTTGTTTCTTTGCTATTGAATTGTATGAGTACATTATACATTTTGATATTAACCCCTTATCAGAAATGTGGTTTGCAAATATTTTCTCTCATTCTGTAGGTTGCCTTTTTTATTTTGTTGATCATTTCTTCTGCTGTGTGGAAGCTTTGTAGTTTGTTGTAGTCCCACTCATTTATTTTTGCTTTTGTTGCGTGTGCTTTGGGTGCCAGATTCATGAAATTATTACCAAGACCAATGTTAAAGAGCTTTTCCCCTATGTTTTTTTCTAGCAGTTTTACAGTTTCAGGTACTACATTTAATCCATTTTGAATCAATTTTTGTGAGTGGTGAATTATATTTCATTCTTTTACATATGAATATTGAGTTTTCCCAGACCCTTTTACTGAAGAGACTATCTTTTCTCCATTGACTATTTTTGGCTTCCTTGTCAAATATTAGTTGACCGATATGCATGGGTTTGTTTCTAGCCTTTTGATTCTGTTTCATTGTCTATTTGACTGGTTTTATGCCAGTACTAAACTGTTGTGATTACTATAGCTTTGTAATATAGTTTGAAATCAGGAAATGTGATGCTTCCAGCTTTGTTATTTTTTCTCAGGATTGCTTAGGCTATTTGGAGTTCTGTATGGTTCCATATGAATTTCAGAATTGTTTTTTATATTTTTATGAAAAATGCCATTGGAATTTTGATCAAGATTTCATTGAATCTGTATATCACTTTTGGTAGTATGGACATTTTAACAATACACATTCTTTCAATTCATGAAAACAGGGAATCATACCATTTGTTTGGGTCTATTTCATCAATCTTAAAAAAATTTTTTTAACGTTTATTTTTTGAGAGAGAGACACACACATACACAGAGTGCTTGCTGTGAGTGGGGGAGGGGCAACAAGAGAGGGAGACACAGAATCGGAAGCAGGTTCCAGGCTATGAGCTGTTCACACAGAGCCTGCCATGGGGCTCGAACTTATGAACCATGAGATCATGACCTGAGCCAAAGTCAGATGCTTAACTGACTGAGCCACCCAGGTGCCCCATCTTTCATCAATCTTATAGTTTTCAGTGTACAGATATTTCACCTCCTTGGTTAAATTTATTTCTAAATATTTTATTGTTTTTTACTACAAACACATATTGTAAGTGGGATTGTTTTCCTTATGATTATTATCTTTTGGGGGGGATAATTTGCTGTTAGTATATAGGAACACACTGACTTTTGTATGTTGATTTTGCATCCTGCAACTTTATTGCATTTATTGAACAGTTCTAACAGTTTTTTTAATGGTGTCTTTGGAATTTCTAAATGTAAGATGATATCATCTGCAGAGAAAATTTTATTTTATTTTTTGTGATTCAGATGCCATTCTTTCTTCTTCTTTCCTAATTGCTCTGACTAGAATTTCCAGTACTCTGTTGAATAGGAGTACTGAAAGTGGGCCCCTTATCTTGTTCCTTATCTTAGAGGAAAAAGTTTCAACTTTTCACCATTGAGTGTGATGTTAGTTGTGGGCTTGTCATATGTGGCTTTATCAGGTTGAGGTACATTCCTTTTATACTTGATTTGTTGAGAGGTTTAAAAAAATTTTTTTAATGTTTATTTTGAGAGGGAGAGGGAGAGAGAGAGGCAGCGAGCAGGGGAGGGGCAGAGACAGAGGGAGAGAGAGAGAATCCCAAGCAGGTTCCTGCTGTCAGTGAAGAGACTGACATGGGGCTCGATTTCACTAACTGAGAGATCATGATTTGAGCAGAGTTAAGAGTCAGACTGACTGAGCCACCTAAGAGTTTTTTTTTTTTTTAATCATAAATGGATGTCGAATTTTGTCAAAATTTTGTCACAATGTGTTGCTATGTATCTGTACATTTAAGTAGGTGGTCTCCTCTTCTGGACTTTATAGATTTGCTTTGGCAGGAATGGTCCTTCACCAATTAGCCCTGCTTGGGGTTCTGATGGGTCAGCAAGGAGTGTTCTTGGGCAAGTAGGGCTTCCTATCTGGGTCTCTATTTGGGCAAGGCCACTGCCCATGCTCAGAGGTCAGGCAGTACCACTGGTTGGGCTCAGCCTTCAGGTAGGGTTGCTGCACGGGCTCCCTAATTGGATAGGCTACTGGCTGTGCTCTGTGGTAAGTTGGGGCCACTAGATGGGCTGGCTCTGCAATCACCTCTAGTCTGGCAGGGCTAGCAGCTGGCTTTATTCATTGGCATCACTGTCACTGGTGAGATTTCTCAACTGGGCAGGAGTATAGGGCTCTACAGTCCTTCTTGCTCAGCAGTCTCAGGTTGTGATCCTCAACTAGATGGTGCCAGGGGATGGACTCTGAGTTCAGGCGGTCAGGGCCTGCTCCCAGGTTGTTCAAGGTGGTCAGGCTCTGCTCTGGGATCAGGTGGGGATGAGTACTGTACCCTGAAGCTGGGGAGGGCTGCAGGCTGGGCTTCATAAACAGGTAGACTTCTGACTGTGCTGCCTTGCTGGGCAAGGTCGTTGGCCAGGCTCTTTGGTCTGGAGGGCCTTCCCGCTCGATTCCACAGTTCGGTGGGTTTAGGGACGGAAGTCAGGTAGGGTTGTTGTCTGGCTCCTTTGTCTGGTGGTCCTGCAGATATGTTTCATGATTGGACGTGGTCACTGGCCAAGCTTCCTGCCTGGAAAAGGGTGTAGGCTGCATCGAGCAATTGCTCCAGGCTTAGGCTGGGCTCAGCTGCTGGCTGGGGCCATAGACTAACCATAGATTAAGCTCCAGGCAGCCAGGGATTCTCTGGTTAGGTAGGCTTCCTTGTCTGGCCTCGCGGGGTTGAACCCTATACTGAGCAGTTAGGCTGGCTGCAGATTTGATTTCCTGCCTCTCCGGGGTCACAAAGCAGGCTCTACCTCTAGTAATGCCTACTGGCTGGTGACTTGAATCAGGCCGAACTGCCCACCAGCCCCCCGGCCAGGCAGGTACACTGGCTTGGCTCTGCGGATGCAAACATCCGCTGCCTGGGCTCTGTGGCCAAGGCTGCTAGCGCAGCTCTCGGACGCTACACAGGTGCCTGTGTTTTCTGGCCAGGCTTCCTGGTAGGGTGGGACTGGAGGCTCTATGCGGCGGTAGGTGGAGCTTCAAATTTGGTGGTGTGCTCAGGCGGGGACTGGAACGGGCTCCACGCAGGCCCGGCTTAGTGGCTGGTGACCTGCACCAGGCCGAACTGCTCGCCGAGCTCCCTGTGCAAACTAGTCCACCGCCGCCGCTCTGCACACGGGCTGAACCACTGGCTGGGATCTGCGCTTGGTCGCCGCTGGGAGGAGGAACGCAGTAGGCCCAGGTCTGAACGCCTGATGCTGTTAAGTCTTATCCCCTCTACGTTTCTGTTTGATCCTCAGTGGGCCGGCCCCGCACATTTCCCCCATGATTCCTGTGAGGTGACACCCAACTGGAAGTCCTGGGAAATGCCCCACAACTCTGGAGGGGCTGCATGTCTGTGCTGGGCTTTGTCTTTCCTGCTGGAGAAACCGCAGGCCCAGGATAGCCCTCTCGGTTCAGCTCGGAGCCAGCGTGGGGCGAGGCCCGCAGAGGGCGGCCGCTCCTCTTAGCGTTCCAACGCGGGCCTTCTCCGTCTCTGTGGTCCAGGCCCTTCAGCCTCCACTCTGGGTGCTAGGATTTTCACGGTGGTGCCTGATCTGTGGATAGTTGCCAAGTGGTCCTCTCCTACGGGGGACCGAAGTCAGAGCGACCTGTGCTGCCATGTCGATGACGTCACTCTGGACGGACCATCTTCTTACTCTAGTGTGCATTGGACACGTTTTGTGCAGCACAAACAGGGGCATAATGCTCAATTAAAGGGGCCAGCGGTCCCAATGGAGTCCCAATGCATAGAATTGTTGTGAACAGATTTAACTACTGCGTAGTTTTGTGACCAAATGTAAGAGTGACAACTAGGCATTGAAACTCTCCAGGACAGAAGTGAGGAAACTACTACAGGTAAGGAGACCCAGGGAGCGTTGCAGAATGGACTAGGGAACAGATTCTGTGAAGAAATGGATTAGTATACATAAATATTTACGAGGATGACAAAGACTCTTACAGGGAATCAAACATTTGAGGTTGAAATTAGCTGGCATGGCATCTCCGTGACTTCTTATCTGTTAACGGGGCTTCCCTCTTCCTTTGGTTGTTTCTGGGTAGCTCAGCATAAACACCCAGGAAGTAAAATCTCTGAAGGGTTTGTTCCTATGAAGAGACAAGATTAAAGTAGATTCTTTATGCTCTCAAGTCAGTTGGCCTTTTAATACGTTGCCAGTACAAAAAATTTATTCAGCCTTCAACAAATTTTTCAAGGCTTCCTCATTTCCCCTTCCAACATAACTTCTGTTTCATGGTGAATGAAATCTTGCTTTCAGCAATTTCAAAGTAACTTCACCTTATCCACATGATTTTAGGGATCAGAGAAGAGGCCAGATTAAATATTAACCTTTAACTGTGTTGTTCATGCTGACACTCAGGCAAATCTGACTTTTCTGGGCTGATGTTTGGCAGGGGGTCCTATTTTTTGCAGCTGTAGGCTAGAAATTATGGAATTTATGCAAAGTTAAGGTCTGCTTTGTGTGAAATTAAATGATAAAATGAACACTGGAAACTTGGCAAGGTATTCTTTTTTATTAACCAAGTGAAGAAAACTCCTTTTATTATAACCCGCAAGCTTTTCTGTTCTTTGGGTTTTTTTTTTTTTCTTCTTCTACCTTTCTGTCACTCTGTCTTTTTTTTTGCTTTTTCATTTTAGTAGCGATAGGGAGAGGGGAGCAGGTGCTCCTAACTGTAAATCCTACCTCCCTGACGGGGTGGTTAGGTTCTGGAAGATTTTCTGACATCTTTGTGGATTGTCTCATAGCTATAGGACATTTTTTTCCCTTTGTGACATATGGGTTGTGAAGTCATTGTGTCGACTATATTCAGCACCCGGGGGTTATTGTGGGTTGTAGAAGAGCGTGTTATGACCACTGGGTACAATAGAGTAGTACTGACTCAGATTATACTGACAGGTAGAATTGCATATTATGTTTGAGCGATTCGAGTTAAGATTATTTTTTAATTTTTCTACTGTAATTCACATATGCCTCCCTTTTAAAAAATAATATTTTATTCTTCCTAGCTGGATCTGAAATTGCCTTTTTGTACAGAGCTCAAAGTTTATAGCATATTATTGTCATTTATCCTGAGCTAGTCGTAGTGTTATTTTTACTTTAATCACTGGGCAGAGCTGGGGATCAGAGTTTTGGCACAGTTTCTTGTTTCACCATATCATTTGGTCCTCTTGATAGGTTTTTATAGAAGTTAATTTTTTCTTTTTTAAGTAATGTTAAATGTTTAGTTTTTTAGAAAAAAGATCTACCTACCTTTTTCATAGAAGAAGAATGAGACTATAAAAAATTAACTTTAATAAGCTGGTGGACTGACAATTCTAAACTTCTCATAGGACCATATAATCATTTTTGCTGGCTTTTTTTCCACTTTGAAAGACAGGCATTATTGCATTTCTGCTCTCTTAGAGTTTGGGTACTGTCTCACAATATTCTCCAGGCTTTCAGAAGTTTGCTAATGATTTAATTCAATTGTTTAATTACCCCAAAATTTAAGTTAGAATTGAAAAAAAGCAATTTTATAATCTTTAACTAGATACATTCCAATTTTATAACAATAGATTCTTGGTTCACGTTTTGGCTGCTATTATGTTCAGAGAAATACATGACCTCTTAGTGAAAATCAGAGTTAATCAAATGTTTCACATTTAAAGAATTTTATCCTACTTCCTATTTAAAGTTTCTTTTCCTATAAGGTACACTATCATTCTAAAGTGTTTTTTATGCCTAACATTCCAAGATTCTCCAATCCCCAGAGACGCTTCCTGCTGAAATCTGTTGTGCTGCAAAGGGGCCTATGAGAAACACAGTCTTTAATTCCTTATCTGTACTCCTGTCTCCTCTCCTGCCTTCCTTTTCACCTTTTCCTTTTCTCCTTGACCCTGAATTCTTGTCTTAGCTGGCAGAACTGCTAGAATTCCTGCTGATAAGTCTCAGCTAGAGATTCTGTTTCCTGCAGAGGGCAGGAAATGTTGCTGCTCCTCCTTGATTGATAAGAGGTGCAGAGTCCTGCAGAGCAGCTGCAGTAAGCAAATCCCTGCTTCCGCAGAAGTGGGTGTTTTTAAGACATTGATCTCCACCTGAGAGTTTGCCTTCCTTGTGAGGTGTCAGGAAGGATGACTGGGTGTACTGACATGGTCACTGGCCAATCTGTGGTTGTATCCACTGTGTAGTGATCATGCCACGCTGGAAGGGGAACACGAGGTGCTGAGATTACGGCGCTCAATCATGATTTATGTTGATAATAAGCACAGCTACATTGCCATAGTGGCCTTTATATTGAGTTGTTTTTGTTATGACTATTATTGTTCAAGAATTGCATTTTCCAATTAATGGAAGTACTTTAGGTACATTATCCATAATAATCATTTTTAATGATAACAACGAATATGGAAATTAGGCCAGAGCATAAAATTAAGGATATTTGAATAATTATAGTGCAATCAAGTCAAAATTACTGACGTCTTTATTTGATGCTGGATTATGTGGAAAACAGCACAAGAACATACGTGCTTTGGAAGTTGAAAGTACATCAGATTTTGACAGCACATCTGCATAAATTACCAAGTAGTTTGGATGAATATTTTTTCCTCCATAAATCTTCGAGTAAAAAATAATAGTTGTAAGGATGAGTTTTGAACTAAACTGGAGGGAGTAAACCAACATCGCAAATAACTTCTAAATATGTTTGTTCTTTGAAAGCATAGTTGTGTAATCTATGTTTGACACAGTGCCTAGGCAGTAGTGAAACATTGTTCTTAATGTTAAAAGATGTGCCTTTTAACCAGTAGAATTGACTAGAGGGAAATGTAATGAATTAAGTCAATGACTAAGCATATAAAATGTATTTAGGGTGTGCCTGGCTGGATCCATTTGTAGAGCACGTGACCTTTGATCTCTGGGTTGTGAGTTTGAGCCCTGGGTTGGGGGTAGAGTGTACTTAAAAAAAAAAAAAAAGTATTTGGTTGAAGGGGTCGTTAGATAAAACAAACGTAATTTTACATGTCAGAAATATTTCTTTATGCCATGTTAGCATTGGAATGCAATAACTCAGTGGATTTAGAAGCATATGCATTGGTCAGTAATATACATGATCATACAGATGAAATAAGGAGGAGTAGGTTTTGTATGAATATTTGACTTTCTTGAGACCACAAACATGAAGTGAGTCAAGGACATGTTTGGAATAAGACCAAGTAGGATAGAAGTCTAGGCTAAAGATGATCTGCACAGGCTTGCTCCTAGATTCTGTAGTATAGCGACCTTCTTTTCCTGTTACTATATTAAAAAATTATTGGAGATAACTGTGGTTGTTCAAATAATTCCCTTTTCTCCAAAGATATCCACACTTTAATCCCCAGATCCTGTTTAATGTGTTACATTATAGGTTATAAAGGACTTTGCAAATGTAATTAAGGTTATGGATCTTAAAATAAGATTATATTGGATTATCCAGGTAAACCCAGTGTAATAACATGAGTCCTTTAAAGCAAAAAAGAAGGTAGAATAGTCAGTCAGAGAGATGTGGCAGAAGAGGAAAGCAGAGGAGAGGCTGTAGAAGGTGAAGTCAGAGAGATTTCAAGCATGGGAAGGGTTTGATATACTGTGCCTGGCTCTGAGATGCAAGGGCCCCTGTACAAAGATGGAAGGAGGCCCCAAGAGTTAAGAATAGGCCCTAGCTGAGAGCCAGCAAAGAAATGGATACTTGAGTCCTAAAATAGCAAGGAACTGGATTCTGCCATCAACCTGAATGAACCTGGAAGAGAATTCTTCCTAGACCTTCCTGATAAGAGCCTAGGTTGCCAACATTTTGATTTTGGTCTTGTGAAACCTAGAACAGAGAAACCAGTTGAGCCAATTTGGACTTCTTACCTACGGAACTGTGAGATAATAAATTTGTATTGTTTTAACGTTTTAAACTTGTGATTGTTAGAGTAGTGATAGAAATTAATACAGTAACATACAGTAAAATACTCAGATTTTAAATTTACATCTTGATGAATTTTTCTCCATCTGTAGTCCCATGTAGCCATCAAATCAAGACAGAATATTTCCAGATCCTTAAAAAGCTCCCTCATGCTTTTCTAGAAACTCCTAGAAATCTATAAGATAAGCAATTAAAAAAAACAAGCAGTTCAATACAAAGTGGGGAAAGACTTGAATGAGCATTTTACAAAAATAGGTGTACAAAAGGCCAGTAAACCCACAGACAGGTGCTGACATCACCAGTCACCAGTGAGATGACACAGCCCAAGAAGATGCTACTGCACAGGTAGCAGAACGCCTAAAATTACGAAGACAGTGCTTTTAACAAGAATGCAAAGCAACTGAAGCTCTCATGTATTATTGGTGGGAGTTAAACTGGTGCTACCCGTTTGGACGAATGTTCGGGCCATGTCTACCAAATGTAATCACGTTAATATTTTAGTGGGTCAAACTTCACTAGAGGAGTCAAAGTAACCAGGAGTGGTGCTGTGAGAGATTTTTGTGAACTCTCTGAGGAAAAAGACTGGAGAGGCGACGGGAGCTGTATAAAAAAGCACGTGAGGTAAATAAAGGGATGTATTGCGTCTGTGTGTTTGAGAGGAAGTCGGACACTGTGTAAGCTTATTTCTTCTACCAGCAGGGCTACGAGTATAATCAGACACTTGTGAATAAATCAAATGTTTCTGAAGCTGTGTGGCCTCACCTACCTGGCTTTTCTCCTTTGCCACAAAACAGGATCCAGAATTGTGAGATGGTCAGTGTGCGCTCTTGTGGGCTTAGACTGTCACCCATTGAGGCAGCTCCTGCTCATTTGCTCTTCTGACCCTGCTGCTGTTGCTGGAATGGGCGGGGTCTGCATTGTCATGGGGTTTGCTAATCAGTGATGTTTTGCAATAAAAATATGTGAAAGAATACCAGAGCAGCTTCCCATTCCTCTTAAATACTCTCTAAAATTATCAGTGTGTTTTAAATAAGTACACGATAAAAATGTTAGTCTGTCCAGAGTTAACATTTTCCTTCCAAAACCAAGTTTTGGGTGTTTTAATTTTCAAGAAGACATTTCCAAAGCTAGAGTTATTTGCATAACAGGATTTCTCTTTTTTTGTGTCCTCTGTTAAGAGGCAATTAATACTTTTCTTACTTAGGGCTGTTCTTCATCGGATGTTCACAAAAGAAGTCCATTTTGATGACTAAGTGGGTCCCAGAGAGATGAGGACAGCATCTTTAGCCGCTACTGGCACATACTATCCTCTTTGTCTTGATGCTATTGATAGATTGCCCTAATTCCTTCTTGTTCATCATCACTTACTTTTGTCTTGTTATAGAAACCACTTTCTGGCATTTTAATATTGAAGACCTTTTGTTTTCCCCCATGTCCATTTCTTCTATGATATAGATGAATACAGACTCTAATACTTTTCTGTTGTTCTTTATTGGCCAGAGGAAAGTAAACAACTTGATTGTTCTCAGAACCTGTCTCATGCCTCATTAGGTCCAGGGGGTAAGCAGACGGCAGCAGCATTACATGGCTCTGCTGAAACATCTGATTTATTTTTATGAGCAAGTTATAGTCTTTAAGACATGAGCACCAAAGTCACAAGTGGTGCCATATACATCATAAAAATGAAAGATGTTTTCTTACATGTCATGAAATAACCCATGCATGTAATTCCTTTGAGGGGAAAAAATAAATAGTTGCTTTGAACAAATTGATTTTTTTAACCATGTTATACAGTTGACTTTCTAAAACCAATGATTTGGTTGCCTTGGCAAAAATTAAAAAGCACAAAAAATGTTAGCGTCTGTATCTCAGAAGAGTGCAAAAATTCAGATTTCCCTGGCTTAAAGTATGAATTTTTGATCCAGTTTTCATAGAAAAGCTTCTCCATTTGGAAGATTGTACCTGTTCTCCCTTCTGTGCAACAAAGTTCTTTTGTTTAGAAATACGTATCCTTAAGCGATTTCACTGATGATGAATGAGCACAACCAAACCTTTGTTAGCAGAAGGTCTGGGTGGTTGAGTTTAGTCTTTGTAGACCTGAGAGTAAGTTCAGGACACCTTTTGGATTTATTAGACAATCATAATAACCTTGCACTTCCCAATATTTTATCATTTACAGATTACTTTTTCTTAATAAACTTGGCAGATAGTTTTCAGTCCCTATTTTTCAGGTAAGAAGATCCTCATCAGAAGTTAATTTATATGGCTGTTAAGTGACAGAAAATCACCTTAAAATTCAGTATTCCTATAATGGGGTCCTAGAGTCTAAGTCTTAATTCTAATACTGATTTTAGTTACTTATAGTTGCTTTTACAGAAGGCTGTGAGAAGAATTGTTCCTTGATGGGTTAGCATACTTAGAGCATTTAACTCACAGCTGGGCATCAAAGGCTGTGAGTTCTAGTTTGGGCTCTTTTAATTCAGAAAGCATGCTACCTTCAACAGGTTTCTTACTCAGCAATCAGCAAAATATTTCTCAGGGGCATACAGAATGCAAAGTATGATATTAGGCACCGTGGCACCAACAAACAGAAAAAATTCTTTTTCTCTAAAACACTTACAGTCAGCTTCTGGAAATAAGGTTTATCACAAAGTTTCAATTCACACTCAAGATTAGAGTTTTATAAGGCAGGTCAGTCATTGTGTCTTTAAAGCTGAGATCTGTTTTAGTCCTTCCCTCTTTGTTTTTTGTTTGTTTTTTTTTGTTTTTTTAGGTTAGAACCCAAAGTTTGACGAAGAAAAGTGACTTGTAATGGGAGCCCATAGGTAGATGAATAGCAGAGTTGAGCTTAGACTGGAATGCTTTGGTGCGTAGTTGAGTGTTTTCCTGTTTTACCATTCTGAACTGTCCCAGGAGTTGGGCAGACTGTTAATGCAATCTATTCTTTGAAGGCAAAGTCACTGTATTCTGAGAAAAAGCTATGGAGGAGGACACATCTGAGTTGGCCTTGAAAGCTGTACAGGAGGTAAGGGGTGTGGGAAGGGCTTTCAAAAGGGACCAAATAGGATGGATTAGTACTTTGGGGATTTGACAATAAGAATGAGGTAGGTACTTTTTCCAGTTGGAAAGCATTGGGAAGGGAAGCTTGGAAATCTAAAGAGCGAAGCCATGGTGACATTTTAGTGAGGTTTGTTTTATAGTGGAGAGCAGGATTATTATAGTATGTGAGAAACTAATATAAGTGAGGGGAACCTCACTGAGTGTGGAGCCTGCTTAAGATTCTCTTTCCCTCTGCCCTTTCCTGCTTTCTCTCTCTCTCTCTTTCTCTCTCTCTCTCTCTCTAGAGAGAGAGATCAAGTTGGAGGTTATTGAAGCAGTTCAGATATTAATGATGAGAGCCCAATAGACATGGTAGTTATGGAAATGAAAAGAAGGGTATAGATGTGAGAACTCCTTATTTTTAAAAATTATTTATTTTAAAAGAGAGAGGGAGAAAATAAGTAGGGGAGGGACAGAGAGACGGGGAGAGACAGAATCCCAAGCAGGCTCCACATCAGTGCAGAGCCCTATGCAGGGCTCGAACTCACAAACCGTGAGATCATGACCTGAGCCGAAGTTAAGAGTTGACACTTATCCAATTGAGCCACCCAGGCACCCCCCCTCCTTTTTTTTTTTAAGTTTATTTTCTTTATTTTTGAGAGAGAGAGAAAGAGAGAGACAGTGCATGAGTGGATGAGTGGGGGAGGGGCAGAGAGGGAGAGAATCTCAAGCAGTCTCCATGCTGCCAGCACCACGGGGGGCTCCATGTGGGGCTTGATCTTACAAACCATGATATCACGAACTGTGAGATCATGACCTGAGCTGAAGTCAAGAGTCCCACACTTAACCGACTGAGCCACCCAAAGGCCCTCATGTGAGAACTCTTGAAGGAAAGAATGAAAGAAGATGACAGCTGGGATCGGGAGGTAGCAGAGAAGATGCAGGCAAAGGAGAATGAAGTTTGGAGCCTTAATGGGGAAAACAAATGAGAAAGGAACTATTATGAGCAGAAAAAGAGAAGTCAGAAGGAGAAGACAGTTTTGAGGGGAAAGTGATTGTTTTGTTGGTCTTTAGGTGAGAGGGTAACATTGAGACAGGAAACTTTACAAGGTAGACAGGTACCTTATGTTTAGTAAAGAGATTGTGAGCTAAAGACACAGATTCAACAATTAGCTGCATAGAAAAGTGTTAGCTGAGATCTGGAAGTGGAATTAAACGGAGGACTGGAGTGGAATGGGAGAGTTTTGAGAAATCCCTGCCTCTAGGGGGAAGGAGCAAGGGGAAAAGTGTGGGTAGTCTAGGCCCTGAGGGCTATGGGCTAGCCTGGAAGCAGGGCAATCAGAAAAGTATAAGGCAAGAATTCAGTTTTAAAAAGAAGGAGGTGGCTAATTTTAAAAGTGTTGTATTTTTAAAGTTTTCTGTTGAAAGAGGAAGAAGTGTAATAATCCTTTTAGAATGGGCCCAGGAAATCTCTTAAAACTTGTTTCCCAATTTTGTAGGGGTGTGTGGGTAGGAGACATTTCTAGAACTTGGTCTGGTGGTTTTCTGTATTTCCTAAAAAGTAAAGAAACAAACCCAAGAAAACAAACAAAACTCAGCCAAATAAACAAGCTTAAATAGAGGTACAAACAGATAACTTTTTACTGATGGAAGTATCAATTTTTCTTTGATTTGTTTCATCTTCATTTTTTTTTATGGTGTTAAATTTTCAGTTACTATTTTTTCCCAAGTGATTGACATTTAATTGATTAATTTGAATTCCAGCATAGCTAAAAATAACAGGGTTATTTTGATTTCAGGTGTACAACATGGTGAATCAACAATTGTATGCATTACTCAGTGCTTGTCACGATACTTTAATTCCCATTAATCTCCCCACCCACCTTCCCTCTGATAACTGTTTGTTTTCTATATTCACTGTTTTTTTTTTAAAGTTTATTTATTTATTTTGAGACAGAGATGGAGTGACTAGGGAAGGGCCAGAGAGAGCAGGAGAGAGAGAATCCCAAGCAGGCTTCATATTGTCAGCGCAGAGCCTGATGTGGGGCTCAATCCCATGAACCATGAGCTCATGACCTGAGCTGAAGTCCAGGGGCTTAACTGACTGAGCAACCCAGACACCCCTTCATTGTTATTTTTCGAAACAGAATTCCTAATAAGAATGTAAAGGAATTAGATGAATGTTCTTTAATTTCTCTAGGAAGTATCATCCCAAATTAAAAACAAATAGATTTTGACAAGTAGACAAAGAGATTTATTTTCAGAGAGGACTGACTTAGTAATTCTAACTTAGATTATTTGAAGCATACACAGTATCTTCATTTCCTAAACTGGTTTGGAAAAAAGAGTCTTTAAAATAAGCATAGAGTGTTTTTTTTTTTTTTCTTTTTTAAATTGGTAAGAGTAGAGACAGGTGTGAAGTAGGTTATAGCTTTAGATAAGTGGAGAATTTAAGGTTAGTAGGGTTACTGTCAACTCTTGACATTTGAAGTTAACATAATTTTTCATTTTCTTTTTTTAATGTCTGTAATTAGAACATATTTGGAATTAATTTCTACAACTTTGATTGCCTTCAAGCTTCCTACTGCTTTTTACATGTCTTTATATTGTGAAATGATAGAAAATATTTTATACATAGATTATATTAGACATCATCATGTAAATCAACAGAAATTGAAGTTTATTTTCTACATTTGTAAATAACTTCTTAAATTTTATGGACTGCTTGTCAAGACTGAAAAGAATATAGATCTGTCAAGAGTTTTAAAGATAACATCTAAGAACTGTTTATTACTTAAATTTTTTAAAGTTTATGTTTAAGAGAGTGAATGGAGTGGGGGAGAGAATCCCAAGCTGGTCTTATGCTGACAACAGAGTCCAATGCAGGGCTTGAACTCATGAATGGTGAGATCATGACCTGACCTGAAGTTGGATGCTTAACAGACTGAGCCACCCAGGCACCCCTCTAAGAACTTTTAGAAGCCCAGATACGTTTATCAAATATTTTGTTCCATTTTTAAAAAATTATATTAGAGTTCTTTTTTATAATATTGATTCTTATTTTTGGTGATGAGGTTGAATAAATGTTTTTAAGTACTTAACTTTTTTTGGAATTAGTTTGTAAGTAGATAAACAGGTCTGTAGACTTGAAGTCTGGACCCCTACATCTAATGATAACTTTTGTCTTTTATATTACCATAGTTTTCTCCTAGGATTTCTTAATTTTTGTATCTCAGAGCCTGTGACATCTATTTCTTTTATTAAATGAAAATAGAAAAAGCCAACAGTGGAGATGTTTAGAAAGAATTTTGCCAGGAATGTTTATTTGGCATATATTTAATACCTGCACAGTAAGCATATAGCAGGATTGAAACACAACAATATCTCCCTAAACATGAGATCCTAATATAAAAATCTGAGACCAGATGAAGTTACTTTGTAGCTCCTTCCAGCAACTAAAAGATTTGGGATTTAATTGTATGTGAATTATGAGCAATAATTTTAGGGATAATTAGATAAAAGGTAACTGGCAGTTGGGGCTGTTAAAAAGAGATGTAAAGCTAATGACAGAAAAGGAACAGACATTTTTATAACAGCTGAGAAAGTCACTAAAATATATATAGTAGAAATACTGGGCTTTAGAAAATTCCCCCATAGCCTCTAGGAGGAAGGGAGGCTCCTTGGTTGAAGCTTCAGTGAGCTAACCTTCTGAGGCTTGGGAGCCTGGAGAGACCAGAACGCTGGCGGTGGAGGTCTGGGAGTCTGTTTTGAGTCATAGAATTGAAAGGACCATGATCATTTAGATGTAGTCACAGACAAAGAACAAAGATTCTTCAAAGTATTTATGTTATCTGCAACAAAGCTAAGTTAATTTATAAGCATGTCATTAATACTGGAGAAAAGAGATGGGGAAAAGAAGATTTTGAAAACTTACAGCATGCAAGGGTACAATACCTATCCTTGCTAATTCATATGTGTAAAATACATGGTGAACATCATGGTTATGCTGTTTTTGTAATTTTGTTTTACAAATATAATGGGTTTCTTTTTTTTTTTTTTTGGCTTCTTAAAGATTTAGCTATGCTATTGTTTTCCTAACCCTGTTCTTTTCCTGTGACTTTAGTTTCTTGTTTGTAAATTATGACACAGAAATTTTTCTGAACATGAACATCTGTGGTTTGGGGAAAACTATTATGTTTCAAGAAAAACAGGTATAAGTTTGTATAAAAGGATTTTGAATAGTAAAGCTGGACATGCCTAAAGCAATTTTGGCTGATTTCTTCTGGTAGCTATAAAATAATGCAATTTAAAATGGGCATGTCTAACCTAATGAACTTTCCAAAGTTAAAATTGCTACCTATTAGGTATTGAGATGATCTATTTCCTTCCAAGATCCAAGTCTTATCATCTTAAAAACTGAAATTCTCTGCTAAGAGCCTAGAGTAACCTCCTCTTAGTCCTGGAATATAATGGTGACGATCAATACACCTTTATGTAACCCTGGGTCCCAGGATTCACCAGGACTTGAATATAACTGATCTCATCTGAATAGCCAAATTAGTAACCAGGTTTCCATAGCTCTGAGTCAAGTCAGTGCTCAAATAGCATTGAGGAATCCCTCAGGGTTAGTGTACTCAGATACAAGTATGCTGATATTTTTCTACTTTGGTTTCCTCATCTGGACGCTTTGGTACAACTGTTGCTCTTAATGCTTTTTGTGTAACTGTCATTAACTCTGCCAAGGCTGCAAATTTCCATGTGGTCAACACCACCGATCTTCTCTTCCCTTACAGGTACTTAAGTTTCGACTTAGATGCTGCATTTGCAGGGATGCCCTCCTGTCCCTCCTTTATCTGTGCCTTCATAGCTCTCTGTACTTCTTCTTTGTAGACTTGCACACTTGTAATTATTTAAGTGATTTCTGTATTTCTTCAATTTTAAGACATACCCTGACCCAGTATTTTTAACATTTAAAAATTTGTGATGTGTCTTATAATGGAAAAGAATTATTTTATGTGATAATTTTCTCTTGATTATGGAAAAATTATTGAAATAATAGTGTCCCTTATGATTGAGGACAACTTGAAATTTGCTTGGAATCCTTTTGGAATGTGATTGGGCATGAATTATTAATTACTTATTCTTTCAGATCCAGTCTTACTTGGCATTAGCAATCTTAGAAATTTCTCCATTAAATTATGGATGATTTTGCTCATGAAAAGTACTGCACAATTGTTAAGATACAAACTTTGGAGTCAGACCTGACTCTTATCCTCTTATCCTAGTCATGCCAGTTAAAATAATATGGTATATGTAATTGATATGTAGTATAATGTGGCGTTTAATTGATTATGTATGTAATTAGGTATATAACTGATTTTTTAAGTTATAAGAGACATTAAAACTTTTAAAATGTTAAAAATGGAACTGGTAATTAATTACAATATTATGGGTAAATGCTTGAATAGAGGCAGCTATGAAATGATGCAGTACATAAAGGGGTGTGACTAGCGCCCTGGAGGAGAATAAGAAAGCTTTACAGAATGGGTAGCTTGGAGTTTGACCTAAATGGATAATTATTTAATAAATTCACACCCAATCAGATTCTAAGCAAATTGCAAAATATATACAATGCACCAAAGTAAGTAATAAAAAGATAAATCTGGTATGAGTAGAAAATAAAGTTTGAATAATAAGATGGAGCCAGAAGGGAGACTGAATGAAAAACTACATGATATAAAGTCCTATGCAGCTGCCCATTCTATTTTGTATTTTATCATCTATCTATCTATCTATCTATCTATCTATCTCTATCATCTATCATTTCTTTCTCTTTCTAAAGAGGAGATTCAAGGAATGGGGAATGGTAAGACAATCTCTTTTCAAAAATGAGTTTTTATAAAAATCTTTTAATGTTTATTTTTGAGAGAGAAAGAGAGAGAGATAGAGAGGGAGAGAGAGAGAGAGAGAGAGAGAGAGAGCGCGCGCATGAGCAGGGGAGGGGCAGAGGGAGAGAGAGAGGATCTGAAGCAGGTTCTGTACTGTTAGCAGAGAGCCTGATGCAGGGCCAGAACTCATGAACTGTAAGATCATGACCTAAGCCAAAGTCAGATGCTTAACTGACTGGGCCACCCAGGTGCCCCTGATTTTTTAAAACTGAAGTATAATTAACATATAATCTTACATTAGTTTCAGGTGTACAACACATTGATTTGACAATTCTATACATTCCTCAGTGCTTACGACAATTAAGTGTAGTCACCTTCTGTCACCATATAATGTCATTATAATATTATTGACTATTGTACGCAGAATGGATTGAGAGTAGAGGTGGGAGCCAGGCTGGGTATAGAGAAGCATTGGAAACCGATTAGGAAGCCCTTGGGATAAGTCAGTTATGTGTAATGAAGGTCTGAACTGGGGCAGTGGCGGTGGTGGTATGGTGACGGGGCAGATTCTCCTTGCATGAAATCGAGACTGATTGCACTTCTGAGTTTTTGTCCTTTTTGTGTTTTGTTTTTTTGGTTTTGGTTTTTTTCCCTTCAGTGGGCATACTTGTGTTGTTGTTCAGTAGATACTGCTAGCAGGACCACAGATCTAATATTCTGGTAATTTATGCATTATATTTTGGGCTGTAGCCTCAATGACAGTTACCACACTTCAACCAAGTTAAGTATGGTGTGTTGTGTTCATCTGGTGGCACTGCTTAAGAGAGGTAAAATTTCTCAAGGTAATATCAACTTGGATTTCTACCATAAGATCATGGATCTGCTTTTGATCCCCTTAAACTGAATGAATAGTTTTGCTTAATCTCTGAAATTATGAGAGATGGGCATAGCTCCCGTTTGTAATTGCTGAGAGGCTATGACTTGGTGATCCTGAAATTTGTGGTCATCATTTGACATTAATAATTTGTTCAGACGTAAGTAGACATCTAAAGAGACAAGAAAATGTAGATACTGTCAGGAGTGTATAACACGTAACATAAAGTGACTTAAGGAGATTTGCAAAAGTCCATTAACGCATCTCAAGGTGGGACAGTCCTAAAAGGAGTTGGGTTAAAAATCCAACAAAGTTCCTTGGAGGGTGATTTTTCTCATTATCCCACACTTTCCATCAGCATTTTGCCTTTGTTTCACCTTACGTTGACCCTTCCCTTTATAAACATGAGTGTGCCTATACTGAATTTAAACTGTGAAAAAGTTACACAAGGTTTAAAGTGTTAATGACTTGTTAAGCCATTATTTTGAAACAGCAAAAAGAAAAAGAACATTATGAAAGAAAAATAGAATTGTGCAGTAACTTCATGACAATGTGCCTCTGTTTAATGATTTGTAAAAGAAGTAGGAAGCGTTTTCAGTGAAAACTGCTAATTATTTTGGTTTCCTATAATGAAAACCTGTGATGTTGTTTAACTGTCTCTGTTCATTAGTTTACTATGTGACACTGGTACATTTGTTTGCTTTTATGTATTCACTTCTTCGCATCAAATAAGAGTGATATCATGATCGAGTTTAAAGTTTATGGAAATTACGGCAATAGTCTCTTGACCATGGGATTGATGACTTTTAAGTTGTGCTATTCAGGATGAGAAGGAATATTCCAGTCATCCTTTTGGTCTGTTATTTCATTTATCATCGTGTATCTTGGAAGACAGTTCTTTTTTTCTGTTTTGTCAGAAACATCCACAAATCAAATAATTATTGACATATACTTGGTGACTTATGTCTAAAATAAATTTAAAGGTTGCTAAAGAAATTAACCTTGGTAACAATTGTTTTTGCCATGCTAATGGCTCTTAAGGAATGATTTAATTGGCCATGTCTCTGGCAGGCAGCTCAATGACATTGTTGTTTAAGCTAGAAAAGGGACAAGGTTCTAAGGTCAAACACTGGAAATAGCATGTTTCATCACACTCAAATTCAGCAAGTTCAAGAATTTTTGGAGCCCAGAGTTTTCTTAAGTTTGATCATAATAGGGATTGCGAATTTATGGACCCTGTTTTTTCTCTTTTCCTGCTGGCTGTCTGCTTTGCTTTTGCTTGCTGCTGAATTATTGCTTCTCCTTTTCTTCCCGCAAGCCCTTTAGTATGTGGTGGAGGAGACTTTATAGCGGGGATCATAAACACTTCCTACCCGAGTCCCTGCTGCAGATTTAGGTGTGCTGATTGATCTCCTTCCTATCTAGAGTCCAAGGCCTCTGTACCCATGCAACATGTTCTGTCTGCCCTCATTGACTGTCTTCTCACCCCTTACCCAAGTGAAAGTACTATGTGATTCAGCAGACAGTGCACAGTGTCACCAAGGGCAGACCCAGATCTGCCTTAGAAGATATACCACCCAGGTAATTCTGCTGTCCCAGGTGTGTGACCTTGTTTCTTCACAGACTCATTGGCATTTACTCTGGAATTTATGGACAAAGACCTCCTGCTCATCAGGTCCTATCAGAAATGGCAATAAAATATTAGCAATCAGGGAAGAATAAATCCACACAGTAAATGAACAATTCCTCAGAAACGGACTAAGTAAAATAGAGATGGGGCAGTGAATACCTATTTTGTGCTGGGTTCTGTGCTTTCTCATAAAAGTCTTATTTAAGAAATTGCTTTAGTTCTTGGTCTCTTCACTTTGCTATGCTCTCTGCCAGGCTGCTTACCTCTCAAATTTGTTAGACAGCTTGCTGTTTTACACATTTGGCATCATCCCAGTTTAGACTGTCTCCAGGAAGCCCTAAGAATTTTCTATGTAGAATGGCAATGTAACTGGTAAGGAAGGAAAGAGAATGACAGCAAGTCATGATTTCACTAATGCTAATGCACAGAAAAAAGCTTTAAGTAGGAATTATGTTTCTTGGATAAACCCATTTCTCTCTCTTCTTAGCAAGGCATTTCTATTCCTTTTTCTCATTACATTTTATTTTGCACAGTCACTATGGGTGGCTAATGTGATATCTTCTAATTCTGAAACATATAAAATTGTATTCCAACAAGAGAAGAAAACTTCCAAAGTGGCACTTGCAAGATATTTTATAAAAAAATCTCTATTTAGTTGACACTATTTCTCACTGACTTACTCTTGAACTGTCTCCCAAACCTGCATTTCTCCATGTTAGCCGCATTCTTGGGCACACACACTATGGATAGTAAGAAACATAGTCCCTACAGCTCTGATTGCATGGTTCTTAAGTTAATGATCTTACAGGAACCTCGAATGCCTTTACAGAAAGCTTTCACAGAAGTTCCAGGGGCCTTTTTGATTGTCCTGGCTTGGGGCATATGTTCCTTCCTAGGACTGGGTCAGTCTCACCTGAATCACTGAACCAAAGATTACTATGGGGAAAGTGATTCCCCAAAGGAAAAGCATACTGGGCAGACAGAAAAAGGTCCACTTCAATACATATGATAAAAATGTAGATAAATGGATGAAGTTATTAAGAACAAAATGAAACAAGAAAAACTTAAACCTGACTTAGCAGCTGATATGAGGGTGATCTTGCTGTAGGTTGTTTTCTGTCACACTGTAATGAAAAGTTTCTTGGGGGCTCACAGTTTTCTAAGACCCCAAATGGGAGCATTTTTTTTATATGTTATGGAATGTATAAATAGCATTGCAACTTATATTTACTGAGGTTTTTTTTTTTCTGTATGGCCATGGTCTTCAGTATGGAAAAGTAATAGATTAAGGCTTTCCAATTTAGATAACACAGAATTATTAATTGCCTTTGATTTCTGTAGGCGAGAAGAGCAGATTGATACAAAATGAAAGAATGTGTCTTCACAACTTCCAACAGTGAATGAGCATAGCCAGCCTTATTCAGCACAATAAAGACAGATAATTAATAGCTACTTAATAGTTATTTGCATTTGTAAATGTTTAAATGAGTGCTTTAAAAAGTTCTACCAGATTGTACCATCCTTGTAGAGTCGAGCAACTCTTGTTACATGCATGAACATCACTCACACTCACACAGCTCAGGGTGAGTGCTTCCTAATCTAATAAGGAAAGGAATAGAAGAGAAACAGTTTTATTTAGTGCTGTGGGAAGGAAATGATTGGGACAGGAGGATGAGGTCCCATAGTGAGTGGGCTGCTCTGAGAGAGGGTTGAGGGTAGGAGAAAGGCAGTTGATCTTGTACACCTCTCAACTGGGTCTCTGTCAGGAGACACAGCATACATTTTGAAAAGCGCCAAAATTAAAATCAATGATGGGATTTGAAGCACTCTATGGCATTACTCATAACTCATTCTGTGAGATAAATACTCATCTGTGTTTTTCATTTACGTGCGTGTAGGGATGATACTAAAAATATTTGACGGTTGATGGTATAGGTACCCAAGTAGCACTAACCAGTCAGAGCAGACTCCATCAATGAACATCCGGAACACCTTACAGGTATGCTTCAACTGGATATCAAATATGCAAAGCTATGGGGGCGCCTGGGCGGCTCAGTCGGTTGAGCGTCCGACTTCGGCTCAGGTAATGATCTCATGGTTTGTGAATTCGAGCCCCATGTCGGGCTCTGTGCTGTCAGCTCAGAGCCTGGAACCTGCTTCCGATTGTGTGTCTCCCTCTCTCTGCCTCTCTGCCGTTCATGCTCTGTCTGTCTCTCTCAAATACTAAATAAACATAAAAAAATTAAAAAAATATGCAAAGCTGTGAAGAATTCCTGTTAATGAGTATTTTTATCTGTTAAGATGCATATTGTAGCTCTGTTTCAGTCTGTTTCATTGGTATCAAAATCATCTCTGGTAAAAAGTTTTATTGGGAATTTTATAGTTTCTGGCTATTGAAAGCACAACATATATAATTTGTATGTGTTTGTATTTATATTAATATAATTAAATATTCTACCTAAAGACTGTATCTTCTCCGAACACTAATTATCTAAACAATTAACATTGAGTCCACAAATATTTTTAGGCTCCTACTGTGGGCCAAGCTACAGTTGGTCCCTGACCAACAAGAAGGATACAACAAGAAGGATAAGGTTGTTCTGTGTACAACAAGAAGGATAAGGTCACTGTCCCCATGGACCTTACAGCATCATTGGAGAGATGGATAACAGACAGTTCCAAAGCAGAGTAATACATTTTGGCTTGAGGATGTTCAGGGAGCTAGGAAGGCATTGTGTTGTGTGGCTTTTGGCATTCAGTCCACAGGTGGAATCAAGGAAGACTTCATAGTTACCAAATTGTGACTGAAGGATGCATCGAGAAGTGGGAAGCATGGAGGAAAAGGGCAATGGGAAGAGAGGTTCAAACATTTATAACATTTCAGAAATAGATCAAAGGACCTGTAATAACCTGAAAATGGTTTGCTATGTTAGGAGCCCTATCTAGTAACTCCTGATATGAAAAATGAGAAAATTATCATATTTAAACTTCTTCCTACTTACTATCCCCACCCTGTAGTATTTATTAGTTGTTTCTGCACTCTCGAAGTGCACAACTTTATAGTCTGTTTTTAAAAAATTTTTTTTTAATGTTTTATTTATTTTTGAGACAGAGACAGAGCATGAACGGGGGAGGGTCAGAAAGAGAGGGAGACACAGAATCTGAAGCAGGCTCCAGGCTGTCAGCCCGGAGCCCGATGCGGGGCTCAAACCCATGGACCACGAGATCATGACCTGAGCTGAAGTCAGACGCTTAACCAACAGAGCCACCCAGGCGCCCCTATAGTCTGTTTTGTAAACAAAATTCCATCAGTTTGGCCTCAGTTCATACATCATAAGTGAGAGTGTGCAGGGGCACCTGGGTGGCTCAGTTGGTCAAGTGCCCAACTCTTGATTTCAGCTCAGATCATGATCTCCTGGTTGTGAGGTCAAGCCCTGCGTGGGGCTACATGCTGTGCACGGAGCCTGCTTACGATTCTCTTTCTCCCTCTCCCTGTGCCCCTTGCCTGCTCGCGTGTGCTGTCTCCCTTTCTTTCTCTCAAAAAAAAAAAAAAAAAAAAGTGAGAGTGTTCAGTAGTACATAAAGGTCAAAAAAAATTTTTTCCCCACACATCTCCAGTTAAAAAATTTTTTTAAAAAATGTTTTCATTTATTTTTGAGAGAGAGACAGAGTGTGAGCAGGGGCGGAGCAGAGAGAGAGCAGGAGACACAGAATCTGAAGTAGGCTCCAGGCTCCGAGCTGTTAGCACAGAGCCCTTAGTGGGTCTCAAAGTCGTGAACCATGGGATCATGACCTGAGCTGAAGTCAGTCGCTTAAATGACTGAGCCACCCTGGTTCCCCCACTCATCTCCCAGGTTTATGCCTCTTTGCCTTTGCTCATGCTGTCTCTTTAACCCGGATTTTTCCTTTCTCTTCTCATTCACCTGGAGTATTCACACACCTCTCAGGATTTGGATCAAATATTCTACCTCTTATCAAAATTTCATGGCTCCTCCAAAGAAAGCTGACTACTATATCCAAGATACAGTTTTCTCATACCAGCTATAATGCTTTGTACCTCATGTAGTGTGTACATTATTTGAGGGCAGGGGCACTATCATCCCATTATTGACACCTTGAATGATATCTATCACAGCATGTATGTTAGGGGTTTGTGGTACCTCTCACCTCTCCTTTTTCCTTCTTTCTTTTTGAATTTTGGTGTGTATATAAAAGGCTTACTACACACATGTGAACAGTATTGCTTTTATTACTTTCTTCCAATATCTCAAACAAACTGGATTGGAGAGCAAGGCTTGGATCAGGAATTTTATGAGGGACTTCCTGCTCCCTAACCATTGAATTGGAAATAAGTTTTGGGTATAACTTCCCTTTATCATTCAGTCATAGGCAAATAGGCAGTCAACCACAGGGCAGGACACTGGTAGTGGAAAAAATGATAGGAAGTGAGGGGCTACTTCTTGCCTTTAGGCCCTGCTCCTAGTAAAACATGAATGTCAGGGATGTCAATCAATGTCAATGAATGGCAGTTCTGACCAGTCCTATCAGCCATCCCTTCTTCAGTGCTAAAACGATCATTTGCAAACAAAATTTCTCAACATATGTAATTATATATATGCTCAGTAATGGAAAATCTGCAAGTTCCATTGAAGCAAAGCCTGGAATATTGTACACTGGATGGATGATTGGATTTGATGATTTAAAAGTGCCTTCTAGCCCAGACAATCTATGTTCCTTGTATCTTTGACATTCATTTCACCTGAAATTATTCAATGTCTTTGGAATTTGGTGGGTCTGGAGCAGGGAGTTTTCTAGTTCATGAAGGGCACTGAACTTACGGGGAAATATTGTTGTTCTTCAGTTTGTTTTCTTTCACTTAATATGTGGCCTAGATGCAGGATAGGAGACAACTGGTGCAAATTTCAGCCAAACACTGTAGGCAGCAATGTATATGCATGAACACTGAAGAAGCTTTTGCTCAGTGAGAAGCTGTGAACCCTTTGGTTTATTGACTATGGTCTGATGACTAGCAAGCTATAGGATTGAGGATTTAGTGAATTTTTTAAATTAGATATGATTTTTATAAACTGTAACTATCAGATAATGCTGATTGTGATTTTGGAGAATAATCTAAAATAGACAAATACAACTTGATCTTTTGCCTGAAAAATACAAAACTAGGTATTAATTATTAAAATATAGCATGTTTACTGAATATTGGGGATAAATGATCTCATTGATTGATGTGTACTTAGCAAATACTTTCCAGATGTAGTAAGACATGAATACAGTAGGAAAGAGTGCTGAGTCTTGCCTCAAAGACCTATATCAATCACATTTCTTCTTGCTTATTTATTTATTTATTTATTTATTTCTAACTGTTCTATTTAGGCTAGATTGATGGATGCTGAGGGAATCATGGAATGGTGGTAAAGGGGCAAGGTAAAGTGCCAATACAACCTTTGGTGTTTGCTTTTGTTTTTACTGAGAATTATTTTCAGTCTTTACATTTCAAAGTTCATTTAAATTTTATTTATTATAGTAACAGTTGATATTTTTTTGATAAAAAGCTAATTCGCTTTTTCATGGAAGCAATTCTAGATTTGTTGGTCATATTACCGTAAATAGAATGATACAGAACACAGTGAAAATGCTGAACCCATATGCATTGTGGCTTAAACCTGTAATAAGAGTATTTTATAGGAAATATGTAAAACATTACGTATCTTTTAACATTAAATTAACAAAAGTTCTTTTGTTTCAGAAGAATTTGTTTTTTTTAAGTTTATTTATCTATTTTGAGAGAGAGAGAGAGAGAGAGAGAGAGAGAGAGAGCGCATGAGTGTGAGTGGAGAGGGGCCAAGAGAGAGGGAGAAAGAACCCCGAGCAGGTTCCATGCTGTCAGGATGGAGCCCGACTTGGGGCTTGATCCCATGAACTGTGAGATCATGATCTGAACCAAAACCAAGAGTTGGATTCTTACCTGACTGAACCACCCAGGCACCCCTCAGAGGAATTTCTGGTCAGGACATTGAGATTTAGCAATTTTGAGGTAATAGAATTAAACAGATCAACATATTCACTGTTGAAGAATTATACAACCTTGTAAAGTTTCAAGCTCTTACTTCCTATTTTTAAAAAAAGTTCATATAAGAAATATTTTTCAGAAGAATGGAAAAGTCTTTGGCTCATTATGTTTTGTTGTATATTGTCCCTCATGGCCTTATCTAATTTTTTTTCTGAATGACTCCATTGAAACTGCTTCAGCAAACTTGCTAGATAAGAACTTTTCATAGATTGATGATACCTATAAAGAAAAGTTCCTTAGTGGACATATCTATGCTGTGTTCTTTTATTTGTTTAATTAAAAAATATCTTCCTATTATGAAGTATAACGCTCACAGGGACAAATGCAAAAAACACCAAAGTATAGTATAATGAATTGTTACAAAGCCGTATCATGTCCTAGGTCAAAAATTAGGACAACAGCTTTCAAGAAGCCACTCGCCCAGATACTCCCTCTGTTTTAGCTAGAAGTTATCACTGTACTGACTTCTGTGATCAGCTTGCCCTTGCTTGTCTTTATTGTTTAACCACCTATGCCTGCATTCCTAGAGAATATAGTTTTTGAAATTTATGCAAATGGAGCTACACTGCATGTAATATTTTTGTACGTGTTCTTTTGTTCAATATCATGTTTAAAATGTATTGATCGATTACTCCATTTGAGAAGTTTTGTCTTCCATGTGAAATCATTTTCAGGATTGATGGGAATTTATTATTATGTATCATTAGCAGATATTTGTCTAATCTCTTCTCTTTTCAAGTTTTGTTCCTCTAGTTGATTGTTTTAATGTGCAATTACAGATAAGTCTCATTCACTTGTCATGATCCTATTTCCTATGTAGAGGATTTTTGATTACTATTTTCTCTAGCTCTTGGATCATCATAGAAATTTATAGAATGCAAAGATTTTGAGCAGAAGGGAAAGGAATAGATGTTGCCCTTTGAAATGATTGAATAAACTTACTAGAGAAGCATATGGTATGAAGTATGGCATAAAAGGAGCTGACTGATAACAACAAGGTTTCAGAGAATAGGATGTCTGTTTAGTTTCAAGAGGAGAATCAACAAAGGAAGAAAAACAGTTGGCATCTTCATGTTTAGTAACCTTTTGGCTTTATTGCTTGGAAAATTCAGCATTCTGCCAAAATAGTTGCAAATTTATGACAGCACCAGAGAAATAAGTAATTTTGATTGAAGGATTTTTTTTACCTAGAATTCTTTCGCAGCAGGAATGTGACTATGTTTGGCGCCAAACTATATATGTTATGGAAAAAGAAAAGTAAGAGCGAGTTTTTATTTTGTCTTGTTAATGAGGACAATTCTGTTGCTGACAACAACTTGAGTCCACAAATCCACAAATATTTCACCCTACATATTTTGAGATGCTTCCTGTGGAGTCCTAGCATAAAGATTTGGTGGACACTTCATTGAATCAAGTCAGTGAAAGAAGCAATATTGGAAATTCAGTTGGAAAAGAAGGACAAAATAAAATATGAAATTCTATTAAAATAAAGTTAGTATAAATTAAATTCCAACTTTCTCTCTTTATTCTCTGCTTTTATAAGTGGAACTACCACCTACCCAGTCCCTCAAGTCAGAAACAAGGAGTCATTCTAGACTCAGCTTCTTTGGTTTATATACTGCCAACTATCAAAATTTATTGCTTTTTTCCTCTTTTATTAAATATTTATTTTATTTTTTATTTTTGTGTGAGAGAGAGAGAGACAGAGTGTGAGTGGGGAAGGGGCAGAGAGAGAGGGAGACACAGAATCAGAAACAGGCTCCAGACTGTGAGCTATCAGCACAGAGCCCTACGTGGGGCTTGGACTCACATACCACGAGATCATGACCTGGGCGAAAGTTGGACGCTTAACTGACTAACCACCCAGGCACCCCTCTCTTTCTCTCTCTCTCCCCCTTTTAAATATTTGTTTATTTATGTATTTATGTATGTATTTATTTATTTATAGAGAAAAAGAGATCACATGCAAGCGGGGGAGGGGCAGAGTGGGAGAGAGAGAATCCCAAGCAGGCTCTGAGTTGTAAGCACAGAGCTCAACATAGGACATGATCTCATGCACTGGGCTTGATCTCATGAACTGTGAGATCATGACCTGAGCTGAGGTCAAGAGCCAGATACATAACCAACTGAGCCCCCCAGGCACCCCATGTTGCTTCTTTCTCTTAAACATTAGCTTACCACCTTCATGGTCTCCATTGCTATTACCTCATTTTGGGGGAGCATTTCTCATCTAGTTGATTGCAAAATTTTTTGTTTGTTTTTTTTACCTCCTTTTCAAAGATCCTTTACCCTGGGTATTTCTGGGTATTTTTGGAAGGAAAATTCTTTTTTTAATTGAATTATAATTGACATAAAATACTATATTAGTTACATATATAAAAGATAGTGATTTAATATTTTTATACATTTCAAAATGATCACTATGATAGATCTAGTTATCATCTGTCACTATATAGTTTTTACAGTATTATTGGCAATGTTCCCATATTCTGTATATTACACCCCTGGTTTCATAACTGGAAGTTTGTACCTCTTAATTCCCTTTACCTATTTTGCATATTGCCAATCCTCCTCCCCCTCTGGCAACCTCTGGTTTGTTCTCTGTATCTGTGAGTATATTTCTGTTTTGTTTTGTTTTTTAAGTTCCATATATAAGTGAAATATATGGTATTTGTCTTTCTCTGACTTATTTCACTTAGCATCATACCCTCTAGGTCCATCCATGTTGTCACAAATGACCAGATTTCATTCTTTTTTATGACTGAATAGTATTTTATATAATATATATAAGTAAATGTACATATGTACATATATATGTGTCATTGTCACCAAAAAATTAGGATGAGATTGCAAAATTGGCATCCTCCAGCACTTCAGTCCCAGATAAAGTCCCTGCAAGGTGCCTACCTCTTTGGCATCTGCTTTAAAACCAGTAGGTGTGTCTCCCTTATTATGGTCTAGGTGTTTTTCTATATGTTGCTTTTGTGTTGGATCTCAGGGTTAGTTTGCTCATGAGTCATTTAAGAGTGGGATCTCTGGTCTCTACAGTTCTTTATGGTTCTATGATTCTCCTGTTTTTATTCCGCGTAGATTTTCAAAACCAGATGTTTTTGGGCTTTTCTCGTGCCAGCCCTTGCGGTTGTGTTCCTTGGTGTGGGGCACAATCCCTTCATTCCTGGAGGGAGTGTTGCATATTTGTGAGATCCCTCTCACTTGTGGGGTCGCTGTGGCTGGGGTGGGTCCTGGCAAGGCTGTATCTCTAACCCTCTTACCTTTTTTCATGCTTCTCTTTGTCTTTTGTTGTGCAGGTTCTGCTTATCTAGTTCTCAGGTCCTTTTCATAGGAAAATTCTTTCATATGTGGCTGTAAATTTGTTGTGTCTACAGGACGAGGTGAATTCTGGTTCTTCCTACGTTGCCATCCTGAACACTGTCTTGAAGGGAAAATTCCGAAACTAATCTTAGCTTGACACTTCTTTGTTTAAAATCAGGGTTTCCTGTTTAAATTCCCTCTTAACCTTCAGGATGAAGTCCAGTTTTGATCTCCTTGGTAAACAAGACTCATCCCTTGTCACTTTCTCGCATACACTTAAGTGTCAGCCATATCAAAGGACATGTACCAACGTCTTTCTTGTTTTAGTGCTATTGTACATCCTCTTTAATTTAAACATTCTATCCCTCTCTTTCACTTGGGTAACTCTCACTCATCACTTAAGGTTGAAATCAAGTGACTTTAGGTAACCTTCTGTTAGCCATTCAGTTTGTTTGAGGAGTACCCCCTTAGCATTCCCCTCCTCCTCCTTCTCCTCCCCCTCCTCTTCCCTCTCCCCCTCCTCCTCCTCCGTCTTCTTCTCCTTCTTTAATAAATGGTTTTCACCCTTTTTTAAAGGGTGTTTATTTTTTTTTATAATTTTTTTAATGTTTATTCATTTTTGAGAGAGACAGAGACAGAGCTTGAGAGGGGGAGGGGCAGAGAGAGAGGGAGACACAGAATCCGAAGCAGGCTCCAGGCTCTGAGCTGTCAACACAGAGCCTGCTGCAGGGCTCGAACCCACAGACCGTGAGATCATGACCTGAGCTGAAGTCGGACGCCCAACCGACTGAGCCACCCAGGTGCCCCTAAAGGGTGTTTATTTTGAAAATGTTTGAAAATGGTTATTTTTGAGAGAGAGCGAGTGAGTTGGGGAGGGGTGGAGAGAGAGGGAGAGAGAGGATCCGAAGCAGGCTCTGCACTGTCAGCAGAGAGCCTGATGCGGGCTTGAGCCCACAAACTGTGAGATCATGACCTGAGCCAAAGTCAGATGCTTAACCTGAGCCATCCAGGCGCCTCTGCATTCCACATTTGTTATACTTATGTCAATTATGGGACTTTCTATAATGTTGTGTGTTCCTCCTGTTGTTTGTGAGCTTCTAGATGTCATCCTGTATACTTAGTGTTAGGATTGTATATGGGATACAGCAGATACTCAATGTATACATGCAGGAGTCTGGTGAATGCATGGAAGCAGAAATATCCCCAAGCATGAGGAAAAGACCTTCCTAGCTAGAGAGCTGTGTGTGTTTTGAGTGTTTTTGGAGAATAGCTCTACCTCTTATTATCCCAATTCACAGAGACTTTACTGATTATTTTATTTTTCTCTTTCTCTAACCATTGGCTTTCAGTTTCTGGTTCTACTTAATTTACTAAGTGGATCCCTTACTCAGGCAGTTGCAGTTGAAATTCGTAAAGCATTTAGAAATGACCCATGTTTTATACATAACATGCTCAAGCATTTTAATGTGTTCACATATGTTATCTTTATTGCAGAAAATATTTTCACATTATCATATAAATCACTACCACTTACATTGTAATTTCATCATCCTTTAAATCAATATCTAGAGCCGTATAACATTTTAATATCTTTTTTCATATTTTTCAATGCTGGAATATTATAAAGAATGAAACTTGTGCTGTCACTTATAAGATCCAGAAAACAGTCTCTAGAAATTGGTGTTGGAATTTTATACATAGAAATCCTCACTTTCCTAGTCATACAAATGTTGCTCTTCTACTTTCTTTATATTTTATTGGAATGTCACTTTTGTTGTATACTCACATGCTGTTTGTTTTGATTCAGAAAAAAAGTGTTTTCTCTAAAAGTAAAAACAAATGTTATTATAAGCTAAATTTAGATTTGTTTGGTTTTTCTAATCTGCTTTTCCCAAAATTGTTGGTCAAGCACAAATTCATACAAAATACTCTAGAGAGTTCAAATTAAAATTTTGTTTCTATTCTGTCAAAGACCATGATCTGTTTTTTGAGAATCTTCTGTTGTTTTGCTTAACTCTGCTAGTACATTTTATATTTTGCTTAAATTAGTTGTTTTGCTTAACTCTGCTAGTACATTTCATATTTTGCCTAAATTAAATTGTTAAAAATTTTTTTTTAAATGTTTATTTATTTTGAGAGAGAGAGAGAGCGAGAGAGAGAGCGAGAGAGAGAGAGAGAGAGAGAGAGAGACAGAGCACGAGAGGGGAGGGGCAGAGAGAGAGAGACACAGAGTCCGAAGCAGGCTCTAGGCTCCACGCTGTCAGCACAGAGCCCAACATGGGGCTCGGACTCATGAACCATGAGATCATGACCTGAGCCAAAGTCAGATACTCAACTGACTGAGCCACCCAGGTGCCCTAAATTGTTTTAACATTAGATGTTACTACCATTAGCCTGGTTATGAGGTTAAATTTACATGTGTTTCAGCAAGAGATTTCCATTTTGGTCATATCAAGAAAATATCATGTATAATCTCTGAAATACTTGCAAGAGTATTACTGACAAAAACACAATTGTGGTTATATCTTCTTAGAAAAAAATTCGCATTATTCATGTGCTGTACATGATCAATAGAATGCTGGAGTTTTCACCCAAGTCCTGGCTTATATGAATTTTATCAACCATCTTAACATAGCTATCCTAGGTTTGCCCTGACACTATTTTAAAACAATGGCTAAAATGGAAGTCCACTTATTTTCTTCACCTAAGTTGCAATTTGTACCTTTTTGTACATAAGTTTTTAATTTTAATTCCAGTATAGTTAACATGTGGTGTTATATTAGTTTCAGGTGTACAATATAGTGCTTTAACAGTTCTCTACATTACTTAGTGCTCATCATGATTAACGTACTCTTTAATCCCCATTAACTATTTCACCCATCCCCCCCCCCCCCCACCTGCCCTCTGGTAACTATCAGTTTGTTCTCGATAGTTAAGAGTCTGTTTCTTGGTTTGCCTATCTCTCTCCTTTTTATCCCCCTTTGCTTGCTTTGTTTCTTAAATTCTACATATGAGTGAAATCATATTTGTCTTTCTCTGACTTATTTTTTTTAACTTTTTTTAAATGTTTATTTTTGAGAAAGAGAGCGAGTGAGCACAAGTGGGGAGGGGCAGAGAGAGAGAGGGAGACACAGAATCTGAAGCAGGCTCCAGGGTCCAAGCTGTCAGCACAGAGCCTGATGCAGGGCTTGAACTCACAAACTGTGAGATCATGACCTAAGCCAATGTTGGACACATAACTGACTGAGCCACCCAGGTGCCCCTTTCTCTGACTTATTTTGCTTAGCATTATAGTCTCCTTTTTTTTTTTTTGACTGAACAATATTCCATAGTGTGTGTGTGTATGTGTATATGTATACTATATATCTATCTATCTATATATATATATATTTATATATATATATACACATTGTATATACACAATGTATATATATATATATATCAATTCTTTGTTACATCTTCTTTATCAATTCATTTATTGAAGGACACTTGGGCTGTTTCCAAAATTTGGCTATTGTAAATAATGCTGCAATAAATATTGAGGTGCATGTATCCTTTTGAATTAGTGTTTTTTTAATTTTTTGGGTAAATACCTAGTAGCGTGATTATTGGGTAAATATGTTAGTTCTATTTTTAACTTTTTGAGGAACTTCCATACTGTTTTCCACAGTGGCTATGCAGTTTGCATTTTTCCTAACAGTGCAAACGAGTTCCTTTTTCTCCACATCCTCACCAACACTTGTTGTTTCTTGTGTTTTTAATTTTAGCCATTCTGACAGGTGTAAAGTGACATCTCGTAGTTTTGATTTGTATTTCCCTGATGATAAGTGATGTTGAGCATCTTCATGTTTCTGTTGGCCATCTGGATGTCTTTTTTGGAGACGTTCATGTCTGTTTTGTCTTCTGCCCATCTTTTGATTGGATTATTATTTTTTGGGGGGTGTTGTGTTGTATAAGTTCTTTATATATTTTGGATATTTACCTTTTGTCAGATATGTCATTTGCAAATATCTTCTTCCATTCCACAGGTTTCCTTTTAGTTTTCTTGATTGTGTCCTTCTCTGTGCAGAAGATTTTTATTTTGAGGTAGTCCCAGTAGTTTATTTTTGCTTTTATTTCCCTTGCCTCAGGAGACATATTGGGAAAGAAGTTGCTATGGCTGATGCTAAAGAAGTAATTGCCTATGTTCTTTTCTAGTATTTTGATGGTTTCGGGTCTCATCTGAAAGGTGAGGTCTTTAAACCATTTAGGTCTTTGATCCATTTAGAGTTTGTTTTTGTGTTTGGTATAAGAAAGTGGTCCAATTTCGTTCATTTGCATTAGCTGTCCAGTTTTCCCAACACCATTTGTTTAAGACACTGTTTTTTTTTCCCCATTGGATATGCTTTCCTGTTTTGTTGAAGATTAATTGACCATGTAACTGTGGGTTTATTTCTAGCTTTTCTATTCTGTTCTATTGTTCTAGGTGTCTATTTTTGTGTCAGTACCATACTGTTTTGATTACTGCAGCTTTGTAATATAATTTTAAGTCTGGAATTGTGATGGCTCCAGCTTTGCTTTTCTTTTTCAAAACTGCTTTTGCATTTTGGGGTCTTTTGTGGTTCCATATAAATTTTAGGATTGTTTGTTCTAGTTCTGTGAAAAATGATGTTGGTATTTTGATAGGAATTGCTTTGAATATGTATATTGCTTTGGGTAGTATAGACATTTTAACATTATTTGTTCTTCTCATGAGCATGGCATGTCTTTCCATTTCTTTGTGTCATATTCAATTTCTTTCATCAGCGTTTTATAGTTTTCAGAGTACAGGTCTTTTGCCTCGCTAGTTAAGTTTATCCCTAGGTGTTTTACTATTTTTGGTGCAATTGTATGGGATTGTTTTCTTAATTTCTCTTTCTACTGCTTCATTAATAGTGTGTAGAAATGCAACAGATTTCTTTACGTTGATTATGTATCCTGTAATTTTACTGAATCTACATATGAGTTCTAGTAGTTTTTCTGTGGATTCTTGGGGTTTTCTGTATATAGTATAATGTCATGTGCAAAGAGTGAAAAGTTTACTTGTTCCTTACAATTTGGATTATTTTTATTTCTTTCTGTCGTCTGATTGCTGTGGCTAGGAGCTCCAGTACTTTGTTGAATAAAGGTGGTGAGAGTAGACATCCTTGTCTTGTTCCTGAGCTTAGGGGAAAATCTCTTAGTTTTTTTCACTATTGAGTAGGATGTTGGCTGTGGGTTTTTCATAACAGGCCTTTATTATGTTGTGGTATGTTCCCTCTGAACCTACTTTGCTGAAAGTTTTCTCATAACGGATGTTGTACTTCATCAAATGCTTTTTTGGCATCTACTGAAATGATCAAATGGTTTCTATTCTTTCCCTTGCTGATGTGATATATATTATGTTGGTTGATTTGCAAATATTGAACCACCCTTGCATCCCAGGAATAAATTGTGGACGATTTTTTCTTAAATGTATTGTTGGATTTGGTTTGCTAGTATTTTCTTGACGAATTTTGCATCTATATTCATCAGAGATGTTGGCCTGTAGTTCTCTTTATTTGTGGTGTCTTTACCTGGTTTTGGTATCAGAGTAATGTTGGCCTTATGGAATGAATTTGGAATTTGGAAGTATTCTCTCCTCTTCTTTTTTTGGGAATAATTTGAGAAGAATAGGTGTTATCTCTTCTTTAAATGTTTTGTAGAATTCATCTCTGAAGCTATCTGGTCCTGGAATTTTGTTTTTTTGGAATGATTTTTTTTTGGGGGGGTGATCATTTTGATTAGTGATTGAATTTCTTTGCTGGTAATTGGTCTGTTCAAAATTTCTATTTCTTCCTCATTCAGTTATGGTGGGTTATATGTTTCTAGGAATTTATCCAGTTCTCTGAGTTGTTCAATTTGTTGACCTATAATTTTTCATAGCATTCTCTTATGCTTGTTTATATTTCTGTGGTGCCGGTTGTTATTTCTCCTCTTTTATTTGTGATTTTGTTCATTTGAGTCTCCTCTCTCTCTTTCTCTCATTCCTCCTCCTCTTCCTTTCCTCCTCCTCTTCTTCTTCTTCTTCTTCTTCTTCTTCTTCTTCTTCTTCTTCTTCTTCAATGAGTCTAGCTAGAGTTTTATCAATTTTGTTGATCTGTCAAAGAACCAGCTCTTGGTTTCATTGATCTGTTCTATTGTTTTTCTAGTTTCTATATCATCTATTTCTGTTCTAATCTTTATTGTTTTCTTCTTTCTGCTGGTTTTGGGTTTAGTTTGTTCTTCTTTTTCTAGCTCCTTTAGGTGTAAGATTAGGTTGTTTATTTGGGATTTTTCTTGCTTCTTCAGGTAGGCTTATATTGCTATAAACTTCCTCCAAGTACCACTTTTGCTGCCTTCCCAAGATTTTGGACCATGGTATTTTCATTTTATTTGTTTCCATGTAAATTTTGATTTCTTCTCATATTTTTGGTTGACCCAATCATTGTTTAGTAGCATGTTATTTAACCTCCATGTATTTGTGCTCTTTCTGGATTTTTTTCTTGTGATTAATTTCTAGTCTCATAGCATTGTGGTCAGAAAAGATGCATGGCATGACTTCAATCCTGTTGAATTTGTTGATATTTCTTTTGTGGCCTAATATACGATTTATTCTGGAGAATGTTTTCTGTGTACTAGAAAAGAATGTGTAATCTGCTGTTTTAGGATGGAGTGTTCTGAATATATCTGTTAAATCCATCTGGTCTAGTCTGTCATTCAAAGCCACTGTTGTTGCTTGTCTGGATGATCTGTCCATCATTTATTATTTTTTTGAGAGACAGAGACAGAGCACGAACAGGGGCAGGGCAGAGAGAGAGAGAGGAAGACACAGAATCCGAAGCAGGCTCTGGGCTCTCAGTCCAGAGCCCAATGTGGGGCTCGAAATCATGAGCCTTTGAGCTGTGAGATCATGACCTGAGCAGAAGCTGGCCACTTAACCAACTGAGCCACCCAGAAGCCCCTGACCTATTATTATAAGTGGGGTGTTAAAGTCCCCTACTATGATTGTATTGCTATCACAATTAGTTCTTTTATATTTGTTATTAACTATTTTGGTTAAATATTTGGGTGCTTAAATATTTATAATTGTTATATCTTCTTGTTGGATTATCCCCTTTATTATTACATAGTGTCCTTCTGTCCTTCTTTGTCTCTTGTTACAGTCTTTGTTTTAAAGTCTGTTTTGTCTAATATATGCATTGCTGCTCTGGCTTTCTTTTGACATCCATCTGCATGATAAATGTTTCTCCATCCCTTCACTTTCCATCTGCAAGTATCTTTAGGGCTGAAATGAGTCTGTTGTAGGCAGTGTAAAGATGGGTCTTGTTTTTTAACCCACTCTGTCATCCTTTGTCATTGATTGGAGCATTTAGTCCATTTACATGTAAAGTAATTATTTCCTCCTTTTCTCTGCCATTGTGGTGTGTGTGGTTGACTGTTCCTTGCTATGTCTTCTCACAAGACTTTCAAGATCGAGTGATTCGTGGTCAAGAAACAAAAACAGATCATCCCATTCCCTGGTGAATTTGGATGAAAGCTGGTAATAAAATCTGGTTCAACTCCAAGAAGAAGCATTGAAAAAGAACCAACCTGGGTTCATAAGGGATAACACATGAAATGTCACACATATTTATGTTGCATGAAGGTTATGTGCTCATATCCTATCCCTAAGTAAACATCACTACTACCTGAACAATACACATGTTTTATTGGGGAAATGATTTTTCTCTGTTACTATGCTTCCGTACCAGTAGGTTGGTTCAGGATTAAATATGTGAGGCCTTTTGTTTGAAAAAAAAGGGAAGTAATTATTGATATGTATTTATTGCCATTTTGGTACTTGTTTTATAGTTTTTCTTTGATCCTTTCTTCTCTTGCTCTCTTTTATGCTTTTCTAGCTTTTTTAGTGATATTCTTCGATTCCTTTCTCTTCATTCTTTGAATATCTATTATTGGTTTTTGATTTGTGGTTGCCATTAGGTTTGCATATAACATCTTCCACATACAGCAGTCTATGTGAAGTTGATGATCGCTTAAGTTTGAACCCATTCTTTACTTCTCTCACCCACGTTTTAGGTATATGGTGTCATATTTTACATCCTTTTATTTTGTGAATACCTTGACAGATTTTTGCAGATATACTTATTTATACTGATTTTGTGTTTCCTACTTTTCATATTCCCATTATGGTTGTTCTGTTCAACTCAGAGAGTCCCCTTTAATATTTCTTGTAGAGCTAGTTTAGTGCTCCTGAACTCCTTTAGTTTTTATTATCTGTAAAGTTATTCTAGTTTTATTTATCTATTTTTAAATTATTTTTTAAAATTTGCATCCAAGTTAGTTAGCATATAGTGCAATATTGCTTCTAGGAGTAGAATCCAGTGATTTGTCACCTACATATAACACCCAGTGCTCATCCCAACAAGTGCCCTTCTTAATGCCCTTTTCCATTTCGCCCATCCCTCCACCCAAAACCCCTTCAGCAACTCTCAGTTTGTTCTCTGTATTTAGGAGTCCCTTTGTTTTGTCCTCCTCCCTGATGAGTGATGTTGAGCATTTTTTTCATGTGTCTGTTAGCCATCTGGATGTCTTCTTTGGAAAAGTGTCTATTCATGTGTTTTGCCCATTTCTTCATTGGATTATTTGTTTTTTTTTTGGGTGTTGAGTTTGATAAGTTCCTTATAGATTTTGGATACCAACTCTTTATCTGATATGTCATTTGCAAATATCTTCTCCCATTCCATTGGTTGCCTTTTATTTTTGCTGATTGTTTTCTTCTCTGTGCAAAAGCTTTTTATATTGATGAGGTCCAATAGTTCATTTTTGCTTTTGTTTCTCTTGCCTCTGGAGACATGTTGAGTAAGAAGTTGCTGTGGCTGAGGTCAAAGAGGTTTATGTGTGCTTTCTCCTCTAGGATTTTGATAGCTTTCTGACTTATGTTTAGGTCTTTCATCCATTTTGAGTTTATTTTTGTGTGTGGTGTAAGAAAGTGGTCCAGGTTCATTCTTCTGCATCTCGCTGTCCAGTTTTCACAACACCATTTGCTGAAGAGACTGTCTTTATTCCACTGGATATTCTTTCCTGCTTTATCAAAGATTAGTTGGCCATAAATTTGTGGGTCCCTTTCTGGGTTCTCTATTCTGTTCCATTGATGTATGTTTCTTTTTTTGTGCCAGTACCATACTGTCTTGATGATTACAGCTTTGTAGTATAGCTTGAAGTCTGGGATTGTGATGCCTCCAGCTTTGGTTTTCTTTTTCAGGATTTCTTTGACTATTCAGGGTCTTTTCTGTTTCCATACAAATTCTAGGATTGTTTGCTCTAGCTCTGTGAAGAATGCTGGTATTATTTTGATAGGGATTGCATTGAATATGTAGATTGCTTTGGATAGTATCGACATTTTAACAATATTTGTTCTTCCTATCCAGGAACATGGAATCTTTTTCAATTTTGTGGTGTCTTCCTCAATTTCTTTCATAAGGTTTCTATAATTTTCAGTGTATAGATTTTTAACCTCTTTGATTAGGTATATTTCTAGATATTTTATGGTTTCTGGTGCAATTGAAAATGGGATTGATTCCTTGATTTCTCTTTCTGCTGCTTCATTATTGGTGTATAGAAATACAATTGATTTTTCTGTGCATTAATTTCATATCCTGAGACTTTGCTGAATTCATGTATCACTTCTAGCAGTTTTTTGGTGGAATCTTTAGGGTTTTACAGATAGAGCATCATGTTGTCTGCAAAGAGTGGACATTTGCCTTCTTCCTTCCCAATTTGGATGCCTTTTATTTCTTTGTGTTGTTTGAATCCTGAGGCTAAGACTTCCAGCATTATGATGAATAACAGTGGTGAGAGTGGGCATCCTTGTTGTGTTCCTTGACCTTAGGGAGAAAGGTCTCAGTTTTTCTCCGTCATAGTAGTGGTGGGTCCTTCGTATATGACTTTTGTGATCTTGAGGTATGACCCTCTATCCCTACTTTCTTGAGGGTTTTTATCAAGAAAGGATGCTGTATTTTGTCAAATGCTTTTTTGGCACCTATTGAGAGGATCATATGGTTATTATTCTTTCTTTTGTTAATGGGATGTCCCACATTGATTGATTTGCAGCTATTGAACAAGCCCTGCATCCCAGGTATAAATTCCACTTGGTTGTGGTAAATAATTCTTTTAATGTATTGTTGGATCTGTTTGGCTAGTATCTCGTTGAGAATTTTTGCATCCATGTTCATCAGGGAAATTGGTCTGTAGTTCTCCTTTTCATTGGGGTCTTTGTCTAGTTTTGGAATTAGGGTAATGCTAGCCTCATAGAATGATTTTGGAAATTTTCCTTCCATTCCGATTTTTTGGAACAACTTCAAAAGAATAGGTGTTAACTCTTCTTTAAATGTTTGGTAGAACTCTGCTGGCAAGCCATCCAGCCCTGGAGTCTTATATTTTGGGAACTTTTTAATTACTAATTTAATTTCTTTACTGGTTATGGGTCTGTTCAGATTTTCTATTTCTTCCTGTTTCAGTTTTGATAGTTTATTAATTTCTAGGACTCAGTCCATTTCTTCCAGTTTGCCCAACTTATTGGCATATAATTGCTCATAATATTCTTTTATTATTGTTTGTATTTCTGCAGTGTTGACTGTGATCTCTCCTCGCTCATTCTTGGTTTTATTTATTTGGGTCCTTTCCTTCTTTTTGATCAATCTGGCCAGGGGCTTATCAATTTGATTAATTCTTCCTAAGAACCAGCTCCTGGCTCATTGATCTGTTCTACTTTTCTTTTTTTCTTTTTTTTTTTTTTTTTGGTTTCGATAGTATTGATTTCTGCTCTGATCTTTATTATATCCTGTCTTCTGCTGGTTTTGGGTTTTATTTGCTGTTCTTTCTGCAGCTCTTTAAAGTGTAAGGTTAGGTTGTGTATCTGAGACCTTTCTTTCTTCTTTAGGAAGGCCTAGATTGCTATATACTTCTCTCTTATGACTGCCTTTGCTACACCCCATAGGTTTTGGGCTGTGGTGTTATCATTTTCATTGGCTTCCATGTCCTTTTTAATTTCCTCTTTAACTTCTTGGCTAACCCATTGATTCTTTAGTAGGATGTTCTTCAATCTCCAAGTGTCATGGTGTTTCCAAATTTTTCCTTGTGGTTGATTTTGAGTTTCATAGTGCTGTGGTCTGAAAATATGCATGGGATGATCTCAATCTTTTTGTATTTGTTAAGTGCTGATTTGTGTCCTAGTAGGTGATCTATTCTGAGAATGTTCCATGTGCACTTGAGAACAATGTGTATTTTGCTGCTTTAGGATGCAATGTTCTGAATATATCTAAGTCCATCCGGTCCAGTGTGTCATTCAAAGCCATTGTTTCCTTGTTGATTTTCTGCTTATATGATCTGTCCATGGCTGTTAGTGGGGTCTTGAAGTCCCCTACTATTATGGTATTGTTATCAATGAGTTTCTTTATGTTTGTGATTAGTTGATTTATATATTTGGGTTCTCTCACATTGGAGACATAAATGTTTACAATTGCTAGATGTTCTTGGTGGATAAACCCCTTAATTATGATATAATTCTCTTCTTCTTTATCTCTTGTTACAGTATTTAGTTTAAAATCTAGATTGTCTGATATAAGTATGGCTACTCCATCTTTATTTTGGTGATCATTAGCATGATAGATTGTTCTCCATCACCTTACTTTCAATCTTGAAGGTATCTTTAGGTCTACCTTGGGTCTCTTGTAAACAGCATATATATGGATTTTGTTTTCTCATCCATTCTGATACCCTTTGTCTTTTGATTGGAGCATTTAGTCCATTAACATTTAGAATGAGTACTGAAAGATATGAATTTATTGCCATTGTGTTGCCTGTAGAGTTGTAGTTTCTGGTGGTGTTCTCTGGTTCTTTCTAGTCTTTGTTGCTTTTCATCTTTTTTGTTTTGTCTTGTCTTTTCTCCCCTCAGAGAGTACCCCTTAAAATCCTTGCAGGGCTGGTTTAGTGGTCACAAACTCCTTTAGTTTTTGTTTGTCTGGGAAACTTTTTATCTCTCCTTCTATTTTCAATGACAGCCTTGCTGGATAAAGAATTCTTGGCTGCATATTTTTCTGATTCAGCACATTGAATATATCCTGCCACTCCTTTCTGGCCTGCCAAGTTTCTATGGATAGATCTGCTGTGAACCTAATCTGTCTTTCCTTATATGTTCAAAACTTTTTTTCTCCTTTCTGCTTTCATAATTCTTTTCTTGTCTGTGTATTTTGTGAATTTGACTATGATAAGCCTTGTTGATGATTAGTTTTAGTTGAATTTAGCGGGAGTTCTCTGTGCTTCTTGGGTTTTGATATCTGTGTCTTTCTACAGATTAGGAAAGTTTTATGATGTAATTTGCTCACATAAACCCTCTCCCCTTTCTCTCTCTCTTCATCTTCTGGGACTCTTATGATTCAGATGTTATTTCTTTTTAATAAGTCACTGACTTCTCTAATTCTTTTATCATGCTCTTTTGCCTTAGTTTCCCTCTTTTTTTTTCTGCTTCATTATGCTCCATAATTTTGTCTTCTATTTTGCTGATTTGCTGCTCTGCTTGTCCATCCTGCTGCCATGGCATCCATTTGAAATTGTATCTGGGTTATAGCATTTCAAATTTTGTCCTGAGTAGATTTTACTTGTTTTATCTTTGCAGAAAGGGGTTCCATGCTTTTTTTCTGCCCCAGCTAGTATTTTTATTAGTGTGGTTCTAAATTCTAGTTCTCACATCTTCCTTATATCTGTGTTAAGTCCCTGGCTGTCATTTCTTCCTGTTCTTTCTTTTGGGGTGAATTCCTTCATTTTATTATTTTGAAAGAAGAAAAAGAGTTAATAAAATAAAAGTAAAAAGTAAAAACAACATAAAAAATCAAATAAAAGAAACTTTCCTGGGTGTGTTTTTGTCTGGTTATTGAAAGAAGCTGGATAGAGAAAAAAGGGAAAGAAAAGAAAAAAAAAGTAAGAAAGCTTAAAAATTAAAAAAAATGTGCATAATAAAATAGAATAAAATTAAATGAAGAAAGTGAAATGGAATAAAAAACATTACAAAAAATAAAAAAAAATAGTAAAAAGAGTTAAAAAATTTTTTTAAAAAGGAAAAATAACAAATTTTTCTCTTTCTGGATCCAAGAAAAAGAAAAGAGAGGAGGAAGAAGAAAAAAAAAAGGAATAGATGGACCAGCAAACAGAATGAAACCTGAATGACATTACCTCCAGTTTCCCTTAGAACTCAAACTATGACGCACTTTATAGTCTGTATACTAAACAGACAGAGAGACTTGTGGTAGTCCTCTAGGACTTGGTTGGTGCAGTTGGACAGGGCTTGGTGTAACGACTCCATTCTCCACTAGGTGCTGCTGCTTAGTTTACTGGGGTGGATTGGTGTGGCGGGCGTGAAAGGTGAGAATGGCAGGACCGCTCTGACATCCCTGCCTACTACTGGGGATTCACCCTTCCTCCCTACCAGAGCACTGCCAGGTATTGAGCTCTGGAACTTACAACTCTGCACTCCTCTGTTTATAGAGTCCTTATGGTATTGAAACCCTCTCCTTTCTCCCCTTCAATGGTGTTGGGGAATAGATTTCTTGTTCAGTCTTGTGAGTGTTTCCACTCTTTCCCTTTCTTTCCAGCTACTTTTGGGGAGAGTGCTTTTCTTGTACTCTCCCGATATTCTTCACTCTCCCCCTCTTTCTCTATCCTCTCTCTGCAAAAACAGCTCCCTACCCTCCACACCTTTTGTTTCCTCTAGTTCACCTCTCTGAATCGTGTACCTGATGAGTTCTGTGACTCAAGTTATGTAGATTGTTGTGTTAATCCTCAGATCAGTTTCCTAGGTGTGCAGGGTTTGGTGCTGATCTAACTGCATTTCAGGGACAAGAGAAGGAGAACTTCCATGCTGCTCCACCATCTTGGCCCCTCCGCTGTCTGTAAAATTCTTTATGTCTCTTTCTATTCTGAATGATAGCCTTTCTAGATAGAGTATGCTTAGCTGCAGATGTTTCCCTTTGAGCACTTTGAATATATATCAAGCCACTCCTCCTGGCCCTGGATAGCCTTATGGAGTTTCCCTTGTATGCAACTGTCTTCTTTGCTATTGCTTTAAAACATTTTTTTTTTCGTTATCACTCCTTTTTCCATTTTAATTACTATTTGTGTTGGTGTTGACCTCCTTGGGTTGATTTTGTTGGGGTCCCTCTGTGCCTCCTGGATCTGGATATCTGTTTCCTTCCTCAGATTAGGGAAATTTTCAGCTGTTATTTCTTCAAATATGTTTTATGCCCCCTTTTATCTCTTCTTTTTCTGGTATCCCTATAATATGAATGTTATTACACTTGATAGAATCACTGAGTTCTCTAAGTCCATTATCACTTTGCATAATTTTTTTCCTCTCACTTGGTCAGCTGGATTACTTTCCAATTCTGTCTTCTATGCCATTAATTCATTCCTCTAATTCCTCTACCCTCTTATTCTATCAATTTTATTTTTAATTTCAGTTATTGCGTTCTTCATATCTTTGGTTCCTTTTTAAAATTAAAAAAAATTTTTTTTAAATGTTTATTCATTTTGAGAGACAGAGAGACAGAGCATGGGGGGGGGGAGGGGCAGAGAGAGAGGGAGACACAGTATCCGAAGCAGGCTCCAGGCTCTGAGCTTTCAGCACAGGGCCCAATGTGGGGCTCAAACTCATGAGCTGTGAGATCATGACCTGAGCTGAAGTAGGACGCTTAACCCACTGAGCCACCCAGGTGCCCTAAAAATGTTTTATTATTTATTTTTCAGAGAGAGAGAGAGAGAGAGACAGACAGACAGACAGACAGATAAAGCATGAGCTGGGGAAGGGCAGATTTTGTTCTGTTCTTTCATTTGAAACATACTCTGCTGTCTCTTCATTTTGCCTAACTTTCTATGTCTGTTTCTCTGTGTAAGGAAAGTGATTTATCTCTCTTGCTCTTGAAAGTAGTAGGCAGGCAAATATTTTTAACAAAATGGCACTGATCCTCTTCATCAGGGGGAGTGCAACCACTGCAGAGGTCCAGCCAGCTGGGGCCACTCTACGAAGCCTGTGTGGGCAAGGTTGCAGCTTTAACAAGGTGCCTGCATTGTCCACAGGAGATCAGGAGATGGGAACTCAGGAGTTGCAGTGTTGGCAAGGTTTGTACCAGTCTTCTGGTGGAGAGGACCCACGGAGTCAGGACTGAAGCAGGTCCAGCTGAAGGGGGTGGGGCATGGTGTAAGCAAGTTAGGTAGTGAATGCCAGCACTGCACTGGACCCCACAGGTGACAGTGTGATTATACTGGGGGGTGCTTAGTTGGGGGTGGGGATGAGAAGGTGCCTATCAAATCCTTTGTTCTTGGAGAAATTCCTGAGTTAACTCTGAAATTATTAACTAACTCTTCCCTCTGTACGCCCCAGGCATTTTTCTCAAATTGCTGCTTGTTGTGCTGTCCCTTTTTGGGCAGGAATTCAGCTTCCTATTGCCCTCTGGGCTCTCCCAGAGCCAAGCTACTGATTTTTAATATTCCAGGCTTTAATTTCTGCTGGTTGTAAGAACTCTGGAAATTCAGTTTCTGTGATTCACAGCCAAATGCTGTCGGGATTCATCTTCCCTGTGTTGGCTTCCCAATGTGACTATCTGTTTCTGACCCCTTTCTGCACCTGTAGCTCCCTCCCTTCAGTGGCTAGCCTGGTGGGGGGTGAGCTCTCCACTGCATCTCTCTCTTGGTACTCTCTTTGATGTGGTCTCTTCTCTATCTTTAGTTGTGGAGTTTGTTTTCCTAGCCATTGTGTTATTTTCTGGGTTATTTGCACTATGAGTGTTATCTAGTTGTATCTGTTGGATGAGGTGACTTTAGTGTCCTCCTACTCCACCATCTTCCCTGGAAGTGCCCTGCAATTTGTACTTTTTTTTAAGGTTTATTTTTGAGAGAGAGAGAGTGCAAATGGAGAAGGGGCAGAGAGAGAGGGAGACAGATCTGAAGTGGACTCTACACTAACTGTAGTGAGTCCGATGGTGGGGCTCAAACTGATGAACCGTGAGATCATGACCTGAGCCAAAGTTGGACACTCAGCTGGCTGAGCCACCCAGATTCCCTGCAATTTGTACTTTCTATGAGAGGTATAAAACTAATGATAAACTACAAAATTTGAACTTCAAGAATAGGTCTGTGGTAGTAGATCACTCTGGATGTGGGTTATAAAGGTATATAAAGGTATATATTGTCTCTCGATAATTCAAAAATAACAAAATTGGCTAAAAGTTGGTGTGCTCTTCATGGTCACCATGCACCAGCAATTCTAATGCCATTGGTAAAATAATCTTTGAAAAAAAATATAAGTCTTTAGCTTACCTACGTCCTGAATAATTGCTGCAGTTAGTGTTCAACTTTAAAAATATACATTCAAATTAGCATTTTATTACTTATTCTACATGGAAGCTAATTAAAGAATTTTGATTGTATTGTTAGTTCCTGACACACAAATAGACTCAACTCTGTTCTTTGAGAGTTGGTTATTAATAGCTTGTAATTTTTCAAGCTGCTTTAGACACAGTCTCTACTCACCCATCCCTTTCTTTTTTTAATTCCTACTTTCTTATTAAAATTTGCTCTTAGCAATAGTTCTGGAATTCATTCAAATTAAAGATAAAATGATTGATAAAATTATGCAATATGGTGAGGGATATTGATATTTATCAAGTTACAACAAAGGAATGAATATGCTTTTTAGAGTTTCAGATGTCATTTAGCTGGGTGAATAGGGTAGATACTTATAGGAGGAGTAGGGCTCTTCTTGGAGTAACCTTGAAGTATACTGTATCCCATTGGTACCATATCTCTATGTGTTTTTTTCTAGCTTTTGTTTGCACTTGATAGAAATTATTTTACCTTTTATTTTTGAAGGCCATTCTGGTTTGAGCATTGGTAATATGGCCATAAGCACAATCCTGGGAAATCTTGGGGACCCAAAGCCTGAGATAATAAGAATCTACTCTGGGATTCCCTGTGAAAGTGCCCTAACTAAAGGCGTGTGTGTGTGTGTGTGTGTGTGCGCGCGTGTGTGTATTTTTAATTAAAAAGAAGGTATTTATAGAATGTTATCAGAGACACCTAAAGGTCCACAAAGAATGACACTCATATATAATATTTCATAGAAAAATCACCCACTTTCTGTAGATGAACTTTTCAAATTTTAGAAGTTCCATTGAACCCAAAGATATGGTTCATATGGGAAAAGTACACAAGGTAATAGAAGACTGTCCCTGTTAGATTCCTTCTCTTCATCTCTTATAGATTTCAGTGTCATAGTGAGTCTTTGAAATGGAGTTGGGGATCTGTTTATTTTATAATTTACATAGAAAGAAATGGAGAACTTCAAGAATTTTTTGCTTAGGGTTGACAGAGATTTCTATTGTGTCACTTTTTGATGTAAATGACTTGGTGATTATATCATTCTTGGAATTATATAAAATGAGTGAATAGTCAAAAAGAGGATGTTTGGTTTTTAAATTTAACATAGAGAAATCATGTATATTTCTTACCTAGGAACATTGTTTCCTCTTTCTGATTTCAGAGAGTAGTCACAAAAGCTCCTTGTGTTCGTTTTGAATAACAAGCCATAATGAGAGAAATCAGCCAGAAACTGGAAGCCAAATGACAGAGATCAAAAGCAAATACTTTAGAATAATAACATCTATGAAAAATCTATTACATTGGTACCTTCAAACCATGGGAAATCTCTAGGGGTAATTAATGAATGATGGGTAATAATAATTTAAACAAAGAAACTTTAAGAGAGAATCTTTCATGATAGTTGGAAACAGAATTAAAAAAACCAGAAGGTAGTCTCTGTGCCAGGTCATATGAATAAAGGCCAAAAATAGGATCAAAAGGATCAACTACATGGAGTTCTCTTGATAAACTGGGGGAGAAAGCCAAATTCAACAGGAAACTATTGGCACTGTAAACTACAAAAATATGAAAAGTTAGGTTTTAGATGTGTAGTGAAACATGTATCTGAGGCTTTTTAAATATCAGTAGAAAAGTAACTATAAACAGGAAATATGCTCCTTAATTTTAAATTAAAATTTTTTTAATGTTTATTTATTTTTGAGAGAGAGAGAGACAAAGTGTGAGCGACGGAGGGGCAGAGAGAGAGGGAGACAGAGAATCTAAAGCAGGCTCCAGGCTCTCAGCTGTCAGCACAGAACCTGATGCAGGGCTTGAACTCATGAACTGTGAGATCATAACCTGAGCCGAGGCCCAGTACTTAACTAGCTGAGACAGGTGCCTCTTTAATTTTAAATTTAAAGAACGAATTGTTTTATATTGTTTTTCATAGACCTATATTTTTCCATGTCAGATGTTATAAAAACTATATGTTCTCAAATATTATCTACATATTCTAAAATATTAATTAAGAGCCCAGAGTATACAATTCTGTTTAAAGAATTTATTTATTTTTAGTTTTTTTTTTTTTTTTTAGAAAGAGAGTGTGAGAGTGGAGGAGAGGGGCAGAGGGAGAGAGAGAGCGAGAGAGAATCTTAAATAGGCTCCATGCTCAACGTGGAGCCCAACATGAGGCTTGATCCCACAAGGACTGGGATCATGACCTGAGGCGAAATCAAGAGTTGGCTGCTTAACTGACTGAGCCAACCAGGTGCCCCAAGAGCCCAAAGTATATAATTCTAAGATTGTGATGACATGTTTAAAAATGTGTCCTAAAAAAAGATAAATACAAAAGTGTTCTAAATATTTAAAGCATTTATTATTATTTAAAGCAAATATTAAAGCAGAAAAAATTTTATTATAGGAGTATATCATTTTAGTTCTTAAAAGAATGTTACTATAGTAGAAGTGTGTGAACCCCAAAAAGTAATCAATTTTTATTGATTGATAAGAATGTTTTATAAATTAAGGACATGAATCTTTTGGGTGTTATATGCATTACAATATTTTTCTATTAATTTTTTTGTAACAATGGGTATTTATGGGTTTAGTACTTTTTTACTAAGTGCCAGGGGTTCTGCTTAATAATGGAACTACAACGATGAGAAAGGATCACATCTGTTACTCTTATAGTCAGATTCCTTCATTACTACTTTCTTATGAACCATCCTCAGAAAGTCCTTCCCCATCCCAATATTTAATAAATATTTACCTAGTTTTTGTCTAGTACTTGTATGAATTCAGTTTTTACATTTAAATCTTTGACATGCTGAGAATTTGTTTTGGTATATGGACCATTGAGCTTTTTTTTTTTTTCTAGCTTTATTTATTTATTTTGAGAGAGAAAGAGAGAGTGTGAGTAGGGGAGGGGCAGAGAGAGAGGGAGAATCTCAAGCAGGCTGTGTGCTGAAACTGACCTAGGGCTGTAATTCAGAAAAACTGTGAGATCATGACCTGAACCGAAATCAGAAGTTGGATGCTCAACCAACTGAGGCACCCAGGTGCTGCTGGACCATTGAACTGTTAAACAATTTTAGTAGCCTCACTCCAAACAAAACATTGTACATTTACAAGTAAAATATTTAGAAATATTTAAAATTTTTAGAATGTCTTATTTACTTCTGAATAGTATATGCTAATGTTTCCCATCCTCAACCTTCTTCCTCATTTTGTGGTAACAGATTGGTACGGGGTTGTTGGGAGAACTAGTTAGTAGGAAACTGGAAAGTGTGATTCAGAGTTTAAGTGTGCCACAGCTGAAAAAGCTCAGCTAGAAAATGTAATTCTCAGTACAGAGCTAGAGCATCTTTAAAACACAGCCACTCCTGCAAAGTTTAGCGAATGTAAATGGTTTTATTAGACATGACGCATGAAGACTAAATTGGATTTCATTCCTCATCTTGATTTAGTAATCTTCTGTGCAAGTTTATGGTGCCCTTTAGTGTGATTAAAGATCTAAATTAAACTTAAGTGTTTATTATTTAATGAGACCGTTTTAACAGCTAATGTAGAGCTCTTTGCTGATCTCAGGGTCATGCAATTCAATTGTTGTCTTCCTAAAGCAATTTTTTCTTTTAAAAATGAGAAGTGATTGGGCTCTACAGGGTATATAAGCAAATGCACTTTTCTGCATATTATGTGACATCTCACTAATCTGGTTTAATGATGAAGAGAGAAGAAAGAAAGCACCAAGTTTGAACTAATTAAAAATCTGAGTTTAATTAATAGAAAGAGGCATTGCAACACTTAAAACATATCTGATAGACCCTTGACTTTGGACAGGACATTTAACCTCTGACACTCCCCTTTCTACATTTGTAGAAGGGTGATTATACTTTGATAAATAAATAAGATCCTACATATGATGTTCTTTTGATACTATAAGATATAGTATGCACATTTACTATTGATATTATTAACTTAAATATAGACAGTCACCAAAATGAACATTATGCTTGTTCTGAGTTGGCTTTAAAGAACAGATAGCTCACATATTGATTAAAAATGGCATTTGAATACAGCCAGAGTTTTACAAAGTCTGGCTTCTAAACAGGCTAAAAATTTCTCCTTTAATTCTAATTATTCTAACATGTCTTTGAATGAAGTCACCAACTTTATGAGAAGTTTAAATGTGATATTAAGAAATATTAGTACATGGTATTTCAGTCATTATATGCATAGGCAATTAACATAAAACCTTAATCTTCTCTTTTATGTGTCTGATTGTATTTGGTATCTTTGTTTCCATTCATTTTGTTATTGTTAACTTAAATTTAAGTAGGATGATGAACAATTTCTGATTTTTCTATTCAATCCCTTTTCCATGAAATAAAACCATACTTTATATATGAAATTCATTAAAATTAGAAGAAAACATGCACTCTCTCAATTTTGAGCACAGGTGTATCCTTTGCAACTGGTTCTGTTACAAAGACCTCTGAAGTCTTAGGCGAGATAGTTTTGTGCCTTAATTTCTTCATCTTCAGAAATGAGTGTAGTAATAAGATGTACTGCATTGGGGTATTGAGAAGACTAAATCACACATTTACAACATAAACTGGTTAAGAGTAGGTATTTGGTAATTTTATTCTTTATTGTTTTATCTTGATTTCCAAAACTATGCTAAGTTTAAGTACTTTATGTTACTTTGTGCGTGGCCTCTGTGATTTTAAATGCATAGCAAAAGAATGTGTTAATCTTTAGATGAAGCTAATACAAAATTTCAACTTCAGTGTCCACCTACATAGATTAAAGTGGTCTCTAATGAATTATTGAATGTTAGCTGAGCAAGTAAATGACTGTAATTTCTGCATATTTATTTATTTGGGGAAAGGGGATTTATTTTATTTTATTTTTTTTATTAAAAAAATTTTTTTAGTGTTTACTTATTTCTGAGACAGAGAGAGAGAGACAGAACATGAGTGGGGGAGGGGCAGAGAGAGAGGGAGACACAGAATCAGAAGTAGGCTCCAGGCTCTGAGCTGTCAGCACAGAGCCCAACACCGGGCTCGAACTCACAAACCGTGAGATCATGACCAGAGCTGAAGTTGGTTGCTCATCCGACTGAGCCACCCAGGCGCCCCAAAAGGGGATTTATTTTATTAGTTTATTACTTATCCCAACTATCTCTGTTGGTGTGATCTCAGTCAACAAGAACAGTATAGTTGACCTTTTAACAACACGGGGGTTAGGAGCCCCAAACCCCATGCAGTCGAAAATCTGTGTATAACTTTTGACTCCCCAAAAACTTAACTGCTAATAGCCTACTCTTGAGAAGTCCTTATCAACAACATAAACACATAATGCATATTTTGAATGTTATATGTATTATGTACTTTGTGATTACAATGAGATAAGCTAGAGAAAATAAAATGTTATTAAAAAACTGTAAAGAAGAGATAATACATTTACAGTACTGTTCTGTAAAAAGTCTGTGCTTAGGGGATCTGCATAGTTCAAACCCATGTTGTCTAAGTATCAGCTATATTTGCTAACTCATATTGTGTATGTAGTCCATGCCTAGGTATTCGGATGAGGCAAGGACCAGGCTATTGCTAGGGCTATGTATGTATTCAGAAGAATACACAGTATTATGCAACTTAATCTGGAGAGACATTAATTATTCCTAAATTGTATGCTGTAATGCCTTGGTAATACAGAGAAAGAAAAGATGTATATAAACTGGACTAGTCAGGAATGTCCCTTGGAGGAAGTGGCATTTGAACTGTGTCTTCACTGAAATACAGACATATGATGTATTAGTCTATCAGGACAGTTATATCAAAGTACCACAAATGAGGTGGGCTGAAACAACAGAAATTTATTCTTTTATGGTTTGGAAGGCTAGAAGTCCTAAATCACAATGTCAGCAGGGTTGATTGGATGGGGAATCCGAAGGAGAATCTGTTCCATGCTTCTCTCCTAGCTTCTCGTGGCTCCCAGCATCCTGGCATCCCAAACTTGTAGCTGCGTAACTTCATTCTCTGCCTTTGTCTTCTCATGGCCCATTTCCCTGTGAGTGTGTCATCTTCTCTTCTTATAAGTACACTGGTCATACTGGATTATGTGTGTCCTAATGCTAACCAGTATGATGGAGTAGGGCCACCTAATCCAGTATGACCTCATCTTACCTTGATTATATCCACAAAGAACTTATTTCCAAATAAGGTCATATTCATAAGCACTGGGGGTAAGAATTTGAAAGTACCATTTTTTTTGTGGGCTGGGGGGAAGGAGGGGAGTGGGGAGGAGCACAATTCAACCCACAACATGCAGAGAGAAGAAGGGAAAATATCCTAGGCCAGAAAGATAGTGTGAATATAGGCAAAACATTTTTGAACTTTCCCTGTTTGTTTCTGTTGTTTACTTGAATTTGACCCTTTTTTATGGTGTCTGGGACACTGACAAATCTGAGTGCTACTTTTTAAAGAAAAATACTGAAATTTCACTTTATATTTAAATTTCACCATTTAATTATTTTTTTTGCACCAGAATATGATTTAGATGAGAATTTATTATATTTGAATACTGTAAAATTGTTAGGTAATTCTTACTTAGCGTAATACTGACAATAAAATTGAAACAACCTCATTATTTTTCACAGTGGTTCCAGGGCTAGTATTTCCTCATATTTCAGGGCAAAATTTTCATTGAATTTTTTGATCAGTTTTTCCCATTTCTCTATTAGCAGAGATTTCTTGATAAAACAATGCAAATAAGCTCTTAAACATCCAAGGAGAAATCTAATCTGAATAATTAGGTTATCAAAAGAACAAACATTATAAAAACTTCATTGAAATTGACAACTAATGTCTAGTCAGAATGAAAACAAGAACATGTGAATTCTGTACACTTAGGACAGGAAAATCAATGACAAAATGGCTTAATTTGACTCTGTGTTTCTCCTAAGTAGTAATTTTCTCTTATTTACAACAGTAAAGTGATATGATAGAATTGGAACTGAGTCTCTCTCCTTCTGTCTGGCTTAGAATTGTAGGATAATTTGTCCACATCCCCTTGGAAGATAGTGTGAACAACCAGAAAAACTGAACATGGAAGGAAACAATAGTTAAGGTCAATATATTACTTTGTTTAGCTTTTTGTGTGTAACAAACCTTTACATCAGATAATCATATATTTTATGAGCTTCTGCAATCACATAAATGCATCTTTATTTTCTTTAGGCAATTTAAACCTTTCTTATACCACTGAATACCTTCAATCAATGTTTCTAAGGCCATCTATGAATAATAATCTAATTAAGGATGAAAATGAGCAGTTAATAAAGGTCAGTGAGTCAATTAACTATTCAGTTTTACTCTTGAAGAAGTAATACAATTCTTTTTTATAGAATATGGAGCAAATCATAACAAAAATATTAATTATCATCAAATAGCTAAAGGAAAAATACACTTGGTCCCTGATATATCAAGAGTACATAAGAATGCTAATCAGAACATACCAACCAAAATGAAATATAGTTAGAGAAAAAAAAATCAAAGATAGACATTATTAGACTCTTTGGAAAGATAGGATTTAAAAATGAAATCCCTTTTATCTATGGAGTGAAAAGATATTGTAACTTTCTGTTCAAGCAACAAACGAAATTAATGGAAAATATCTGCACCCTATACTAAGACAAGACATTTTACTAGGTGCAATAGCTTCCCCAGCTTCACTTTATCTTATTCCCATATATTCATAATTTACATGGAAAGCACTTTGAAAAACAATCTGCAAAGAATGAGCTTCTTAGATGACTGTCTTGTCTCCGTGTGAAAAATGTAATCATCCATAGCAGAACCACTCTGTCTACAAATCAGTCATTAGAGCTGGAAGGTCTTAAACCAAGGGCAAACAGTTTTTTTTTTTTTAATGTCAACCATCTAAGTTATCATCACTTTTGATTCATATGATATGTGCACATGGAAAAAAAAATCTATGGACATATTTAGATAGACAGTGACCTAAAACCTATTATAGTTTGTCTTTGCTACATAAAATCAGGGATTGACTTAGGGGAATGCATTTGATGCATTTGTAAGCCTGGGTGGGTTATAACAGAAAATCTCCAATAATAAGAAACTCTTCAGTACAGAATCATCAATCCTTCACAGTCTTTTAAACATGGGTACGAGTTACCTAAATTTTTGGGTTGCTGTTGAATTTTTCATGTTTCAGACAACAGAAAAGTACTTGAAATGAAATCTATTTCAAGTTAAAAACATTTTTTTAATGTTTATTTTTTAGAGAGAGAGGGAGACAGAGTGTGAGTGGGGGAGGGGAAGAGAGAGAGGGAGACACAGAATCCGAAACAGGCTCCAGACTCTGAGCTGTCAGCACAGAGCCCGACGCAGGGCTCAAACCCATGAACCTCAAGATCATGACCTGAATTGAAGTCAGATGCTCAACTGACTGAGCCACCCAGGCACCCCTACTTCGAGTTTTTTTTTAAGTTTAACTACTTTGAGAAATTGCTAAAAACAAAGAGTAGCTAATAATTTGAATCTTAGAATTTGATTGGCAACACTAAGTTGAAACAGAGATAATATTAGGTGCCTGGGTGTGTGTGTGTGTGTGTGTGTGTGTGTGTGTGAGAGAGAGAGAGAGAGAGAGAGAGAGACAGAGAGAGAGAGAGAGAAAGAGATTGAGAGGGAGAGAGAGAGAGAGAGAGAATGTAGGAGAGAGAAGTGGGAGGAGGGAGAATTGTGATAAAATATTGGGATAGTGCACAAAATCTTGAAAATGCATCAATGCCCCATCCCCCTCCTGCCCAGATGCACTATAGTATAGAGTATCTTGATATACCTTTTACCTTCTGCCTGGGGTCTGAGTTTGCAATTACTCTTTTCTACCTTCACTTGTTCCCTAAATCACTCTTCTGTGTCCTTTATTTATCTTCCATTTTCTTGTTCTCACATTGTCATTTACTAGTCGTTATCCTGTTTAACCTTTACTATCTAGCCTGTTGAACATGTCAGAATAAAGCACTAAATGAATCTTGCAAACAAGCCCTTTGGTATGTGCAAAGAAAAAAAGATTCTGGATTATAGTTTCCTCTCTAAACTTGAAATTTCTAAATTCAAGGCATGTAAAATATTATACAAACATATAATTTTCATTCACATGATATATTCCTCACATTTTGTATTTAACAAAGAAAGTATTTCCAGTGATTTTGTTATAGACAATTTCTTCATTCACTGATTCTATAAAACCAGACTAAAGTACTCTTATTATTTGCTATTATTATTATTTTTTTAGAAAAACTCAAATCATGACATCATATTTTATACTGGTTTCCTGGATAATGAATACAAAAATGAGATAGAAAACCAATGTCAGAGCACTCATTCAAAAGAAAATCTTTCAGTGATTTTACCATAGGACATTTGAAATCTCAATTTCTTTGCTATCTCATGTCTGTACTCCAAATGACACCTGGCCAGTTTGGGACCTTCATGACTATCAACACTATATTACTGATGCTTACTTTTTGCTGGATCTTTACATTCATAAATTCAGTTTCCTGCTTGACATATCTGCCTGGTTATTTAGAAAGTTAGTGAATTAAGCAGGATAAAACCAAACCCTCTTGATTCTCTATCCCCTCAATCCATCTACTGCTCTTTCCCCAGGCTTCTTTATGTCAGTAAATGGCACCAGCAACCACTTACTTGCTTAAACCCCAAATCTAGGAGTTATCTTAGATTTTTCTGACCCCTTCCTTCTTGTCCATTCTTCAAGACTTGCCTATTTTACTTCCAGAGTATATCCTGAATTAACCCCATTCTCTCCATTTGTGCAACTGTCTATCTTAGACTATGGCAGTACCCTTCTAACTGGTCTCCCCTCTTCCGCCCTGGACCTCTTACCATCCATAGTGATTGTTTTTAAAAATATAAATCCTACTATATCCCTTCTCTGTTTAAAATCCTCTTCACTAGGGGCACCTGGGTCGCTCAGTTGGTTAAGCTGAGCCTAACTTTTAATTTTGGCTCAGGTCATGATCTCGCAGTTTCTGAGTTTGAGCCCTGTGTTGGGCTCTGCACTGAGAGTGCAAAGCTGACTTGGGATTCTCTCTCTCTCTCCCTGTCTTTCTGCCCTTCCCCTGCTGTCTCTCTATCTCAAAAAAAAAAAAAAAAAATCCTCTTCACTAGTAGCTTCTCAATGCTGCTGGAATAAAACCCAAATTCTTTACCTTGGTTTATATAACCTGGAAACTGCCTAACTCACCAACTACAACTCACACCATTGTACTCCTTGCCCACTACTTTTTTTAAAATCAGATGGGCTTTTTTGGTTTCTTTTTTACATGCTAATCCTCGTCCTTCTTTAGGTCCTTTGCAAAACACTGCTGTACCTGTAATGATCATCCCCTGATCTCTAGTGGCTCTGTCTAATCATTCAGAATTTAGCTTAAATATTACCTTCTCCAAAAAGCACTCCTTGAAGTTTGATATAGCTACCTAGTCAACTAATTCATGCTTCAGAGACTAACTAGGGTGTAGTGGTTCTTGCCCATGGAACTAAGGTCTAAGTCCAGCCTTCCAGCTAGTAACTCAGCTGGAATATCATGATAGAATTATCAATGACTTCAGGAATATCATGATAGAATTAAGTCAGGGTGGCTAATCCTCACTCTGGAATGAAATTTGATTAGTGCTGATGAGTTTTATGGTAACTCCATTATCTTTGCCAGTGATTGGCTTTGGTTGAGGAGATGACATCCTCTGAACCAGTGAGACAGGACGTAGAGTCTGAGTGTTTCTGAGAATATTTTTGTCCTTCTTACCAACCAAATGAATAGTGTCTTGCTTTATTTCAGCTGTTTTTGGTCATAATGACTTTATGACAAATATATTTGATTAATAATCATAGATAACAAAATCACACATTTATTCTTCCCAGACTGACAAATGATTGCAGAGCTCTTCACATATGAAAAGTCTCAGAATATTCATTCATTCATTCACTCTTCCAAGAATTAATGAGCACTTAGAATGATTCACATTTTATTGATTCACTTAACAGACATAACTAACAAGCTAAGTCAGGTCAAACAGATAATTTTTCAAAGTGAAGTTACAGTACTAATTAGTGGAGGGAGTATTTAGCAGTGACCTTGAAGGAGGAAATATACTTGCTAAGCTTCAGGGTCCTGAAGGACCTTCTTAGAAGTAGTTTCAACTACTTTCCTTCTCAAAGGAGATAAATTCAAATTTGGGAAATTATCATAATTTCTTTGGTTAGTGTCTGAAATTTTAAAGTCATGCTAATTTTCAGAGATGATGTGGATTTAATGATTTTATCTTCTGAGAGATAATTTGCCTCTGGTCAGTTTCTGTCACAGTTAATCAGTATGTTTTGTGCCATTTTCTAATATATAAACATGGTTTCCCACTATTGTAGAGGGCATAAAACATTATTAACAAGCACACAGGCACCAGTGGATAAGTAGAACTTATAGGTAGAGTCCATTAATTAAAGACAAGTGGGGTAAACTTTACACATTCTGCTAGTAACAACTTTTTAAAGAAATTCCAGGCCATGAGACCAACATTACTCTTTTAAAGCCACTTTAAAATGGTAACCATTTGAAGTGAAACTGAGTCCTAGTTTCACTTCTGCAGTATGCTATCTGTGTGATGTTGGCAAATTCCAGTCTTCACTTCAGTCAAACAGATATGAGCTCAATTGCTCTTCCTCCACCATAGATTAATAAAGATGATAAAATGAAATACAAATGTGTTAAGTTTCTTTGAAAAATCAAATGTGATATACAAATTTAAGTTTTTGAGAATTATGATTATTGCCATACATACAATTTAAGAGTTTCAATAGTGATGTTCAAGTGTGAAATATTTTTCATATTTGCTTTTCTATCTCAGACCTCTCCTCCCCTTGCCAGTCACTTCTAGTTTAAACCGGTTTCATTTCAATCAACTTGGGATACTGTGTCTGTTTCAAAGCCCCTTTCCCAGGATTTGGGCAGAGTTCCCTCACAGCTGCAGAGTCCCACTGACCAAAGGAAGGCTGCTGTCTGAACTTGGCCCCATCTCTCCTCTCAGGTCACTACATTCATACAGCTGCAGAAGCTGCAGGTGCATGTATGTTAATGTCTGCTTTTACGAATGACCATGACTGGTCATGGCAATTGTGATCTCTTCTTCCTTTGGGCATTATTGTTTCTTTACCCAACACCAGCTGTCCACTGTCTCCCTCTATGCCTCTGGCCTGTCAGTGTTGGCTCCCTCGTTATCATATTTGTTAGTTCTTCTGGGGAATCTGCGTCGACATTCCCTCCAGTATGGGTATTTTTTCCTAGCTTTAGCCACTTTTTATCTTTTTGGTGGGAAATCTTATAACTGGACTCTCCCTATTTCAGTGGGTAGCCTTCACAGAATGTTAACAGATGGCTTAAGCCCCACTTGCCTCGAGGAAGACTTAGACATCCATGTAGGCTAAGCAGTGGAATTGCAGAATATCTTTGTGGACTACACTCTGGCTTGTAGCTTTACATTTAGAATTTTCACATGTTCTTACAGGATGAGGTCTGTTTGCAGGCTTGTCGCTTTGAAGCTTGGGGATGGGGGACAAGAAGACCCATCCCCAAAGGAAGAGAGATAGAGGTGGGTAGGTGAAAACTGATAACTCACAAACTCTGTACAGGCGGCAGAATTGGGAGAAGGGGCTGTGTTTTGCCATAACAATCCTTTGGAATGTTACTACTTTGAAAACTTTATGGAGAAAGTACTTATTTTGCTTTTCTTTGGGTTTAGAAAGTAAATCATACACTTCTTTTTGTTCTTAGCTCTGAACTGTTTGCAGTGTAGTTTCTACCCCAGGTGGAAGACTTGGAGGTGGGGCAGAAATTTTCTTTACATCTATTCGAAAGTTCCACTTTTATAAATGCTTAATTGTCCCATGCCCTGTAAAACTTGATCCATGCCTGATGTAAAGGTCCTGGTCCTATTGGACTGTCAGTTAACTGTTTACCTGTTTTACCGGCTTGATTGGGGCTCTTGATTGCAGCAGCTGCTCAGAGGTGCACAGTAGGCATACAGTAAAGCTTGTTGCATTGATCAATGAAATAGATTAGTGAGTGAAAGAAATTCTGGAAGTGTAAAGGTAGCATTTTCCATTTAATTACTAAGTCATCAACTTTCTAGATAGCAAATACTATGGTAGAAGTTTGCTATTCTTTTTATCAAAAATGGTTTTATAAGTTTGGATCAACATACATCCAAATGTCATATACTGAGTACAAGGTAACTGACTATTCAGAAAATAGTTTTCTTTTCCATATAGCAAATGTTCTACCTAATTTCTCCCCAGAAGCCAACAGTAGGATGGATGCGGCTTAAAGTAATAAACTAAGCTCTATCTCTGTCAACCTACTTAAACATGCCTGAATTAGTATGAATTTTTTTTTCTTTTTAAGCAGTGAAATCTACAAGTGGTTTCCAGGAGTTAAGATCTTCTCATTTTTGAAGGGAGAACACTTAAAACCCCCTCCCCCATGGCTGGGTCAGAATTGTATTTCATTAAATAATCTCATGACCTTTTAGTAAATCTCATTTTATAATTTCATCCTTTGAGGGAATCATTTGTTTTTCTCATCTTCCTCTTAATTTTGTGTATATTTGTCCTTTCATTTTGGCTTTTAGAACTAATATTAACTTTAAAAATTGAGCTTAAGAAAAACCAGAGTAAGTTGTTCAATTATCCTTGACATTTCAGTAGCATTGAAATGTAAACTTTTTCACAGAATTCACAGCGTGTCCTCACCTTACTAGCTTAGCTGTTCAGTTCATGTCAATAAATTTGTCGACTCTCCTGCTCAGCAGATGCAAATGTTCAGTTATTTGCATGGTTCAAAATGAAGCCTGATTTGAGACATCCCTGAATTCATATCCATGTTCTCTGTTATGTAAAGTTTCCTGTACTATTTCCTATCTTCTGGAAAGTTTTCATTAGCTTTGCTGTTGGTACATCAAATATTTGGTTTCAAATACAGATTTTTTCCCCCACTCAACACACAAATAATGTGGGTCAGGGAGAAAACAGAGAGGCCATCTTAAGGGGCCCAAAATGGAGAAATACAGAGGCTAATATTTCAAATTCATAATAAGCAGCACAGTGACAGAGAAGCAGAGAAGGTGCAGGTTGGATGGATCTGTGGTTGGGCATTTGCAGGCAATATGGGACTGGAAAGGCACTGAGGGGCAGGGCAGAGTTGGGTATTGGCACGAGAACAGTTAGTTGGGCCTATGTTGGAAAGGGGTCTCGGCCAAATGAAGACAAGAAACTAGAACAATATAGATCAGGGTAAAAATCATCCAAATAGTGGAGTGCAGAATTGATGTGGCTATTTAAAAATAATATATATTTTACTTTCTGTATTACTCTGGTAGGGCCGTCATAACAAAAGTCTCACAGATTGGGTGGCTTAGAAAACAGAAAGATATTTTTTCACAGTTCTAGAGGCTGAAAGTCCAAGATCAAGGTGATGGCAGTGTTGGTTTCTCCTGTGGTCCTTCTGTTTGGCTTGCAGATGGCCACCCTCTTGCTATGTCCTCACATGGCCTTTGCTCTGTGGGTATGCATCCCTGGTGTTTCTATTTTTTAAGGATACCAATCATCTTGAATTAGGGCCTACTCTGACTCTTATTTTAACTTAATCACTTCTTTAAAGGCCCTATCTCTAAATCCAGTCACATTCTGAGGTACTGGGGGTTAGGGTTTCAATATATGGATTTTCAGGGGACACAATTCAGTCTCTAACACTTAGAAAAATATATTTTATTTATTTAAAACTTTTTTTAATGTTTGTTTATTTTTGAGAGAGAGAAAGACACAGAGTGCAAGTGGGGGAGGGGAAGAGAGAGGGAGACACAGAATGCGAAGCAGGCTCCAGCCTCTGAACTGTCAGCACAGAGCCCAACACGGGGCTCGAACTTATGAACTGTGAGATCATGACCTGAGCCAAAGTCAGATGCTTAACAGACTGAGCCACCCAGGTGCCCCAAGAAAAATATATTTTAAAGATATGTCATGTATGAAGTTAGTCTGTGATCTTGGAGTAGTTGTTTTCAAACATTGAAATACAAATTGCTAGGTCCCATCCCCTCCCTATGAGATTTTGATTCAGTAGATCTATGAAAGGGGCTGAGAATTTGCATTTCTAACAAGTTCCCAAGTGGTGCCAGTATTGCTGATCTTAGGACTGCACACTAGTTGGCAATTAAGGAAATTTACTATACAATGTGACCTGCTGACAGACTGAAAGAAGGAAATGGGGATTCCATGGCACTGAAATCTGCCAATACCCTGAATAAACTTGTAAGAGGATTTATGCCCAGAGACTTTGGAAAGGATTGAAAGCCTTGACTTTGGCCTGTGGGGTTCTAAGCAGAGAACCAGTTGAGCTACACTGTACCCTGACTTCTAACCCACCAAAACTGTGAGATAATAGGTGGTTCTAACACACCGCTAACAGCGGTAATTTGTCTTGACAGCAATAGAGAACTAACAGAAGAGATCATAGTTATTCTGTAAAAATCATGTGGACAGATCATTCTACCTAAATACATGATTATTCTATATGCATAGGTTGGCTTACACTTTATCAAGTCTTAAAAGGTAAGATAAAGATCTAGCAAACTGTTTCCAAGAGCATGTTCCATGGAGAAAAAATACATGGTATATCTCTCTCTAGAGGAATCACATTGCAGATTTTCACATAAAGGCTCTGCTAAGTACTTCAGCAGGGGGCGGGACAGGGGGGTAGTATTCATTGATTTGCCTAAGTCAATAGTTTTTTAGTTTTACAAATATATTTGACCCCTGAATTCTTTTTTTTAACGTTTATTTATTTTTGAGACAGGGAGAGACAGCATGAACGGGGGAGGGTCAGAGAAAGAGGGAGACACAGAATCTGAAACAGGCTTCAGGCTCTGAGCTGTCAGCACAGAGCCTGACGTGCGGCTCGAACTCGGCTCGAGACCGCGAGGTCATGAGCCGAAGTCGGATGCTTAACCAACTGAGCCACCCAGGCGCCCCACCTGAATTCTTTATAAATAAAATGTTTGTGAGCCTACCACATAAAACTCATTAAAAGCATCTAGATTTTGCTGCTCCATGGGCCATTGATATTGGGACTCTTTTATGCTAGACATGTAGGAAATAATTCCAAATCCCATTTCCCTGGGGTCAAGCTTTGGAATGTCTATTTTAAGAGATAACAATTTGTTGTGAATTTAGTAAAAAATAAATTCCCTCTCCTCATAATATATATCTAGATGTTGCAAATACCTACAGGCCAGGCAGATAATATAAATGAGTGAAGTGGGCTGTAAAACAATAGGAAGTCAGGTGTCTTCATGCAAACGTATGAGAGTTTTTGTAGAATAGATACCTCTAAGTATGGCTATGTCTAAAGATCTTGAACTTTCTTAGGTATGGCTAAATTTTGCTTCAAAGTACTTACAGAAGTTTTCACTCAAACCAGGAATATTTAAAAATTCCATCACATTTTATTTCCTTTTTTTTAGCTTCTAAATTGTTTTTATTTAATTTATTTTTAAAATTTATATCCAAGTTAGTTAGCATATAGTGCAACAGTGTTTCAGGAGTAGATTACTTAATGCTCCTTACCCATTTAGCCCATCCTCCCTCTCAGAACCCCTCAAGCAACCCTTTGTTTTCCATATTTAAGAGTCTCTTATGTGTTGTTCCCCTCCCTGTTTTTATATTATTTTTGTTTCCCTTCCCTTATGTTCATCTGTTTTGTGTCTTAAAGTCCTCATATGAGTGAAGTCATATGACGTTTGTCTTTCTCTGACTAATTTCCCTTGGCATAATACCCTCTAGTTCCATCCATGTAGTTGCAAATGGCAAGATGTCATTCTTTTTGATTGCCGAGTAATACTCCATTGTGTGTGTGTGTGTGTGTGTGTGTGTGTGTGTATGTATATATATATATATATATACATACACACACACCACATCTCCTTTAACCATTCATCCATCGATGGACATTTGGGTTCTTTCCATTCTTTGGCTATTGTTGATAGTGCTGCTGTAAACATTGGGGTGCATTTGTCCCTCAGAAACAGCATACTGTTTTTTTTGACCTTAGTTTTTTTTTTATTTTTTAAATGTTTATTTATTTTTGAGACAGAGGGAGACAGAGCATGAACAGGGGAGGGGCAGAGAGAGAGGGAGACATAGAATCTGAAGCAGGCTTCAGGCTCTGAGCTGTCAGCACAGAGCCCAGCACAGGGCTCGAACTCATGGACCATGAGATCATGACCTAGGCTGAAGTCAGATGCTTAACTGATTAAGTCACTCAGGTGCCCCTATTTTTAGTTCTTTGAGGAACCTCCATACTGTTTTCCAGAGTGGCTGCACCAGTTTGCATTCCCACCAGCGGTGCAAAAGAGATACTCTTTTTCCGCATTCTTGCCAATATCTGTTGCTGTCTGAGTTGTTAATGTTAGCCATTCTGACAGGTGTGAGGTGGTATCTCATGGTGGTTTTGATTTGTATTTCCCTGATGATGAGTGATATTTTTCATGTGTCTGTTGGCCATCTGGATGTCTTCTTTGGAGAAGTGTCTATTCATGTCTTTTGCCCATTTCTTCACTGGATTATCTGTTTCTTGGGTGTTGAGTTTGATCAGTTCTTTATAGATTTTGGATACTAATCCCTTATCTGATATGTCATTTGCAAATATCTTCTCCCATTCCATCGGTTGCCTTTTAGTTTTGCTGATTGTTTCTTTCACTGTGCAGAAGCTTTTTATTTTGATGAGGTCCCAGTAGTTCATTTTTGCTTTTGTTTCTCTTGCCTCTGGAGACATGTTGAGTAAGAAGTTGCTGCAGCCAAGGTCAAAGAGGTTTTTGCCTGCTTTCTTCACGAGGATTTTGATGGTTTCCTGTCTTACATTTAGGGTTTTCATCCATTTTGAGTTTATTTTTGTGTATGGTGTAAGAAAGTGGTCCAGGTTCATTTTTCTGCATGTCACTGTCCAGTTTTGCAGCACCACTTGCTGAAGAGATTGTCTTTATACCATTGGATATTCTTTCCTGGTTTGTCAAAGATTAGTTGGCCATACGTTTGTGGGTCCATTTCTGGGCTCTCTGTTCTGTTGATCTGAGTATCTGTTTTTGTGCCAGTACCGTACTGTCTTGATGATTACAGCTTTTTAATACAGCTTGAAGTCTGGGATTGTGATGCCTCCTGCATTGGCTTTCTTTTTCAAGATTGCTTTGGCTTTTCAGAGTCTTTTCTGGTTCTATACAAATTTTAGGATTGTTTGTTCTAGCTCTGTGAAGAATGCTGGTGTTATTTTGATAGGGATTGCATTGATATTTGTTCTTCCTATCCAGGAACGTGGAATATTTTTCCATTTTTTGTGTGTCTTCTTCAATTTCTTTCATAAGTTTTCTATATCAGTGTATAGATTTTTAACATCTTTGGTTAGATTTATTCCTAGGTATTTTATGGTTTTTGGTGCAGTTGTAAATGGGATCAATTCTTTGATTTCTCTTTCTGTTGCCTCATTATTGGTGTATAGGAATGCAACTGATTTCTGTGCATTGATTTTATATCCTGCGACCTTGCTGAATTTGTGGATCAGTTCCAGCAGTTTTTCGTGGATATTTTTTGTTTTGCATATAGTGTATCATGTCATCTGCAAAGAGTGAGTTTGACCTCCTCCTGGCCAGCTTGGATTCCTTTTATTTCTTTGTGTATTCCGATTGCTGAGGCTAAGACTTCCAACATTGTGTTGAATAACACTGGCGAGAGTGGAGATCCCGGTATTGTTCCTGACCTTACTGGGAAAGCTGTTAGTTTTTGCCGTTTGAGGATGATATTAGCATTGGGTCTTTCATGTATGGCTTTTTTGATCTTGAGGTATAATCCTTCTATCCCTACTTTTTTGAGGGTTTTTGTCAAGAAAGGATGCTGTATTTTGTTGAATGCTTTCTCTGCAACTATTGAGAGGCTCATGTAGTTCTTGTCCTTTCTTTTATTGATGTGATGAATCACACTGATTGTTTTGCAGATATTGAACCAGGCTGCACCCCAGGTATCAATCCCACTTGTTTGTGGTGAATAATTTTTTTTAATGTATTGTTGGATCCAGTTGGCTAATATCTTGTTGAGGATTTTGCATCCATGTTCATCAGGGAAATTGGTCTATAGTTCTCCTTTTTAGTGGGGTCTTTTTCTGGTTTTGGAATCAAGATAATGATGGATTCAGAGAAAGAGTTTGGAAGTTTTCCTTCCATTTCTATTTTTTGGAACATCTTCAAGAGAATATGTGTTAAGTCTTCCTTAAATGTTTGGTAGAATTCCCCTGGAAAGCTATCTGGCTCTGGACTCTTGTTTTTTTGGGAGATTTTTGATCACTAATTCAATTTCTTTACTGGTTATATGCCTTTTCAAATTTTATGTTTCTTCCTGTTTCAGTTTTGGTAGTTTGTATGTTTCTAGGAATTTGTCCCTTTCTTCCAGATTGCCCATTTTGTTGGTATATAATTGCTCATAATATTCTCTTATTATTGTTTTATTTCTGCTATGTTGGTTGTGATCTCTCCTCTTTCATTCTTGATTTTATTTATTTGGGTCCTTTCCTTTTTCTTTTTGATCAAACTGGCTAGTGGTTTATCAATTTTGTTAATTCTTTCAAAGAACCAGTTTCTGGTTTCATTGGTCTGTTCTACTGTTTTTTTGTGTTTTTTTTTTGTTTTGTTTTTCTGTTTTGTTTTTTGTTTTGTTTTGTTTTTTGTTTTTGTTTTTGTTTTTGTTTTTGGTTTCAATAGCATTGATTTCTGCTCTTATCTTTATTATTTCCTGTCTTTTGCTGGTTTTGGGTTTTATTTGCTGTTCTTTTTCCAGCTCTTTAAGGTGTATGGTTAGGTTGTGTATTTGAGACATTTCTTCCTTCTTTAGAAAGGCCTGGACTGCTATATAGTTCCCTCTTATGACTGCCTTTGCTGCATCCCATAGGTTTTGGGCTGTGGTGTTATCATTTTCATTGGCTTCCATGTCCATTTTAATTTCCTCTTTAACTTCTTGGTTAGCCCATTCATTCTTTAGTAGGGTGTTTTTCAGTCTCCAAATATTTGTTATCTTCCCAAATTTTTTCTTGTGGTTGATTTCAAGTTTCACAGTGTTGTGGTCTGAAAATATGCACGGTATGATCTCGATCTTTTTGTACTTGCTGAGGGCTGATTTGTGTCCCAGTATGTGATCTATTCTGGAGAATGTCCCATGTGCACTGGAGAAGAATGTATATTCTGCTGCTTTAGGATGAAATGTCTGAATATATCTGTTAAGTCCATCTGTTCCAGTGTGTCATTCAAAGCCATTGTTTCCTTGTTGATTTCCTGTTTAGATCATCTGTCCATTGCTGTAAGTGGGGTGTTGAAGTCCACTACTATTATGGTATTATTATCAATGAGTTTCTTTATGTTTGTGGTTAATTGATTTATATATTTGGGTGCTCTCACATTTGGCGCATAAATGTTTACAATTGTGAAGTCTTCTTAGTGGATAGACCCTTTAATTATGATATAATGCCCTTCTGCAAATCTTGATACAGTGTTTATTTTAAAGTCTAGGTAAGTATGGCTACTGTAGCTTTCTTTCCTCAACCATAGCATGGTAAATGGTTCTCCATCCCCTTACTTTCAATCTGAAGGTGTCTTTACATCTAAAGTGGGTCTTTTGTGAACAGCATATAGATGGATCTTGTGTTCTTAGCCATTCAGTTATCCTATGTCTTTTGATTGGAGCGTTTAGTCCATTGACATTTAGAATGAGTACTGAAAGATATGAATTTATTGCCATTATGTTTCTTGTAGAGTTGGAGTTTCTGGTGGTGTTCTCTGGTCCTTTCTAGTCTTTGTTGCTTTTGGTATTTATTTATGTGTTTATTTTATTTTTTTGTCTTTTCTCCCCTCAGAGAGCCCTCTTAAAATTTCTTGCAGGGCTGGTTTAGTGGTCACGTTTCCATTAATTTTTGTTTGGGAAACTTTTAATCTCTCCTATTTTGAATGACAACCTTGCTGAATAAAGAATTCTTGGCTGCATAATTTTCCAGTTCAGCCCTTTGAATATATCCTGACACTCCTTTCTGGCCTGCCAATTTTCTGTGGGTAGGTCTGCTGTAAACCTGATCTGTCTTCCTTTGTAGGTTAAGGACTGTTTTTCCCTCGCTGCTTTCCTGATTGTTTCCTTGCCTGAGTATTTTGTGAATTTGACTATGATATGCCTTGTTAATGGTCGGTTTTTGTTGAATCTCATGGGAGTCCTCTGTGCTTCCTGGATTTTAATGTCTGTGTACTTCCCCAGGTTAGGAAAGTTTTCTGCTATGATTTGCTCACTAACCCTCTACCCCTTTCTCTCTTCCTTCATCTTCTGGGACCCCTATGATTCTGATGTTGTTCCTTTTTAATGAGTCACTGATTTCTCTAATTCTTAAATCATGCTCTTTTGCCTTAGTCTTCCTCTTTTTTTCTGCTTCATTTTTCTCCATAAGTTTGTCCTCTATGTCACTGATTTGCTGCTCTGCCTTATCCATCCTTGCCGCTGTAACATCCATTTGAGATTGAAGGTCAGTTATAGCATGTTTTATTTCATCCTGACTAGTTTTTACTTCTTTTATCTCCACAGAGAGGGATTCTAATCTATTTTCGACCCCAGCTAGTATTCTTGTTATCATGATTCTAAATTTTACTTCAGACATCTTGCTTGTATCTCTGTTGATTAAGTTCCTGGCTGTCGTTTCTTCCTGCTCTTTCTTTTGGGGTGAATTCCTTTGTTTCTTGATTTTGAAGGAAGAAAAGGAATTAATAAGGTAAAAAAAATTAAAATTAAAAATTAAAAATAACACACAGACACACACAAATCAAATAAATGATGGTAGATCATAGGTGTGTTTTGGTCTGGTCGTTGAAAGGAGCTTGATAGATTAGAGAAAAAAGCAGGAGGGAAGGAAAACGTTTGAAAATTTGAAGAAATGAATACAATGAAATAGAATAAAATGAAAAGATGGAAGTAAAATAGAATTTGAAAAGTTTACAAAAGATTAAAAAATGTAAAAAAAATTAAAGAAATATTTTTAATAAAAATTGAAAGTAAAAATAATTTTTTTCTTTTTCTGTATTCAAGAAAAAAAAAGAAATGAAAAAGAAAAAAAAAAAAGAAAATTCAATAAATGGACCAGCGAACAGATTGAAATTACGTTGTTTTCCCCTATAGAAGTCAAACTATGAAGCAATTTATAGTTCATAAACTAAGCAGGTGGAGAGACTTGTGATGTTCCTGAAGAGCAAGGTTGGCCCAGTTGGAGGGGCTTAGTGTAATGGCTCTGGTCTCCATTAGATGGCACTACTTAGCTTACTGTGGTGAATTGTTGTGGCTCTTGTAGGTGTGTATGCGCATGCACAGAAGAGGTGAAAATGGTGTCACCCAGCTACCCAGTCTCTAGTATCAGAACTCTGTTTTTCCTGATCAGCAATTGTGCACCCATCCTTTGTTTCTGGCTTCTGTCCATTCCCCGCTTTTACACTGTCTGTGACCAAGCCGTCAGGTTGCCAGGTGACACCTCCCTCCTGAGTTTTATCTCAGATGTGACTGTGTTTCCCAACCCCTCACTTCTGAGGGATTGTAGCTTTGTCCTTCTCAGACCTTCTGGGGGAGGGTCTCACCGAACAAAGGCCAGGTGCTGGCTGCACCCAGGAACGTTTGTTGGACCATGCTGCTGCCGATGCCCAGAGACTGTGGGTGGGTGACAGCCCCAGAAAATGTTCACACAATTGTGTAGCAGCAGTGTTTCAGGGATTATGGAAAATCTCAACACATATCTGGCACCAGGCTTCACCCTTAATGACCTTGTTCCAGCACCAGCAAATGTGATTGTTCTCTGGGATCTGCTGGCACCTTTGCCTGTTGGGGGGGCACTGCTCAGCCTCTATGGAGTATGTTCTCAGTAGGGGAACCACCTCTCCCTGTGTGGCCTGAGGACCCCTGGACCTCACTCTGCTCCTGGGGATTTTCCCTTCTTACCAGAGCACTGCCAGGTATCTAGCTACAGAGGTTCAGACTCTGTGTTCCCTCTGTTTATAGAGTCTTAATGGAATTTAAACTCTCTCCTTTATCCTTCCTCCCTTTTTAATTCAGTCCCTGTGGCTGTTTCCACTTTTCCACTTTGTCACCAGCTTCTTTTGGGGAGGGGGTTGTCAGAAAGGGGATAGAATAAGAATTTGAATAAATGAGGCTGTCGTTTGTGTGTTCATGTGGAACAATGCCATGTCTTTTTGCCTTGAAGTTTTAGGAAAGGTCAAAGGCTGAGAGCATTTTTGGGGACTCTCACATTCTAAAGTGAGGTGCTTGGCAACCTAGGTAGCACTTGCAAAGGGGGTGGTCAAAAATGGATTTTCTTAGCAATCATCCACCACACATCCATATATCACAGAAGGTGAGGCTGAAGAGGCTGAGAGAGAGGATTTATTAGAGAAAGTTGTCAGTGTGTTGGATTATTCGTCTTCACCAACCATGCCCCCAGCGAAGGTCATGGGTAGGGGGATGTTTCCCTTTTACTTAAAATCTAGTGGAAAGTTTGTCTGTGTCCTTTTGGATGTGAGGGACTCAAGGGTTGATATTTGAGTCATGCCTGAAGAAAGCTGACCCTGTCCCTTCCTGATCATAGAGGAATGAGGGTTGTAATAGAAGCAAGCTGCACTCCCACCAGTAGTGAGGCAAAAGTGAGATTTCTTGGAGACAAATTTGGAGCCTATGGATGGTGATAATCAGAGACTTCTTCAAAACTAACCTGCCCAAGAAGACTATTGGATACTGAGATCCAAAGAAGAGAAGGTGAACACTGGGAATGTAATGGATAGCAGCAGGGAGCCAGCTGGAGGAGAGGCCCTATATGTGCCACTGGGAGTGTTGACTTGCTGTCCAAGGTCCTTACTGAGGGGGGGTCTCTGAGGTACCTGCAAAAGTCACCTCATTTCCATCCTGAAAAAAAGGATTAGGTTTGTACATCTGCCACATATATGGACACCAATCCTAGATCCTACCTAAGGCAGTTGTGTGAGACACGTTCTTTCTGTACTTTTAACCTTTTTTCCTTTGCTGTGCTTTGACCCTGGAGGGAGTGGCATATGGGAGAGGAAGCAGGGCAGGCTTACCATATCCCTTCCTTCCTTACTCGGGGTTCCCAACTGGGGTTGGATGTGATTTGAGGGAACAGAGAAGTTCTAAACTGAGTTTTGATTTTTACACTGACCTGGATAAACTTACTTGATTTTATACCTGTCCATGTTTTTTTTAAAATGCCAAAATGAAGCTTCCACTTATTTAATATGTAATAGTGACTGAAAAGCCATGGGACCTGTATCAGATTCTGTCTAGAAGGGGGAAATAATGAGTCCATGAAGCCAGTTTACTGGGGAGCAGTAAGAAGAATATAGTTGCTTTCATCTTTGAATGAGTCCAGCTCACACTCAAGAAAAGTAAGTGAAAATTGAATTAAAAAATTTTTACCTTTGATTATTAACTGAACTTTTAAATATGCCACTGTTCTGAAACTGATTCACATGAGACTCTGGATTTATTGGAATTGTATATATAAGATAAGAGAAATGGATTAGATGATCTTTCATGTCTCCTCCAAAACTGTATTTCCATGATTTTAAAAACTGATATGATGCTTTGGAGTGAATTTAGAAAAGAAACTGCTAAAAGCTAAATACCCTTGTGTGGAATTAAAATAGCTTTAGAACGGTGTGTCAGTGTATATCAGGATTGAATTTAGTGTGGGAATTAGATTCCCAAGTTACCTGTAAGGCAAAAATCTGGCACATCAGGAATTACCCCTGAAGATCATAAAGTATACTCAGTAGTTTCTTAGGAATAAAGGACTAGATTTCTTGAGTAGTCTACCACCCATTTATTCATATGATAACCCTATGCATCCTTCGAACTTCACGTCAGATGCCATCTTCTCTGCAAAGCCTTGTGCCACATCCCTCTCTATGTGTGCCGTAGGTGTATGCTCCTGACACTGTCTGAACTTTCTTATCACAACAGTTAGCACATTCTGTTGTAACCACCTGTTTATTGTTGTAGGATGTTTAACAATAGAAGAATATCCTAGAGCACTGTAAAGAGCCATATAAATGTTTTCGGTTTCTCAAGGGATGACTTACTTTTAAGAATGACACCTAACACGGTAGCCATGGTCTGGATTTGGATTATAGCTACTTAAGAAAATTGGATTTAGATGGTGAAAAAGAGACTAATATGCTTTAAAAAATTGAATGTTTCCAAGTCTGCACAATTAAATCGCTTATAGTCTGATTTCTTTCTTCCTTTTCTTTTTTTTCCCTGTTAACTTTGCTTTTGATGGACTTACTCTGGGCTTGTGACTTGCCTTAGGAAATCAGCAATCCATCTAAAATCTATTAATGCTCTAATTCTTTAATAAACATTTATATGTAGTATTTGACTCATATAAAAGAATACATAACTTACATTTAAGTTATGAAACATAATAATGCAACAAACCCTTGTGAACTCACCTCTCCACTAATAACCAGCAAATTAGCAGTAACATTGAAGCTACTTGTACTCCTTACTCTATTTCTTTGCTGTCTTTCATAGCAATAATGTTTAGAAATTAATTGCTTTTATAAAAAAATTACCATATATGAATGCAAATAATATATTTTTAGTTTTTCTTACTCTTAGCTATATTCAGTGATATCATACTATATGTAGTGTTTTGTAATTTGTTTTTTAAAAAATTAATATTATGACTATGAAATTAATTATTGTATATAGTGCATATTGGTAGATAGTTGAGTGTGTTGTTTACATTTATTTATTTTCACTGCTACATAATGTTTCATAGTGTGAGTGTTCTCTGATTTATTCTCTTGGGTTTGGATGCTTGGGTTTATAAAAATCAGTTTCTTTGCTGCATAAACACTGCCGTTATTACCACTTTTGAATGTCTCCGGCTGAACGTGTGCAAGAGCACCTGTAGGGCATGGCTGTGTTTTGATGGGATTCAGGACATACTACCCCTAAATATGGCACCATGGCATACTACATATTTGAAGCTGAGAAAATCTGAGAGGTGGCACGTGCAGGAAAGCCCTTCCCCGGAAGCAGTTCAGAAAACCCTCATGCCTCATGTGAGAGGTACTCTTCCTATACTTGGAGGAAAGGAATATCCTTATCTGCAAGGTACCAAGAGGAATCTGAATGAATGTGCCTCGCTCTTTCCCCCAGTTTACTACATTTAGTTTATACTCTTTCTTTTGCCCTTTCACATGTTTCCATGACTCCACTCTTCATCAAACCCAGCATAAAACACTCAGATTTAACCACCTTTTTAGGTCTTTGTTTCTTTATGAAGGTTTCTGTGTCATTTGAAATTTACACTAAATAAATTTGCATGATTTTCTCTTGTTAATCTGTCTTTTGTTACAGGTGAGAAATTAGAAAGGTAGAGGAAAAGGATATTTTTCTCTCCTGTACTGTATACCTATATCTGCATATCTATATCTATATTTATATAAATACACACAATAGGAATGTAATGATTGAGTTGTGGTAAATTCATATGATCAGATATGTAGGAAAATGCTAAAATGTTTTCCCACTGATGGCACAAATTTTACTTATACCTGTTATTTATGAATTCCTCTTGCTCCAATGCTTGTATACCATCAGATTTTTAAAGTTTTTGCCAATATAGTAAGCATAATATTAATTTTACCATATGGCATTTTTGAGAATATTTTCATATTTTTATTGGCCTGTTTTGTTTCTTCTGTGAAATGCCTGTTCATATAGTTTTATTATTGATTATAGAAATCCTTGTATATTCTGTAAATTACTCTTTTCTCATTATATATTCTGTAAAATTGTCTCCTGGTTTGTGGCTTGTTCCTTTTAGTTTTCCTAAAAAAATTCTATTTTCATGAACAAACATTTTTAATTTTAATGTTTTCAAATTTTTCTTTAAAAAAAATGGATACTTTTAACGTTTTGTTTGATAACCTTTCCCTTTCCTGATGGCATGAAGATAACCTACTAGATTTTATTTTAAAATTCTGTAAATTCTGTCTCTTTCTATTTAAATCTTTAGTCCAGCTGTGATAGATTTTTGTTTGTGGTGTGAGGTAGGGATTCAATATTTTTCCCTAAAGGATAACTAATTTTTCCAGTTCCATTTACTGACTGGCTTCTGATTGATCTCCAATGTCATGTCTCTCATATAACAAGTTTCCTTATTTGTATAATAATAAAAATAGTCTAATATCATTTAACATTCCCTTGAGTTTGAACTCTTGGAAGGCCAGACAGTGTTTTGGCAAAGTGTCTATGGTAAGATAAGAGAAGAAAAATCAATAAAAGGTGATCTTTATTAAGATCATTCAGTGATAAATGACAGCATAATACTTTTGCTAAAAAGGTTTTTTTATAACCTGTTGTTTACCAAAGTTGATAAATATTCCCTTAGAGAAAGTTATAAAAAAAGGTTTAGAATGTCATAATATCATTTGCCTGAACATACAGACTATATTAAGTTCTGAATCTTTGGAGAATTTAACTCCTTCTAGCACAGACTATTGAAACAAACAAAAAAGCTTGATATTTCTAGAGGATGGAAAACTTGAATAAAATTCAAATTGATTTCACATGAATCTCATAAGTTCAAATAAACATTTATGGTTTTATTTATTTGTTATTATTTTTTTAAATGTTTTATTTTTGACAGAGAGAGAGACAGAGTACAAGTGGGAGGGGGAGGGGCAGAGAGAGGGAGACACAGAATCCTGAAACAGGCTTCAGGCTCTGAACTGTGAGCACAGAGCCCGATGTGGGGCTCAAACCCATGGACTTCACAGACCGCGAGATCATGACCTAAGCTGAAGTCGGAGGCCCAACTGACTGAGCCATCCAGGTGCCCCAGAACATTTATGGTTTTAAAAACAAAAGGTAAATCTCTAGGGCACGTGGGTGGCTCAGTCAGTTAAACATCCCACTGTTCATCTCAGCTCAGGTCTCCATCTCTGGGTCATGAGTTCAAGCCCCTCATTGGGCTCTGCACTGGGAGTGAAGCCTACTTAAAAAAAAAAAGTCTTAATTCTACAAATTAAAAAAATAAAATAAGCCACGTGGGTGGCTCAGTAGGTTAAGCATCTACCTTCGGCTCAGGTTATGATCTCACAGTTGGTGGGTTCAAGCCCTGAGTCGGTCTCTGTGCTGACAGAGCTGTGCTGTCTCCCTTTCTCTCTGCCCATCCCCAACTTGCACTCTGTTTCTTTGTCTCTCAGAAATTAATAAACATTAAAAAAATAAGTAAAACAGTACATTTCTCTATAGCAGATTTCTCCTGGTACTGGATAGGAAGACCTGGGGTGGGTGGGGGTGGGAAGGTAGCTGCATAAGATGGAAAGCTTTCGTGAAGCTTGTTCATGAGAGATATTTCACCTGACTACTCAGCCAGAACCTTGGCAAGCTTCGGAGAAGCAGTCAAACTTAATTATACTTTTCTTAGAATGGATTTGTTATTATAAAGTATGTTCCAAATTGACAGTGTATAGAGAAACTACAAATTCTGGGGCAATTATGCCCTTAGTAGCAGCAGCTTTAGATTGGGCCTCTTTAGTCTGAAATATTTTAATGCCTCTGGGTCAACCATTTCTCTCCCAAACCAAATGAATCAATTTGCTGAGTGATGAAATGCCAGGTTTCGTCTTCCTCCTATTTTGATGAGGTGGGATAGACTTCTGGAAGGTATTTTGTCCTGTCGTTTCTTTTCTGTGTCCCTAGAACCAGCACCTCGTCTGCTAACTCTTTTTTGGGCCCTTCTCTGTAGTTCTTTCATTCCAAGGCTCACACAGGCTCCGTTGTCTTCTGTCTTGTCTTCCAGAGAGCATTTGGAGGCTTGAGATCTCTCAGACCTGGAAGGACTCTTCCTATAGAAATAATACAGGATGCTCAGTTAAACTAGAACTCTGGATAAACAGTGAGTACTATTTCAGTTTGAGTGTGACCCTAATATTGCAAGGAACATACTTACACTAAAAAACGTTTTCATATTTTTAAATATGAAATTCAAATTTAGCTGGTATCTTGCATTTTTATTTCCTAAATCTGCCAGTTCTCCCCTTCCCTTCAACCAGAATATCCAAACAAAGACAAAAACGAAAACAAAACCCAAAACACACCACTTAAATCATCTGACCTAGGCATATGCTACTTTCAGCTTTTCTAGTTTTAGAGTCCCTGCACAACCTTTACAAAAGTATCCTGATGGTATCAGTTCATAAATATGGGAATAGGAGGAGAGGGACAACTTCCTTTCTATCTTCTGACTGAACTGATTGAATCCTAGTAAGGTATAATCCTTTACTGCTCTTTTGTCTGTTGTAGATTTCTCTCATGCATTTGCTCCTTTCCTTGTACTGTGCTTAATTATGTGTCCTTGACCCTCCTGACCTATTGGAAACCTGTTTGGGAAGAAGGCTGAGAGTAAGGCATTGAGTAGGATAGGACAGTAAGCCTATAGAGGGATAGGTATGAATTGTAAGTATGGAAGTTACGGAGACAGTACCACGCTTTCTTCCTAAAGTCATTTTATTTGGGTGGTGGGCTGGGTTTATATATCTCTTGTAATACAAGAAGTGATAAAATGAAGTAGTGTGTCAAGCAGATCTATCTGTAAAATAAAACAGGTGAATTTGAATCTATGTCTGGATTCAAAACAAACACTAGTATTTGGGTAGTAAAAACAGGGTTTTCAGTGGCTGTGAGTCATTTCTTCATTGGCAAGGGAGATAAATTTGGAGTTTTAAAATACCCAGCTTTGAATAAATGACCATAATAGAGATGTACACAACACAACATCTTTTAAAAAATGTTTAAAGGACAGGAACTTGTGCTTAATAGGGTCTCATGAGATTTATACTTCAATCTGTGGAAGCACCCTTCCTTTTTATTTTTCAATACACTCCAATGAAAGATTTCAATAAAAAATCCAGTGGGACTACATGATAGGGTCATTTTGATGTCATTATGTTCTGACATTATCTGGGAAAGTAATTGAAAGTATTTCATTAGACAAATGCCTTGATGAGATTACAAATAGTTTGAAAGGGCGATACATTACATTAAAAAAATCAGTACAAGGATATTGAGATAGAATTATGATAATACAAGTTACCTTCACTTGAAAAAAAATGCTCCTTTCAAGAAAATGCAGTTCTTATTTCACAATTAAATTTATGATAATTGGAATTATAGTATTAAAAGTGATAATATATTTACTTGGCACCAGTCAGCCAACTCTTCAGCATTAAAGTCAAGCAGAAAATGGAATAATTGTCAATGGCCATTTAGACCAAAAAGCTGCCTTTATTTGAGTTAATTATTAAGATCAAATAAAAGAACCAAAGTCAGTCATCACTGGATAGTTTTACAGGAATGCTGTCTGCCCTTTGCAGACCTTCCACAAAAGCCAATGGCTCAATCAGATGCCTAATAAGCTTCAGATAACATCTCAACTTCAGGACCTTATCTAAAGTAGCTGCATTTTTGTCATTTGTCTACCAAGTACCAGCAATTGAACTTGAGTCAACTGAAGAGATACAAAAATAAATAATTTATGAGTGATTTGGCACTCTCAGAACAAGTAGTGTACATTGTTTTATTGTCTCTGGCTCTAACATGAGGCCTAAGGCAGCGTTTTTCAAACTTGAATGTGCTGAACCATCTCCAGGATGCCTGCAGACATCCTTGGGAGATTTCCTCCTAGATCTGCGTTCCTGTTCTAGAATTTTAACTTTTAACAAATATCCTAGATGATTCTGATGCTTATGGTCTAAAGATCTTACTTTGAGAAACACTGACATACTTTCAGTTGTTTGCTACATTTGCCATTCTTCCTTGCCTCTACTTAAGCCCTGAAGAGTACAAGACAGACATAACCTGGGTGTAGGATGTGGGGTCAGAACACATTGTATTTCATTATGATCTGTCCCATTCCATCCAATTCCAAAACTTCAGCAAATATTCATTAGGCCATGGAGTGGGAATAGGGAATAGCCTAAGGGGAGAGACCATGTACTTGAACATAAAAATGTGTTTGGCTATTAAGGAACTTGTAAACCTTGCAATTTCTGTATAATAAGGTAACATAAAGAAAGGGAATCTATTTTGTTCTCTCATGTGTCCCAGGCACTTAGCATACTGCCTATCACCTCACACATGCTCAATAAATATTTGCTGAATGTTTAATGAATGAATAACAAAGCAAAGTGAAATTAGATGATGTAAATATGTAAGCAACATTATAGAGGTATATGGAGCAAGGTAAGAGATTAATTATGGGGTTACTGATATTTCTACAATAGTTTTATCCTTATAATATGCTTCCCTCCAAAGTCCACCCCTCATGCCTCTCATGTTACTCATGGAATATGATCTTATCAGCTCATAGAATTTTTAGTGAGAATATTCTGATCTAGGACTTCAAAACGGGCAGTGTAGAAGAATGGATTGGTCATCAGAGCTGTGGCCTAATCTCAGATCCACCAGCGAGTAACCATGTGGCAAAGAGTCCTAATTTCCCTGGTTGGTGGATTTGGACGGATGATACAACCTGCCTAATTCGCAGAAATGGTATATGGTTGTTGAGAACATAGTGAAGGAAGTACTTTAATGCTTGAGAGAAAAATGAGATATAAAATTAGGAGTTCCTAGGTTACCTTCATTATTCAGTACATGCACTTTCCTTAGAGCAAGACTTTACACAAAGGTTTTTCTAAGGTGAACATGTCGCTCATTTCCCTCCATGATGTTTTCTAGCTGCTCAAGGCCTTCCCATTATGCTACTTCCTCTTTCTTGGGAGTAACTTCCAAATTCCACCCTTTTGAAAAACTCTTAGAACCCATTCTGTTGAAGCAACGTTTTTATCTAGGGTTAAAAAACAAACTAATTATATGAAAATTTTAATGAGTATTTACACTTTTGTAGGTCATTTTACTTACCTGCTTTCAATTTCAATAGACATTTTCAATTAGAATCTAATAGAAATGACTCTAATTATAGAAATTTCTGGTACTGTGGAAGATGAAAGGAATACATTTTTGTAGGTAGACCTCTTTAGTGTTCTCAAATTATCTAATTTATTTATTTATTCATTTAAAAATGTATGTGAGTAACTGTGCCAGGCTCTACTTTAGGAGCTGGCATGTATCTATGAATAATACAAGTAAATTCTGGCTTTCATGGAGCTTACATTTAATAAATAAGGAAGAAGGTAAGCAAAATATCGGCCAACAACAAGTACTCTGCAGAATTTAAGCAGACTGGTGTAATAGAGAATGATAGGGTGCTTATTTTATTCTCTGCGGTCACAAAAATCTCTCAGAAAAGCTGACATTTATACTGAGGAGACACCAGCCAGGTAAAGATCCAACAGTGTGCTTGATGGGCAGGTTGGGGAAATAGTGAAGTTGAAGGGGAGAGTGATATGAGACCAGACTGGATAGGTAATCTTAGCCTAGGTTGTGTAGGGGTTTGTAAACTGCTTGAAATTGTTTGGGTCTTATTTATTTATTTTTAAAAGTTTTTAAAATCTATTTTGAGAGAGAGAGAGAGCACAATCATGGGAGGGGCAGAGAGAGTGGGAGAGAGAGAATCCTAAGCAGGCTCCACACCACCAGCTCAGAGCCAGATGTGGGGCTTGAACTTACAAACTGTGAGATCATGACCTGTGCTGAAACCAAGAGTCAGGATTTTGACTGACTGAGCCATCCAGGAGCTCTTGTTTGGGTTTTATTTCAAGTGCAATGAAAAGACATTGGGGTTTTTAAACAGGAGAGTGTGTTATATTTTTAAAAGATCAATCTGGCTTCTGTGAGGAGAATGGCTTGTGAGAGGCCAAGAGAGGAAGCTGGGAGATATGCTGGGAGGCTACTACACCATCTGGATAAACAGTGGCTTTAGTGGAATGGAAAAAAGTGGTCAGATTTATTATATATCTATTTGGTGATAGAGTTAATGGAGCTTGTTTATGAGTTAAATGTGGTACTCAAGGAAAAGAGAGAACATATACTGTGCCTTCATATGATACTGTTTCTGTCTAGGAACAACTAAGGTAACTTTGGGAAATAATTTAAATTATTTTTGGTGATTTTGGTTACTTTTTGGTTAAGCAAGTTATTTTACCACCTGGGCACTTTATTAGTCTGGGTGGGTTGCTATACACTGGGTGGCTTATCATTTATTTCTTACAGTTCTGGAGGCTGAGAAGTCTAAGATCAAGGTGCTAGCTGATTTGGTTCTTGGTGAGAGCCCTGTCCTTGGCTTGCAGACAGCTGCCTTCTATCTCTTTCTCTTCCTTTAAGGCTACTAATCCCACATGAGGGCCCCACTTTTATGACCTCCTCTAATCCTAATTACCTCCCAAAGGCCCCATTTCACAATGCCATCACACTGCCGGTTAGGGCTTCAACATAAGAACTTTTGGGGAATACAGTTCACACAGTGGGAACATAAAGATAATCAAAACTGGGTATGTCCTGCTCAAATCAGAACTCCTGGCCAATTATTCTTGGTAGATTGCTAGCAAAGATTATATTAGAATACACGCACAAGTTTGTTGTTTATTGTTTTCTGTTGTATGTCTTCTTATCTGATGTTATTTAAATTGGATAGATTATTTCTGAGAACTCTCCAATCTGAGATTCATGATTTCATGAAATTTCTGTCATCACTAGAAATATAAATTATTTTTATAGACTGTTGACAGTCAGATTTAACACCATAAACCTTTTGAACAATTAGAGAAAGAGGAGAAAATGGTCACAGGACACCATTTCTGAATTCTGCCTTCACAGTTTTGCATACCTCTCCCAGAATTTATGATACGCTGCATGAAATAGCCCTAACTTCTAAAACCTTTTCTAACCTAAAATAGATAGAAACAGTGAAGGTCAGATAAAGACCCTGCAGCCTGATTTCCCCTTCTGTATCTGCCAAATCTTCAGCTGATAATAGATGGCTGCACAGAGGCACAGGCTTCTAATGCTTTCCTCTCCTCTGCCATCAGGGAAAAAAAAGATTAGCTGAGATCAGTTACCCAGAGCTGAAAGTCAGAGAGAGTGATGAAAAAGATGGGCAGAAAGAAGGGATCAGATTTCAATTGGATATATTCAAAATAGCAGTCAGCTGACAAGCACCCTCTTCTACTTAAGGGGCTTTGTAGAAACTGGTAATGATGCCATTAGTAATTTTTAGAACAGAAATCTTAACTTCAACATACTGTATTTATTTATTGAGCTGGATAGTTGAGACTATGTTTAGAGAGTCATCAAAAATTCACACATTAGTCATGAATGTCAGTTTCCTACTTCTCTGCTTCTTCAGTAATCAGCTGTTTTCACATATCTCTTCCTTCTCCTGCTCCATCAGGCTTAGCATCCTGCCTGTGAGCCCTGCCCCAGCTCTGTCTGCAGTGGCAAGAAATGGTACAGAGTGATTCAGAGATCTTTTGTTGGCAATGGTCCCACTTTACCTCTGACCTTATATTGAAGGAGAAAATGACATTTTCTTGTTGCAGCACCTGGAATTGCAATGTACAAATGTTTCATAGAGCTGGGTGTGATGGGAAGACTGGCTGGGAAGAAACTGTTCAGAGGTTTGGTTGGAAGGCTAGAAAAAGGAAATAATCAAAATAGGAAATGGGTCTGGCAGGAAAAACAAAAAGCATGGGGAATGAAGGTAAACACAGAAAAACAAGAAAGTAAGATTCTCCCGTTCCTCTTCCCAGTCTTCCAACTGGAATGGACTGTGTGTGATATACTCAGTGAGCACAGTGGCTTAGATACAGCTGATAGAAATGCAAAACCCATGAGGCAGTTGTAGTGGCAAAAAATAGCATGTAAAAGACCCACTCATCTTGTCTTCAGCCACCTCAAGTAGGGCCAAGGAGGGAGAAGAGAGGGATTTGTCAGTTTATGGTACCAAATAGTGATAAGTGTTACATTTTGTGTTTGTTTCAGTTAACCTTATTAAAGTGTTTTAGTCTCAAAAGTACTTAAAAGGTATTTCTGTGGGATGTGAATATGATTTGTTTTAATGTAATAGGTATTCCTGGCTATAGTACATGTTAAATGCAGTATTCCCTAAGATTCTTTCTTCAGCCATTTGCTCTATGCATGTTCCCTGGGTGGCAATATTTGCCAGTGATTTCGGTTATTACCTTTTTTTTCCCCATAAAAGTCAAAGATCTTTACTTATTTCTTCAGTTTTATTGAGATGTAACTGACATAAAATTGTAATAAATTGAAAAACATACAATGTGATATATGACAGTGTGAAAGGATTCTACCCATTGAGTTAATTAACACACTAGTCACTTCACATATTTACCTTTTTTGCAGGGAAGGGAGCATTTAAATTCTATTCTCTTAGCAAATTTCAATCACATCTTAGAATGTTATCAACTATAGTGACCATGTGATGCATTACATACTCAGCACTAATTCATCTTTTAACTGAAAGTTTTACCAGCCTGTCTCTACTTTCTCTACCCTCTAGACCAGGGCAACCAGCATACCAGCATTCTACTCTGTTTCTATGAGTTTGATCTTTTTTTTTTTTTTTTGATTCCATGTATATGATACCATGCAGTATGTGTTATTTCTCTGTCTGGCTTTCTTTACTTAGCAAAATATCCTGCAGTTTTCTCCATGTTGTTGCAAATGACAGGATTTCCTTTTTTAAATAGCTAAATAATATTTCATTGTGTATATATATATCACATTTTCTTGACCCATTCATCCATTGATGGACACTTAGATTGTTTCCATTCCTTGGATATTGTTAACATACAGCAATGAACAGAAGAGAGCAGATACCTTTTCCAGATCCTGATTTCATTCATTTGAATATATACCCAGAAGTGGAATTGCTGGATATATAGTAGTTTCATTTTTAACTTGTTGAGGAATCTCTTACTGTTTTCCATTTTGAACGTTCCCGTTTACATTGCCACCAACAGTTAGCATATTATCTCCTGCCTTTTTTGCTAATATTCTTTTTTTTTAAATGTTTATTTATTCTTGAGAGAAAGAGAGACAGAGCATGAGTAGGGGAGGAGCAGAGAGAGAGGGAGACACAGAATCTGAAGCAGGCTCCAGGCTCTGAGCTGTCAGCACATAACCAGATGGGGGGGCTTGAACTCATAAACTGAGATCATGACCTGAGCTGAAGTCAGATATTTAAGTGACTGAGCCACCCAGGCGCCCCAGCTAATAGAGACTCTGACAGTTCGGAGGTGGTAGCTCATTGTGGTTTTGATTTGCATTTTCCTGATACTTTGTGATATTGAGCACCTTTTTTGTGCTTGCTGGCTATTTGCATGTCTTCTTTGGAAGATATCTGTCATGTCCTTTGCCCGTTTTTCAACTGGAATTTTTTTTTTTTTTTTTTTTTTTTTTTGCTATTAAGTTGTGTAAGTTCCTTGTATATTTTCATTATTAACCTCTTATTAGATATGCAGTTTGCAAACATTCTCTCCCACACAGTAGGTTGTCTTTTTATTTTGTTTATGTTTTCTTTGCTGTGCAGAAGCTGTTTAGTTGGATGCAGTCCCACCTATTTATTTTTCCATTTGTTACCTTTGCTTTAGGTGTCAAATCCAAAAAAAGTCATGGGCAAGACCAAAGTCAAGGAGCTTACCCACGATGTTTCCTTGGAGTTTTATGTTTCAAGCCTGGCATCCAAGTCTTTTATCTGTTTTGAGTTGACTTTTTGTATGGTGTGAGATAGTGGTACAGTTTCATTCTTTTGCATGTGGCTGTCCAGTTTTCCCAACACCACTTATTGAAGAGACTGTTCTTTTCCCATTGTATATTCTTGGCTCCTTTGTCAAAAATTAATTGGGTATATCTGCATGCGATTATTTCTGGGCTTTCTATTCTGTTTTATTGATATATGTATCTGTTTTTATGCCAATATCAGGCAGTTTTGATTACTCGAATTTTGTAATATAGTTTGAAATTAGGAAGTGTGATATCTGTAACTTTGTTCTTCTTTCTAAGATTGCTTTGATTATTTAGATTCTTTTACAGTTACACACAAATTTTACGATTGTTTTCTATTTATGTGAAAAGTGCCATTGCGATTTTGATTGGAATTGCATTGAATATGTGTGTTACTTTGGTAGTATGAGCATTTGAAAAATACGAATTATTCTGATCCATGAAAATGAGATATCTTACCATATATTTGTGTTTTCTTCAGTTCTTTTATCAATGTCTTATAGTTTTCAGATCTTTCACCTCCTTGGTTAAATTTATTCCTAAATTTTTTATTCTCTTTGATGCTAATATAAGTGGGTTGTTTTCTTAATTTCTATTTCTGATGGTTCATTGTTAGTGTATAGAAACACAACTGGTTTTTTTTTTAATTTTATTTTTTAAAATTTACATCCAAATTAGTTAGCATATAGTGCAATAATGATTTCAGGAGTAGATTCCTTAATGCCCCTTACCCATTTAGCCCATTTCCCCCTCCCACAACCCCTCCAGTAACGCTCTGTTTGTTCTCCATATTTAAGAGTCTCTTATGTTTTGTTCCCCTCCCTGTTTTTATCTTATTTTTGTTTCCCTTCCCTTATGTTCATCTGTTTTGTCTCTTAAAGTCCTCATATGAGTGAAGTCATATGATTTCTGTCTTTCTCTGACTAATTTCACTTACCATCATACTCTCTAGTTTCATCCATGTAGTTGCAAATGACAAGATTTCATTCTTTTTGATTACCGAGTAATACTCAATTGTATATATATACCATGTATTCTTTATCCATTCATCCATTGATGGACATTTGGGCTCTTTCCATACTTTGGCTATTGTTGATAGTGCTGCTATAAACATTGGGGTGCACGTGTCCCTTTGAAACAGCACACCTGTATCCCTTGGATAAATACCTAGTAGTGCAATTGCTGAGTCGTAGGGTAGTTCTATTTTTAGTTTTTTGAGGAACCTCCATACTGTTTTCCAGAGTGGCTGCACCAACTTGCATTCCCTACAACGATGCAAAAGAGATCCTCTTTCTCCGCATCCTTGCCAACATCTGTTGTTACCTGAGTTGTTAATGTTAGCCATTCTGACAGGTGTGAGGTGGTATCTCATTGTGGTTTTGATTTGTATTTCCCTGATGATGAGTGATGTTGAGCATTTTGTCATGTGTTGGTTGGCCATCTGGATGTCTTCTTTGGAGAAGTGTCTATTCATGTCTTTTGCCCATTTCTTCACTGGATGATTTGTTTTTTTGGGTGTTGAGTTTGATAAGTTCTTTATAGATTTTGGATACTAACCCTTTATCTGATATGTCGTTTGCAAATGTCTTCTTCTATTCTGTGGGTTGCCTTTTAGTTTTACTGATTGTTTCCTTCACTGTGCAGAAGATTTTTATTTTGATGAGGTCCCAGTAGTTCATTTTTGCTTTTGTTTCCCTTGCCTCTGGAGACATGTTGAGTAAGAAGCTGCTGTGGCCAAGATCAAAGAGGTTTTTGCCTGCTTTCTCCTTGTGGATTTTGATGGCTTCCTGTCTTACCTTGAGGTCTTTCATCCATTTTTGAGTTTATTTTTGTGGATGGTCTAAGAAAGTGGTCCAGGTTCATTCTTCTGCATGTCACTGTCCAGTTTTCCCAGCACCACTTGCTGAAGAGACTGTCTTTATTCCATTGGATATTCTTTCCTGGTTTGTCAAAGATTAGTTGGCCATACGTTTGTGGGTCCATTTCTGGGCTCTCTATTCTCTTCCATTGATCTGTCTGTTCTTATGCCAGTACCATACTGTCTTGATGATTACAGCTTTGTAGTATAGCTTGAAGTCCGGGATTGTGATGCCACCTGCATTGTTTTTCTTTTTCAAGATTGCTTTGGCTATTCAGGGTCTTTTCTGGTTCCATACAAATTTTAGGATTGTTTGTTCTAGCTCTGTAAAGAATGCTGGTGTTATTTTGACAGGGATTGCATTGAATATGTAGATTGCTTTGGGTAGTATTGACATTTTAACAATGTTTGTTCTTCCTATCAGGAGCATGGAATCTTTTTCCATTTTTTTGTGTCTTCAATTTCTTTCATAAGCATTCTATAGTTTTCAGTGTATAGATTTGTCACCTCTTTGGTTAGATTTATTACTAGGTATTTTATGGTTTTTGGTGTAATTGTAAATAGGATCAATTTTTTGATTTCTCTTTCTGTTGCTTCATTGTTGGTGAATAGGAATACAACCAATTTCCGTGCATTGATTTTATATCGTGCAACTTTGCTGAGTTCATGAATCAGTTCTAGCACTTTTTTTGTGGAATCTTTTGGGTTTTCCATATAGAGTATCCTGTTCTGCGAAGAGTGAAAGTTTGACCTCCTCCTGGTCAATTTGGATGTCTTTTATTTCTTTGCGTTGTCTGATTGCAGAGGCTAAGACTTCCAATACTATGTTGAATAACACTGGTGAGAGTGGACATCCCTGTCTTAATCCTGACCTTAGGGGGAAGGCTCTCAGTTTTTCCCCATTGAGGATGATATTAGTGTTGGGTTGTTCGTATATGGCTTTTATGATCTCGAGGTATGATCCTTCTATCCCTACTTTTTTTGAGGGTTTTTATCAAGAAAGGATGCTGTATTTTGTCAAATGCTTTCTTTGCATCTATTGAGAAGATCATATGGCTCTTGTTCTTTCTTTTATTGATGTGATGAATCACGTTAATTTTTTTGCGGATATTCTCTGCATCTATTGAGAAGATCATATGGTTCTTGTCCTTTCTTTTATTGATGTGATGAATCACGTTAATTGTTTTGCGGATATTCACATCTGATTTTTTTATATTGATTTTGTATCCTGCAACTTTACTGAATTTGTTAGTTCTAATAGTTTGTGTGTGTATGTGTGTGCACATACAGTTTTCTATATATAATGTCATGCCATCCATAAACAGACTTTTAGTTCTTCCTTTCTTATTTGGGTGTCTTCTATTTCTTTGTGTTGCCTAATTTCTGTGCTTAGGACTTCTACCTCTGTGTTTAACAAAAGTGGCAAGAGAGGGCATCCTTTTTTTCCCCCCAGATCTTGAGGAAAAACTTAAAGCTTTTCATCATTGAGTATGATGTTACATGTGGGCTTGTTGTATATGGCATTTATTATATTGAGGTACATTCTTTCTATACCCAGTCTGTTGACTTTTTTTTTTTTTTTATCATGAAAGGATGTTAAATTTTGTCAAATGCTTTTTCTACATCTATTGAGATGATCATATGCCTTTTATTCTTCATTTTGTTATTGTGGTGTATCCTATTAATTGATTTGTAGATGTTAAACCATCCTTGTATCCCTGGAACAAATGCCACTTGATCATGGTTAATGATCCTTTTTTTAAATGGTTATTTATTTATCTGGAGAGAGAGATACAGAGAGTGTGCATGTGAGCTGGAGAGAGGCAGAGAGAGAGGGAGACAGAGAATCCCTAGCAGGCTCCACGTTCTCAGTGCAGATCCTGACAGGGCTTGAACTCACCAACTGTGAGATCATGACCTGAGCCAAAATCAGGAATCAGATGCTTAATTGGCTGAGCCACCCAGGTGCCCCTGTGATCCTTTTAATGCATTGTTGAATTTGGTTTGCTAATATTTTGTTGAGGATTTTTGCATTTATGTTCATTAAGGATTTTGGCCTATAATTTTTCTTACAGTGTCCTTGTCTGGCTTTAGTATGAGGGTAATGCTGGCCTTGAGATTCTCCCTTAAATGTTTGGTAGAATTCACTAGTAAAGCCATCTGGTCCTGGACTTTGCTTTTGGAGAGGATTTTGTTGCTGATTCAATGTCCTTAGTAGTAATTGGTCTGTTTGGATTTTCTTTTTCTTCATGATTCAGTCTGGGTAAGTAGTATCTTTCTAGAAATTTATCCATTTCTTCTAGGCTATCTAATTGGTTGGCATATAGTTTGTTGGCATATAGTTGTCATAGTAATTTCTTATAATCCTTACTGTTTTTAAGTTATCAATTGTAATGTCTCATTTTATTTATTTGAGCCTTCTATTTTTTACTTAGTGTAGCTACAATTTTTCTATTTGTTTATGTTTTCAAAATAACAGCTCTTTCTTGATCTTTAAAAAAATTTTTTTTAGCCTCTATTTCATTTATATCTGCTGTGGTCTTTGTTATTTCCTTTCTTCTACTAACTTTGGGCTTAATTTGACCTTCTTTTTCTATTTCCTTCAGCTGTAAAGTTAGGTTGTTTATTTGAGATCTTTCTTCTTTTTAAAATTTAGGCATTTATCAGTACATATTTCTCTTAGAACTGCTTTGCAGCATCACATACGTTTTGGTATACTATATTTCCATTTTCATTTGTCTCAGGATACAGTTTTATTAATGTTTTGACTTTTTCTTTGACTCACTGGTTGTGCAGGAACATGTTTAATCTCCACATATTTGTAAATTTTCCAAGTTTCTTCTTGCGATTGATTTCTAGTTTCATTCCATTGTGGTCATAAAATATGCTTGATATGATTTCAGTGTTCTTAATTTTTTTTTTTTTTTTAAGACTTGTTTTGTGACCTAACATATGCTCTGTTCTGGAGAATGTTCCATGTGTGCTTGAGGAGAATGTGTATTCTGCGGCTTTTGGGCAGAATGTTCTATACATGTATATTAGGTATATCTGATTAGACCTATTATTTACTCCAAAGGATCTGTTAGTGATAATCCAAATTCATGGCAGTCAGTGCCCTTTTTGATGTGAATTTATGGAGTGATAGCTCCCACCTGTCTCTTCTATCTCTGCTGCCTCAAGTTTGGCTCAACTCACTTCACCATTCTTTCCTTGGTTGTTAGAATTCAAAGAGTGATGGTATCACCTGCTTGGACTGAATAAATGGCCAGGGGTACTTTGTTGATAGCCTTTCAATTCTCCAGACCTATGACTTTGAATAAATGAAGAAATGGGGAGTTTGGGCTTATAGACTGTAAGTCCACCCAGCATCTGAGCATCAGCATCTAAATGCTCTCTCTTCTTGAATTCATAGTTTAAAGCAATAAAAGCCAGTAAAAGATAAATAATGTGTGAATCTACCATAAGCTGAAATCCATTTCTGCTAACACATGTAGTATTTATGTTATAAAGGATTTTTTGTATGTGTGTACTAGCAGTTAAGTATCTTACTTAAAATACTTAACTTTAAGAAATCCATCAGCGTGGTCTGAATGGGTAAGGAGTTGATCACATATTAATATTTGAACCTAATATTTTAGCTGTCTGGCCCTGAGCTAAAATAATAGCCTCTTTGGCATTTTTGCTTGGATGTTCCACAGATATTTCACATCACTATATGTGAAAGTGACTTGATCACTGGGTAATGCAGCATTGTGTATCATCTTAGATTTCTATCTCTTACGTATCCCTTAATATCCAGTATCATATCCAATAAATCACTGACTTTAAATGATTTCTTCTTAATAGTTTTTGAATGCTCCTTCACCATTTGCCACCTCAGGCTCTTCAATTTCCATTTTCATTGGTTTAGTTCAATTCTTTTTTTTTTTTTTTTTCCAACGTTTTTTATTTATTTTTGGGACAGAGAGAGACAGAGCATGAACGGGGGAGGGGCAGAGAGAGAGGGAGACACAGAATCGGAAACAGGCTCCAGGCTCCGAGCCATCAGCCCAGAGCCCGATGCGGGGCTCGAACTCACGGACCGTGAGATCGTGACCTGGCTGAAGTCGGACGCTCAACCGACTGCGCCACCCAGGCGCCTTGGCTTAGTTCAATTCTTACTTGTATTACTTCAATAAGCTTCTATTTGACCTCCTTGTCACCAGTATGATCTTTGTTCCAATGAGATCTGTCTGATAGTTGACAATATTATATACTAGGAAAGACTGGAATGTTCATGTACATTTTATTTATTTTATTTATACCTACCATGGTTAAAGGCAAATATTTTGGCAATAATTCCTCTAAACATATATATGTGTTTGTATACATGTACATGGGATGTATGGAGTTTATCAGTATAAATGTGAACTTGTATTAAATTTTGGCATATTTGGTATTAAATAAACATTTTATTTTGTTTCGTGAACAAATGCACCAGTGGCTGAAGCTATAATTTTAAGGTAAAAGAAAAATATGACTATAATTGAATTCTACATGGTACTTGGGCATAATTTTGTCATTTTAGTTTCAGTGTACATTATTCCTTAAAATAGTGTATGAGTAAGGGTGCCTGGCGGGCTCAATTGGTAGAGCATATAAGTCTTGATCTCCGGGTGGTGAGTTTTAGCCCCATGTTGTATGTAGAGATTACTTAAAAATAAAATTGTAAAAAAATAAAATAGTATATAAGCAATCTCTCACATTTATGCCATGAGTCTATAATATAGGAAGGATGAGATTTAGTAATTAAAATATTATCATTAATAACACCCACTTCTTTTTTTTTATTTTAGAGAGACAGAGAAAGAGAGAGTGAGTGGGGGAGAAGAGCACAAGGAGAGAGAGAGAGAATCTCACACAGTCTCCATGCTCATCCTGGAGCCCAATGCAGGGCATGATCTATGGCCCTGGGATCATGAGCTGAGTCAAAATCAAGAGTCATACACTCAACTGACTAAGCCCCCTAGCACTTATTTCTTAAAAGGATTTCATTTAGTAGAACTTTTAAGTCTTAAAGATTTTCTTTGTCATGGAGACTATCTTTTAAAATAATTTTTTGAATGGGGTATATAACCTTTGGGCAATCATTCAGTAAATACAGAATTTATATGCAGGATTCTAAGTAGAATGATTTTTCTACTATACACTGACTGCCTCTCATATGGAAAAACTCCGATAGTTATTTCTCTGTTTCACATATCTTCTATGTACCCCTCCAGTTGTTCTTTTCTCCACCCATTTCCATCCTGGTTTTTTTTTTTTTTTTTTCTTTTTTTTACCCTGGGGGTGACATGTATAGACTATGGGCTCTGCTGTCTTCTGGCTTCCAAATAGGTCTGGCTACTGGGAGTCCCATCAGGAGATGGGAAGCAGTGACAATGAGGTCAGGGTATTTATCAATTGGTTTCTCTTTGTGAGATTTCCTTTGATTGAAGGTTACCGCTCTTCTCATTGAAGATTCCTGCTCTTCTCATGGCTGGTTGCTCCATATCACTCTCTTCTTCTGGGTTCTTTGTTTATTTCATTTTTATTTGTTTGTTTGTTTGTTTGTTTATTTATTTATTTATTATTCACTTGTTTATTTTCAGAAGTAGAATTCAGTGATTCGTCACTTATATACAACACCCAATGGTCATCGCAACAGGTGCCCTTCCTAATACCCATCACCCATCTAGCCCATCTCCCACCCACCTCCCTCCATCAACTCTCAATTTGTTCTCTGTCATTAAGCATCTCTTGTGGTTTGTTTCCCTTTATTCTCTTCCCCCACCTCCTCATGTTCATCTATTTTGTTTCTTAATTTCCACATATGAGTGAAATCATATGTTATTTGTCTTTCTCTGAGTGACTTATTTTGCTTAGTATTGTACTCTATAGCTCCATCTATGTTGTTGCAAATGACAAGATTTCATTCTTTTTTATGGCTGAATAATTATAATAATTTCATTTTTTTATGGCTGAATAATCATGTATATCACATCTTCTTTATCATTTTAATTATTGATGGCCGCTTGGGCTATTTCCATAATTTGGCTAGTATAAATAATGCTACAATAAACATTGGGGTGCATGTATCCCTTTCAATTCGTGTTTTTCTATTTTTTAGATAAATACCCGGTAGCGTGATTACTAGATCACAGGGTAGTTCTAATTTTAACTTTTTAAGGAAGTTCCATACTGTTTTCCACAGTGGCTGTACCAGTTTGCATTTTTCCTGTTCCTTTTTCTCCACATCTTCACCAGCACTTATTTCATGTTTTTGATTTCAGCCATTCTGACAGGTACAAGGTGATAGCTCATTGTAGTTTTGATTTGCATTTCCCTGATGATGAGTGATGTTAAGCATCCTTTCATGTGTCTGTTGGCCATCTGGATGTCTTCCTTGGAGAAATGTCTGTTTATGTATTCTGCCCATTTTTTAATTGGATTATTTAATTTTTGGGTTTTTTTTTTTAATATGAAATTTATTGTCAAATTGGTTTCCATACAACACCCAGTGCTCATCCCAACAGGTGCCCTCCTCAATACCCATCACCCACCCTCCCTACCCTCCCAACCACCCCATCAACCCTCAGTTTGTTCTCAGTTTTTAAGGGTCTCTTATGTTTTGGCTCCCTCCCTTTCTAACCTCTTTTTTTTTTCCTTCCCCTCCCCCGTGGTCTCTGTTAAGTTTCTCAGGATCCACATAAGAGTGAAAACATATGGTATCTGTCTTTCTCTATATGACTTATTTCACTTAGCATAACACTCTCCAGTTCCATCCATGTTGCTACAAAGGGCCATATTTCATTCTTTCTCATTGCCATGTAGTATTCCATTGTGTATATAAACCACAGTTTCTTCATCCATTCATCAGTTGATGGACATTTAGGCTCTTTCCATAATTTGGCTAGTGTTGATGATGCTGCTATAAACATTGGGGTACAAGTGCCCCTATGCACCAGCACTCCTGTATCCCTTGGCTAAATTCCTAGCAGTGCTATTGCTGGGTCATAGGGTAGATATATTTGTAATTTTTTGAGGAACCTCCACACTGTTTTCCAGAGTGGCTGCACCAGTTTGCATTCCCACCAACAGCGCAAGAGGGTTCCCGTTTCTCCACATCCTCGCCAGCATCTATAGTCTCCTGATTTGTTCATTTTAGCCACTCTGACTGGCATGAGGTGGTATCTGAGTGTGGTTTTGATTTGTATTTCCCTGATGAGGAGCGACGTTGAGCATCTTTTCATGTGCCTGTTGGCCATCCGGATGTCTTCTTTAGAGAAGTGTCTATTCATGTTTTCTGCCCATTTCTTCACTGGGTTATTTGTTTTTCAGGTGTGGAGTTTGGTGAGCTCTTTATAGATTTTGGATACTAGCCCTTTGTCCAATATGTCATTTGCAAATATCTTTTCCCATTCTGTTGGTTGCCTTTTAGTTTTATTGATTGTTTCCTTTGCAGTGCAGAAGCTTTTTATCTTGATGAGATAGTTCATTTTTGCTTTTAATTCCCTTGCATTTGGAGATGTGTCAAATAAATTGCTGCGGCTGAGGTCAGAGAGGTCTTTTCCTGCTTTCTCCTCTAGGGTTTTGATGGTTTCCTGTCTCACATTCAGGTCCTTTATCCATTTTGAGTTTATTTTTGTGAATGGTGTAAGAAAGTGGTCTAATTTCATCCCTCTGCATGTTGCTGTCCAGTTCTCCCAGCACCATTTGTTAAAGAGACTGTCTTTTTTCCATTGGATATTCTTTCTTCCTTTGTCAAAGATTAGTGGCCATACATTTGTGGGTTCATTTCTGGAGTCTCTATTCTGTTCCATTGGTCTGTGTGTTTGTTTTTGTGCCAATACCATGCTGTCTTGATGACTACAGCTTTGTAGTAGAGGCTAAAGTCTGGGATTGTGATCCCTCCCACTTTGGTCTTCTTCTTCAATATAACTTTGGCTATTCGGGGTCTTTTGTGGTTCCATCCAGATTTTAGGATTGCTTGTTCTAGCTTCGAGAAGAATGCTGGTGCAATTTTGATTGGGATTGCATTGAATGTGTAGATAGCTTTGGATGGTGTTGACATTTTAACAATATTTATTCTTCTAATCCATGAGCATGGAATGTTTTTCCATTTCTTTATATCTTCTTCAATTTCCTTCATAAGCTTTCTATAGTTTTCAGCATACAGATCTTTTACATCTTTGGTTAGATTTATCCCTAGGTATTTTATGCTTCTTGGTGCAATTGTGAATGGGATCAGTTTCTTTATTTGTCTTTCTGTTGCTTCATTGTTAGTGGATAAGAATGCAACTGATTTCTGTACATTGATTTTGTATCCTGCAACTTTGCTGAATTCATGTATCAGTTCTAGTGGACTTTTGGTGGAGTCTATTGGGTTTTCCATGTATAATATCATGTCATCTGCAAAAAGTGAAAGCTTGACTTCATCTTTGCCAATTTTGATACCTTTGATTTCCTTTTGTTGTCTGATTGCTGATGCTAGCACTTCCAACACTATGTTAAACAACAGCAGTGAGAGTGGGCATCCCTGTCATGTTTCTGATCTCAGGTGGAAAGCTCTCAGTTTGAGGATGATATTAGCTGTGGGCTTGAGGATGATATTAGCTGTGGGCTTTCATAAGTGGCTTTTTGATGATTAAGTATGTTCCTTCTATCCTGACTTTCTCAAGGGTTTTTATTAAGAAAGGATGCTGAATTTTGTCAATTCCTTTTTTGCATTGATTGACAGGATCATATGGTTCTTTTCTTTTCTTTTATTAATGTGATGTATCACATTGATTTATTTGTGAATGTTGAACCTGCCCTGCAGCCCAGGAATGAATCCCACTTGATCATGGTGAATAATTCTTTTTATATACTGTTCAATTTGATTTCCTAGTATCTTATTGAGGATTTTTGCATCCATATTCATCAGGGATATTGGCCTGTAGTTCTCTTTTTTTACTGGGTCTCTGTCTGGTTTAGGAATCAAAGTAATGTTGGCTTCATAGAATGAGTCTGGATGTTTTCCTTCCCTTTCTATTTTTTGGAAAAGTTTGAGAAGGGTAAGTATTATCTCTGCTTTAAATGTCTGGTAGAATTCCCCAGGGAAGCCATCTAGTCCTGGACTCTTATTTGTTGGAAGATTTTTGATAACTGATTCAATTTCTTTACTGGTCATGGGTCTGTTCAAGTTTTCTATTTCTTACTGTTTGAGTTTTGGAAGAGTGTGGGTGTTTAGGAATTTGTCCATTTCTTCCAGGTTGTCCAATTTGTTGGCATATAATGTTTCATAGTATTCCCTGATAATTGCTTGTATTTCTGAGGGATTGGTTGTAATAATTCCATTTCCACTCATGGTTTTATCTGTTTGGGTCCTCTCCCTTTTCTTTTTGAGAAGCCTGGCTAGAGGTTTATCAATTTTGTTTATTTTTTCAAAAAACCAACTCTTGGTTTCTTTGATCTGCTCTACAGTTTTTTTAGATTCTATAATGTTTATTTCTGCTCTGATCTTTATTGTTTCTCTTCTTCTGCTGGGTTTGGGGTGTCTTTGCTGTTCTGCTTCAGTTTCCTTTAGGTGTGCTGTTAGATTTTGTATTTGGGATTTTTCTTGTTTCTTGAGACAGGCCTGGATTGCAATGTATTTTCCTCTCAGGACTGCCTTCGCTGCATCCCAAAACATTTGGATTGTTGTATTTTCATTTTCATTTGTTTCCATATATTTTTTAATTTCTTCTCTAATTGCCTGGTTGACCCATTCATTCTTTAGTAGGGTGTTCTTTAACCTCCATGCTTTTGGAGGTTTTCCAGACTTTTTCCTGTGGTTGATTTCACGTTTCATAGCATTGTGGTCTGAACACATGCATGGTAAGATCTCAATTCTTTTATTCCTATGAAGGGCTGTTTTGTGACCCAGTATGTGATCTATCTTGGAGAATGTTCCATGTGCACTCGAGAAGAAAGTATATTCTGTTGCTTTGGGATGCAGAGTTCTAAATATATCTGTCAAGTCCATCTGATCCAATGTATCATTCAGGGCCCTTGTTTCTTTATTGGTCCTGTGTCTAGATGATCTATCCATTGTTGTAAGTGGAGTGTTAAAGTCCCCTGCAATTACCACATTCTTATCAATAAGGTTGCTTATGTTTGTGATTAATTGTTTTATACATTTGGGGACTCCCGTATTTGGCGCATAGACATATAATTGTTAGCTCTTCCTGATGGATAGTCCCTGTAATTATTATATAATGTCCTTCTTCATCTCTTATGATTTCCTGCCATTCCTTTCTGGCCTGCCAAGTTTCAGTAGATAGGTCTGCCACTAGTCTTATGGGTCTCCCTTTGTAGGTTACAACCTGTTTATCCCTAGCTGCTTTCAGAATTTTCTCTTTATCATTGTATTTTGCCAGTTTCACTATGATATGTTGTGCAGAAGATTGATTCAAGTTACGTCTGAAGGGAGTTCTCTGTGCCTCTTGGATTTTAATGCCTTTTTCCTTCCCCAGATCAGGGAAGTTCTCAGCTATTTGTTCAAGTACACCTTCAGCCCCTTTCTCTCTCTCTTCCTCTTCTGGAATTCCTATTATACGGATATTGTTCCATTTGATTGCATCACTTAGTTCTCTAATTCTCCCCTCATACCCCTGAATTTTTTTATCTCTCATATTCTCAGCTTCCTCTTTTTCCATAGTTTTATTTTCCAATTCACCTATTCTCTCCTCTGCCTCTCCAATTCGTGCTGTCGTCACCTCCATTTTATTTTGCACCTCATTTATAGCATTTTTTAGCTCCTCATGACTATTTCTTAGTCCCTTGATCTCTGTAGGAATAGATTCTATGCTGTCCTCTATACTTTTTTCAAGCCCAGCGATTAATTTTATGACTATTATTCTAAATTCTTGTTCCGTTATATTACTTAAATCGTTTTTGATCAATTCATTAGCTGTCGCTACTTCCTGGAGTTTCTTTTGAGGATAATTCTTCCGTTTCATCATTTTGAATATTCCCTGGGGTGGCTCCCAACTGCAGGGCACTTCCTCTGTACTGTCTGGGGTAACTTGTGTTGGTGGGCGGGGCCTCAGTCAGACCTGATGTCTGACCCCAGCCCACTGCTGGGGCTACAGTCAGACTGGTGTGTACCTTATTTTCCTCTCTCCCAGGGGCAGGACTCACTGTGGAGTGGTGTGGCCCTTGTCTGGGCTACTTGCACACTGCTAGGCTTGTGGTGCTGCTTTGATGGGATCTGGCATGTTAGCCGGGGTGGATCTGCAAGGTGTACAGGGGTGGGAGGGGCAGGCTCTGTTTGCTTTGCCATAGGTGATCCCCTGAGGGAGGGGCCCTGCAGCACTGGGAGGGAGGCAGACCCCTTGGAGGGAATGGATTGACAGAAGCACAGTGTTGGGTGTTTGCGCGGTGCAAGCAAGTTTGGTGATGGGAACTGGCTCCCTTTAGGATTTTGGCTGAGGAATGGGAGAGGGAGATGGCACTGGCCAGTGCCTTTGTTCCCCACTGAGCTGAGTTCTGTCTTCTGAGGCTCAACAACTCTGCCTCCCAGTGTCCTCTCACCCTCCCCACTCTCCGCTCTCCGAGAGCAGAGCTGTTCACTTTTAACATTCTAGATGTTAAGTCCCGCTGGCAGTCAGAACTCATGCAGTCTGGCCCCTCCACTTTTGCAAGCCAGACTCAGGGGCTCTGTCTTGGCGGGCAGGCTGGCTGCCCCTCCACTGCCCCGGCTCCCTCCCACAAGTCCGTGTAGTGTGCACTGCCTCTCCGCCATTCCTACCCACTTTTGTGGGCCTCTTGTCTATGTTTGGCTCCGGAGAGTCCATTCTGCTAGACTTCTGGCGATTTTCTGGGTTATTTAGGCAGATGTGGGTGGAATCTAAGCGATCAGCAGGACATGGTGAGCCCAGTGTCCTCCTATGCCGCCATCTTTTCTCTAAAGATTTCGGCTCAGATTATTTTGAACTGCCTGGGCAAGAAGACTTTAACTCCTCTCACAAAGGTGGGAGGCAGTACTTTGTGGGGACCAGTACTGGCCCTGAAGTCAGAGACCTAGCTTCCAGCTCTGTTCCCTTGGGCAAACTTTGTAATCTCTCTGAGCTGGTTTTCATTTCAATCACTGAAGGATGGATGGCGCATCTGGCACATTGGACCCCAGGAGTTCTGGAAGCTGGGAAGTCCAAGATCAAGGCATTAGTGTGGTCAGATGAGGACCTTCTTTCTGCCTCATAGCTGGTACCTTCTTGCTGTCTCCACACAGGGTTTTGGGTGATCAGTTGTATATGTTCTTTATATATTTTGGATACTGACCTTTTATCAGATATATTTGCAAATATCTTCTCCTATCCCATAGTTTGGCTTTTAGCTTTGTTGATTATTTCCCTCTCTGTGCAGAAGGTTTTTGATATACTCCTAATAGTTTATTTTTGCTTTGCTTTTATTTCCCTTGCCTCAGGAGACATATCCATAAAAATGGATTCCTCTCCTTATCTCATCTCCAGACACACAATCCATTGGTAAGTCCTGTGTGCTCTGCTGCCAAAATACATATATCCCCAGTCAATTTCTTTTTTAAAACAATTTTTTAACGTTTATTTATTTATTTTTTGAGAGAGAGAGAGAGTGAGCGAGTGAGTGGGAGAGGGGCAGAAAGAGAGGGAGATACAGAATCTGAAGCAGGCTCTAGGCTCTGAGCTGTCAGCACAGAGCTCAATGTGGAGCTTGAACTCATGAATCTTGAGATCATGACCTGAGCTGAAGTTGGACACTTAATCTACTGAGCCATCCAGGTGAACCCCCAATCTATTTTTGATGATCTTTTCAATTCTACCCTGGATCACGGTTCCATCATTGCTCTCCTGGGTTGTTATAATCACTCTGTAACTGGTTACCCCATTTCTGCTTTTGTACCCAAATGATTTAATATCCACATGACAGCCTAAAAGATCTTCAAAAAATATCAAGTGGATATTTCTTTCCTACTTAAAACCATTGATGGCTTCCCATTGTGCTTAGAATTACTGGCCCAGTCTGAAGCAGCATCACCCCACTTTGACCACTCACTGTCATAGTACCCTCTTCAGCTTGCTCATAGCACCAAACGCTAACTGAAATTGTTTTTAATTTATTTGTTTACTAGTTTGTCTTTTAGGATAATTTGCGTTTTATTACAGCAGATAGTTTTTCTCTTTGGTTCATTTTGATATTCCTAGTAACTGAAACAGTACTTGGCACAGAGTTCAGCAGAACTCAGTAAATATTTGTAGAAAGAAATAATAAATTATAAAGGAAAATGTTCTAGGGCCTGTTTGCTAGCCTTAATGCTCTATTTCTGTTTTTCTTTTATTTTGTGCTTCTAATTTTCTTTCAAATTTATACCTACAAAATTAAAATCTACCACAGTTAGACTCCAGGCCCTAGGAAAGATTTAATGCAACATCACATTAGCCAGAAAGAAAATAAATGAAGTGAAAACACTTGTATCATTTTTCCAAGAAAGCTTATAAGACTGCAGAGTCACTACATGAAGCTATTTTTGTCAATTACTCCTACAAAAAATGAAAAGTTTTATTGTAGTCTGTGAATATACTTAAAGTGGCCAAGAATTCCAAATTTATTAAGGATTCTGTACTACAGAGTCAGCTTAAATACCCACACTATCTTTGAGAAACTTTCAGTGGTGAGGAGACAGTTTTATTGGGTTGTTTGTTATCACAATGGAGCTAAAAACTAGGGTGGGGAAGCCTTGTGATAGTGCTGAGACATAATGGAAACCCCCTAGACACTGTATCTGGGTATTCCAAGCCTAGTGGCTCACTTTTATCCAAGGAATAACTCAAATAATCTCCCAGAATGCTAGTCATTTACTAAAGAACTGCTTCTCTTTGCTTAGTTAAGAATTTTTCAGGTACCAAACAGGAAAGCCTGCTAAACTATTTACAGCCTTGTGGACAGTTTATTGTAAGTTTCTTTTCATTTCCTTTCATGGTTGTTTTTTCAATATGTATTCTTCCTTGTATCATCCATACTAGATATAATTAGGGAATTTTTCTCATTTTGATATGCATAAATTAAATTTTATGATATTTTTATATACCTGAGCATAAATTGTCTTCTCTTGAAGTTCTCTGTTGAAATGTGAAGCATGATTATTTTACTCTCTATGCCTTAATATAGTAGGTGCCTTCTGGCTTTCCATGTTAAACTCTGCATATGCCATATATTGGGTAGATTTTAAGGATAGATATTGCTCATTGGGTCCAATTACTCATGTTCTATTTCCAATAATCTATAGAAACAGCTATTTATCTTGAGGGGTGAACCAGTAGGGAACCAAATGCTTTAGAATGTAAATATGTTGTTATTACCCAAAGAATCTATATTTACAAGCTCTCTTAGGGTTCTTTAGGTTAAATGGCCTGTTTTATGTTAAGGCTTAAAACTGAGGAGCAATTTTCCCATACCCCTACTCAAAAGGTAAATAGATCATTAGAATTTAGTCACAATAATTAATTTAGTAACTACTAAGTATAGATGTCTTATGATCCTTGCCATAAGATGCTAACAATTTAGAAAAAAGCAGATAAATTACACACACACACACACACACACACACACACACATTCTATACTGTATTTGAATTATACAAATGCTAAGTAGGTGGCTTAAGGGAATAAGAGAATCACTAAAACATACGTGGCATTTGTAGATGACATATACTTAAGTCTTAAGTCCCTTAAACTTTGCTGTACTCTCCCAACGTGAAGGGAGTCATACATTGGGTGTGAGTTTACAAATGAAACTTTCAGAAAAATTACTCTGAATATTCTCTAAGATTTTGTTTTGGTGGGCAAGTGTATACTGATCATTTGAACTTTCTTTTCCTAGAAAGAAATTAATGGAAAGTATTTATTTATTTACTTATTTATTTGTTTATTTATTTATTTTGAGAGAGAGAGAGGGAGAAGGGCAGAGGGAGAGAGAGAGAGAAAAAATACCAAGCCAGCTCTATACTTAGTGTGGAGCCTGATGCGGGGTTCAATCTCACCACCATGAGATCATGACCTGAGTGGAAATCAAGAGTTGGATGCTTAATTGACTGAGCCACCCAGGCGCCCCAAGAAATTAATGGCAAGTATTTTACAAGAAAAAATAAGGTAAATGAAAACATTTTCCTAAAGCTTTCATTATTTGAAAAGACATATCCCAAACTAGTACAGTATTAAAATCTCATTTTTTAGAGCAGTTGAAAATTTTGAAAATTGTGGTATCTTTTATTTCTATCCATTTCCATCATCAAGATCATTTATAGTTACTCAGTAAAATTTTAATTTTGGAAATACTTAGAATGTGGGTATTGAGATGGGATTATCATATCTGATTAAACCATTAAGTTCTGAGTTTCTTATGAGCAATATCTATTCTTTATAGGACTTATTGTATCATAACTTTCACCTAGGAAAAAGAAGGAAAAACTAAATGTGTTTCTCATGCAATTCTCTTTAAAATGGAATCCATAAATTATGAAAGGAGACATTGCAATTGGAGGTTAAAATTTTTTTTGTTGTAAAATATGACTAGATCTAGCCACACTGAAGTCCTGGACAGTTGAGAGGTCATTAAAATGCCTTCTTCACTGGAGATTCTCTATTAAATGTAGAAACACATTTAAACAGTCTGCTTGTCATCTGCATTTGAATACCTGTCCTACCTAGCATCTCAGATTCATTGTCTTCAAAATTCTGTATGAAACGGCACATAGTAGGTGCTCAAGAATGGTTATTGCATAAATAAATGAATGAATGCATCATCCCCAAACCTTCTCCTGAATTTCTTGTTATGCAACTGCTATTAAAGTCTCAAAATCTTAATCACCTCCTCCTTTCCCTTCTGTTGTTAATCAGTTTCATAGGTCTGCCAACATTACTTCTACTGTATCTCTTAACTCTGCTTCATTCACTTAACAAATATTTATTGAGTGTGTACTATTTGCAACAAAGATGGCAGTATGGTTCATGCCACCACCATGGAGCCACCACCATGGAGCTTGTTTTTTGCAAGCCCATATCAGTTCTCTTGGCACTAATCTAGACCTGCATTCCTCTCATCTGGACTATTGTAATGCACTAGCTTATTTCTTAACATCCAGTATCTCTCCACTCCATTTTATTAGATTAATCTTAAGAGGATAACATTTATGACCTGTTTGTGCAATACCTTAAACAACTGCCATTGCTACCAACTAATGTGGAAATCCTTTAGTTTGCTGTGTCCTAGCCTGGCGCAACCCGCTTTGTTCATTAACTTTCCTCTTGCACCTTATTTTATGGAAAAAATAGTCTTCTCACTGTTCCTCCAGCATTTTACCACTCTGTACCACTTACTGTCTTCTGTCCCTGGAATGTTCTTTTCTCCTGTGTCTACTAGTTAAAATCCTACCCATTTTTCAAGCACAGTGCTACTACTATTTCCTGAACCTTCAAATGGAAATATTTTCTCTCTTTTTTGAATACCCATGGGCATTTATTTGTGCCTTATGTTGCACATACCAGTTTTAACATTGTGTTGTAACTTTTGCGTTTATGCCTTACTTGCTTGAGGAAATCCTACACATTGCTCCATTATTCACGGCAACTAGCATAATATCTTGCATACAAGCTGAATAAATGAAGGATGGTCCTGGCTGATTAGTTGGCAATGTAGCCTATGTTACATGGGGGGACCTATGATCTAATCCAAAGTAATCTAATCATGTCATAACACATCTGAACTATGAGTTTTGATTGAGTCATTTGCATAAATACCATCAAAGTTTTTTTTTTTTTTCATAAAAATTACATGTAAAGAAGGCAAAGATTCTTGGAAAGTGATTAAATTGTGGGCAAGTCACTTAGTGTTTTGTTCACTAAGGCAATGTATTAATACTTTTTTAGGCTTACTAAAAATCAACTAAGCTAAAATAAATGTTGTAATTTAATGTCAAATCAGAGGGTCAAATTGGAATATTTTCTTCTGATGGAGAATTCCCTTGATGACATTTTGCTATTTCTATAAACATACCTCCAAACTTAAAGCACTCATAATTGTTCAGGCTTAAAGTATCTCCTGGTGGTTTGGTAATTCCAAAGCTTCTCTCAAGTCTGCCCTTTCCCCCTTTACAGTTATTCTTAATTTAACAACCCCAAACTATTAGATACTATAAATGCTTTGACAAGAAGTATCTAAGGGGATTGTGTTGAGGGATGTCAAATCAGATAATTTCCAGGCTTTTACAGAATTCATATGATTTTGAGTCTAGCTGTGGAAAGAAGATCTGGAAAAAGAAAAGTACTCCAGAGGAAAAATGAACTGTTAGGCAGGTCTATCCCTGGGAGCAAGTATAGTATATGCCATGGGACATATCTATAATTGTAATTGCTTTCCCATAAAACTCTATCAATTCCATCATTTGGTGGACTCTTCCCTGTGGAAACACACATATGATTTTTATAACAGACATTTTAACAAATGATTCACTTGCCTTTATAAACTGGCTTAACATAGCTATTCCATAAAGTGAGGGATACCACATTGCTTGATGAGATACATTTCTTATTACATGTTGTAAGTTTAATAACAATTCATTTCACAGAATGATCCCTTGGTTCCCATAGAAACAATACTGAAACTAATGTTTATGTCATTGCCAGAATGCTTTCCTGCCCCTTGAGACTGAATAACTCGTTGCTGCGAATTTTCTTCCACACATTGAGGGAAGGAATGATTGAAGCTAACTCTTCAAACAGACTTCTGCCCAGATGCACAGTACGTGTTGCCAAAGCCACATGGTCATCCCATGGGTAAGCACATTTGTATCGAAACAATCACATTGTTCTCATTCTTTATTAATTTATTCATTGCCATGTTCCCTTATCAAGGCAACCAAAAGGAACATTAAAAAAAGAAGCAAATGGATTGAAATCTTGTAGGAGGAGGCCTTTGCACTTATTTCAAAAACACTAAAATGAGTTGGTTAAATGAATGGTTGTCTGAAGAAATACTTTTCGTCTGGGGAAATGATTAGAAGGTTTTTATATGGAGGAAATCTTGGAGAATATGAAAATCTTTGGAGCCAGGGTCTGGGTTTCTACAAGGCAAGGGAATATTCCTGAGCTGTTTGGTTTTTTAGACACTCCCAAGAATCCACGTTGATAGAGATGCTTCAGGTATTCTTATGTCTAGGAGGTAAGAGCCCATAACACTTCTGTGTGCTGTTCCTAGATGTTTCAAGTTGCTCTCTGAATGGGATTAGGTGCAGATTAATAGAACATTCTAATAACTCTGGAGTCTTAGTTAGCTTTTGACATTTTTTATTCCTAAAGATTTATACATGTAAGTCTGAGGAAATTAAGTTCAAAAGATCCAGGATTGGGAGAAAAATCCATATAAGGTCATTGATGAAAGACAGGATAATTTTTCAATTTTTGTTGGTTGGCTCAGTAAGTATTCTAAAGTACAAAACTGGTAACTAATTTGGTTTTCAGTGCTTCTTTTGTCTGTAGTGGTTGCCTGGAGTGTCGTTTTGAGAAGGAGGTGAGGAGTGCATTGATCAATTAGTGATGTCTGTCACAGGCAAGGTTGAGAGGAATAAGAACAATTCCCATTTAATGACTTGGTATAGTTCTTTTAAATGTTCTATTATTCTTTGTAACGAAGTCAGAAATATGATTCACAATGGCTTTGTTTTTTAATTTCATGCAATACCCATAGTGAATCTCTGAAAAGCCACCCAAAATCTTTGTTTAGCTCAATGAAAATCTTTGTTCGGCCCATAGAAAATCTGTAAGTTAACAACTAGGATCAAATAATGGAAGTCCTACATTATTTATCATTTATATAGCCAAATTGGAGGACCTGTGAAGAGTTTAGATGTATATTTTCAAAGTAATAATCTATTCCAAGGCAACATTTAAAAATCTTTCTACGACATAGAAAGTAGTAGTGCATTAGGTAATTTCTAATTTTAAACTCTTAATGTCTATAATCATGAATAAATTACATAGAACATGCAGAATACATTTCTCTCTTCATGCCTGTCTCAAACTTGAATTTAAGATAAATATATATCTCCATCAAGTTGGAGCCATCAAAATAGACAGTTTAAATGGTAGTAAGAAGTTGGAGAGGAGGGTAAAAAAATCATTGCATGGATGAACACCCTTGCTTATATGGTAATTATACTCTCAGTAATTTAAAGTGTTGTCAAATTGGATTTCTTATATTCAGAGAAAAATGTTGAAATATGCATTTATGCAAGTGTTTTGTGATTAGGTCCAGAAATTATGTTAAACAAAATATCGTCATTATAGAGAAATTTTCAGAGAAAGGTATAATAGGTATTTGTTTATTTTTGCCTTACTTAACTTCATTCCTTTTCCTGTTAATGCACCCTGAGTTTTCTACTCATGCTCTCAGTCCATGTGGTCCAGGTGTGGGTAAGTGACCAAGGTGCAAGTAACCTGGGTCCCAGAGATTGTTTCAGAGATATATGACTTAATTTGGGCCTGTAAAGAGCAGCCATGAGGCTTCCCTATAACTACTGGGAAAGGGACAATCTCGTTCTATTGTGGTTTCTAAATCTAATTTGCTTGGGTCCATCTTATGGGGAGAGAAGGTAACTTAGAAAAAAGAGGAAGTGAGAGGTGGAGACAGATACTAATGACATTGTTTGAGTGACTGGCTTGCATAGTTCTTGAGTCAGTTCTATCCTTATACTTTTCATCTCTGTCCACAGATTTCTTTTTACTTAAGCTAGCTTGAGTTGCCTTTCTGTCACTTACAACCAAAAAAGACCTGGTTAATAAGTGTCTGGAGCTCTATAATTCTACAAAGGATTGTTATAGAACTCAGCTAATTCAAACTCACAGAGATCCTAGACTTCCAGGTATTCTTACTGTCATACTCGTATATTTTGAAGATACAAAATATTTCTGCACATACATGACATATTTGTATGTTTAAAATTAGAACTGTCATTTAATATCTCTAGATGGGTTTTATATATTAAAATTTTGTGCTATTTATACTGATTTTTAGTTATGGCTATTTTGATCACATGACAGTAGCTGAGAAGACTATTGTGATAGAGATTGGATCTTGGCACTATTATGATAATATAGCTGGAGATTCTGTAGTGTCCAAAATATTCCCTACTAATCATCTGCCTTCCCCTCAGTGTTTAAAAAGTAGGAGCTATGCGTAACAAAACTGGTCATCAAATGCAAATTTATTGTTATCTATATCAAGAACTCTTAAATATGCACTTGAAGGGCCCTCTGGTACACTTGGAGCATGTGGCTAGAGGCACTCCCTCCATAAGTCTAATTTGGTACACTAAAGCAAATTTGTGAGGGAAAAAGAAAAAAAGGTCTGGGTATTCAGAGATGGCCTTTACATAACTGATGGCATGGTTGGAGTTGTAGATGCAATTACTTAAGCTACTAGAAAACCATGGTTCAGTGGATCTCTGGGCTCTGACTTATCAGATTTTGGCTCCACCATCATTGGGAGGGGCTGTAATTAGCAGGAAATTGGTCAGGTCAGAAGTTGGTCTGAGGTAAGAAGGGGGAAGTGACGATTCCCTTTCCATTATGATACAGAGCCAAAAGTACTTTGTACACTAGATGCAGGAAAGTAATTATTTGAAGAATCAGTTGCTTATGGATCTTTACTGGAGTTGGGTTTCTGGCTTTGGTCCAAGGGTTATCCTTCACTGAAAACCATTCATGGTGCTGGACTCCATGCTGCTACTATTTCCCAGGGAAGTGTCCCTTTTTCTCTTACATATTAGTTACTCTCTATGCTTGTGACTATAACACATCATGTCATCAAAAAGCAACTACTTGAAAATCATTTTACCATTTAGTTTTCAAATTCCACCAGTATAGTAGAGTTGCAGCCAACTAATCAGAATTTGATCACTAGGAAGCTCTGGGATACTATGGGTGTTTCAAAGTGGTTTGTAATTTAGCCTACTTGTAGTTATGTGGAGTTCTTAAATCTGGAGTGATGTCTTTGTCATCAGTGGAAAATTCTTGGTCATTATCTTTTCAAATATTTCTCTTTTCCCACCGTTTCTGTCCTTTTCTTCTGGTTTGAGATCATTTTTTTTATCTCTCACTTGTCTGTAACAATATTTACTAGAATTTCATCTAGGAAAATAAATTGGTCAGTCTTCCAGTTCACCAGTCATGTTTTCTAACCCATTGTTAACCCATCTATTGAGTACTTAATATCAGATGTATTGTTTTATTCCAGACTTCCCATGTTTTTTTTTTAATAGATTTCAATTTTGTTGTGAAAATCTCCATCTTAGTATAGTTTCTTCATCTTTTCCTCTTTCCATCAACCTATTAACTATAGTTCCTTTAAAGCTCTTGTCTGCCAAACCAGTATCTGCATCACTTGTGTGTCTATTTTTATTGCTTTTTTCCTCTTGGATGTTATTCTTATGGTACTATCTCTTGCCATGCCCACTGATTTTGATTTCATATTAAACATTGTTTATAAAAACCGTGACTTATCCAGATGATGTCTTCTACCAGAGAGTGTTCACCTTTTTATCTGCTAGGCAGACAGAGTAGAAATTGACTACGTTGATCCAGTTGGCAACTGAGCTGTGCTAAGGCTGAATTGCAGTTATTTATTATTTAGTTTTTAAGGCTGTAGTCTACCTTTTATTTTATCTTATTCCTAGGGTATGTCTACAAGGTTTTGAACTAAGAGCCTGGTGTATTCATTGGTAACCCTTGCCCTGCTGGGTCCTTAACTCTAATTTGTGGTGTTCAAAGCTTTGAAAGAATCTAGAAAGCATTCTTTTCAGAGGTTTTCTGCAGCCCTATGTGCCTTCAAAATTTGGCAAATGTCTTGAGGGGACATCAAGACAGGGTTGTTTTGAGCCATCTTAAGTCTCCAGTTTTGTCACACTAACTCCATGGCACTCTGCCTGGAGTCAAGCCTGGATTCTCAGCCTTTTGCCTGAGGCCAGAGCCAACAAGTGCCCCCAGGAAAAAAAAGCAGCTTCAGATCATAGCTCACCTTTCTGAGGTTTTTCCTTTAGAATTTTTATTTCAGAGTTTGAACTGCTTCCTCAGATCTCTGATGATTATAAACATCGTTTTATCTAGTTTTTCTAGTTTGTGTGTGTGTGTGTGTGTGTGTGTGTGTGTGTGTGAACTTTAGTTTTCCACAAATTACTTTAGCCTACTCAAATTGGAAGTATTTTAAGTTTTTGACAGTCTTTCAAGCAGCATTAGATTTTGATTTAAGTGAAATAAATCACATGCAAACCAGTTTTGTGCTTCATAAGCAAAGTAAACATTTTACAAGTGATTTATAATTATGACTTGGTTATTATGGCCAGAATGGGAAAAATTACAATCCAGAGTCCAGCTGAAACCACCAGTAGAAAGGCCTTCATAAAATTTACAAAAAAAAAAAAAAGTCCAAATGTAGGGAGCAAGGAAAAAAAGGAACATCTTTGCATTTTGGTAGGGAAAAGAATTCAGGGTTAGCAAAGATGTTTGGTAGCTATCCAGGCAGGTCATTGCAACAATAGATAGCAAGGATGGGGGTAGGGGAGAACCCAGTTATAAGGCCCAGATCTAGAAACAGGATTTTATCTTCTAGGATGCTTGCAATGGAAGGCAGGAAGCTAAGTCTTGGGAAATTGGAGTAAGAGAGGGATCATCCTTTGAAAAAAGGCAAAGAGTTCTTGCCTGAGAAAAAAGGCAAAATCCCATAGTTGATTCAGCCATGAAAAGGCTGACTTGAACCAGTGATTTCCTGAAGCTCATGCTCCTTCTATTTCTGCTGAGTGCCTGATTGACTTCAGTATAGGGCAGGCTTGAATTGCTCTATCTAGGATCCCTTCTCTTTTCCATCCCTGTCTACCTAACAAAATTATATTTCAAATTTTCCTCTTCCTTGGAGCCTTTATTGACTCACTTATCATCAACTTTCCCTGACTGAATTGACTACTCCTTCTTTGCTTCACCATTGAAATATACTTTTGTATAGATTCCTTCACACTTTTTTTATTTTCTTTATATGGGTTCTGGTGATTTATCAATATACAAAGTAATAAAAAGCTGAGAGTTAGTTGGATCATCTTAATGACTAGAGACATAAAGCTATGATTGCTTGATGTATTAATCTCCATTCCTGAGATAGACTTGCCAGTGAGACAGTTTTATCATCCAGGAGGAACTGGGGAGTGATAAGCAAAGGATGTCCAGAAGCAGAGATGTTTTGGTTTAATGCTGGCCACCTAAAATCACCCAATATTGGGTTGGATCCCTGAGATGCAAAAGCAAGTGCTTTAAAACAAGGCACTATTTTGGCATATCATTATTCTTTTCCTTTTTAAAACCTATTTGTTAACCACATTTGAGATTTTCAGTGTTAAACCTGATGAAGTGCCACTCGGTGCAGTTGAAAACACTGAGCGTGTTTAGACTAGAAAAGACTTCGATAGACCTAAGAGCTGCCTTGAACTACCATGGCCTCTCTCCTTTGGCGGTAGATTTGACAAGAGGCACGATTAGGACTGTTTGGAAGAATTTAGAGAACAAGAGGTTTTATCTCATGACAAATGTAGCAGATGAATTATTAAAAATTTAATTATGCAGAGCCACCTATGGAGATATTAACTATCTTGTTCATGCTTAAACAAATGAAAGTATTTTCACCTCTTTTTTTTTCTCCCAAAGTAGTCAGAACTTTCTTTGAAATCCAAGTTTTTCTCACTCTCAAGGAAAAATTAATAAGTCAAAGCTCTGGGAAGCAAACAGGGTCAATTATCCATGAGAGGATCCAGGCTGTGCTTAGACTTAGAGACACCATTGGATCCTTGGACTACTGGAAAAAGAGGGGCTGGTATATTTTCTGCTGAACTTGGTTTCTGGAGCCCCCATGAATGCATCAGCTCTGAGATGGTGGGATCTCAGGGCTTGTGGCTGGTGAGAGGTAGTGAAGGACCTGGTGCTAAGTGTTTGGGTCTCAGGGAGAATTTGCTATGGTAAGTTAACCTGTCAACCCACAGTGAATCATAAGTGATTGTATCCTCTTCACCTAATGCCATGGCACTAGCAGAAGGTAGAGGGTAGAGAAGGAATGGCAACATAGCTGAGAGATCATATTTTATTTTTGCTTCAAAATAAATTGTGTGTGTGTGTGTGTGTGTGTGTGTGTGTGTGTTTCTCATGGCATGACTGATAGTGCCTTTCCTGCCAATGTTAGTGAATTTGTTTTAATTTGATTTCCCTGATTTCAGAAATATGACATTATTTGTGCCCTCAATATTCAGAAACAGCTCGTACCTATCTCAAATGGAATTTTAAAACAATTTTATCAGTCCAAAAATTGAATTAGATGCCTGGGAAATGACTAAATTTCCTGTTGCTGAATCTAATTAAAGAAACTAGCTTTCAGGGACATTTTAAGAAAGAATCCTACATTGGTTGGGAGGTTAAAATGTTTTCTTATTCATATTTGTACTGCAGTGTCTAGGAAAGTACCAGGGACATAACAAGCATGGTGTAAATATATCTTGAAAAATAGATGAATGGGTAGATGTATTAGAGTGCCCCCAAGTATGGATATTAGATGAATATATGGATGAACCAAACAGTTATTAGAATATAAAATAGCATATAATTTATATGGGTGCTGTATCAAGCACATTATATATTTCTAGGGAAGATTTAAAGAAATCAATGCTTAAACCTATTCATTTCACTTGCAATAACAGTTCTTATTGATGTTACAAAACTTAATCTAATTTTTAGTGCACCCTCAGACAGGAGCCTGCTTACCCAGAACTCATTTGGAACATGGAGCTCCTCTAATTTTGCTCCTTATCTAGCATTCATTTGCTGACCGCTTGCCTTTTTTGTTCATTTCCCACCACGCCATTGTCATCTGGGTCAAGTGGTTCTGTTTCTTACCCAAATAGTTAAATGCAGGCTTTTCCTCCCAAAGATGACCATCATGCTAGCAAGAGCCTAAGGCCGAAACATTTCCTCATGGTGTTTTTTATGTGCCCTTTAAAAAACAAAACAAAAGCCTAAGTATACAAAAAGATGAACATTTTTCAATCATTGCTCCTTCAGAGAGAATATTCAGGGATGGTTGATCACACCATTAGTGAATACTCCTTGTCTGCCTTCGCATTTCTAGCTGTTCTGTCTACTGACAGAAGTGTTGTTCATCTTTCTCTATGCTCTTTGTAGCATAATTACTTTCAGGGGTATTCTATTTATATTGAACAAGGTATAGTATAAAAAACACTTGTCTGGAAATTCTGGATGGAGTTATGTTACTTGTACTTCAGTTTTTACCAGATAGATCATACTCTCTTAAACGTTGTCTTAAACATTCTATGATGTCACCATACATTTGACACATGGTATTTCTAATTTTAGACAAGCAATTTAAAAACAAACTTGGGTATAATATATTTTGAACTAGAAAATAGTTTTCCAACACCCACGGGATTTTTCTTTTGCTGTATATATTTAGATTTTAAAAGTCTGGTTCAAATTTGTACATGTTAGACCTTGTACATTGTGGCTTTACAAAATATTAATTTTTTTCCTAAATTCCATCATTTTTCCTGTTTTGAGTGAACAGCTCTATTTTAGAAAATATTTTGCCAAATATTTTCTATTTGTTTTAACATAAGTGTGCCATCTTTTGAATTTCTCTGAATAATTCCAGGGAGTGATATTTGTTCCAGGAGTTATTAATTTTTTTTTTCGTAACTGGAGTCTGGCTAGTGAGTGCAAGGTGGGTAGAGTTGTATATACTAATGCTTACAACTAGAGAAGAAGATAGCCATGGGATATATATTTTTTTTGACAAAACACTATAGAAAAATTCATCTTACCCTATTCTGAAATTACTCCAGCAATGTTCTTGAAACGTAGTCATCTAAGTTTGATTGAACATATTCAGTGAAAAAAAGTTTACTGTGTTTTAAGACCCCATTTTCATTTTAGAATGCTCTGATTGTAAGAAAATCTTCCTTTCCTCTATGCTGAGATGAAAACTGCCTGTCTTGAACTTAAATACTTTGTTTTTAGTACTAGAATTTGGAGCTTTCCAGAATAAATTTAACCTCAGCTTCTGTAAGACAGTGCTTCAGCAATCATAAGGTCTTTGGTGCTTCCTCTTTCTTTTTTTTTCAAGATTAAATATATCTGGTTTCTTACCATTTTTAAAGTCACCTTCTGGAAGCACTTCAGTTTGTCCATATCTTTTAACTTTTTATTATGAAATAATGACAGATTCACAGGAAGTCGCAAAGAAATATGTAGGGAGATCTTGTGCACACTTCACCCATCCTCCCCCAATATTAACATCTTGCATAACTGTAGTACAGTAGCAAACCCAGGATACTGACATTGGTACAAATCATAGAGTTTATTTAGATTTCACTTGTTACATATGCATGTATGTGTCTGTGTAGCTCTGTGCAATTTTATCACATATGTAGCTTTGTGTAATCACCACCACAATTAAGATACTTAAACTTGTGGTATCATCACCACAGGACTCTGTGCTCTCCCTTGATAGCCAAACTTGCCTTCTTCCCCCATCATTAACCCCGGGGATAATCTGTTATCCCATTTAATCTAATCTAATCAATTCTAATCTAATCTAATCTAATCTAATCTAATGTAATCTCATATCCATCTCAACAATTTTGTTACTTTACAAATGTTATAAAAAATGTCCATATCTTTTAAAAACTGACAAAGAATTAAGAACTGTCTCTTAATCATGGCACTATGTAGGCAGTTCTTGACTTACAAATGTTTGATTTATATGACTTTGTATGAATAGTGGGGAATCCCTGATTTCTCAGGAGGCAGTGTTCTCAGGTTCAAAGTTCTAGGAAAAGACTTTTAGGGCCCTTCCCAAATCAGAGCAGACTCTGTTTTCTAGACCAAACCTTTGGTTTTTAATAGCTAAAAAACAAAGCAAAACAAAGAAAACAAACAAAAACCAATAAGGCAGAAATTTCAGAACCTTCCAAAGACAAAGAGGTTTATCAATCTCTGCTTGTGAAATCTTTTAAAATTTCATGTCTGGCCCACTCTGACTTCCTAGCCTTTTGGGATGCAGACAGAGCTCTCTTTTCCAGAGCTAAGTGGTATCTGCTCTCGCACTGTTCTGGGCCTTCGATAACCTTGTCTGGGAGCAGATAGCATTCGTGTGCCAATGCCAAATTAAAACTCTTCAAATTAGGAAGATAAGCAGCAATTAACAGAAAGCTGGCAAAATTTTAGGCAAAGATTTCTCTTATGAACTTTGTAATCATTGAATATTGATGTTTTTGCTGACCAAGACAGCCTTAGCATTCCCCCGAGTTTGGCTAAACGTCAGATAGGTTTCTTCTGGACTATAGGTCTCTGACCTCCCTTCTCTTGGAGCATTTAGTTTAGAAAACCTGCAGTTGTAAATTCTTTCTCTGTCTTTTTTTCTTGGAGATGTAAATCTTGTACAATTCAGGAATGTCTTTCTTCAGGAACTGGGAGCCATCCTTTTGAAATGGGTCATCGAGGAAGATAGTTCCTATTCTCCTGGTCTCTTCTGAAGGACAGGAGCCTAACTTTGATAAGTAGCAATTAGCAAACATGAATGACATAATCAGAGTGACCCACCTCCCCCATAGCTTCCTCTAGTATTTTTATGCTTGCTCACCATAGTGGCTAAAATCTCTCCCACCTTTTGTTTCAGCACGGTTGAGTTCAGTCTTTCCCCACTATTGTAGTAGTCTGAATAAAATCTTGCCTGTTTAACTCCATTTGGTACAGGTTTTTTGGACATTTCAATCAAATATTTCTTTTTTTAAAAAATCTTTTTAATTGTTAATTTTTTTTTTATTTGAGAGAGAGAGAGAGAGAGAGAGAGAGAGCATGTGAGCAGGGGAGGGGCAGAGGGAAGGAGAAAGAGAATCTTAAGCAGGCTCTATGCTCAGCACAGAGCCCAATGTGGGACTCAATCCCACAACCCTGGGATCATGACCTGAACTGAAAGTTGGATGCTCAACTGACTGAGCCATCCAGGCTCCCCTGCAATCAAATATTTCTTTCTGAGAATGTTGCACAATCATCTGGCACGATTAACTTGAGAATAACAGTTAATAGCCATAGTCTGTTATTTCTATATTTTTTCTGCCAAAGAAGAAAAATTTAAATGTGTAGTGATGTCAGAGGGCCTCAGGCTCATAAAGGGGGATTTGACCAAAGAACTCCCAGAACATAAATCCAGGGAGAAGAGATGTAGATAATTGCTTGCTCACATGCAGGTAAGTTAATACATTCACTGGTAGCAGGGACTCTCAGTGCTTTCTACCTCTGAGTGGCTGACATGCTGCTATTGGAACCAGGCTTGATTGTCCTGTTGAAATGCTTTATAAGTAGAGCTGGTTTTGGTCACAGATGAAATTAAAATGGGATTAAGACATGATTTGGCATATATAGCACACTTGGGGAATTGGAGCTACCAGATGCCTCTTTGAGGACTGAGGGTCACTGTGAGGAAATGTATGTTGAGGGACAGAATAGTCCTATTTGATGAATTTGCCTATTCTCTTTTATGGGGCCTCCTTCCTTCATTCGATCACATCTCATTCTGTTCTCCACTCCTGCCCTCGTCCAAGCTACCACCATCTCTCTGTGGAGTATGGAAGTGGCCTCTTAATTAACCTTCCTCCCTTGTGCCCTTGCATTTTTTCCCCTCCTGACATCCACAGTGATCTTTTGGGAATGTCCTTTTAAAATGTCACTCTTGGGGCGCCTGGGTGGCGCAGTCGGTTAAGCGTCCGACTTCAGCCAGGTCACGATCTCGCAGTCTGTGAGTTCGAGCCCCGCGTCGGGCTCTGGGCTGATGGCTCGGAGCCTGGAGCCTGTTTCTGATTCTGTGTCTCCCTCTCTCTCTGCCCCTCCCCCGTTCGTGCTCTGTCTCTCTCTGTCCCAAAAATAAATAAAAAACGTGGAAAAAAAATTAAAAAAAAAAATAAAATAAAATGTCACTCTTCCACTCAAAATTCTCTAGTGATTTCTCAACACGTTTCAAATAAGAGCCAAAGTAATCTCCAGAGTAATCTTGCAAGGCCTTACTGACCAGGCCCTTCTTGGACATCATTTCCAACTCTTGGCCTCTTCCTTATGTTTCTTTAGCTGCTGGACTTTCTTGCATTTCCTTGAAACTTCTTCTTCTTTTTTTTTTTTTCTTTTCTTCCTTGAAACTTCTAAACTCAGTCCAGGTAAGGGCCTTTGCACCACTGTTACCTCTGACTGGAATGCTTCTCCCCAAGTATTCATTTTGCTTACACCTACACTTTAAGTCTCTGCTCGTATGTCACCTTCCCAGAAAGGCTGCTTCTTAAAGTGCACCCAATTATTCTTCTCCTCCTTTCCTCTTTTTTTTTAAATCAAGCACTTTTTCATATCTGAGTTTATGAAGTATTTATCTGTTTATTATTTATTTTCCCCACTAGTCTATAAACATGTCTTGTCCTTGTATCTAGAATAGTGCCTGGCAGTTAGCAGCAGGAAATGTATGTCATATTCATGTGTTGAACAAATAAATGATTTTAGATTCACAGGCTAATAAATTATACAAATAGACACTACTTGTGTACATCGGTAGGTGTGGTACTATATGTTAGGTAGGTTGCAACATGGATTGCAGTGGTTTATATATGATAGATAGAAGCACTAAATTCAATACATAACTTTCTATGGAAAATACATCTGGGTTCCAAATAAGTGGCTTTACATATGGCTTTTTGGAACACAATATATTTAACTTGGCCATAGCCTGGCCTTCCATAAATGTAGCCCAAGATTTCAGTAGTGCATTTTGTAATAATAAATGTTGTTACTAAGATTATGCTGTTTCTGGAGAAATGTTATCTTTTCTGGTAATCATGGAACTCAATAGGTGAGCAAGATAGGAGGTTCTTGACAGCAGTTTCACTCAGAGTTTTCAGGTAATGTGTTCATTTGGAGTAGGACTCCAGCCATTCTTTAAGGATGTGAGGGGGAGGGGTGAATTTCTCTGCCTCCTTAGAAAAATAGTTGGCAAGAGGGAGGATCAGTGTCAGTTGTAGGACACAAACAGTGCTCCATTTTCACCCAAGAAAGCATACTCAGTTGGAACAGAAGCAGAAAGTCCCATGGTGATAACTGGAACCGGGTGAAAGCTACAGCATGGTGGGTTTGTAGAGGCCCAGGATCTAGCCAGGCATTTTTGATATCAACTCTATGGCATTCATAATTGCAAATCCCATCTGCAAGAGAGGTTCTGTTTCCTAACATCTAGTCTGGCCCTGGTCAGCAATAGTGCAGGCTTTGCAGAAGGGGTGTGGAGGAAGGAACTAGCCTGTTGAGCACTGACTGTGCAGACGCTGCTTCTGTGCATATACATTGTTCCACTTAAGCTTCCAGCGACTCTGTGAAGTGGGTGCTTCTGTTATCTCCATTTCATAGATGAGGTGGCTGAGGCTTGAAATGGATATGCAGCACGATAAGAATACTGTGCTGGAATACTAATCCAGGGCTGTCTGACTCAGAAGTCAATCCTGTTTTGTGTGACATTCTGTGATTATAGCTGCCTACGACTAGGGAATAAATGATCAATGGCATGGACTCTGAGGGCAGCATTTCAGAAGGTTGTCAATATTTTTGTATTTTTCTCGAAAGCTTTTAAAGTCATTGTTAGGGATTTAGGGCCAGATTGGAAGGAATTACAAGACAAGAATAAAGTATACATTCATTCTTAGGTTTTACAGTTTCTATGTAACATTTTTTTGGTCAGCTTGTATCCCTCTAAAGAGCATCTACACTAAAAAGAACAATTGAAATGACCGGTTCCTATGACTGTCCATGCACATGAATTCACAGCCAGTCACAGAGCATCATCTCTGCCCTGCCGGAGTTTGAAGGTTCTTATCAGCTTGAAATGTTTTTATTTGTTTTATTAAATAATGCATAGGTTCTACAATGAATCCAACAGAGAAAAATGAGAGCAAGAAAATGGGCAAATGAGTGCTACATGTAAATACTATAATAATTAAAAAGTTATTTGCAATCCTCAAACCACAAACTAATTTGGAGCAACTATTTCTGAGGCCAGAGGTCTGTGGGTCCTTGTGGAAATGGGAGTGAGGAAATTCTGCTTTGGGGCCTAAAAGCATATGGGGAATAGCTTTGCCTGCTTTCTTATTTCTGAGAAACCTGTTTTGAAGCTTTTGATTTCAGATATGGAGGCCTCAGACTCTGAACTTTGCCTTGCTCCTAGAATCTTGCATTGTTTGCTTTAAGTCATTTAAGGTTAAAAACAATCTGTTTGTAGACATATTTGCCTTTCTGCCTGCAAGAAGACTTCACGTGGGCGCATGTTGTGATTTGCTCGCACCCAAACTTCTAGTCCCTTATAGCAATAGGAACTCAGGAATTCCCATGGAAGCTTTCTGTGAAGCTCCTCAAGAGCACCTTGGTGATGAAAAAAAATGGGGTGGAATGCCCACAGTGGTCAGAAGTGCCCCGAAAAGCTTAAATAAGTATTTGATTAATTGATAAGCAGCAACAAATCTCTTGGTTCCCTATGTAGTTCTACCAAATTTATGCCCATGTGGTAAAGAGATCTGCCATCTAATGAAGGTACAAATGCAAATATATGGTTGTCATTTAATAGAAGTCATTTCTAGATACATTTTGGTAAGGGTTGCAGATTTTAAAAGTGTCTAATTTTGTATTTAGAATTGGTATGTGTTTTTAAATTATTACACAGGAAAACTTCCATGAATTCTGATTTGCAAATGATTTTATACAAGCACACAACAAATGTATCATTTACAATGAGTGCTACAAAATAGAGCAGTGATAGGTCAGTATAGTTGCCCTGAATCTCTGTAGTGTGCCTGGTTGTTAAGTCTTCACATGGACAAGTAGCCAGCACTGACTGGTGCTTGCACACCTTTTAGCTGGCCTGGGCTGAATAAGGAAATAGGCAAAGATTATGGGGTTTCCATTTTGCTGTTAAGTCCCTCTGTTCTGCTTTCTTCCCTTATCAAAACTTACTTTCACGATACTAAAAGAACTGAAAATTTAAGTGATCGTCCTGAGTCTTAGTGTTGAAAGTAACATGCAATGAAGAAGGAACTCTAATGCTAGGAGTTTGTACTCTAAGGAGGGAGGAGGGTCTTTCCACTGCCTTCTTCAGTGTGCTGTTCTATATTATATTCCTTAAATCAACTCAGTCATTTGGTGATTTGTAAGCCATTAATGTGCCCAAAATCATCAAAATATTTTCTCCATTAAGCTTTTTTTTTTTTTTTAAGGAACCATAATTGCTAGCCTTTACATCAGTTAACAAGCATTTCCCACCCGTCTGGTTGACAGTTTGTCCTGTTTTTTAAGGGTAAGGTCCTGTAGAAATACAATTTGGGTTTATAATTACAAAGAAGGAGAGATGAAGCGAAGCAGGAATGATTGCTTTTCCATCAGGCTTACTTTAACTTATATATATTTAAATTGTGTTTTTAACACTCATCAAATATTTAATATTTATTTTCAGATGTGAAAGGTCCTGTGGTCTTCATGCTATGGATACTTATGAAAAGACAGCAAATGTGTATCAAATGGTGAAAAATATGTAATAGGCAATATGCATTTATTCCACAAACCCAATTCTCGAGGAAAACATTCTTTGGCAAGCAGTCAAACAATTTTAATGTAAAATTTAATGCAATAGGGGTGACATATTTTAGAACAAATTAATTAGATTAGTGAAGTGAAATGGCCTGAGTCAGAACAAATAAAATGAGCTGCATAACATGAGGCACTTTGCAATAATTCTTAGGCTATCAATTCTGTTACTTAGCAATTTGAATTCTATTCAGATCATCGAAAATTATATGAAACTAATTCCTGTTTCTTCTGGTTGATTACATAAAAATACAACAATTTCCATTTATCTGGAAAATGAGCAGAACATTGCTTTCTTCAATAAAAAGTTTCTGATTTGTAAAATACCTTTAATTGTTTCTTTAATTTTCCTTGCTTGTTTTTGCACTGTGGTCCTCTGAAAAAGTTCCACTTATTTTGGGCTAATTAATTTTATTTTACTTTGTTAATTTATTTACACCTCAACTTATTCTGCAAGTAACTGGTGGTTTATTATAACAATTAAAAAGAAAAAAAAAGTTGGTATATGTGAATATAATAACCATGACCAGAAAAAAGTAGAAAGGCAGGTGGGAAAACGTGACCTTTAATATTTATTTATTTGTTTGTTTGTTTGTTTGTTTATTTATTTATTTATGAAGATAACCTTTAAAATGGGAGAAGATATTTGTAAATCATGTATCTGGTAAAGGGTTAGTATCCAAAATATATAAAGAACTTATAAAACTCAACACCCAAAAAATAAATAATCCAATGAAGAAATGGACAGAAGATATGAATAGACATTTTTCCAAAGGAGACACAAAGATGGCTAACAGATACCCGAAAAGATGCTCAACATCACTTATCATCGGGGAAATACAAATCAAAGCTACAGTCAGCTTTCACTTCATACCTGTCAGAATGACTAAACTTTATAACATAGGCAACAATAGATGCTGGTGAGGGTAGAGAAATGGGAATCCTCTTATACTGTTGGTGGGAAGCAAAGTGGTACCACTGCTCTGGAAAACAGTATGGAGGTTCCTCAAAAAGTTAAAAAATAGAACTATCCTATGATCCAGTTATTGCATTCCTAGGTATTTACCTAAAGGATACAAAAATACTGATTCGAAGGGATACATACACCCTGATGTATATGGCAGCATTATCAACAATAGCCAAATTATGGAAAGAGCTCAAATGTCCATCCACTGATGAATGGATAAAGAAGTTGTACTATATTAATATATACAATAGAATATTAGTCAACCATAAAAAGAATGAAATCTTGCTATTTTCAACTAAGTGGATGGAGCTAGAGTATATTATGCTAAGCAAAATAATTCAATTATTTTGATTGAAATATGATTTCAATGATTTCATTGATTTCACTCCATATGATTTCCCTCCTATGTGGAATTTAAGAAATGAAACATGAACATAGGAGGCAAAAAAGAGGGAGAGGCAAACCATGAAATAGACTTTTAATTATAGAGAACAAACTGACGGTTAATGGAGGAAGGTGGGCAGGGGGTTGTGTTACATGAGTGATGGTTATGAAGGAGGGCACTTATTCTGATGAGCACTGGGTGTTGAGTGTAAATGATGATTCACTAAATTCTCCTGAAACTAATATTACACTACGTGTTAACTAACTGGAATTTAAATAAAAATTTGAAACTAAAAAAATCCTAAAACAACAACAACAACAACTACTACTACTACTATAACAGCAGTAACACTTGACCTTTTAAAAATGAGGCAAAAAAACATAGGCCATGGCTTATGTAATTTTTGTGAGTGAATTCAAATTTGACTCTAAATTCCTGGCAGCAAAAGGTGAAACATGTTAGTTATACAATGGCCTTAATTATGTTAATTGTGTGTTAGAGTATTTTAAGTCATGTCATTATCAATGATTTGACTCAACCGAACTCAAACTGGCCCTCAGGAAACTGAAAATATCTGTAGGTAGGGATCTGGTTTGCTTTAACCAGGCTTGATTTGATTGGCTGAGATATTCATGGCATTTTTATCCTTTTGTGTTGATTTCATCCCAGTCTCATTACAAGATGGTGGCAGCAGTACTAGGCCTCATATCCATATACAACTATATATATATAGGTTGTGTTTTCTGTCTCTCTGTCAAAATAGGGAAACTTCCTTTCCATTTTGTCCAGTAAATTTCCACTCACATTGTACTGGCCTAATTATTTAATCAATAACCTGCAACCTAAGGAATGCTATGGGCTGATTGGGTTAGACCTAGTCTCCTGAACCAGTCATGGCAAGGAAACTTGATTATATTGGACCACACAGGGCCATCTATGATATTGTGGATGTGATCAATTTCCCTTCAATTTTATGAGCTGTATGGTCTAGGAGTGGGTACTTGAACAGATACTAGAAACTGGAAAGAGAAAACAGATGTAACCAATGTCCTCTGAACAAGTTACTTGAGGGAAATTAAATATTTTTATTACTTAGGAATTTAGCATTCTGTTTCATTTATTAATTACAAAAGACTGTTTTGGATTTGCATTCAGAGACAGTCATGATATTTGGCAGATTTTAATGTTAAGTAAAAATAAATCAGAAAACGATGCCATAATAACTGTAAACTCTTCTGAAGATAGCTGTCTTCATAAACATTTAACATGATGGACAGGCTGATGGGGTTGAATATTTCCAATTTAAACTATGTAGTTTTGTCCAAGTCTTTTTCTACTTTCTACTACATTCTCATTATATTTGTCTAAATAGAGGTAAAAACCATTGACTATCAACCAAAATATGTTGATTTGCAAAACTTTTCTCAATATAAGAAGAAACCACTATTGACTTTTTGGTGGGCAGAGTGAGGGTGGGAGCAAATTGGAACAAGAGGGTAGTCACTGGAGTGCTAGTGCTACAAGTTTTGGATTTAAAGTATGTCCCGAGGTCACAGGTGCTGTTACTTGGGTGGTTAAGATCTTAGATAATGATGTGCCTGTCTCTTGTTTTCACACACACACACACCCCAGTAATTTGAGTGGTGATCTTGAAGAGACTTATTTCTAAAAGTTATTTTTCTCTCCAGAGAATCTATGGGATTTTAAATGATGTGAATGCTATTGCCTAGAGATGCAGGGGTAAAATCAACACTGAAAAAATATTTTAAAATAAAAATGGATCTATTGATGATGATAATTATTCATCCTGCTTCTCTGAATTTTACTATACTACCTTTTCTTTCTTCCTCCCACTCTTTGAGGACAGTGTCTACATTTAGACAACAGCTCCTAATTTTCTGGCTCTGGCTTGCTTCAAGATAATTCTTTTCTTTATAGACAGTGGCCATGGCAGGTAAATCAATTCCCGTAAGTACAGTCTCCTGAAATGAAGGCAGGTTCATTGTCCTCTCTGGGGGCAGCACCAGCTAGTATTTTATTATCTTTTCCAAATCATGACACTCAATGAAGTGTGGAACTGATAAAAGATGAATTTACTTTAAGGTCCAAGAGAGAAAACATAACAGAAAATGAGAAGTTTCATCATAAATGCATCAATGAAGTTGCCCAGGGAGACTTGGTGATGGTGAAACTATCTCATAGCCACAGAAATTGCATCTCACCTTATTCACGACTGACACTCTAATGGAATCTCAGACTGTCTCAGCATACTGTCTGGACCCGCTTCATTTTCTCTTTCAGGTGCAAAGCAGTGTTTGTGGTTTGACCCATTGTCCCAAGATAGGCAGAGAGTTTCTTTGGCATTGGCCCAAAGGACAATAGGGAAGCGATCTAGCTAAAATTACATATTGATCTCCCCTTCAACCAGCATCCTTTCCAGTTAAATTACCTTGCTTCTTCCTGAAGGGATGACTGTGAGTTTTCAAAACACGCTCACCCAGCTTGTTAGGTGATAATTTTTCCCCTTACAGTCTTCTGATTTAGATTTAGTTATATTTAAATAAATGTTATTTTCACAAAAAAGAGTACCAATTTAGAGTGTTGTAAGCACAGACATCTGGTAAAAAAAAAACAATACTACAAGTAGGGCGAATTAAATATTTGCTGATGTGAACCTTTGGGAAAAAATTCATTACTATGGGAAACTTGAATATTCTTCCTTTTTATTCCTCATATCTAGAACATTTCCCTGCAATCAATTTTTCATACTGCTGAACAATTCTCCTTCTTCATGAATTTTTACTAATTTTTAAACCTCTTGGAGCTGTAAACCATGCTTATGCTTGTATTCTTTTTTTTTAAACTTCAGATGCACAGATTTGAATTAACCATACTCGTTGGTTGCTGGCACACTTTCATTACTTCATGAAAGGTCCTTCCCTGATTTGATACAGTAGGTGTTCAACAAATAGTGTTCTCCACTTGAATAAAATCTTACCACTTCAGAAACTTCTCCAACATAGGACATGGATAGGAGGACTGAAAATTGATCAGAGCTATTTCCTTTACCATATACATTAGAAGTCGTTCACAGTTCCTTAGTGAGTCAAAATTAGAGTCTGACATTAGAACTATTGTGTATTCCTTATATTTTATTGCATATGGATATGAATGTTAAAGGGCATATCATTGGGGGGCACCTGGGGTAGCTCAGTTGGTTAAGCATCTGACTCTTGATTTTGGCTCAGTTCATGATCTTGTGGTTGTGAGATTGAGTGCCACGTTAGGCTCCATGCTGACTCCAAGCATGGAGCCTGCTTGGCCCAAAGCAGCCCTCCCCGCCTCCCCCACCTCCACTTGTGTGTACTCTCTCTCTCTCTCTGTCTCCCTCTCTCAAAAATAAACTTAAAAGAGTTAAAGGGCATATCAGTGAATGTGATTCAAACTTTTTCAGGTCTATAGTAAATGAACTAACTACTTTGAGTATTATTATAGTTAAACGCCTGATCTGATGAACCTTATCCTCTGATTCTAGTCAAGATTCAGATGTTTGGAATATGTACCATCAGGAACCCTTGGTAGAATTCTGTCTTAAGGCTTAATCCTATCTGTATTCTACAAGTTTACTAGTCATTTACTAACTCTTACTTGACGGTGTACTTGATGTTTCACCGTTCACTGAGTGGCCAGGCTGTGCAGCCAAGGTTAGTAGGCAGTTAAGTGCCACCCAGGAAAGAAACAAGTGCATGACTTGAGGTTGCTGAAAACAGACAACATGCATACTGGGCTCAAGTTTTACAACACGTAATTACTTAGAGTAAGAAGAGAGAAAGCGCTAAAAAGATCTAGCCCTTTGCAATGTGTGGGTCCCTCACGGCCAGTGGATGTACTCTGCAGCCAGCCAATGCAGGCAATGTAGCCTCACACTCCACTTGCTGCTGCAGTAGAAGTGCCTTGACCCTCCCCTGTGGGGTCTGAAATACAGAAAGCAAGGACATGCCAAAGGGCATGTACACATGCACTTAAGCAGAACAAAGGAATACACATGGAGTCTGAACAGGGGGAGATAATCCCACAGTTGGTGATAAGCCTAGCACAGGCGATGAGGACTCTATCTCTTGGTAAGGAAGTGTGCCAGGCCCAAGGCTCATTCTTTAGTGGCCCTTGGACGTTGAAAGACTGTACATACGAGACTGTATTTTCCAACGCTTGATGATGATGAGGAGGAAACCTATTTCTATCACAAACATATTCAACCATAGACACTTTGGAAAAAATGTTCCCTTGGCAGTGTTCTTGAATTTTTTTTTAAGCATACAATTTCTAGAACAGTGTTTCTCTTCTGTTTTTGACTTTGACAATAACTACGAAATGCACTTTCCATATTGGCCCTTGACATGGCTGTGTATGACTAAAAAATTTCAGAAGCAACACTTTCCATTATTATGTGTGATGCACTCTTAACAGTTTTTGGTTTCATTCTATTCTATCATGTTAAAAAAATTGATCCACTTAATTGATTTCACTAATGAGTCTAAACTACTGTTAGAAAAACACTATTCTAGGAAATGGGCCATACAGAAACTGTAAAGTTTATAAGAACTTTCAGTGTTTTGAAAAACAAAAGGGAGGGGTGAGAAAAAGGAGCGAGAACTGCAGAGCAGAGAGTAATTTCATTAGTGTGGATGTTACGTAAATCACATCTATCTTCCCCGCTACAATAAACATGTGGCTGAAAAACTTTTGGAAGGTGCAACCTAAATCTTAGGCATGAAGAGACACATAGATTCTCATAGTTTGCTTATATAATTATTCTGGTAGAGAAAAGATCTATTATTTTGGCAATCCATAAGAAGAATTGGTAAAATTAACTTAAAATTATATTATTATAGATATAATATATAGGAATATGTAATTATGTTACAGTATGTATACCATATGTAGGAATAAATATAAAATAACTTTTTTGATAAAATATCCTTTTATTTTATTTTTATTAAAATTTTTTTTTTTTATTTATTTCTGAGACAGAGAGGATGAGTGGGGGAGGGGCAGAGAGAGAGGGAGACACAGAATCCGAAGCAGGCTCCAGGCTCTGAGCTTGTCGGCACAGAGCCCGACACGAGGCTCGAACTCACAAGCCAAGAGATCATGACCTGAGCCGAAGTCGGACGCTCAACTGACTGAGCCACCCAGGCACCCCAATAAAATATTTTAAAGTTATATTACATATATATGAATTTTATATGTATGCACACATAACTGTAAAGTTACATACATAATAAATATTTTAATCACACATGCACATCAAGCGTTAAACAGCTTACATTACCATAATCAGGCATTAAACAATTTGTATTTCCCTGAGTTCTGGGTTCTACCTGGCTTTCTTTCTGTTTCTGTCAAGGGCAAAAACAATGGTCAGGGCATGTTGTTTGCTCTACTCAGGATGTTCTCTTCCATCCCTTTCTCTTACTTCTCTCTCTACCTATTTTACTTTTCATTTTCTTTAAATCTCATCATAGTCGTTATATTCCCAAGTTTATCTTTGCTTTCCCAAGACTAAATCAAGTCCACTTTTACTAAGTTTTTACAGCATATTTTTCCTTACAGCCTTTACAACATCATGCTCATTTTAGCCCATCAGTTTTTCTCAAGTGCCCTATGAAGTTCCTGATATATAGCAGGCACTTGAATGTTTGTTGTATGACTAAATGCATTCTAATAATTAAAATAGCAATTACTTTAAAAAAAGGGGGCGTGAGTAAGCAGTCACAATGTACTGAATATGTTCCAGATCTCATAAGTTTCTTTTAGATCATTTTTTTTGTGTGGGAATACATTTATTCCTCTTTCGTATTCTTATCCATCAGATTTGGTACTGACTTGCATGGGGTAAATGCTAAATAAGTATTTGCTGAATTGATTGTTTTAGGTAAAGCACATAGGTATATGTTATTCATGTAATGAGTCCTATGGAGAGAGGTACACATTTCATATTAGATCAGATTTACATAATCATTATGATTGTGTTTATTGATTTCCATCTTTTAGAATGAATCTAATGAGAAACAGAAAAAATATGTTTCAGTGTTAATGTGCTTATGTTACTACATGTATTCAAGTCCTGTAATGTAATGAGAAGTATGTGTTTAGTATGTTATTTATAGCTAATGGGTAACCAATACAAAAGCTAAAAATAACAGTATAAAAATCCAACACTGGGAAGAGAAGGGGAGGAGAAAGCAAAATAAATGAACTCAGTTCTCACGTTTCTCATGATGGCAGTCAATATTGTCTAAAGTTAATAAGTCAAGATAATGAAAAAGGAAAAAAACAAACTTCTTATTTAGACTTACAGAGATAACCACCAAAACCCATAGAAACAGAAAAAGTTAAGAGATATTATCCTTGAAGAGTGTCTGTGGGAGGGGAGGAATTGGATGAGAGATTGTTGCTTTTCATCATAGATCTTTGGTACTAACAAGACAAAAATCCAGGAGAAAATGTTATACAGAATTCTCCTTAAAGTTATTTTTGAGGCGCATGCATTTTCCTTGCCTCTGGGTGTTACTTAATATCTTACTATGAATTGATTATATAGATTTTATTTATTTATTTATTTATTTTTTTAAATTTTTTTTTTTTTAATGTTTTTTATTTATTTTTGGGACAGAGAGAGACAGAGCATGAACGGGCGGGAGAGGGGCAGAGAGAGAGGGAGACACAGAATCGGAAACAGGCTCCAGGCTCCGAGCCATCAGCCCAGAGCCTGACGCGGGGCTCGAACTCACGGACCGCGAGATCGTGACCTGGCTGAAGTCGGACGCTTAACCGACTGCGCCACCCAGGCGCCTATATAGATTTTTTTTAAAGCAAGTTTTTAATTGTCATGATGGAAAATATTGAGGCCCTCACACTAAAACACTGTTATGGGTAGAAATCTAGATCCCTGTACAATTGCCATTTACATACTATACTAGAGTTTAGAATTTCTATGAACAGAAAAGCATTACTACTCCCCAAACTTTCTTAAACACAGCAGCATTACTAAACCTATTTAGTAGTTTATTATATATTTAAATGATATAAGTAAACTGAGGAAAAAGAAAGCACAAAAATTGAGCAGTATATATAGAGATTTTCCATTTACTCTGTTTCCCTCAACATATGCAGAGTCTCCCCTCTTGTCAACATTGCTCACCAGAGTGGTACATTTGTTACAACTGATGAACCTACATTAATGCATCATTATCACCCAAAGTCCATAGTGTACATTAGGGTTCACTTTTTGTGTGTATATTCTATGGGCTTGAACTAATTCTATGGGTGTATATTCTATGGGTTTGAATTAACTTATAATGGCATGTACTCATCATTATAATACCATACAGAGTAGTTTCACTGCACTAAAACCCTCTATGCTCAGCTATTCATTCTTTCCTTCTTTCCTAACCCTTGGAAACCACTATTTTTCTTTTTTTTTTTTCCTGTCTTCATAGTTTTGCCTTTTCCAGAATGTCATATAGTTGGAATCCTATGGTATGTAGTCATTTCAGAATGGCTTCTTTCATTTGGTAATATACATCTAAGGTTCTTCCATATCTTTTCAAGGGTTTATAGCTCATTTCTTTTTAGTGCTGAATAATATTGCATTGTCTGGTTGTACTATAGTTTATGTATACATTCACTTTCTGCAGTAAATCTTAGCCACCTCCAAGTTTTAATAATTTAATAATATTAAAAAGATAATTTTTAATAAAGCTGCTATAAATAGTCATAGTGTGGATGTAAGTTTTCATTTCCTTTGGGTAATACCAAAAAGTGTGATTGCTGGGTGGTATTGCAAGAGTATATTTAGTTTTGTAAGAAACCTCCAACCTGTCTTCCAAATTGGCCATACCATTTTCCATTCCTACAACCAATGATTGAAAGCTCCCAGTGTTCCATATCCTTGCCAGAAGTTCATATTGTCTATGCTGCGGATTTTGACCATTCCAGTAGATGTGTATTGGCATATAATGCTGTTTTGCCAGAAGTTCATATTGTCTGTGCTGCGGATTTTGACCATTCCAATAGATGTGTATTGGCATATAATGCTGTTTTGCTTTGCATTCCCCTGCTAATATATGATGTGCAGCATCTTTTCATGTGGTTACTTGCCATATGTACATCTTCTTTGGTGAGGGGCCCTTGAAGGTCTTTGGTCCATTTTTTAATTGGGTTGTTTGATCTCTTATTGTTGAGTTTTTAAAGTTCTTTGTATATTCTGAGTAACAGTTCTTTACCAGATATGTCTTTTGCAGATGTTTTCTCCCAGTCTGGGTGTGTTTTCATTCTCTTGATAGTGTCTTTGACAGAGCAACAGTTTTTAATTTTGATGAAGTTCAGTTTATCAGTTATTTCCTTCATGGATCGTGTCTTTGGTGTCGTATCTAAAAAGGCATTACCACCGTACCCAAGGTCATCTAGGTTTTCTCCTATATTATCTTATAGGGGTTTTATGGTTTTAAATTTTATATTTAGGCCTGTGGTCCATTTTGGATTAATTTTTGTGAACGTTGTAAGATCTGCATAGAGATGCATGTTTTTTTGCATGTGCATATCCAATTGTTCCAGTACTATTTAGTGGCCTCTTTTTAGTGTTAAATTCTGACTGATTTAAATTTTTTTAATGTTTATTTATTTTTGAGAGAGAGAGAGAGAGACAGAGACAGAGACAGAGAGACAGAGAGACAGACAGAACACGAGCAGGGGAGGGGCAGAGAGAGACACACACAAGAATCTGAAACAGGCCCCAGGCTCTGAGCTGTCAACACAGAGCCCCATGTGGGGCTGGAACTCACGAACCATGAGATCATGACCTGAGCCAAAGTCGGACGCTTAACTGACTGAGCCACCCAGGCACCCCTAATTCTGACTTATTTTAAAGAAAATTGTAGAAAAGAACACTAGGCCAAGTATAAGGAATTAGTTTTGGCTGGTTTAACAAGTAAAGAATTTATTTTTCCTCATATAAAAGAATTCCAGAGGTAAGCAATCCAGTGTCCAGTACTCTGTCTTACCAGGCTCCTTTAGTCTTTCTGCTCCCCCTTCTTTAATACCTGGTTCCTATCCTTGGATTCTGTCTTCATTGGCTTCTCGTTTTATGATTATAGAATTGCTAGTTTGTTCCAGGTAGGAAGAAGGAGAAAGAGAATAAGGGCATCTGCCAGATGAGTAATCACTTTCAGAGAACTTTCCCAGTAGCTCTACCTTAAGACTTTAGCTTACATCTCATTTGATACCCTTTCCAAGTAGCTTGGAAATTTATGTTTTTAGCTGGAAACATTGCTTCCCCAATCACATAAGAGCATAGAAGATGGGGAGACAGAATTTTTATAGGCAACTTGCTATCTCTTTCAAAGCTTCGTCTATGCCAGACTGTCTGCTTTAAGCTGTTTACCCTGTGGAGAAGAGGAACAAATATGGGTCTGCAAGATACCACAGATTTGTTCTAATAAATTATCTTAATTGTCTAGACAATAGGTCTAGAATTTTTCTAAGCAATACCCATGACGTTATATACTATAAAAGTTATTACAGGGTCATAAAAGGGGAATTGTAAAGAGGGAAATGTATCCCTAGAGTATGTACTCAACTGATTATCTCTAGGACCCAGCAGAGCTCTTGCTATTTTGGTGATAGTATTAGCTTTCTATTGTTGCTGTAACCAATTACCTCAAACACAGTGTTGTAAACCAACCCAAATTACTATCTTACAGTTCTAGAGGTTAGAAGTCTACACTGGCCTCATTGGGCTAACGTCAAGGTGTTGGCAGGGCTGCATTCCTTTCTGGACACTGTAGGGGACAATCTTTGCCCTTCCCTTTTCCACCTTCAAGATGCCACATTTCTTGGCTCGTGGCCCTCTCATTTATTTTCAAAGCCAGCAAAACTGAATTTCTATGGCTACTCTTCCACAGTCACATCTCCCTCTGACTGTATCTCTCCTCCCTCCCTTCTCCATTTTTAAAAATGTTTATTATTACTATTATTAATTTTTTTTGACAGAGAGAGAGAGAGAGAAAGCGAGCAGGGGAGGGGCAGAGAGAGAGGGACACAGAGAATCTGAAGCAGGCTCCACACTGTCAGTCTAGAGCCCAATGAGGGGCTTGAACTCCCGAAATGCAAGATGATGAGCTGAGCTGAAGCCAGACGCTTAATCAAATGAGCCACCCAGGTGCCCAACTCTCTTCTCCATTTTTAAGGATGCTTGTGATTACACTGAGTCCACTTGGAGAATCTGGGAAAACCTTCATATTTTAAGGTCAGCTGATTGCCAACTTTAATTTCACCTGTAACTTTAATTCCCTTTTGTCATGTAAGGTGATGTATTTATGAGTTCGGGGGATTAGGGAGGACATCTTTGTGGGGGGCATTATTTTGTCTACCACAGTGATGCTGGATAAAATTTATATTAACAATTAAAAATTATAAGCAGTTAACACACTGTGCTTCATTTTATCCTTCAACAACTCTAATAAGTGAGGAAACTGTTGTTTAGAAGCTTGGATTAATTTGCACAAAATCACATGACATGAGAACCCATCTTGTAAACACTGTGCTACACTCTACCTACCACTAAGCGAATCATCCAAGTGTGTGGCAAACCTGATTCTATGTCAAGGTACCATGGTTTTGCATGAAGACTAGCGCTAAATCAAGCTAAATATATTTTAGAGTGTAAGTCTAGGCTGGTCACCTTTTAATGTAGGTTTGTGACATGAAATAAAAAATTTATCTTGTTTTATGGTTTAGAATTTTTCTCACCATTTGCAGTCTGTGAAGCCCCAAACTTGCATAGAACCTGGTAACAAGAATTATTGGCATTTTCATCTCTGCTTAGTTATACTATATGTTATATTTTAATTAATGTTTTTTCCCTTGCTTTTTCTTTTTTAAGCATTGTTTATTTCTATGAACCAGAGGAAGCTCAGATATTTTCAGCATTAGACTCTATTGGGATACCTTTAAGACCGTAAATAAACCATACTAACCAGGAATGGTATGAGAATTTCTGAATATATTTTCACTCACCTCATCCTTACTTAATTTAGCATTCACATATTGCAGACCATTATGCTCAATGTGGGTTGAAAATATTTAAGGCTGTGAAAACCTGTGCAAGTTTATTACTGTAATTGAATACTAAAGTACAATATTGGAGAAGTTCATCTTATTTTCAGTCTTTTTTCATGACACATTGCATTTTGAGCTGCTACCATGTAACAAAAAATATTTATTTTTATGGGTATTCAGGTAGAGAGCATATTTTGTTTGAATATGGAAGTCTAATAAAATGATTAAAATTTGAATTTAGCAATATTGAGAAATGAACTTATAAAAAAATGGAAATTATTCCACTATAGGCATGGCCTTTAGCAACAAAGCTTTTTGTGGTGTTGGGTTCAGATTCTTCACTGATACGGTAAATCATTTTATACAATAATTGAAATGGCCTTCTATGAAAGAGTGTAACCAATATTTGTTTAAGTAATGTTTTATTTGGGTTTTGTTGAAATAATTCTTCTAGATATTGGTTTTATTTCAGCCTCAAATTCTCCTTTCTTAAAAAATGTTTAGAATGCTTCCTTATTTGTTATGACAAATTCTATAAAGAATGTGTGAGTTAGGAAGATCTTCTAATCAAACTAATTTAATATGATAATCATCTTTCTGCATGATGACATTCTATAAATAAATAGTATGGTTTTGAAGCTCATTTGTTTTACAGATGGAAGAGAAAAACCTGAGTATAATTAAGTTAGACTTGTTTTCTTCATGATTCTAGGAAATCTGGAAATGTATATCTTGAACTTCAATATTTATAGTCTATATATACAAGAAAATTGTAGGCTTCAGTTTGATTCTCATTGCTTTGCATATGGTGATACATAAATGTGGGATAAGAAGGATAGAAAAAGAAGACAAATGGAAGAGGGTTTATTATTAAACATTTTCCATTCAAGGATTCTCAGAAAAGTTACCATATAGTGGCAGTGTTTACCAACATTCTCCCTATTAAGAATCATTTCTTTGTGCCATTTGGCTAGAATTCTCTAGTGGTATTAACACAGTAGTTTCAAGATACACTTAACAATCAGTTTTTGAAATATAATAATTATTAGTACATTTCAACTATGGTCCTCATAGGCAGGGCTATGTCTTATTTATCTTTTTATCCCCCAGCACTTATCCTAGTGCCTGACACAAAATTGGGAGTACTCAATAATGTTTGTTGAATAAAGGAAGGAGTGAATTAAATTCTTTTTTCTTCTAGTAACATAAATTTTTTTAAGTGTTTATTTATATTTAAGAGAGAGAGAGAGAGACAAAGCATGAGCAGGGGCAGAGAGAGAGGGAGACACAGAATTTGAATCAGGCTCCAGGCTCTGAGCTGTCAGCACAGAGACCCATGCAGGGCTTGAACTCACGAACCGCGAGATCATGATATGAGCTGAAGTTGGACGCTTAACCAACTGAGCCACACAGGCACCCCTATTCTAGAAACATAAAATGTTTTATTTAATCTTGTTGAGCTGTGTTGCCTAACTTATCAGTTGGAGACCTGGATTAGATTGTGTCTAACATCCCTCTAGCATCAACATTTTGTGTCTCTATGATGTTTTTCTTCATTTGGTTGTGGTAGATAATGGAGTCTTACTTCTTTCTCCCTCAGTTGTTACCTCTGCCTGGATGTCAGAGAAGATAGAGACGTCTGTCTAATAAGGTTTCTTCAGCCTAGCAGGTTACTTGCTGATCCTATTGGCTGAAGATAGCAGCGGGAGGTGGATTTTGGTGGATGGTAAAGGCTTGCAGCAGCTTCCACTCTCCAAATTTCATGGTGATTGGATTGCTCAATACAACAATCTGAGCACTTTTTCTCTTCTGTTGAGCCTTCTAGAGGCAGTAGAATGCTGAATGGCTCTTTCAATAGGCAGCTTTGCCAGGGGATTTATTCTACACTACCTAGAGTTGCTTGAGAATTACAACAGATTCCTGTTTTGCCCTGAGGCTTCAGGTTCACTGACTTTTAACATTTTTTTTTTATTTATTTTTGGGACAGAGAGAGACAGAGCATGAACGGGGGAGGGGCAGAGAGAGAGGGAGACACAGAATCGGAAACAGGCTCCAGGCTCCGAGCCATCAGCCCAGAGCCTGACGCGGGGCTCGAACTCACGGACCGCGAGATCGTGACCTGGCTGAAGTCGGACGCTTAACCGACTGCGCCACCCAGGCGCCCCAGGTTCACTGACTTTTTGTAGGGTTGTCATTGGCTCCAGTTTGCCTGGGACAGTTCCAACTAATACATACTGCCTGGTATAATTCTTTTTTTTTTTTTAATTTTTAATGTTTATTTATTTTTGAGAGAGAGAGAGAGCGCAAGAGCGAGCATGAGGCGGGGGGGGGGAGAGAGGGGGAGACACAGAATCTGAAGCAGGCTCCAGGCTCTGAGCTGTCAGCACAGAGCCTGATGTGGGGCTCGAAATCACAAACTGTGAGATCATGACCTGAGCTGAAGTTGGACATTTAACCTGCTGAGCCACCCAGGTGCCCTTGCCGGGTGTAATTCTTAATGCTGTCTCTTTCATTCTCAAAGTTACCTGGTTTAGACAGTACATACAGAGTTACCTACTACCCTGGCTTTTTTACTACTAAAGGGTTTTCTCTCCTTGTAATGAGGTGTACTCATTCCAGGCAGTGCTGAATCTTAGGTATTGGCAACAGTCCTACATTCCTCCTTCTGTATCTCTTGTGAGACCTCTTGTATAGAGGCAAACTGAGTCTATTCACTTTTCTGTTTCTTGAAAAAAAAAAAGTCAATTGAATTTTTCCGGTTAAGTATGACCCTTTTTTTCCCCCTCCAAGAGCTACTAGTACAGAGCAAAATAACAACAACAACAACAACAACCATGTAGGGTTTTTTTTTTTAATTTAAATTTTTGAAAAAACCCACTAGGTTCTAAATTTGAAAGGGCACCAGTGTGATACAAATGAGGGCATTATAAGATATTTGACACCCTTTTTTATCTTTTTGGAACCATCTTTTTCATGCATTTCCAAGTGCCTTTCCTTCGTGGTTGTAGATTCTACAGCCCTCCAGTTCAGGGCCATTATACTCTGTGTTCTTCTGGGATGCAGAGATAAAAAAGAACCTCAGGTCTGTTATGGAAAGTATATCGAGTGAACACATAATACATTTGAAAAGGAAAGAGGACAAGGAACATGTCAGACAAAGGAAACAAGCTAAGTGTTTTCGGATTTGGAATTAGAGCTAGGCACTGAAGAATCGGTAGTATTTCTGTAGGTAGAAAGGGGGGCAGAATGTTGGGAGGTGTGTTGTCTTATAGTGGGCTGCCCATTTAAAATTTTTTTTTTTTCAACATTTTTTATTTATTTTTGGGACAGAGAGAGACAGAGCATGAACGGGGGAGGGGCAGAGAGAGAGGGAGACACAGAATCGGAAACAGGCTCCAGGCTCCGAGCCATCAGCCCAGAGCCTGACGCGGGGCTCGAACTCACGGACCGCGAGATCGTGACCTGGCTGAAGTCGGACGCTTAACCGACTGCGCCACCCAGGCGCCCCTGGGCTGCCCATTTTAAACAAGAAGAGAGAAAAGTGAGAGATAAGATGTCTGGGTCAGAAAGAGAATTTGAGATTCTAGATGTGAAGTAGTTTGAACCTTCAGGTTTTCTTCTTTCTATGACATGCACTTTTATTGGGGTTTGAATATTACCCCAAAATCTTTATTTCTGTAGAGAAATTTTACCCTAAAGACAGGCATGAATAGAGCTGAAAGTAAAAAGCAGTTTAATGGTTCTTCAAGTAGCTTTATTACTGTCTCTTCTCCTTTTACCTCTTTGGCATATAGAATGCAAGGGAGTAAAGGAGAAAAAGTAAAGTATATGATTTAATTGCCACTGGCTTGCTTGTACTGTGTGTCCACTAGCAAACTGTAGGCTTCGTTTTGACAGGAGTGAGGTGTCAGCTTTGGGTACACAGCTCTAGGTTTCTATTTTGGAAGATGAGTATTCTGCTGGGACATTCCCTATAGCCCATGGTGGAGGTTGGGGGGGAGGGGGTGGAAGATGTCCCTTAGTTTGCTCATTTTTAGACTGTTGGAAGTTTTTATTCTTTCAACTGAACGTAGCCTGGAGGCATTAATGCCAGAATATTGGACCATCAATATTCCCAGCAGACATGCCCAGTCCCAGCAGACATGCCCAGTCCCAGCAGACATGCCCTTCACCAAAGGTGGAGATCCTGTTTTCTGTTTTCTGTCTCTCCTCCCATGTGCCTTTTGTGGACTCTTAGTTCTGTAAGCTCTACGGGTAATTTTCCTCTGGGTGTTCTTTCAGAACGTAATTTACTTTTTGATGTCAGAGGATTTTTAGCGTTTGTCCTCTCTGTCCATCCTAGGTGGTTTTACAGACATGAATTTATGTTTATATCATATCTGGACTAGTGAAAATCATCCATTTATTCACTCAGCAAATGTTTATGGAGCTTCTACTTATTTGGCCATCACTGTTCTAAGTGCTATGATGATGCATTGAACAAAAAAGATAGCCTCATGGAGCATATATTCATGGGAGTGGGGGAGAGAGCAGTGTGGACTCAAGCAATAAGCAATAAAAAAACAAATAAGTATATTAAATAGTGTGTAAGAAACAGATAAATACTATAGTAAAAGGACAAATTAGATCAGGGTAAGGGGTACTGGGAAAGCAGAGGAAAGGGGACAGTTGCAGTCATATTAAGAGTGATCAGGAGAGGCCTCAATAACAAGATGACATTTGAATAAAGACTGAAAGGAGACAGGAGAACTGGCCAAGCAGTTATCTGGAATAAGAATGGTCAGCAGAAGAGCTGGGGCATGCCTGGCAGGTTCAAAGAGCAGCACAGAGGCCAGGAACTCTGAGTGAAGTAACTACTAACAAATGCCACTTATTTAAGTGATTTATTGATACCTTAACTGGAATTATAATTGAATTTTGTTGACATAACTTATTGAAAGCTATTTTGGGTTCTTTAGATATACATGTTTATCATTCAGTGTTAACTGTCTTTAGGGGCATTTTCTTAGCATGTGAAAGGCAATACTTTTCATATTTATCAGTAAAAAAAAAAGGTAAAAATGTAATATGGCTTCATCTACTTGTAGGTGTCATCCTTTGTTGGGTGTTAAAAAAGCACTGAGTGTTACTTTGCAAGCAAATATGGAATTGCAATCATTTTCCCAACCATGAATATGTGCTTCATTAATATTAAATGTATGCCCTGTCGCATGGATTCCCTTTCTGCATATATAATGACATTTCGTTTTAATGGTGGATCATAGTTTAATCTTTTTGAAGATATTTTAAAAGCAACCGAAGTCTACAAATGTAGTATAAACAATGCACATAACTCAGTTGAAGAGATGAAAATATGAAGAATTATGACTGAGTTCTCTGCAGACTTGGGAAACTCACAGCTGCCCCCTGGCCTAAAGCAATTATAGGATGTCATTCATTGTTGGAAACATTCTGATATCTCAGTTTTTAAAATATGGCAAATATGCATCTTAGAATCAGTGAAATATGGAGTAGGTATTCCATAAATGTTTAACTGCTTACAGTGTGGCTCCCCACGCCCCCATGCCCCACATATGTGTCCCTGGCTCTAGGCTGAACTGCATTTCACCTGTACGTGCATTGCAAGTCAGGCTGCCATCTCTGATGCATTACTTCTACCCCTTCCTGTATGGAACTATCCCTCCCGCCTATACTGTGTTGCTGTATTTGGCTGGGCTTGATTTCAACCACTGCTGTCCCCAAAATAAGGTCAGGGGAGAACATGTAATTACTCCATCAGGACCTATTTTGTCAGGCCACAGGGACTGGTTTAGGGATGGTCACGTGAGCCAGGCCAGACCCTAGCTTTTGTCAAAGCTATCAGGAAACAAGCTTTCTTTTTCTTTGGATTATGATCTCTTAGGGCCTTGAAAGCCTGCAGCATCTGGTGGCCCCCTTTGTTATTGCAGGGACTGTCTACCCAGAGATAAAGCCTACACAGAGGAAAGTGGAATTGAGATGGAGAGAAAGTTCTATGGTAACCTGTGATCTGTCTCTGATCATCTCTATCTAGCCATAACTGAAGCTAGATTTATTCTTGGAATTTTTAGTTATATGTTTTCTCTCTATATATACATTTCTTTGGTTTAAAACTTAAAATGTATTTACTAATATAGAAACATTTTTCTATCTTCTGCTCCACACCCTTTTCACAGTAAAAATCCCCTGTGGAGTATGGGCTGATATCCAGTTACTATCTTCACTCCTTATGGCTCCAGGACTTGGAATTCTTACTCTCACCCTTGACCCACTTCTCTCTGAATTATTCCATTAATCTAAATTGATTTTATGGTTAGTTGTCAAAACCAGGTATAAGTTAGTATCTTTACTTCCAGGCCAGTTTCAGCTCAGTCTTATAGTTATTGAATGGTAGACAGCAGCTTCTTGCTCTCAGATGCTTTTGACACATTCAGACTTCTGCTTTTGATAGAAGTCAACTCCTACTCTCTTTTTCAAAACCTAAATATGTCTTTGTGCCTCCCACAAAGCTCTGGCCTCTTTTGGTGATGAATACTTCAGGTTCCCAGCTTACTTACACAGCCCAGAGGCCTGTGATGCCCCTAAACTTACTTGAAGGTTAAAACTTTTCTAGGTCAGGTTATCAACTTCACTACTTTGCAAAATTCTCTTTGGTGACTCAGATATCCCCAGTGCAGAGATGCAAATCTTGCCCAGTTTTCCTGATTAGACTATTATACTGTGTAAAGCAATATTAGTGGGGATAAGGATACATTTTGAAACTAGAGACCTGAGTTAAAATCCTTGCTCTGGTATTTTTAGTTCTATAGCCCTAGGTAAACTATTTTTACTTGCCATGCCTTGATATGTAGAATGGGGATAGACAAAATTGTTCCTAACTCAAATAATTGTTGTGAGTTTGTATGTATGTATGTATGTATGTATGTATGTATGTATGTATGTATGTATGTAGGTTTCACGCCCAGTGTGGGACCAATGTAGGGCTTGAACTTGACCGTGAGATCAAGACCTGAGCAGAGATCAAAAGTTGAACACCTAACCAACTGAGCCACCCAGGTGCCCCAATTGATGTGAAGTTTAAATGTATCTATATATTCATCTATATTCTATTTATCTATCTTTCTGACACTTAGTTTTCATAAGGGGTAGTTATCATTAGAAACTTCTATATGAGATCATTTCTGAGTGGTTTAGTGTCTGACTTGTGTTTTACATTGAATATCATATCACATATGTTTAATTGTTCTTATTATTTTTCTCATTCTTTCACATATGCACGATGCCAGAGCAGTCACACTTAACCTAAGGCAGCAAACTTTGGATCCTTGTAAACCAAAAATCCTTTTAATATTGCAGACAAATCCACATATCTTGCCCTAAAATAAAAATAGAGAAAACTGAGAGCAGAGTCAGAATGGTAGTAGAATTTATTACCTAAAAGACAGAACTTGGCCAGGTTCTGCCATCTCTTATAGGTTCAATATGTCTCTACAGAATTCTTAGCTGCAGATAAAGTAATCCTGTTTGATTTATATGGCCCCAGCTTAAGAAATCTACAGAAAGAAGGGACTATACCAATTCTTTATCTTAGGCACTTTGTTGGCAGTGGCATTGTGTCCAAACAGATATGGCATAAGAGTATATATAGGACTGTTCTTTCTATGCAATTTTCATTTGCTGATTTCCTTTCTCAATATGTAGTGATATTTGCTGAGTTATATTAATTAGGGATTAAAAACAAAAGTTTTCCTAGGACTTGAGAAAGATGCCAGATTGATTGCCAGAAAATTTGTGTCCTCTTCATGTATCATAATTAACTAAATCCTCTTTATTGCCTACTTCTTAAAACTATCAGAATTATACAGGCTTAGGAAGAACTGCTATTAAACATGGAAAAGCAATTCTTGCATTCCTTAATACTATGGAAGAGAAAAAAGGTGATTAAAGATTTAGACCTATGGTAAAATTATTAGAATTATTTATTATAGAGCATGGTTCTTAACCTTTATGGGTCATATACCCTTTAGAGAAATTTATGAAAACTGTGGGCAGTCTCTCCACAAAAATGCAAAAATAGATATAGGGAAAAATTCTGCACCTAATTCTCAAGATATTATGAATCATTTTGAAGCTCATCCAGATTTTAAGAATTTCAATGTGATGTCTTAAAATCATAGACTCTTAGAATAGTACAGGATGTTCAAATCCATTTAGATCAGTGTCCAATTTAACTTGGGGTGGTTCATACTGAGCACTATGAACATATAAACCAGATATCTGTGTCGTGTGGGTCTGTTCCATGTACTGTGGGATACTTAGCAGCATCACTTTACTCACTAGATGCCAGAGTGTGTGTGGGGGCAGCCATGATAATAAAAAATGTCCCTTAGGGTACAAAAATCAGTTGAGAGCCACAGGTGTAACTTAAAAATCCCTTCCATTTTGATAGCAAGGGATCGTCTGGTCCCTAAGTGCATGTTCATTAACTCTAAGTTGCCACATATCTATTTTGGGTCCGCAGAAAGTAGAATCTGAGATAAGTCCTTGAGGGCAGGTAGTTGATTTGGGATGTGATCCTCAGAAGGACAAATGAGAGTGGAAAAAGGCGAGACATTTAACAGGGCAAGGTCAGTATAGTTTGCATTTATGAGGCAACTGGAACACAGTTACAATGGAGATTCTCTGATGGACAGTGTAGAACTTACCTAAGAATTGTTCCATCAAGGGGAGGAAGCTGAGGTGTTTATTCCGTGTCCTAGCCCTCATTGGTTGAGATTGCTTTAGGTAGAATTTAATCCCCAGCACACCCAGGCTGCCCTGCAGGTGTGCTGTGCTAGCTCCTCTGATGCTTGATAAAGCCCTCAGGCAGAGAAGAGGAGTAGAGGGCATTTAAAATGGACAGCTGTCAGTTTACAGAGGAACATCTATGAAACTCAGAGGTGGGCCAAGGGATATGGGAAATTTTATCACATTTTATCAATAGCATCTGTACAATATTCCATTTTGTGTTTCAATTATTAAAATAATGTGGTTTTTTTTTGAGCTAATATTTGCTTTCTTATCAGTAGGATTCAACATCTGAGGTTGCTGTCCATAGCAGAGGTTGACATACTTGGCATGTGGGCTAAATTTGGTCTACTGCCTCTTTTGTATGGCTGGTGAAGTAAGAATGCTTTTCACAATTGAAAATTGTTGAGGGCGCCTGGGTGGCGCAGTCGGTTAAGCGTCCGACTTCAGCCAGGTCACCATCTCGCGGTCTGTGAGTTCGAGCCCCGCGTCAGGCTCTGGGCTGATGGCTCGGAGCCTGGAGCCTGTTTCCGATTCTGTGTCTCCCTCTCTCTCTGCCCCTCCCCCGTTCATGCTCTGTCTCTCTCTGTCCCAAAAATAAATAAAAAACGTTGAAAAAAAAATTAAAAAAAAAAGAAAATTGTTGATACAAATAGAAAGAAGAATATTTGTGATAGTGAAAATTATATGAAATTCAAATTTGAGGGTTCATAAGCATGGTTTTATTGAACATATCCATGCAGCATGGATTTATGTGTATCTGATTGTTTTCCTTTTCCAGTGGTAAAATTGAGCAGTTGCAACAGGCTACAAGGCCTAAAATATTTACTTTCTAGCTGGTGTATCACAGAAAAAGTTGGCCCACCTTTGGCCCTACATATGACCAACTCTTGCTCTAAAGCAACATTGAATAGATCTATTTCCTTGGCATGGCAGCCTGAAAATATTTCAAGACATTTATCATGTTTCCCTTCCTTTCTCTTTCTTGCCTTTTGCTTTTCCAAGATAAACTTTCTAGATTTTTTTTTTTACATGTTTATCACATAGCATTATTCAAACACCAAAGTCAAAGATCCTTCATTCTCTTGGTCATATTTCTCTAGTTGCATTCCATTTTATGAATGTTTCTCTTAAAATGTGACTCTTAAATTGAACATACTTTATAATATGTGATTTAAACAGTCAAAAGAAGAGTGATGGTGTCCCTTGTATTGGGTATTCTACTTTCTAAATGCAGTTTGACTCCCATTAGGTTTTTGAAAGGCTCATTATAATGTCATTATAAGGGCTCATGATGAGCCCTGAATCATCTAAAATCCACTTTCACATAAATTGGTGTTCAGTATAGGTACATGATTTCTTGACATTAAGTGCTCCTCCTTTTTAACTATTAGATTTATTTTCTTTGAATAAAGTTTTAACTATTAGCAATCATTTTAAGGTTCTTATTTATTGACTTTAAGTATTCGTTAAAATTCAGTATTCATTGTTATAAATTAAAATCTTTGTGTTTATATTCAGGTGACCCCGATTTTGAGTCTAATTCTTTCATAGAAAAGAGTCTCAATCTGGAAACACTAGAGGTCAAACTTAAATTTCTATACATTATATTATAAAAAACGTGGGGCCCTTTTGGCAGATTAAACAATTGACCTGAATGCATTACTCTTTTGTAGCATTATGCATTCACATTCTTGTCATGGTCTCATGGTAGGTGTACAGTAATGTACTTCTCTGAGTTTTGAGTTAGAACTTGGCCATATGACTTGCTTTGGCAAATAGGAGAGTAGTAGAGTCCAAATGAGCTTCCATGGCTAGGTTTGCCCTCTGGGCGATTCTGATAACTACCATTAAAAAAAAAATAAATAAAAAGTGCCACTTCTGCTCCAGGAAGGCATTGATTTACTTCCTGAACCAGAGTCTAATCAAGGAAAATTCCTTTACTCTAAGAGAGAGAGCAACATTTGCCCAGTATAATTTCAAAATTTCTGGAGACCAGTTGTTCTCATGTGACTACCATTCTTTCCTTTTTTGAATGGAAGTGTTTATTGCAGTTTTTCTGTACCTCAATCGTTGTGGAACTTGTTTTTTTTTTTTTATTTCTTAGATCTAAAGATCAAGAGTGGCTACATTTGGACCTGATGTTGTCAGGACTTTAGCTTGATACTTTGTTTGGGTGAATATTTGGGTATCTTGGGGCTGGGGTGAATATATTTTGCTCATGATAGGGATATGAATATTTATAACCAAGAAGATGAACTGTAGAAGATTAATTTATTTGTCCACTGTTTTTACTTCCCCATAGTAACATTATCATAGCCTAATGAAGTTGTGGGAAAACTTTGGCCTATGGGGCAAGTCCAGCTGCAGCTGGTTTTTGCAAGGTCCTCAACTAATAATGGCTTCTACATTTTTAAAGAGTTAAAAAGGGGCACCTGGGTGGCTCAGTCAAGTGAGCATCCCACTTTGGTTCAGGTCATGATCTCATAGTTCATTGGGTTGAGCCCCGCATTGGGCTCTGTGCAGATAGCTCAGACCCTGGAGCCTACTTCAGATTCTGTGTTTCCCTCTCTCTCTGTCCTCTGCTGCTTATGAATTCAAAAATCAACACACATTAAAAAAAGAAGAAGAAGAAGAAAATTTTGCAAAAGAGATGTATGTGACCTACAAAATCTAAAATATTTTTATCTGGTCCCTTACAGACAGAAAAAGTTGGCCAATCTTTGGCCTAATGAAAGATGTGAAGTGCATGGTCCCTCCCTGGACTTTGGGCTATGGCATTTGACTTGCGTTGGCCAATGGCAGTATTAGCAGATATGATGTGAACAAAGGCTGGAACTGTATAGGGGTTTGGATTTTACCCCTGGGGCTGTCCCTCACCCTGATTTTTAAAACTTTGAAGTGTGAGATATAACACATATGCAGAAAAATGTACAGAATAAAAATGCATAGCTTGATGATTTATTACGAAGCAGATAGCTATATGGCTATTATCCAGGTCAAGAAAGGAATATTGTCACAATTTTAGAAGACTGTTGTGCCTCCTCTCTACCCCCAAAGATGGTATCCAATCCAATTGTATCATTGACTTTCCAAAGTCAAATATTAACCACTATTTTCCCCTTCTTCCTGGGCATGTAAGGACCTTAGAATTCTTTCATTCAATGTGGTGCCTCTGGACTCATGCCATTTTTGTTTGTTGTATATATATTTTAAACTTGAGACATTATTATGTTTTACATTTAACATTCATTTGAATTCATCTGCATACTTATAATTTTGATTGATTTTTATTTCTTTCCTTGTCTCTGAGCTTCTGTCTAGTTTCATTTTTCTTTTGATATTAAGAGTACTTATAGGTCTGCTGTGCTGAATTCTTAATCTGTATCTGAAAATATTTTTATTTTTCCTAAATTTCTGATGAGCATTTTCACTGAGTCCTAGGTTAGCAATGATTTATTCATTGTTTTTGACTTCCTTCCTTTCTATCATGAGGGCAGCAGTAGGTTTTTCTTTAAACAAAATTGTATTGAGATAAAATTGATAATCAATAAAATGTACATGTCTAAAATGTGCAGCTTGGTAAGTTTTGACAGACTTATATACTTCCATGAAATTATGATCACAATCAAGATAATGAACATAGCTGTTAGCCCTCACAGTTTCTTAATACCTCTTTATTCTCTTTTCTCCTATTCCTCTCTGTTCTCTTCTGTATTCAGGCAAAAGGGATCTGTTTTCTTTTTTATAGATTAGTTTGCATTTTACAAAATTTTATGTAAATAGTATCATACATTGTGTACTCTTTTGTGTGTGTGTGTGTGTGTCTGGTGTGGTTTCTTCCACTCATGTTATTTTGGAGCTCATCTATATTTTGGTAATATCAAAAGTTTTGTTCCTTTGTATTACATTGTGCATGGATATAGCACAATATGTTTATCCACTTACCTATTGTTGACATTTGGATTGTTCCCAGTTTTTGATTTTTACAAATAATGGTACTACGAACATGTGTGTATAAGTCTTCATATGAACATTTGTTTTCTTGTCTCACGGGTAAATTCCCAGGAGTGGAATGGCTATATCTCATGGTAGTCGTATATTTAATTCTTTAAGGAACTGCCAGATTGTTTTCCAAAGTAGCTGTAACATTATACATTTCCACCATCAGTGCATAAGAGTTCTATTTCCTCCATATTCTTCCCAACATTTGATACTGTTAGTCTTTTTAATTTTAACCACTCCCATAGGATTTAGTGGTATCTTAACCAGTTTTAATTTTCATTTCCCTAATGACAAATGATGTTGAACATCTTTTTATGAGTTTATTTGTTGTGTGTTTATTTACTTTGGTGAAATGTCTATTCTAATCAAGTTCAATTTAACAATTTGTTCTTTTATGAATTGCGCGTTTCTTGTTATCATTGAGAAAACTTTGTCATGACCAAGGTTGAAATGCTTTCTCTCATGTTTTCTTCTATAATTTTAATTAGTTTTGGTTTTACATTTATGTCTATGATGAATTTGAGTCAATTTTGCAAGTAGTGCAAGGTATGAATCAAAGTTTATTTTTTTTCATGTGGGTATCCAGTATTTCCAGCATCATTTGTTAAAAATATTTATTTTTGAATTACTTTATATTTTTGTTGCCCATGTGCATGAGGCTGTGTTTCTGGACTATTCCCCAGATCTATTCATTTATTTTTGTGTAAAAACCACACTGTCATGATTATTGTAATTTTAAATAAGTCTTGAAGTTGGTAGTATAAATTCTTTAAATGTATTTTTTATTTTGCTGGTAGTTTGGCTATTCTAGGTCCTTTGTTTTTTTCATATGAATTTTATAATGAATTTGAAAATTTCACAAAAATATTTATAAAAAATGTGATTTTATTTGAAAGTACATTGAATATATAGATTAATGTAGGGGGAATTGACATCTTAAAAATATTGGGTCTTTTTCTTTTGGTATTTTGGCATATTTATTCATTAATTTGGTCTTTAATTTCTTTCAACATTTTTAAAATTTTCAGTATAGTGATCTTGTGCATCATTTGTCAGGTTTGTTTATTCCTATTTCTTATTTGTTTTATGTGAGTATAATTGGGATTGTGTTTTATGTCACTTTTTGGTTGTTTCTAGTATATAGATACACAATTGATTTGTGCACATTAATATTACATTAACTTATTTATTCTATTATTGTAAATAGTGCTTCATTTTCTCAAGTCAGGGAGTCTGATGGGCTTGCCCAGTTTCCCTATCCTTGTTCTGCAGCCTGAGAACACACTCAAGGCCTCAAGGCAATTGTATGGCTCAATTTGTTTGAATTTTTATCTAGCAGGCATTGGTATTGATGTCCAGTGTCTTGAAAACATTGTTTCACATATTTTGTCCATTTTGGGGGTTATTTCAAGCATATTGGTAAATACAGTCCTGGATACTCCATTTTATCTGGAACAGGAAAGTTCTGGGAGTTATTCATATCAACCCTGAGGTGCTCTAGATAGTCAGTGCTCTTCCAGCCTGGGCCCCAACAAGAGATACATGGAGTAGGACCACCTCAGCCAATTTGTTGTTACACCACCTGTAGTGGAGCCACCTCTACTGACCTGCAGTCCTGTGAGTGTGTGACATAGAATGAGTTAATAAAAATTATCTTCCTAGCTCAGCCACGGAAATTCAGATTTGTTTGGTCAGATGGTTCTGAAATCATTAACTGGTACTGAAAATTGACAGGAGTGCCTGGGTGGCCTAGTCAGTTGAGTGTCTGACTCTTGGTTTTGGCTCAGGTCATGATCTCATGGTTCGTGGGATTGAACCCCATGTTGGCTGTGTGCTGACAGCATGGAGCCTGCTTGGGATTCTCTTTCTGCCTCTCTTTCTGCCCCTCCCCTACTCATCTCTCCATCTCTCTCTCTGTCAAAATAAGTGAATAGAATAAAAAAAAAAGAAAAACAAAAAATGAAGGAACAAAAATTTCCTTGGTGATTTTAATATGTTCTAGGCTCTGTGATGAAACACTATTCAAACAGAGTAAAGCAGATGTGGTTCTTATAAAGTTATAGGCAGAATGCAGACTATCAGCAGATATGCCAATTCCTTTGAGAAAGGTGTAGTGAAGAAGGAATACCAAGGAGAGTTTTCTTGCCCAGGCCTGAGAGTCCTGTATGATGAGGTGCTCTGCATGAGTCTAGATGAGTTCAGCTCTTCACCTTTCTGAGAACTTGATTGGTTCAAACTGGAGAGGATTTTTTTTTTTTTTTTTTTTTTAAAGCTTCTGGTAGTTTATTTTTCTAGTTGCTCTACAGGTAAAGTTAGAATTCCACATTTGACAACAGATTGCTTCAGGTTTATATTTATTTCTTCCCCCAAGAAAAAAAAGCACTTTAGTGGGACTTTTGGCGATGCAAAGGTAGAACCAAGATTCTGTTCCAGATTGGAAAGGTTCAAGACAATGAAGAGGTAAATTACTTTCTGTGAACAAATTAGAGTTTTTCTTTTTTGAAAGTGAGTTTCTTGAAGTGAGTTTATCCTCATCAGATTATTCTAACCATTGGAATTGGGCAAGAGACTGGAGATAAATTGAAAACTTATTTTTCTCCCTCATCCTGGTTCCAGTTTGCTTAAGACTAGGGTTGCTGGATTCTTGAGGGGGAGAAATACTCACAGGCCCTCCTTGGTGGCTGAGTAGATTGGTTTACAGCAAAGTAGTTTTTTTATTTTATTTATTTATTTTTTTTAATTTTATTTTTTTAAAATATATGAAATTTATTGTCAAATTGGTTTCCATACAACACCCAGTGCTCATCCCAAAAGATGCCCTCTTCAATACCCATTGCCCACCCTCCCCTCCCTCCCACCCCCCATCAGCCCTCAGTTTGTTCTCATTTTTTAAGAGTCTCTTATGTTTTGGCTCTCTCCCACTCTAACCTCTCTCTCTCTCTCTTTTTCTTTTCCTTCCCCTCCCCCATGGGTTCCTGTTAAGTTTCTCAGGATCCACATAAGAGTGAAAACATATGGTATCTGTCTTTCTCTGTATGGCTTATTTTACTTAGCATAACACTCTCCCAAAGTAGTTTATTATAAAAGGCTAAGCCTTTGAATTCTAGGGGCATTGACTGTCAGATTCAGATTTAAGTTTTCTAAGTTGCTATTCCTTTGCTTATACTCAACAACTTGTTAATGTTTTCTTTTAAACACCATAACCAATTCATATCTGTACATTCTTGAGGGAGTTTTCTCTTTCCAGGCATGACTGGAAGAATTCTAAGATATCTCCCAAGATCCTGCTCCCTGGTGTTTATGCCTGTTTAACGCCTTTTCCTTGAGTGTGGGTGGGACCTGTGGATATTATGGTATAAAACTCCTGTGATTATGTTATTTTATAAGGCAAAGGGATTTTGTAGATGTAATGAATGTTGCTAATGAGTTGATTTCAGGGACAATTTTGACCTGTTCAGATGAGCCCTTAAAAGAGACAATAAACAGTAATGGACAGTCTCCTGGTGGTCTTGATGAAGTAAACTGCCATATTGTGATGGGGGGCGGGTTGGGCATGTATCAAGGACTTCAGGGTAGCCTCCAGAAGCTGAGAGCTGTCTCTGGCCAACAGCTAGCAAGACAGTAAATATCTCAGACATATGGCTAAGAACCAGTGAACTGGCAAAAGGATCTTGATTCTCAACTGAGATGGCAGCCCCAGCTGACACCTTAGTCACAGCCTGGGGCAACACTGAACAAAGGAAGGAACCAGTTATCTGTATGTGGTATCCTAATCCACAGAAACTGTGAGATAATAAATAGTGTTGTTTTAAGCTGTTGGGTTTTTGCTACTTTGGTAAGCAGCAATAGAAAACTAATACACCAGTAGAGAGCCAAATGATTTGTAGAAGTAGCCTGCAAAAGCAGATATGAAGCAATGAAGAGAGACTGATGGTCTGAGGAGAAGACAGGCTGAGGGGAGAAGCAGGACAATTGGATCAGGTTTATGGCATGTTTCTTTTGACACTTGTACAAATACTTAGGTGGGAAACCCAAGTAGATTTTGTATTTCCTGCAATGATATGAGGGAGAGAATCTGACTAATATGTTGACTGAATAAAAATTTTGGTAGCTGAATTTTAGTGATTTCCATATCAAATTTTATGTGGCTGGCCTTATGCTAAGACCTAGGTGTTCTTTGGTGAGCAGGATGGACAATTTCTCTGCCATCATGGATTTACAGTGTAGTAGAGAACACAGTCCATTAACTAAGACCATAGTACTATGGTAGTCCATTAACATAGACCGTAAGTACTATGGTAGATAAAGTGCAAATTGCTATAGAACCATGTAGCCATGACACAGGATCTGAATGTAGAGATCCAAGAACCCTTCCCAAAAGAGGTGAAAAATCACTTGATCCTTACAGAGAAGCTGGAGATGGTTAGGTGAAGTGGGGATGGTGGCACTGTCTCCTTGGCAGAAGGAATAGCATGTGCAAAGGTCGAGAAGTGAGTGATGGCATCAGCATCATTTTTGAGGAACTGAAGGTGGTTCAGTATGGCGGGAGCAGAGAGCAGGGGAGGATGGAGTGACTAGAGATAAGCTGGGCTTATGGATAGTGTGATAAGCCTTAACAGATGGTTTAACTTTCCACTGACAGCAAAGGGAGCCCACTAAAGAATTTTAAATGGAGATGGGTACAAAACATCTTGTGATTAAAAAAAAAATTTTTTTTTAAATGTTTATTTTGAGAGAGAGAGAGAGAGAGAGAGAGAGAGAGAGAGAGAGCGCACAAGCGAGCACATACACAAACAGGGGAGGGGCAGAGAGAGAGAAAGAATCCCAAGCAAGCTCCGCATTCAGTGCAGAGCCCAACGTGGGGCTCAAACTCATGACCCATGAGATCATGACCTGAGCTGAATTTGAGTCGGCACTCACCCGACTGAGCCACCCAGGTTACCCCAAAATAATTTTGGTTGTAGTATGTAGAATGAGTTGGAGTAGGGCATGACTAGCAGTAGAAGGACTAATGATGTTAAGTTTCTAAAGTCCTTTCAAGGTAAAGCTAAGATAAAATAGAGTATATTCTCATGCCAATGATTCAGTACTGATTTTTATTTTAAGGTAGCTCCTAGAGTGGATGCCTCTCTGTCTTAGCTGGTTCAAGGGTTTAGTACTCCCTCCCCCAAACCAGATCAAGTTGTGGTGGAAGTCCTCCTCAGTAGCATTGAACACTGAGCATTGAGTCCTCTTCCTAGTATAATTAAACAGTTCAGTCTATGTATGCCAAAAGATTGTGTATGACTTCTTCTGGAGTCCGATCTTGGTTTGTCTTGTCTTGATATGGAGCTAGAACTCCTATTGCCGTATATTCTGAAATGCACTGCTTTTATTTAGGGCTAGCTCATTAGAAGAAGAGATAAGGGGAGTAAAGGGCCACACTGCTGTTACTTTGTGAGCAAAGAGCAGCATCTGTCCTCTTTCTCACCCACAGACAGACGCTGGTGTAAATCAATGCTTACTCTCAAACCTCTGGAACTCTTGAATCATTTTTATTCTTCAGAGTGGTTCAAATGGAAAGCAGATACTGTCCACTTCCAATCGATTGTAATGTAAATGAAGACTCAGGATTTGTTTGTGAAAATGCAAATAAAATTTTATTTAGAAAGTTACTATGACAAGAAAATACTTTCATAGATACGGAGTTCAACTTCAAGGCAGAAAGTTGGATTAGAACTTAAACGTCAAATTAAAAAAAAGTTAGAAAAAGATCTGAATTAAAAAAGTTATGGTCTATTAAAGAGTAATTGATTGGGGTGATCCACAAGAAAGATTTTGAAGCTGAGTGGATGCTCTTCAGGAAAGATGGTTGTGATAAATTAGTGATATCTGCATGGGTTAGATCTTTTCTAAAGCAGCCTTCTAGATCTGAATTCTATGCTATATGTCTGAATAAGAACAGATTTGTGCTACTGAGACAAAGTTGAGGGTTGGATGATTTCTAGTATTCAAGACAAAAATTCCAATTGTCTTCAAATTCTTAGAGCCTACATATGTGCAACTGGAGGATAGTTTCTTACTGGAGCAGGAATGTGCTGATCAAGAGAAATTTGCTGGTGTCATTTACAGCATGGTGTTGATGAATCATAAGAGTTCAATATTAAGTATAGAGGAATCGCCTACATATACTGATTACATCATGGTGAGTCTCTATCCTTATCATATGAGTTAGTTAACATTATTCTGTGAGCTCCATATTAAACCAGAATATATGTCTTCACTTTACCAGAGAGTCCTAAATTGGGGAAGACAGCAAAGAACTATTTTGTAGCCAAGAAACATTCTATGTACTAACATGCAGGCTAGGACTGACCCATACTCCCTTCTGATTCAGAGTCCTTAGCCACATTCTTTTCTCTGCTTGAACTTAATTGGATTTCTCCCTCTCTCCCCCCTTTTTTTATTTTCTCCCTCCCTCCTTTCCCCCTTCCCTTCTTTAAAAGTTGTTCAAAAGTGATTTCCTCAGGGAGGCCTTCCGTCACTTTGAAGACTTGATCGGGTACTCCCGCTCAGGTTCTGATAGCCCTATTTACTGTTCTTTCATAACGCTCACTGCAGTTTGTAATTATATACTTTTATGACTGTTTGGATAAGGTCTGTCTTACCCACTAAACTGCAAACCCCGTAAGACTGAGTTTATGTTTGTTTTGTGTATGCTTGATGCTCAGGCACATCTGTGGTGCTAGAACAGAGAAGGGACTCAATAAATACTTGTTGAATGAATGGAATTTATAAATAATTTCAATATGGTGGGATAAGGGCAAACAAAGACTGTTCAAATGACAGAGGGGATTTAAAGTTTGAGTTGTCTTGAGGGATGAGAATGACTTTATTAGGGGAGAGAATGGAGGCATATCCTATAAAGCGAGAGCTGCATGTTGACAGAGAGGATATGTGACAGAGAAGAGGGTGAGTGATTGTATGGCTGATGCAACCAAGGGCACAGAGGGACGAGGCTGGAATGGCCTGCAAGTCAGTTAATGAAAGCCTGTGATTCCACTGTAAGAAGTTTCAACATTATCTTCCAGAAGGTTATGGGGAATGGTTGAAGGATTTTAAGCAAAGTCAATTTGATCATATTTTTACTCTAGAAAATTCATGGAAGGAATGAGCCTGGAGTCTGGGACTGCAGTTAGAAAACCACTGCAGTCTTCCAGGCCAGAGATGAAAGTAGCATTAACTAAAGACATGAAGTGGAACTAGGGAAGAGAAGATAAAATTGAGAAGTATTTCACAGGCACAGTCTACAGGATGTGGTGACTGATGGAATGGAAATGGGGAGGTGTGTGTGGATAGACACACACTCCCACTGGGACAGCCTGGCCTGAGTTCAGCCCAGAGGAGGGTGGTGGGTAGGTTCAGGGAAAAGCCGGGGAGGGGAGGTGATAGGCCACTGTACTGGGATCCTTTTATACAATTATAAATGCTCACCACTCCCTTTTCTTTCTTTTCATGTGGCTTTGCGGCCTACAAGGAAAGTTACAAAATTTAGTTGAGAAGAAATCACTAAAATTAAACTTTTCTGAGGCCTTTGACCAGGGCTTTTTCTTTGTCAGGGAAGAATATTTCATCAGAGATGTAGCCGGTGTCTCTGCCTGTAGTTTTCTCTGATTATAAATTCTTTGAGGAGAATGAATAGATTATGGAAAACAACTGAGATGTATGTTATATGCTAAGTTGCAGAAAAGGCTGAGGCCATGGCAGGATGGATGGGAATGATGTGCTTTTGACTTTGGCGCATGTATTAGAACAGCATGTTGTTATAAGCATCTAAAACTTATTGGATGATTTATTATATTTTAAATATCATATGAGACTTAAAACAGTGCCAAAAGACTATACAAATGATTGATTATTATACATCTGTCCATGGAAGACTTAAATATCATGTCTCCAATTTGAAATTAAGAGGTACAACAAATTGATTCAGTTTGTTGATTCCAAAGTCTGCAGAGAGGCCTGGTCCTAGAGAATGTAAAAGTTAAGCAAATTTTGGATCTGAGGGGTAATTCCGATTTCTTCTCTTGTGCTACAGGCACAGCACGTATCGCCTAATGGTCTTCCTTCGTTTCTGATTCAGATGCTTCAAATTGACATAAAAGCATTTAATTGATTTCTAAAGAAGCATCCCCCTTAAAACAAGCTCTCTAATGAGTGACAAAGCTAGCTGACTATCAGAAAGCAGGTTTTCCTAAGACTTGAAAGACCTGAATTATTTCCCCAGCTCTCTAGGGACAAGGAATATAAAAACCTTGCTCTCTTCTCTGGGCTTTGTTTGCCATTACTGGTGTATAAAATCTGGATAATCGTCCTCTCACTGGTACCCCTTGTGGGAAGGTTGTGCACACAGATATTATCATACCTGAAAAATGCTGTAAAAGAAAGTCTCGTCATGAGCATGGAGGAGTATTGCTGCAGCCTTGGCCCTAAGTGGTTTCATTTCATACTGTTTGATGTAGTGTGATTTCAGCACATTCTTTCCCCAGTGCTTAGCTGAAGATCTCAACTAAGAGGGACCTGTTTCTGGGATGGCTTTATGAGGGAAGGTGTCATGGCAGCCTCTGAGAAGAGGTGAAGGCATGCTGATGTTAGAGGCAGCTTTAGTGAAAAGGCTGTGCTGGTGCCTGTCCAAGTGTCTGGCACAGAGAAGCAAGACTTGACCTGTCTGCTGCCAGAGCAGACTCTGAGTGATTGTCCATAATGATACATCCATATACCAGCTGTGCTCAGCTTTGAGCTAAGCCATCTGACTCTTTTAAGCTTTCCTGTCTTGAATTTATATCCAAGGAATATCAAACCTTTGGACAATGACAAATTGGAGTAGACCTTCTTAGGATTAACTGATGCTGGCCTGTCAGGCAGCTATAAGCACTGTTGCAAAGGCTGGCAATAATCAGTCCTTCTAATGGTAAGTGAAAGCATTTAATTGGATACTGAGATGTGATTGGGATGAAATGTCAAGGGGAAAGTGAGAAATTCAAGGGCATTGGTCTGCCCAGTCTTATTTTAAAAGAGATGTATGCTGGCAGGATCTGTGGTTTAGCACTCCGGATTTGGCATTAAAGAGGAGTTTCAGGCTTAATAGTTTTAGCCATGGTCCCAAAACTACATCAAATTTAATTACTTCCTTTTCTTGGCTGGATTAAAAGAGAAACTTTTAACAAATAAAAACCTGCTCTGGGAAGCACTATAGTTATACTTATCTAAGTCTTTTGGAATATGAATCATCCAATAAATTGGGAAAGAAAAATTTCTGGATTGAATTGATATGCTAGTTATTTTTACAACCCTACAAGTATCATATAGGTCATCCTTATGCCACTTTAAGCCAGTTGTTTCTGACTGATGGCACATTCATGGACTTTGCATTATGGGGAAGCTGTTGCAATGTTAAAATAAAGCTGTTCTTTTTTTTTTTTTTTTACTTCAATAGAAAACACTGAAAGTTTTCATTCTTATGCCTATAATAATGCTTAAGTTAGTTGTGATAAGAGAGAAAGCCTTTCCATTTGTACTTGATTTTATAGCCGCATTAGTATTATGTGACATTTGGGTGTAGAGCAATGATTCTTGGGTGCTGCAGGGAAGAAAGTCTCTAGTAAAGTATTCAACAATGGCGTCAGAGATTAAGTAACCAAAAGGCAAGTTATTCATTTTTCTTTCTTTTTAAAAAAATTTTTTTTTTAACGTTTATTTATTTTTGAGACAGAGAGAGACAGAGCATGAACGGGGGAGGGTCAGAGAGAGAGGGAGACACAGAATCTGAAACAGGCTCCAGGCTCTGAGCTGTCAGCACAGAGCCCAACGCGGGGCTCGAACTCACGGACCGCGAGATCATGACCTGAGCCGAAGTCGACCGCTTAACCAACTGAACCACCCAGGCGCCCCTCATTTTTCTTTCTAGAAATTCATGACTCAGAGGGACTACAAATAGATAAAGAGCTCATGACAACCTTTGAGTGGGCATTGGATGTACAGACTGATGACACTAACTCATACTCTCCCCTGTCCAAGGAAAATTCCCTTAGCACATACTGGTGAAAAAGTGGATGGCTCTGAGGATGAAGGTAGCTGGGCTTCTGCTTCAGTTCTGTCTTTCATAGCTGATCCCCTGAGTAAGTGATCTTGTTTTCTCATCTGTAAAATAAGGGTAGTCTTACCTTTCTTGGAAGGTCATTCTAAACATTGATTAAGGCAGCTTTTTATGGATTAAGGCAGACCTAGTATAGACCTGACATATAGTATTTGCTAAATAAATGAGACTTTCCTTCTCCTTCATTTCCCCTTCTAGCTTTAGTGTGTGAAGTTTAGTATAGTTTAGCATAGTATCTGACTCCCTCCTCCTATCTCCAAGTGTAGCTGTTTGTTGCTTGGTCATGAGTTCTGTTACAGTTATTTTGGAGCCCAGGCTTAGTGATGTTGAATAGGGCTCTGAGGTTTGTCATTTTTTTGTCTTCAGTTTTTCTGTAACTTGTTCTATTATGGACCCCAAATGTTTTATGTATGTGATTATCACACTCATTATAACAGTTGGCTCCCCCCCCCCCCCCCACCATATACCAGACCTGAAGTTCCAGAGGACTTTGTTTAAGGTTTGACCGACTTTCTATAGCCAATAGCCAATTAAATGGCAGACGAACAGCATGGAACATGATAACATAGATCTTTCTCTAAACTGGCTTCTGTTTATTCACATTAATAGGTTGTGTTGGTGTAGAATAGTTCCATTCATAACATTAATCAACAGTTCAGTTAGTTCTTGCCCCTTCTACAAAGGGGCAAGATTAAAAAAATTTTTTTAATGTTTTTTTATTTATTTTTGAGACAGAGAGATATAGAGCATGAGCAGGGGAGGGGCAGAGAGAGAGGGAGACACAGAATTGGAAGGAGGCTCCAGGCTCTGAGCTGTCAGCACATAGCCTGTCGCGGGGCTCAGGCTCACGAGCCGCGAGATCATGACCTGAGCCAAAGTCGGATGCTCAGCTGACTGAGCCACCCAGGCGCCCCTACAAAGGGGCAAGATTAGAATAGTTGTTTGCACTGTAGCGTACCTAGTCTCAGCTGTTTGGTTGATTAAGCTTCCTTGCAAAATTATTTCCGAATGATTTTTTTTCCTGTAAATTAAATGTGAGGTTACTTTATAGTATTATTTTAACATAGCAGATACACAGGGGGTGATAGATCAAAGCTAGTCTAAGAATTAAAAAAATATTTTTTATAAAGAAAGCTGAATGTTGAAATCTGATATCATTTCTAATTGGACATTGTGGCTTCACATGAATTTGGGAAAGCTTCTGGGGAGTTGAATTTACTTGCTCAATTAACTTTCAGAGGTCAGTATATAAGATCGATATTCTTAAAGTTCTATAAAAAACATTTTATATCAATAAGTGATGTTTCAGTCTTTCCCCTGCAACTTCAGCTACCTTTCTGCATGTTGGAAGCTAGCAATTCTAAAATAGCACATTTTAGCATATACTAGCAATTATTATCTTTGCTTTGGCAATAAATACCTTCCTAACTGTCTGTATCTTATTTATCGAAAACTCAACAAATGGTATTCTAGGAGGGAGAATTTTCAGGATGCCATTGTGGGTCACAGCATGAGATTTTATATTATCACACAGTACCACGTAAAGACTTTCTCTGCAAAGGAAGGAGCAATAATTACTTCATTAGTTACATAAGAGAGTCATAGGTCTTCAGCATAAATTGAGTCTGATTCATCAAGGATATTATTAAGCTGTCAAAATCTGTCAATATGGAGTGTGACAACAACATGTAAAATTCCATTAAGGGGTCATTAGCAAGGACTTCAAGCTTATGCTTAGCATTTCCTCTGAGTTTCTAATGGAACTTTGCTCAAAACAGGATTTAAGTCAGATGTCTCATCAACTTTCATGCTGTTAAAAGTTTGCTGTTGGACGACAGTATTAGTATTTTCTGAGTTTTTTAGTTCCTATGTCAGCCAAAATGAAAAAGCAAGCAGTTAGGTACAACCATAGTAATTTTCAGGCCTTGACATTTACACCCATTATTTTTTAAATCTGGTAAGCTCTGAAGATGGGCTTCAGTTGATGACATATTAGTTTGTGTGTAGAGACTTAAACACTCTTTTGCCACTGAGTCATTATTGAATTTTTGCCATTTCTTTGATCATTTTTTTTTTCTGTAGAAGAAAAGGAAGTACAATTTGTGATGAAAACATACTTTTTCTTTTATTACACTGTCAATTGCTAGGATTGGTGGTATTTGCAAATGACAGTGTCCAACATGAAAGTTAGTGCAATATTTTTTTTCTTTCTATAGAAATATCTGACAGCCACAGAAAAAAGAAGTGAGTCATTACCACTTTTTCTTAGTGCCATGAATATAACTCAAAATGCCAAAATGATCGAGTCTTAGCATTGTAGGTGATGGCAGATATGATCCAAATAAGTTAGTTCTTTATTTAAATGGCAGACAGGCAGAGATTAAAGCTATTCTATCATTTTAATGAACACTAAGAAAAAATTATCTATGATGCATAGAATAACAAGTTGAATTCTTTGAAAACAATAATAAGAATTGGAGCTGTCAAAAAACTTTATAAAATTTTGAATAACTAAACAAAATTTCTCATATTTGTTCCTAGTATTCTTAAATAGATAATTAAGATATAATTTGGGGGTACCTGGGTGGCTTAGTCAGTTAAGTGTTGGACTCTTGATTTTGATCATCAGGTTATGATCTCATGGTTCATGAGACTGAGCCCTGAGTCAATGACAGTGTGGAGCCGGTTTGGGATTCTCTCTTTCCCTCCACCTCCCTCCCCTGTCCTCCCATCTCTCTCAAAATAAGTAAATAAACTTAAAAAATATATAATTTGGGAAAAAGATAAACACCTGATAAAAATATGTTCTAAAAATTTGAGATCAGATTATCCATATAGTATATGCATAGGTATAACTTACTTGATAAGATCCTGGAACTTGAGGCCATATTCACCTGATAGAAGGAGAAAATGGGAAGATACATACAATTATCAAGTCAAGATTAATTATGAGTGCCAAACCAAATAAAGGAGTGGAATTTGCATGATAACCTTGAAGATCAGAGTGAGAAGAGCTGAAAGGTAAGAGACCATTATACAAGAGTAATAATAAGAGGAGATTTAAAGCAGTTAGTAAGATATTATATAATAGCATGGAAAATTTAGATGTGATTTGTCGCTTACAAGGTTCTTTTTGGACATAAAAAATTCAAGATTTCTATCCTGAATGGTATATAATAAGAAATTAATTTATTGAACAAGATTGTACTGCTGCCATGACTACTGATGTTTAATTAGAAGCTGATTGTTGATTATATCAATCTCATATGCTGGAGGTGCTCATACCTTTTGAAACTTATTTCCACTTTGAGAGAAATAATCATTTGTTGCCAGACTGAAAAGAATCTGGTATAATAAAACAAAACTCTCTACTCTCAGAAGAAATGAGAGATCGTTAGTTAGCATTGGGTGTTTATTATTAGGGGCTAAGATTCCCCAGAGAAAACTTGATAGGAAGTGTTATCCAAAATTTTTCATACGATATTGATTGTTAAGAAGAAGACTTGTCTTGGCTGATCACATGGCTACAGTAATGATACTAAAAATATTGAGCAATCCGTGCAATATACTTACCAACTGGTCAGAGTGATGTCTACAGTAGACAACCACTATGGTCCCAGTGGTGCTTCTAGGTTGAAAATCATCTTCTCATGGCTGGCCCAATATGTGTTAGAGTGTGGTTTGAACCAAACATAGGATGCATCCTAAGTGAGTGAGAATAAATTAAATGTTGACTTCTTATCAGCTAAAAAGGTGGCTCACTGAACATCATAGCTATATTGAGGCTATGCTATTTTGACTTGCTTACTGGCAGTTGAAAACTGCTTGAATGTGTGTCAATTGTTGGTTAATATTATTACTGATCTTCATGCAGTAAATAGGGTGTTAGCAAAATGATTGTCCCATTTTGTCAATTAAATTATTTTGTCAATTGAATTATTTTTTGCAGAAATTTTAAACATGTAACAAGTCAGGTAAAAATGAAAATCTGCCATGAATTTGTACCTTCCTGCTCTTCAGCAAGTGATCTTGAGATGTCACTCTTATTTTTCATCAAAAAGTGGAGGGATATTTATAAACACAGTTGAATTAGAATAATAATATTACAAAATAAAAAGTTTTTTATGTGAAATAAAATTTTGAGGATTAAGGATAGAAAGCAGTTTCTCATGGGGAGGAGAAGGAGAAGATGAAAAAAACAATAGACAACATCCATGTAACTAATGGACTTGAAAGATCATTATGATTATGGAGAAAAGTTTGAGTTCCTCTTAGTTAGAGTTTTAGGAAAATGATTTCTGCAAAGCTGCTGGGATTTATTTTTTTGAACCAATGATTTCATTTGCCAAATCCTCTGTTTTGAAAGCCATTAAGGTCTCTCAGGGATTTTCTTATAGGTTATTACAATGACTCTTTGGAGTAGCTTACCTCCTTTTAATTTCTTTCAACTGACTTCCCAAACTTCCTTCCTTCCTTCCTTCCTTCCTTCCTTCCTTCCTTCCTTCCTTCCTTCCTTCCTTCCTTCCTTCAATTGAAATTCAAGTCAGTTAACATACAGTGTAGTCTTGGTTTCAGGAGTAGAACCCAGTGATTCATCTCTTACATATGACACCTAGTACTCATCCCCCCTCCATGATTCCCATCACTCATTTAACACATCCTCCCCACCCCCACCCCTACCTCCACTACGGCAACCTCAGTTTGTTTTCTTTATTTAAGAGTTTCTTATGTTTTGGTTTGCCTCCCTCTCTCTTTTTATTTTCTCTTCCCTTCTCCTATGTTCATCATGTTACATTCCACATATTAGTGAAATCGTATGATATTTGTATTACTCTCGCTGACTTCTTTCTTTTTTTTTAATTTTTTTTTAATGTTTATTTTTGAGACAGAGAGAGACAGAGCGTGAACAGGGGAGGGGCAGAGAGAGAGGGAGACACAGAATCTGAAACAGGCTCCAGGCTCTGAGCTGTCAGCACAGAGCCCGATGCGGGGCTTGAACTCACAGACCGCGAGATCATGACCTGAGCCGAAGTTGGACGCTCAACCGACCGAGCCACCCAGGTGCCCTGCTGACTTATTTCTCTTAACATAATACACTGTAGTTCCATCCACGTTGTTGCAAATGGCAAGATTTGATTCTTTTTCATCACTGAGTAGTATTCCATTGTACTTCCCAAACTTTAAAAACCCATTACACACCTGTGTTCATGACCTATTATCCAGGTGTGGCTGCGTTTCTACCTAGAGTGATCAAGAGGTCTGACAAAAGCAGTTTCCACATAAGGGCTGCCACAGTGGACAGACAGCTCAGGGGGCATGCACAGCTGAACCCACATGGCTAAAAATGTCCAGGATGCCTCTCATTATAGAGGGATGAGAAATTTCATGGGTGTAGTAAATCATAGTTTATAAAACTCTTTCAAATGAGCTACTTCAAAGGTCACCTTTGTGAAGGCTTTATTTTCTTTTCTTTAGGTTACTCCAATAATTTATGTATATAATTTTTATGGAATTTCTTCTATTTTGCTATATTTGCAGGTACCTTCTCTTCCACTGGGCTATAATAACAGTGTACAGATCATCTTCTATTCATTTTTGTACTCCAAATCTAGTTTGGTGCTTGGGGCAGTAGGTACCTTATGACTTTTTAAAAAATTTTTACTTAAAAAAAATTTAAATGTTTATTTATTTAGAGAGAAAGAGAGAATGAGAGTGTGAGCAGGGGAGGGGAGGAGAGAGAGGGAGAGAGAGAATCCTAAGCAGCCTCTATGCTGTCAGCACAGAGCCCCACTTGGGGCTCAATGTCACAAACTGCAAGATCATGACCTGAGCCGAAATCAAGAGTTGACACTTAACTGACTGAACCACCCAGGTACCTCTGTTTTGTTTTTTGAATAAAGAACATAAACTTTATAATAGATAGGGGCATTTTTCAAAGACCTACTTGTCCACTGAAACATTAATGAGACTTAACATTTCTGAGTTCTCTTGTATATGATGATTGTTAGTTGGGTAATCAAAATATAATTGTGTCATATTCCAGGACAGTTGTTTCATACTTTTAATTGCATGATTTCCTTAATTTTTTCTCATTTCTAAGTTTTTGAACTGTGTTTTTCTGTTTGTTCTTTAAAAGTTTTCACTGTATTTTTTTCTATTTTTTTTCTAACTTTTGTTTCTTCCCAAATATACAGAAATATGTGATGGATATCTTCTAGTTTTATTGAAAATTTTAGTTAAAATTAAATTCATATGTAAAGTATATAAACATTAAAATAAATACTGCAGGGTACCTGGGTGGCTCAGTCCATTAAACATCTGACTTTGGTCATGATATCATGAGATTGGGCCCTGCATGGGGTGAGCTGAAGCCCCGCTTTGGGTCTGCACTCTCTCTCTCTCCACCTCTCCCTCTGCTCCTTGTGGGATTCTCCCTCCCTCCCTCTCTGCCCCTCACTCATCATGCTCTCTCTCTCTCGAAAAAAAGAAAAAAAAAGATTCCTAACTATAAAAAAAAGGAAATACCGCAAATGGTATGAAAATAGCATCGCATTGGGTTATTGAGAAAGATGAGATATTTTTATAAGATTCTCATGTTTGTCAGCTGTATTTAGCAAGGTCAGTAAGGGCTCTGACAATTGTAGAAGGTCAGAAAAAATGTTTTAACACTGTGTTTAAGTTCAAAGTGTTGTCAAAAGTTGAATAAATTTACGATGGCGTTAAGAACTGTTGTCGGGTATTTAGTTAAATGCACAGCGAAAGATCAGTTTCAGGGAAAATCAGAGCTATGCCCTGCATTGAACAGGGAAAATGGACTGGTGAAACCATTAAGCAATATTTTGGGTAGAACTGGCATATTAGAGACTGAGGTGTCTTAATGCTCCAGTTGAGAATAAACCCTGAGATTTTTAAGCGGAGGAGCAGCAAAAGGATGTGCCTCAGACACAGAAAGACTTCGGGTTTTATCGCCTGGCTGGACCCACAATAGGGAGGTTGTTGGTACCACTGGGTGAGTCCTGAGTCAGCCTAATGGCCACATCTCTGGCAACTGAAAGCAAGGACTGAAACTGTGAATGCAGAGTACCCTCTTTTCCCCATCTTCTATGGAGAATCTTCTGGACAGGTATGGTGCCTGCTCTTCACAGGGAGACATGCCGCCATTGGCTGTTGGCATGTGTTGTGAGCTAATTTAGGTTCCCTGAGCATACGTGAAAATCTCAGTAGCTAAGTCCCTCATTACTGTGTCTGAGACTTTTTATTTTGTGATGTGGATACAGTAAGCAGGAAGAATAAAACATTGCTCTGATAGGATTTCTACTCAGAAGCTTTTTCAAAGGAGGCTATGAATTATAATGCAAAAGGCCATTGCACTCACTGCTTGGTGACCTGGTTCTGAAAGCAAAGCCTTTCTTTGATAGCTGGAGAACAACTCATTCTGAAGATCAAAATACTGGTTATCATAATAAGAAACCCAAATGTATGCCTGTGTATGTATTATTTCCCAAAACATTCAGTAATATATTATTCTATGTCACCTCAAAGTTGAAAACATAAAATGAAACAGGGGGAATTGTGATATCATTACTGCCCATTCTGGGCAACGAGGTAGAATTTTTTAAGACCTCCAAACTTTGCCTTCACTGCTGCTCTGTCATCTCTTTTGAGGTAATTCTTCAGGTTTCCTTTTTCTCTCTCTAGTGCCTAGAGTTTCTGGCAGTATGACAAGATAAACAATTGACTATAGCAGGGGTTGGCAAACTGAGGCCTGTGGGTCCCATCTAGCCCCTGGCCTGTTTTTGTAACACCTGCGAGCTAAGAATGGTTTTCATACTTTGAAAGGGCTGTAAAAAAGCAAAAAACAAAGAAGAATATTTGATAGAGACCATAGGTGGCTGGCAATGCCTAAAATACCCACTATCTGGCTTTTAACAGAAAAATTTGTCAGCCTCTCCACTGCAGGATAAAATTCAAATGCCTTAACTTGGTGTCTATGCTTTATTTCACAGCCTCCTTTCATCTCTTCTTACTACTTCCCCCACACATCTTAACCTCTGTAGCTGCATCAGATGATCTGTCAGTTTCTGCAAGGCTGCATTCTACCTACCCCCCCCCCCCGCCCCCAGTGCCTCTGTGTCTTTGCGCGTGCTGTTCCCTCTTTCTGGAATGTTCTCTACTCCACCCTTTTATCTACTTTATCTTCACTTCTCTGAAAATGGCCATATACATACTACCTGTATCTAATGAATATTAAATAAATAATATCTGCCAAAGAGAAAATTATAGGTACTGGATGGAAACCCAGTGAAAAAGTTGTAGTTCCCATTGTTATTAGTCATGCTGCTGTTGTTGACAGTTCTCTTCTCACCCTGCCTCAGTTATTTACTATCAGCATAAATAATGCAATGTTTATTTTTGATCTTTCTTTCCTCATTTGTGTTTTATTGATAAAAATTTTTTTAAGGCACACAAAAAAATCAAAGCCTAGAATTTTGAAGATTAGTGGTCCAGTGCTTTAAGCAATGGCAAGGAAGGAAGACAGAGAGAAAAAGCAACTTGTACCAGCAAGTGATTTTTGCAAGGAAGATATATGCATCAGATAGTGTGTTTGTTATGGAAAATAATTAAGATCATTAGCCATAATCAGCCATTTTAAAGCCTTGGGTCTTATTAGGGCTACATTGAGGAAGCTGTCATGATCACTCTCGTTTTATGTACAATGATAAAGGGAATTTAATGCATTTAGATACAAACATGAACAATAAAACATTTGTCTTAAAATCTAAAGGAAGACAGTGAAAATGGATTTCTTTGGCAGCCTCCCAGCCCTGGGAATTAGAGGTTGTAATGAAACTAAGATAATTGGTATATGTGTTAGGTTACAATAAAGATGTGGTAATTTAGCACTAATCCTGAAAACATGATATCATATTCTACTGCGAAATCTTGACAAGAAGGGAAAAAGGGACTGGGGGAGGCAGCAAACCTCATACAATAAGGTGAACAATAAAAAAAATTGTTAAATGAAGCTTTAGAAATAATAAAATAAAAAAAGGTAACTTATTTTTTCCCATCTTTAATTCTTATGTTTGGAACATTCTTGTAGTTTTAAACTGCTCAAAAGCAGTTCTTGTTCATTGCCTGCTTCCCCATGACCTTTGAGGAGTCTGTGATTAAAACTCCACCTCCATAGTTTCCCATTTTAGAACCACTAGCAGAGCTGTTGTTTAGTCAACCTGGTGCCTTCATCTCTTACTGACTTGATCTGGATTTCTTTTGTGATACTTTTCTCCTCGAAAAACCTGTTTCAACCTTTGGCATCAAACTCACTCCTTCTGTGAGCGAGTAAAATAGTGACAAAGTGTCAGATTCTATTCACTTTAATTTCCTTGGGAATCCATTTATCTATCTCATTTATTTGTTTCATCATCATCCAAGTGGGAAGTAACCGCTATTGTCCTTTTTATTAAGATTCATGTTTTGTTATCATTTAAAGAACATCAAAATGGGTGTGTCACCACCCTTTTGAGACGTCAACAAGTTATTATGTGACTGACACTAAGCTAACGCTGCATATTTTATTTTATTTACTTGATCTGGGAAACTTTTGGTTTCCTTTAGAGAATAAGGGGGAAAAAGCCTTACAAAGTTTTGTAAAACTCATTTTACTCAATACTTGGGTTCATACATTTACCAAACTGATATTATCTAATTCAAAAGGAAAACATGTCCGCTTTTCTCCTTTTAGTCCAATGGACCATTATTGGGTACTAGTCTTATTTATTTTTGCTCTAAGTAATTTCATGTGTTTTGAAACTTTGGACTTTGTAGTTAATGTGATTCTAAAGTTCGTGGTGGAACTTGGAGAAGAAAATTTCAAACATTATCAATCAAATCTGTCTATCAACCTATCTACTTTTGACAACTGTTATTGTTCACAGTATCAGTTAGACTTGGTGAACCAGGAGATGCTGCTCTTTCTTTTACACTTAACTTTTCAGGGGTGTGTAGATCACAGTCAGCAAGCTTGTCGGCACACAGGCCGTGGCCATGCTATGGTGTAGACCATTAATCCTTCCCTCCCTAGTCGCTCTCTTTCAGCTGACCTAGAGCAGTTGCCGTGGCCCAAGGTCAGCCCGTTTAGGTAATAACCTTTGAGTCACATTGACAGGAAGAGATGAGTTTGGAACATCAGATTATCTCCTTGTAATTTTCATTAGAAAACATGGGTAATCCTTGCAATTAAAAATGGAGGACAATGGAATATTACTCAGCCCTAAAAAGGGGTGAAATCTTGCCATTTGCAATACCCTGGATGGACCCAGAGAGTATTATTCTGAGTGAAATAAGTCAGACATAGAAAGACAAATACCATATGATTTCACTTATGTGTGAAATCTAAAAAACAAAACAAGCAAATAAGCAAAAAGCAGAAACAACCTATAAATACAGAGAACAAACTGATGGTTGGTTATCAGAGGGAAGGGGGGTAGAGGGTTGGGCAAAACGGGTGAAGGGGAGTGGGAGATACAGGATTCCAGTTGGGGAATGAATATGTCACAGGGATAAAAGGTATAGCATAGGGAGTATAGTCAATGGTATTATAATAATATTGTATAACAGCTATAGTACTGTGGTGAGTACAGCATATAGAGTTGTGAAAATAACTGTGTTGTCCACCTGAAACTAATGTAATATTGTGTGTCAACTATACTTCAATTTAAGAAATGGAAGATGAAATGAAAAGGATGCAAAGAGAGAAACTGTGTGGTAGGGTTGGGGCCATGGGATTTAGGAAAAACTGAAATATAGTATAATACATTTTCCTAGAGGTGGAATATGAGACCATATGACCTTTGGACATGATTGAAAGGTCAGTTTCCTGAGTTGCCTCCATGTTTGACTGCAGTTCAATTTTGATTTCAGTTTATTTAGCTTTATAATCTTTTGTTCCCACTCATTCTCCTCCTCCTCACCCCAAGGTAACTTGAGTTCCTTACGGTCAAAAGAATTGACCAGAAAGAAATGAAATTATTGTCATAGATCTTCCTCCCTGAGCAGGATATCAATACTCTCCATCTTACACTACTGCTCTGTGCATGCAGTCAGTGTGTGCTGTGAACAAGGATCTGACAGGCGGCCATTATCCATTCAGGGAATGTCATGCTCTTACCTCTTTCCCTTGGACAGCTGGGAATTGTAGAACTGTCAAAATTTAAACATGGCCCAGCTCTCCTTAAATGTGCTTATTTAGGAAACATACAATATTTTTGCACTTAATAGGTCATCTAATTATTTCTGGAATTGAGTTGAACTGCATGTGTAATTCATACTCAGTTTATCTTGTATGAGGAAAATACTACCAGCTGAGTTTGCTTTTGGGGTACTTCAGGGGCCAAGGCCCTACTCTATCTCCAGTCTGACCTTAACCTTTACTCTTGTACCTTGCTTGAAAGGTATAAGCTCATATAGCTCAACACTTGGAATTGTTTGTAGAAAGGTGTTTTCTTCTAAGCTACTCTCTAGAGCATTGACTTGCTGGCTCCTCCTTCCTGTCTCCTGACATTCCCTGGCCCTTCCTCAGGGTTGGTGCTATAATAATATGATATAATAAAAATATATACATTTGATCTTTGTCTCTATTCCTGGCATGCAGCTCCTAAAACCCTTGCAATTTTCTAAGAGATATGAGTATCTTTTTGTGCTAATGAGATGACTGGTGGCTTCAATTTCCTAGACAGCTTCAGGATGGGGGCTGGTCACCAAAATGACCAAGACATGTTTAAATTTTTTTTTAATGTTTATTTATTTTTGAGAGAGAGAGAGAGAGAGAACGAGAGAGAGACAGAGTATGAGTGAGAGAGGGTCAGAGAGAGAGGGAGACACAGGATCTGAAACAGGTTCCAGGCTCTGAGCTGTCAGTACAGAGCCTGACACGGGGCTTGAATGCACAGACTGTGAGATCATGACCTGAGGTGAAGTCGGACTCTTAACCGACTGAGCCACCCAGGTACCTGGACAAAGGTATGTTTAGAAGGTTGGACCTTTCAGCCCAACCCCCTGACCTCTGGGGAGGGGGAAGAGGTTGGAGATTGAGCTAATTACTATTGGTCAATGAATTAATCAGTTATGCCTAAGTAATGGAACCTCCATTTATTTATTTATTTATTTATTTATTTATTTAATTTTTACTATTTTTTAAAGTTTATTTATTTATTTTGAGAGAGAGAGAGAGACAGACGTTGAGTGAGCATGAGCAGGAGAGTAACAGAGAGAGAGGGGGAGAGAGAGAGAGAGAGAGTCCCTGCTGTCAGGGCCGAGCCTGACATGGGGCTCAAACTCACAAGCTGTGAGATCTTGTCCTAATTGGAAATCAAGACTTGGACACTTAACCAACTGAGCCGCCCAGGAGCCCCGGTAATGGAACCTCCTTAAAAACCCTAAACAACAGGGTTCAGAGAGATTCCGGGTTGATAAACACATTCACATGCCCGGAAGGTGGCCCATTCTAACTTCATGGGGAGAGAAGTTTCTGTGCTCTGGACCTTTCTGGACCTTGTGCTTCTTCATCTGGCTGTTTATTTTTATCCTTTATAATATCTTTTTTTTAAATTTTTTTTTTCAACGTTTTTTATTTATTTTTGGGACAGAGAGAGACAGAGCATGAACGGGGGAGGGGCAGAGAGAGAGGGAGACACAGAATCGGAAACAGGCTCCAGGCTCCGAGCCATCAGCCCAGAGCCTGACGCGGGGCTCGAACTCACGGACCGCGAGATCGTGACCTGGCTGAAGTCGGACGCTTAACCGACTGCGCCACCCAGGCGCCCCCTTTATAATATCTTTAACAATAAACTGGTAAATGTAAGTAAATGTTTCTCTGAATTTTGTGAGTCATTCTAGCAATTTATCATAAATGAGGGGGTGATTGGAACCCCCAACTTTCTAGACAAGTTGGGCTGAAGTGTGGGTATTCTGGGGACCCATTACCTGCAGCCAGCATTTGAAATGAGGGCAGTCTTGTGGGGCTGAGCCCTTAAACCTGTAGAGTTGGACACTTCCTTCAGGTAGTTAGTGTTAGAATTGAATTAACTTATAGCACAACTACTTGGTGTTCAGAGAATTAGAACATTGGTTAATGTGGGGACCCCACCCCCTGAACTGATGTCAGAAATATAGTGAATAGAGAAACAGTTTCTCTTTAATAGTAAATATTTATAATATACCAGTGATTCTTGGCACATGGCAGATAGTATTCAACATGAAGATAAATCAGGTAGCAATTATATAGTAAGCAATTTTATCAAATATAGGAGACTCATTCAACCTTGTGAGTTTTCTTTTATTTTCTTTCTTTTTTTTAAAATTTTTATTTAGGGATAACCCACTTTCTAGGTGCATTTATTTCATGGAGAGAGACACCTTATAAATACGTATAAGGATATATGTAATGCCCATAAGTAGACATTATACTTTATCTCAACTTATCCTTATAAGAATACTATAGGTAAGTATTCTTACCTGTATTTAATGGATGAAGAAGTTGAGGCTTAGACTCATTAATGGATATTGTCCAAGGTCAGCTAAGAGACAGATCTGAACCCATATCTGATTTATTTCAAAACCTGTAATTTTCCCAATTTGCCATAGATAATTGGAATGCAAATGAATTATCCTAGTATTAGTTTGAAGTGCCTTTAAAACTTCTATTTAGTTTTTTCTTTTTTTTAAATTGATAAAAAATTTAAAAACTCATCTTCAGCAATAACATTTCATTTCTTTAAAAAAAAAATCCTCTGAACTTGGAGGCATTGGCCATGAGTAACAATAGGTTTGTGAGGGCATAACTCATTGTTCCTTATCAGGTGGTAGAAAGGATTTTTTTCTATTGCTTTGGCTCAAAGTAATTGCATATCTATCTATTTATCTGAGCAATTAATCAGAGACCTAAGTAATCAAAGCAGCAGCCAGAATTCCCATGTTGGACTTCCATGTTCCATTCAACCATTCTCAGCACTTTAAATGATTTCTTGCCCAAGCACTGTAAGACCACATGAATCATATGACCAAGTACTAGCTATACCAGGGGATGATTTACCCATCCCGAGGAATGCATTTCAGATGACTTTGCAGGAAATATAAAGAAAAATGATTACAGTAGAGATATTTTTAAACTGAAAAGCATCCAATAGTTTATATTCCTAGAATGACACTGCTGGGCTTTACGTTTGTAGTCTAAACATTATGTTTTACAGAAGCAACGGGTATGCTATTCAATTAATTTGATAAGAATGGAAGCTTTGGCGAAACATCTTTGTTTAAAAATTGTACATTTTGACACAGCTCAGAATCTACATAGTGGCATTTTCCTTAGTTGTCCATGAATGGGTAGGTAAAAAGTACAGACCTATGGCTTCCACTAACCAAGATTCACAACACAGAATGGCCTCTAACCAAAATGTTGAATGGCAGGTTTATTTTGAATGAGAAACTGTTTTTTTTAAGATTCAAAATTAATTACAGCATTAACCAGTAATGAAAATTTCAATTATTATTGAGCTGCCTAAAGCATCTGTCAGGACCGAATTGACTGAGATTCAAGGAACTTGAATTTTGGAAGCTGGGTGCAAGACTTGAAAGGCTTCAGGAAGGCTTCCTCTTTTAGGTGTATGGTGTTAGGTCTGCCCAATGTTTTGTCAATTAAAAGTAAGTGAGAGGGCTTCACATAAAAATCAGGAATTTTTCTTCCTCTTGAAAAAAAAATCAAAAGATGTGGCAACTCAGGGCCTTTTGGTTGAGATCGTGCTTTCCAGTTTTCCTCATTCTCTTCTACATAAAGTGTGTGATGATTCTCCTTCACAGCTGGCTTACCTCATTTAAATTACCTGTCTCATCCTAGGGGCATTGGAGTGTCAACCCGTATTCTGAGGCCTACTTTTGGTAGTTCCCAGAATGCATGGCCATACGTGATGTTTGTCTTTTGAGATACTTTCTCACTGTTCCAGAGATGATGATTATTTCATTTGCAGTTTGGCCCTATTATTAAGATCTCAGAGACTTTTTAAAATCATATGGACCTTAAAAGGAAAAAGTCATTGACATGAAGAAAATGTAAAGTAGAAGATAGTGACATTAAAATTGTGAAATTTGGTAGTATTATTTGTTGTGAGATATTTATGTGTTAAGAAAGGTTTGGATGGGGTGCCTGGGTGGCTCAGTCAATTAAGTGTCTGGCTCTTGATTTGAGCTCAGGTCATGATTTCATGGTTCGTGGGTTTGAGCCCTGTGTTGGGCTCTGTGCTGGTGGTGTGGAGCCTGCTTGGGATTCTCTCTCTTCTCTCTCTCTGCCCCTCTCCTGCTCATGTTCTCTCTCTCTCTCTCTCTCTCTCTCTCTCTCAAAATAAATAAACACTTAAAAAATGAAAGCAGTAAGCTTTAATAAAAGTAGATTCTAAGGTCTACATGAAGCTTTTTATCCAGAGACATTGGGCTATATTGTCTCTGGTCCAGAAACTGACCCATTTTGGATTTTCAAGCTCATTGGCAAGCTGAACTACTATCAGTGAGCTAGTCTCACCTCTCCATTCTTTTCGTCCTCATGGGTGTTCACCCTCCCAAAGGTTCCTGGCATCCAAGGCCAGCTAGATAAGAGCAGTCTCAGATTTGTACAAAGCTATCTTTGTATCAGAATATATACATATATAATACATAATAAAATATATAAAAGTTTATAAATATGTATAAGTATGTATATATGTGTCTGAGCATTTATATAAACAGCTGTGTTGTATAGACTTGAGCTTTGTAAAATATGGAATCATAAGACATGACTGCCGTTGGAAATATTGGTAGAATATAAATTTGCACCTGATGCAAATTGCAAATTATTTACCATATAAATGAACTTGCTCTGGTTTGTTTCTTTTTCCTTTTCCAGCTTTCCTTTTCCAGGCCATTTGCTTCTCCAGCAAATCTTCTTTGCTCTAAAAGTATAGAACTTGGTGTAAGTTCTGGTGTTTGAAAAGTAATATACTCTGAACTGCTCACCACTACAGTGATTGTAAGGAGATTGTATTATTAAAAGTGCTTCTTTTTTTTTTTTTAATTTTTTTTTTTTAATTTATTTTTGGGACAGAGAGAGACAGAGCACGAACGGGGGAGTGGCAGAGAGAGAGGGAGACACAGAATCAGGAACAGGCTCCAGGCTCCGAGCCATCAGCCCAGAGCCTGACGCAGGGCTCAGACTCATGGACCGCGAGATCGTGACCTGGCTGAAGTCGGACGCTTAACCACTGCGCCACCCAGGCGCCCCTAAAAGTGCTTCTAACAATTTCTACCCCTATGAAGAACATATAGTTTTTCAAAATCTTTGGTAATAATGTCTATTTCATGAGTTTACTGTAAAAATTACATGACATATTTATAAAGTACTTAGTATTCAATAAATAATTATCATGATTTACTTAATAGTCCATCACTTGCTTAGTAAGCAGGTAGTGAAATACAAACCCAAGCTGTGCCATTTCTGTCATGTGGGCAAATTAATTTTCTTTTTGGTACTCAGCCTTCTTACCTATTTAAAAAGGAGATAATAATAGTATCTATCTCACAGGGTTGTCAGCTCTCTGGAGCTTCTTTTATAAAGATTAAATGCCATTCATGAGGGCTCTGCCTTCAATATCTAGTCATGTCCTGATGGCCCCAGGTCCTCAGACCATCACATTGGGTTTTAGGATTTCAACATGTGAATTTGGGGGGGGGGGACATGTTCAGACCATAGCATGTACCCTAAATATTGTATGGAATATACTTATCTTATAAAAATATTGTTTATCTGAAATCTAAATTTAACTAGGCATCATGCATTTTTATTTGCTAAATCTGGCCACTGTGCACTATTCTATAACCAGTTCTAACATGCTAAAGTATAGTAGGATGTACCTTTATTTCAGAATCTCATTACTATGAATTCTGTTTTTCTTTAGCCTTATTCACTGGCAAGGGGAACGCCTGGTAAGATAGGAAGACACAGCTATAGCATAGAATTTCCTGTTGCATTCCCAGCCTTAGAGCAGCAAATTTCTTTGTATAACTTTCTTTCTTTCTTGGATTCTCCTTATACATTCCAAACCATTTTTTTTTCTCCCAAGGAAAGGAAGGAAGGAAGGAAGGAAGAAAGGGAGAGAGAGAAGGAGCAAAGAAAGGAAGGAGGGAAGAAGCCCAAACTATGAGCAGTTCTCCCTTTTTTTAAATAAGTTTATTTATTTATTTATTTTGAGAGAGAGAGAGAGCGCGCGCGTGCGTGTGGGGGGAGGGGCAGAGAGAGAAGGAGAGAGGAGAATCCCAAGCAGGCCCCCAGGTGTGTATATAAATCTAAATCTAAATCTAAATCTAAATCTAAATCTAAATCTAAATCTAAATCTAAATATATTTTTTACTTCAAGGAGCAGGTTTTTATTATTTTGGTTTGCCCTTTGCTTTAGGATCTCAAAAATTATGGGTGTTCCCTTCTCTCGGCCAGACTCTGGTTCTATTAATTACAAAGGGAAGTAAATATCAGGACAGTAACAGACAGAAAATGGCCAGTTTTCATGTAACCTTTTATTCCCTATTTTTAATGCAGTTCTCAAAGCTTTCATTTCTAGCATTTTCATTTCATTTCATTGCTAGAAAGTGAACGATTTCAGGTGTCTGAGGATCTTGTGTCAAGCTTGTGTTAAATGCTAATGTTTGCAGTGGAAAATCAGAGGGCAACAGAAAAATTTGCCGCTGGACTATTGTGGAAAATTTTTGGATCATCCTTCTCCAGCAAGTGATAACTTTTCCAGAAGGTCCATAGGGTTGAGGGTGTGGCTTAGGAAGAAATTTTATTGAGTCTCTGTAAGTTTTAATCATAATGGCTCTTTTGCTCATCTCAAACAAGAATAAAATGCAATACCTTAAAAAGAAAGTATTTACTTAAGTAGGTTGGGACAACTGATATGTTAAAGGGTGAAGTATGCCTAAACCAGGGTGTGAGATTTACATATGTCGTTCATTCTCCCTGAAGGAAACATGTAGGAATCTTACATGGAAGAATGCAGTGGTCTTAGGCAATCCATCTTGGGAATAGAAGTTTATGAATATTTTCTTTTCTCTTAATCAGGCAAGAAAAGTTATTATGTGGCATGGCCATATAAGGTTCAGCTCCATTGGGGGCAGCTCCCTCTTCTCCCAAATTCCCCATTGTATTTTATTGTTCCTGTTTTATTATTGAGAAGCTTAGGCTTCGGTCAAGTTAACTTGCTTAGGATCATATGCCTAATTAATGATAGGAATTCTCCAGTTTGTTTAATTCCAAGGCCACATGCTTTTCCTGTGTGTCATCTCCCAGGACAAATTGCTCAGCACTCTCAGCTTCAGTGATGCTATTACCAGCTCTGGTGGGCTATGGTGAGGATTAGAGATAACTGATGTAAGGTTTTCAGTGCAGTGACTGGGCTATGGTTATGTTCCCTAAGTGAGAGTTTTTAGTACTGTTAAGCAGGAAACAGGTAACAGGTAAGTGGTCACAACATAGCGTCAAGAAAATCTAGTAGGAGGCACTAAACAGAGGTCCAGGTAGATAGGCAGTAGGTTTCATGGAATTCTGAAGAGCAGTTGGCTCAGGGAAGGCTTAGACTGAGAATAAACAAGGGAATGGTCTTTTGCAGAAAATGAAGGCAGGAATCTAGAAGGGAGTAAACTAAATTCACTCAATCTGTAATGCATTTGACCTTGAATGAATTTTCTTGGAAACAATGGAGCACAGCACTATAGTTCCATCGGTATTGTTCAAGTGTTTGATTGCTAAACAACTGAAATGATTAAATTTAAAAGAACATATTTGCTAATACAAGAATCCAGTCAATTTTTTTTTTTTTGTCACAAGCATGAGCACAACAGAAGTCACTGTTGGTTTTTCTTTTTTCTTTTCTTTCTTTTTTTTTTTTATCATGGTCTAGACTTGGATTGAAATAATTAAAATTTTTTTTTAACGTTTATTTTTGAGAGAGAGAGAGAGAGAGAGAGAGAGAGTGCACACAAGCATGAGCGGAGGAGGGGCAGAGAGAGAGGGAGACAGAATCTAAAGCAGCTCCAGGCTCTGACCTGTCAGCACAGAGCCTGACATGAGGCTTGAACCCACAAACCATGAGATCATAACCTGAGCTGAAGTCGGATGCTTCACCAACTGAGCCACCCAGGCGCCCCGGGATTGAAATAATTTTTAATTTGTTATTTCACATACAATCAGGACTAGAATTTTCTTTAGCTTTTTTATGCAGTGTAATACAAGTTTGACATTAAAGAAAAAGGATGATATGTGACAGCAGCAAGAGTACTTTTGTATGTGGCTATATAACCTGCCAAAGAATTTGCATCAGGCCTTTCTGAAGTGGTGTCATTCCCATTCACAATAAAGGCCCTCAAGCCCCTCACTGTCCTGCAATAAAGGCTGTCACCCAGTCAGCACCAATTTCATCCGTGTATGAGTCGGCAGTGATACTGCTGATGCGTGTCAAGCTCTTGTTAAATTCACTGTGGGTCAACTACCTAAAATGTTTCTTTTAAATGATTCAATCATAAAGCACAGGCCCTGAAATACCCAGAGAAGTGTGGCAACTGGCATCTTTATGATAGATGCATTAGGAGCCTGGTGAATGGGGGTAGGAGCTGAATTTAACACAAGTACCTATAAAAATGGAGCAGTAGATATTTCTATACATTTATTTTGTATATTTATATGTTATTCCAAAGACATTTGGTTTGACAAGTTACTGACTCTCTCCTGTAAAAAATTGGATGGGTTTAGAGTCTTATTGAAAGGATTCAAATTGTTATTCATTCGTTCGTTCGTTCATTCATTCATTCATTCACCAGACTTTCCTTGAACCAAGTGCTGTACTAAGCACTGACGATACAAAGACAACTCAGATTTGTCTTCTATCCTCATGGGTCTCACAAATTACTAGAAAAAGAAATTTTATTGGATTAACAACAATGAGCATTATTCTGTCTTTGAAATTTCCCTTTTTCTTGATCCTATAAAACAACGTCCCTGGCTTGCTCAAAAGGCATAATAGATCAAATGTGGAGTGCTTTGGAAGGCCTGGAAGGACAGGAAAGCAAGGGCAATACTTGTTCTCTTCCATTCTGTTTCTAGTCTGTATCACACAGTTCGTTGCTACTCTGAGTTTTCCTGTGTTTCTCAGGAGGAGCCCGACATGGAGACTCTATCTGTGTAAGGATGAGGGTTGTTGGCTTTGGAATCCGCAGCCCCCACCCCCACCCCCGCCAGGAAATTGATGCTTCTCATTGCCTTCTTCATCTTCCTGACACTTGGCATGTGTTTTTACTCCAATGCCCTTTTAGTTGTTATGTAAGTGTATTTTATTTTCTGTATTCCAGAATTAGTATCTATTTATCAGAGAAAATTCCAAAGAAAATAGAGAAAAGAAAAACAGAAACTAAAATTTTACCTGCTACCTCAACACCCAGATAGAATCACTACTGATATTTTGTGGACTGTTCTTTCAGGTACTCTTAGGGCACTTGTTTACTTTTCCTTTAAACAAAATTGGGATTTTGATAGGAAAAATTTCTGAAGTGGAAATGCATGCTCAAAAAACCTGAACACTTTTAAACATATCACTAAATTTCTCCTATGAACCAGTATAGCATTTTGTACTCCCATCAGTGGTGTGCACATGTGCTTGTATTTCTGAATTTGCTAAAATGAGATACTATTTTTTTTTTTAAGTTTATTTATTTTTGAGAGAGAGGGAGAGAGAGAGAGCATGCATGGATAGGGCAGAGAGACAGAGACAGAGAGAGAGGGAGAGAGAGAGAGATTCCCAAGCAGAGCCTGACTCGGGGCTTGATCTCATGAACGGTGAGATCATGACTTGAACCACAATCAAGAGTGGGGCACTTAACTGACAATTAGCCTCTCAGGTGTGCCGAGATATTATTATTATTTTTTTAAATAATAATTTAAAAATTGAGAGGTGAGCTCTTTCAGTTTTTACAGATTCTTGGTAAAATCCTTGGGCTTCTGATTGCCCCTTGGTCCTCTTTTAGCTCAAGGTATTCTTTATCTGTGTGGTTTTCTCCCTGCTTGCAACCCCTTTTCTTATCCAAACTTGTTCTGGCTCCTTGAGATCTGTTTGTTGTGGCTGTTGTTGGTAGTTGTTGGTTGGTTTTGTCTTATGCATGCATCGGATTTTTCTGTCACTTGCTCCTTTTTCTACTCAGAAAGACGCTTGACCATAGGAAGGCCACCATAACTAGGATAGATTTCTACTCTTTCCTATTAAAAAGCCAGTATTTAAAGCTCACTAACGTATGCACAACTTTCTAGGAAAGTAAAATCCTTTCCGTGCAGTCATTCAGTTGATTGTCAGTTGGCTCTCTGAATAGGAAAAGTTAAATACAGTTATTTTGATCAGGAAAACAAGACTCATTTTAAGTATCTTGCAGGATGGGATTTAATTCAGAGATTTGCAAGCCTGTACAACTCTTACTGGGATTAGAGGAGGGAAGGTCAGTGGCCATATGGAATTTGTAGAAACTATGTTTTCTATGTAAACTGTTTGTGTTTGATGATACACTTGGTTGGACTAAGGTCATTTCCATAGTGAGTTTTCATCTCTGTCTGTTTGCATTTTAGGGTAAGGTTTAGTTCTTTTTGTGACTCACCATTTTCTCTTAGCATTGTAAGCATTGTAAGCATTTCTGTAAAAACAAAACAAAACAAACCAAACCAGCCACTTCACCTCTCTGCGCACACTGAGCTTGGCCTATCTTCTGCTATTGCTATTTTCTGACAGGCAATGGCAATATTATGTTTCTTGAAGTCCTCTCTGTGTACTTTTATGCCACTCCTCCAGTCCTCCTTGTTTGCTGTCACCCTGACTCAAGTTGCTGAGCCACAGCTTTTTGCTATCTGGCTTGAGTCCATCTTCTTCTAATATACACCCTCTGATGGTGAGTTGCAGTGAGCAAAGCTTCAGTGCGCGAACTGGCTGTGCTCCAGGCCTCAGCTGCTGATAAATCTGCCTTGGCATTTGATGTTAAGTATAGCTCTCAGATGATGACTACATTTTTTTTTGAAGCTGAATGCAACATTTTGATAGGTTGTTATTATAAACCAGCACCTAAGACTAGAAACAGGAATGGGAAGGAATTTTCCATGCATAGAAGCCCGTTAGCAGTGGTTGTCCTTTTCTGTACTCATTAATGTAGAGTCTAAAGATTTTTAACAGAATATGATCCCCAAATCAAAAAAGCAGGCTAGGGCATAGTCACCTTCAGGGTGACTTCAATTTCAGGGCCTTTGCAAGCAGTATTACCAGTAATCTCAGACAGCCTTTGACTTAGGACGCCCTTGAAAATATGGATAGTAGTCTAGTAAGTATCCCTTCAAGAGAAAGTTGTGCCTGATATAGACATATAGGAAACAAAGATGCCAATTGACCTCAGCAGTTATCACTACCCCTCAGTTTTATTAACTTCAGGTCAGTGTTTCCCAAAGTGCTCTTCAAACCTGCAGCCTTGAGAGGTACTCCAAAAAAGGTTTTCATGGTCAAAGCAATTTGAGAAATGATGTGATTTTTACTCCTATCTTGAGAGTCACAAATGATGTTTTAAAACTCAGGACAAATCCTATTGTAACAAAACCTACTTAATTTTATTTAACCCAGGATTTCCCCCACCAACCCACCCTAGTTTTTATTTTGATTACTAACATTTTTTCTTCTGCAGCGCTTTGATAAAAGCATGTTGAAAGCTGGGTTTTCCCCCCTCCCATTATCTCCTATGGTCACGTACTTTATTCTAGATTACTATATCTGAGGCTCTTCAACTTGCTGAGCCCTTGGTCCTTATGCAAGTCTGGTAGCTGAACTCCTCAAAATGAATTTTCCTCTTGGTGATTTCAAGATTTTCTCCTTGTCTTTGACTTTCAGCATTTTTACTGTAATGTGTTTGTTTGTGGGTCTCTTTGTGTTCTGCTGCTTAGAGTGCATTTAGCTTCCCGGATGTACTATATTACGTTACTTTTTTTCAATACATTTGGGAAGTGTTGAGCCATTATTTCTTTGAATATTTTTTCTTCTCCCTTCTCTCTCTCCCCTGTTCTTCTGGCCCTTCTGTCTATGAGTATGTTGGTGTGTTTAATGGTGCCCACATGTATTTGAGGCTCCATTTTTCTTTATTCTTTTTTCTCTCTGTTGTTTGTCTTGCATACTCTCTTAACAATCCATTTCACATTCACTCATTACTTCCTTTGTCAATTCAAATGTATTATTGAGCCCCTGTAGGTAATTTTATTTTATTTTATTTTATTTTTTTTCCCTGCAGGTAATTTTAAATTTCAGTTATTACACTTTTCGATTCCAGAATTTCCATTTGGCTCTTTTTCCCAATTTCTATCTCTTTATAGGTATTCTCCATTTAATGCAACATTGCCATCATACTTTCCTTTATTTCTTTAGTCATTCTTTCCTTTAGTTCTTTGAATATATTTATAATGGTACTTTGAAATCTTTTAAATTTTATGTCTGACATCTGGTCACTTACAGGCAGGTTCTGTTGCCTGCTTTTTTCCTGGTCTAATACTTTCCATCACTCATAATTTTTTGTTGGAACCTGGATATTTTGATATAGCCAATCTGGGTATAGCTCCCTCTAACAACCACCCCCCCACCCCCCCGGCCCCCACAATTCTTGTTATTTGCTTATTTTTTTAGTGACTGCCTGGATTATTTTAATGAGGTATATTTTCCTCCTCCTTTCCTCCTCCTTCCTCTCTCCCCATCGTGTTAAATCTTGGACATAACACAGCGGCAGGGGTGGGGTGGGGTGGACAGCTTTGGGTAGGTCAACAGTCACTCTGGGATGACAGTGGTCCTGGTAGGGCTCTTGTTCACTCACTAACCACACTCAGCTGTTAACCTTCACTAATTGCTGACTGATTGGTCCATGATTTTCAGCAATGCCCTGGGGCATAATTCCTACACAAACTGATGCAATTAAATTGGGGCTCTTTCATAGTTCCAGAAGTCAGTGTTTCCAGATGTTTCTTGACCCTGGTTCTTTCTCACACAAATTAGCCAGTTTACAAACCAGGTTGTATCTTCATTAGATCCACGCTTCTCCTCCCACTGCTTTTCAACCTCCACCCTTCTTGAGAGTTTTCTTTTGAAACTTGTCCATATTCTGTCTCAAGTTTGTTCCTTTAGGAGGGAATTAGGAGCTGTTCCTTATAGCCTGCTTCTCCCCACGAGCAAAATCTCTGAGCTAGGGTCTAGAGCTTGTGTTGTGGCAATGGTAAGCTTCTCTCTGTGACATTGGTGCTCTAGGAGCTAGGCTTAGTGAAGGGGGTTAAGCATTCCTAGGTCCCTTGGGCTTGCTTTTGCTAGTGTGGAACCATCACCTCCTGAGTTGAGAAAGAGCTATTGAGGTGCCACTTTTTTTCAGTGTACTGTGCCTGAGGCAGAACCTCATTCTGTGAGTAGGCTTTGGACAGAAAAGGGAGGCCTCACCTCTTACTAGTACTCACCTGGGGGTGAACCTCAGCAACAGAGAGCTAGAGTTAGGAGGAGAAACAGAAGTTCTGCTCCTTCTGGGAGGAAAGCCCTTTGCCTGGGGTCTAGGGCAAGTGGGAGCCCTGTGTTCTTGGCTGCAGCAGTCTCCAGTAGACTCTCTACCTTGCTGAGCTGGGAGAAGGTGATTCTGCAGAAGGAGCAGTCTTGGTCCAAGTACCATACTCTTGCCTTTCTTACCGAATTTTCATAGATTTTTATTAAATTGGTTTTTGTTTATTTTCTGTTTGCACATAGGACTGTTTCCAGAGTCTTTGAATGATTGTTTTTTAAAAATAATTTTCACCGGTTTCACTGGGGAGCAGCTGAACAAAGCTCCACCTGTTGTCATGCTGGAAGTTGATTTCCATAAAATAAATTGTAAAACCTAAAGTAAAACGCACTGGTTTATAAAAGAAATCAATTATATTGAAATACAGTCATCAAAAGATTTAAAAATTATGTGTCTAGTAATAATAACTACTATACATTAAGATATAGATGAGTGTGAATGAAGCATGTATTTTGGGATATTTGCAACAAGTATAATGTTTTACGAAAATATCTATGATTGCTATTGGTGGCAAAGTCATAAGGACTTAATACCACTGTGGTTTGTTGTCTGCATTCATAATTTCAGGAAATGGTAAATTTTAGTTAAAGGGCAGTGAAAAATAAACGTACTTTTTCCAACCTACATTCACTGATCCCCTGAATTTTATCCACGGTCCCTTTGGGGTGAAGATTGCACATAAGATTCTAGACCATAACAGAATCTAGAGAAGGCCCTTGAACAACCTATGTGTACTGTGACCTAGCAATTGCTCAGATTCTTTTTTTCAATGACAAATGAAATGACCCATAGGAATTTTGAAGTCCTCTGAAGTCTTGTGTGAACTTTTCCTGGAAAGCCATGGTCTCTATCTGTCACCAGCTTTGTTACTTCCCTGCATCCTCTGAGTAGAGTAAGCTTGGAAATGATGGCACAAGCATGGACAGGGAATTTTAACAAAAAAGTGTAATATTTCCATTGTTGTAATAAGAAAGCGATTGGTGATTTTAGAAAAATAGTACTAATTCTGGAATGTGCACATCTGGGAGCTTTAAGCTGTAAATATCAGGCAATATAAACTCAAAGAGATTTAAAGTTAAGAAAAAGTACTTAAGTAATTGCCTACTAAAATTTTCATGTCTGTGGAAAACATCTTTGTGAAAACATAATACTCCTTTTAGAAACTATAATTCACTTACATAATCCATTTAAAAGGAAAAATTGTCCAAGTCTTACATGATGGAGAGAAAATTATTCTTTAGTCACTGCTCAGTTCAATCTTTTATTTAAATTAATTCAGATTTTGCTTCTGCCACTAAATATAACTATTTCTAAGATACAAAGTTGCCTTTAGAATTACTTCCTCCAGGTTTTATGTAACAGTATGTTGTGTGGGAAGCTTAGTTCATGCTGTTTGTTTATGTCGCCTTAGCCAATGATCTGTTATTTTTAAGAGGCAGTATTAAATATTTGGAAATATAAGGCTATATAAATTGTGATTTACATAAATTATACACATGCAATTTTACCTTCTCCACCATAATTATCGAACATGTCATTAAATATTAGCAATATGTTGTGAAATAAAACAAATCTCATGCTATTGTGCCATTGCACCTTAAGACATTTAGGTTAAATATAAAGGCCTTTTTTTTCCTTTTTATAATCTCAGCATTGTTAAATATGAGAAGGTAGATATCTCTTTCTTTAGGGTCACTAAAAACTCTTCTGAGGTGATTTGAGGGTCCTCCTGTTGCCTGCATGAGTGGGTTGGACTAGATTACTCATCAGTGCCTTGCTGACCATTTGATTTATGATTCTGTGTTCTGATGTGCAAATACAGTTTGGTATGCTGAAGTGCAAATGACCTGGCTTGACTAAATCACATCAAAGCATTCTCCCTGTTTCAGTATTTTTCTCTCTTACAAAAAGAGATTCTATTTTTAGAGAGAATAAGGGACAATTATTAGTGTTTGCAGGATATTTCACAAAATGAAAAGAAATAAGAAAAGCAAATTTCATACTTACTGTTGAAACTTCTGTGGTTGTATTGGCAATTATTTTGTCCTTTTTATTGTGGGGCTTTATTCCTTCAACAGCATTAAAGGTTACTAAAAGAGTAATTTTGGTGCTAGGGCTGGAGAAATATATCTGTTCTTCTGGGACCAGAACTCTAGGGTGATTAGTGCTCTAGGGATGTATGAAACCAATGTAATGGTTTGCCTTCACATGAGAAATCACCTCCTTCTTCAAAACCTGAAAGTCCCTACAGAGTTATGACTAACCTAGCCTACTGCCTACTGGGAGGGCTGTGGAGAGGATGGCATCACACTGAGAAGGAAGGATAATTGTGAGGGCCAAAGAGGTTTTAGAAGACAGACTGCTTGGGTGGAAAGAGAAACATTAAAAAGAAATACAATATAAGTACAATCAAAATCTCTCTAGATAAATCGGAGAGTAAAATAATGATGGTCTAATGGCTCAAGTCTCAGAACTGGACTGAAAATTCAAGGATGGTACATTCTGATCCTGGCACTGTGTATGTGCCTGTATAGCAAATCACTTCCCATCTGAGGTTCAGCCTCTGCAGGTGAATAAGTTCAGAAGGTGATGGCATGCCTAATGGGCATAGACATATTTTGCGTTCCTCTTATGGCGTCTCTTTTGTAATTGGGAAATCAGAGGAAACACCGTTACTTCCTTATAGCTTTCTTTGTTCGTTGGGACCACCTCCCCCAACCCTATTCACACTTGCAATTATAGGAACTGAAAGGAGGGACATCTTACGTAAAAATTATTTTGCTGAGTTCTGTTCACTGGGTCAGTTGGAATAGGAAACATTGCTACCTTCAGTCATTTTGACCTCACACAAAACTTTTAGACATCAAGATAGACTCTATCTTCATACCTTCCAAGAGACAGGTTCTCACCATGTGGCTGCTTTGAGGACAAAGTCGACTCCTGACAGGCACCGTGATGCATTTTTTCATTTTTTCTAAAATTCTAAAAATGCAGCTTCCAACTGATACCACAGAACAACTTGGAAACTCATGTGGATTTGAGGTGTAGATACCCATATCCTCACGTCTTTATTCTCACATGGCCGGAAATACTTGGGGTGGGGGAGGAAGGCAAAAGGGCCAGTGGAGATAGTATAGAGATGGCGAATATTCACTTGAGTTTCTTCTGTAGCTTCTGTGCCCCTTGGCTTTCCTTTCTCTTCTGGTTTATCTTGCTTTCACTTTCAAGCTTATTTATTTATATTTAGAAGTATTATTGGTGTGCCTGGTGGCACAGTTGGTCAAGTGTCCAACTTTGGCTCAGATCATGATTTCCCAGTTTGTGAATTGGAGGTTCATGAGTTCAGTCAGCATAGAGCCCACTTCAGATCCTCTGTCCCCTCTGTCTGCCCCTCCCCTGCTTGCACACGCGTGGGCTTTCTCTCTTTCTCTCAAAAACAAATAAACATTAAAAAATATATTATTTGTGGGGCCCCTGGGTGACTCAGTCAGTGGAGTGTCAACTTCACCCAGGACGTGATCTCATGGTTTGTGAGTTTGGTTCTGCATCAGGCTCGCTCTCTCTCTCTCTCTCTCTCTCTCTCAAAAAAAAGAAAATAAACAAACATTAAAAAAGCAAAAAAAAATTATTTGTGATCACATAAACTATTTTGAATGGCTGCTTTAAAACTGAAAACAGAACATGAAGTGTTTCTAGTACAATGACAACTCGGAGTTCTAATTTGGAAGGAATATATACTGCTTGTATACGATTAGTATTTATTTTCTATATCAACAATCTTTACGACAGGACTCTTTTCACTGGTGATACTTAGGTAATAAACCACTATTATTACCCAAGGTTAACCCTTCATCCTGTTCCTGATTCTATTCCTTCACATATCCTCTAGGACCTTGCTATACCAATTTTATTTTCCTTTATACCATTTTTAAACCTTTTTTTGAATCTTAAGATATTTATATTGAGTGTCTTCTGTGTGTTAGCCAATCAGTTAGTTTTTGCTGGTGAACCACACAACATCTGTACTTATTTAACTTACAGTCTAGTGGAGGAATAAGAAGTAAATAGACATTATGAGACAGAGAAATGGATACTTTGAGAGTTTGTTATATTAGCACAAAGAGAGGAGCCCTAATTCTTCCCGCTGTGACAAAAGAATGCTCAAGATTCCTCTGTCTTCAGTAACTGCCACTCAGCTTTACTACTGTACCCTGTTAGCTACCAGACCTTTCCATAGGACATTGGCTTTTTCTCCTATTTTACAGTTTAATTTATTATGTCTACTATTCAGGCTCTTGCCCTTACCATTCTACTGCTACTGATATTTATCATTGAAGAACATCTAAAGGTCAAATCCAGGGTCTTTTTCTTAACTTATTTCTTCTTGATGAAGCACTCCTCATTGTTGACCACCCCAAGCTCATTGATTGGATCTTTGAATAGCTGCCTAATGTGTTTTACATTTGTCTTTGTCCTATTCACTCCCAAGATGTTAATCCTTGTCCCCAGCTCCAACTCCTCTCCTGAGTGCCATCTTTCATTTTCAGCTATGCATTTCCTCCTATATATTCTGCCAAACCTTAAATTCATGGATATGAATACTTACTCAGCATATTCAAACTTCAAAAAGCATATCTTTGACATAATACAATTTCTCTTTTAAAAAATATTTAGTGGTTCCTTGTTGCCTGCTAAATTATATACAAGGTCTCCAGTATAATATTCAAGGCTTTGTACCATATGTCCTAAAGCCATCTTTCCAGCCTTTTCTTTTTCATTACTTTTCAACACACACACTATCCTGAAGACTAAGTTAAGAGATTGCTGCATTTTAAGTATTGCCATATTTTTCTGGTTCTGTTTGTTTGCTCATTCTTATTTCTTGGGTTGGAATTCTATATACTTCCATATCCTTTGTGAAAATGCTACTACTCTTTTAAGACCCTCAAAATAGTTACCTGCTCCATGAAGTTTCCCATACTCCCCAAACAGATATCATCTTGTCTTTTCAGATGCTGTGGTGTGTTACTTTCCCTCATCATTGTCCTCTACCATTTTTATATGTGCAATATGCTTTTCTGATATGTTACATAGTATCTTTAAGAGCTGTACCTAGTAAACAGCTTTGCTTATAGACCTTTAAAAAATTTGAGTTGTACTTATCTCCTCAAATCATCCTCTTTTCTTGACTTGCTTATTTCTGATGCTGTTATCTCATTACTGAGACAAATGTCTCAGTAGCCTGTATATAGATATAAATGTATGTGCAATAAATTTGAGGATAATTTAAATTTGTGAGTGATAATAACATGTTGAATGATAAAAAAAAAAGGGCCAAAAAATCAGACTGGGTTAAATAAAAGCAAGATGAATTGTAACTTTGGTCTAAAAGAAACCAGTGGCCCGGGGGCTCCTGGGTTGCTCAGTTGGTTGAGTGTCCAACTTCAGCTCAGGTCATGATCTCTCGGCTTGTGAGTTCAAGCCCTGTGTTGGACTCTGTGCTGACAACTCAGAGCCTAGAGCCAGCTTTGGATTCTGTGTCCCTGTCTTGCTCTGCCCCTCCCTTGCTCATGCTTTGTCTCTCTGCCTCTCTCAAGAATAAATAAAACCTTAAAATAAATAAATAAATAAAAGAAACCACTGGCCAGAAATGGAAGAAGGAAGAATGGTTGGTCACTAGCCTATATAAAAAGAGTTTTGAGAATTTGACTCTGGTGAAATCTAAACGAGTCAACAGTCAACAAGTTGTTCACTTCCACTATTTGTCAGCTGTCAAATGTGGGAAAGTCACTTAATTTCTTAGACTGTTTACTTTTTCTTCAGTTAAACATTATTGAGCACTAGAACCATATATCAGGTATTTCTAGGCATTGGAGTTACTACTGTGGCAGAGTACTGGGTCTCTGTTCTTATAAGATAATTCATTACTTAAATAATAATATTTGTTTCACATTATTGTAAAGTAATACTCATCTCAAAGGTTACAGTGCAGAAGATTAAATCAGAGAAGGACAAGAGAATAAAGAGGAGGGAATATTATGGAGAGATTTAAAAGTGTAAATTATAATACAGGTAAAAATGTCTAATATATTGCCTGGATATGTTATTGATGTGTTTTCACTCTTGATGTTATTTCAGTTTCACTGTGATGCATCAGAGTGTGAATTTATTTATTATGCTTGGCACTAGGAGTGCATTTGTGATCTGAGGATACATATACTTCTTTCATATGAAAATATCTTAGCTATTGCTTCTTCAAATATTTCTGTTCCCATAGTCTACATACTTCTCTTCTGGAACTTCTCTTATATGTACGTTGGAGATTCTCAATTTATGTTTCATATTTCTTGATTATTCTTTCTTTTCTTTTATTAAAATTTTTTAATGTTTATTTATTTTTGAGAGAGAGAAAAAAAGAGTGCAAGCGAGGGAGAGGCAGAGAGAGAGAGAGGGAGACACAGAATCTGAAGCAGGCTCCAGACTCTGAGCTATCAGCACAGAGCCTGACATGGGGCCCAAGCCTATGAACCACTAAATCATGACCTGAGCAAAGTTGGATGCTTAACTGACTGAGCCACTCAGCCACCCCAATTATCTATCTTTTAAAAAATGCCTTTGTGGGGCGCCTGGGTGGCGCAGTCGGTTAAGCGTCCGACTTCAGCCAGGTCACGATCTCGCGGTCCGTGAGTTCGAGCCCCGCGTCAGGCTCTGGGCTGATGGCTCGGAGCCTGAAGCCTGTTTCCGATTCTGTGTCTCCCTCTCTCTCTGCCCCTCTCCCGTTCATGCTCTGTCTCTCTCTGCCCCAAAAATAAATAAAAAACATTAAAAAAAAAATTTAAAAAAAAAATGCCTTTGTGCCTTTGTGCATATTCTGGGCAATTTCCTCAGTATTTGCATCTAAAACATAAAGTCTCTTTTCAGTGGTGTTCAGTCTAAATGATCTCATCTATTAAATTAAAAATTTTCTCAAAACTCAATTTTTTATTTGTAAGATTTGCAATTTATGTGCTTTTTAAAGTTTCCAGTTTCTAATTTATCTCTGTCCATTGTAGTTTCTTTCCCCCTTTTTGTTTTATAATTTCATTTTTCATGCAAGTTTTTCTTTAATACATCTCTTTGGACAACCTATATATACTTGTTTGAAGGTCTTTGCTATAGTAACAAATATATACAGAAATATCTTAATTATATCTTAATTATTATTAAATATATTAAGAAAAACAGAAAATACTATTGTTTGCCAGGATCAGGTTTTTAAAAATTTTTTTAATGTTTATTTATTTTTGAGAGAGGGAGAGAGACAGAGTGCAACTGGGGGAGGGGCAGAGAGGGAGACACAGAATCCAAGGCAGGCTCCAGGCTTTAAGCTGTCAGCACAGAGTCCCATGTGGGGCTCGAACTCACGAACCATGAGATCATGACCTGAGCCGAAGTCGGATGCTTCACTGACTGAGCCACCCAGGAGCCCTGGCAGGATCAGTGTTTATGGGAGATTTTGCATTTATTTTTTCCTGTCTCTACTTTTGGATTATCCCCCCTAGTCTGTTATTTTGCAGTTGTTTCCTACCAGCCCTCTGGTATTTAATATCCAATCTTGTAATGGTACTGAGAGTCATTGCCTAGAAGCAATAATGTAGACTCAGCCACTGACCCTAGCGAGGCTTGGCTTGACTTGATGACGCTGTGCTGTTCTTCTGCCTCTCTAGGCCTAGAGCTTCTTATAAAGCTGCACCCCTTCAAGAACAAGCTGTGGGTGTTACTAGAGTCTTGCCCCTAATTTCAAGCAGTAACTCTGACTTTGTTTTATTATCTCACTAGGGGAATGTTTAGTCCCTGCTATCTTGCAAAGCAATACTGAGACACTAGTACCTGCTTCTGAGTCAAAAGTGGAGCAGGCCTGGGGCACCTGGGTGGCTCAATCAGTTAAGCCTCTGACTTCAGCTCAGGTCATGATCTTGTGGTTTGTGAGTCTAACCCCACTTTGGGCTCTGTGCTGACAGCTCAGAGCCTGTAGTCTGCTTCAGATTCCGTGTCTCCCCTCCCACCCCTGCCCTCTGCCTCTCCTCCACTCGTGCTCTCTCTCTCTCTCAAAAATAAATAAACATTAAAAAGAATAATAAAGAGTAGAGCAGGCTTGTGATTGTACCAGCACACATTGTCTTCAGTTTTCATTTTGTTTTTTTAAGTCTGCAGTGATGTTGAATATTTTTTTAAGGTTTTCTTTGTCTCTGCGTTTGAAGTTTTTTTTCACATACCTTCAACATGCATGATTATTTTTGGAAAGCTTAAATTAGTGAATTTAAAGCCAGAACTAAACCAAGGCATCAGATGTCCAGTTGTTTTGGAACTCACCTAGAGAGAAATCAATGAAAAATATTTATCTATTAGTAGAAACCATACCTTGAATTTCTTATGTGCCTATCACTGGAAGTTTCCCACTAGCAGCACGTTGGCTGGCCCTTATATTTTTCAACCCCCTTCCTCTGTCTTTGCATTTGGAGTCCTCTCTTTGACTTCTCATTTCATATTCTCTAAAACTTTATATAATTCATATAAAAGTACTGGAAGAGGGGAGGGAAATAAGAGCAAGAGAGTAAGATGGCTAATCTTAACCTCACAATGCCCAGATGAACCTATAGCCTCAGTCTTACTAGAATGGCCACTGTACACAGTTCAATCCACATCATATTAGTGGTGCATTAAGCATACTTTAAAAATCTCTGGCTTTCTTCTTTTCATTAAAGTAAAATTTCACCAACTTTCTAGCAAAAACTGAGAAAACCTCTATTCTTTTTGTGTCTCCAATTTGTTGAACTTACGCATACCAGTATTCAATAAACACTTGTTGAATAAAACTTGCTAAAAGATTGTATACTTTTATAGTAGGATTGGAAGAAAGCAATGCATGCATTTTCAGTGTTTAAGCACTTAGCAGACATTTTATGAAAGAAGGCAGGTCATTGGAAAAGTCACACTTCTGCCACATCTTACTTGAACTAACCATAGACAATGACATTGTATGGTGCTACATATGGTATTACAATACCAATGGTTGTATGGTATCACATTCAGTATAATATTAGATCTAATAACTACTGGTTTTAGGTATTAAATTTTTTGGACTTATTTGTGGAATGTCACTTACTGTATTATTCTTTCCATATCTATTGCCATAGCACTAATTTATTTTATTTTATTTTATTTATTTATTTTTATTTATTTATTTATTTATTTATTTATTTATTTATTTATTTAATATATGAAATTTACTGTCAAATTGGTTTCCATACAACACCCAGTGCTCATCCCAAAAGATGCCCTCTTCTCCCTCCCCTCCCTCCCACCCCCCATCAACCCTCAGTTTGTTCTCAGTTTTTAACAGTCTCTTATGCTTTGGCTCTCTCCCACTCTAACCTCTTTTTTTTTTTTTTCCTTCCCCTCCCCCATGGGTTTCTGTTACGTTTCTCAGGATCCACATAAGAGTGAAAACATATGGTATCTGTCTTTCTCTGTATGGCTTATTTCACTTAGCATCACACTCTCCAGTTCCATCCACGTTGCTACAAAAGGCCATATTTCATTTTTTCTCATGCCATAGCACTAATTTAGACCTTTATAACTTTTTTTCCTATACAAATTCAGTTACTTTTAACTGGTCTTCCTACCTTGAGTCTAATGGTGCTCAGTCTTCATGAGGCCCCGAAGCTTCCTGAGAATCTGATGACAACCGTGGAACTTCTTTCTTGAAAATCCACTTAACTTCATACAGTCCATATTTTGTATAAACTTTAGTGGGGTTCATAAGTCCTTGAAGCTGTCATGTAGGCACCTAAAAGTGCTTCCATTTGAACTTATATCTATTTCATTCATCCATTTGTTTGTCCATCAAATACAAAGATAAAAAGGAAATGAGTTCTCATCTTAAGGGACTTTTAGTCCAGACTAGAAGGAAGCCACTAGAGGGAAGAAATGTGTCTACCATATGCAATAAAATGCTATAGGCGTTTGTGGACTACCGAGGAGGTCCAAAGACTGAAAATTTTGGTTTTGTTAGGAGAATGTTAAGTAAAAACTTCAAGAAACAGATTAACGCCTCTAAATGAATGCCTTTATTTTATTTCTACATTAAAAAAAGCGCAATAGTGTTCCATGCACAAAGGAAAATGAACAATAACCAAACTCCAGTCCGCATTGTTCTGTCAGTTATCAGCAAACTCATATTGGTTAGGTTGTGTTTTTTAAAAATGTTTATTTATTTATTTTGAGACAGAGGGGGAGAGAGAAAATCCCAAGCAGACTCCACACTGTCAGTGTAGAGCCCAACTCAGGACTCGATCCCACCAACTGGGAGATCATGACCTGAGCAGAAATCAAGACTTGGATGCCTGACCAACTGAGCCACCCATGCGCCCCATCACATGGGCGAAGTTAAGAAAAAACGAACAACTGACTCTCTCATGAATGATAATAACAATGATAACACAAACACCAATAGTAACAAACAAGAACCGTCTTATGGAATTTTGAAGACTAATGATATCAGCAGTAGCTATGTCTGTAGGCATTGTAATAAACTCTTGCATTTAATTATCACTAATGTATCAGAATGGCTAAAGATGAGGACTTTGGGGTTAGTAATACCTCTGATCTACCCTAGCTTTGCTAGTTTTTACTTGTATGATTTGGGCCAAGTGATTTGACTTGCTTATCATTTTTTTTCACCTGCACAAAGAGAATAATATGCACCCTGAGGGTAACTGTGAAGATTAAATCAGACAGTGTAAATAACCTGAGCATGGTACCTAGCACAATACTGGGTATTATTATTACTATTGGAAAAATAAGATTTTTTTTAGTAGATATAGTTGTCACCATTTACATGTTAGGAAATTGAGGCTCAGATAATTTAATAACTTTCTTAGATTATACAGACATTGAGGAATATAATTGTTTCTTTAAATTTTTTTTTAATGTTTCATTGATTTTTGAGACAGAGAGAGACAGAGCATGAGCAGGGGAGGGGCAGAGAGAGAGTGAGACACAGAATCTGAAGCAGGCTCTAGGCTCTGAGCTGTGAGCACAGAGCCCGACACGGGGCTCGAACTCATGAACCGGGAGATCATGACCTGAGCTGAAGTCGGACACTCAACCGACTGAGCCACCCAGGTGCCCTGAGAAATATAATTGTGACTCAAGTTTCTCTGACTCCAAAGCCCATAGTTAATTCAAGAGGGTGGGATAGGAGTAGGGAGGGAAAAGAGACAAGGTGGAGAGAATACAGCTGTTGCAGTCCTTAGCATGTAGCTATTAGTTTCCTTCTCTTTTCAATCTTTATCTTCCAGTTTGAATTTTCCACCTCACCTGGTCTTATCTAGTCATTGACCTAGCACAATATCATCTCTTTGCCATTGTCCATGCCCTGCCCTGTCTCTTCCCTTTAAATTCAATTCCTACTCCTATGGATGGCCGTGGGGAAGATTCTCTGCCTTTTGGGTGCTGTCTAGACCATATCTCTTGGGAGTCATCTTTTGTAGCTTTAAGGCTCCATAACACTAATTTTCTGTATCACTTACTTAGTATTAATGTACTAAGAACCCAGTTCTTTTTTGTTACTTTTCAGTCATATAATAATTTTTTAAAAAAATGTTTATTTTATTTTTGAGAGAGAGACAGACAGACAGAGAGGCAGAGGGAGACACAGAATCTGAAGCAGGCTCCAGGCTCTGAGCTGTCACCATAGAGCTCGATGCGGGGCTCGAACTCACACAACATGAGATCATGACCTGAGCCGATGTCAGACGCTCAACCAACCGAACCACCCAGGCACCCCTCGGGCCTTGTGTCTTTATCACTGCACAGAGGTCACAACTCCTTGTAAGTTAGAGCCATGGTTTGAACTTGAAGTGCCTGCATTGCTGTCTGACATGTACTAGCATACAATGAGTATCTCGTTATTGATTATGTTTCATTTTGAAAGATAATATTAAAGGATGTCTCACTTCAATGTGAACAGAATTATGAAATCATAATCTCAATCATAAGGCAAATATGATTCTATTTGGACACTGCTTTTTTAGAAATATAGCTCATGTGTGTAGTAATGAACACTTTATTCGTGTGGCAGGAAGATGGATGACAAGATGATGGTGTCATGGGTTTGTAGAGAATCATGGCATCAAGGGAAATGTGATAAAATGGAACAGAGTTTATAATTTTGATTCCTTTCTTTCTTCCTTTCTTTCTTTTTTTCTTTTTTTTCCTATCCTGGGAAAAATAAGTTACCATAGCATTTTTAGGTCCATCCTCACGGCTTTGTTAAAGTAACAGTAATATTATTAACGTACTTGCCATATGTAACACATAGGTGTTAGTGAGTAAAATTCTTTTTTGAGAGTGTATCAAGTTCTGTGTTCAAGTTCTTCTTATTGACTTGTAGCCTGTTAGATGATTTAAGGAAAAAAGATACTTAAAAATAAGAAATAAAGATAGCATTCAAGCTTTTAAGCTTTTTTTCTCAGTGGGCCTTTTTTTTTTTTTTTTTTTTTGTTTTGTTTTGCTGTGTCACAGTATTGCTCTTACAGTTTATGGTTAGCTTTTTGCCTTGTATCATCTCTGTTTTTTAAAGATTTTCTTTTCTTTTACTCAAATCATTTCCCATAGATAAGGAAACTAGGGAAAAGGAGATTTCAAACAGATGGGTACTGGTGCCTTGGGTCTGAACTTAACAATCAGGCTGCATCCTGCACTGTAGGAAATGCTGTTATTGAAGTAACTAAGCATAAGGCATATGGTCATGCCATGTTGATTTTGGGAATCAAAAAATAACATTTTCACTTGCATCTGGCGGAAAACCAGTTTACTTAATAGCTTTTCCCTTAACCTTAAGCAGAAGAATTTGGGACTAGAAAATTTAAATTTATATAGTTATTAGGGCATGATTAGACACTATCTCACAGGATAGTTTGGCATTGTGCTTATGAAATAATGTTTTTTTTTGTTTGTTTGTTTTGGTTTTGCTTTGTTTTTCAATGGCTATTTCTCAAATCTTCCTCTTACTTGACCTCTTAGAGCATTTGGCACAGTTGCTCACACCTGCTTCCTTAATACCCAATTTTTCATGTGGTTTCTAGGACTTCACACTTGTGTGAACTGGCCAGTTCTCAGTCTCGGGTGCTGTCTGCTCTCCCTGTGCTGTGATGGCTGCGGTTCCTCAGTGTGCTCACTCCAGTAGCAGGTGTATCCGCCCTCACAGCTTATATACCAACTACCTGCACACAAATGCCAAATTTGTACCCCCCGGCCCAGAGCTCCAGCTTGAACTACAGGCATCAGTAGGTAAGTGCTGACTTGACTTCTTCCTTTGGATGCCTAATAGACACCTTAAACCAGATTTAGAACTTGTGCCTTCCAAACCCGCTCAGCCAGCCTTCCCTATTTCATTCGATGACACATTCATTACTTGAGTTGATAAATGAAAAGTGATTCATTCATTCTTTATTTCTCCATTTCACTCAAACCTTATTTTGAATCCATTAGGAAGTCTTGTTGACTGTAATTTCAAACTGTACTCAATTTCAATCACTATTGCCTCTTCTTTCTACAAGTCTGCCCCAAAGCATTATGAACTCTTGTCTGGATAACTGTATGTAAGGGTATCCTAACCTAATTTGTCTCTCTTCCTACCATCATCCACAGCATCTTTCCCTCTTCAGTGGTCTGGTCCTAACACAGCAGCCAGAGTGATTATCCATCTATCTATCTATTTATAAATTTTTCTTTATTTTGAGAAAGAGAATCCCAAGCTATCAGTGAGATAGCACAGAGAGAATCTGTGCTATCAGTGCAGAGCCTGACATGGGGCTCAGTCTCACAGACGGTGAGATCATGACCTGAGCCAAAGTCAAGAATTGTATGCTTTAATGGACTGAGCCATCCACGTGCCACTAGAGCGATCTTTTTAAAAAGTAGGTCAGATCTTGTGCTCTTTTCCCAGCACCCTTCAATAGTCCCCCTTTCTCCTCACAGAAAGTCAATAATTAATTGGCTTTAGGGTCCTACATGATTTCACACTCTGTTTCTTCTCTGATCTTTTAAAAAATTTTTTTTTAAATGTTTATTTATTATTGAGAGACAGAGACAGAGAATGAGCATGGGAGGTGCAGAGAGAGAGGGAGACACAGGATCCAAAGCAGGCTCCAGGCTTCAAGCTGTCAGCACAGAGCCCAACGTGGGGCTCAAACTCACAAACTGCGAGATCATGACCTGAGCTGAAGTTGGACGCTTAACCGACCGAGCCACTCAGACTCCCCTGTTACTTCTCTGATCTTACCCCTACCTATTTTTCTCCTTGCTTTTATTATTCTACCTTTACTGGCCTCTGCTTTTGCCCCCCCACAGGAATGTTCCTGCTCTTTCCTTTGTCTTCATCACTCTTTTACTAGGTATCCTCTTTGCTCACTCCCTCAAATTCTTTTGAGTCTTTTCTCCAATGACATGCTCCCAATGAGGACTTCATTTCCTGACCACCCTGTTTAAAATTGCTACCCCTCCTTCCCACCCCCACCCAACTGCCCAACTGTCCAGATTCCCCTTGCTTTATTTTTCTTCTTTGAAAGTAGCACTTGTTACTTTCTGACACACAATGTAACTTACTTATCGTGTTTATTATTTCCTATTATATCTGTCCCACACCTGCTTCCTTGATACCCGATTTTTCACGTGGTTTCTAGGACTTCACACTTGTGTGAATGGCCAGTCTTCATGATAAGCCTCCAGTGTGTGGGAACTTTGTCCATTTTTTTTTTTTTCATTGGTGTATCCCAAGAGGCTAGAAGTTGCTGTTTGGGTAATGAAATAATGGGTGAATGAGTAGTGGAGCAACCGTGACCTGGCCGCTTCCTTGCTTGTGTTGTGGGCTTGTTCAGCATTGTAGTGATGCTGCCACCACAGCCCAATTACTATTGATTCTTTTAAAGAGAAAGGCTGTAGGGCCTAGTCAGGATTTTAGTGTGTTGAAAGGGTTCTTTTCTTTAGGCAGGTAGCTCCTCTTCTTCTATCTCTGGGAAGGTCTCCATTTTTATTTCAATGCTCCTTTTCTTGTATCTCCTGGACATTGGAAAAGAGGCTATTGGGGGAAAGAATAGCCTTATACTTGGGTTGTAAATTTGAAGTGATATTCAAAACTAAGAGTTGATATCACAGCCCCATTTTCTTTCCAAACATGCATACAGCCTGAGAACATTTAAGTAATTTCTGGGCGATGAAAACAGTGTATTAATTCAGTATTAACATAGCTATCAGTGCAGTTACAGACAGCCTGTCTGATGTGTGCATTTGGGGAAGGTGCTCTGATTCCTTTACATAACGCCTGTTCTAATTTCTGGACCTCTGGATTTACGTTAGTAGAATATGGCTGATTGCCATCAAAAGCAAGCCAAGATGGGAAAGGTCTGATGCAGCAGTGTAATTCTTACCAGTTCCTGCAGTGGTATTTCTAGTAGTCATGGCATTGAGTCGTATTAAGAATAAAGGAAGCATATCACGCTGTCCCGATTTCTAAATATCATAGCATTAAATAAAAGTTGACTTGCCTTGCCATTTCTTTCTTCTATCATTAATGACTTTCATATACTAGCAAAGAATTAACAAGTAGACATTTGTTACCATATAATTTAAGGAAACCTTTTTTCTTTCTTTAGAGGAATATTTATTCAAGTTGTACTTAGTATGCAGTGGGTAGTTTCGAAGGATAGCGGCTCCCAATTTCCTCTGTTTCCTGTATGTACATTCCAGTCCACTCATCAAGAGGTGGGATTGTCTCCTGCACCACTCCCACCTTTGGGTTGACCTTGTGGCTTGCTTTGGCCAATAGGACACCGTAGAGAAAAAACTGATGCTGAGCGACTTCTGGACCTGGTTTTAAAGGGAGTGGCATCTTTTGTCTTTGCTCTCCTGGAACCCAGCTGCTATGATGTAGGTAAATCAGGCCATTCTGTTAGTGAGAAGAACCCTGTGGAGATGCTCTAGAATACAAGTCATATGGAGGGAGAGGTCACATGGAGTAAAGGACAAGTTGCCCACCCAGTAATCGTGCCAAGGCCCAGCCATATGAGTGGTCTTCTTCGTTGTTCTAGCCTAGCTAGCTCGGCCACCAAATAAATGCAGCTGCATGAGTGACTCCATTCAGCACCACATGGAACAGAAGAACCACCCATTCTACCTTCAGAATTGTGAGAAATAATAGATTTCTCTTGTTTTGAGCCACTAACTTTTGGAGTGGCTTGTTATATTGCAATAGATAACTGATACAGTGGACGTTGGGGGACCAGAGGATTGTGTTTTAACCTTTAGTTATGAACCTTACTTGAAGTTGTTTGGTGAGTTTCCACAAGGTTAAGAAAGTGGTGTCTTCCACTTAGTAAATGTACAGTGGTACTATAAGAGTAGCAAGTGATTGCTGGTAAGTTGAAAGAAGGAAATGCTTTTCAGGCTTGTCATGGAGGTGAGGCCACAGGCTCCTACCTCTTTTGTCACAGCCCTGCATGGCCATGGCATGGAGAGGAAGATGCTCACATGTAGAGGGAGGAAGAGAGACCACGAATGTAGTTCTTTTCTTAGGACAGGTATTGGTCTAACTGACGGATGTACTGACACATTAAAATGACAATGACTCTTGGTAGATTGAAATCCAGAGAAAGGGACACCTTATTCACTGTGTGTCAGTAATCAATGTGTAGAGGGCAGGTGCTCACTTGGTAGGTTTGAATATAAATTATAAGGTCTTTTTTTTTCCATAAAAAAGAAGCAGTGATATATTTGAATTTGCTGGATGTGGATTTCTGAGCTATCTGTTTTCAAGAATCCTTACCTTTTTATAGACTCATTTCAACTTTGCATTTGAAACCAGATGGTTTATTCTTGAACTGCAAGACTGAATATATTAACCTTTAATGTAAATTCACTTACTCATCGAGCAGTTGGTTACTCCTACATTTTTCTGCATGACCTTGGTGATAAGGAACCACTTTTTGATTCTTACTTTTTTAATGCTTACTAGGAATTTTTATTTGAGAGTTGCCAAATCATCTGATTTGGATGCTTTAAAATGTAGAAGTCAGAAATAAATTGGCATTGCTAAGGTACTATGGATAAAAGGGTTGTCACCACTCTATAATCTTGAGTTGTAAAGAAGCAATTTAAGTTATTTTCTATGTGGGTTGACAAGTGAGCTTTTTTTGTGGGTTAGAGTTGGTAAAACAAAGACTTATTCAAGCTGTGAGATGCATTCAAGAGTAAACAGCAGTACATGACAAGAGGCCTGTTTTGTCAGATATGTTTTTGACTGCTGTACAGGCTTCTGATTATGGGGGAAAAAAGGCCTGTTTGAAATTTTGGAATGATGGATCTTCCATAATGGGGATAGGTCGGTTTGGTTGCAAAAGAGAACAGGTGGAAAGCTTTATCTTGAACTACAAAGCTATCAGTCAGTTTTTCCTTATCTTTTAAATATCCTATGTTCTTAATAGTTTTTAAAGTTCAACTTTTTTTGTGGTTTTTATATAATCCTTTAAAGCTTCTTCTATAGGTACTATTTTCTGGTTCTGGCCTGTTCTAAAAACTATACTTGAACTCACCTAGTCCTGTACAATATCAGACATTGTATGAATTGGTTTTTGAGTTGTGTTAGATCTTCAGTCCTATAAACAATGAACTTGATGGAGTTCAGTAAAGTTTAATAAAGCTGTGGCCAAATTCTACTAAATGTCAAAGCTTCATTCATTGTTATTCCCTAAATACTTCCAAAGAAAGAAAAATAAGGCAAGGTTATATACTCTTATTAGGTTACTGTAGAGAAAAATAAATAAATATATGTTGGGATTAAAGTGCTACGGTGAGGCAGGATGAAATATCTTGAGATTGACTGTTAAATATTAAAGTGGAAGGTGGATATGGAATTAGGTGAACGGGAAGGTATCCTTACTAGTTAATTTTTTTTTAATGTTAGAGTGAGCTACAATTCTAGCCAATAAATCTAGTGGGCTCTTTCTTTCTCATTACTACATTGAAAACCTGTTTACATAAAGAACTCAAGGACATTTGCTACATCTGAAATTTTTCCTTTTAATGTGCATTAAAAAAATTACATTCTTCCTAAAGTGGTGTTGCAGTTTTAACCTCAGCAATTTTGCGTAGCATAGTTTTCACATTATAGGGCCGGAGTTGAAGAGGTTTTCTGACAACTTAATTGATTTGTATTTAGTGTTCTTTGGCTTATGGGTTTGGGCTAAAAATAACCATCTGAAGTGATCTAATTTTAACTATTTAAGGATTCAAGTAAATGGCATACATGGGTCTTTATCTTCATTTGGGTTTCAGAGAGTTTCTGTGGGTGATCATGGAGTCTGATTCTGATATTACGTGTTATTGTTTCATTGCCTGTTAGAAAGCAGATTTAGTAGTTTAAGAGAAAACCATCAATAAAAGTTTCTTGCTTTTGTGATTTCATTTCATTAATCAGCAAGAAATATTGATGTTTGTGGACAGAGACTGCTTTGATTTTTCTTCCTGACCAAGTGAATATGAGGTGGCATTCATTACTTTAATGGATAAATGGCCTGGAGCCTATTAGTATTATTCATCTGTTTGCTCACTCACTATGTGTGAACTTCATTTCTTTCAATATGATATCTGATATAGTAGTAAGCTTGGCATTGCACTGTCTGATGCGTGTAAAATTTATCCAGCCATTTTGTTTTCAAAATAATATTTGCTGTTTAAAATATTAACTCGGTTTTAATAAAAACTGATTTAAGCTGTATAATAAAACCAGTTGTTTTCCTTCCTGTTTATAATTTAATTGGAACATTTCAAAATGCACTCTGATCATTAAACTTTCTTTACCTTTAAAGCTAGCAGTCATAAATTCTTTAATAGGGTTTTAAGAATGACTAGAATTTCTAGCATTTAGGCTAGGTATACATTTTGGGTGACCTTGAAATCTTTCAAATTTCCATTTACTCAGTTATGAATAGGCATAATATGTCTATGTGCTTTGGGATATATTGATGTATTGTGATAAGATGCAAAATAAATGCACAAAAAAATCAATAGTTTATGTATTTTGGTTAGGAGGTTAGTGAAAGAAAAAAATCCAAGGTACAATGGCAGCATAAAATAGAACTAATATTAAGTGTGAAAGAACTATATGAGGAAAACTTTAAACACTTGAACAAGTGAAGTGACATTCTTTGTTCTTGGATAGAACAAGCTGCATTATAGAGATGTCAATTTTCTTGTTAGAAATTCAACATGATCCCAATAACAATGAACAAAAGTCTTTTTTTCTCCCTCCTTTTTGGAGTTAGACAAGTTGCTAATAAAGTTGATGGGGAAAAATCATGAAAAAGGTACTAAAAAAGCTCTAAAAAAAGAACAGGAATGAGGGGGATATTGAAATAGTCTATAAAGCCGCTATAATTAAGCCAATATAGTATTAGTTCTTAATTAGATAGTCTAATGGAAAAAGTGGAAATTCCAGGAATAGACCCAAGTACATGTTGAAATTTAGTATCTAATAAAGATAGTATCTAAAGTCTCTATGGAAAAGAACTTTTAAAATAAATAGCATTGAGAAAACAGGGCATTTCAAAAATGATAAAATCAGGTCTATGCTTTACATGAAACACTGGAATAAACTGCAAATGTTTCAGAGATTTAAACGTAAAAAAACGTGACACTATTCCAGTACCAAAATATAACATTAGCGAATTCCTTTATAACTTTGGTATGGGAAAGTCTTTCTATTTATGATCCAAAGTTCAGAAGAAAGAAAATTTAAAAAAATGGTAAAATTGATGACATAAAACTTCTGGATGGGAAAAAAAATCATCAGCAGTCAAAATACAAATGACCAGTTGGGAGAAAATATTTACCACTTGTATAATAGACAAAAAGCCAAGTGTCTTAATGTTTAAAGGGCTTCAAAAAAAGTGAGGAGAAAAAAGCCACAACCTGATGGGAAAAAATGGGCAAAAGACTTAAACAGTGCACAGAAAAAGATACCTAATGGTTTTTAAATATGTGGAAAGATTGAATGACTGGCAAAAACATAAAAGCTTGGCAATATACTTTGTTGGTAAGACTGTGGAGAAACAAATATTTTCATGTATTCTTGGTTTGAGGACAACCATTATAACCTCTGGAGGAAAATTTTGCAACCCTAATAAAATTAAATGTGTACTTACCTAGTGACCATTTTAAGAGATTTACTTTGAAGATTCATTTACAAAGATAGGAAATAAAAGATGCAGAGGGTTGTTGATTGCATCACTCTTTGTAATAGCAAAATACGGTAAAAAACCTAAATACCCAAGTCTGTAAGATTGGTTGTATATGTAGAATACTATGTGGTAATGAAAAAGTTTTTACAAACTGACAGCAAATAATTTCTGTAATTTATTTTTATTAAAAAAAATACAAGCAGGAGTGCCTGGGTGGCTCAGTTGGTTAAGTGTCTGACTTCAGCTAAGGTCATGATCACAGAATTGGTGGGATGGAGCCCTGTGTCAGGCTCCCAGTTCAGAGCTGACAGTTGAATACTGACAGTTCAGAGCCTGGAGCCTGCTTTGGATCCTGTGTCTCCCTCTCTCTCTGCCCCTCCCCCTCTCATGCATTGTCTGTCTCTCAAAAATACATAAACATTAAAAACATAAAGAAAATTAAAAAAACAAAAAGATACGAGCAGGTACAAAAGAGTGTATGTATTTAGCTGGGGTAAGCAGCTGCTGGTGGTGTGATTTTTGATGATCCCCACTTCCTGGTATTCATGCCTTTGCCTTGAGTATAGCTGGGATTTGTGATTGGCATCTCACAGGTTACAGCAAAAGTAATGAGATATCATTTACGTGACTAGGTCACAAAAGACTGTGGCATCCATCTTGGTGGTGTACTCTTTTCCTGAATCTCAGATGGAAAAGGCTCCTCTGGGCAGTCTCCTGCAAATAGCCTTCAAGGAAGTGAGGTCCTCAATCCAGTAGTTTGTGAGAAACCAAATCATTCAGCAACCACTGAGTGGGCTAGTGGGTTCTGCTTCAGTTGAACATTGACATGGCTATGACCTGGGCTGCCACTTTGATTGTGGCCCTGTGAGGTACCCTGGGGCTGACACTGTGATTGCAGTTCCATGGGAGACCCTGACACAGGAACCACCTAGCTAAGCTCTGCTTGAATTATTGACCCACAAAAACCGTGAGATATTAAAACTATAATTGTTCTAACTTGCTAAGTTTTATAGTAATGGGTTATACACAATAGATAAATAATACGATAGTAAATGTATTTTGTATATTAAAGAAGACAAAGTAAAAATATGTATTTACTTTTACAAAAAAAGCACATGAGAACAATAAATTAGCAACAAGAAGTCAAGGTCTGAGTATTTGTGAAGTCAAGTGAATTAAAACCTCAGGACCTGACTGCCCTTGGGAAAGTTAAGTATTCAAGTATACAAATGCATTTTTTAGTATAGTTATAGCTTTGTCATAATGAGTTTGCACGTAGACTTACTGGAAATTAATTCTAGTTCATGATAAAACTTGAAATATATACATGTTCCTGGTGAAATTTTGGCCCTCAGTTCTGTGAAGAATTTGTTTCTGAACTGGAAAGCTGACTTGTTTTGCCTTATAATGATTTGACTTTGTTCACAGAGAAATGCTTGAGTTAAAGCAAGTTCTTATTTATATTCAACTTTTGCTAAAACACATTTAATGCAGAAATTTAACAAGTCTTTGAGATAATCTGGGTGTTTTTAAAGAACTGTGAAACCTCACAAAGTGATTCTTTTTATTTACAGAAGCTCCCAATGAGTAACTTATATAAATTTACAAATACTAAGTGTCAATTCTCCTTTCACAAGCTTGAACAACTTGCTGCATCATTCCAGTTATTTGGGAAAGAGTTTGCAGGACATGTGGACTGAAAGATAATGGGTCAATGAGGTTATTCCGGAGGAGTTAAAAAAGCACCTCTCCCTCCTGCCTTAACCTCTGAGGGAATTTATAGAATTAGATGAAGGTGAATAGCTTTAGTATAAAGTAGCTATCTTTTGAAAATTCTTAACATACTTCAAAATGTCACTGGTTCTATTTTTTCTTTTTCTTTCTTTTATCTCTTCTCTTCTCTTTCTTTTTTGTAAGTAGGGCCATAGTAAGTCCAGGTGAGCTAATTTTTGCATGGGGAAAATAATTCTCTTTGACTTTATCCTTAGATTATTTAGTCATATCACCCTTTCTATGCACGTGGGAACATCCATCACAAGTGTCTTGGAGCTTAAATTCCTATCAAACATAATCTAATGTATTCAATGTCTTGGCCAACCATAAAAGAACGGATACACATAGTCATTTATTTTTAGCTATGTATTTTTTAAGTGATAAAGTGATCCCTCCAAAGATAAGAAGGTATGGTATCATTGGCACTGCTTGGTAAAGGTACCATTTTTTATGGCTCACCAGGCCCTTAATCATGAGGGCTTGAGGGTAGGAATGACATAAACAGTAATCCCACATTCCTTAAATGCCTAAGGGAAAAGTGTAGACCTAGGTGACCCAAGGCTTAGTTAATTTAAGTTCAGGATATAAAAAAAGGACCTTTCAGAGTACAGTGAATTGTGAGTATGGAACATTGGCTAAAATAACCTATTTGTTTTACTTCTGGCAAATTGGAAATTTTGCCTCACTCGCCTGTTGTCCTATTGGTTAGATACAAAATTTCTTTGATGGAATTTTCCTAGAGAGAATATGATTAAAAAAAAAAAAGAGTAGTAATGTGCCTCTGAAAGGCCCCTGCTGACTCCTTAAGAATGAACCCTAGCTGAGTGCCTCTCCATGTGGACCCAGCTGAAGCATAACACTCTTTCTTATAGGGAGAAGAGAATCATACTTGGAAATCTGGCATGAATTAAAGTTAGATCTGGAACAGACTACTGCTCTCCTGGGGTTTTTATTAATGTGGGTTGTTGACCTTAGGACCTTTTTTTTTTTTTTTTAATAATCCCCATTAACCACTCAGGCTATAAATGTATCAGGACAAAACAATTGGAAATATGCAGGGAAATAACATTCTCTAAGACAGAAGAAATGAAGAGAAACTTCCTAGCATAAAAGAGACAGTGACCTGTGGTGTGGCTAGAGGCCCAGGCTGAAGCGTGAACTTTGGTTGTTTGGAAGAGAGAAGGAAGTGAGAAGATCATGGAGAGAAAAAGCATGAAATATGTCTGAAATTTTGAACAAGCAAATTAAATGTGTGGTGGTGTGGGCAGGCAGCACAGATGTGAAGTTGTAGCCCTTGAAAAAGAGGAAATAGAACATAAGGTTTTTGTTACATGTGTGATTAAATCTCATGGGTCTATGGAGAGGAAAATTGAGATGCTGGAGAAACAAATGATGCTGTAAAAATTGAAGTGCACTGATGGAGGCAGAAGGTGAACATCCCTGAGGGAGATAAGATTGTTTTCATGATTTCTACTTGGAGCTAGTTTTGAGGATAAGCTGGAACTTCCCACCACTGAAGAACATAACTATCAACCCATTCTTGTAACCACATGTCGTGAATGTTCTAGTCAATACTAGCTGCTGATTCTTGACTGAAAAAAAAAAAAATCAAGCAATTCAGCAAATTCTTACCTTTAAGTGCTTCTACTGTTTTTGAGTACTTGCTGGGCATAACAGTAAGAGTTTTGCTTTTATTTATTGATGCTCTTCTATTCTTTCTGTACCTAGGTTTCAACCTCTTTGTTTTTTCTTCTTTTGTCCATATACCTACTTTAGAGCTCAGTTATATGAAACTTTTGCCTGAAACTATTTCAAAAGAGTTTCTAGTAATTGAGTAGTGTGTGTGTATGTGTATGTGTGTTTGTATGTATGTGCATATTTATATACATAAATATTAAAAATAACTATTAACCAACCAAATATAGTGCTTAGGAAGTCAGGATTGCAACGGACAATGGAATCAGATATAAACATTAATTATTATCTTATGATCTTTGAGAAGTTATTAGTCCTTCCAATGTATATTTTATAAAATACTGAAATAAAGAATGAGATGAGAAGGTTAGTATCATTTTTATATTTCCCAAACCGATTGTCATTTTTGTATGCATGTATGTGCAGGAAATCACATTGAATCCATTGGTTCAGAGACTTTTTTTTCAATTCAGCTTTATTGAGGTATAATTGGCATAAAAATTTAAAGATATTTAAAGTGTACATTGTGATTATTTAATATATGTATATGTTCTGAAAGGATTCCTCCATCTAGATAACACGTTCATGATCTCACTTTTTGGGGTGAGAAAATTTAAATTCTACTCTCTTAGCAAATTTCAACATATGTAATACAGTATTATTGACCATAGTCAACATGTTTTATATTAGATCCTGAGACCTTATTCATCTTCTAGCTGAAAGTTTATATCCTTTTAACAACCTCTCCCTATTTCCCCCACCCTCTAAGTCCCTGGCAACCACTTTTCTACTCTCTATTTCTGTGAGTTGGACTTTTATTTAAGATTCTTCATATAAGTGATACTATGCAGTATTCGTCTTTCTGTGTCTGACATCTCACTTAAGCATAATGCCCTCAAGTGGCATCCATGTTGTTACACATGGCAGGATTTCCTTTTTTTTCTTACAGTTGGATAATAGTCCAGTGTGTATGTGTACCACATCTTCTTCATCCATTCATCTGTTAATGGCCATTTAGGTTGATTCCTTATCATGGAAATTGTGAATAATGCTGCAGTGAACATGGGAGTGCAGCAAAGACTTTTAAATACAAATGCCTTTGTATGGCAGCTAGTTGCTGACTGATATTTTTTCAGTCAACTCCCTGTCTCTCAAACTGCCCTGCCCACCGCCCAACATCTCGAGACCCCACCTTGCTTCTGGTATGCTGCTTGAGTAGTGTTGGTGGGTTACAAGCTGTGGAAACGGTGTTATGAAGGACATGCCATGCTGTCTTCCATGTTTCTGTGGAATGGACCTCAGTCAGCAGTGCCACAGACCCATTTCTGTCATTATAGAGCAGGGCAGGGAAGACAAAAGAGGCAGAATTTAGATTGTATAGAGTGTTTAGTCCAAAAGATAGAGGTTCAGTCACAAGGTAATTGATGGTACATAGTTTGCAGAGTAGGTGGAGAAAAAGCTTCCAAGTCAATCTGTTGAAAAATGCAGGTATTTAAAGTCAACTTGGGGCAATTGTTGGCAATAGCTGAGGAAGTTTGCAAATATTAGTAGCAATTTTGTTTCACATGCATAAACATCTTCATCCTTATCGAGTCATATAGAACAGAAGAATATGGAACACCCCAGGAGAAAGCTAGAGCAAACCGAAGCAGGAACAGTTATCTTAACTACACTTGTTTAAGAGTTTCAGAATTTCCTCTGAAGGAGAATTAGAAACCAATATTAGAGTTTCACAGTATATCTATGTGCAATATGTTATACATCTGAAAGTTAATGTATAGTGTAGAAAGATGCTAATTTTTTTCATGCCATCATGTGAATTCTGTCATTTCCAACTTCTTGTGTGTGTGTGTGTGTGTGTGTGTGTGTGTGTGTGTGTGTATGTGTGTGTGGTTGTTTTGGTTGTTTTTTGATAAAGATTTGAGTTCAAGGACCCCTTTAGGTATTCTAATTCTTATATATATATATATACATATATACATATATGTACATATATATATGTATATATATATATTTTTTTTAATTATAGAGAGAGACAGTGGGGGAGAGGAACTGAGGGAGGAAGGGAGAGAGAGATAGACAGATAGAGAGGGAGAGGGAGAGGGAGAGAGGGAGAGAGAGAGAGAGAGAGAGAGAGAGAGAGAGAGAGAGAATCTTAAGCAGGCACCACACTTAGCATGGAGCCCAAGGAGAGGCTTGATCCCACGACCCTGGGATCTTGACCTGAGCTAAAATCAAGAGTTGGTTGCTCAATCAACTGAGCCAGCTAGGCACCCCTATAATTCTTAATATTTGGAGTTACAAGTATACCACCTGAGTTTTGCAGTAAAAATTCTGATGTGCAGAATAAACAAAATAGGTAAGCAACATCACTTACTGAAATGGATTAAATATGTTAAAGTGCACTTACCTAACCTTTCACAAATCACCTTTTAGTATCAGCCATTTTGGTAAGAAGTGGGGATTTACATGGGGTAGTAGGCCTTCAAGGCTGTGAATCATCTAATTAGTGGTGATTTTATTCAGTCTTAGGTGAGTTGTGGGACTATAAAAGAATAAAAGTGATGACCATTCATTGGTTGTTAATTAATTAGACCAATGTTTATTGAGTATCTACTATGTGTCAGGTACTATGCTAGGCATTTACATTATTATTATTATTATTATTTCATTTTGATTTTAATTTTATATTTTTTTTATTTTTTAAAATTTACACCCAAATTAGTTAGCATATAGTGAAACAATGATGTCAGGAGTAGATTCCTCAGTGCCCCTTAGCCGTTTAGCCCATCCCCCCTCCTACAACCCCTCCAGTAACCCTCAGTTTGTTCTCCATATTTATGAGTCTCTTCTGTTTTGTCCCCTCCCTGTTTTTAGATTTTTTGTTTCCCTTCCCTTATGTTCATTTGTTTTGTCTCTTAAAGTCCTGATATGGAGTGAAATCATATGATTTTTGTTTTTCTCTGACTAATTTCACTTAGCATAATACCCTCCAGTTCCATCCACATAGTTGCAAATGGCAAGATTTCATTCTTTTTGATTGCTGAGTAATACTCCATTGTGTGTGTGTGCGTGTGTGTGTGTGTGTGTGTGTGCGTGTGTGTGTATGTATGTATGTATATACATACATACATACATACATACCACATTTTCTTCTTTTTTTTTTTTTAATTTTTTTTTCAACATTTATTTATTTTTGGGACAGAGAGAGACAGAGCATGAACGGGGGAGGGGCAGAGAGAGAGGGAGACACAGAATTGGAAACAGGCTCCAGGCTCTGAGCCATCAGCCCAGAGCCTGACGCGGGGCTCGAACCCACGGACCGCGAGATCGTGACCTGGCTGAAGTCGGACGCCCAACCGACTGCGCCACCCAGGCGCCCCATACCACATTTTCTTTATCCATTCATCCATCGATGGACATTTGGGCTCTTTCCATACTATTTTTCAATAAAATTTAAATTTTATTTCATTTTAGTTAATTGAAAAGTTAAAATTTAGAGTCACATGTGGCTAGTGGCTTCCTTTTTGGATAGTGCCTAGAATATGAAACAGTTTTATGGTTCTAAGTATCTTGTTTGCTTCTTTTCTTTTTTTCTTTGTTATTATTTTTTAATGTTTATTTATTTTTGAGAGAGAGAGAGAGAGAGAGAGAGAGACTGGAGGAGGGGTCAGAGAGAGAGACACACACACACACAGAATCTGAAGCTGGCTTCAGGCTCTGAACTGTCAGCACAGAGCCTGACATGGGGCTTGAATCCACAAACTGTGAGATCATGACCTGAGCCAAAGTTGGACCTGAGCTGACTGATCTATCCAGGCACCCCTCTTTTTTTTAATTATTATTTTTAAAGTTTTTATATTAAGAGAGAGAGTGTGTATGTAAAAGTGGGGGAGGGGCAGAAGGGGAGAGAGAAAGAGAGAGAGGAAAAAGAGAGACAGAGAGAGACAAAGAGAGAGAGAGAGTCTCAAGAAGGTTCCATGCTCAGCACCTTAGCACAGACCCTGGGATCATGACCTGAGCCAAAATCAGGAGTTGGATGCTCAACAGACTGAGCCACGCAGGCGCCCCTCTTGTTTGTTTCTATTCTTAGATTCATTTTTATTAGTCTAAAAAGGGGTCCATTACCAGCAGAACTTTCCATGTTTGGGGGTCTTTCTAGTAAGTAGATAGAGAGATCCTCCCATTTACTCTAATTCTGCTTCTACTAGAGCTCTTTCTTTTGCGTCCTGCCTCTGAATCCAGTCTTGTGAACATTAAATGAATTTAAAAGTCACTATAAACACAGCATATGTTGTTGATGTTTTGCTAAAATATACAATTGAACTGATATTTTTTGAGGTTGCTATTCTTGATTTAGCACATAGGTTAAGTCAGTTTTCAAAAATGTTTTTGAGAGTCACTGTTTTCTTTGTGTATGTGCTTTTTAAAAATAAAATACTCACTAATGGGCAATCTTAAAGGGTGAGGACATTCTTTTTTGGGGCTATTAAGCATATGGAGTGTTTGCATTTTCAGAAAAGAATGAATTAGTGGAAAATAAGATTCTGTTATGCACTGGTGTGGCAGCTTTGCAACATAATGTATCATAGGCTGATTACAATTCAGTCTTTCAGCAGGATTATACATGATCAAAGCTTTTGGATTTAGAATTATTTGGCTTAAATGATTTGAAAATAATGTCACTGTTTAACTTATGCTATCTTCTCTCTGTTCCGATAATGATGCTAATGGTGTGCTTAAGTGAGGCTCTCTGTCTCTGATTCCATCTAATTAATTATGCATATATTCATTCAATACATAAAAATCTCAGAAGTTTACCATAGGTTTAAGTTATTAGTAGGATTAACCATTTTACCTTACAAATATTAATATTTAAAGACCCAGCTTTTTTCTCTCTTCTTAGAATTCTTTTGCAATCAACTAGCATAAAAGAGAGAACATAGAATTTCACTTTGCTTGATTTTTCTCAAATGAAATACAGTCCTGTCAGACTCTTTGCCAAGTTATTTTCAAATCTTTAAGAATGGAGATATATTTCTTTCTTTAAGAATGGAGATATATATAGTTCTTTCAACATAGTGGCTTTTAGCCTATGATATTGATCCTAATTATAGTCAATAAACATTTGTGAATCAAAATGACAAGAATAACGATAAGGATTATCAGAGAAGGTAGAGAATGTTATACATGTCTGTTGGTTACCTTTCCTTGATACAGGTAAGCCATCAGGAGACATTCAGAGAGCTAAACTTTTGATCTTCAATAGGAGATTAACACCGGTAGGACTTTATGTATCTGAATGTGTTTGGTGAGCAGTACACTTTTGGAACAGCAAAGGCTGGACATTGCAAAGAAAAATGAAATAGGATAAAATGAAAAAGAATAAAAGCCCTGAAAGAGAGTGGGTGGAATCCAAAACAATCTTCTTCTAGCTCATATTTTGCCTGCTTAGACTCGATGATGAAACAGAATATGATATGAATAAGAGGTTGTCAATTCAGCTCAATATTATTTTCCCTCGGAATTAGTTACTTGAGTGATTCAGTATTTACAATTTAACTGGATTTTTTTCGATTCCACAAAATTTTTCATATTTCCTAAGTATATATGTAAAAAAATTTGACACAATCTAAAAAATTAAAAGATATTTTTTCTAGGTAGGCACATGCATACATATAAGTATGTAAATATGTTACATGTGTACATATCAGCTAAATAAAATATGCCTTAATGTATAATAATATATTTATGCATATATGCGTTCATGGAATTGAATTATTGGGATTAAAAGCAACTTGCTAGGTTCTCCCAGAATAAAAACGCCCTTTGAAAACTCAGGTACTTAGGGGGAGAAAATACTAACCTTTCCAAGTCCACTGATTTACCACATAGTGAAATTCTGAGATAGTATTTTAATATTTTTCTGTTTATATAGTTTTATTTATCTTAAATCACCTTATGCTTATTTGATTTATGGATATATAATAGGATAAAAATTATGCTAAAACCATTTAGCCTTCATTCCTACTTTTTGTATTTAGAAGTTTTTTTTTTGAGCAAGCATCTTATGCACTTATTTTAAACTCTTGACAAAATCAATCTTACACAGATCACAGAGTACAGTATAAACAGTTACAAGAATTCGTTTAGTCCTATATCAGATCATCCCATTGTACACTTGAAAATCTTAGTTTTGTCAGTTCTACCTCAGTAAAACTGAAAAAAATAGATAGCTTTGTTCTAGTGTAAGGCAGGATTTTTAATTATTGTTACCTGATTTGTTTGAATATATTTGAAACAGATTATTTGTTAAAAATATAATTCTGTGTCTTTGGGGAAAAAAAGAACCCTTTTAGGATAAATGAGACTACAGTGGGGGAAAACAGACATCTGGGAATAGAAAGACTCACGTTCATGTCCTGGGTCAGGTTCATGTTCCTAACATCTCTGTGCATTTAGGCAGTCACTTATAAATCCTCAAGCTTCATTTTCATCATGTTAAATTGGAGATAAAATGCCTTCTATTTCTTCTTCACTGACAAAGATGAGATATGAAAATGCATCAAAACTAGAAAGTGTTATCAGATGTCAAGCAATACTATAATTCGAGTGAAATCATTCTTCGAGACAGTTATTTTAATGCCAAATATTTTGTACACAGTAAGAAAAGATGCCAGTTTCTCAGTTTAAGTAACAGACTGGTCTTTTGTGAACTGCCATAGGCTTAAGATAACTTCAGATGGAGGGATAAAGTACTTTTCATGGTTATATAGTCTCATGACTGTAACGATCCTCTGGTTTAACAACAGTAACAATAAGTAGAACCATAGTATGAGATGTATGCATGTATATTATCTTATTAAATGAAATGTTGAATTATCTCATTAAACAGAATGCTGTATTACTCAGTAGGAAAAGCAAGACCAGTTTATACTACAATGTTTCAGAGCATTTCCATCAACTTAAAAAGTTCTCTTTTGGGGCGCCTGGGTGGCGCAGTCGGTTAAGCGTCCGACTTCAGCCAGGTCACGATCTCGCGGTCCGTGAGTTCGAGCCCCGCGTCAGGCTCTGGGCTGATGGCTCGGAGCCTGGAGCCTGTTTCCGATTCTGTGTCTTCCTCTCTCTCTGCCCCTCCCCCGTTCATGCTCTGTCTCTCTCTGTCCCAAAAATAAATAAAAAACGTTGGAAAAAAAAAATTAAAAAAAAAAAAAAGTTCTCTTTTGCCAGTTTGTAGTCAGTCCCTGTTCTCTTGTGGAGCCCTACATACCCACTCATTTGCGTTCTGTCCCTGTGGATTTGCCTTGTATAGAAATTTCATATAAACGGAATTATATACCATGTGTCTGGCCTCTCTTACTTGGTATAGTGTTCTTGAAGTTTATCTATGTTGTGGCTGGTGTCAAGAGTTCATTGTATGGATATGCCATATTCACTCACTAGTTAATCTATATTTGCATTGTTTCTAGCTTGAGGCCCTTAAGAATAATGCTGTTATGAATATTCGTGTACATTTTTTTCTTTTTTCTGTGGACCTCAGTTTTTATTTCTCTTGGGTAGATACCTAGGAGTGTAATTACTGGGCTGCATGGCATGGTAAGTGTCTATTTAACTTTTTAAAAATCACCCAATTATTTTTCAAAGTTGCTGTGTCATTTTAAGTTCTCAACAGAAATGTATAAAGGTTCAGTATTTTCATATCCTCACCCACACTTAGTATTATTAGTCTTTTGAATTACGGCCACTCAAATGAGAATATATTATTAAGAGCTTAATTTGCATTTCTCTAGTGAGTAATGATGATGAACATTTTTTTCATGTGCTTATTAGATATTGGAATACCTTCTTTGATGAAATGTATACTCAGATCTTTTGCCCATTTTTAGTAATTTTTTTTTTTAATGTTTATATTTGAGAGAGAGACTGAGGGCAGAGAGAGGGAGACAACGAATCTGAAGCAGGCTTCATGCTCTGAGCTGTCAGCACAGAGCCTGATGCCAAGCTCAAAATCATGAACTATGAGATCATGACCTGAGCCAAAGTTGGATGCTTAACCGACTGAGCCACCCAGGCACCCCTCTTTTGCCCATTTTTAATCTGAGTATTTTCTTATTGACTTGTGAGAGTTCTATATATATATATATTCTAGAACAAGTTCTTTATCAGATAGATGATGATTTATGCTTTGCAAATAAATTTTTCTAGATGTGACTTGTCTTTTCATTTTATTTTCTTTTATCTTCTTTTGAAGAGCAAAATTTTTAATTTTGATGAGGTCCAATTTTCAATTTTTTAATGAATCCCGATATTGGTGTCATATTATTAAGAAATCTTTGCCGAGCCTAACATCACAGAGATTTTTTTCTTCTGTTTCTTTAATAAGTATTCTAGATTTAAATTTAAGTTATGATTCATTTTGAGTTATTTTTGGGTATTATGTGAAATCGAGGTAAGCTGCTATCAATTTTTGGTGGGGGGTATGTTGATATGCATTGTCCATCAATGTTGGAAAGACTATCTTTTCCCCATTGAATTGCCTGAATTGAATTGCCTGAATTGAATTGCCTGAATTGAATTGAATTACCTTTGTCCCATTTCATTTGACTATATATTTAAGGGTTTCCTCTGTTCCACTAACGGATCTGTGTTTTTATTCTTATGCCCATACCACACTCTATTGATTACTGTTAATCTCATGCAGTGTTGAAGTTAGGTAATGTGAGCCTAATTCTTTTTTTTTTTTTTTCAGAATTATTTTGACTATTCTAGGTCTTTCACATTTCTATGTTTTTGGTTTAGATTGTCAAATTCCACAAAAATGTCTCCAGGGATTTTGATTTTTGTGTTGAATTTGTAGATTAATTTGAAGTAAATTACTTTGTTAACAATCCATGAATATGATCTATTTCTCCATGTATTTAGATCTTTATTTTTTCTCTGCAATGTTTTCTAGTTACCTGTGTACAAGTCTTGTACTTCTTTTGTCAAATTTATGCCTAAGTATTTTAATCTTTTTGATTGTAATGTGTGACTACATTATAGTACTGTGTGACTAACTGAATAGAGTTGTCTCTTAATTTCATTTTTATATTGTTGTTTCCTTCTGGTATATAGAAAGAAAGTTAACATTTTTATCTTGTATTCTATGACCTTGATAAGCTTGTTTATTATTTCTAGTAATGTGGGTTTCTTTCCTCTCTTAATTCCATAGAATATTCTACATGGAGAATGAAGTCATTTATGAATAAGCCCAGTTTTACTTCTCCCTTGCAATCTGATGCTTTGTATTTTTATTTATTTTTTTCTTTCTTAATTGCTCGTTCAGTACAATGCTGAAATAGAAGTGATGAAAACTGGCATTCTTGTCCTGTCCCTGATTTTAGGGAAGAAAACATCTAGTCTTTCACCATTAACTATATGTTTAGTTTAAGTTTTTTGTAGTTGCTTTTATGAGGTTTAGGAAGTTTCCTTCTAATCCTAGTTTGTTGAGAGATCTTTCTTTTCTGTCATACATTGTGATTTTTGTCCTTTATTCTATTGATATGGCATATTACATTAGTTGACTTTTAGATCCATCTTGTATTCCTAGGATAGAACTGATTTGGTTATGGTATATAATCCTTTCCATATATTGCTGGAGTCATTTACTAATACTTGGTTAAGGATTTTTTAATTCACATCCAATATATGAAGGATATTCATTTGTAGATTTATTTTTTGGGATTCCATTTAGTGTCCTTTGTCTCAAAGTGTACCTTTTCAGAAATTAATAATGCCACACTGTGGCAATTTGTTTGTTTCCTAATTGGTCTTATAAGAAATCATAGCCGTGCCTTACCCTATGCTCTGCACTATCACAAAGGCCTCAATTGTCCATCAGTCTCAAACACAGCACAAAGATGCATGAAGGACTATGCAAAGGATTCAAAGAAAGAAGCCACACTTAACATTAAGTTAAGTTAACCTGCTGTCAGGGAGTGGCTCAATCTGTCAGATGCTCTTTGCTAGAGAAAGATCTGGGATTGTTTTGAGATTAGAGTACAAAGGCTAATTGTAAACCAGAAGAGCTAGCTCAGGAAAGCTGCTTAATTTGAGGATGTCTTAGCCATGTGTGTAGGAATAGTAGGTAACTACCAGCCACTATCTGGCAGATACTGAATCTAAAATTCAGGCTTATTTATTGAAAAAAAAAACCCAGTAAGATCCGGTATGTATTGCCAGAAAGATTCTTTTTTTTTTTTTAATGTTTATTTATTTTTTATTCTAATTTTATTTTTTTTTAATTTTTTTTTTTAACATTTATTTATTTTTGAGACAGAGAGAGACAGAGCATGAACGGGGGAGGGTCAGAGAGAGGGAGACACAGAATCCAAAACAGGCTCCAGGCTCCGAGCTGTCAGCACAGAGCCCGATGCGGGGCTTGAACTCACGGACCGTGAGATCATGACCTGAGCCGAAGTAGGCCGCTCAACCGACTGAGCCACCCAGGTGCCCCATAATGTTTATTTATTTTTTAGAGAAAGAGATTGTGAGCTGGGCAGGGGCAGAATGAGGGGGAACAGAGGATCCCAGGATCTGAAATGGCCTCAGCTCTGACAGCAGGGAGCACGATACAGGCTTTGAGACCACACCTGAGCCTAGTGCTCAACTGACTGAGACACCCAGGTGCCCCAGATTCTTTATATGAGAAATAAGTATATTGAAGCCATAGAAAGAGCCTTATGTTCTTCTGGCTATTACATTCTATCAGAATGATAAGGAGTTTCAGTTGAGGTCAAATTACCTCAAGTCCCTGAGGAAGGATGGACTGAGTTACAGATCTGCTGTTCACCCTTTCCTTTCCATCCTCTTTCAGTGTTATTTTGTTTTAGTTGTGTGTTTATATGTTATAAGTTATATGGTTGGCATTTGCTTTTTGTAAACGAATCTGAGAACTATTTTTTATTTTTTTTATTTTTTTTATTTTTTTTTTTTTTTTTTATTGTGTCCTTGCGATTCCTCTTTTTTTTTTTTTTTTTTTTTTTTTTTTTATTTTTTATTTTTTTTTTTTATTTTTTTTTTTTTTAATATATGAAATTTACTGTCAAATTGGTTTCCATACAACACCCAGTGCTCATCCCAAAAGGTGCCCTCCTCAATACCCATCACCCACCCTGCCCTCCCTCCCACCCCCCATCAACCCTCAGTTTGTTCTCAGTTTTTAACAGTCTCTTATGCTTTGGCTCTCTCCCACTCTAACCTCTTTTTTTTTTTTTTTTTCCCTTCCCCTCCCCCATGGGTTTCTGTTACGTTTCTCAGGATCCACATAAGAGTGAAACCATATGATATCTGTCTTTCTCTGTATGGCTTATTTCACTTAGCATCACACTCTCCAGTTCCATCCACGTTGCTACAAAAGGCCATATTTCATTCTTTCTCATTGCCACGTAGTATTCCATTGTGTATATAAACCACAATTTCTTTATCCATTCATCAGTTGATGGACATTTAGGCTCTTTCCATAATTTGGCGATTGTTGAGAGTGCTGCTATAAACATTGGGGTACAAGTGCCCCTATGCATCAGTACTCCTGTATCCCTTGGATAAATTCCTAGCAGTGCTATTGCTGGGTCATAGGGTAGGTCTATTTTTAATTTTCTGAGGAACCTCCACACTGCTTTCCAGAGCGGCTGCACCAATTTGCATTCCCACCAACAGTGCAAGAGGGTTCCCGTCTCTCCACATCCTCTCCAGCATCTATAGTCTCCTGATTTCTTCATTTTGGCCACTCTGACTGGCGTGAGGTGGTATCTGAGTGTGGTTTTGATTTGTATTTCCCTGATGAGGAGCGACGTTGAACATCTTTTCATGTGCCTGTTGGCCATCCGGATGTCTTCTTTAGAGAAGTGTCTATTCATGTTTTCTGCCCATTTCTTCACTGGGTTATTTGTTTTTCGGGTGTGGAGTTTGATGAGCTCTTTATAGATTTTGGATACTAGCCCTTTGTCCGATGTGTCATTTGCAAATATCTTTTCCCATTCCGTTGGTTGCCTTTTAGTTTTGTTGGTTGTTTCCTTTGCTGTGCAGAAGCTTTTTATCTTCATAAGGTCCCAGTAATTCACTTTTGCTTTTAATTCCCTTGCCTTTGGGGATGTGCCGAGTAAGAGATTGCTACGGCTGAGGTCAGAGAGGTCTTTTCCTGCTTTCTCCTCTAGGGTTTTGATGGTTTCCTGTCTCACATTCAGGTCCTTTATCCATTTTGAGTTTATTTTTGTGAATGGTGTGAGAAAGTGGTCTAGTTTCAACCTTCTGCATGTTGCTGTCCAGTTCTCCCAGCACCATTTGTTAAAGAGACTGTCTTTTTTCCATTGGATGTTCTTTCCTGCTTTGTCAAAAATGAGTTGGCCATACGTTTGTGGGTCTAGTTCTGGGGTTTCTATTCGATTCCATTGGTCTATGTGTCTGTTTTTATGCCAATACCATGCTGTCTTGATGATGACAACTTTGTAGTAGAGGCTAAAGTCTGGGATTGTGATGCCTCCTGCTTTGGTCTTCTTCTTCAAAATTACTTTGGCTATTCGGGGCCTTTTGTGGTTCCATATGAATTTTAGGATTGCTTGTTCTAGTTTCGAGAAGAATGCTGGTGCAATTTTGATTGGGATTGCATTGAATGTGTAGATAGCTTTGGGTAGTATTGACATTTTCACAATATTTATTCTTCCAATCCATGAGCAGGGAATGTCTTTCCATTTCTTTATATCTTCTTCAATTACCTGCATAAGCTTTCTATAGTTTTCAGCATACAGATCTTTTACATCTTTGGTTAGATTTATTCCTAGGTATTTTATGCTTCTTGGTGCAATTGTGAATGGGATCAGTTTCTTTATTTGTCTTTCTGTTGCTTCATTGTTAGTGTATAAGAATGCAACTGATTTCTGTACATTGATTTTGTATCCTGCAACTTTGCTGAATTCATGTATCAGTTCTAGCAGACTTTTGGTGGAGTCTATCGGATTTTCCATGTATAATATCATGTCATCTGCAAAAAGCGAAAGCTTGACTTCATCTTTGCCAATTTGGATGCCTTTGATTTCCTTTTGTTGTCTGATTGCTGATGCTAGAACTTCCAGCACTATATTAAACAGCAGCGGTGAGAGTGGGCATCCCTGTCGTGTTCCTGATCTCAGGGAAAAAGCTCTCAGTTTTTCCCCATTGAGGATGATGTTAGCTGTGGGCTTTTCATAAATGGCTTTTATGATCTTTAAGTATGTTCCTTCTATCCCGACTTTCTCAAGGGTTTTTATTAAGAAAGGGTGCTGGATTTTGTCAAAGGCCTTTTCTGCATCGATTGACAGGATCATATGGTTCTTCTCTTTTTTTTTGTTAATGTGATGTATCACGTTGATCGATTTGCGAATGTTGAACCAGCCCTGCATCCCAGGAATGAATCCCACTTGATCATGGTGAATAATTCTTTTTATATGCTGTTGAATTCGATTTGCTAGTATCTTATTGAGAATTTTTGCATCCATATTCATCAGGGATATTGGCCTGTAGTTCTCTTTTTTTACTGGGTCTCTGTCTGGTTTAGGAATCAAAGTAATACTGGCTTCATAGAATGAGTCTGGAAGTTTTCCTTCCCTTTCTATTTCTTGGAATAGCTTGAGAAGGATAGGTATTATCTCTGCTTTAAACGTCTGGTAGAACTCCCCTGGGAAGCCATCTGGTCCTGGACTCTTATTTGTTGGGAGATTTTTGATAACCGATTCAATTTCTTCGCTGGTTATGGGTCTGTTCAAGCTTTCTATTTCCTCCTGATTGAGTTTTGGAAGAGTGTGGGTGTTTAGGAATTTGTCCATTTCTTCCAGGTTGTCCAATTTGTTGGCATATAATTTTTCATAGTATTCCCTGATAATTGTTTGTATCTCTGAGGGATTGGTTGTAATAATTCCATTTTCATTCATGATTTTATCTATTTGGGTCATCTCCCTTTTCTTTTTGAGAAGCCTGGCTAGAGGTTTGTCAATTTTGTTTATTTTTTCAAAAAACCAACTCTTGGTTTCGTTGATCTGCTCTACAGTTTTTTTAGATTCTATATTGTTTATTTCTGCTCTGATCTTTATGATTTCTCTTCTTCTGCTGGGTTTAGGCTGCCTTTGCTGTTCTGCTTCTATTTCCTTTAGGTGTGCTGTTAGATTTTGTATTTGGGATTTTTCTTGTTTCTTGAGATAGGCCTGGATTGCAATGTATTTTCCTCTCAGGACTGCCTTCGCTGCGTCCCAAAGCGTTTGGATTGTTGTATTTTCATTTTCGTTTGTTTCCATATATTTTTTAATTTCTTCTCTAATTGCCTGGTTGACCCACTCATTCGTGAGTAGGGTGTTCTTTAACCTCCATGCTTTTGGAGGTTTTCCAGACTTTTTCCTGTGGTTGATTTCAAGCTTCATAGCATTGTGGTCTGAAAGTATGCATGGTATAATTTCAATTCTTGTAAACTTATGAAGGGCTGTTTTGTGACCCAGTATATGATCTATCTTGGAGAATGTTCCATGTGCACTCGAGAAGAAAGTATATTCTGTTGCTTTGGGATGCAGAGTTCTAAATATATCTGTCAAGTCCATCTGATCCAATGTATCATTCAGGGCCCTTGTTTCTTTATTGACTGTGTGTCTAGATGATCTATCCATTTCTGTAAGTGGTGTGTTAAAGTCCCCTGCAATGACCACATTCTTATCAATAAGGTTGCTTATGTTTATGAGTAACTGTTTTATATATCTGGGGGCTCCGGTATTTGGCGCATAGACATTTATAATTGTTAGCTCTTCCTGATGGATAGACCCTGTAATTATTATATAATGCCCTTCTTCATCTCTTGTTACAGCCTTTAATTTAAAGTCTAGTTTGTCTGATATAAGTATGGCTACTCCAGCTTTCTTTTGGCTTCCAGTAGCATGATAAATAGTTCTCCATCCCCTCACTCTCAATCTAAAGGTGTCCTCAGATCTAAAATGAGTCTCTTGTAGACAGCAAATAGATGGGTCTTGTTTTTTTATCCATTCTGATACCCTATGTCTTTTGGTTGGCGCATTTAATCCATTTACATTCAGTGTTATTATAGAAAGATACGGGTTTAGAGTCATTGTGATGTCTGTATGTTTTATGCTTGTAGTGATGTCTCTGGTACTTTGTCTCACAGGATCCCCCTTAGGATCTCTTGTAGGGCTGGTTTCGTGGTGACAAATTCCTTCAGTTTTTGCTTGTTTGGGAAGACCTTTATCTCTCCTTCTATTCTAAATGACAGACTTGCTGGATAAAGGATTCTCGGCTGCATATTTTTTCTGTTTAGCAAACTGAAGATATCATGCCAAGCCTTTCTGGCCTGCCAAGTTTCAAAGGAGAGATCAGTCACGAGTCTTATAGGTCTCCCTTTATATGTGAGGGCACGTTTATCCCTTGCTGCTTTCAGAATTTTCTCTTTATCCTTGTATTTTGCCAGTTTCACTATGATATGTCGTGCAGAAGATCGATTCAAGTTACGTCTGAAGGGAGTTCTCTGTGCCTCTTGGATTTCAATGCCTTTTTCCTTCCCCAGTTCAGGGAAGTTCTCAGCTATAATTTCTTCAAGTACCCCTTCAGCACCTTTCCCTCTCTCTTCCTCCTCTGGGATACCAATTATGCGTATATTATTTCTTTTTAGTGTATCACTTAGTTCTCTAATTTTCCCCTCATACTCCTGGATTTTTTTATCTCTCTTTCTTTCAGCTTCCTCTTTCTCCATAACTTTATCTTCTAGTTCACCTATTCTCTCCTCTGCCTCTTCAATCCGAGCCGTCGTGGTTTCCATTTTGTTTTGCATTTCGTTTAAAGCGTTTTTCAGCTCCTCGTGACTGTGCCTTAGTCCCTTGATCTCTGTAGCAAGAGATTCTCTGCTGTCCTGTATACTGTTTTCAAGCCCAGCGATTAATTTTATGACTATTATTCTAAATTCACTTTCTGTTATATTATTTAAATCCTTTTTGATCAGTTCATTAGCTGTTGTTATTTCCTGGAGATTCTTCTGAGGGGAATTCTTCCGTTTGGTCATTTTGGACAGTCCCTGGAGTGGTGAGGACCCGCAGGGCACTTCCCCTGTGCTGTGGTGTATAACTGGAGTTGGTGGGCGGGGCCGCAGTCCGACCTGATGTCTGCCCCCAGCCCACCGCTGGGGCCACAGTCAGACTGGTGTGTGCCTTCTCTTCCCCTCTCCTAGGGGCGGGATTCACTGTGGGGTGGTGTGGCCCGTCTGGTCTACTTGCACACTGCCAGGCTTGTGGTGCTGGGGAGCTGGCGTATTAGCTGGGGTGGGTAGGCAAGGTGCACGGGGGCGGGAGGGGCAGGCTTAGCTCGCTTCTCCTTAGGTGATCCACTTCAGGAGGGGCCCTGTGGCAGCGGGAGGGAGTCAGATCCGCTGCCGGAGGTTTGGCTCCGCAGAAGCACAGAGTTGGGTGTTTGCGCGGAGCGAGCAAGTTCCCTGGCAGGAACTGGTTCTCTTTGGGATTTTGGCTGGGGGATGGGCGGGGGAGATGGCGCTGGCGAGCGCCTTTGTTCCCCGCCAAGCTGAGCTCTGCCGTCCGGGGGCTCAGCAGCACTCCCTCCCTTTGTCCTCCAGCCTTCCCGCTTTCTGAGCAGAGCTGTTAACTTCTGACCTCCCAGACGCTAAGTCGCGCTTGCTGTCGGAACACAGTCCGTCCGGCCCCTCCGCTTTTGCCAGCCCGACTCGGGGGCTCTGCTTGGCCGGCGAGCCGCCCCTCCGCCCCGGCTCCCTCCCGCCAGTCCGTGGAGTGCGCACCGCCTCGCCGCCCTTCCTACCCTCTTCCGTGGGCCTCTCGTCTGCGCTTGGCTCCGGAGACTCCGTTCTGCTAATCCTCTGGCGGTTTTCTGGGTTCTTTAGGCAGGTGTAGGTGGAATCTAAGTGATCAGCAGGACGCGCGGTGAGCCCAGCGTCCTCCTACGCCGCCATCTTCCGGAACTCCCCGAGAACTATTTTTTAAAAATATACAGAGAAGTTTAAGTCACTTCTATTTGCTGTTCTTAACAGATATACTTAACCTTATTTCTACAATTGTGTTGCATACTTTTGATCATTTATGTGTTCTGACAATTTTTTTCTTTTTTTAATTTATAGATTCTACCATTATATTTTGACCTATTTTTGATTTTTTTCAGAGATTACTATTAAGGTTGTGTAGAATATATTTTAAGTTTAAAAGTAAATTAAGAACATTAAGAATGAAGCTATATCTTATCACTCTATCTTTTATAAAAAGAAAGTTTTTAATCCAGTCCTCCTCAGGATGAAGAATATTGATTAAAAAAAAATGAACTTAATTTTAGGGAACAGGAAATCTTTGTAGAAGAAGTGACATGTAAATAACAACTGATAGAATACAAATACGTGGCATTAAAGAGAAATATGTAACTATTTAGCAATTTTTATCAGTTAGGTAAAATTACTCATTCCATATGTTACTTTATGAGAATGATTGCTCTTCATTATTTTACTATTTAACCTTTGATTCAGAACCTGAGTGAATACTCAGAACAAAAATTTTTCCAGCAGCAGCTGGACATGTTTTTGGTAACAGGTGAAGGCATCTTTTTCTGGAGGAGAGAAGTAGGTATAGTTCCAGTAGACCTCTGGGGAGGGGCTCTGCACTATAGATATTGAAGAATTGTAGCATCTAGCATGTAAAATACAGGACACAAACCAATTGTGAATGGAGAACATTTTGTCTCAGCCATAGATATAAGTGCCATTATAGATCTTCTTTGTAATCTACATTTTTTATGATTCCATAAAAATATAAATATACCTCTGAAAGTATTGACTTTTTCTATGCTACCCAAAATGAAGCTGCCTTATATATAGCAAGGCCTAATAAATGGCTGTCGAATTGAGTGAATGCATGGATAAACACAGTTGTCAGATATGGCCCTGAAGAGGTGAAATGTTTAATTTAGTATGTATATTCACTTTCCATTTTGTTAATAAGAAACTACAGACTGGAGCTGCAAAATAACCTTTACTAATGAGAGTGACATTGCATGCACAAACAACTGAAACCTCTTTACCAGGCTTGTAAAGTGTTTTCATTTTACAACCAAATTTGATTTGTCCTGCCAAATTTACATTGCTCTGCTCATTATTATCAATAGCAGCCTCTTTCTTTTTTACCCATTTCCATTTAGATCATGGACTAAATTGTAAATTCTTCGGCCAAAGATTTTTTTTATTTGTAAAGTAATGATAGTGATAATTGCTATCAGTAAATGAGAATTTTGAAGTTTTTAAAGCTGGGGGCCAGATGCTAGGTCATGGTAATTTTAGTAAGGCCCGTGGGAATTTTAGACACTCTGCTTGGGAAACATCTTATTAGCTTTCTTTGGAGTTATCTTTTGAAATTATTACATTTGCTGTGAGCCTCTTGCCTTTCACATTTATTTTATACCTTCCCACAGGTTCATGCTGAGTATTCTTTTAGGCAGTGCATATGGAAATATACCACATAAGTGCTTTTGCCTAGTATTATAGCATCATGGTCAGAGGGGGTTTTCTTTTAGAATCTGCCATTTCACAGATGAGGATCAGATTAGAGAAGATGTTTCACACACTTGTTGGTGGTCTAATTCTGCTGACTTCTAGGCCAACATATCTCCAGATTCAAGGAACACAACTAACTCTTTGCTACAAATACTGTGTCCAACTCTCAGCCTTCGGGCTCATAATTTGTGGGCTGCCATTAGCACAGTTCCACCAACAGCTGGAACAGGATGATGGAGAACACCATGTTTGTGTTATAAAGAGTCCTGGTGCACCCCTGCTAGTTACAAAGGCACAGTCATCTTCCGAGGTTGAGTTTGAACTTCAACTAGAATCCAACTTTCAGGCCAGAGCCAATTCATTCAGAGCAAGAGATATATAAGGATTTTTAAGGATTTCTATGGACAGTTCTTCAACTGCATTGCATTCCTTCTTTAAGAAAAACCTTTGTGTGTGTGTGTGTGAGCATGTGTAGTTTATCATGTGACAAATTCTTAAGCTTACTGTTTACCCAAGAGAAAGAGTGTTAATTGACAAGAACATATATGTATGTTTCCTGTTTTTCTGAATGACAAATGATTAGCATTTTTCTGGGTGTGCTTTCTCACCTGGAAAATAATTCCCTTAAGGACAGGCATCAGGTAGGAGATACATGTTAGAAAAAAGAAAAATGAAGTCTCAAAATTTATTTTTCCACACAATTTAAATGGTAATTAAAAACACTTTCATCCAAATTGTAGGGGCCTAGGGGATCCCCAACACAATCTAAGGATGCGGAGTCAAATTAAACTTACATGTGTCTAAAACTTTATTATTCAAGTCATGAAAATAGATAGTTAATATGACTTGAGTAGAAAAATTGAATTTTTGACATGTCATTCACAACTTTAAAATGGTTATAATTTTTTGTATTTGTTTCATTTTGCTTTCAAAAGAAAAAAAATGAGAAATGCAATTAATATGGCTTAACTCTGCAGGATAAATATTATTATTTAATGATGTATAAAACAACAGTATTCTAGCAGCTTCATGCTGGGCAAAGAAATGAAAAAAAAAACAAATTTATGTTTGTGTAAGTATGCATTTAGGACATCTAGTTCTTTATTTTGAGCACAAGGACTCATTTAACTTTGTTCCTATCAAGTGAATATTTTGGGAGGCATTATGCATGTTACATATTTCTCAAAACTCTAAATGCCCTGCAGATAAATGCAAGACATAAGGACTGAGATCTAAACGTATCCTTTTACTGATGGACCATTTCCTTTGCCCACATCATTAATTCTACTAATACAAAGGATATGGCATAATTAATAATGATAGAGTTGGCAGGGCTGATTGAGCACCTGCTACAGCCAAATTACAGACAGAAGTCAGTGTAGCTGTATCTAGTCTGGATGATCATGACCTCCAGAATTAAATTCTGACATCTGAGCCAGGTATTGAAATCAAACTCTATTTCCAGTCTAATCTCTACTCTACCCTTCATAATGATGCTATCAGACAGCAAAATCATACATTTCTGTCTTGTTCATTCCTTTGAACTTTTTTTTGTGTTGTTCCTTCTACCTGGAATGTTCTTCCTGTGCAATTGCCTATCTGATTTGTACTTTGAAACAATTTTCCAACCTTTTTTTGTCCTGGTCAAAAATAATCTATTTATATCATTCTCGTGGCATTTATTTTCCACTTACATTATAGTTATTTTTGATTATGTTCTATCTTTTCCGTTAGATTGTAAATTTTGTGAAGGCATAAAACATGCTTTAATTAATCTTGTATTTTTTTCATATGACCTTGGAAAGTACCTTTTATAGGCATGCCGTAAATGTTTGTTAGAAAACACATAGTGCTTTTTTGGCAAACACTTGAGAGTGACCAGCAAACTCCTGATGAATTCCTCCCTCTTTACTACTTTTTGGTCTTGAATGCATCCTTAGATTGAGACCTTCTGTATCTTGAAAGCTTCTATACCTTAAAAAATAATAATAAAGGGCAAGAAGAAACATGTAGACACAATGGAGAGAAAAAAATGCCTTATGGGGGATATAGAGTATAGACACATTGGTAAAGTAGGGTTAATGGTAACTTGCCTCCTGGAACTTTTTTGGTATGTTGTAAGGATAATTATGATGGTTTTAAGATATTTAAGATTCAAGGCATCGGTTTAGTCTTTTGTAGCAACTGTGTATATTATTGTTCTTACTTAGGTGACCTTCCCTTTAGGTCAGAAATACTACAATTTTTATTCATGAACTGATTTATCACCAGTAGACAGGTAAACAACTGTAAACAATTTACTTTGTTTTAGGGTTTATTTTTTAAACTCAGAGTGGTGATGAACTGTAGTGGATAAGAAGACTAGATTCTCTAGATTTAAAGCTAATTATCACCGTAATGTAATTAAGCTGACTTTTGTTTCATATAGTAAAATGAGCCCCTACTTTGGGATGTTGTGTGGCTTAAATAAGATAGTATATGTAAAGCAGGTAGTGTTTCATTAGTACTCTTATTTTTATACTTCTTTCGTCAGTTCGGTGCAAGGGTACAGCTATCAATGATGATATTTATTAGGCTGGGAAAACAGCTTCCCACTATAATTTATTATGCAAGTTTCTTCTTTCCTTTTTCACAAGACTCAGGGAAAAGAACCTCCCTCAGAACTCTTTACTAATCCCAGAATATCTTATTATATTAATTGCCTTGCAGTTTGTGTATCAGAATACCTGACACACATATATTTTGGTTTTCAGTAAGCTATAAGCTTCCTATCCTTGTGCTTAGATGCCAGCAACAGGACTAACTCTGACTATTGAACAGCATAGTTTTTTAAAAAGGATATTGGGAGACTCCTAGAGAATAACCTCAAAACCTCAATGCTAAGTTTTTAGGAAAAAGGCTCCAAGCCATACAGCAGCCCAGCATGAGAAGAAAATGACTTGGTGGCCACTCTTGCCTCCAGGTACTGCAGGCTACACCCTGTGTTCTGCTCAGACCTTGAGCTTCCTGTGTCAGGATCTCCACCTTGCAACTGCTGCTGTCCCTGAGATGCTGCCCACTCACCAGCAGGTGGGACGCTTGTGCACAGCTGGATAACTCATGCTCGTGAGTGGGTGCAGGTCACGTGTCCGCACAAACAAGGCAGAGAAGGGAGTTCTCCCGGCTTCAGCCTCAGAGAGGTGGGATTCAGAAGATTGGAAAATTCCCTCAATGTTGGAATTGTGTTGAAAAGATGCAGAGCAGATAGAAAATACAAATTATCCAGTGTAATCTCCACCATTCTGTATGGCAGGTTATGGTTTAATAACCAACAATGCTAAGTTTTGGAGGCAGTTGTAAAATTTTAGATGAATGAAGTAGGTGCTTTGCATACATATTCTGTGGGCATTAATATATCCTTTGAACTCTTTTTATTACTGTCAAGATTTTAATATTATGGAACAGTCCTTTGTTATCTAACATCAAAGAATTAGGAAAGTTCAGTATTATTTTTCTCTTTTAGTCTTGACTGAAGTAATTACATACTGAAGTAATGTCTTGTGTGTCATTCTGTGTCAGTAGAATAAGTCCTCACTCTCTTATGGCTGCACAGCATTCCGACTCTATGGGTGTGAACTTTTTAAAGCAATTCCCTAAGGCTGGACATTTAGTTATTTCCAATCTATTGTTATTAAAAGCAACGCTATAATGAAAAGCCACATACATAGGTCTTTGGCACAAGTTACCTATAGGATAGATTCTCAAAAGCTGAGTTGCCAAGTCAGAATGTGTTTGATTTGATAACTCTTGCTAAATTGCCCCTCATAGAGGTTATACCAATTTGCACTTTCACCAGCTAGGCTTGAGAGTACCTTTTTATGCATATATTTAAAAAAATGTTTGGGGCGCTGGGGGTGCTCAGTCGGTTAAGCGTGTGACTTCGGTTCAGGTCATGATCTCATAGTTCATGGGTTCAAGCCCCATGTCAAGCTCTGTGCTGACAGCTCAGAGCCTAGAGCCTGGAGCCTGCTTGGGATTCTGTGTCTCCCTCTCTGTCTGCCCTCCCCACTTGCACTCTGTCTCTCTCTGTCTCTCAAAAATGGATAAAGATTTAAAAAATTTAAAAAAAAGTTTATTTATTTTGAGAGAGAAAGTGCGTGTGTGTGGTGGAGGGGCAAGAGAAATGGAGAAAGAATTCCAAGTGGGAGCAGTGCTCAGTGTGGAGTCTGGTTTGGGGCTCAATCTCACTAATCGTGAGACCATGACCTGAGCCAAAATCAATAGTAGGATGCTTAACTGATTGAGCCACCCGGGTGCCCATTTTTTATGCATATTTTTGACAGCACAGAGTGTTTTAAAACTTTTTGAGCTTTGCTAGCCAAAAAAGCTAAAACAAAGTACTATATCTTGATGAATTTTAATTTGCTTTTATCTGTAATGAATGGGATTGAGCAAGTTTTTGTGTTTGAGAATCATTGTATTTCTTTTTTTAAAATGTTTTGTTCATATAGTTCAATTATTTTTCTTTTGTAAGTCTGCCTTTTTCTTTGATTTATAGGGATTGTTTATAGTTTAGGGAAATTAGTCTTTATCTGACATCTAGGTTGCAAATATTTTTCCATTCTGGTCAAGGTCATCTGATTTTGCTTTTAGCAGTCTTTGGCAATTATCTTCTGACTTTACTTTTGGTAAAGTCAATAAAGAGATATTTGGTAAGAAAACTAAAAGAAAAAAATAGGTAGCCAAATTTGTCAATCTGACAAATAATATCTTCCGGCTTTTAGGTATCATATTAGGTAGATTTATTTATTTATTTTTTCCTGAGGACATATGTAGGAATTCAAGATTATTTGAGCACATGGGAAGATGTCTTGCCAATATATCTTACATCTTCTGTCTCTTTTGGAGGGGGGGTGAGGTGCAGAGGGAGAGAGATTCAGAAGCAGCCTCCCTGCTGTCAGCGCAGAGCCTCACATGGGTCTCTGTCTCACATCTGGGAGATCATGACCTGAGCAGAAATCAAGAGTTGGACACTTAACTGACTGAGCCACCCAGGTTCCCCATCTTCTGTCTTCTCTTTAAAGTTCTTCAATAGCTGTCCATTTGTCTTTTAGGATATAATGTAAATTTAGATTTATACCATGGGATACATGGTTCTTCATGGCAATTTCTTCATCTAGCACACCAACACACAGGCTTCATTGAGTTTGTTTTTTTTTTTTAATTCTTGTTTATTTTTGAGAGAGAGACAGAGTATGATTAGGGGAGGAGCAGAGAGAGAGGGGGACACAGAATCAGAAGCAGGCTCCAGCCTCTGAGCTGTCAGCACAGAGCCCGACATGGAGCCCGAACCCATGAACCATGAGATCATGACCTGAGCTGAAGTCACTCAACCGATTGAGCCACCCAGGCACCCCCTCAATGAGTTTTAAATGTTAAATCCAGCTTGATTTCTTGGGATAAATTTCACTTAGTAATGGTGTATAATCTTTTTAATATCATGCTGAATTTAGTTTGCTAGCATGTTGTTATGGATTTTTGTATCTATATTCATAAGAGATATTGGTCTGTAGTTTTCTTGTGATGTCTTTGGTTTTAGTATTAAGGTAATACTGGCTTCTTTGAATGAGTTAGTAAGTGTTCCTTCCTCTTCAGGGTTTTTGAAAAGTTTGTGAATGGTTGTTATTAATTCTTCTTTAAAGGTTTGGTAGACTTTACCAATAAAGCCATCGGGGACTAGACATTTTTTGTAGGTAGGGTTTTGAGCTCTAATTCAATCTTTTTACCTGTTATTAATCTCTCAGATTTCTGTCTCACCCTGAGTCAGTTTTGGTAGTTTGTGTCTTCCTAGGAATTTATTTGTCAAATCTAAGTGTTCTAATTTTTTGGCATACCTTTTGTTCATAGGGACTAGACATTGGTTCACATGTCATAGACTATTAACATTCTTACTATTAGTAGATTTTCTTGAATATATGTTTCTTCATTTTTCTCTTAAGAAAATTGCAGAGGATTAAATTTCTTAGAAAATAATTTTCACCAGTTACACTTGTTTTGCTGGGGAGTAGGTTTGTAGGCCTCTGTAGGCCACCGTTTCTAGAAGTGAAATTTATCCCTAGTGCTTGCCACTGAGCTTGCCAAAAAGCAGGTATCTGACAAATATTTACTGAATGGATTTTCAGTAGATGTTTTTCCTTGGTGTATTTTCAAGAAAGAGATAACAAAGATTTCACCTGTGGAATCAATTTGCCATTTTCTCCTCCTTGTAGGGTACTTCGGGCTAAGAGCACAGGGGAAATGCAACTGCTCTCTACTATATTACCCACTAGGGTTGGACCAGTTTCCTTATCTAGTCTTTTACTATGATGAACCTGGCAAACCATATGCGTGTTGTGACCCTTCCTGTTACAAAGCAGACTGGGAGATATCTTTGTTCTCTTCCTTCTAGGTTCATATCCAAAGTTTGGACTTTCCTTCCAGTCTTTGGTTTTAACACTCTTGTGGAAAGAAGCACAATGGTCAAATGAATCCAAGGAAACAGCTTTCCTCCCCATAGACTGCAGTAGATAGGTCACATTACTGAGTCCTTCCCAGTGAACTTCCTAGTTGGGATTTAAGGTATCAGTCACATTCTTTTTGTTATGGGCTTAGAACTAGTGAAAACAGTAGACACAGAGCCTGAAATATCAACTGGATTTATAACTACAATTGGCCCAGATGCCCTGGCTGCACACTCAACCAATTAAATCAGAATCTCTGGGTGGGGCTCAGTTGTTCTAGGTGTTTAAGCTCTGCTGCTGATTCTCGTATTAAGCCAATGCTAAAAAAGTGGGAGGTCCAAGAACCAAAGGCATCAGTACCACCTGAGACCTTGTTAATGTGTAGAATCACCACGTGCAGCTTCTCGGTATTCCCAGGTCATTCATTTTCATGTTAACATTTCGGAAGCACCCCAGAACACTACTTCTTAAACTTTAGCTCTTAAAAGATCCCCTAGAGAGCGTTTGAAAACAGCAGTTCCTGGGCCCCAACTCCAGGGTTTCAGATTCAGTCTGCCTGGAATGAAGCCAGGCAATTTGCATTTCTAACAGATTCACGGGTGTTGCCACTGCTGCTGGTACATCGACCACACGTTGTAAATTGGTTTCGTAGGCCCAAGTGTTCTTACTACTGAAGAACGTGAGGGGGAGGAGCATTTGCACCTTCTATAGCTCAAAGGTGAAGAGGCAGTCCAGGCCGTGGGTGTCTAGGGATTCTTCTCCCCAGGACGCAGCTTGATAAGATCCTCTTATTTTGAGGACAAGAGGGAAGGGAGTGGAAAGAAGGTTTGAGGTGCTATCTGGGATACTTATGAAAGAGAAAATGCATATTTCCCTATGACAAGATAGGAACCTCCAGAAGAGACCAAGTGGTTCTCTTCTCTCTGCTCTAATCTTCCAGAGATGAGATCTCTCCAGAGACAGAGGAGGCCCAGTCCTATTTTTTATACCACACATATGGGATAAAATTTAAGGTGGAGAAAAAGACTCAAAGTGCCCAGAGAGAGGCAAGTCAGAAGAAATGGATTCAAGAGTGGTTCTTCAAGTGCCCATGCTTTCTCTGGCATCTGGTCTTCACGGCTGCTGAACCCGTGAGTAATGGCAGCATAACTGCTTATAGCCTGAGAATTTCCTAATATCAGATCTCCCTCTCCTCACAAGTGGCGTGAAGTGTGTGTGTATGTTTTGTGTGAGAGAGAACTACTGGGAGAAGCTTTGTCTTCCATAAACGTTAACGTGTAAAGTTAACATTGATGAACGGAGGCTCTAATAGGAAGATTGGACTGCTAATACTGAGTATAATGTACAGGACCTTTAACTGGTATAGCCATCTGATAGTTTTTTGCTAGTTTAAAGGCAGACAAACAATTAAGATGTCTTCTCTCAGTTTGAGAGTTTTCCACTCCTCCCCCCATATATCATGAGGCTCATTATGTTTTGCCATTAATGTTAATGGGCTTAATGTACACTGGGGCAGAATAAGCCCCAGACTTCGCAAGCTGAAAGTGGTTATGAAATCAATGTTTAGAAATCATAAAACACCTACTTGTCATGGGGCATTTGACAAATTTTCTTAAATTCCCTAAAGATATTCACTTACGTGCTTTATTACTTCAAGCCAATGATCCTGAGGTCTCATAGGCACAGGGAAAGAAAAGAGCTGATATACATGCTTTTTTTTTTTTTTTTAAATGTAAGTAGTTTGTTTTTCCATTTGAGGTCCAAGTTTAAAACAGGTGTTTTTGTAGTACAAGCTCACCTGTTTTCCATCAACTTTTACTTGTGGGTTTTAATTAGAAATGTGACTAAAAGCTGACTGAAATAAATATATTAGCTGTAGCACAGGAAACTCCATAGCACTTTAACCCAAGAAACTGGCAGAACCTTAATGTAGCTAATAAGAAAAATGGCAAATGGAGAAGCTTGGTGTGACAAATAAAAGCGTTAAAAAACTGTCAGATAATATACATAAAAGAATGAGGTAAAGGGCTAAAAGTAGGCAGGGGGAGGGTGTGACCAACATTTATTGATAATTTGTGTGAGCAGACTAGGACTGTGGAAAATTAACAATAAGGGAAGTCGAAGAGGTACAAATGGAAATTGAAAGGGATTGAGGTGGGGGATATAGAATGTAGCAGAGAATGGAACAGGATACTGAGATACATATATAAAATTCATAACAGAAATTAGGCCAAGTCTTAGTATAATACAGTGTTACTGCCTTATCTACAAGAATAAACAAGCTACGTGGTGGTATGTAATGTAATAGTTCTCCTGATTAGAATACACAAACATATATGTACAATGTGGTGAAAAACTTGAAAGCTGAGTTGGTGGGCATATTTGTCTTTAAATATTTTAAAAGCTGCCATAGGGAAGAAGAATTGGGTTTATTCGCCACAGAGCTAGTGCCAAAGGGAGTGAATATAGAGGTAATTTCCTTCAGAATAAAAAACAAACAAAAAAACCCTTCTAACCAATTAAAGCAGGTCTTTCAGGCAGGTCGACTGGGGCAGATTTCCAACTTTAGTATTTACCTGCCTTGCCATCACAGTCAATTTAACGCATTTGGGAGTTTTTTGTTTTAGAAATGAAATAATAATTACCTTACAGGGCTAATGTGTGATTCGAATGAAACAGCATATGTAAAGTGTCTGGTACAGAGTTTGAAAATAATTCGATTTCTCAAATGAAGTACTCTGAAAATATATCTCATTTGAATACATTGCTTTTTCAGATTCTTCTGTTTTCCCTTAAATATCAGATGAATTGAGTCCCCTGACCCGTAATAGCCTGAACTTCCCTAATGCAGCACTTTAAACAATAATTGGTTACTTAGAGTAATATTTTGATAGTTTGTAAGCCCCGTGAAGAAAGCGACAAGGTTTGTCCTAGCAACTCTGGCATCCCTAGGATCTAGCACACCACTGGGCATTTAGTAGATTCTCAATAAATACTAGGGGGAATTGAGGAATGTTGAATTCCTGTCCATCCCAATCCAACTTCCTTTTTTTCCCATTCTTTTGTATGCCTTGACTACTTAGTTTCCTAGTGTTGTAGCTCTAGGTGTGTGTGGTGCAACTACCTTCAGTTCAGTGCATCAGTAAGCACTTACCACATTTAAGTACATATTTGGACTTACGCCTTCCTATTATCGCCATGCCATCATTCCAGCTTACATAGATCATTTGTATTTTACATCTAGAAGACTGAAATAGCCACCTGGCTTCTTACTTGCCTCCAGCATCAGTTCATTTATCAGCTATTATTTATCACTATTATGTCTATAGCTGCTAAAGCTTCCTCAAATGCAAATCTTGTCATGCATTTTGTAATGATAAAAATATCTGCTTCTCCCTGGTCTTCTGTGATGAACCCATCTCCTCACTGGATAATACTACCAAAACAAGTCATATATTAGAAGAAAATATTTTAGTTATAGCAAGAAGGAATAGACTGGATTAACTCGGTGAATCATGGAAGATACTTGGAAAAATGGGGTAAAAACCCTCTTAAACTAGTATTGTGAGTGCCACAAAAGTGAGGCAAGGTAAGCAAGAACAGCAGTAGGAATCTCCTTGAATGGAAAGGGTTTGACTGAGTGTGACTTTTGTTGATACTACTCCCGGGTGTTTAAGGGTCTCCCTTTCTTGGTAATGATATTATGAGAAGTCACATGTAAATAAGTGGGGGCAGAGAACCATGTGGTTCAATACTTCTGAGTAAGTTCTGGGGAAGTGTTTGGAAGCTGTTGGACAAATTGTGACATCATGAGGACATAAACTGGTGACTGTAGTGAGCCTGTGAATCAACTGCAGGGGCACTACAGACAACTAGTCTTTCCTGCTGTTGTAATCTTACCATAAATGTACTGGATGGATATGCATTCATGTTGCCTCACATGTGCTAAAGGGTGTATTTCTGCAGCAGAGAAAACTCCTGTGTGTAACTGACTCCACTGTTGCCCTTTATATATTTGCTTATGCCTGTGTGCCTTCACATACTCCTCTGCAGGCCCCAAACTTTACCTCCCCTTTTCTAACAAATAAACCTTATTTCCAGTGACTCAGAAAGCAGACACTTCCAGGGAATCCTTCCTGATTAGCTTCTCCTGACATTTCATGCTTTTTCCCCAGAAGTTTGTGCCATTTTGCCTTTTGCAATGTGTGTTTGCTAATCTGTCTTTTTGGACTCTTGCTTTATGTGCTTCATGCCTTGTAATCTAGATGTCCCCTTCTCAAGCATGGGGGCTTTTCTTTTGATTCCCTCATGGCACGAAACAGAGTGGTTGGATCACATTTCTGTCTTCTTGTAAATGTTGACTTGTTTGGGTTATACTTGTTGGAAAAGCTACTTTCACCTTTCTGGGGTGTGTAACTTCAGTGAGTATGCTATATTGACACTTGGAAAACAAGTCCTGGAATAATAAACTGTTGTGCTGGAAGGAGTCCTGTATACTTCAAGCCAAGATGCTTGTTTTCCATTAGAGAAGAGTCAGAGCAAGAGAGATGATGTGCTTGCTCAAGGTCATTCAGAATAGAAACTTGACCAGGGGATCCAGAAACTCAGTTGGGTCTCTCTGTTACAGAGTGCTCTTTCACTGATAAGGTTCAGGTGCAGCTACGTTGGCTGACAATTAACTTAGCTGGGTTGAATCTGCGCATGTTCCATAGTCAGTGGTAGGTGATAAAAGAGGAGATAGAATTTGACCAGTATAGGCTGAAAAGAAGATGACGTAGCTATTTAAAAATGTTTAATTTCATAAAACCCAGTAGATCAAAGTAATTATAGAGCAATAAAAGGTGACCTGAAGCCTCAGATGGACCTGAGGAAGAGATAAGGCTAGACTCCTTAGAATAGCCACGGTTTTTCCTGTAAAGCATTTTCTGATTTTGTCTAGTTTTTTCAAATCAGCTGGATTGCAAACAAAGCCATGTTAATATAGCAAAGATGCAGTTTACTCATGAATACATTTTTCCTTACATGAGGAAAAACATTCATTTTTAAATAACACCAATGTTGCCCAACTAAAAATTTTAAATTGTATACTTAGGTGTGTCAATTATCCTTACAGCATATTGAGAACTAACTATTGAGAACTTCAATCAACATTTATATATTTATTCTTTAATAATTGAGCTTTTCCCCCACTTTAGAATACACACTGCAACACTATGAGGTGAAGAAAACGTGTTAAGAAATTTTGCTGCCAACACTATTATAAATTTTCTAGACATAAGAACTTCTTAAAAGACCTTCAAAATTCAGAGTGATTCCAGATGGAAGTAGGGTCACAGTATGAGTATTACATTTCATTTGCGGGCAGCCGGTCTGAGAAATGGTGGGAAGATTTTTCTTTATCAAGAGTTACTAATGCACAGAAAAAAAATCAATATTTTGGAGAAAATCATAAAACTTTTCAATTCTCTACTTTTATGGGCTTAAACTATTAGGTAAATACAACAACAAATAACAACTTCAATTTTATACAATGGCTATTTAATGAAGGAAAATAAAGTAGTAGGGAGAAAGGAAAAAAATGTACTTGGAACAGGGGAGAAGAGCTGAAAAGCAACAGAAGTTAGAAATACCAACTGAAGTGGAGAAACAGAGGCAGAAGTTTAGAGACACACAGAGGTGGAGGTGAATCTTTAGGGAATAAATAAAATCCAGTCTGCATAGTTTTACTTCTTCTTTTTTTTTAAACTTTTCTAGAATCCATTTTACGGAGAATAGATCTATATTTCAAATTCATGAAAAACTATATTTCAGCTTTCAGTTTTCCTAGTGTTGCTAGTAGTACTATCTGTGGGGAATGGACCCTCTTATAATGAAGAAAATCAGAATATGGCTTTTTTTTTTTTTAATTCTTTTCAGGATCCTTCACTTTCTTAAGGATTCTTAAAATAATCTTCTATAGTTCTGTTTTGTTGGGGGAGTATGTGGAAAACAACGACATTGATGTTGATGTGACCACTGGGCATGTGTTGTAAGGGTCAGATGAATGAAGGCAGAGGTCCCAGCTAGTCTGTGAACTTAGATCTTCCTTCCCAGGTTCAGTGCTGAACTCCAGGTCAGTGAGGGGGCGGCCTCTGTTTGACTTTGTGCCTTGAGGGAAGTCACTGGTCTCAGTTTTGATGAATGTGAGTGTTCTACCTTTGCCTTTAATGAAGCTGTGGAAAACCGAGTGAATTAACAGAGGTAAATACTTAGAATTCTTAGGAAGGAAGACAAGCTAAAATAGGCTGTAGATAGTAATGTAGTAATAGTTTCCTTTTGTCCTGTGTAAATTCCTATTTCCTTTTTCCATCCTAAACGATCCAGGAAAATGTTTACTCTGCATAATCACTTCTACTTTGTCTCTCTATAATTTATTATATATATATATATATTTTAATATATATATATATATATATTTTTTAAACTTGTATTTGTAAATGTATTAAAAATATATACTATATGTATGTGTTTATCACATTTTTGTTTTTATTTTGTTTTGTTTTTGAGAGAGCAAACTTTCTATCGGCCTAGTCTTCTCTGGGATGATCTTATTCTTTGTTTGAAAGAACCGGCAGTGCATCAACAAGGAATTGGTGAAGAAATGATGCATTATTTTAAGCAGGCGGGGGATTTAATACGAGGAATTAGAGGTTAATTAACAAAAAGTGGATGCTTGGTTCCAGGAATGACTCCCACCCAGAATGAAAGAGAACAGACTCCATGGGAGAGCTTGTAACTTCAAGACTCCAACTAGTATTGTGGTTTCAAAACACTCCTGTAGCTATAGTCAAGCGGTCGGAGGCCGGAGTTGATAGATACTGAGGTTGCTGTCATTGCTTCTAATCTCCTGTGATGGTGAAGGGATACTAAGGAACCAGCAAACAGCAAACATTTCCAAGACTTTCCTTCCCAGGAGAAAGAGCTGAAGTGGAAGTCCAAGGACTCTTATCTCACTTCCACCTTCTAAAACTCTATGTCCTAATTTTATACTGCATGAACTCTACTATGTAAACTTCCAGACAGAGGGAATGAAAGGGGGAACACTAATTCACATTATCACAGAGATGCCATTAGATGGCCTGATGAAGGAGTGCTGGTCACATCTTTATTTTACTCTCCATCCTCTCCAGTGATACTCTGATGTGTGGGTCCAGAAGGTTGCTTTGGAGTTGGTGAACTTCATTTTTGATTCCTTGAAATAAAGGGGCATAGCTCTTAAAAAAGAATGAAATAGGTACTCCATATTAGCCCTAATTTGTAACCCTTATTTTAGATCTCTTACCAAATAATACTGGCTTTCTAGCCCAAACACTGGTGAAGGAAGAAAAAAATGATTAGAGAATTACATATTAATTACACTTACTCCTGTGAGTTTGAGTAATTATTTATTAGTGAATAAAGTTGTAAATTTTAGAGTAGACAAGTTTTCTGGTGGTGCAGGTTGAGTAGAACTCACATGCTAACATGTAACTTCTCTCCTTTCACCGATACCCTAGGATAAACGTATCATCTGGAAAGACAATCTCATATGAATACAGTAAAACCTTGGTTTGCAAGCATAATTTGTTCCAGAAACATGCTTGTAATCAGAAGCACTTATGTATCAAAGTGAATTTCCACAACCATTGGCTCAGTGGTGATCATGTGATGTTCGGCATCATGTACTAGTATTGCAAGACATTGCTCATTTATCAAATTAAAATTCATTAGAAATGTTTGCTTGAGGGGCGCCTGGGTGGCGCAGTCGGTTAAGCGTCCGACTTCAGCCAGGTCACGATCTCACAGTCCGTGAGTTCGAGCCCCGCGTCAGGCTCTGGGCTGATGCTCGGAGCCTGGAGCCTGCTTCCGGTTCTGTGTCTCCCTCTCTCTCTGCCCCTCCCCCGTTCATGCTCTGTCTCTCTCTGTCCCAAAAATAAATAAAAAAACGTTGAAAAAAAAAATGTTTGCTTGAGGAACACTCGCAGAACGAGTTACAATCCACGGTTTTACTGTACTTTGCAAATTAATGCAGATGAAATGTAGTTTTTAAAATGTTTCTAGCAAAGCAACTTCATAGTTTACCTGAAAATGACTTTCTCTGATGGCCTCCTGAAGGCTGGAAACCGTGCCTAGAAGAGTTGGTATTAAGTTTGGATCAAGGGAGCCCTAATGTGCTCATGATAAAGAACAACAATGTCGAGGGAAGATAACATTGTCTGGGAGGGCCACTAATAACTGCCATTTAGAACTTTTTAACTTATTTTTGGTGGGTGATAGTGTTTCTGGTGATACTTTCAGTATAAGGATTTTTCCTTAGGGCGTAAAAAAAATTGCATCTTGGGTTATACTAAATTGATAATTGTTAAAAGCATTTCTGTGTATTTTAATCCCTGTTCCTTTTTTTGGCTTCCCAGATAGGAATCTCTGAAAATTAATGATGGTTTACCTAATTCGTTAGACTGCTTTCTGAATAAGACCATTAAAATGAAGGAAATCCTGATATAAATATGATTCTTTAAGCCATATTGCCAGCTTTCCAGCAAATGCATTCTGTAGTTAATATTAAAACAGTTTATCCATGGCATCCTCTCCAGTTATGTTCTCCTTAATAATATACCTTAGCCACTCTTTGACCATCTCTCTGCATCTATCCACTGTAATGGAGATAAATAGACAATCACTCTTGAACAGTCAATGATTCTTTTACTGAAGCATTTGCCCTGTGTGCCTCCAATGTCCCATTATTGGGTAGAATAGATGTTCTCACATAGCAGTTATCCAAGTTGTGATTTTGTTTCCTTATAATCATTTGCAATTGTGTTTGAAATAAGCCATAATGTAATTTTCTCAATTTAATATGAGCTATTTTTAACAGTGCAAAAGCCTTGATTGCAATTTTTTTTTCATTTTATCCCCAAGTATGAGATGGGCATCCATGTTTAATCATATCTACAGATTACTCCAATGAATAAAAATGTGTTACATTATCTTTAAATGAATGAATGTCAATATGTTCCAAGGTAACCAAAGTAATTGCATGTTGATAACAGTCATTGTAAGTCATGGTCTCTAGGAGAAAATGCACTTGAATTTTTTAATAAGGTGCAGTATTATAGTCTATTTTAAGATGAGAGTTTTCTGTTTCATATACAGACTATAATATTACTCTAATATAGCTGACAGACCCCACAAATAGATAAAATGCAAAATATAAAACTGAAAGTAACAAGATCTTGTAGTTCTTTGGAACTGGGATGGATGTTATGAGTACCTCAGAGCTAATATGAAGTTGCCATTATCTATGACAGACTCTACAAACTAGCATCCACTTTCCAGCTGAAGCAGATAACAGGAGGTAAGCCATTATCCTGCATTTTTGTAACAAGATATTTTCAGATTGTGTATGGAGGCTTATTGTAGTGTGCAAATGAATCTGGAAAATGCTCTAGGGAAAACGATGTCTCTTTTACTAAAAACAATAAAAACATGGAATGGATGGGGAAATGTCAGAATGCTCATTTTCTATCAGAATTTTTTATCAAATTGCTGAATTGTTATTTGGACCACCATGTCCCACAACTCCAGCCACTCAAACTATCCATTGCAAACTATATATGATTAATGCTCCCTCTACTTGTGCTGTGCACAACTATTGGGCACCCATGGTAGTCCTGGATGTCATAATATCATCTCTAATATTTTTAAGGATGAGCAAGTGCTGAGAAGATACTTAGTTGAGATGGTTTAGAATGGGTCTCAGCTTTCATTAAGTCAATGAATGACTACCATTTTTTTCTTTGCCATAATCTTTTCAAACTCTAGCATCTTATTATAATTGAGTGTACTAATCTTTTTTTTAATGTTTATTTTTGAGAGACACACACACACACAGCATGAGCAGGGCATGGGTCAGAGACAGAATCTGAAGCAGACTAAAGGCTCTGAGCTGTCAGCACGGAACCCGATGCGAGGCTCGAACTCAGAAACCATGAGATCATGACCTGAGCCAAAGTTGGACACTTAACCGACTGAGCCACCCAGGAGTCCCTTGAGTGTACTGATCTTAAATATGAGACCTAAATGTTAACCTCAGTCTCGCTATTAGCCAGGTGATAGTAGACAGATTATTACCCCTCTGGACCTTACTAATTTCCTCTGTAAAATAGAGGATTTGTACTCCATTAGGGGTTTACAAACCTTCTATTCTTACCAGTGGAACTCCTAAGGCTTAGCTGGACTCAGTTGAAAAACAATTTGATTGCCTGATTCATTTTCTTTTGGGTAAGTTCTAATACTTGGGAGGAAACTTGAAACCTGTTTTTTCTTGGTAACTATGGAAAAGATTCAATTGTTGAAATGCCAAAGTGGTTTTTTCCTTCATAATCAGATTATATTTGAAGTACTATCTCCTACCTATCTTGTGCTTACTCTCAGGATATATATTTAGATGCCATATCCTAAGAATTTTGAAGAACTCCAATTACTCTTTCAAAGAGACTGTGGAGTCAGATTTATTTTAAACTGAGTTTTGGCTATTGCTAGATGTGAATCCTGAGTGAGGTTCATCACCTCTCAATTTTCTGTATTTTTAAATATTGATAACATTATTCATCTCCTAGCACTTTTGGAAGGATTAAAATACTACATGCAAAATGCTAGCAGAATTCTTGGCACAAAGAAAACCATAGTTATATGGTCCTCCTATGTAAAAACTCTGTAGAGAGAATTTTCCCACTCAGATAAAGGATCATGAAAGAAAGGAACTCATTTTGTATTTTTTTGAGCAAGAGCCACAGCTGCTTAGGAAGCCTACATCAGCTTTGTTTCCTTAGGTTGGAGTTTTCCAGAAATAGCACTTCCTTGGACCAGCATCTTAGTAGAGTAGCCATGTAGGAAAAAGGAGGCTTCAAGGGATGAAGTGAAGGGAAATGAAAACATTGAATGCTTTTTATTTTATTAATGATTGTGTATTTTTGAGAGGGGGAGGGAGGAGGAGGGAGGGGGAGATGGGGAGAGAACGAAAATCTGAAGCAGGCTCCAGGCTCTGAACTGTCAGCACAGAGCCCCATGTGGGGCTTGAACTCATGGACCATGAGATCATGACCTGAGCTGAAGTTGGACACTTAACCGACTGAGCCACCCAGGTGCCCCTGGGGGAATCTTATCTTAACCTCTGGGCCATATCTTTACCAAATGGAAAATTCTTTTTTTTTTTTTTTTTTTTTTTTTTTTTATAAGTTTATTTATTCTGAGAGAGAGAAAGCACAAGTTGGGGGACGGTCAGTGATAGAGGATTGCACTGCCAGTGCAGAGCCCAATCAGTATGGGCTGAATTTGGACACTCAACTGACGGAGCCACCCAGACACCCCTTAAACATTTAAACTTAGTCTGTTCTAATTCCTTTCTCTTTCCATTAAATAGCGTGCAGGGAGGTGCGCGAGAGAGAAAGAAAGAAAGAATCCTAAGCAGGCTCCATGCTCAGTATGGAGTCCAATGCAGGGCTCTATCCCACAAACCTGGGACAATGACATGAGCTGAAATCAAGAGTCCATTGCTGAACCAACTGAGCCACCCAGACTCCCCCCTCTGACTTTCTATATTAAAATGTTTTAAAGCTTTAAGATTTGTGTTGAAATTTACTTGGAGAATTCAATGGAAGGTTATCTTATTACCACATTCTATAATTAAATTTATTCCTGTAATAATTGTTTGAAAGCAGTGTTACTTAAAGTTCAAGTTGATTTTTAACGTCTTAGCCGTTGTAGTGCTGGTGTGATATATAGTGCTGGTGATAGGAGTGTTGATAGCATCATTGACTTTTTCTGTGTGCGTGTGTGTGGTGTTTTTATACTTAGACTGGTGGGAAAGAGTGGGTGCCCTGCACAGATTCTTCAGCGTATGTATGTAAAGTTTGCCTGTGTGGAGAAGGGCTAAATTATCCTATATAAAGATGTCAGTGGATTTGATGGGTCAAAATCTTTTTCGTAACAGAGCAAATAAAGTAATTCTGATGTCAGAGTAGCCAAAAACTTTGAGGAACAAGCATGTCTAAGTAAATATCCAATTTAAGATTTCTCAGATGTTTCCCAAAAGTAAAATTCCTTTGCCCCAAACTTTCAGTAGTCTGCAATTTAGGAAAGGCCACTTTGAGTAACTTCTTGGTGTATGAGCGGAGATGGGTATAAAGAAACTACGATATGTATCTGAGTCAATGAAGAACAGAAAGAAAAGTATATCTGTGGATGGTGGTGTGAGTGAGATTCAAAGTTCAGTGAAATGACTGGCTACCTATGGGGGCAGTGGTTCTCAGTTATGGCTGAATTGGGAAGCTTAAACAGTTACTGATGACTTTATCCAACCTTGAAATGTTATGATGATTTCATCCTACCCGCAGATATGTGATGTATTTAGCGTTGCTGTAAAAATTTTCATAAAGCTTCCTAAATTATTCTCATTTGCAACAAATTTGAGCATCACTGCTCCTGTCTATAGTAAAGATCTCCATCCTGGCTACTCATTAGAATCACCTGGGAGTAGCATATGCCAGTACTCCCAGATATACCATACTCCCAGATATACTTTGGGATGGAGGCAGTGTACCACATACTCTGAGAGCTTCCCAGGTGATTCTCACGTACAACCAGAGTCAGATGGTATTCCAAGAACTTTGGAATGGTTCTGTCTGCTAATCTGTGGAAACAGTGCCCCAATGAATACAGGATGCTGAGGTTGGTATGAGGGACAGAGATGGTCATGGGGCCCTTTATGGAAAGATAAAACCTTTACTTCACTCCGGTTAGAGGATTAGAACTCTGATATCTACAAACTAATGGATGCTTACAAAGCAACAAAGAAATAGTAGGTGAATAGTGGTCCCTCTTCTGGATTCATGGGTACTCCGAGCCCAGGATTGCATTCAGAGTTGCAACTAATTGTATGGAAATGAGCCTTAGGAAGAAATTCCCATAGTTCAGTGATACTGGATTGCCAGGTTTGACAAATAAAAACACAAGATACTCGGTTAAATTAGAATGTCAGATAAATAGCCAATACTTACTAGTATGAGTGTATCCATGCAACTGTGCATAACTCTAATAAATTTATCTGAATTTCAAATTTACTTCTGTGCCCCCTATTTTATTTTAGAGAATGAGTGGGGGAGAGGGGCAGAGGGAGGGAGAGAGAATCTTAAGTAGGCTCTACACTCAGAGCAGAGCCCGATGTGGAGCTGGAAATGAGTAGTCAGACACTGAACTGACTGAGCCACCCAGGTACCCTGTGCCCTCTATTTGATCAGGAAACCTTAGGGATAGACAGCTTTTGTTTAAAGACTTCTGACTCAGAGCTTTTAGAAAGTACCTTCTATATGCAGGAAAACTTGGTAAATCCTGTTGAGCCTAATTGCCTAAGATCCCCCCCACCCCCCAAACCCAGCTTTTAGGAGTTTAGGATATAATAATTCAATAAAAAGGGAGAGAACATTTGTAAATAAGCAGTAAGCTTTCCCAAGTGCTCTGACCTGCTATTTAACTCAAAATTGCATTTCTAAGCTGCATGGCCCCATGTCCCAGTGGAAACAAAAGAGAGCACCAAAAATACAAAAATGTGATGAAAATAATTTTAAGGTCATTTTTAAATTTGATTTCTCAAATCCATAGTTGTTGCTTCCCTTGAATACATATTTCTCAAAGTTGTAGAAAAAGTATTTGGTATTCTTTAAAATGTAAAACAATTAGAATATTCACTCGCAGATTAATTCAGTGATGTTGTTAGGTTTATTGCTTTTTATTTCTTTCTTAGGACCTTTCATCTGAACTATGTAGAAATTCATAGCTTGAATAAAGGCATATGATTAATAAGCATAATAGCCTTTGAATAAAGGAGATTAACATGTTAAGGATTGAGTTTTGGATAGAAAAAAACCAAAAACCTCCAAAACACTGCTAAATTAGTTCTGAACTCTAACAGGAATATAATTGCAAAATTTGGAGCTAAAATTTGATTTAAATGTTACACTCAATGTATTTCTTAGGGTAATATTGAAATGATTGTCTTTAGAAAGTAAAATGAATATAGATAAAAAGCAAGGATTAAGATATGTTAATATCCGTTAATGATACTAAAGGCTCAATGACAATAAGGGATATAGTACTGATCCAGAGGAAATCACTTAACGTTTCTGATATTTACACGCAGGTACCATTTTTAATTAGAACTGTTGAATGTAAGAAGGACAAAAAACCCTGGAATGTATGTATAGTGTATTTAGAAACCTAGGTAGGAAATTGAAGGTCTTAGGGACACAGGTGGTGGTTTAATTTCTTCTAATTGAAGGTTGGTACTTTGGAAGATAAAGAAGGAGCTAAGAAGTGAACAGCTGGCTCTGTAGATGGTGTCAAAGAACAGAATTTAGTTTTCTGGACCATGATGCATGATACTAAACTAATGCTCCTGGCAAAAGAAAGAGTACATCTAATGAAGAGTGGGAAGAACACGCTTGGCAGAAGACTTGCTGACCAGAACAAGAAGGCATTGATATATGAGTAGGGTAGAGAAAAAGGACCAAACAAGCTGTTAAATTATACCCTATGGAGGAAAACAAGCTGACTTAGGAAGAATAAAAATAGTAGAGAGATGATTAGTAAATTAAAAGTATAACAGGAAAGATAAAGGAGAAATGTTTGTGGCTTTATGTTTATAGCCATATTCACATAGTCTGGGTAAAGATAACCTTTTAAGTAAAAGGTAAATAATGCTTGAAGGATTTCATTATTAGTGGGGATGAGAACCCTGGGTAGCTAAAGCTGCTAGACACTGAAATCCCAAGCTTTTATTGCTATTGCAAAGACACTGTATAACCTAGAAGAACATGAGGCAGGGCCTAAAGAATTGGCCAGTGAATTCCCTGGTAAGAGAAACTCTGGAAAGGATTAGTAGTGATTCTCTATCAACAGTACTGTAGGGAGAGAAAACTGGCATTTTTCTAAAGAAAGACTTTTAGGTTTCTCCTTGTTGCTTCCACTTAGGCTGACATATCAACAATTTTCAATCCCAAGGAATGTAGAATGCAGCTCAAGTCTTGAGGGGGAGGGCAAAGTCCACATCCCTGTGATAAAGACTATGTAGCAAGAAAAGGATGATGATGATCAATCCAGAATTGTGGCCACTGGGAACGTGGTAAAGATGGATCTGGACTTAGGCAGCATCTGGTATTTCAGGTTCCACAGGTCTCCATGTGTGCCATGGGCTTGAGAGGTCAAAATCTAGCATGGAGTTTTGTAACTTTATTTTCCTACAGCTGCATTTCTTTTCTGAATTCTTATTGCCTTCTCAAGAGCAGAAAAATTAGTCTGCTTTTCTCCAGGTAAATACAGTCACATCACATTAATGACTTCAGCCTTTTTGGGTATAAACTATATAAAAGTCGGTGGTTGCTCAGATATTTTCAGGTTTAAAGTCCATCACATTTAGGATTTCTGAAACTGTTTACCTACCTCCCCAGCCTTGAGGCTGATTTGCCGGGAATGGGGATAGATCTATTGCTGCAACATCAATGGGAGAAGGAGGCATCTACTTGTGTGTCCTTCCTCTTCCTGACATGCGCAGTTGGCAAGTCATGATCTTCACTTACTGGTATCTGTCTCTGCATTTGCTCACATATCCAAGGCCTTATTATGGTCCTGACATGGATGGTCAGTATCACCTTACTCAAATTCTGTCATGCCTCCACTCCCTACCAGCTTTCTCTGTCAATGTTCTTACCTGCTCAAAGGTCTGAGTCGGATTAAGCTGATTTTCTGTACTTCTCTTGGGGCTGTATGTACATGACTACTGTGACTTTTTTACTTCTGACATCAATTTAATTCCCTCTATTGTTTAGCCTTGCCATTGTTGGGAAGGGGACGTGGATGGGCTTTTTCTTGCAGAGCTCCCACAGTCTTCTAGTCTTGGATCTCCAAATGTAAGAGTTTCCATTTCTGTTGCTTTTTATCCTACCTGTAATCTAGGCATGAATAAGGGAAAATTGTATGCTGTTAGGTATACCAATGTCTATTCCCTTGCTTTCCAAATTTCTTCCTTCAGTGGCTCTCTCACCCATTTTTGTTGGAGGTAGAGAATAAAAAACTTGCTTAGGGTTTTTTTTTTTTTTGACCAAGTTTGTCTTAATTAGCTTAATTAATACTTTAAAGCCCAGAAACTATTTTTATCCCTTCACCTTGATGACCTTAGTTCCTTGAGGCAATGCTCAATGGGGATGCTTCAAATGTTTAAGAAATTGGCATTGAAGAAATAGATAATGTTTCATATCCTACTGCAAGTATGTTTTAATTCTAGTTAACTTCTATTCTGATAAGTTTGTATTAAAATCATGGACAAAAGGCTTCATAAGTATGCCTGCCTATAAACTTACATATCTCCAGAAGAGCATATTTATTGGGGAAAAAAACCTCCATTTATTAAATTTTCTAGAAAATTCTCCTAGCATTAGTGGAGCTGTTTTGAGAAAATGACTTAATCCCCCATATTGTCAATTCCTTCATCTGTAAAACAGGAATAGTACATTGTACCCATTTAATAAAACGTTTCCAACGATTACTGCCTCAGTGCCTAAAATGTGCTAATTCCTCAATACTTGTCAGCAGTTTTCACTGAAATCTTGGTATCTTGGATACAAGTGCGTTGCAGAGGGAAGATAAGAGAAACATGTAAATAGTTGAGAGAATATTTATAGATGGCTGGAACAAATTGCCTTTCCCTCCTATCCACTAACCGTGTAGTGAGTGTTTGATGCATAGTAGTAGTTCAAATGAATGCACCAATACTATATCTGTTTTAGTTATGTACATTTGTTTATATACATGTTTCTTTTCTTCCATGTCTAACAAAGCTAATGGAGCCTAAAAAAAGAAATCATGGAGGGATAACATTTTTAGGAAGGAAGTATAAAGAAAATGTTTACTTGAATGGTTGGCATTTAGAGTACTGATTGTGATACACTAATCTGTGATATGAACAGTTTAAGGAAAGATGAATCCAATAGAGATGTCTATTTGATATAGATGTAGAATAGTCTTTTTGATTGCATGCAGAATTAATGAGATACCTAGAGAATCTCTTGAACCATTAGCTTTTATATTCTACCTTGAGACTTAACCTGGGTCTCCGTGATCTAAGTTGTTGCTAAAGTAGTGGAGTTTCTGTGTGGAAATAGAGGTGGATGTTGGCACCAAAGTCTTGTAGTAGAGCAGGGTACCACAACTAATTACTTTCTCCCTACTTTGGGAATCCTAGCAATATTGAGGTGGGTACGGAAAACAGCCATAGTCCTGAAATATTCCAGGAATGACTTTAAATACAATATCCCTGTTTAGTTGACCAGGAGCCTCCCTTTTCAGGGTCTCAGGAGGAATGACCAAAATTATAGCTTTTTTTTTTTTTTTTTTTTAAACAATCACGGAACTTCTTAAGATGAAGTATGGCAGTTAGGGTTCTAGATGTAAGCAACAGGAACTGGCCATGGATAAAAAATGAATTTGATAAAATGTTATTAGAGAGCTTGTGGAAACTGTAAGGAAGTGAGAGAAAGTTTGAAATACAGACTACAGCCAGGACCATAACCTAGATACAGTCCTAGGAACTGTCTAGCGCCAGGATAACTGATGATAGGGCTGGCAGAAATGTATATATTATTGGCCTGGTGGATTGAAATACAAAATGAAATCATAAGACAACTTGAAATGCTCTTGAAAGTATTTTAAAGCCATAATGCCACTAGATTATATAAAGTTAAATGAATTAAATGGCGGTTATTTAAACAAAAAATAGAGCAATATGTACTATTGTAACTAGCATAATGTAGAAGTAATACTAAAATTATTTCTCACTTATAATCTTACTGTAAGATATCTCCTATTAAAGAGATTTTCTATTAAAGGGAGATATATCCCTATTAAAGAGATTTTTTCTATTAAAAATTGGAACTATCTTTCAATTCAAATTGAATAACGTGTGGGAGTATAATATACATGATGCTTTGTATCCTGGTGCTTGACTTAATACAGACGTACATGATGTACCTAATACGTGATGTACTTTGGCTTATATCTGTACATAGAATCCTATTTCATCATTTTGGAGGCTCTGTAGCATTTAACTGTTTGAAAACCACAATTTATCCAACCACTCTACAAATAATACTCAGTTTGTAATTAAACTTTTATACCATGTTTTAGGGAACATGCTCTTTCACATATATTTTAGGTACTAGTGTGGATCTCTATTGGCTGAATTCCTAGGAGTTCAACTATAGGGTTAAGGAGGGAGGCATTATTTAAAAACTTGAAATCTGTTACTAATTGGCTTCATAGATGGCTAGTCCACTTTGTAATCATAGCAACAGAACATGAGGGGGCCAAATTCCCCGTCACTTGGATGTATTTGCTATTATCTCAAGATAATAATATTCAGAGGAATTTTACTTTCAGAGATGGCTGACTAGATTGATCAAGCTGTTCTGAATTTTTATTCTCTCTCAAAATAACTGAAAACAGAGGGATAAGATCTAATCACATTTTTTATGTTCTAGGTTATTCTTCTAAAGCTTTTGTTAATGTCATTTGTTAAAAGAATTAAAGCATGGCACTAAACTGTAGGTGGAAAAAAAGGCTAACTTTTCAAAAATACTGGAGACGGAATAATCTGATAATCATTGTTATTAAATCAGATAAGTGTTTTCTTTAAGAATGACTTAGTGCTTGAAATTTCAAGATAGGTTCTCTTTTTTAGTAAATGTAACAGAACATTAAAACAAATGTTTTCTTCTCTAAAAGGACAAAAAAATAGTCTTAAGAAATTTAACAGTGTTCTATACAAGTCTAATTGTTTTCCTTTGAAAATAACATGTTGGGTTGAAACTTTCCTGTCTAATGAAAAAGTAAAATGTAAAAAAGTAAATGCCATAAATAAGAGTTGTACAAATTGAGAAAGTGTAGGTATATATTATATAGAAATAGTTCAGCCTTTTCTCTATGTTAAACATTTCTCTTTTTAAAAAATTTATTTAAAAATCACATTAAACATTTTAATACCACTGGATAAGCTGGCTGCTCATATTGGTTTTCATGTATAAATGTGATAATTCCGCAAAAATAACTTTGATATTGTTCTGAAATATAATTTTCATTGATGTAGTCAATTATACATCCCACACAGGGATCAGCATATGTGCTAATTGCATCTGGTGTTTCATTTGCCTTTATATTTTAGCAACAAAAATGAGAATTTGATAAAGGAAAAAAAATCAACCTTCTCAAGTGGTTACCTATTCAATTTTGAGTTTGATTTTTCATTTTATCTTAATAATAAACATTAGAAAGGAGACAGATCATTGGGATAAACACTTTGAGAATCTTGTTTATTGTACAGTTTGGCACATCTTTTGGGTGCAATTCCTACAAGGATAAAAATGACACACATTGAAAAGAGAAGCTGTTTTTAGGGTCATATTATCTGTTACAACTCTTGGAAGCAGGGGAGAAAAGTATGTTCAGGATTTGTTTTAAATACAGTATTGTTTTGAAGAGGATTATGATCATAGTTATAACTGTTGGAGGTAAATTTTCATAAGGCCATACTCTGGTTTCATGGTGTAGACTATGATGGTGTAGTGGGAAGAAATGGACTTGAATTCCATAAGCACCTGGATTATAATACTGGTTCTCTTGCTACCCACCAGCTGAGTGGACTTAGGTCAGTTTATTGAGCCTCAGTTTCTTTATCTCTAAAATGGAGTTAATAATACATGCTGTAAAGGGTTGGTGTAGGTTTTGGGAAAACACATGTAAAGCACTTTAGGTAGTATCTGGAAGGTTTTCAATGTTAGTTTTCTTTCTTCCAATATTAAATCTTTCATGCCAGTGAATCAGTTTTCTTGAGCCTATTAAGTATTTTTCCATCTCTATATCAAAGCAGAGATCCTTACAGAAGAATTACTGTATCCTCTATGAGCTTCAGGAAAGAAATTTACTGAAGCCTCAGGAGTTTTTGGGTCTCTACTGGTTTCTCCACTGTTAGTGTAGATGTCATGCTTTAATTTGCTACTTAAAGGACCTCTTGATCTAAAACTGCATATGATTTTTATGTTCCTATTATACTAAATGTTACCTTAAGAAAAAAGAGATTCAAATTTTCTTTTATTCATGAACCTAATAATTATAACATGGCATTAAGATAGTTGCAACAGTTCTTTTACAAATTATTTCAGAATCGTGATTTTATTTTTTCTATCTTATGAATATTCAACTGTTCATAAGCACCATTGTCCTGTTTATCTGCTGTGTATCAGATTACTGTACAGAGTAGGTCCCCTACAAATTGGTTTTCACCACTTTCATTTCTTTGTTGATCTCTTGTTACATCTTTATAGCATTAGTCCACAGAGGCTGCTCAAAATATTCTTCATTGTCCTCAAGAACTGAATCCCACCTTTGCCCTACTTACTCTCAAAAGATCATCTTGCTGCTCTTTCAAATTGCCCCTATCCTTTCAATCTATCCTTTGCTACACTTCATACATCACACACCTGATGGGGCGCTCAATGAATGTTTACCATTGAGTGAAGAAAATTTTCCCAAAGTGTACTTTCAATCATAATTTGATAAAGAATCTTTAGCTTCTTGTTTATTATGAAATGATCTTAAAGCTCTTCAGCCTTGTATCCCTCCAGATACCTTTTCTCACTTATTTAGTTAAATGTAGAGCAGAACACAGTGTAGAATTCTGAAAGTTTGCATATTGTTCCAAGTTGTAAAATTGTATTTTGTGTTCTCCAAAAAACTATAATACTGCTGTCGTTCATCCATACCAAACTCAAACACTAATGAAAAATATAGAGGAAGTAATTACAACAGTATGTCTGAGGCTTCATGGCTATGTTAGATTTCAGTTTTTTTTTTTTTTTTCCTGGTTAGGTACCTTCCTACTCTAGTCTTCATTATATTAACTTCATATTGTCTGTATTCTAATGTTGAGGCCAGATCTCACATTTTAAGATAGAAAATATCTTAGTCCCCCCCCCCCCTTTTTTTTTTTATCAGGGAAGAACTTAAAAGAATGTAACAGAATACAGGACACATGTGAACACTTAGGTGCCAGATGGTGTTCCTTTTTGCAAGAATGATTTCATTTTCCCAGAAATACAGTGATTATTATTTCTGTTTTCTAGAGTAGGTCATGGATCCTTTAGGACCTTAGGCTGTTTGCTCATGGCCACACAGCCAATAAGTGGCAGAAGCATGATGTGAACTCAGATTCTCTTGCCACCAAGTACAGATTTTCTCTTCCACACATGCTGCAAAATAACTTTCACAAATACTGGAATAGATTGCCCATCTAGGAATATGAGTGGGAAAGCATTAACATTGCAGGTCATACCCTTTTGATTTTTTTTCCCCTTCTATAATTTGAAGTCTGCTGAAATCTGGTGAGTGGCTCTTGAGGAATTTTTCACAGCTGCTCTCTTCTTTCTGGTATTTGTGACTCAGTGGGTGACCATTCCTGTCTGAAAGTCTTAGCGCTGTCCTAAAGAATTCATGCATATGTTGGTCAATGAGCATACCTGGGTCACTGCTGCTATCTCCCCCACTGAATTTGCATTTGGAGTGATTTCTTTTTTCTTTTATTAAAAGATTTTTTTATTGTTCATTTTTGAGGGAGAAAAGAGCATGAGTGGCGGGGGTGGTGGTGGTGGGGGGATAGAGAGGGAGACACAGAAACTGAAGCAGGCTCTAGGCTCTATGCTGTCAGCACAGAGCCCGATGTGGAGCTTGAACTCATGAACCCTGAGATCATGAGTTGAGCTGAAGTCAGACGCTTAACCGGCTGAATCACCCAGGTGCCCCTAGAGTGATAATTTCTAAGCTAAAACTTGGAGAAACAGGTCTGAGCAGGTGACTTACAATGTCTGTTTTGCAATCTAGTTCTCCATTTTTTACGTAGTAGAAATGCTGGAATGGTTGTTCCTGGGATAAAGACAATATCAAATGAGAGACTGAATCTTTTTGCAAGTCATGTTACAAAGGGCTAATCACTATAGATCACCTGTGTGTGTGTGTGTGTGTGTGCGCGCACACACACACACACACACACACACACACACACACGAAATAGAAATGAAAAGGAACAACCCCAGAAAAAATGGGTAAGGATATGAAAAACACAAATCACTAGAAATACCACTTAATTAAGCATTTGAAAAGATGTCCAGCCTCACTTGCAGTATGAGTGAAAATTATATCATGGTAATTAGCCATTTCTTAACTATCAAATTGGGAAAAGAACAGAAGTTTGAAAATCTCTTGGACATGTAATTTCTAGGAGTGCAAAATGGTATACCACCTATGGAAGAAAATTTGATAATTTCTAATATTACAAATGTCTTAATCTTTAAATGTGACAATCTTCTAAAATGCCTATTACAGATACACCTGGATAGGTACAAAATTTCATGTATGCCAGGTTATTCATCGAGTTTCTACTTGATACCTAGGTTGTTTAGCAGAAGAACTGGTTGAGTAGACAGAGTTCCACGTAGTGGAATATGATAGAATTTTAAAAAAGAACAAAGACATTCTTGAGGCACCTAGGTGGCTCAGTAAGTTGAGCCTTCAACCCTTGGTTTTGGCTCAGGTCATGATCATGGTTCCATGACATCTGAGCGCCACGTCTGGCTCCATGCTAGCAGCACAGAGCCTGTGTGGGATTTTCTTTCCCTCTCTCTCTGCCCCTCCTCTGCCCACACTCTCTCAAAAGCAATAAATAAACTTAACAAAAAGAAGAATGAGGACATTCTCTATTACTGATAAGAAGAGGACATATTCTTACAAAATCATTTGGGAAAGCAGCAAGCAGAATAGTATATGTTGTATATTGATTCTTGAGTAAAGTAAGTGGAGGAAAATATTCTTACAAAGATAAGACACTTAGGAAAAAGTTACCTATAAAGGGTGAGAAGGAGGGCACAGTAAGGGAAGCAACACTTCTTTCTGTATTTTTCCATGTAGTTGTAACTGGAAGCATGTAATGCATTACCTGTTACAAATACAACACAGATGAACAAATCCCTGATACTGAAGGTAAATACAAATAAATCTACTTGGGTATTGAATTAATATTACCACATGGAGAGAGGTTTTGTTTCTAGCAACATTAGAATATATATATTTTGACGATACATGCTTAGTGGGTATAGATTCTAAGGACAAAAAGAACTATAAATATACTTTAAACATTATTCAGTAGTTTAATCTCTTTAAACTTTATATAATTATAAATCACAACTGTAAGAAATAGTTCCTCCTTCATGCAGTTTTCTGTAGTGGTAATACTTTGTGTAACTATAATATCACAACTCGAAAATTGATAGTAACACAACCTACCAGCTTTGCTCACATTTCACCAGTTTTACATGCACTCCTATGTGTGCATTTGTGATTATGCAACTACTTTATAGTCAAAGCTTTCTCTCTTACCTGATAATCACTAATCTCTTTTCTATGTCTCAATTTGTCCTTCCAGATGTTCTATAAATGAAATTATAGTATATATCCTAGGAGATGGGCTTCGCTAAACAGTATGATTCATTTGAGATAATCCAAGTTGTTTCATGTATGAATAGTTCATTCCTTTTTATGACTGAGTAGTATTCCAAAATATGGGTATACCACAGTCTGTTTATTCACCTGTTGAAGTACATCTGGGTTGTCTTTTGTTGTTGTTGTTGTTGTTGTTGTTCTGTCAAAAATAAACCTGATATGAACATTTATGAGCAAATTTTTCTGTGAATGTAATTTTCACTTTTTCTGGGATAAATGCTGGGAGAACAACTACTGGGTTATATGCTAAGTGTGTATTTAGTTTTGTAAAAAACTGTCATACTCTTTCTTAGAGTGGCTTTATCATTTTACATTCCCAGTAGCAATGTATGAGTAATCCTATTTTTCTACATCCTTTTTAGTGTAATTCAGTGCTAATCACTAACTTATCTTTTTATTTTAGCCATTCTGACAAGTGTATAATGATACCTTATTGTGATGTTAGTTTGCAGCTAACAACAGCTAATGATGTTGAAAATCTTTTCATGTGTTTGTATGCCATCTGTATATTTTCTTCAGTAGAATGTCTTGATATTTTTTGCCCGTCACCTAACTGGATTTTTTTTCTGTTGAGTTTTGGGACTTTATATTTTCCACATACAAGTCTTTTGTTGAATATGAGGTTTACAAGTACCTTCTTTCAGTTTGTAGCTTATCTTTTCATCATCCTTCTTACAGGATCTTTTGGAAAACAAAGTGTTAAATTTTGATGTGATCCAACTTACCTTTTTTTTTTTTTTTTTTTCCTTTGTGGATATTTTTTTGTGTTAAGAATTCTTCACCTAGCCCTAGGGACTTAAGATTTTCTACTTTTTTCCATAAAAGTTTTGTAGTTTACATTCAAATCTGTGGTCATTTTTGAGTAAAGATCATTTTGTGTAACAGATAAAAGGTTTAGGTCATTTTTTTTTCTTGCTTATGGATTTACAACTGTTCCTGCAGCATTATTGAAAAGGCTGTTCTTCTTCCATTGAATTACTTTTATACTTTTGTCAGATAAGTTGGGTGTATTTACACGGGTTTGTTTCTGGGAGCTCAGTTCTGTTTCATTGATCTGCATGTCTCTTCTTCTGTCCATACAATGCTGTCTTGATTCTTGTAGCCATGTAGTGAGTCTTAACTTTGGGTAATTTTTTCCATTCTATTTTTTTTTTTTTGAATAATCTTTTACCTAGCCTAGGTCCTGTCTCTACAAGTTTTAGAATAGTTCTATCTACAAAAACCATGCTGGACAGTTTAACTTTTAAAAAGTAATTTGTTAGAATGATACTTTTAAAAATACTATTGGATAAAAACATAAATATATTAAGATAATATAATGAAAGTCTTTTAGTGTAAGTTACAACATGTACACATGAAAAATAAAAGGAGTAAAACATTAATGTTGAAATTGCATTACATGTATAATACAAAGTCATGAATTTTAAATCTATAGCTATGTCTGCTGAAATTGCTTCTAAGTAACAATGATCATCCATAGTAACAATAATCAGCCATAGAACCAAGGCTGTGTTCTCTCATAGTGTTTTTCCTCCTTAGAAAAATGTTGGATTTGAAATGTAGGTCATGGAAATTCCAAGGTGGTGTTGAAGGCTCCAAAGATGAATAAAGTAATGTTAAAGAACACAGGAGCCAACTCAAAGGTGCTCCCAATGACCAAAATATATATGAGAGAATAATAATTAAATTTTTTTTAATGTTTATTTTTGAGAAAGAGAGAGAGAGAGAACGAGCACGAGTGGAGGAGGGGCAGACAGAGAAGGAAGCACAGAATCTGAAGCAGGCTCCAGGTTCCCAGCTGTCAGCACAGAGCCCACATGTACTCCAAAATCATGACCTGAGCTGAAGTTGGACACTTAACCAACTGAATCATCCAGGTGCCCTTATGAGAGAATAATTATTAAAACTGTTGGAATTAAACTGACTTTTCAGAAATCATTGAGAGAGAATGATGGTGAGGGTGTAGAGAGAATGAGAGAGTACACTATAGAAATTAATTTATCATTTGAAGATATTATTAAACCAACTTGTTCCTTTGAAAAACAGAAATAAAAAGAGAAGATCTAAACATATTTTTCCTGCCTTTGTGTACCTGAATTTTAGGCTTAACTAATTGCCTCATTCTAATTTAGAAAATGATCATTTTGCAATCTTTATTAGAATCCGAGCTTATGCAAGGATTAGCAATAGTATTAAAAGCATCAGTTGAGGGGTGCCTGGGTGGCTCAGTTGGTTAAGCATCTGACTTCAGCTCAGATCATGATCTTTCAGTTCGTGAGTTGAAGCCCTGTATCGGGCTCTGTGCTGACAACTCAGCCTGGACTCTGTATCAGATTCTGTGTCTCACTCTCTCAAAAATATATAAACATTAAAAAAAGCATTGATTGGTTGAATGGCTGATGGGGAAATAAATGTTTGTATGTTGTCTGTGGCTGGCAGAATAATGCCTCCCTCACCCCCTGGGGTATTCTTGTCATAATTCCTGGGGTCTGTGAATACGTTACCCTTCATAGTAAAAGGGATTTTGCAGTTGTAATTAAGGGAACTTATAAGGGGAAGTTGGTGCATCGGAGTCAGAGATGTGATAAAAGAAGCAGAGGTCAGGGTTTATGAGCCAAGGAAAGCAGATAGACTTCAGAAGCTGGAATAGTCAAGACCTGCCTGACCCATTTTGACCATCTGACTCCAGAACTATAAGACACTGAATTTGTGTCATTTTAAGCTATTAAGTTTGCCATAATTTGTCGTAGCAGCAAAATAAACTAATAGTATCAAAGTTATACTAGCCAGCTTACTTTCTGCAGTTAGACAATGGAGGGATCAGGTTGTCATTATATTAATCCAGTGGTCATTCTTACTGTGACTTGAAATTGACCAAGTTCTTAGATTGAATGTGAAGCTAACTGTAAATACAGGGTCTAGAGAAATAGGCTAAAATGACCCTGACAAATCCAAGAAGTATAAGACAACTGGCCTAAACTCTTTAAGTGGGAAATGAAGAAAGGACAGAGTTGCCATTAACTACATTTGGGAAGATTGAGGACAGAGTCCATTTGGAAGAGCAGTTGGGAAGAGGTTTTGGATGTGTTAAGTTTGGGATACTTGTTAGAAATCCAAGTGGTTATGTCAATAGTTAAACATGTAAGTGAATTCAGAGAAGAGGCCCAGGTTGCAGATATATATGTGGGAGTCACCAATTTTTAGTATTTAAAGCCATGAAGAGAGAGGAGATCAAGAAGAGAGAGAATGGAAATTGAGAACATGTCTAAGGACATTACTGTGACCTTCCAACATTAACAGATGTTGAAATAAGGAAGCTGAAAAGGGACTGAGAATCTGCCAGTTATGTAGGAGGGCCTCTAGGAGATTGTGTTGTTCAGAAAACCAAATATAGTTAAGTGCTGACCAGGAAGGAAGTGATCAACTATGTCCAGTTCTTATAAAAATGACCAGTGACACATGTGCTTTTGGAGCATGCTTTTACATACAACTTTGTGAGATTGATCCTGGACGATAGGGTAAATCTAGACCATCTACGGTGCTTTAAAATCCATCATGTGAGTATCCCTTCTCAATTTTTTTAATCTGTTGATCACTGTTTTACTCATAAAAAGGTTCTGTGAGCATTCTTGTAACATGTCATTGTGCATGTGTTAAAGGGTTTTTTAGGGGCTCCTGGGCGGCTCAGTTAGTTGAGTGCTCTTACCCTGTTCGCGTGTGCGCTCGCTCTCTCTCTCTCTCTCTCTCTCTCAATGGATAAACTTAAAAGTGTTTTTTTTTTTCTCCATATAGAATATGCCTAGGGAATTGTGGGTTTATAGATAATGGATACTTCAACCTAACTATATATTGCCAATTGCTTTTCAAAGTGATAATATGAATTTACACTATCACAAGCAGTATGAAGTTTTTATCCTTCATTAACTATTAATATATTTGTAAAATGTTGCCAAATTAATAAGTGTATAATGGAATTTTATGTTTTAATTTGAATTTTCCTTATTAGGAAGGTTGAGTATTCTTTTCATATTTGGGTTTCCTCTATGCTATACTCTAACTACCTGTATATTTTGCCTTTATTTTTATCTGGTTGATTGTCTCATAAAAATTGTGTAGGAGGTATTTATGTACTCTGGGTATTCCTTTTTGAATACGTGCATTGCAAGTAACTCCTTAGAATCTAGATCATAGCTACTCTTCTCTGTTGTATAGGGTCATATAAAAAAATTTTAAGTTTTTGTGTAGTTGAAATATCCCATATTTTAGTCTGTTGCTGCATTTGTGAAATATAGCTAATAGTGTCTACCTCACATTGTAGTGATGTTGCAATGAAATAATGTATGCAGAGCACTTAATACATAATTCTAAGAGTTTGGCTCATGATATGAGCTGCATAACTCTTTGTAGTTATTATCATTGTATCTTTCATTATGCAAAGAGCTGCTGGGTGAAGAAAAATAATTTTATATGTGGGACAGGAGAATGAAATGACTATACTGACTTGTAATTCTAACTATCCTATATCATTCTCCAGTTCTCTGTAAAGGCAAATTCTGGGCCAATGTCAGTCCAATACTACCCTGGCTTAATTAGTAACTTAATATAATGGTAAATCTTATTATTTGGTAGTCGAATTTTTCTCACTTTGATCAGGTTTTCCCCCTTCAACATTAGTTATTTGTGCCTTTTTTTCTTTGCAATATGAATTTTAAAATAAAAATGTTCAGTGTGTGTGTTTGTGTGTTTGTGTACAACCTGAGAAAGAAATGGTTTGTGACAAAGATGGAAATTCATTCAGTTTGATAATACAAATAAATCAGTACAAGTTACTACACCCTTGCATATGAATTAGATAGAAATAATGGACATCAAGGACAATAAAGTTGGAGGAAAGACTTAAACTTACATGAAACAATTTTAGGTTGCCATTGTGTGATCAGGTTTTGTTTTTGTTTTTGTTTTTCTTATCAGCAGTTCAGATATAAACAGAAACCTCGAATGATCAAACAATATAGGAGTCAAACTAGAAGATCTTTAAGACTAATGTATAAATAAGTCAGCTAAGTGACAAATTTAGGTAAATTGATTTTTAGCCTATTTCTATAGTTGTTAAACCATTAAAAATATATTAAAATGGCATTTTAAGGCAACAACCAATTTAATTTTATGTATAAACAGTATATCTCATGTGGCCCTAACATTAAGGAGACAAACAGAAGGCTCAGTACTGGATTTTGAACTCTTCTAGATTTTGAGGAATTTATGATCCCTTCATGCATATCATGTAGAAAGTTGGAACATCACATAGAACTTAACAACAATGAATAGATTATACCTGTCAGCAAAAGTTGATCATCTTTTAATGTTTTTCTGATCTTTTTAGAAATATTAAATATATTAAAAAGAAAAGACTTTCCAAAATTTCTGTAGCCATTGTTTAGAAGACAAGATGATCTTCAAATGGAAACGAATTCATAATTTCTGGTTTAGCTTTTAAAAAATTTCTGTATGAATCTTCATTTTAAATGTAAATCCATGGGGGCACCTGGGTGGCTCAGTCGGTTTAGCATCTGACTTTGGCTCAGGTCATGATCTCACAGCTTGTGGGCTTAAGCCCTGAGTCGGGCTCTGTGCTGACAGCTCAGAGCCTGGAGCCTGCTTCAGATTCTGTGTCCCTCTCTCACTCCGCCCCTCCCCTACTCACACTCCGTCTCTCTCTCTCAAAAATCAACATTAAAAAAATTACATGTAAATTTACTATTAGGCTTTGCTTTTGTAACAATTAAAATATAACCTGGACACGCTTAACCACACATTTAAAATGTACAACTCTGAGTTTCGACAATGTACACACCTGTACCACTACCACTACAACCAAGATACTACACATTCCTCTTACCCCTAAGAGGTTTTGTGCCTTTTTGCCATCCTTGCCCCCTCCATCCCTGTTCCCAGGCAACCACTCACTTGAGATGACCACCAATATCATCGAGAAGCTCAATGGTAGCTCTCCTCCTTAGGTCAGGGCTGATGGTAGAAAATGCTATTAGAGAATTGGACTCCCTGATGGCAGTATGATGACAGGATCCAAAAAGAATTGAAACATGATGGCAGCCCTTTACCATCTGAAGCATGTTGGAGGCAGTTATCATAACGCATAGCAAAATCTAAATCACAGGGGTCACTTATGAGGTAAAATGTATTACAGTAGAGATGGCCTGGTAGATGCCTCCCAAACTGCCTAACTCAGACAAAGTAGTAAGTAAAAAACAGTATCTCATTCTGGAAGGTGGGTGGAGAAATGGTAGAGATGAGTGCCACCATCTTCTAGACTGAAAGAGAATGCAGATAATAGTTCTCATCTCCTCAATTGGCCCATCTTATCACTGTGAAAACTGACTTGATCCTGGAAGTGTCAGTGAACCTCCAACAAATTCAACTAAATAGTTACTCCAGTGGCATGGATGTGGTGGTATGTTTGCTGTTCACTTATGGTAGGTATATACTAACTGATCTAGTGAATGCATTCTTGGTCATGCTTCTCAAGGAAGATGATCAAAAGCAGTTTATATTTATGGGGAATGAACAAGACTAAGCATTGATGGTCTTGCCTATGGCCATGTTAACTCTATTGGTTTATGTTGAAATAGAGTTTGAAAAGATTTGGACTATCTAGATACTCTGTAAAATACCACTTTAGTCTTTTATGTCAATCACATTGGGTTAATTGAGCCAGATAATTAAAAAAGGGCGAATATATTGGATGCCTTTGTTTCTAGAGGGTAGGTAGAAAAACATACATTTTCTAGAGGGTAAAACGATAAACCTTGTGGAAGTTCAGGTGCTTGGCCCATCAAGCCAAGTTGTTAGCCATCTAGTTGTTAGACATCTAGTGGTCTGGATCATGCTGGGATTTCTGTTCAAAAGAAAAGGACAAATTGTTGCATCCTTCACCTTGTATTCGTAAGAAATAAGCACAATGCCTGGTGGGCATTTACATTCTGAATACAAACTATATTCTATGCTTGAGAATACATCACTGACTTATTTATTAAGTGACATTGATGGCTGTCTACCTTAAGCTGGGCCTGGAACAAGAAAAGGCTCTTACCAGATTTGGTCTGTGATACAAATAGCCCTGCACTTGGAATGTACTACCCAGTGGACATTGTAGTATTACATGTTCGGTGGTGGGAAAGGGAGTTTGTCAAGCTTCAATAGGAAAATCAAAATGCATACCCTTATTGTTTTGAAGGCCGTATCATCTATAGCAGAGAATTATACCATTGACTATAAGAACTCTCCTCTACCCCCTGGTGGATTTAGATGTGGGATGAGTGAGAGGTGCTGACAAGAACCACATAGGTCTATCTTCTGCCAAGTCTGTTTAGTAAAGTCATATTAGTAATTTGCTGCCAGCCATGCTGGTAATATTTACACAAGGGAAATTGGAAATGCTATAAATCAGGGCCTTCTTTGATCTGGAGGGCCATTTTATGCATGTATGTATGTATTTTGAAGTGTTTAATTCCAGTTATTTAACATACTGTTTAATATTAGTTTCAGGTGTATGATATAGTAATTCAACACTTTGATACATCACTGTGTGCTCATCATGACAAGTGTACTCCTTAATCTCCATTACCTATTTAACCCATCCTCTTACACTCATCCCCTCTGGTAATTATCAATTGTCTATAATTAAGAGTCTGTTTCTTGATTTCTCTCTCTCCCACTTTCTCTCTTTCTCTTATTTTTCCCTTTGCCTATTTGTTTTGTGTCTTAAATTCCACATACAAGTGAAATCCTATGGTATTTGTCTTTCTGACTTTTTTGCTTAGCATTATACTCTCTAGGTGTATCCATGTTATTGCAAATGTCAACATTTCATTCTTTTTATGGCTGAATAATTCATTGTATATATAACATATGTTATGCAATATTCCATTATATATTTGTGTATGTGTGTCTATATATGTGTCCATATATGTGTATGTGTGTGCATGTGTGTGTGTCTATATATGTGTCTGTGTGTTGATGTGTGTTGATGTGTGTGTGTGTGTGTTGGGGTGTGTTGATGTGTGGGTGTGTGTTTTGGGGTGTGTGTTGAGGTGTGGGTGTGTGTTTAATGTTTGAGAGAGAGAGTGCGTGAGTGGGGAAAATACAGAGAGGGGGACAGAAGATCAAAGGCGGGCTCTGTGCTTATAGCAGAGAGCCCAATGTGGGGCTGAAACTCATGAGTTATGATATCTCATTGTAGTTTTGATTTGCATTTCCCTGATGATGAGAGACGTTGATCATCTTCTCATGTGTGTGTTGGCCATGTGTGTGCCATCTTTGGAAAAATGTCTCTTCAGGTCCTCTGCTCATTTTTTAATCCAACTGTTTTTTGTTGAGTTGTAGGAGTTCTTTTTATATTTTGAATATTAACTCCTTATTGGATTTATCACCTGCAAATATCTTCTCCCATTTTGAAGTTGCCTTTTTTGTTGTTTCCTTTGCTGTGCAGAAGCTTTTTATTTTGATGTACTCACAATAGTTTATTTTTGCTTTTGTTTCCCTTGCCTTAGGAGTCATACCTAGAAAAACGTTGCTGTGGCTGATGTCACAGAAATTACTGCCTGTGGTCTTTTCTAGGATTTTTATGATTTCAGGTTTCACATTTCTGTGTGTAATCCACTTTGAGTTTACTTTTGTGTATGGTGTTAGAAAGTCTAGTTTCATTCTTTTACAAGTAGCTCTCCAGTTTTCCCAGAACCATTTATTGAAAAGACTTTTTCCCATTGTTTATTCTGCCTCCTTGTCTTAGATTAACTGAGCATATAATTGTGGAGTAACTTGTGGGGTCTCTGTTCAGTTCCATTTGTCTATGTGTCTGTTTGTGTCAGTACTGTACTGTTTTGTTTACTACACCTTTGTAGTATCTTGAAATCTGGAATTGTGATCCTTCCAACTTTGTTCTTTCTCAGGATTGCTTTGGCTATTTGAGGTCTTCTGTAGTTTTATACAAATTTTATTCTGGTTTTGTGAAAAATGTTGTTGGTATTTTGATAGGGATTGCATTGCGTCTATAGACTGCTTTGGGTAATATGGACATTTGAACAATATTTTTCCAATCCATGAGTATGGAATATCTTTCCATTTGTGTCATTTCAATTTCTTTGAGCAATGTTTTATAGTTTTTGGAGTCCAGGTCTTTCACCTCCTTAGTTAAATTTATTCCTCAGTATTTTATTCCTTTTGGTACAGTTACAAATGGGGTTATATGCTTAATTTCTCTTTATGCTACTTCATTATTAGTGTATAGAAATGCAGTGGATTTCTGTATGTTTATTTTTGTATCCTGTGACCTTACTGAATTCATTTATCAGATCTAGTAGCTTTTTTGTAGAGTCTTGAGGGCTTTCTATATACTTCATCATGTGATCTGCAAATACTGAAAGTTTCACTTGTTCCCTTTTTGTTGTTGTAGGCTTTGGCTAGGACTTCCAAAATATGTTGAATAAAAGTGATAAGAGTAGAGTAGACATTCTTGTGTTTCTGATCTTTGGGGGAAACCCTCTCAGTATTTCATCATTGAGTATGATGTTAGCTGTGGATTTTTTCATATATGGCCTTTGTTATGTTGTATATTCCCTCTAAACCTATTTTGTTGAAAGCTTTTTATCATGAATGGATGTCGAATCTTGAGAAATTCTTTTTCTGCTTCTGTTGAGATGATCATATAGTTTTTATCTTTTGTTTAGTTGATGTGTAGTATATGATGTTGATTTGCAAATATGGAGCCATTCTTGCATCCTGATCATGATGAATGATTTTTAAAAAATTTATTGTTGGATTCAGTTTGCTAATATTTCATTGAGGATTTTTGCACTCATGTTCATCAAGAGATATTGGCCTGTATTTCTCTTTTTGTTGTGTATTTATCTGGTTTTGGAATCAGGGTAATACTGGCCTCATATAATGAATTTGGAAGCTTTCCTTCCTCTTGTATTTTTTGGAATAGTTTGAGGAGAACAGGAATTAACTTCTTTAAATGTTGGGTAGAATTCACCTGTGAATTTGTCTGGTCCTAGAATCTTATTTTTTGGTAGTATTTTTGATTACCAGTTCAATTTTATTACTTGTAATCAGTCTGTTCAGATTTTATATTTATTCCTAACTTAAGTTTTAGATTGTGTGTTTCTAGGAATTTATCCATTTCTTCTACGTTGCTCAGATGGTTACCATATACTATTACTTAGGACTCTCTTATAATTTTTCATTTCTGTTCTATCAATTGTTACTTTTGTTTCTGATCTTATTTATTTGGATCCTTTCTATTTTCTTGAGTCTGGTTAAAGGTTTGTCAATTTTGTTCATCTTTTCAAAGAACTAGCTCTTGGTTTCTTTTTTCTATTATATTTTTAGTCTCTATGTCATTTATTTCTCCTCTGATCTTATTTCCTTTCTTTTACTCACCTTGGGTTTTGTTCTTCATTTTATAGTTCTTTTAGGTGTAAGGTTAGATTATTTCCTTGTTATTCTTGAGGTAAGTGTGTATTGCTATATACTTCACTCTTAGAACTGTTCTTATTGTGTTCTAGAAGTTTTTGGCTATTGTATTTTCATTTTCCTTTGTCTCCATGTATTTTTTGATTTGTTTTTTCTTTGATTGCCTCATTGATACACTAGTTGTTTTGTTTAGTCTCCAGGTGTTTGTGTTTTTTCCAGTTCTTTTTTTCTTGTGACTTATTTGTAGTTTCATATTATTGTGGTCAGAAAAGACACATAGTATGATTTATATGCTAAATCTATTGAGGCTTATTTGATGGTCTAATATATGAACTATCTATGGAGAATGTTCCATGTGCTCTTGAATGTATATTCTGTTTTTGGATAGAATGATCTGTATATATCTGTTATGACCATCTGGTCCAATGTGTCATTCAAAGACCTTGTTTCCTTACTGATCTTCTGTCTGGATGATGTAACTATTGATGTAATGGAGTGTAAAAGGCCTGCACTATTTTTGTATTACCATCCACTTCTTTCTTTATGTCCATTAATATTTGCTTTATGTATTTAAGTGCTCCACTGTTAGGTGCATAGATATTTACGATAGTTTTTTCCTTTTGTTGGATTGATCCCTTTATCATTATGTAATGTCCTTCTTTGTCTCTTACAGTCTTTTATTTTAAAATCTACATATTATAGGCAAAGTAGCTTTTTTTCTTCTTCTGAATTTGCATGATGAATGTTTTCCCATCCCTTCACTTTCAGTCTGTATGCATTTTTAGGTTTGAGGTGAATCTCTCCAAGCAGCATATAGATGGGTCTTATTTTATTTTTTTAACATATTCTGCCACTTTGTTGACTGGAGCATTTAGGCCATTTACAGGTAAAGTAATTATTGATAGGTATATACTTATTGCCATTTTAAAAATTTGTTTTCTGGTTGTTTGTGTAGTTCTTCTTTGTTCTTTTTCTCTTGCTCTTTCTATGTGATCCATGAGTATCTATGGCATTTTGTTTGGGTTTATTTATTTTTTGTGTATCTGTCATAGGCTTTGAGTCTGTGTTTACCATGGAGTTGATATGTAACATTCTAAGTAAATAGTAGTACATATTCATCTGGTCATTTAAGTTCAAACACATTCTAAAAATTTTTTTTTAAATCTTTATTTTTCCTCTACCCTTTCTCTTTCCTTTTTACTCCCTTCTCCTCTTTTTATGTATATATTATTATATTTCACCTCTTATTCATATTTTTCTTATGTCTAATTATGGCCATTTCTTTTCTACTTAAGTCCCTTTAACATTTCTTGTAAGCCTGGTTTAGTGATGATACACTCCTCTTATTTTTTGTTTGGAAACTCTCTCTTTCTCCTTCAACTATTAATGATAACCTTGCCTAAGAATTAGTGGTGATACACTCCTCTTATTTTTTGTTTGGAAACTCTCTCTTTCTCCTTCAACTATTAATGATAACCTTGCCTAAGAATATTCTTGGTTGTAGGTTTTTTCCTTTCAGCACTTCGAATATATATCATGCTACTTCCTTTGTGGCTTGTAAAGTTTCTGCTAAAAAATCAACTGATAGCCTTATAGCTTTCTCCTTGTAGATAATATTTCGTTTCTGTTTTGCTGCTTTTAAGATTCTCTTTATTTTTATTTATTTGTCTTAGTTTCAGAGAGTGAGCACTAAAGGGAGAGAGAGAAAATCTTAAGCAGGCTCCATGCTCAGCAAGGAGCCCAATGTGGAGTTTGATCCCATGACCCTGAGATGATGACCTGAGCCAAAATCAAGAGTCAGTAGTATTCCATTGTGTATATAAGCCACATCTTCTTTATGCTACTTGGCAGTGAGAAAGAATGAAATCATGCCATTTGCAGCAATGTGGGTGGAACTGGTAGGTATTATGCTAAGTGAAATAAGTCAGAGAAGGACAGATACCATATGTTTTCACTTATATGTGGATCATGAGAAACTTGACAGAAGACCATGGGGGAAGGGAAGGGGAAAAAATAGATACAGAGAGGGAGAGAGGCAAACCATAAGAGACTCTTCAATACAGAGAACAAACTGAGGGGTGATGGGGGGATTGGGAAGAGGGGAAAATGGGTGATAGGCATTGAGGAGGGCACTTGTTGGGATGAGCACTGGGTGTTGTATGTAAGCAATGAACCATGGGAGTCTACCCCCAAAACCAAGAGCACACTGTACACACTGTATGTTAGCCAATTTGACAATAAATTTAAAACAAAACAAAAACAAAAACAAGAGTTGGATGCTTAACTGACTGAGCCACGTAAGCTTCCCAACATAGTCTTTACCTTTAACCTCTGACATTTAAACAACTATGTGCTGTGGTGTGGACTTCCTAGGTGTCATCTTGTTACGGAGCTTTCTGTGTTTTTTCGACTTGGATGAACATTTCCTTATCTAGATTAGGGAAGTTTTCGTTTATTATTTCTTCAAATAAGTTCTGTACATTTTGTCTCATCTTCTGGGATCCCTGTAATTGCAAATGTTGTTTTGCTTGATGTTGTTGGAGAGTTCTCTTAATCCTTCTTCATTAAAAAAAAAAAAAAAAAACTTTTTTCTCCTTGTGTGCATTACCCCATCTCCCAGGTCATCAGTACATTCTTCTACATCCTCTGTTGTTGATTACCTATAGTGTGCTTTTGAATTTAGTTATTGTATTCTTCAACTCTGGTTCTTTTTAATATTTTCTATCTCAGTATTGAAAGTATCATTGAGTTCTTCTACTTTTTTAATCTTTATTTTTGAGAGAGAGAGAGAGAGAGAGAGAGAGAGAGAGAGAGCAAGTAGGGGAGGAGCAGAGAGAGAGGGAGACACAGAATCCAAAGCAGGCTCCAAGCTCCGAGCTGTCAGCACAGAGCCTGACTCAGGGCTCAAACTCACAAACTGTGGGATCATGACCTGAGCCAAAGTTGAACGCTTAACTGACTGAGCCACCCAGGTGCCCCACGTTCTTCTGCTCTTTTTAGTAGCCTTGTGAGTATTTTTATGATCATTACTTTAAATTCTTCATTGGGCATGTTGCTTATTTCTGTTTTATTTAGTTCTTTTTCTGAGTTTTTTTCCCGCTGTTCTTTCTTTTGGAATATATTTTTCTGTCTCTCCATTTTACTTCTGTTGTTTCTTTCAATGGATTAGGAAAAATGGCTTCTTCTAAACTTGAAGGAGTGATCTTGTGTATGGTATTCCCTATGCATATTGTATGTGCTTGGTGACCTTTGCTGGCTAGTTGGAGCTGTGGCTATTTATGATAGTTACTCTTTTAAACCATAATGGGTCTGTCTCTTTTGCTGTTATCTCTGTCTTTGGTTGTTAAGTAACTGTTAGGTCAACCTCAGTTCTTCAGGAGGAACTGTTGTATTAATAGGTGTAATTTGGTATGTTCTGTGGAGGAGGTGAGTTCACAGGCTTCCTACGTCACCACTGGAAAACCACATCTTAAATATTGTCTTTTAAAGCAAAGATGCTTTTGATGAAGTCCTATTTATCACTGTATTTCTTCTGTGATTCCAAGAAATTGTTGACTCTTTGAAATTGTGAAGATACTTTTTTCCCCCTTATATAACAGTTGTAACTTTTGTATGTAGTTGTATGATCCATTTTGAATTCTTATTTTTTATGAAATAAGGTAGGGGTTAATTTTCTTTTTATACAGATAACAAGTTATTCCAGAACTACTTAGAAAAATATTCTTCCCCCACTTGTTGATTAACTTTTCTGTTTCAGTGCTTGATAACTCCATCCTTATATCAATACCACACTTCATTGATTATTGTAGGTTTAGAGAAAATATTGGAATCAGAAAGTGTGAGTGCTACAATGGTTCTTTGGGTTCTTTTTTGTTTGTTTGTTTGTTTGTTTTTTAAGGAATAGTTTAGCTATTCTAGGTCCTTTGTGTTTCCATGTAAATACTGACCCCACTTTCCTCCAAAAATGCCAAGTGGAATGTTGATTGTCAAGGTGTGGTATATACATGCAATTAAATTTTAGCCATAAAGAATGAGATTGTTCAATTTGCAGCAACATGGGTGGATGTAGAGGGTGTAATACTAAGTGAAATAAACCAATTAAAAAAGGAGATGGCACTGACTTTTGTTTTAAAAGTCACTTTGAACTGGATTTTTATCATAATAATCAGTCTTCCAATCCATGAATGTGATACTCATCTCCATTTTTTTTTTTTTTAGGCCTCTAATTTTTCTCAGCAATGTTTGATGGTTTTTGACATAATAAACCTTGAACTTTTTTTGTTAAATTGATTCCTAAATACATTCTTCTAATTACAAAAGTTTATTAGAAATTCAATTTCTAATTGTTTATTGCAGATATATAGAACTAAAATGGATTTAAATATTCACTTTGTATCTTTGACACTTAGGGAATTCATTTATTATATCTAGTATTTTTTTTTCCAATGGTATTAGGATTTTTTTTGGTAACATGGACAGTCATATTTCTGAATAAGAACAATTTTAACTTTGCTTTCCTATTTGTCTTGGTCTAATGAACTGGTTAAAGCTTTGAATATGATATTAAATGGAAGTGATGAGAGCCATTGTGAACTTAAGGGAAGTGATAATATTGCCTTGTCTCAGTTTAGGCAAAAGCATTCATTTCTCCATGAAGTATATTACTCATAAGCTTTTTGTAGATGCTTTTCATCAGATTGAGCAAGCTTCTTTTATTATGCACAGAGGTTTTTTTTTTTTTTATCATGAATAGGAATTGAACTTTTTCAAGTGCTTTTTTTTTTATATGCGACATTTTTTTCTCCTTTATTCTGTTAATGGGGTAAGCTAGATTTTTCAAATGCTTTAGTTTAACAACCTTTTATTCTTGGTATGAACTCCATGTAGTCACAATCTATCATCCTTGTCTGTATTTGATGTCATTACAAATGTGTTACTTATTTTTTTATCCATGTTTATGAGCAATATTGGTTTGTAATTCTTTCCCCTTGGCTGTATCTTAGCTTTTATTAGTATTATGCTAGTCTAATAAAACCTGTTAAATGTGCTTTCCCTATTTTGTGAAGGAGTTTGTATAAAATTATATGCTTTCTTTACTTTTACAGAATTCAGACAGAAGGCTTCAGGCCCCTAATCTTTCACTAATGAAGATTTTTAAAGTAAATATATTTGTGAATCAGTTTTATTTGTATAGCCATTAAGGTTTTGTTTTTTTTTTTTTTTTTAAAGATCTTATTTTTAAGTAATCTCTATACCCATCGTGGGGCTTGAACTCAACCCTGAGTTCCAGAGTCTCATGTTCCACTGACTGAGCCAGCCAGGCATCCCAAATAGCCGCTGAGATTTGAAATAATTTAGGGGTGCCTGGGTGGTTCAGTCAGTTAAGTGTCTGACATAAGCTTTTTCATGATCTCACAATTCATGAGTTGGAGCCCCGCATCAGGCTTTCTACTGTCTGCACCGAGCCTGCTTCGGATCCTCTGCCCCTCGCTGTCTCTCAAAATTAAACATTAAAAAAAAAGATTTAAAATAATCATGTGTAAGTTTTGTTAAGTTGTATTTTTCAAGGAATTTGTCTATTCCATACAAGTTACCTAATAGCATACATTTGTTTATAATCTCTTACATGTTTAATGAATTTCCTTTAGCATTTATCATAGTTCAGGCATTTACATAATACATTCTTTTAGCTTTTGTTAATTGTTAATGTCTTTTGTCCTTATTTTTCAGACGGTTAATTGCGTTGACAAAATTTGGGTTTTTCTTTCAAGACTTTATAGATGTTCTATAGTCTCTGACATCTTGTGTTTCTAATGGATGTCAGTTAACATTTGCAGGTTGTTCCCGTTTGTAACGTGTAATTTTTTTTTAGTGTTTATTTATTTTTGAGACAGAGAGAGACAGAGCATGAACGGGGGAGGGTCAGAGAGAGGGAGACACAGAATCCGAAGCAGGCTCCAGGCTCTGAGCTGTCAGCACAGAGCTCCATGCGGGGCTCGAACTCACGGACCGTGAGATCATGACCTGAGCCAAAGTCGGACGCTTAACCGACTGAGCCACCCAGGCACCCCACTGTAAAGTGTAATTTTTTAAAATTTGGTTCTACTGTGTGAAGACTGGTTACATTTGTCCTTTGCTGGCTCAGTATACATAGTGTGTAGCAAAGATCAATCACACCCTTGGTGGACACTAGACAACTTTTATTTCCCTGGGATATCAAGGATCTCAGAACTACTGCTGTTATTTGTAGTCACTGTACCTCAATATAAACATCCCAAGAAAATGTAACCTGAAAATTCAGGGTCACTCCTTGCATTCCTTCCTGTCTTTTCTTGCATCTTGGCCCAGTAGGTCTCCACTTTGATGCTTTAGCTTTTAGCTCTTGATGGTTAGAGAATATATATTTTTATGCTTATCTCTTACACACTTGCCTTTAGTGGAGGGTTGGTTCAAATGACCGAGTCACTCATAAGTAAAAGTGGAAAACCTGCTTGTACTTCAGGTTAGTGCATCTAACATAATACTGGTTCTCCATTTGAAGATTTAAAAAAAGACCTATATGCTCTTTATAGAATACTTTTCCTAGCCTTACTTGATAAAACGTATATGCTATACATATACATATATGGATATATCCATACACTTAGTTTATAATATTAAACTCCTTTAGACTAAGTATTGAATATAATGAAGGACAGAACACATAACTATGAAGAGTTTTAAAATATTTTTTCTTGATTTTTAAAAGAATTTATAGGTATAAATCCTGTAATAGAAATCTGGTTTAGTGTGATTCAGTGCTTCCCCAAGTAATTCACTGTCCAAAGTTGTTTTCTCCTAATACTGTGATAATCTATGGGATTAGTATTCATGTAACAGTCTTTATTAAATGCTGATTATTTTTTTACTTCTTATTTTCATATGTATCTTATTAACAATACTAATAAATGGAAGTTAAATTCATAGGAGATTTACTGTCTAGCAGAGTCAGCAAGTAAAATATAAGCAAAATGGCTGATGCTTTATTTGCAGTTCATTACTGTATTAGTTTGAGCTGGCATGACAAGGTACCATAAACTGGCTTAAACAACTAATTTATTATTTTACAGTTTCAGAAGCTAGGAGTCAGATTCCAGGTGTCAGGAGGAATGATTTCATTTGAGGGTTATGAGACAAAATCTTCGATATCTCTCCTTCAGCTTCTGGTGGTTTGTTGGCAAGCTTTGGCATTCCCTGGCTTGCAGAAGAGTCACCTGGTCTCTGCCTTTGTCTCACATGACATTATCCCTGTGTGCATGTGTTTGTACCCAAATTTTCCCTTTTTACAAGGGTACCAATCAACCTGAATTAGGACCCACTCTAATGACTCCATCTTAACTAATTCCATCTACATTAGCCCTATTTCCAAATAAATCCATGTTCTAAGATACTGGAGTTAAGGACTTCCATATGTGAATTGTGGGGAATGCAATTCATATCTATAGTTTTTCTAAGAATAAATTCCCATTATGTAATTCCTTTAAGCCCGTCTCCTCCATATAGGTTCACATTAAGGAAAAAATAAAAAAAAAAAGTAAGAAGGTTGGATTACTGATTACTGTTGAAGGTACAGTTCTGCTTATTCAGTGATGGAAGAGAGGCTACATACTGGGAATATGATCATGGGGAAATTATAAAAATGGTAAGATAGAACTGTTTTCTCAGAAGAATTAACACATGTTGAAAACTTTAAGGAAGTTTCTTGACCTAACATGGTTATGAAAATGTATGTTACATACATGTAACATAGTTACAAAGTTACATATCAGTAAAAGATTTATCAAATGTATATTCTAGTATGCTACATTTGCTATTTTATGTTTAAAAATCTAACTCCTTCAAATTTTATTTCATCCAAAGTCAATAGCCATTATATCTATAAATTATTTAACTGTAGCATTTTAGTATTTGTTCAGTCTGGAGTAACCTCAAAGAGCATATGGAGAGTGTCTGTTTAGTAATGTAGAACACCTGGCACAAAATATGTGTAGAGTGCTGCCTTAATATACTACGCAGAGCTTCTAAGTAGAACCTTTGTTGCTTGATAAACAGGAAGCATCTGTTGCCTTCTACAAGTAACTCAAAATTAGGCAGCCTGTAAGGTAAGAATTTCTATGCCAAAAAGACTAGAATTACTTAGCACTTGAGAGCAAGGCTCTCATTCATTTTTATTTTCCAAAGTTCCTGGCATGGAGAACTATGAATGGTGAGTTCAATATATGTTGATGAAATATTTTGATTGAACAAAAGTCAATGAATTATGGTGTTAGGTAAATATGGTGTTCATTTTTAGCCACTTTTATTATCAATTTCGAGCCTCAATTTCTTTATGTGTTAAAAGGGGATAATTATACCTATATTAGGATGTAAGAATGAGAAATAAAACTGCTGCTACCTTACTATTGGCCATTATTATATTTTACTTAAGTGAAAACAGCTGCTCATAACTCATCCGCTTAAATTAATCATGCCCTCCTCCAGTCTGTTCTCTACCCAGGAGCTAGCACAATCACTAAAAATCCAATGAAAATCCACTCATGTACCTGTGCTACTTAAAGTCCTCTGGTTTTTCCCTATTGCCCTGAGAATAAAACCGAAATGTCTTGTAGATAATTAAGATCCTCCACAATCTGACTATGTCTTTCATCTTCAGGGATGTGATTGTTAACTTAGTGTGATAACTTGAGTGGGACAAGGGATAACCAGATTAAACATGATTTCTGGGTATGTCTGAGAGTGTTTCCAGATGAAGTTAGCATTTTAATTGGTGGATTGAAGAAACCAGATTGCCCTCCCTACTGCGTGGTCCAAATCCAAATCATATATATGGAGAGAGGTGACAGCTATATATCCTATGAGTTGTTTCTTTGGAGAACTCTGACCAATACAACTAAGAATCCATACTCCAATCATACTGAACAATTCTCCATGGGAAGCCCCAGGCTCTATTTCCTGCAGGCTATATACCACAATTATCTTGCCCTGGAATAGTCACCCTTCTAGATCTGTTCTTTCTCATCTCACCCATTACTCCTTTTCTCTCTGACTCATTTAATTAAATATTATCTTTTCAGGTTTTTTTTTTTTAACTGGAAAATGCCATTTGAAAAACTTGGGAACCCCTTATTACTGGGCTGGGTATTTGTCCTATATAGGCCTTCTGGCACTCTGAGCTTATCTGATTCTAGCACTGAACATGGGGGCATTCATATTTTCCATTTGCTATTCTACCTACCTCACCAACTCTAATGTATGCTTATATACCTAGTATAGTTCCTAATCCCTGGTCTGTGATGAATAATTACTTACTGAATAAATGAAAAAAAATCACATTTGTAAAAAAAAAAATCAAGGTACTGTTACTGGTATATAATAGGTGTCAAGGATAAAGTTCCATTTGGATTTTAGGTTTATAAACTACTAGAAGCACTTTTATAATAATCACTACAGCAGGGAGATAATTGAGACATTGTTTTTTTTTTTCAAATACTGATATCATGAGCTTTTTATAGCACATGAGTTATTAAAATCTATTTAAAGGTAAAGTAAAACACATTTTACCTTCACTGATATCTAACATGACTACTGTAAATTAAATTTATAAACTGTAATTTCCTGAACTAAATTTTATGATTATTTTGTGATTATGTAAAACCTATTCCACAAACTTTGTACCAATATTGAAATTTGATTTCAGAATGGACAAGATAGTGTCTTGTAAGTAAAACAATGTGACAGCAAGAGAATCACAGGTTATCTTGAAGGGGAGTAAACCCTAACAGGGAAACTTTCTATAGGAAGCTTGTAGATGAATCTAATTTTGTTTGGCACCTTAGGTTCTGATACTGAGTTTTCTTTTTTCCCTTTGTAAAGTCCTTTTTTTTCCTTCTGATTTCCAAAATGAGACAGCAGTGGAGAAAAATGCAAGGATTTAAAGGAAAGGCATCTATGATCCCGTTGCTTAGTGGGATTGTTGTTAAAGTTTTATTTGTTTAAATTTTAAGTTTAAAATTAAAAATGATTCAAGTAATCAAAATTGCTGTACATGGCTGCAGGAGTTTCTATTGCTGTTTTAGGAATAAACAGAGCTAGAGGAAGTATCAAGAGATTACCATGTTTAAACTTACCTTTTTTTATTAACTTTTTTTTTTTTTTGCTATTTTCAATCCAAAATATGTAACTGAGGCAACAGAAAGGTAAAATAACTTTTTCAAAGACATAAAAAGTAGTGAAATACGTTGAACTAGATTCCATATTCCTCCCTCTCACCAGTTTACGTCACCATGCCTTGTGTTTTGAATTACTACAGACTTTCATCCTTACACAGTGACCTTGGATTCCTACTATCTTCTTACCAGATACTAATATTTCAAACTGTAAAACGCTATTTCTTTCCACTTACAGTTAAATCATGTTAGCATCGCTCTACTACAAATCTCTCCTGATACCCTTATAAATGATAGCCTGGACCTTTAGTCCAGATTTGTCTTTCTATGTCCACTGAGGCTGAGTACTAGTGCAGGCACCTATATTCTCTGAATCTAACAAACTACTGACTTTGCTAATACTGGGCCCTAAATCTGACTAGTCATGTCTTGTCCTCGGAAACAATGCCTCCCATCCTATTAGCAAACACATTGTTTAATTAATGAAAAATCAGGCTCTAATGTCAAGTAAGTGATGGACTTGCAATGAATGCCATAAAAAAATTTGAGTTTTTTTATTCATATCCATTTATTTATCACAGTAATAGGCTATGTTCTTATTTTACAACATAAAGGATTTCCTTCTTATTGTGGTAGAGTTCTAAAAGTTGAAATTTAAGTAAGACTTGTTCCCAATATTAGTGACCCTAAATAATGTTTAATTAAGCTTAAATTCTGAGTAAATTATTTCCAAACTGGTTTAAAAGTTAATGAGATCATAATCACCTAGGAGGGAACAGCATGGTAGCAGTAGTCTGAAACAGCAGCAGCCTGCCTAGTTTGTATATTTTCTTTCATTCCAGATCTCACACATGCTTAATTGACTTAAGACATTATGGTTCAAATACACTCAAGGTCACTAAATTGGCCGATAATGTGGATGGAATTGCATTACATCTAAAGCATTTAAGGCACAAACGTGTGAACATAGTTCGAGTAATGTGAGAAACAATGCTAATTCCTTATCTAACACAGTTGGAAATGCACGTTGGTTTAGTTACCCTGATAGAATGTCAGGAAATTTAGAAAGTTTATACAGCCAAGTTAATAGCATAACTATTGAAAAGCAATAGTGTTTAGAGGTTTGTTTGTTTGTTTGTTTGTTTTAGCACACACACAAATTTCTGGGGAAGGTTGTTCTGCCTTTTTAATCATGTCCTGATAATGTAGTGGTAAAAAGTTACAATGGAAAATGTGGGGGAAAAATACAAGTGAAAAAAGTCACTCATGTTACCACCATAACGAAATAATGGTCATTGACACCTTTTTTTTTTTTAATTTTTTTTTCAACGTTTTTAATTTATTTTTGGGACAGAGAGAGACAGAGCATGAACGGGGGAGGGGCAGAGAGAGAGGGAGACACAGAATCGGAAACAGGCTCCAGGCTCCGAGCCATCAGCCCAGAGCCTGGCGCGGGGCTCGAACTCACGGACCGCGAGATCGTGACCTGGCTGAAGTCGGACGCTTAACCGACTGCGCCACCCAGGCGCCCCTGGTCATTGACACCTTTTAAGAATTTTTAGTTGTTTTTCCCCCAATGTCCTTAAAATAGAATGGCTTTCATATTGGATATACTTTCTGTAATTTCCTTTTTTGACTTCCTGTGCTAGGAAAAGTGTTCTATGTTCTCTTACTACCTTGTGGTGCTTTGGTCTCATGGCTTGTATTCTACATACAAAAGCACAAACCAGTAAAAACTCTGAAGTAATTTTAAGGATTCTGTATAACCAGATCCTTACATATTATGAAAAACAAATGGGTGGGAGTGGAGATTTGTGGCATATGTAACAAGCATGGAGGGTAATTTGCATATATAAACAGCTTTTTTCGCAGTAGAAAAATTGCAAGATCTTCAGAAAACAATTCACATAGAAAACCCACAAATTTAGTTCTATGTGAATGTGTTTGACCATATTGGGAATTTGACAAATGTACATTTAAACAAAAATAAAGCTGGCTTTTATACTCAAATTTGCAGACAAAATAACATAAATACAATTTAGGTTGGGAAATAAAGTGGAATAAGCTTTGTGGAAGGTAAGCTGTCTGTATGTCAAGAGCCCTAGAGATCTGAGAATGATTTTATCCAGAAATGACATTTCTAGAAGTTTGCCTTAGTGTAATACAGATGTATGAGAAGATACTACAAGTGTGGTATTCACAAATTTACCATTAATTACAGAGGTTCAAAGATACCCTAAATAACAATGGAGAATATGTTCAGTAAACTATATAGCCATTAAATATTAGGTAACTAGAAGAATATCTGAGAATTTCAAAATACTTTTAAACTGAATACCTGCTTTTCTCAAGTTCATGATTCTATCCTAATCTAAAATAGCAACAAATGGTGCTGATGTAGTTGATGCCATACACAAAAAATTAACTTTGATCTTGAACTTTTATACACAAAAATTAAAATTAACTCAAAATAGGCCCAAAATTAAGAACTAAAACTATAAAACTTTTAGAACACAATATAGGAAATTTTGGGCTTAGTAAAGATTTCCTAAAGATGAAATAAGCCCACACATATATGGTAAACTACAACAAAGGAGGCAAGAATACAATGGGGAGTAGTTCCTACAACAAATAGAGCTGGGAAGACTATAGCTACATGCAAAAGAATGAAACTGGACCATTTTCTTAAACCATAACCAAAAATAAACTCAAAATGGATTAAAGAACTAAATGTGACACCTGAAACCATAAAACTAGAAGAAAATATAGGAAGTAATTTCTTTGACATTGGTCAAAGCAGCATTTTTTCTACATATGTCTCCTAAGGCAAGGGAAATAAAACAAAACTGTTGGGACTACACCAAAACAAAGCTTCTATATATTGAAGGAAGATAACAAAATGACAAGGTAACCTATTGAATGGGAGAAGACCTTTGCAAATGATGTATCCAATAAGGGGTTAATACCCAAAATACATAACTTATACAACTCAACAGCAAAAAAAAAACCCCAAAAAAACAACAAAAAAAACAACAAAAAAACACACAAAACAAACAACCAAACACGCGCACACACACACACACAAAATAATTTGATTAAAAATAAGCAGAGGGTCTGAATAGACATTTTTCCAGAGAAGATCTGTAGATGGCCAACAGACACATGTGAAGGTGCTCATCATCACTCATCATGAGAGAAATGCAAATCAAAACCACATTCATCTATGATCTTCCACCTGTCAGAATGGCTAAAATCAAGAAATATGTGTTGGCAAGGGTGTGCAGAAGAGGATTCTCATGAATTTTTGGTGGGAATGTAGAGTGGTGTAGCCACTGTGGAGTATGGAGATTCCTCAAAAAAATAAAAATATATATGATTCAGTAATTCCACTACTGTGTATTTACCCAAAGAATATAAAAACACTAATTCAAAAAGATCTCTGTGCGCCCTCATGTTAATTGCAGCATTATTTACTACAGCCAAGTTAGGGAAGCAGGTCAAGTAAGTGTCCATTGATGAATGGATAAAGAAATTGTGTACACAATGGAATATTACTCAGCCAAAAAAATGAATGAGATCCTATCATTTACAACAACATGGATGGACCTAGATGGTATAATGCTAAGTGAAATACATGAAAGAAAGAAAAATACCATATGATTTCATTCATATGTGGAATTTAAGAGAAAATGAACACACAAAAAAGATAAATGGATAAAGATAGAGAACAAACTGGTGGTTGCCAGAGGAAAAGTGGCTGCTGGGAGGGTTAAAATAAAGGAGATCAGCAAAACACTTGTCTTGTTGAGCACAGAAATGTATAGAATTTGAATAATCACACACTGAAACTAACATAACATGTTAATTCCACCTCAATAAATCAGCTTAAGGTTAAAAAGTTTAATCTTAATTCTCTGATGTTTGAAATGATAAGAGTGTAATAAAGCAGTTGGGAAGTAACCTAATCTAATTTTTATATGATAAAATGTTTTATACGAGGTATTACAAAACTGTATTCTATTTAAAGAGTTTAAAAAAGTATTTTCAACAGTGGAGAAATATTATAGAATAAATCCACTGCTTCCCAAGACAGTTTTTTGAGAAATAATTTTTTAGAATACATTTTAGAATATTTAAAGTCTCATTGTGTACAGTCAGTTTAGATGAAGTGGATTACATTACAAGGAATCTAAAAAGGTCATACATGTGTCCAAACTTGTCTGAAAATTTGGAGTATTAAAAATATTCTCTGAAAAATGCCCATAAACATTTAAATCTGTAGATACAAGTTAAACATGTAGCATATATATGTATATATATGTGCATATGTGTATATATATCAAAACTGGACAAAAATAAAATCCTAACTTAGAAGAAAATATAACTTATGTGTATATTTTTTCCTAATGTTTTGTCTGAGGCATATTTTAATCATTAGGATTAGAGAGATTTGGATTTGAAAATATGGTTTAATAAAAACTAATACGTTAGCTACGTTGTCTTTTGAGAAGCATGGCTAGAGGTTTATCAATTTTATTTCTTCAAAAAACCAACTCTTGGTTATGTTGATCTGCTCTACGGTTTTTTTAGATTCTATATTGTTTATTTCTGCTCTGATCTTTATTATTTCTCTTCTTCTGCTGGGTTTAGGCTGCCTTTGCTGTTCTGCTTCTATTTCCTTTAGGTGTGCTGTTAGATTTTGTATTTGGGATTTTTCTTGTTTCTTGAGACAGGCCTGGATTGCAATGTATTTTCCTCTCAGGACTGCCTTCGCTGCATCCCAAAGCATTTGGATTGTAATATTTTCATTTTCGTTTGTTTCCATATATTTTTTAATTTCTTCTCTAATTGCCTGGTTGACCCATTCATTCTTTAGTAGGGTGTTCTTTAACCTCCATGCTTTTGGAGGTTTTCCAGACTTTTTCCTGTGGTTGATTTCAAGCTTCATAGCATTGTGGTCCGAAAGTATGCATGGTATGATCTTAATTCTTGTATACTTATGAAGGGCTGTTTTGTGACCCAGTATGTGATCTATCTTGGAGAATGTTCCATGTGCACTCGAGAAGAAAGTATATTCTGTTGCTTTGGGATGCAGAGTTCTAAATATATCTGTCATGTTCATCTGATCCAATGTATCATTCAGGGCCCTGGTTTCTTTATTGGTCCTGTGTCTAGATGATCTATCCATTTCTGTAAGTGGGGTGTTAAAGTCCCCTGCAATTACCACATTCTTATCAATAAGGTTGCTTATGTTTGTGATTAATTGTTTTATATATTGGGGGGCTCCTGTATTTGGCACATAGACATTTATAAGTGTTAGTTCTTCTTGATGGATAGACCCTGTAATTATTATATAATGTCCTTTTTCATCTCTTGTTACAGCCTTTAATTTAAAGTCTAGTTTGTCAAGGGGCGCCTGGGTGGCTCAGTCGGTTGGGCGGCCGACTTCGGCCCAGGTCATGATCTCGCAGTCCGTGAGTTCGAGCCCCGCGTCGGGCTCTGTGCTGACAGCTCGGAGCCTGGAGCCTGTTTCAGATTCTGTGTCTCCCTCTCTCTGACCCTCCCCCATTCATGCTTTGTCTCTCTCTGTCTCAAAAATAAATAAACATTAAAGTCTAGCTTGTCTGATATAAGTATGGCTACTCCAGCTTTCTTTTGACTTCCAGTAGCATGATAAATAGTTCTCCATCCCCTCACTTTCAATCTGAAGGTGTCCTCAGGTCTAAAATGAGTCTCTTGTAGACAGCAAATAGATGGGTCTTGTTTTTTTATCCATTCTGATACCCTGTGTCTTTTGGTTGGCACATTTAGTTCATTAACATTCAGTGTTATTATAGAAAGATATGGGTTTAGAGTCATTGTGATGTCCGCAGGTTTCATGTTTGTAGCAATGTCTCTGGTACTTTGTCTCACAGGATCCCCCTTAGGATCTCTTGTAGGGCTGGTTTAGTGGTGATGGATTCCTTCAGTTTTTGTTTGTTTGGGAAGACCTTTATCTCTCCTTCTATTCTAAATGACAGACTTGCTGGATAAAGGATTCTCGGCTGCATATTTTTTCTGTTCATCACATTGAAGATCTCCTGCCATTCCTTTCTGGCCTGCCAAGTTTCAGTAGAGAGATCGGTCACGAGTCTTATATGTTAGAGCACGTTTATCCCTAGCTGCTTTCAGAATTTTCTCTTTATCCTTGTATTTTGCCAGTTTGACTATGATATGTCATGCAGAATATCGATTCAAGTTATGTCTGAAGGGAGTTCTCTGTGCCTCTTGGATTTCAATGCCTTTTTCCTTCCCCAGATCAGGGAAGTTCTCAGCTATGATTTCTTCAAGTACACCTTCAGCACCTTTCCCTCTCTCTTCCTCCTCTGGAATACCAATTATGCATAGATTATTTCTCTTTAGTGCATGACTTAGTTCTCTAATTTTCCCCTCATACTCCTGGATTTTTTTATCTCTTTTTCTCAGCTTCCTCTTTTTCCATAATTTTATCTTCTAGTTCACCTATTATCTCTTCTGCCTCTTCAATCCAAGCCGTGGTCGTCACCATTTTATTTTGCAACTCATTAGTAGCATTTTTTAGCTCCTCCTGGTTGTTCCTTAGTGCCTTGATCTCTGTAGCAATAGATTCTCTGCTGTCCTTTATACTGTTTTCAAGCCCAGCAATTAATTTTATGACCATTATTCTAAATTCACTTATTGTTATATTGTTTAAATCGTTTTTGATTAGTTCGTTAGCTGTCATTATTTTCTGGAGGGTTTTTTGAGGGAAATTCTTCTGTTTCATCATTTTGGATAGTCCCTGGAGTGGTGCGGGACTGCAGGGCACTTCCCCTGTGCTGTCTTGAATAACTTTCGTTGGTGGGCGGGGCCGCAGTCAGACCTGATGTCTGCCCCCAGCCCACCGCTGGGGCCACAGTCAGACTGGTGTGTACCTTCTCTTCTCCTCTCCTAGGGGCGGGATTCACTGTGGGGTGGCGTGGCCCGTGTGGGCTACTTGCACACTGCCAGGCTTGTGGTGCTGGGGATCTGGCGTATTCGCTGGGGTGGATCGGCAAGGTGCACAGTGGTGGGAGGGGCAGGCTCAGCTCGCTTTCCCTTCGGTGATCTGCTTTGGGAGGGGCCCTGCGGCACCGGGAAGGAGTCAGACCCGCCACCAGAGGAATGGATCTGCAAAAGCACAGCGTTGGGTGTTTGTGTGGTACAAGCAAGTTCCCTGGCAGGAACTGGTTCCCTTTGGGACTTTGGCTGGGGAATGGGATAGGGAGATGGCACTGGGGAACGCCTTTGTTCCCCGCCGAGCTGTGCTCTGTTGTCCAGGGCTCAACAACTCTCCCTCCCATTGTCCTCCAGCCCTCCCACTCTCCGAACAGATCTGTTAACTTATAACCTTCCAGATGTTAAGTCCCGCTTGCTGTCGGAACACACTCCATCAGGCCCCTGCGCTTTGGCAAGACGGACTCGGGGAGTCTGCTTGGCCGGTGGGTCGCCCCTCTGCCCCGGCTCCCTCCCGCCAGTCCGTGGAGTGCACAGTGCCTTGCCGCCCTTCCCACCCTCTTCTGTGGGCCTCTCGTCTGTGCTTGGCTCCGGAGACTCCATTCTGCTAGTGTCTGGCGATTTTCTCGGTTATTTAGGCAGGTGTGGGTGGAATCTAAGTGATCCGCAGGATGCGGTGAGCCCAGCGTCCTCCTACGCCGCCATCTTCCCAGAAGCCCCTCAAGTAAACCGAGCTACATTGTCTTGATCACATTTTATAAAATGTGAACTTTAGATGGGTTCTTTGAAACTTTGAACTTTGAAAACAGTTTTCTTATGTAAAGATTGGGCGAGAGACTGGGTATGCATTGTCTAACAAGTGCTGATTGTACAGCAGACATGGGATGCATTTCTTCTCTCCAGGACTTAGTGCTTCTCTTTCACCATATCCAGGATGACCAGTATTTGTATTTGGGTATTGGTATTACAACTCTGTGAATCTTTGAGTTTAGTGAAATTGGTTTTGTTTCTAGAATATTTCCTCTTTTGGAGAGTTGTTTTTGTTGTTTAGCCACTTTCTGCTGAAAATTTTTCTAGGTCTATACTTGTCTTTTACTATACCAAGTTGTACAAAGAGAAAACCCAAGAGGTTGTATTTTATAAAAAGATTTATGAAAGTTTTTGGGAAAGAAAAAGTGTGCAAATGAAAAATAGAAAAGTTCCCTGAGGGAGAATCATCTAAAGATGAGTGAAATTTATTACAGTATCAAAGTAATATCAGCATTTGCTTATACCAATGTGACTTTTAAAATTATAGTCTGATCATACAACTTCTGCATAATGCAGTAATTTGATACCTTCAGACCTTTTATGAATCTACCAACAGAGGGCAAATATACTCCACAACATTGGTATTAAAATTAGTGTGTGACACCAAAGTAAACTTGGCATCCATAGTACAGTGACATCTACTGTGAGCTGCCCCAAACATGTAAAAGCAAAGTTCTGCTAATTGATGAGTGATAGTGATTGCTGATAGTGATAGTGATACCTGATGTTAATTAACGTGCTTTCTTCCTATTTGACTACTTGTCCCAGCCTCCAGTTGACTTCTTTGAGCCTCTTTAGCTTAGAAATAAACTTTTTTGTATCTATTTACCAGCCCAAAACAAATACCAGTAAACTTAATAAAAATAGAAATGTTTCATAAACTTCTAACACCTGCTTGCACTGGTGACTTCAGTCTATGTAGGCTTGTGATATTTCCCTTGAATCACATTTTCAAATTACATTGCATAGTTTGTAGATACTTTATTACATGACAAATTGATATCTTGTGAATTTTGACTAAAATTTTTCCTTCAGTCTAATGGTTTGGCGATAGGACCCTTATTGAAAGACTTTTAAAAAATCTCATCTTATGTATATATAGAAGTAATCATTCAGGAAGTAGAGTCATGCTGGTAATAGAGATAAATTTCTGCTGAATTAGACAGTTCGTTTTTTAATTTGTGCATGAAGTTTAATAAGAGTAGAATTGATTGCTCTATTTTAGTTCTTAAATTTGGTTACTGATACTAGGTAGGTCAGTTCTTCTGGAGGACTAATGAGAATATTTCCTAAACTGACAAGAAGTACTACATATATAATATGAAATGATGAACAGAGAAAGTTGTGTTATAATTTGAATGCTGGGCAATTGACTACGATTGGCCACTATGTTATTCTCTCCTTTCTAATAACTCCTAAGGCATGATTCTGATGATATCTGAAAGCAAAATTTATTTTTTGGCCTAAGTAGATGAAACTGTGAATTCTAGAGTCATTTATATTTCATCTGTTTGTTTTCACATAACAATATTTACATGCGGTGTACAAAAGTGAGATAATGAATTTTGTATCTTGGATTGTTCATTTTATGTTTTTTGTATGTTCTATGTAAAGTAAATTTGAAAACATTTTTTGAATGATTATTTTTCTATCCTACTTTCTGGAATATTTAGATTTGGAATTTCTTTTTGTGATGATTATGTTTGTTAGTATATACTTAGAATATATGCTAAGAAAGATATGTAATGCATATTACATATACAAAAAGAATATATAATCATATATACCATATAAGTGTATATATTAATATATTAATATTGATAAGTAATATGATAATATATTAATACATAGTCTTTATACTTACATTGCTTTCCAGAGGGTTTATCTGATTTATACTAGCATTTTTACTAGCAGTTTATTAGTTTATTACTAAATATTTTCCATCATTTACTATTGTCTTCCAAAAATGGCAAATTTTCTAAGAAAAAGGTAATATCTCATTATTTTAACTTGAAATTCTCATTATTTATGTATGTTTATATACTATATATTTTGTTTATAATGCAGATGGAATTTGCATTCATTTTATATCAGGGTTGAAGTATTTTTAACCTATTTTTGATAATCTCTCTTTTAAAGATGCAAATGCTTTTTATATACTGCTTGCTAATTTTGTTTTTGCATGGGTGAAATTTTTATTACATGATGTAATTATTTTTGTATGTGATTCCATGGAATTGTAACTATTATAAAACACAGTATTTTAATTACATAGGTATATTATCTGTATTTCTTTACAGAAGTCTTATATAAAATCTAGAATTGTATAATAGTAAAAAATTTAAGAGGATGAAATGATTCATTATTTTGATACCTAATCATAGAGATTAAGACTCATTTTGAAGTACTAATAATGTTCTTCTCAGTTAAGCCTAAGTCTTTATTGACTATTAAGCTCTGCCAACTTCACCCCCTCTTTGCCTTACTCTATTCTATTATTTATTTGCCTTAGTCTATTCTATTTTTTTCTCATGCATATTATTGCAAACATAATACATGAAATAATTTTTACATTTATTATTTGTTATTAATATCCTCTCGTCCCTGCTCCTCAAGAGAACTTAAGTTTAGGACCATCGTCTTTGTTTTGTTCTCTCTTTGCCTATAGGTGAATTCGTAGAAACAGTAAAACAGTGGTTACCAGGGGCTGGGAGACAGGGGTGTTAGGAATATGTTGTTAAAGGGTAAGCACTTGGCAACTAGGAGATGAATAAGTGCTGGAGATGTAATCCATAGCATTGTGATTATAGTCAGTACTGTACTATATAGATTTTTGGAGACTAGATCTTAAAAGTGCTCACCACACACAAGAAAAGATAATTATGTGAGGTTATAGGGGTATTGAAGAACAGTGGTAATCATATTGCAATATATAGATGTCCAACCTGTTGTACACCTTAAACTCACAATATGTTATATGTCAGTTATATCTGAATAAAAATAAGTCCATTCCCATTAAATATAATTACCTGAAAAACTAAAATTAATGTAACTTTACTGATTTTTAAAATCATCAATGACTTAGGTATTGAAAAGACCTACATAATTCTTGTAAGGCTTAAGAAAGAAATCCCAAAATAAAATCTCTGATGCCTTATATCAGCAGTGAAAGATTGACCAACTGGGGACTTCTTACATTGGATTTTAGTTGCCAAACTCTGTCATGAAGCAAAAGTTTTACTGAAGGAAGCCAATTTTATTTTATTATTCAGATTTTAGCTTTATAATCTATTACATTTTATACTCAGAGCAGCTCTAATCTTTGAAGAGAACTGATGTGAGAAATCCTCAGACAATTTGTCATATTGCAGTTTCAATCTTGTAAAGAAAAAAGTTTCTGTTGAGTGATGGGACACCACTTAATTTGATATATGTAGAAGATGACTAAATCTAGGAATCAGAAAGTAAATTGATGGCTAGCCAGCTTATAAAAATACTCCATCTAACTTCCAAACACTTCATTATAAGACAACTACATGTTTAAAAAAAATCATTAAAACATTTTTAGGGAAACTCCTTGTATCATACATTGACTAAATGGCAGTTGTTCAATTCATAAGGAATAGTGAGTTACACTGTTTTTTTCCTAAAGATTACAGAATTTGTAAAAATACGTATTTTGAAATTTTAATTCCACTATAGTTAACACTACAGTGTTATAGTAGTTTCAGGTGTACAATGTAGTGATTCAGCAATTCTATACCTTAGTGCTCATTGTAAGTGTATTCTTAATCCCCTTCACCTATTTCACCCATCTCCCCATCAGTGTCCCCTCTGGTAACCATCAGTTTGTTCTCTAGTAATGAGTCTGATATTTGGTTTGTCTCTTTTTTTTCTCTCCTTTGTTTGTATGTTTCTTAAGTTCCACATGTGAGTGAAATCATGTGGAATGTGACTTTCTCTGACTGACTGACTTCACTTAGGATGATTCTTTTTATGGCTGAGTAACCTTCCCTTGTGTGTGTTATATATTATATATATAATATGTAATACTATATATAATGTATATAATATATATAATACACACACATAACATACATACACATAGCTTCTTTATCCATTCATCAGTCAATGGATACTTGGGCTGCTTCCATAATTTGGCTATTATAAATAATGCTGCAATAAATGTAGGGGTGCATGTATCTTTTTGAATTAGCATTTTTGTATTCTTTGGCTAAATACCCAGTAGTGGAATTACTGGATAATATGACAATTGTATTTTTAATTTTTTGAGGAACATCCATACTGTTTTCTACAGTGGCTGCACCAGTTTGCCTCCCATCAACAGTTCAAGGGGATTCCCCTTTTAACACATCCTCACCAACATCTGTTGTTATATGTGTTGTTGATTTTAGCTATTCTGACAGGTGTTCAGGTTGTTCTCATGGTTGTCTTAAGTTGTATTTCCCTCAAGATGAGTGATGTTGAGTATCTTTGCATGTCTGTTGGCCAACTTTATGTCTTTGGAAAGATGTCTGTTTAGGACCTCTGCTCACTTTTTAATTGGATTCTTTGTTTTTTAGGTGTTGAGTTGTAGAAGTTGTTTATATATTTTGGATACTAATCCTTTATCAGATATGTCACTTGCAAATATCTTCTTCCATTCTGTGGCTTGCCTTTTTGTTGATGATTTTGTTTGCTGTGCAGCAGCTTTTTATTTTAATGTACTCTCAATAGCTTATTTTTGCTTTTGTTTTCCTTGCCTCAGGAGATATACCTAGGAAAATGTTGCTACAGCCAGTGTCAGAGAAATTACTGCCTGTATTCTCTTCTAGCATTGTTAGGGTTTCAGGTCACACATTTAAGTGTTTAATCCATTTTGAGTTTATTTTTGTGTATGGTGTAAAAATGTGGTCCAGTTTTTATTCCTTTGCATGTAGCTGTCCAGTTTTTCCAACATCATTTATTGAAGACACTTTTTTTCCATTGCATATTATTGCCTCCTTTTATCAAAGACTAAGTTTATTTCTGGGCTCTTTATTCTGTTCCATTGGTCTACGTGTCTCTTTTTGTGCCAGTACCATGCTGATTAGATTGCTATAGCTTTTGTAGTATATCTTGAAATCTAATATTGTGATACCTCCAGCTTTGTTCTTCTTTTCAATATTGTTTTTTTTGTATTTTGTGGTTACATAGAAATTTTAGGATTATTTATTCTAGATCTGTGAAAAATGCAGTTGATATTTTGATAGGATTGCATTAAATCTATAGATTGCCTTGGGTAGTGTGGACATTTTAACAATATTAGATCTTCCAATTCATTAGCATGGAATACCTTTCCATTTGTTTGTGTGACATTCAGTTTCTTTCATCAATATTTCACAGTTTTGGGGGACAGGTCTTTCCCCTCTAAGTTCATTTTTATCTAATTCTTTCTGGTGCAATTGTAAATGAGATTGTTTTCTTAATTCATCTTTTTGTTATTTTATTACTAGCATGTGGAAATGCAATGGATTTCTGTATATTCTCCAACCTTACTCAATTCATTTATCAGTTTACAGTAAATTTTTGATAGTCTTTAGGGTTTGCTATACCATGTCATCTGTCAGTAGGGAAAGTTTTATTTTTCCTTAGCAAGGTAGGTGCCTTTTGTTTCTTTTTCTTGTCTAAGTGTTGTGGCTAGGCCTTCCAATATAATGTTGAATAAAAGTGATGAGAGTGGACATTCTTGTCTTGTTCCTGATCTTAGTGGAAGAGCTCTCAGTTTTGTGCTATTGTGTATAAGTTGTGAATTTTTCATAAGTGGTATTTATTATGTCCTGGTATGTTCCCTCTAAACTTTATTGAGGGTTTTTATCATGAATGGATATTATACTTTGTCAAATGCCTTTTTCACAGCTACTGAAATGACCATATGGTTTTTATCCTATCTCTTGCTGTTGTAATATATGACATTGATTTCTGAATGTTGAACCACCCTTGTATCCCAGGAGTAAATCCTGCTTTATTTTGGTGAGTGATTTTTTTGAATGTGGTGCTGGAATCAATTTGTCAATATTCTGTTGAAGATTTTTGTGTCCATGTTCATTGGAGATACTTGCCTGTAGTATTCTCTCTCTCTCTCCTTTTGTAGTGTTTTTTTATCTGGTTTTGGTATCAGGGTAATGTTGGCCTTAAATAATGAATTTGGAGACTTTCTTTCCTCTTTTAGTTTTTGGAATAATTTAATAAGAATAGGTATTAGTTCTTTAAAAGATAGGTAGAATTCACCCATGAAGCTGTCTGGTCCTGGACTTGTAGTTGTTGGGGGCTTTTTGATTACTGATTAAATTGGAAGGCTCATAATTGAGCTGTTCAAATTTTCTATTACCTCGTGTTTCAGTTTTGGTAGTTAAAATGTTTGTAGGTGGTCTAGTTTGTTGGCATATAATTTTTTATAATATTCTCTTAGAATTGTGGTGTCAGTTATTTCTCCTATTTCATTTCTGATTTTGTGTGAGTGCTTTCTTCTCTCTCTCTCTGGCTAAAGGTTTATTAATTTTGTTGATCTTTTCAAAGAAGCAGCTCCTGTTTTCATGATCTGTTCTGTTTTTTTTTTTTGTTTGTTTTAGTTTGCTTTAATCTTTATTTCCTTCCTTCTACTGGTTTTGGTTTTTTTTTTTTATTTTTTATTTTTTTTTTAGCTCCTGGAAGTGTAAGGTTATGTTGTTTTATATATTTATTGCTTCTTGAGGTAGACCTCTATTACTATAAACATTCCTCTTAGAACAGCTTTTTCTGCCTCCCAAAGATTTTGGACATTTGTCTTCATGTATTTTTTTTTTATTTCCTCTTTTATTTCATGGTTGACCCATTCATTGTTTAATAGCATGCCATTTAGCCTTCATGTATTTGTGTTCTATCCAGACTTTTTCTTGTGATTATTTTCTGGTTTTATTGTATTGCAGTCAGAAAAGATGTATGGTATGACTTCATTCTTTTTGAATTTGTTGAGACTCGTTTTGTGGCCTAATATGTAATCTATTCTGGAGGATGATCCATGTGCACTTGAAATGAATGTGTCTTCTTCTGTGTTAGGATGGAATGTTCTAAATGTATATTAGATTCTTCTTGTCCAGTGTGTCATTCAAAGCCACTGTTTCCTTGTTGATACTCTGTTTGGATGAACTCTCCATTTATGTAAGTGTGGAATTAAAGTCCCCTGCTATTATTGCATTCCTATTGATTACTTTGTATTTGTTATTAGCTGCATTATGTATTTGGGTGCTACCATGTTGGATGCATAAATATTTACAGTCGTTATTATCTTCTTTCTGGCATTTTTTTCTTTCCTATTTTTGTGTGTGTGTGTGTGTCCTTTCTTGATTATTGTTCCAATATTTAAAGTTTATTTTGTCTGATCTAAATATTGCTACCCCAGCTTTCTTTTTACTTCCATTTGCATGATAAATTAGCATCTCTTCATTTTCAATTTGTATGTGTCTTTAGGTAGGAAATGAGTCTCTTGAACAAACTGAGGGTTGATGGGGGGTGGGAGGGAGGGGAGGGTGGGTGATGGGTATTGAGGAGGGCACCTTTTGGGATGAGCACTGAGTGTTGTATGGAAACCGATTTGACAATAAACTTCATATATTGGAAAAAAAAAGGAAATGAGTCTCTTGTAAGCAACATATAAATGGGTCTTGCTTTTTATCTATTACATTACCCTATGTCTTTTGATGGGAACATTGAGTCCATTTAAATTCAAAGTAATTATTGATACATATATACTCATTGCCATTTATTACTTGTTTTATGGTTGTTTTCGTGGTTCTTCTGTGTTTCTTTGTTCTTTTGCTCGTTCTCTCATGGTTTGCTAGCTTTCTTTAGTGATGTACTTGGATTCCTTTCTTTTTATCCTTTGCCTGTCTATTGCTGGTTTTTGATTTGTGGTTACCGTTAGGTTTAAATATAACATTTTATACATATAACACTCTATATTAAGTTGATAGATGCTTAAGTTTGAACCCATTCTTCACTCCTTTCCCTGCAGGTTTTAGGTATATGGTGTCATACTTTAGATCCTTTTATTTTGTGAATCCCTTAATTGATTTTTATAAGTGCACTTACTGCTTTTGTGCTTTCTACTTTTCTACTCATGCTTGTGGTCTTTCCTTCCCACCCAAAGCGTTCCCTTCAACATTTCTTGTAGGGCTGGTTTAGTGGTCATGAACTCCTTTAACTTCCGTCTGGGAAACTCTTTATGTCTCCTCCTATTCTGAATGATACCTTACTGGATGGAGTGTTCTTGGCTGCAGTTTTTTTTCCAGCTTTTAAAAAATATGTCACTCTTGGGGCTCCTGGGTGGCTTAGGCAGTTGAGCTTCTGACTGTTGATTTCGGCTCAGGTCATGGTCCCAGGGTTGTGGGACTGAGCCCCTTGTTAGGCTCTGTGCCGAGCGTGGAGCCTACTGGAGATATTTCTTCATTGATTCTCTCTCTCTCTCTTTCCTTCCTCCTTCCCTCTCCCCCCACCACACACTTGCATTCTCGCTGTCTCTAAACATAAAATAAATCTTAAAAATTAAAATGTCATGCCACTCTCTTCTGGCCTTCAAAATTTCTGCTGAAAAAACAGCTGATAGCCTTATGGGGTGTCCGTTACATTTCTTTTCTTTTTTTGCTTTTAAAATTCTCTGCCACTACTTTTTGACATTTTGATTACTATGTATCTTGGTATAGAGCTCTTTGGGTTGATTTTGTTGGGGTCTCTCTATTCCTCTTGGGTCTCGATGTCTGTTCCCTTCCCCAGATTTGGAAGTTTTCAGCTACTATTCCTTCATATGAATTTTCTGACCCCTTTTCTCTCTCTTCTCTTTTTGAGATTTCTATTATGCAAGTGTTATTTTACTTGTTTGGTGATGCTGAGTTCCCTTAGTCAATTTTTGTTTATTATTTTTTCTCTTTCCTGTTTAGATTGATTGCTTTCCATTACTCAGTCCTCCGGTTGCTGATCTGTTGTTCTTCCTCTAGTCACCTATTTCTTCCATCTAGTATATTTTTAATTTCAGTTAATGAGTTCTTCATCTCTGATTGGTTCTTGGTTTTCTCTTTGAGAGATTTAGGGAGGTCTTCCACTCTTATCTCAAGTCCACTGAGTATCTTTATGTCATTATTTTAAATTCTCTGTCAGGGATACTCTTGTCTCCACTTCCTTTAGCTCTTGCTGTTATTTAATTTGGGACATAATTGTTTGTGTCCTGATGTTGTCTGACTGTTGGTTTTTATGTCCTAGGAAAGTCAGCTCCATCTCCTGCTCTTGGAAGTAGTGGTCTTACGAAGAAGAGGTCCTGTGGTGCAATGTTTACTGTTCAGTAGAACCTGGCACTTGAAGAGTGTTTCTTATGTGTGTTGCATGTGCCCTACTGTTGGGTTGAGCCCCATTTGCCTTCAGTTCAGTTACCTGCAGTGGCTCTCTCTGCCTGTTGTGGAATGGATTTGGTCCCTGTGTTTTTAGTGGGCCAGTCTGTGATTGCCGTGGGCTTGAGTTGAGTCGGGCCAGGCATTTGCCAGAGATGCAGTAGCATTGAACTGCAGGGTGCTTTCTGTGTATTGTCCTTTGAGAACTTTCATTGGTAAGTGGGGCCTGCAGTGAGCCCTCTGTCTGCCCCTAGTCCACTTCAGGGCTGCAGTGAGACTAATGTGTGTTATCCTTTTCCTCTCCCCAGGGTAGGAGTTACTTTTGAGTGGACCTGGTTCCTGTCAGGGCTTATCGCACGCTGTCAGGTTTGTGGGACTGCTTTGGATGGGCTTCAGTCAAGAATATATTGGAGGGATGAGGTGTGCAGGAAAACATAGGAGTGGAGTGTGTAGGTCCACCGAGGTCCTTGGCCTCTGCTAGAGGAGGGGACCTGTATAGGCTTGCTGGGTTGGAGTCCGTGGATCTGCAGAAGCATGTGCGGGCAGAGTGCATTGTTAGCAAGCTAAGTGGAGAGTGTTGTCACTGCTCTGGTTTCAGCAAATCTCCATGTATCTAGGCTGGGGGGTGGGGCGGAAATGGTTCCCAGCAGCCCATTAGTTCTTGAAGTCTCCCAAAGATCACTGCCTTTCCAGCCCAAGCTCCTTCTTGTATACCCCAGGCATTTTTGAAACTACTACTTCTATGCTCTATCTCAGAAGGGCTGTTGACTATGATGTCTTTTTATGGGCAGGGACTCCATCCTCCCCACTTGACTAGAGCTGAGCCTGCTGAGTGGGTGTTAGGGTGTTAGGACCCTCTGGTTTTCAAAGCCAAATGTTATGGGGATTCATTCCTCATGCCTGGGGTGCCTGGCATGAGTCTCTATTCCTCTTTCTCTGTACTTGTGGCATTCCCTCCTACTTGTGGAGAATCTCACAGGTTTGTCTGGCTCTTGACCATATCTCTGACTTTCCTACTCTATTGGATGTGGCCTCTTCTCTACATTTAGCTGTAGAGAGTCTATTTTATCACTCTGCATGTAATTTTTTGCATTATTTACACTGATGTGGGTGTTACCTAGTTGTATTCATTGGACAAAGTGAGTTTAGGATCCTCTTACTCTGCCATCATCCACAGCAGTTACAGTTATCTGGTGGTTTTGGTAGCACCATTATTGTAGGTCTTTTCATGTTCCACAAAGTTCTGAATCAGAGTTGTCTTCTCAGTCATATTCCTAATGACTGTAGCAAGATCCTGGATTTGAAAGGATGAGAAAGCCAAGTCAGAGATCCTGGTTTCCTAACATTCATACCTACCTTTGGATCACCTGTCTTACACTGGAGCAAAGAAAAGGGTTGTTTACAGCCTTGGAACAAGAGATGGAATCTTCCTACATAGCTAAGATCAGCTATACTTTTTAGTGAAATGAAGAAAATGTTGATCTTAGGAGCAAATGAATAGGTATGCTTTTAATGTTCACTATAAATGACTCATGTTCCATAAGTTCATAGTTGTTTTCCTGTTATGCAGCCCACGATGTGCAGGTGTTACCTGACATTCTATTCCCAAATGGGAGTTGGGGCTCAGGGAACTTGAAAAAAAACCATGCTGATACTCTGACACTGTTGCTGTGAGTTTTATGCCTCTGATTCAGGAGTTTCGTGTCTTTTTCCATCATCTACGAAACTGTCAGGCAGACATGTTAATACTCAAGTAAGGTAACCTCTCCTATCTTTGACAGTTTTAGTTGGCAAGGATTAGATGCTGATAGAGACCTATTTTCTGGAAGAGGAAGGATGAGGGTTTTACAGGCCAGTTAATGAGACCTGAAGAAAATTCATAGGTGTTGGTTGTGAGCATGTTAAGCTACTTATGGTCAAGCAGGCAATAAATGATCTGCCAGTTGGTTGCCTTATAATAAGGAGGAATTGAAGATGTGGTTATAGGCCAAATACCAGAAATAGGTTTAAAGACAGCTGCTTACATGGTGGTGATATTATTATATCCCCAATTAAGTGTATTATAACACTTGAAACCTGCATCAAATCCAGCTTTTTTTTTTAAACCAAATTATGATAGTAAACTAGGAGTTCAAATAGCCCTGTCACAAACCAGTAAATGTAAATTAGGACTGTTCCCATGTGAATGCATATTGCAGTTAACTTTTTTTTTTTTTTTTTTTTGAAATTGGGATTGAAAGAATGCATTAACATCAGTCGCTGAAAACCGATCCCCTTTGGCTTGTTACACCTTTTGCATCTCTACTATCATGTCCAGAAGTGCTGATATAGATGGTATTACTTGATTCAGACTGTGATAATCTCTAGTAAATATCCATAAGCCATCTGCCTTTTTCACAGCCCACATAGGGTGGTAATGCAGAATTAGTTTATATCACTACTCTTGTTTTTAACATGTCACTGAATAAAAATGTAGTCGTTTTCTTCTAACCAGGTATTTCATATTGCTTCAAATTAACAATATGTAGGCTCATGCAATTCCGAAGGTTCCCATTTAGCCTGGCCAATTAATACTAGCTTAAGGGCAATTTTATCTGTCTTCTATTTAAAATATCAGGTAGAGGAAGTGTTCCCCAATCAGACATAATATCCATTTTAAGGGTACATTCAGGTAATGGAGTTGCAATTACTTCATGTAACATTTGTTCAAACAGTCCAATTACATCTAGTTTACTTTAACTCCATCCACAGAAACTACATGTAGTCCCCCATCTAACTATAGCTCCTTTACAAGGTGTCCTGCTTGTTACTATATTTTCTCCAGGTGGAAGAATTCCTTGTCAATCTGGAAGTCTGTTTTTGGTGTGCTTCATTGTACCGACTGGTACCAAGACTTTTTTGGATGCACAGAAATCTGACTCCCTTTCAGGTACCATTTACAGAAATGTGTGCTTAGGCTGAGTGTGAAAAGAAGTTCATCTGTGACCACTGTGGGCAGAAACTTGACAAAGGGTTAGAAATTCACCTGGGGCTAAATCTAGTTTTGGCATACAGTGCTTGTTAAGGAATAATGCAACAGCTGGCTGTCTAATGGTTCAACTCTTCCTGCTGTCCAATATGCCACTCTGATATTCATTCAGAAATTGCAGTAAAAGTTATTATTATTTCTTTTTGCACAGGGTACTAAAGCCAAAAGGAAATTTTAGTACTCTTGGAGAAATGTCCTTGAAAAAAGAGAAACTCTTATAGAAAACAGTAGATGAATAATTGACGACTTATATTTGGGTTCCTGCTGTCCTGGAGCTGGAACTGCATTTATGCTCACTACGGTGAACAAATGGAAAATGAGAAGTCACCCAAGGAATCATAAATACACTTTTGAAGTTGGTCCCACCAATCTGGAAACGTCGCTTTTTTTGTTACATCAGGCAAAAACTAAGATGTCATGACAGTTGGGCAGCAGCAGATGCCCAATCGTAGGATGGACCACCTAAAAACAAAACAAACAAAAAAATCCACTGTGTCAATCAAAACCAAATGTGCAAACCCTGCGGTCCTTCCTAGAAAGCAGTGTTTCTGTGGTTGCTTCATCAAGGGGTACACAAAAACTGAAAAAAAAAATGGTGTCAGGTGTGACGATCTTGCTGTTTCATGTAGACCATTGAATAGGCCCAAAACATGGAAGGTCCTTTATTGAGCTGTGATTGAGCAGCTTCTCAAAGCTGAAAGCAAATCTAAACTCTGCTTTTTTGGCATGGGGTTGCCATCTTCCTCTGTACCTCATGTTTCTTATGTTTTCCTTTGCTCTGACCTTAGCTGCTTTAAGAATAGAGGTGATCAGATATCAGAGACCAATGTCTTGAGGTCTCAAGGGTGGGAGAATGAAGGCCACATGCAATCATCCAACTTTGGGCAGGAAAGAGACTTCTATAATTCTGTTAGATACAAGCACCCAAGTCAGCGTTTTACTATTGTGGGAGAGGGGCTCCTGAATTCAAATTATGTGGCTTGGGTAGTGTTCACAGTCAGAAAGGTTACTAATATTACCCTGTAGGCCCATTGGTATAATTCAATGTACTGTTGTTAGGTCTTTTGCATCTGAATTAGTAGTAGGAATTAATGTTTTTATACTTGTATTTTCCTATCACATCATAGCCAGTGGGGGTTCTCTCAGTATGGGAGAGCCATATTCAGGGGAGTGTTAACATCTTTAGCTCTCACAACTCTAATGACTCATTTGAGGTACAAGTGTCTGACTGATGATTTTGCCTAGTGAAACCTCTGGCAGAAGGAGTCAGTCTATATCAGTGATACCCATTAGGGTTTTGGACTCTAAAGTCCAAACAGTCAAACCTCTTTGGAAAATTGGTTATTGGCTTTTTACTGGGCTCTTGTTGAAACTTCACACCTGGCCTGGGGCACTTTGTGATTTTTTTTAAATTTTTTTCATTTAATTTTTTTGTTTTTTAAAATTTACATCCAAATTAGCATATAGTGCAACAATGATTTCAGGAGTAGATTCTTTAGTGCCCCTTACCCATTTAGCCCATCCCCCCTCCGACAACCCCTCCAGTAACCCTCAGTTTGTTCTTCATATTTGTGAGTCTCTTCTGTTTTGTCCCCCTCCATGTTTTTATATTATTTTTGTTTCCCTTCCCTTATGTTCATCTGTTTTGTCTCTTAAAGTCCTCATATGAGTCAAGTCACATGATTTTTGTCTTTCTCTGACTAATTTCACTTAGCATAATACCCTCCAGTTCCATCCACGTAGTTGCAAATAACAAGATTTCATTCTTTTTGCTGAGTAATACTCCATTGTGTGTGTGTGTGTGTGTGTGTGTGTGTGTGTGTGTGTGTATATATATATATATATATTTTTTTTTTTTTTTTACCACATTTTCTTTATCCATTCTTCCATCGATGGACATTTGGGCTCTTTCCATACTTTGGCTATTGTTGGTAGTTCTGTTATAAACATGGGGTTGCATGTGTCCCTTTGAAATAGCACACCTGTATCCCGTGGGTAAATGCCTAGTAGTGCAATTGCTGGGTCATAGGATAGTTCTATTTTTAGTTTTTTGAGGAACCTCCATACTGTTTTCCAGAGTAGCTGCACCAGCTTGCATTCCCACCAACAATGCAAAAGAGATCCTTTTTCTCCGTATCCTCGCCAACATCTGTTGTTGCCTGAATTGTTAATGTTAGCCATTCTGACAGGTGTAAGGAAGTATCATTGTGGTTTTGATTTGTATTTCCCTGATGATGAGTGATGTTGAGCATTTTTTCATGTGTCAGCTGGCCATCTGGATGTCTTCTTTGGAGAAGTGTCTATTCATGTCTTTTGCCCATTTCTTCACTGGGTTATTTGTTTTTTGGGTGTTGAGTTTGATAAGTTCTTTATAGATTTTGTTTACTAACCCTTTATCTGATAAGTCATTTGCAAATATCTTCTCCCATTCCATCAGTTGCCTTTTAGTTTTGCTGATTGTTTCTTTCACTGTGCAGAAGCTTTTTATTTTGATGAGTTCCCAGTATAGTTCATTTCTGCTTTTGTTTCCCTTGCCTCCAGAGACATGTTAAGTAAGAAGTTGCCGTGGCCAAGATCAAAGAGGTTTTTTCCTGCTTTCTCCTCAAGGATTTTGATGGCTTCCTGTCTTACGTTGAGGTCTTTCATCCATTTTGAGTTTATTTTTGTGTATGGTGTAAGAAAGTGGTCCAGGTTCATTCTTCTGCATGTCGCTGGCCAGTTTTCCCAGCACCACTTGCTGAAGAGACTGTCTTTTTTTAAAATTTTTTTTTTTTTTTAACGTTTATTTATTTTTGAGACAGAGAGAGACAGAGCATGAACGGGGAAGGGGCAGAGAGAGAGAGGGAGACACAGAATCGGAAGCAGGCTCCGGGCTCCGAGCCATCAGCCCAGAGCCCGACGCGGGGCTCGAACTCACGGAGCGCGAGATCGTGACCTGAGCTGAAGTCGGACACTTAACCGACTGAGCCACCCAGGCACCCCTGAAGAGACTGTCTTTATTCCATTGGATAATCTTTCCTGCTTTGTCAAAGATTAGTTGGCCATACGTTTGAGGGTCCATTTCTGGGTTCTCTATTCTGTTCCATTGATCTGAGGGTCTGTTTTTGTGCCAGTACCATACTGTTTTGATGATTACAGCTTTGTAGTATAGCTTGAAGTCTGGGATTGTGATGCCTCCTGCTTTGGTTTCCTTTTTCAAGATTGCTTGGCTATTTGGGATCTTTTCTGGTTCCATACAAATTTCAGGATTGTTTGTTCTAGCTCTGTGAAGAATGCTGGTGTTATTTTGATAGGGATTGCATTGAATATGTAGATTGCTTTGGGTAGTATCAACATTTTAACAATATTTGTTCTTCCTATCCAGGAGTATGGAATCTTTTTCCATTTTTTTGTGTCTTCTTCAATTTCTTTCATAAGCTTTCTATAGTTTTCAGCATATAGATTTTTCACCTCTTTGGTTAGATTTATTCCTAGGTATTTTATGGCTTTTTGTGCAACTGTAAATGGGATTGATTCCTTGATTTCTCTTTCTGCCGCTTCATTGTTGGTGTATCCGAATGCAACCGATTTCTGTCCGTTGATGTTATATCCTTCATGGGTCAGTTCTAGCAGTTTTTTGGTGTAATCTTTTAGGTTTTCCATATAGAGTATCATGTCATCTGTGAAGAGTGAAAGTTTGACCTCCTCCTGGCCAATTTGGATGCCTTTTATTTCTTTTTGTTGTCTGATTGCAGAGGCTAAGACTTCCAATACTATGTTGAATAACAGTGGTGAGAGTGGACATCCCTGTCTTGTTCCTGACCTTAGGGGGAAAGCTCTAGGTTTTTCCCCATTGAGGATGATATTAGTGTTGGGTTGTTCATATATGGCTTTTACGATCTCAAGGTATGCTCTTTCTATCCCTAGTTTCTTGAGGGTTTTTATCAAGAAAGGATGGTGTATTTTGTCAAATGCTTTCTCTGCATCTATTGAGGGGATCATTTGGTTCTTGTCCTTTGTTTTATTGATGTGATGAATCACGTTAATTGTTTTGTGGATATTGAACCAGCCCTGCATCCCAGCTATAAATCCCACTTGGTTGTGGTGAATGATTTTTTTTAATATAGTGTTGGATCTGGTTGGCTAATATCTTGTTGAGTATTTTTGCATCCATGTTCATCAGGGAAATTGGTCTATAGTTCTCCTTTTTAGTGGGGTCTCTGTCTGGTTTTGGAATCAAGGTAATGCTGGCTTCATAGAAAGAGTTTGGAAGTTTTCCTTCCATTTCTATTTTATGGAACTGCTTCAAGAGAATACGTGTTAACTCTTCCTTAAATGTTTTGTAGAATTCCCCTGGAAAGCCATCTGGCCCTGGACTCTTGTTTTTGGCAGATTTTTGATTACTGATGTGATTTCCTTACTGGTTATGGGTCTGTTCAAATTTTCTATTTCTTCCTGTTTCAGTTTGGGTAGTGTATATGTTTCTAGGAATTTGTCCATTTCTTCCAGATTGCCCATTTTATTGGCATGTAATTGCTCATAATCTCTTATTGTTTTTATATCGGCTGTGATGGTGTGATCTCTCCCCTTTCATTCTTGGTTTTATTTACTTGGGTCCTTTTTCTTTTTGATCAAACTGGCTAGTGGTTTATCAATTTTGTTAGTTCTTGCAAAGAACCAGCCTCTGGTTTCATTGATCTGTTCTGTTTTTTTTTGGTTTCGATAGCATTAATTTCTGCTTTAATCTTTATTATTTCCTGTCTTCTGCTGGTTTTGGGTTTTATTTGCTGTTCTTTTTCCAGCTCTTTAAGGTGTAAGGTTAGGTTGTATATCTGAAATCTTTCTTCCTTCTTTAGGAAAGCCTAGATTGCTATATACTTTCCTCTTATGAGCACCTTTGCTGCATCCGAGAGGTTTGGTTGTGGTGTTATCATTTTCATTGACTTCCATATATTTTTAATTTCCTTTTTAACTGCTTGGTTAGCCCATTCATTCTTTAGTAGGATGTTCTTCAGTCTCCAAGTGTTTGTTACCTTTCCAAATTTTTTCTTGTGGTTTACTTCGAGTTTCATAGCGTTGTGGTCTGAAAATATGCATGGTATGATCTTGATCTTTTTGTACTTAATTAGGGCTGATTTTTGTCCCAGTATATGGTCTATTCTGGAGAACGTTCCATGTGCGCTGGAGAAGAATGTATATTCGACTGCTTTAGGATCAAATGTTCTGAATATATCTGTGAAGTCCATCCGGTCCAGTGTGTCATTCAAAGCCATTGTTTCCTTGTTCATTTTTTGATTAAATGATCTGTCCATTGCTGTGAGTGGGGTGTTGAAGTCTCCTACTATTATGGTATTACTATCTATGAGTTTCTTTATGTTGTGATTACTTGATTTATATATTTGGGTGCCTTCACATTTGGTGCATAAATGTTTTCAGTTGTTAGGTCTCCTTGGGGGATACACCCCTTGATTATGATATAATGCCCTTCTGCATCTCTTGATACAGTCTTTATTTTAAAGTCTAGATTGTCTGATATAAGTATGGCTACTCCAGCTTTCTTTTGTTGTCCATTAGCATGATAGATGGTTCTCCATCCCCTTATTTTCAATCTGAGGGTGTCTTTAGGTCTACTGTGGGTCTCTTGTAAACAGCATATAGATGGATCTTGTTTTCTTATCCATTATGTTACCCTATGTGTTTTGACTGGGGCATTGAGTCCATTGACATTTAGAGTGAGTACTGAAAGATATGAATTCATTGCCATTATGATGCTTGTAGAGTTGGAGTTTCTGGTGGTGTTCTCTGGTCTTTTCTAATCTTTGTTGCTTTTGATATATATATATATATTTTTCATCTTTTCTCCCCTCACAGAGTCCCCCTTAAAATTTCTTGCAGGGCTGGTTTAGTGGTCACAAACTCCTTTAATTTTTGTTTGTCTGGGAAACTTTTTGTCTCTCCTTCTATTTTGAATGACAGCCTTGCTGGATAAAGAATTCTTGGCTGCATATTTTTTCTTTTTTTTTCTTAAAATTTTTGTTAATATTTTTATTTATTTTTGAGACAGAGCATGAGCAGGGGAGGGGCAGACAGAGAGGGAGACACAGAATCTGAAGATGGCTCTAGGCTCTGAGCTGTCAGCACAGAGCCCAACGTGGGGCTTGAACTCACAGACTGTGAGATCATGACATGAGCTAAAGTTGGATGCTTAACCGACTGAGCCACCCAGGCGCCCCCGGCTGCATATTTTTTCTGATTCAGCACACTGATTATATCCTGCCACTCCTTTCCGGACTGCCGGGTTTTTGTGGATAGGTCTGCTGCAAACCTGATCTGTCTTCCCTTGTAGGCTAGGGACTTTTTTTCACTTGCTGTTTTCATGATTCTCTCCTTGCCTGAGTATTTTGTGAATTTGACTATGATATGCCTTGTTTATGGTCGGTTTTTGTTGAATCTAATGGGGGTCCTCTGTGCCTCCTGGATTTTGATGTCTGTGTCTTTCCTCAGGTTAGGGAAGTTTTCTTCTATGATTTGCTCACATAACCCTTCTACCCCTATTTGTCTCTCTTCCTCTTCTGGAACCCCTATGATTCTGTTATTATTCCTTTTTAATGAGTCACTGATTTCTCTAATTCTTAATTCGTGCTCTTTTGCCTTAATCTCCCTCTTTTTTTCTGCTTCATTATTCTAAGTTTGTCCTCTATGTCACTGATTCTCTGTTCTGCCTCACCCATCCTTGCTGCCACGGCATCCATCCGTCATTGCTGCTCAGTTATAGCATTTTTAATTTCATCCTGGCTATTTTTTACTTCTTTTATCTCTGCAAAAATGGATTCTAATCTATTTTTGACTCCAGCTAGTATTCTTATTATCGTGATTCTAAATTCTGGTTCAGACATCTTGCTTGTATGTGTGTTGGTTAAATCCCTGGCTGTAGTTTCTTGGTGCTTTTCTTTTGGGGTGAATTCCTTCATTTTGTCATTTTGAAGGGAGAAAAGGAATTAATGAAGTAGAAAAATTAAAATTAAAAAATGTTAAAACTAAAAAATTAAAAACACACACTCACAAAAATTGAAATAATGATTGCTAGATCTTAGGTGTGTTTTGGTATGGGTGTTGAAAGTGGTTGACAGATTAGAGGAAAAAAAGGGGGGAGAAGGAAATCATTTTAGAATTTGAAAAAATGAATACACTGAAGTAGACTAAAATGAGATGATGGGAGTAAAATAGAATTTGAAAAAATATACACAAAAGTAAAGAAAATAGTAGAATTAAGGAAAAATATTTTTAATAAAGATTAAAAATATATGTGAATTTTTTGTCTATATTCAAGAAAAAATGAAAAAGATAAAAAGAAAAAAAGGAAATCGTTTGAAAATTTGAAAAAGTGAATACAATGTAGTAGACTAAAATAAAATGATGGAAGTAAAATAGAATTTGAAAAAATTTACAAGAAAGCAAGCAATATAGTAAAAAATTAAAGAAAAATATTTTTAATAGAAATTGAAAGTAAAAATGAAGTTTTTCTTTCTGCATTCAAGTAAAAGAAAAATGAAAAAGAGGAAAAAAAAGGATGTCGTTTGAAAATTTGAAAAGGTGAATACACTGAAGTAGACTAAAATAAAATGATGGAAGTAAAATACAATTTGAAAAAAATTACACAAAAGTGAAAAATATAGTAATAAAAATTAAAAATATTTTTAATAAAAATTGAAAATAAAAATGCATTTTTTCTCTTTCTGTATTCAAGAAAAAGAAGTATAAAGGAGAAAAAAAGGAAAGAGAATTGAATAGATGGACCTGCTAACAGATTGAAGTAGGACTGAAATTACTTGGTTTTCCCCTAGAAGCTAGACTATGTAGCGCTTTATAGTCCATGAACTAAGCAGGCGGTGAGACTTGCGTTCTTGAAGAGTGTGCTTGGCTGAGTTGGATGGGGCTCAGTGTAACGGCTCTGCTCTCCACTAGATGGTGCTGCTAGCCTACTGGGGTGGAGTGTTGTTGTGATAGTAAGGTGTATATTCTCATGTACGGGAGTGGTGAAAGTGGCATCACCCAGCTACCCCGTCTCTGGTATCAGAACTCTGTTCTCCCTGATCAGCAATCACTCACCTGTCCTCTATCTTCAGCTTTCATCCACTCCCTGCTTTTTCACTCTCTGTGACCAGGCCCTAGGCAGAACCTCTGTCCCGAGTTTTGTCTCAGATGCGCCTGTTTTCCCCGACCCCTTACCTCTGAAGGACTCCAGCTTTGACCCGTTCTGCCCCTCTGCAGGAGGGTCTCACTGAGCAATGGACGAATGAACAATGGCCGAATATCTGCTGCACCCAGGAATGCTTGCTGGACCCTACTGCTGCCGGTGCCCTGAGACTGTGGCCAGGTGCCAGCCCGCCCCAGAAAAAGTTCGCGAGACAGTGTAGCAGCAGTGTTTCAGGGATTATGGAAAATCACAACACACATCTGGCACCAGGCTTCACCCTCAACAACCTTGTTCTAGCACCAGCGAATGCGGCAGTTTTCTGGGGTCTGCTGGGACCAGGTGGTTTCAGCAGTGTCTACCAAATGTCCTTCCAGCAATGGAAGCACTTTTCCCTGTGTGGCCCAAGAATGTCCTGGACCCCACTCTGTTTCTGGGGATTTGCCCTTCCCACCAGAGCACTGCCAGGTATAGACCTGCAGAGTTGCAGACTTTGTACTCCCCTTGTTTACAGTCTTAATGGAATTTACAGTCTTTACAGTCTTTAATGGAATTTAAACCCTCTCCTTTTTCCTTTCTCCCTTTTTAGTTTAGTCCCTGCGGCTGTTTCCACTTTCTCTCCAGCTGCTTTTGGGGAGGGTGCTTTTCCTATATTCTCTGCACACCCTCCAGTGTCTGTCCTCTCTCAGGTTGCAAAAGCCCCTCCCTTCCTGCTCCTCCTTGCTCCCCAAGTTCACCTCTCCATGCCGCATACCTGCTGAATTCTGTGGTTCAGGTTGTGCAGATTATTGTGTTAATCTTCCAATCAGTTTTCTAGGTGTGTAGGATGGTTTAATGTTGGTCTGGCTGTATTTCATGGATGTGAGACACAGAAAAAACTTCCATGCTGTTCTGCCATCTTGGCTTTTCCCTCCACTTTGTGATTCTTAAGTCTGATATTCTTTTTCCAGGGAAGGTAGACTTAGTGACTAACAGGGTGGGAGGGGCCCAAAAAACCTTATCAAATGGAAATAGTATATTTAAAAATGCTGCAGCTCTTGCTATCTGGTCTGCTGCTTGAAAAACTATAGACTGGCAAATAAAAGACATTCCTCTTTGGGACCACAAACTATAGAAACTAATAATAGCTGTTGGTTGAATGGCTGGCTCCCTCATATAGATGTCCATTATAAGAGACTGTTACTTGAGGAGATTGACTAGAATCAAGCTTATGATCAAGTCTGCACCATCCAGATTGCCTCTGTTGCTGTCTAGATCCATCATTATACTGGACAGGACCACACATCCATCATGACAGATTGGGCTCAAGTATGGACTATATGTTTCTGATACACTATAGTCAGATTGCTGACTCATTTGTCTCACAGCAAGGGAACCCTTGTTGCATAGAGCATGGCTCCTGCTGCTTTGGCAAATTGACTGTCAGACCTTTGACCTCTCTTTGGACTTTCTTTGAAGCCTCACTGCTGTTAACACATTTCAGGTTATGGTGTAGCTGTTCAATCTCATCAGCTGACTATGACCATATTGTTATGGATCTTGAAAAGTATCCATGTCATATTTTCAGCTTTCCAGGCCATTTTCAGAAAGCAGGACTCCTTTCTTTGCAATAGCCACTGAACAATCGGTTGATAGGTAAGATTTTTGATAGGCCTTCTATACTCTCTATAATCTGCATTTGTATTGAGTGCAAAATGCACCCTCAAAATTAAACTCAAAAAGATTTCTCATTATCTTTCTCATTTTTAATTTTTCCTGGCCTATACATCTTAGTAATGGACTTTATTGATTAAATGTTGGCTGTCCCCAGAAGAAAATTACCTTCTCTTGACTGCTTCGTGGGTTAAATAAGATCAGAGCAAAAACAGTGTTCATTTATTTAGATTTACTTTGAAAATTCAAAATTCTGGTTCTGACTATATCTGTGTAAGATGAATTTTGATTTATTGCAACCCTGGTTGGTATACTCCCTGGATGGCGACCTTGCTAAAAGTAAGTCTAAGGAACTTAGACGTAATTCTGATTCCGTCATTACTTGGATTCTCTTGTTCCATGAGATGGTCCTAGATGTTAAGGATGGATGAGCACTTGGTAGAGCAGTAGCTCTAACAGTGACACAGACAAAAATGGGTCTCTATAAATTTGATTAAAAATTCTCTTGCTTCTTTTGGACTGATCCTTTGGATAATGGTGTGGGTGCACATAAGGGATTATAGGAAGGAAAGGTAAAATTGTAGCTATTGACATGAGATACACTGATTTTCTAGAGGTAGAAGTTCTTCTTAGAGGAATAACAGACTTATTATTTATTAGTATTTCTACAATAGGATTAGCGCAGTTAAAAGGGTGGAAGAAAATTACCTTTGTCTTTGGCTAAGTAATCAGTGACACTACCTTGGACCTGAAAGATGTTCAAGTTAGCCTCAACCCATTAGAGTTATTAAGGATGATAGGATTATTCTAGGTGTACTTCTTGTGGGCCAAGGAAGAATCTATGTAATCATTAGTGCAGCCTACTAAGGCTATATTTATGCCTTAGGTGAGGTGAAAAGTCAATATCAAAACAAGGAGAAAGCCACTGGCTGTCTACAGTATCACTTGATAGTTTAGGAAATTTGTTCAGCTGGTGTACTGCAAGTCTCACCCCATTTATTGGCTCTGGTTGTGAGTCTTAAGTAAGTGCTGTATGAAACAAACTTAATGAATTTGGTGTCAACATCTGTCAATGAGATTAATTAGATTGGCCGACAGAGGAGTGTACTTACTGGAAAATTTACTGGAAGCCAAGACTGTGTAGTAATTTGGTGTGGATATTTTGGGGAGACCATGCTTTATGGGTTTCTCATATTGCCATACATATCTTCTCAAGGATGGATGCATTACGATAGCCTTGGAAGATAAGGATGTATTTCTCATAATCCTTTGGAGTAGAGGGCATGGTTAGTACAATCACCCTGAACCTGTCTAGTATAATGAAGACAATGTCAGCTTCTAGAGCAAAAGGCAGGACTACTTTGCCCACCAAAAAATTCAGATTTGCTAAGGTCAGGATTGCTTCCCAATGATGCAGCATACCTGGCTATTTTGCACTGCTTTACGGAAATTGGAGCTTGAATTGGTGCAAAAACTTCTGATACTCTGCTACTGCTATTGCTGTGTTTCTGACCCAGGAGAAACTATCTTCTGCCAGCATCAATGAAACTAGCAAGCTAATTTGTTAGCTTGCAAGTAGGTTAAACTTGAGGTACTTTACATCTCTTGGCAGTGAAAAGGCATCATTTTGACCCTCTTGACTTTCCTAATTATGTGATTTTTACCATTTCTTACCATGGCTACATGTTAGAATCATCTGGGCAACTTTTAAAAAACACTTATGCCTTTGATCCATCGAAGACCATTGAAAATCATTCTCTGAGGGTAGGTCCTAAGCTTTGGTAATTTTTAAAGGCTTCCTACGTAATGATAATGTGCAGTCAGGAATTTCACTAAGCCATTACCCTTAGAGCTGGATACATAAAGTGTTTGCTATGTAATTCAGCATCATTTTGTGATCAATCATCCATGCTATCTCAGACAAATGTAAAGAATCCCAAAATCAATAGTTAAATAATAGTGCATTAAATCAGGTTTGTGACTACTTGTGCTTAATGGATGCCTTTTGGTCTTCCACAAACTTAGTTCCATGATGTTACCAGTTTTTTTTCCACCTGTGATTAGACATCTCCTTGATGATAGAATGGACTATTGTCTCTTAGACTTTTATGGGATGGCCATCTTCAACTTGATTTATAATTCTTGTTAATAATATTGCGTCCCATTGCATGCCGATCTGGTGTATCTCAATTCATCATAAGACTCCTGAAGCGTAGAAGCAAATAGTCTGGGCTACTAATGCTTGCCTTCTGTTACCTTGGATGGACTTTAACCCTGGAATGCAAGTTTTGAATGACTAAAGTATCAGTGGCTTTACACCGAGAAACCTAGATGCTTATCAACCATTAAGAATTGTTGAACTAATACAATGTAACACATACAATTGTTCTACAAGAATTGAAGTGAAAGCAAGTTAAATTTCTTAGTTTTGAAAATCCCATCAGATATAGGTTTGGGCTTTTATGAGCCAATGTCAAGTTTTTTAGAATGACCATATTCATTTTTTAGATTATGCCAGGAACTCAGGGATTATAGGTCAGAAAAATTAGAGAGAGGCATATGGCTATTGGTCCACTGGTGAGACTGCAAAGGTGCTTTTGGTTCAAGAGCTGCTTGGCTGATAGATGGCTTTCCTCTTTATTTACATGGCCTCAGATGAGGCCCTTCCTACCTCTCCTAAGTGTGCCATGCCTGGGAGCAATACTCTATAGGATTTTATATAGTCTTCCACTTGAAGTCCTGCTACCTCAGGGCCCTGCATTTGAGGAGTATAAAACTCTACCACATGAGGAAACATTACCTTCCCATTTCTTTTCCTGTTTTGGGGACATCTAATTATATTGGTGATGTCTAGCCACCAGCCCCCAATTCCTGGAACCATACCCAACTAGACAGTCCTGCCTAGCTCTGTCTCAAACCTAATTTTTCATAACCAATGGCCAAGTCACTCAACTCTGGTGATGCTCTTATCTGGTGATTTAGATAACTGATCAAAAACTCTTTCCTTTCTCAGGAAGGAGAGAGAATATTTTCAACTATTGACAATTAATTTACTACCAAGACAAGAAGCCACCATTAGTTTCTCAATGAGATCACTGTGCCGCATAAAATTTTCAGTAAATCATCCTGCTACAGAATGAGTCTATATAGCTTTGTTTACTTGTAGATGATGAAAGTGAAATGGAAATCAAGCTAGAGATAAACCAAGAATCAAGGTCTTATTGTACAGAAACTAGCCATTGTAATAGAGAATGTAGAATAAAGAGGATAATAAGGAAATAGGCCTATGGTGAACCTGGCAATATTAATGTATAAAGGACAAAAAATGAAGTACATTAAAAGTAAGAGCATGCTCTGAGATGAAAACATGGTTTAAACATTTCAGTGTTAGTTTTTAATAGGTTTTTATAGGAAGGATAATATCTTGAAGAATCTTTGCCCTGCTTTTGAGAAATCAAACCTGTATTCAAATTGTTACATACCAATAACATAGACACATAGGCAGATCTAGAGTTAGGTCATTATAATATCTGAATAAATTCTGGTCACATTTATGTTGTATATAGCCCTATCAGAAACCAGAAGTAGGAAAGTGGTGTTACCGTTAGGAAGATACTTGGCATGTAAAGTAAACCCCCGATTACTACCTGTGTAACAATAATACTAATTTGGGTGCTTATCAAATGAGAGTACTGTGTTAGACATTGTGGGGAATGCAGAAATGAATAATAAATGGATGTTGCAGCCAGGGACTCGCATTCTAACCTATTTCTACCCAAGTAATCTAAGTAAGACTAGGTAATACAATCGGGTTCTTACAATCAATGTAAAACTCAGACTTTGGTAAAGTTTAAAGAGAGATGTGCTTTTAGTAAGAACTTAAAATACTCAAATCTGTAAGTAGTGTCGTGTGGTTGAAGCATGGGGGTGGGGTGGCATGGTGAGAGGAGTGGATTGATGCATGTTCCATCAGTACAATTATACCTCACTGTGCTGGTGTTGGGTAGTAGAGGTTGCAGTTGAGTCATAATGGAGATTCAGACCTATTTAGCATGTCTAATAATGTGCTGGTTGAGAGGATCGCAGATGTCTTTTGGTAGGAGTAGATTGCCTTTCCAGGGATGACTTTTCTAGGAAAATGTACCCTCAGTACCTGCAAAAAGGCAAGGGATGGATGGCAAAGAACGATGGGCAAGGCTAGTCTAGTTTGTTTTCCCAGCTCTGATTTCTGAGCCCCTCCTTTCCAGCACAAGCTGACAAGACAGATTTCATGAGAGAATGTAGCCGAATTAAGAGAGTAGGCAGTGTAGATACTCGGATGACAAACTGTTTCTGAGAGGGAGAAATGAGTAGTCTGTTTACTTTTGTATGAAAATTGGAATTATTTGAGATTGTGAGAGTGCAAGGCTTTCAAGAATGGTATGTAGAAGAGCATTGGCGGGAGCAGTGATGTACTGTGGAAAAGGGAGAAGCAGTGGACCTGGCACTCAGGATTTCCTGGGAAGGTTAAAAAATAGGATGGGTGGTATGCCTTTGTTCGATGCCCTCAGAGTATTAGAGAAGGCCCTTGGTGGTTGTCGGATTGCTTAGATCAGGTACAATAGGTGAGTCAGGAACTTTGGTCTTGTTAATATTCAAAGGCACAAAGAAGCTTGGGAAAATCTAAGGCTGCTGTACAATTCATTGGAGAGCAATAGAGTGTGCTTAGGTTGCCAGAAAATCTATTCAACAAATTAACACGGTCATGAAAGTGTAAATTCTAGGTTCTCTTTTCATTTAAATATCAAGGTATACGTCCAACAGAGAGGAGATCTCCTCTTCAGCCTATGATGCCTCCAGAGACAAAGGGGCTCCTTGAGCAAAGCTGGAATTTTCCAGGTGCCTGTAATGTGTTAATGTGTGGAAAAGACAGAGTGAGAGCTCAGAATTACAGAAATCTTTTTTATTTTTTTTATTTTTTTTTTATTCCTGAAAACTAGATTTAGGGCAGGTATTCCAGCTGATGAGCTGTTAATAAAACTTTGTTGCTTTTATTGCTTTCTTTAGCTATAAAAGCTAGAAATATTACAATCAGGTCTTATTTAAATGGCCATAAAGAGGTGAAAGAATGAAGAAAAGTGGTCCACAAGATCTGGAAAGGTCAGAGGTCAACTGTAGCAGCAGGTATACCAGACTTTATTTTTCAGCTGGCATTGACATAGATTTCTTTGAGTGGAACCATGGGATATAACTTCTTTCCTCCCACCAGCAAATATTTCTGGGTCTGGAGATCAGACAAAGAAAATCATATTAAATTCCCTCTTTTTCTTTTGATAAGGCACAACAATGTATCACTATGTATTCTGTCATTATGCTTTACTTTTTCTATTGCCTTCCGTCTGTATGAATAATAGGAATATCTTTTATCTCACAGATAAAGAATTTTTTTTTTTTTTTAGGCAGTCAAGAATCCCCAACTGTGTAGGAACAAAAATGGTGCAAAGAGAAAATATACTTGGTAAATTAAGAGCAATTGGGCTCTCCTATTTAACATTTTTAAAATGTCTTCCTATATTAGAAAAAGACCTACAGGTTCTCAGTTGAGGTCCAAAAAAGACCTCCCCTCATAGGAACAAAATCTTAATCATCCTTTGGAGGTTCAATATGTAATTGGGAGGACATTTTCAGCTGAAGGCCATTTGGTATCTTCTACCATCAAAGTTTGGAGCAGAGAGTCAAAAAGGAATGTATTTGTAAGACACATGTTCAAGGGTGGGGTTGATACATCTTAGCTAGAATTCTTACATGTAGTTTTCTTGACAAATCCTTCTTTACCCACTCATTGTCATCTTGGAACTGAAATTCCAAGGTAACAGTATGTAAATGAGGAAAAGGCTGACTGTCATATTTAGGAGTCAATATGGATGGTTCTGAGGTGTACCTTTAGGTAAGAATCATGGAGTTAAAGTTCTAACTACTAGAAGCAAAGGAGTATGTATCTTCTAGGCAAAATGCCCTGGTGTCCTACACTGGCTGAAAGCATGGATTTTGGAGTCAGGCCTGTATTGGAGGACCAGATTCAACACTTACTAGTTCTGTGACCCTGGGCCCAAGATACATACTCTCTAAGGTTCAGTTTCTTCATCTGCAAAATGAAGATAATAGTACTTACCTTTTAAGGGTGCACTGATATAATGCACATAATGTCCTTAACACATTGCCTAGAACAGAGTAAGTACCCAGTATTTGTAGTTCCTATTGTTACTGTCAGTATTGCTATTCATGTAAATATTATTACTATATGATCATTACTGAGGAGGAGGAGAAAGGAATAAAAGCAGTAGCTGGGCTTACCTAAAAGGAAAAGTGGTAGAGGGCACCAGATTAGTTTTTTCCCATTTGCATTTTACCTCAACCATGAAATATATTTACCTCTATTTGTTTAATGTTTATGTATTTATTTTGAGAAAGAGAGGGAGACAGCATAAGCAGGGGAGGGGCAGAGAAAGAGGGCGAGATTGAATCCCAAGCAGGCTCTGTGCTCTCAGCACAGGGCCTAACACAGGGCTCAATCCCACAAACCATGAGATCATGACCTGAGCCGAAATCAAGAGTCAGATGCCTGACTGAGCCACCCAGGTTCCCCTATTTACTTCTTGTACTCTGTGCTTTCTCATTTTGATCACATTGAAATAGAAAAGTAAAAGATGAGATACCATTCATTATTATACTTTTTAAAATATTTTTTAAAAATGTTTATTTATTTTTGAGGGAGAGGAGACAGCATGCAAGCAGGGGAGGGGCAGAGAGAGAGACACACACAGAATCTGAAGCAGGCTCCAAACCCTGAGCTGTTAGCACAGAGCCTGATGTGGGGCTCAAATTCAGGAACCACGAGATCATGACCTGAAGTGAAGTCAGATGCTTAACCAACTGAGCCACCCAGGCGCCCCCATCTTTACACTTTGTTTCTTTTTAAAATTTATTTAATGTTTATTTTTGAGAGAGAGAGAGAGACAGACAGAGTGTGAGCAGGGAAGGGGCAGAAACAGAAAAAGTAAACCTCAATATGTATTAAATCAGGGGTTGTAAACTTGAGGCTCATTGGTAAGGTACGACTCACAGACAAGTAATTTTTTTTTTGTTTGTTTTTCATGGTGTTGGATTATAAAGTATACATTTGAATTGGTTTCCAGCATTAAAAATACAGGCTTGGTAAGTAATCTGTGTTTCTACATTATCCAGAAAAAAAAGCAGAAAACTGGGCATTCATGGCTTGTCAACCACTGCCTACACCGTGATAGTGGTGGCTCAACTTAAACGGGTTTGTGCTTTTCATTTTACTGGTGTGTTCATCACTCCCAGTTGCATCCCTAAGTCTGCAGCTGGATCTCAGTAGCTATTTGTTCTCTTTTACTCAGTTCATTTCTGTTATATTACTTACCTGGTCCTTGTTAGCATTTCATAAGCATTGTGTTCAATGAATGAGTCAGTGTGTACTAAGCTCATGTGTAGTAAGCATACATTTTACTTTATTTCTTTAAATCAGACCCCCAGGCCTCACTTATATTATTGGCAGGATATTTAGTCTCATTTATTATGGAGATCAAGCTCCTCGGGGAGTTTTGGCAAGCTGTAGCCTGCCTGAGAATATTTACAATACATACGTTCCATAAAGGATCCTTATGTAGATTATATAAATGTATACATTCTAAAAATTAATAAGACAAATACAACTTAGCTAAAAATGGGGAAAATCTTGAACAGGTATTCCAAAAGAACCAATTCAAATGGCCAATAAACAAAGATACTTAGTATCATTATTCAAGAAGAAAACACAATTGAAACCGTAATGAAATAACACTGTATAACTTCTCAAAGTACATAAAATTAAAAAATACTGATGGGGGTGCCTGGGTGGCTCAGTCGGTTAAGCATCTGACTCTTGATTTCAGCTCAGGTCATAATTTCACGTTTTGTGGGTTGGGCTCTGCACTGACATGTAGAGCCTGCTTGGGATTCTCTCTCTGTCTCTCTCTGCCCCTCCCCTGTGCATGCACACATGCTCGCTCTCTCAAACTAAATATTAAAAAAAAAAAGACTGGGTGTATCATGTTTTGGTGAAGATGGGGAACAATTAGAATTACATTGCTGATAGGATAATTTGATATAACCATTTTGGAAAACTCTAAGGTTATATTCAGTAAAGCTATGTTTACATCAGTTTATGATCTAACAATTCTTTTTTTTTTAAATTTTTTTTAACGTTTATTTATTTTTGAGACAGAAAGAGACAGAGCATGAACAGGGGAGGGTCAGAGAGAGGGAGACACAGAATCTGAAACAGGCTCCAGGCTCTGAGCTGTCAGCACAGAGCCCAACGCGGGGCTGGAACTCACAGACCGTGAGATTGTGACCTGAGCCGAAGTCGGCCGCCTAACTGACTGAGCCACCCAGGCGCCCCTGATCTAACAATTCTATTCTTCTGTCTATATCACAGAAACTAAGACATATGTTTATCAAAAGACAAATGATTTTAGTAGTTTTATTCATAATAGCCTCCAACTGGAAACAACATGTTCATCAACAGGAGGATGAATGAATAAATTGCAGAATATTACATAATAGAATGCTTCCTGTGATTATAAAAGATAGAAAACATGCATGTAGACAACATTATGCAGACAACATGGATGAATATCACAGACATAATGATGAATAAAATGAGCCAGACAAAAGGGTACACACTGTTTGATATTATTCATATAAAGTTCCAGAATGGGTTCTAGAATTAATGTATTATGATGGAAGTCTGAATAGTGGGAGGGACATGAGGGAACGTTTTTGTCATGCTGGAAATTTTTATATTTGGAATGGGGTAATGATTGTATGTGTACATACATATATAAGTATTTATGGAACTTTATACCTAAGATTTGTGTATGTGTATTAAATCTTGATTTGAAAGTATAAAGACACCTTTGTTATCTTTCAACCAACTTCCAACCTTATGTGTTACTGTCTTGTCATGTTTTTTAATTTTAGATATATTTTAAACTCTATAGGCCATTTTTATGTTATTTTGTGCACACAATTTTCATTTGGATTTACCTTTATGCCTTTACCTTTATACTTTTCAGGTATACTTCATTAATTTCCAAACTTCCATGTTTTCCAGTTGGTTGATTCTCCTACCTGAAGAAATACATACATATGTGTGTGTGTGTGTACACTGTTTATTTTTGAGAGAGAGAGAGCGAGAGAGCGAGAGAACAAGTGAGATACAGAATCTGAAGCAGGCTCCAGGCTCTGAGCTAACAGCTCAGTGTTTGAACCCAAGAATTGTGAGCTCATGACCTGAGCCAAGTCACATGCTCCACTGACTGAGCCACCCAGGCTCCCCACCCTAGTATATTTGCAGTGTAAGTTATATAGTAATGAATGTTTTCAGTTTTTGCTTGCTAAAAATGGTTTCTTGTTGCTTTTAAAGAATATTTATCTGGGTACAGAAGTCTTTGTTGGCATCTAGTTTCTTTCAGAATTTCAAAGAGGTTTCATTGTGCTCTGGCTTTCACACCTTTTTTCTTGATGCTTTCTGGAAGTTTCACTTTGTATTTGAGTTTCAGAAAATTTTGATTCATTTATGTGTGGTTTTCTCTATATGTATCTGGTTTAGGATTGCAGAACTTGAATTTGTGCACTGATAGCTTCCATCAGTTTTGGAACATTTCCAGCTCTTATTTTAAAAATTGCTTCTGTATCATTCTCTCTCTTTTCTACTTAGCATTCCAAACCTCATATGCTATACATTTAAGAATTTTGACTATGTTCAATACATATCTTACCAGTTTCTTTCTTTTGTCTCTTTGGCTTGAACAATTTGTATGGGCCTCCCTTCCGTTTCATTAATCCACTCCATTTTAATCTTTTCTTGGTGTATCTCATTTTTATAGCTATCCATTGAGTTTTTACATTCAAGTGTATTTTTTAGTGCTATTCTATCCATTTGGTTCTTAAAGATTCACATTTTCTAGTAAAATTTTTCATCTTTTCATGTTTTCTCCATAATTTCTTTTTCCTTAACAAGTTATAGTTAACTTAAAATTGTTGATAGCAAATATATAAGTACCTTGTATGGATTTTCTTCTCTTGTCTTTATTTCTCTTGGTTATTTGTCATGTGATTTTATCTCAGCATGGCTAATAATCTTTGATTTAGTATTGGACATTTGGAATAAAGATCTATATAGTATGCAAATGACAATTTATTCTACCCAAAGAATATTTTCCACTGTTACAATGATAGAATGGTAGCTGACCATCTTATTAGGTATTGAACTGATTCGAGGCTGGCTTGCAGTTGTGTTTTTGTTTTTGTTTTTGTTTTCTTAAATAAGATGCAGCCTGTCTCTCAGTTTTTACCCATCTCTAGGGCATGAGTCTCTAGGGATTTTGGTTGAGAGCTTTGTAAGGCTGTGTATCCTCAGAACCAAGAAATTGATGAATTTTGCTGTTCCTCAGAGCCATTCACTTTACACCCTTCATGTGTGCAAGTTGTGACAGTTTACCACTTTTTTCTAGAGTCTTTAACTGTGGCATTGTGATTACAGGTTCTCTTCCCATTTGTGAGTCTGTACAATACTGCTAGATGGTGGGAAATTCTGGTCTGCCTTTTATGAGTTTTTGGCTTAGTCTTTCTAGCCTTCTGCATTGTACAGTCACAGGATTTGGAAAACAAGTGTTTTGAGAGAAACCAGCCATATGTTTGAGGCCATCCAATCTTGAATTTTGTCACTTTCTTGCATAACTGCCAAAAGCTTTGCTGGTATCTCTGTCCTCTAGCAGTAGTCTTCAGCTTGTGCCAAGTCCAGATTCACAGCCTCCAGAACTAGCAGAGGTGCTCACAGTAAAAGTGGGTACAGATTCTAAGTTGACCTATGAGAGTGTATCCCTACTGCGGAATTTTATACCTGGACAAATAAAATTTTTATGTTATTTTGTGCACACAATTTTCATTTGGATTTACCTTTATACTTTTCAGGTATACCTCATTAATTTCCAAATTTCTGTGTTGTCTAGTTGGTTGATTCTCCTACCTGAAGGAATACATACATATGCATACATATACATATACACAGCTTCTACAGCTCTATGATGCCTTTAAGAATATAACCTTTTTATTTACTCTGGGTTTTCTAGTTGTTATCAGTGAGATCTATGGCTGCTACAAATGGTTCCACCCCACTTGAGCACCACAAAGTTTTGAACACATTTTTATATGGCTCTATGCTAAGTGTTGTGGTTGCAGGGAAATAGAACTTGAGCTTTTCCTGACGGTTTTTAAATGTATGTAATTACAGGGTACGTACCCTAAAAGATTAATAAAACAGAACATAATGGGATAACTTGTTGACAAGTTGTATACATAATACATTTAGGAAGCCAAGAAAGACCTCACTGAGTTCGAGGATAGTCAGGAAAGGCAAACTTAAAGTTAACTTTAAGGGTATTGTGAGATAAAACATTTTATTTTGAGAATAATATGGGACAAAAGTGTGGATGAAACTGACATATTCGTAGCAGCCTTATTAAAGAAAAGACCTAACTTGGGAACAACCCAAATTTCTGTCCAATACAGGAATTGATAAATAATAGATGGTTTTAAATTTATATAAGAGAATATAATTCAGTAATTAAAAAAGACTGAACTAGAAACCATGAGACAACATAGATCTATCTCACAAACCTTGATAAGCAGAAGAAACCAGATGCTAAGAGTATGTATCAAATGATTCCTTTTATAGGAAATTTAAGAATAGGCAATACTGATATATAATACATAACATATAAAATATGATATTTGCAGAACTGGTGATGGATATGTGGACCAGAACAATAGGTGCCTCTGGAAGGTGAGGACTGACTAGATAGGAGCCTGATAGAAATTTATGGGGTGGTGGAAATATTCTATATCTTGACTGAAGCAGTGATGTCTTGGATGTATACAAATATCAAAAATTGATAAATTGTGTATAATACCTGCATTTTATGGTGTGTAAATTTTAATTCAAAAATACAACTGAATATAAAAGCAATACAGTTCATAACAGATGATCTAGTAATTGATTTGAGAGAAATGGTGGAAGATATGTTTGGGTAAATATGTTGAGCCTAAGAGGCAAAGATTCTTAAATGTTGGGCAATAGGAATCCACTAAAATACTGTGCAAATGTAGGAGAAAATTAGATTAATGCTTTAGGAATTTTAATCTCCAGGGCCTAAATAAGCCACTCAAAACAAAGATGTATATAGCTGATAGCCAACAGTAGACATAAAGTTTTTAAATTTTATTTTTATTTTATTCCAGTATAGTTAACAGTGTTAGATTAGTTTTAGGTGCACAATGTAGTGACTGAAAAATTCTATACATTATTCATTATAAGTCTACTCTTAATCCTCTTTACCCATTTCACCCTAACCCCACCAACCTCTCCTCTGGGAACCATTAGTTTGTTCTCTATAATTAAGAGTCTGTGTGTCTCTTTTGTTTGTTGTAAATTTCAAGTGAGTGAATTCATATGGTATTTGCCTTTCTCTGACTGACTTATTTCACTTAGTGTTATGTCTTCTAGATCTATCCATATTGTTGAATATAGCAGGATCTCATTTTTTATGGCTGAGTAATATTCCTGTGTGTGTGTGTGTGTGTGTGTGTGTGTGTGTGTGTGTGTCTTCTTTATCCATTCATCATTCGAAAGACACTTGGGTTACTTCCATAATTTGGCTATTGTAAATAATGATGCAGTAAACATAGGGGAGCATATATCTTTCTGAATTCGTGTTTTCATATTTTTTGGGTAAATACCCAATAGCATGATGACTGGATCATATGATAATTCTATTTTTTAACTTTTTAAGGAACCCTGCATACTATTTTCCACTGTGGCTGCACCAATATGCATTCCCACCAATAGTGCATGAGGGTTCCTTTCCCTCATCCTTACCAATGCTTGGTTGTTTCTTGTGTTTTCGATTTTAGCCATTTAGCCAGGAGGTGATATTGTTGTGTTTATTTGCATTTCCTTGATGATTAGTGATGTTGAGCATCTTTTTATGTGTCTGTTGGCCATCTGGATGTCGTCTATGGAGAAATGTCTGTTCGTGTCTTCTGCCTATTTTTAATTGAAATATGTATTTTTTGGGTGTTGAGATATTTAGGTTCTTTATGTATGTTGGCTACTAACCCTTTATTGGATATGTCATTTGCAAATATCTTTTCTCACTCAGTAGGTTGTCTTTCAGTTTTGTTTCCTTCACAATGCAGAAGGTTTTTTGTTTTTGTTTTTTTGATGTATTCCCAGTGGTTTATATTTTGCTTTTGTTTCCCTTGTGTCAGGAGACATGCCTAGAAGAATGTTTCTATGGTCAGTGTCAGAGAAATTACTGCCTGTGTTCTATTCTACGATTGTTAAGGTTTCAGGTCTCACACATTTAGGTGTTTAATCCATTTTGAGTTTATTTTTGTGTATGGTATATGAAAGTGTTCTAATCTTATTCTTTTGCATGTAGCTCTCCAGTTTTCCCAACACCGTTTTTTGAAGAAACTATCTTTTCCCATTCCATATTCTTGCCTCCTTTGTCAAAGATTAATTGGCCATGTAATTGTGAGTTTACTTCTTGTCTCTCTATTGTGTTTTATTGATGTACATGTCTGTTTTTGTGCCAGTGACATGCTGATTTTATTACTACAATTTGTAGTATATCTTGGAATCTGGGGTTGTGATACCTCTAGTTTTGTCTTTTCTTTTTCAAAGTTGCTTTGCCTATTCAGGATCTTTGGTGGTTTCATACAAATTTTAGGGTTATTCTAGTTCTGTAAAAAAAAATTGTTCAGTATTTTGATAAGGATTGCATTAAATCTGTAGATTGCTTCAGGTAGTGTGGACATTTGAACAATATTGAGTCTTCCAATCCATGAACTATTTTCCCATTTTTTTTGTGTGTTGTCCTCTATTTTGTTCATCAATGTTTTATAGTTTTTTGGAAGACAAATTCTTCGCCTTTTTGGTTAAGTTTATTACTCGGTACTTTATTCTTTTTTGTGCAATTGTAAATGGGATTCTTCTATTAATATCTCTCTCTGATATTTCATTATTAGTGTGTAGAAGTGCAACAGAATTCTGTATGTTGGTTTTGTATGCTGTGACCTTACTGAATTCATTAATCAATTCTGCTGTTTTTTGGGTGGAGTCTGTAGGATTTTCTCTCTATATATATTATCATGTCATTTGCAAGTGGTGACAATTTTACTTCTTTCTTAGAAATTTAGATGCTTTTTATTTCTTATTGCTATGGCTAGAACTTCAAGTACTATGTTGAATAAAAGTAGCAAGAGTGGACATCCTTGTTTTGCTCCTTAGGGGGAAAGCTTTGTTTCACATCATTAAATATGATGTTATTTGTGGATTTTCACATATAGCCTTCATTATGTTGAGGTATGTTCTCTATTTTGTTGAGAACAAACTTTATTTTGTCATAAATGAATGTTGTACATTGTCAAATACCTGTTTTTGCATATATTTAAATGATCATAAAATTTTTATTCTTTCTCTTGTTGATGTGATGTATTGAATGATTTGTAAATATTGATCCACCCTTGTATCCCAGAAATGAATCCTGCTTGATAAATTGTGAATGATCTTTTTAGTGTATTGCTGGATTTGGTTTGCTGATATTTTGCTGAGGATTTTTGCATCCATGTTCATCAGAGATATTGGCCATAATTTTTTTTTTTTTTGTAGTGTGTTTATCTGGTTTTGATATCAGGGTAATGCTATTCTCATAAAATGAATTTGAAAGTTTTCCTTCCTCTACTATTTTTTGGAATAGTTTAAGAAGAATAAATATTAACTCTTCTTTAAGTGTTTGGAATTCTTTAAGTGTTTGGAATTCACCTGGTCTTGGTCTTTTGTTTTTTGGGAGGTTTTTGATTATTGATTCAATTTCATTGCTGGTAATCGGTCTGTTCAATTTTTCTATTCCTGTGTAAGTTTTTGTAGGTTATATATTTCCAGGAATTTATTCATTTTTTCTAGGTAGTCAAGTTTGTTGGCATATAATTTTTCATACTCTCTTGTAGTCTTCTGTATTTCTGTGGTGTTGGTTGTTATTTCTCTTCTTTCATTTATTACTTAGTTTTGAAACTAGCCTGCCTTTTTCTTTCTCTTTCTGTCTTTCTTCTTTCTCTCTCTTTCTTTCTTCCTGTGTAAAGGCTTATCAATTTTGTTGATATTTTTAAAAACCAACTCCTGGTGTCATTAATACTGTTTTATTATTTTCTTTATTCTACTGGTTTTGGGTTTGGTCTGTTCTTTTTCTTGCTCCCTTAGGTGTAAGGTAACATTGTTCATTTGAGATTTCTCTTGCTTCCTGAGGTAGATCTGTATTGCTATAAACATCTTTCTTAGAATATCTTTCCGTGCATTCCTCAAATTTTGTACCATTGTGTTTTCATTTGTCTACATGTATTTTTTGATCACCTCTCTGATTTCTTGGTTGACACATTCATTGTTTAGTAGCATGTTATTCAACCTTAATGTATTTACGTTCTTTTCAGATTTTTTCTTAAGGTTGATTCCTAGTTTCATAGCATTGTGGTTGGAAAAGATGCATGGTATTACTTCAGTCTTACTGAATTTATTGAGACTTGTTTGTGGCCTAATATGTAATCAAGTTTGGAGAGTGTTCCATGTGCACTTGAAAAGAATGTCTATTCCCTTTTAGGATGGAATGTTTTAGATATATCTGTTAGATACATCTGGTTCAGTATGTCATTGAAAGCCACTGTTTCGGGGTGCCTGGGTGGCGCAGTCGGTTAAGCGTCCGACTTCAGCCAGGTCACGATCTCGCGGTCCGTGAGTTCGAGCCCCGCGTCAGGCTCTGGGCTGATGGCTCGGAGCCTGGAGCCTGTTTCCGATTCTGTGTCTCCCTCTCTCTCTGCCCCTCCCCCGTTCATGCTCTGTCTCTCTCTGTCCCAAAAATAAATAAAAAAAATGTTAAAAAAAAAATTAAAAAAAAAAAAAAAAAAAAAAAGAAAGCCACTGTTTCATTGTTAATTTTCTGTTTGGATGATTTATCCATTGATGTAAGTGGAGTGTTAAGGTCCCCTACTATTAATGTACTCCTATTGATTGCTCCCCTTATGCTTGTATGTATTTGGGTGTTCCTGTGTTTGATGCATAAATATTTACAATTTTTGTATCCTTTTGTTGGATTATTATTTTTTTGATTATGTAGTGCCCTTATCTCTTGTTACAGTGTTGGTTTTAAAGTTTGCAGGATAAATTTTTCTTCATCTCCTAACTTTCATCTGCATGTGTCTTTTAGTTTTGAAATAATCTTTTGTATGCAGCATACAGATGGCTCTTGTTTTTTTATCATCCATCACCCTATATCTTTTGATTGGAAAGTTTAGTCCATTTGCATTCAAAGTATTATTGATAGGTAAGTGGTTCCATTTTGTTACTTGTTTTATGGTGTTTTTTTTTCTAGCTCTTCTCTGTTCATTTCTTTTTCTTCTGGTTGCTGGCTTTCTTTAGTGATGTACTTGGATTCCTTTTTCTTCACTTTTTTTGCCTATTGGTTATTGGTTTTTCTTTTGTGGTTATTATTAGATTCATATATAACATCTTATACATATAGCAGTCTGTATTAGGCTGATGGTCACTTAAGTTTGAATCTATTCTTTACTCCTCCCCCCCTCCCCCATGTTTTAGGTATTTGGTGTCATACTTTAGACCCTTGTATATTGACAATATGTTGACTGATTTTTTATAATTATACTTATTTTTTACTGCTTTTGTGATTCGTACTTACTCTTGCTTATGGTCTTTCCTTTTCACTCAGAGTCCCCTTTAACATTTTTTTGTAGAGTTGGTTTTGTGGTAATGAATGCCTCTAACTTTTTTTTTTTTTTTTTTTTTTGGAAACTCTTTATCTCTTCTTCCATTCTGAATGATAGCCTTGTTGGATAGTGTATTCTTGGCTGCAGGTTTTTATATTTTAGCAATTTTAGTATATCATGCCATTCCGTTCTTGCCTGCAAATTTTGTACTGGAAAGCAGTTGATGGTCTGGTGGGGTTTCCCTTGTACTTAAGTGCTTTTTTTCCTTTTGCTGTTTTTAAATTTCTCAGACTACTTTTTGCCCTTTAAATTACCGTATGTCTAAGTCTGGACCTCCATAGGTTGAAAATATTGGGGTCTCACTATACCGCCTGGATCTGGTTGTTTGTTGCCTTCCCTGGATTAGGGAAGTTTTCAGCTATTATTTCTTCAAATAATTTTTCTGCCCATTTCCTCAATCTTTTCCATTTGGGATCCCTATAATGGAAGTGTTATTATATTTGATGGTGTTGCTGTGTTCCCTTAGTCATTTTTCATTTATTAATATTTCTTTCTCCTGTTCAGCTTTATTGCTTTCCATTTCTCTGTCCTCCAGGTCACTGATCTGTTCTTCTGCTTCCTTTAGTCTACTATTTTACCTAGTGTACTTTCAATTTCAGTTATTGAGTTCTTCATCGCTGGCTTGTTCCTATTTATATTTTCTATCTGTTTGTTGGGGGTCTCACTGAGGCCCTCTGCTGTTGTCAAGTCTAGTGAGTATCTTTATGACCATTACTTTAAATTCTCTATCAGGCATATTTCTTACCTGTTTCCTTTAGCTCTCTTGCTGTATTTTCTTCTTTTTTTCCATTTTTTTCCCCTGCCTCATGTTTAACTCTTTGTTTCTGTGTTTTAAGAAAGTCAGCTATGTCTCCTGCTCTTGAATGTAGTGGCCTTATGAAGAAGAGGTCCTATAGTGCCTTGCAGTGTAATGCCTCCTGTTCACCAGAACCTGGCACTTTATGGGTGTCTCCTACGTGTGTTGTATTTACCCTGCTCTTGTGGCTGAGCCCCGTTTACCTTCAATCCAGTTGTCTGTAATGGTTCTCTTTGTTATGTGCAGAATTTGGTCTCTGTTAGCGGACCAGTCAGGTATCCTTGGGCTTACATTGAGCCAGACCACGCATTTGCCAGAGATGCAGTAGCACTGAACTGCAGGATGCTTTCCCTGTGTTGCTCCCTTAGGAGCATTTAGTTGGTGTGTGGGACCTGCACTTAGATTAGATGTCTGCCCTAGTTAACTGCTGAGGGGGCTGTGGGACTGCTGTTTCTCCTCTTCCCAAGGCAGAGTCACTTAGAAGTGATGGGGGCACCTGCAGGCTTGTGGCACCACTTTGGATAGGCTCCAGCATAGGGCATTATTGGAGGTTGCAGGTACACTGAAGAATGTGGGGGTGGTGTATCCAGTTACAGCACATTTAGTACCAGCAAGGTCTCTGTTGGTTCCCTGCAGGAGGGGATTTGCAGCCACCTGGGAAAACTGCCACTCAGGCCTGCCAGGTTGGAGGGAAGGGATCTGCAGATGTGCATGTGGGAGGGGGAGTGCTGGGCATACTGTTAGCAAGCTAGGTGGAGAGTGTTGGTGCTGAGCTAGTTCCTGCAGGTATCTGTGTATCTAGGCTGGGGTGGGTTGGTAGGGGGAGGGAATGTGGTGCCTGCCAGTTCTTTTGTTCTTTGAGAGATCTCCCAATGATCCCTGCCCCTCCAGCACAACGAGATTAGTAAATAATTCTCCTGTATTATCCCAGGCATTTTTCAAATTGCTACCTCTGTGCCATATCTAAATGGGGCTGTTTGGCATGCCATGTTTTTAACGGTGGGGACTTTACCTTACCCACTCCCACAGAGCCAAGACCCCTGATTTTTAAGTTCAGGTGTTAAACTCCAGTGATTGTTAGCCTCCCCATCCAGCCCCCGCCCCGTTTTTCAAAGCCAAATGTTAGGGGGATTCAGCTTTCTTATGCGTGTATGTGTGCCTGTTCCTCTTGTCTCTCCACACTTGTGCCCCTCTCACCCGGGGATAGTTTTGCAGGTTCATTTGGTTCCCTTCTTACCTTCTTGACTATGGCCTCTTCTCTACATTTAGCTGTGGAACATCTGTTCTGTCTTTGGGTCTTTTTCTTGGTTATTTATATTGATGTGGTTATCTAGTTGTATCTATCCATGGGGCAAGGTGAATTTAGTGTTCTCCTACTCTGCCGTTTTAATGTCACATTTTCTGGAATTCACTCTCTATTTTACTTTTGTAAAAAATAAATTTCAGCTCTTTAGCATACATCCTTCCTAAGAATGACATGTTAAAAATTTAATGATGTTGTCTTTACTAATAGGAGTTAATCCTATTGCTTCTCTCAAGAATGAAAATCACAGAACTTGAGATAAAACTGGGTAAAAAGTGACCAAAGCTCTAGGTCAGAGAAGAAATTAATTTTTAGTTTCCCAAATTAAGGCATAATTTCTGTAAAGTGGCTTCAAAAACTACAGCAAATTATAAATAATGATATGAGGGACAAATGGTAAGCTCATTGTTATTTGTCTCTGAACAGTTGATGGTTCAGTTCTGCATGGTTTTTGAGCAAGTTTTATTAAGTTCTATGAAGAATATTAGAAAAATGTAGTAACATAATCCAGGATACTTTCAAAATACATAAAGGCTATAAGGAAATGAGGAGAAAATGATAATGAGCAACAACAGATGTTTCTTTCTTGGAAGAGTAATGAGAGATAGAAATAGCATCTTGCAGAAAGTACAAGGATTTTATCACCAATTTTTCAAGAATTCATCAAGATATTTCACAAATATGTGTGACTTTTAAAACATAAAAAAAGATGAGGAAAAGATGCAGATCCATAATTTCGAAGAGATATGTTGGCCCCAATAATACGCATCTGTGGACCAGGCAAAAGTCACATAAGATTCTACTTAACAACATGTTTCTGTATCTGAAATCACATCACAATAGATTAATCATTTGGATTAAAATGCAAATATTTGTATTTTGCTATGTAAATGTACATTTCTCTGGGAGTGGCAACATATATCCTTTTTAGAACTAGCTTTTCTACACTGATGACTTAGTAGGAAAATGCAGAAAAATAATTGGTTGAAAAGGAATGGCATGTTGCATAAGATAAAAAGGTACAATGTGGACTTGCATCAATGAGGAAAATTATATCATGTCTTTATATACTACTGGAATTTCTTATTAAATCCATTCATCAGGGACATTGGAAAATGATGCTATAAGACAGGAGGAAGAGTCAAAGAAAGGTGAGGAGTAAGATAAAAACTAATCTCTGGCTGTTTTGGTCTACTCAGTTTTAAATATGTAGAAGAAATTGTTGATATAGAATATTAATCTTCCTCTACATAATTGATTTGCTTTTAATGTTACTGTTTTGAAATTTGACCAGCTGCCTGATTATTTTTTCAGGCTTGCTGTCTCTTGCCCTATTCTGAGCTGCTGCTTTAGCACTCCCCAATCTCCACCCTTGCCTCTGACAACAGTTAAAGACAGCCAACAGTTATTATTTACTTGGTTATTGTCGTTTATTTTGGCTTAAATGACAGAAAATTATTTCTCATTGTTCCTTGAGGCTGGAAGATCAACATGCCATCAGTGTTTGGTTTCTCCTGAGGCCTCTCTCTTTGGTTTATAGACAGCCATCTTCTCACTATGTCCTCACATGGCCTTTTCTCTGTGTATATATATCCCTGATGTGTCTTCCTCTTTCTTTTTTTTCCAGTTTCACTTGGACATAATTGATATATATCAGTATACAAGATGATGGTTTGATTTACATACATTGTGAAATAATTACTTAATGATTCAGCTAACCATCTTCACATACAGATAAAGTTAAAAAGAAAAAAAAATCTGTGATGAGAACTCATGGGGTATTACTCTCAACAGCTTTCCTATATAGCCTACAGCAGTGTGTGCTATAGTCATGTTATTTATTATATCCCAAGTACTTATTGATCTAATAACTGGAAGTTTGTACCTTTTAGCCAGCTCACTTCAGTTCCCACCCCTCACCCTTTGCCTCTAGTAACCAACAGTCTGATTTCTTTTTCTATGACCTTTTTTTTTAAAGATTGCATATATAAGTGAGATCATAGAATATTTGTCTTTACCTGAATGACTTATTTCACTTAGTATTATGCCTTCAGGTTTCATCCATGTTGTCACAAATTATGCCATTTTCTTTTTTTTAAATGACTGAATAATATTCCTGTGTGTGTGTGTGTGTGTGTGTGTGTGTGTGTGTATTCCAACTTTATGCATTCATTCATTGATGGACATTGTTTTCATGTCTTGGCTATTGTAAATAATGTTGCTATGAACATGGACGTGCTGATACCTTTTTGAGTTAGTGTTTTCATTTCTTTCAGATACATTTCCAGAAGTGGAATTTGTAATTCATATAGTAGTTTCACTTTTAATATTTTGAAGATCCTCCATACTGTTTTCCTTAGTGGTTGTACCAATTTGCGATTCTACTAACAATGCACAAGGGTTTGCTTTTCTTGATACATATACCAACATTTGTTTTCTTATTCTTTTAATGATGACCTTTTTAATGGGCATAAGGTAATAGCTCATTATGGATTTGGTTTGCATTTTCCTAATGACTAGTGATGTTGAGCATCTTTTTATTTGCTTTTTGGCTTTTTTTTATGTCTTCTTTGGACAAATACCTATTCAGGTCCTTTGCTCATTGCTAAACTTATTTATTTTTTTGGCTGTTGAGTTAGATGAGTTCTTTATATATTTTAGATATTAACCCTTTATCAGATATATGACTTGCAATCATGTTTTTCTCATTCCTTAGGTTGTCTCTTGACTTTGGTAATGGCTTTTGGTAGTATTGACATTTTAACAATGTCATTTCTTCCAATCCATGAACACAGGATACCTTCTCATTTATTTGTGTCTTCCTGGATTTCTTTAATGTCTTATAATTTTCAGAGTAGAGATTTTTTTTACCTCATTATTTAAGTTTATTCCTAAGTATTTTTCTTTTTTACTGTAAGTGTGATTTATTTCTCTTTTGGAGAATTTGTGTATAGAAATAGTAATTTTTCTATGTTTATTTGTGTGCTATAACTTTACTAAATTGATTAATTAGATCAGTTTTTTTTATTGAGTCTTTATGATTTTTTTTTAATTCGCAAAGTATTATATATATTTTTAAAAACTTGATCCAATGATTTGAGCAACATCATTTTAAACAAGATTTTAATGTAATTATTTTTTTCCTAAATTTTATTTTATTTTATTTTATTTTTTAATTTTTTTAATTTTATTTATTTTTATTTTTATTTATTTTTTTATTTTTTAATATATGAAATTTACTGTCAAATTGGTTTCCATATAACACCCAGTGCTCATCCCAAAAGGTGCCCTCCTCCATACCCATCACCCACCCTGCCCTCCCTCCCACCCCCCATCAGCCCTCAGTTTGTTCTCAGTTTTTAACAGTCTCTTATGCTTTGGCTCTCTCCCACTCTAACCTCTTTTTTTTTTTTCCCTTCCCCTCCCCCATGGGTTTCTGTTACGTTTCTCAGGATCCACATAAGAGTGAAACCATATGGTATCTGTCTTTCTCAGTATGGCTTATTTCACTTGGCATCACACTCTCCAGTTCCATCCATGTTGCTACAAAAGGCCATATTTCATTTTTTCTCATTGCCACGTAGTATTCCATTGTGTATATAAACCACAGTTTCTTTATCCATTCATCAGTTGATGGACATTTAGGCTCTTTCCATAATTTGGCTATTGTTGAGATTGCTGCTATAAACATTGGGGTACAAGTGCCCCTATGCATCAGTACTCCTGTATCCCTTGGATAAATTCCTAGCAGTGCTATTGCTGGGTCATAGGGTAGGTCTATTTTTAATTTTCTGAGGAACCTCCACACTGCTTTCCAGAGCGGCTGCACCAATTTGCATTCCCACCAACAGTGCAAGAGGGTTCCTGTTTCTCCACATCCTCTCCAGCATCTATAGTCTCCTGATTTCTTCATTTTGGCCACTCTGACTGGCGTGAGGTGGTATCTGAGTGTGGTTTTGATTTGTATTTCCCTGATGAGGAGCAACGTTGAACATCTTTTCATGTGCCTGTTGGCCATCCGGATGTCTTCTTTAGAGAAGTGTCTATTCATGTTTTCTGCCCATTTCTTCACTGGGTTATTTGTTTTTCGGGTGTGGAGTTTGATGAGCTCTTTATAAATTTTGGATACTAGCCCTTTGTCCGATGTGTCATTTGCAAATATCTTTTCCCATTCCGTTGGTTGCCTTTTAGTTTTGTTGGTTGTTTCCTTTGCTGTGCAGAAGCTTTTTATCTTCATAAGGTCCCAGTAATTCACTTTTGCTTTTAATTCCCTTGCCTTTGGGGATGTGCCGAGTAAGAGATTGCTACGGCTGAGGTCAGAGAGGTCTTTTCCTGCTTTCTCCTCTAAGGTTTTGATGGTTTCCTGTCTCACATTCAGGTCCTTTATCCATTTTGAGTTTATTTTTGTGAATGGTGTGAGAAAGTGGTCTAGTTTCAACCTTCTGCATGTTGCTGTCCAGTTCTCCCAGCACCATTTGTTAAAGAGACTGTCTTTTTTCCATTGGATGTTCTTTCCTGCTTTGTCAAAGATGAGTTGGCCATACGTTTGTGGGTCTAGTTCTGGGGTTTCTATTCTATTCCATTGGTCTATGTGTCTGTTTTTATGCCAATACCATGCTGTCTTGATGATGACAACTTTGTAGTAGAGGCTAAAGTCTGGGATTGTGATGCCTCCTGCTTTGGTCTTCTCCTTCAAAATTACTTTGGCTATTCGGGGCCTTTTGTGGTTCCATATGAATTTTAGGATTGCTTGTTCTAGTTTCGAGAAGAATGCTGGTGCAATTTTGATTGGCTAAATTTTATTTTTTAATTTACAACCAAGTTAGTTAGCATATAGTGCAACAATGATTTCAGGAATGATTCCTTAATGCCGCTTATCAATTTAGCTTATCCCCCTTCTACAATCCCTCCAGCAACCCTCTGTTTGTTCTCTATATTTAAGATTCTCTTATGTTTTGTTTCCCTCCCTGTTTTTATATTATTTTTGCTTCCCTTCCCTTATGTTCATCTGTTTTGTCTCTTAAAGTCCTCATGTGAGTGAAGTCATATGATTTTTGTCTTTCTCTAACTAATTTCACTTAGCATAATACCCTCCAGTTCCATCCACGTAGTTGCAAATGGAAAGATTTCATTCTTTTTGATTGCCAAGTAATACCCCCTTGTATACATATATACCACATCTTCTTTATCCATTCGTCCATCGATGGACATTGGACCTTTCCATACTTTGGTTATTGTTGATAGTGCTGCTATAAACATGGGGGTGCATGTGTCCCTTCAAAACAGCACACCTGTATCCCATGGATAAATGCCTAGTAGTGCAATTGCTGGGTCATAGGGTAGTTCTATTTTTAGTGTTTTGAGGAACCTCCATACTGTTTTCCAGAGTGGTTGCACCAGCTTGCATTCCCACCAACAACGCAAAAGAGATCCTTTTTCTCCGCATCATCACCAACATCTGTTGTTGCCTGAGTTGTTAATGTTAGCCATTTTGACAGGTGTAAGGTGGTATCTCATGGTGGTTTTGATTTGTATTTCCCTGATGATGAGTGATGTTAAGCATTTTTTCGTGTGTTGGCCATCTGGATGTCTTCCTTAGAGAAGTATCTGTTCATGGCCTTTGCCCATTTCTTCACTGGATTATTTGTTTTGTGGGTGTTGAGTTTGATTAGTTCTTTATAGATTGTGGATTAACCTTATCTGGTATGTCATTTGCAAATATCTTCTCTCATTCCACAGGTTGCCTTGTAGTGTTGCTGATTGCTTCCTTCACTGTGCAGAAGTTTTTATTTTGACGAGGTCCCAATAGTCATTTTTGTTCTTATTTCCATCTTAGTTGCCTCCAGAGATGTGTTGAGTAAGAAGTTGCTGTGGCTGAGGTCAAAGAGGTTTTTGCTTACTTTCTCCTTGAGGATTTTAATGGCTTCCTGTCTTACCTTTAGGTCTTTCATCCATTTTGAGTTTATTTTTGTGTATGGTGTAAGAAAGTGGTCCACGTTCATTTTTCTGCATGTTGCTGTCCAGTTTCCCCAGCACCATTTGCTGAAGAGACTGTCTTTATTCCAATGGATATTCTTTCCTGCTTTGTCAAAGATTAGATGGCCATACACTTGTGGGTCCATTTCTAGGTTCTCTATTCTGTTCCACTGATCTGAGTGTCTGTTTTTGTGCCAGCACCATACTGTCTTGATGATTGCAGCTTTGTAGTATAACTTGAAGTCTGGGATTGTGATACCTCCTGCTTTGGTTTTCTTTTTCAAGATTGCTTTGGCTATTTAGGGTCTTTTCCAGTTCCATACAAATTTCAGGATTGTTTGTTCTAGCTCTGTGAAGAATGCTGTCTTTAGGATTCTATGTCTTTAGGTTTGCAGTCTGTAGGTTTTTCTATGAATGATTCATAGTGAATGGATGTTCAGTTTTGTTAAATGTTTTTCTGCATCTATTGAAATATATGTGATTGTTTTCTTCTGTTAACGTGTCATACCACATTGATTTTGCATATATTTAACCATCTTTGCAGCCCAGGGATAAATTCTACTTGATCATGGAGAGTGATCCTTTGAATGTGCTGCTGAATTCTGTTTGCTAGTATTTTATTGAGAATTTTTGCATCTATATTCGCCAGGGATATTGGCCAGTAGTTTTGTTTTTGTTTTTGTTTGTTTGCTTGTTTGTTTCCTTTCCTGGTTTTGGTATCAGGATAACGCTAACCTTATAAAATGAGTTTGGCAGTATTGACTGCTTTTAATTTTAAGGGTTTGAGAAGGATTGGTGTTCATTCTTATTTCAGTATTTGGTCAAATTCACCAGAGAAGACATGTGGGAGATTTTTGGTTACTGATTCAATCTCCTTACTAGGAATTGGTATGTTTAGAATTTCTATTCTTTCCTGATTCATTCTTGGTAAATTATATGTTCCTAAGAATTTTTCCATTTCTTCTAAGTTGTTCAGTCTTTTAGCATATTGTTTATAGTACTCTTCTATCATCCTCTGAATGTCTGTGGTGTCAGCTATAATGTCTTTGGCTTTAATTATAATTTTGTTGATTTGGATCCTTCCTATTTTTTTCTTCGGTTAGTCTAGCTAAGGGTTTGTTGATTCTGTTTATCTTTTCAAAGAACCAACTCTTAGTCTGGTTTGGTTTTCTTTTTTTTTTTTTTTTTCTATTTTTCTGTTCTGTTTCATTTATTTCTGTTCCATTATTTATTGTTTCCTTCTAACTTGGGGCTTAGTTTGTTCTTTTTTTAGTTTCTGAAGGCCTAGAGTTATGTTGTCTAGGATCTTGCTTCTTAATGTAGGTGTTTATAGCTATGAGCTTCCCTCCTGGAACTGCTTTTGCTGTGTTGCAAGTTCTGGTATATTCTCCCCACCCCCTTTATTTTTGTCTCAAGAAACTTTATTTCCTTTTTAATTTTTTCTTAATCTATTAGTTGCTCAAGAGTGTGTTGTTTATTTTCTATGTGTTCCTGGATTTCACAGGTTTCCTCTTCTCGATTTCTAGTTTCATGCCATTGTGATCTGAGAAGATACTTGGTGTGATTCTAATTGTCTTGAATTTAAGATTTGTTTTGTGGCCTATCATATAGTCTATTGTATGAAACGTTCCATTTGTGCTTGTTAAGGATGTGTATTCTGTTGAATAGAATGTTCTGTATGTGTCTGTTAAGTTCATTTCTAAGGTGGGTTGGTAGTAATGAATTCATTCAAGTAATGAATTTGTTTGGAAGAGCTTTTATCCTTCCTTTGTTTCTGAAGTACAGCTTTGCTGGGTATAGAATTTGTGATTGCAGTGATTTCATTTCAATATTTTGAATACTTCCAGTTCTTTCCTGTTGAGAAATTTGCCTATAGTGACAATTTTCTCTTCATGTAACTTCTTTGTTTTTCTTAAAATTCTCTGACTTTTGACCACTTAATTATAATGGATCTCAGGGTAGCCCTCTTTGGGGTTCCTTTGAGATTCATGGGTCTGGATGTCCATTTGTCTCCCCAGGTTTGGGAAGTTTTCATCCATCACTGCTTTAATTATACTTTTAGTCACTTTCCCTTCTGGAATTTCCATAATGTGAATATTATTTCTTTTTATGATGTTCCATAATTCCCATAGGCTTCTTTTCATTTTTTTAACTCTTCTTTTTGCTTCTTTGATTATATAATACTTAATGTCTTATACTCCAGGTTGCTGATGTTTTTTAAATTCATGATCAAGTTTATTGTTGAAAATTTCTATTGAATTCTTTAGTTACTATGTTTCTTAATGTAGGATTTCTGTTTTTAGATGGTTGCTATTTCCTTGTCAAACTTCTTGTTTGTTTATGCATTGCTTTCCTAATATTGTTTAGTTGTTTTTTGTTTTTGTTTTCATTTTTGTTGTTGTTTTTGTTTTTTTGGAGGTAAGTCTTGAGTATTCCCTGAATTCCCTGGTCAGGTGAGACTGACAGTTTTTCTATGCAGGTGGGGTAAACAAGGGTCAGAGATCTGTTTAAGGGACACTGTACATCAGGATGTTGAATAGGCTTTGCAGTTTCCCAGGTGCTGTAGTTACATTCTCTGAAAGGACAGCCTGAAGGCTGTGTTTAGTGGTAAGTAGGGTTATAAATCACATTTCTTGCCTGAGTATAGTGGGAGGTACAGCTCTAAAGATAGTAAAGCTCTTTGTTTGTAGTCTTAATTGAAACTGACCCACACCCTGAGTTCCTTGAATAAATAAGGCCACTGGATTTGTTCTGCAAATTCTCAGCTCTGCTTGCCTGCTTTGAAGCTCTAGTGCACTGAGCCGCCACTGCCTCTAGGAGTTGTTGCCAGCCTTTCTGGTCAAATGGGCCTGGAAGACACTGTTCACAGCAGGTGGGGTTATGTCTTAGCTCCCTTGCCTGGGTGGGATAAGGAGGGTCTATTCTGGGCTACTGTTCCCCAAAATGACTTCCAGTTGGGAGGGACCAGGAATTGCCTTCAGCCTTAGCTGTGAGTTAATTCCCCTGCCTGTGCATAGCATGGGGATGCCTCATGCCAGGAACTATCTTTGCTCTGGGTGTGATCAGCTCTGTCCCCCTTTTGGCTCTAGAACCCCTGGGTTACACTGATTGCAGGAGTTATCACCAGGCTTTGATGTCAGATAGGGCCAGAAGACACTCTTTGTGGCAGGCAGAGTGCATGAGCTTGCAAGAGCACACTGGGCTTTTGGGCTTATTCCTCATTTGAGGATCTGAATTGGGCAGATTTACACCCAGCCAAATTGTCTGGTCTGAGTGAGCCCCTTACTTAGTTTTGCAGAAGCACTGGTTGGGATTACTACCTGGGCACTGCACGTGTGAAATGGGTCTGCCAAGATCCATATGCTGGTTGTTGCAAGCCCCTCCCCCTTTTTCGGTTACAGTCAGATTTCCAGTGGCTGGGTTTTACAGATTCCTTTGCAGTCCCTGTGTTGCAGTATTAGAGTAGGGGCCCCTACAAAGCAACCCATAATGCTGGAGGTGGGTGCTAGTTGTCCCCTTGGGTTTCTTTTCTCACTGGAGGAATGAAAGTTCAGGGAGACATCTCTCTGTGGTGCTGCCCTAGTCTGATGGTGGGGTTGATTGGAGGCAATGTAGTTAATGTATAGCCATTTGTCTTAGCTTTTTAATGCAGTCTCTTGTTCTCTGTGTTGCAAGGGGTACTTCAGTCTCACCCCATGCTGTAGAATTCTCTTGGTGTTTCGTTCTTGAGTAGTTGTTCTTCTTGTGAGGGGAGCAAAGTCAGGAATGTGTTGTCAAGGTGATGTCACTCCCCCATCAGTGTTTAATGATCATTGCATTTTTAACAATTAAGCTTTCGGTTTCAAAATTATGTGGGTTTTATTTAAGCAATAACCATAGTTTGTCACTGTATCCTCTGATGGAGAAATTATGTTTAATATTTCTCCATTTTTATTCATCAAAGACAATATTACTGCTATACCAGTTTTTGGATCCCCAACATTGGAAGTTATGTTCTTAATGTTTGTCTGTATGTGTATGTGTGCATGCATATCTATGTTTGAGTTGCACTGCCTCACTGTGACTTTGTGGAGTTCTAATGCTCTGGATTTGTAGATATTTGCCTATTGCTAGTGGTCTTGATAGAGCACGTAAAATTGCTGGGATTAATGTATTATGAAAATAGTGATCCCTTTGCTGTTTTATCTAATTTACTGTTGTAGTTAGAGCTCTGTGTTAGACCTCTGTGTTAGACTGCACATATTTCTCAATATTTTTATTTTTTAATATTTATTTGATTTTTTAAATCACTTAAAAATTTTCTTCACTTGGAAGATGTAAGTATAGAGATGTATTGATAAATTTTTCTTTATAGAAGAACTAAGGGGAGAAATTAGTTGTCTTTTATTAGCCTGTACATTGGTTTTATTAGATAGTGTCTTATTAGCCTTTCGTGTCTGTGACACTGTGTGCTTATAAAAATAAAATCATTGATATGCACATTTCTTAGGTAACAGAATCTTTTTATGTTTTATACCTTATTACTACACAATAGGTTTAATATTTTTAAAAAGTAATTTAATTCTATTTTTTTGTTCTATAATGAAACTTCCAAATTCTTCATGCTGATAACTGTAATCTATTGGCAGTCTTAGTTGTTCAAATTAATGGAAGGCCAACAATTATAGTAATATTCCAGGCGATGGGAAGTGTTTGTGTCAAAAGCTCGACTTCTATGGCTAGACTGGAGTCCTATGAAATGATGAAGCATTTGAATACACAATTTCACAGTGGTACAGCCCCACTGTTTAGCACAGGTGTTTCTCTAATTGTGATCTAGTGAGGAGGTATAGGGTTTAATGGCCCAGAAACTTACATTTTACCTCTCTGACCTTGTGCATTCATGTAAGTACTTAATAAAATTTGTAGGAACATAAGCTAACTCCTGAGATGGCTGAGAATTGTTTTTCCAAGTATATGTGGCAGTCTGTTACTTTTCTCCACTTTAATATTTAATACATGCATTAAGGGAAGTTATGTTTATTTTCACAGGTACCTGATAAAATAAAAATCTAGAGATTTTCAATGAGATGATAACATTCATTTAAGAAATGATTCACTCCCTTCTAAGGAAGTGGGATAAATCAGAAAGCATTGATTAGACCGTTTTAACCTTGTATATTGGTTTTCTAGGACTCATTTTCTTTTAGAGGGATAATAAATTTAAAAATATGCCATAGAATCAAAATCTAAGAAATTGAGATCTTGGATAGTTTTAAAATATTTTTAGGCATGTAATACTCAAATATAAAATTTCAAGAAATTAATTAAATTGTGGCACTTAGATTGAAAAAAAACTATTTTTGTACTCTTTGGTTTGTTCTATAGCTCTAAGAGGTCTAAATGCTCTATTCTTCTCAAAACCCTAAAATTGAATGATTTTTAAAGTTGGTCTCTTAACTTTTGGTAGAATAGGAATTGAGTCTATTTAACAATTTCCATTTCTAGAAATGGTGGACTGAGTTGTCAACCAAAGCTGCTCCGAAGGACATGTAGAGCTTCTGGACAAAATAGTAAAAAAAATTCTCTTTTAAAAAAAATGTTTATTTCTTTATTTTGAGAGAGAGCACATGTGAGAGTGAGCATGAACAGGGTTCAGGCAGAGAGAGAGAGTGGGAGAGAGAAAATCCCAAGCAGGCTCCGCACCATCAGCATGGAGCCCCACATAGGGCTGAATGTCACAAACCATAAGATCATGACCTGAGCTGGAATCAAGAGTTGGCCACTTAACTGACTGAGCCATTCAGGTTTTCTCCATGTCCCCCCCCCCACCACCCCCCAACCAAATTCTTAAGGGCATTGAGAGCTACTGTTGTAGGGCCAAGTTTCAGGAGAGAAAGAAGACCAGCCCAGAAAGAGAAGGTCAGCACTTGAGGCTGCTTTCAGACCCCAAGGATGACTAGATTAGGGTGGATATTTCCTAGTGAGAAAAGACTCAATTCTCTAGGAATGTTTAACAATTTTAACTTCATATGCAACAATAATATGGCTTCAAATACAGTAGAGACAAAACTGACAGAACTAAAGTAAGTGCACCAATACATATTTATTGTGGGAAATTTTAGCACATCTTTCCTTAAAATAATTGGAAAAACAAACAAACAAAAAAATACGTGCATAGAAGACGTGACCAACAGTAATTCCAAATGCATCTCTGGACACTTCTAGATCAGACAGCTTCCTGTGTTTTCTTGGGAAACTGTTGCCAACTTTGAGGTTATGCCACTTTACATGTGCTTCCCCCCTCCTGTCCTCCCTCACTTCTCAATTTAAGTTATTTTTGTTGCCTTGAGTTTGCATCACACAGGATTGGTGCATACTGGCTCTTTTTGATAGAGGGCTTGGATTAAGAAATTGTGTTACTAATTATCATTCGAAAAATACAGGGTTACCTTGTTACCAAGCAGTGTTACCCTGGATACTTAAACTCTCTCTGCAGGCACAATGGAGATGAGAATATTAACAATAACAACAACAAAGACAAGTGCTGATCAATAGATCAGTGATGACAAGAGAATAAAACTTAACCAATATTGTGGGAAGAACAACGTTAGGAAAAAAAAAAGTATTCCTTGTATCACTGCCACACTAAAAGGCAAGAGCCACATTCTCATCCCATAGAATGAGCACAAAATAGAAGACATATGTGAAGAGTAATCTGTGGAGTCAAGAGTAATTGAGCAATAAGGAGTGTTTAGCAAAAACTATTTTGGGAAAAATTTAGCAAATCTCCAAAGGCATGAAATAGCTATTAATTTCAGGGTAAAGTACCTTATAATGTGCTACAATTAAGGGAATTCCTGAAAATTTAAGCCAGATGTTTGACATAAATTGTAAAGCACACATTTCTCCCCCAAATCAAATTCAATAAAGCATTTTCATGTAAATTAATTTGGGAGCATAGATCTTACAGCAGACAAGTGCCTGAAGAGGTAGCATATGGTCCAAAATGTAGCTCTGGGAAAACACTAAATTCTAACCTCTCTTCTTTATTTGAATAAGTGTCTTCTCTAAACAATTTGATATCTTAATTTCTGTATTTCTACTCTTTGATGAGTTCATACAGTTCTGAAGTTCTTTGAAAATATAAATCCAAAATAGTAGCACATGGCCCTTTTATAGGTGATTCTCAAATAGTTATCTTTACCCTCCATTCAGTCTATTTGTTGTTCTGAGTGGCTTTTCTTATAACACAGAGCATATTTCTCTGGAAAGCCCATCATTAATTACCTCAAACTCCGTATATCCCCAAATACCCAAATTATGTCTTACTTCTAATGAATCCCCCTTACCTACCATAACATGTCCAAATCCTTTCTTCTGGAAAACAAGGGTTAGTTTTCAAGCATCTCCTTGTGATCATTTCCATGAACCCTGTACTTAAGTTCAACAGTGTTAATAAGTATTCCCTAAGGTTGATCAATATTTTCTCACTTGTTTGCACATTGTTCCCTTTGCCTGATGCTGCTGCGACATGACAACTTTGGTATATTTTGAATTTCTATTTTATCACTTTATTCTTACATTTTTTTTGAACCCCTCAAGCAAAATGCCTTTTCTATATTTTTATTTTACGTTGTATTGCTATTGGTGAACGATTTTTATTCCTTAGATTAAAAGTTCCTTTAATCCATTTAATCCATTTCCATTTAATCCATTTAATCCATTTAAAAGTTCACTTACTCCATCCACAGTGAATCCATTTATCATATGGCATATCTCTGAGAACATGATAGCTCTAATTTGTTAATGAACTTATAACTTGCTGTGCTCCAAAAATTCTTTAATATGAAACCACCATGTGCGTCAGATAATTCTTATGGTAGGGTGGTGTAAGAGCAGTGACTTCACATGCAGCCACATTATCCTATTTGCTTTTTTACCCTCTTACATTAGTAACTACATAGATAGGTAAATGAGATTGGCAACCAAACAAATAATAGTGATGATGATAAACATTACATCTAAAAAATTTATTTTTACATTTCTATTTAGACCGTTTTGTTATCTCATTATCAGCATGCGAGAAGAATTAGGATACTGTATTCTGTGGGGCTTGACAAATCAGTAGTTTCAGTATGAGTCATTTGAGCTGCTTTTAAGAGTCTACTAAGAAAGCTATTATCCCACTTCATCATACTTACAAGCACTAACATTTATGGGTTTTTATCCCAATTTGTATTTATTGAGTCTGCGTCTATATTACGTTAAGTGATATTTAAAGAATTGTTTCTTGTAAAGATGATGATTGAAACTAGAAATCCATGATGATTACCAAGGAATAACAAAAGAAGAGCTGTAACTATTACCATGAATTCATTCTGGTTCTGAGAAACATGTCGACATGCTGTTCAATCCTAATTCTTGCCTCAAGTTTAAATGAGTTGTCATTCTTGTAGAAGAAAAGAACTTTTGTGTCTTGTTGGCTATAATATTCAGTATTGAATGTTCAAGGGTAGTCTCTGAAGAAGTAGATACCAATTCACAGATAAAAATGTCTGAGAGGTAATCATCACTTAATGTGTTGATGATGGTATCACCATGGTGAAGCGGGCTCGGATTATCTCAGCTTGCAGATCTAATACTTAAACAAATTTTAAAAGACAGCCACTCTCTCTCTGACCAACAGAGTGGAAATTGCTGCTTTTCCACTCATTATAGCATAAAGTATAGTTATATTTTGCTGAAAATATCCATTTATCAAGATGCAGTCTGTGGTATGATGTCTCTTCCAGGAAAACAATCCCCAAACTAGTTATAATGTTTTCTTACATAACTAATGTTTTTATGGAAAGTACTTGGGAAATGTATCAGAGCAGCAGAGATCCTTCTCTCTGGTAAGGAGAGACTGTGATAGGGTGACTTACAGCTAAAATCCAGCTTCTCATGCATTTCTCATTACCATAAACCAGTATGCAATATCTAAATGTGTTTCCAAACAAATCGTTAATTGTCTTCAAAAGAGGGTTTTAAATTTTTTAACTCAAATAATTTTTTTTTTGGTACAACTTCAAGGACAGACCTTTTAATAATGTTCAGAGGATGTTGGTTAAAAATGAAAATTAGCTGAATTGTCAGCAGTATGCTAAGAAACTCAAGAAGGTATTTTAAATAGTGTAGGAATAGGGTTTCTAAACTGGGTTTGGGAAGTGTGTATATGTCACCCTTTAGTTCCACCTCAGGTCTATTAGATTTCCTGTATTACTTCTCAAATGATATGATTTGTTCTTTAATATACTTTCCTCTTCTCCCTTACCATTCATCTATGAGTCTTCCTGAATTAAAAAAAAAAAAAAAAAAAAAAAAAAAGACTTTTTCCAAGCCCATACTACCTGGAAGAGAGAAAAGACCACTTAATTCAGTATTCTTTTTAAATATGTTTCCTTACACCTAATGACATATTTCAATTTTTCACTCATGTTTTTTTCCTTTGCTTCCAAAACTACCAGAAGTTATAGAATATTGTTCAATATGTTTTGCTACATCTGCTTATAGGAAAGAATTAACTTCAGTGGCTTTTCCATGCTTGACTATTGTCACAACTACACAGTAGTCATTTTTACTTGAATCCCTGTCTTCAGATAAACAAATGAAAGATACAGAAGAAACTAACAAAGCTTTAACTTACTCATAATTTCCTTTATAACTCTTGAAAATGTCTGTGATTTTATTTTATTGGTAGACTTAAAGTTGCACTACTATTTATGAGAGTAGTAAATTGGATTATTTATCACCATAGCTTTTTACTCAAGATTATTATCCAAGTTGTTGCTTGAGTTCCCAAGCCCATTCCCATATTTGGTGATTCTCTGGAAGGACTTACAGGATTCAGCATATTGTTGTACTCATGATTAAGATTTATCACAGTGATACATTAAAACTATATACCCAGATCAGCATGAGAAATCAGTTCATCTGGGTGAATCCTTATTCTTACTGCCTATGTTCTCTGTCTCCTATCAGGAGTCACACAGCACACCCTCTCTAACAAAGAACGCTGCCATTTGTGTTAGATGTTTCTTCCCACAGAAGCGCATTTGATACTTAGAGACAGATTTTTTTTTTTAATTTTTTTTCAACGTTTTTTATTTATTTTTGGGACAGAGAGAGACAGAGCATGAACGGGGGAGGGGCAGAGAGAGGGAGACACAGAATCGGAAACAGGCTCCAGGCTCCGAGCCATCAGCCCAGAGCCTGACGCGGGGCTCGAACTCACGGACCGCGAGATCGTGACCTGGCTGAAGTCGGACGCTTAACCGACTGCGCCACCCAGGCGCCCCTAGAGACAGATTTTTATTGGAGATCGATAAAGTCCTAGAATGTGACAACATTCTAGAATCCCAGAAAGAAAGTAGTTGTTCACCATCCATCACAGTGTATACAAATGGTCTAGGCACATAAAACCCATCTTATTAGGAGCTGTTACAAAATCTAAGTTCCTGGACACCAGTCAAGAGCCAACCTTGCAAGCAGGCTTTTCTAAAGATGACAGCCTCAGGCTTGCTATGTTAACTTTTTTCTGTACGCAGATGTATGATACATAATTAGGTACAATTTTTCATGATGTAAAGATATTCCATTATTCTGCTTAGTATGTTTGCTTTCTCTTTCGGTCTCTATGTGTGTATGTCTGTCTCTCTGTGTGTTTGTGTATTGTTAGATTATTTGCTCCAGCAAAGAAAAGACTTTTTTTTTTTTTTAATCCAACAAAATTAGTTTGATGAAGCAAGGGAGACCACATACCATGGTAACAAATGATGATTTGGAGGAAAGCTTCAAGGAAATTGCAGGAAAAATTTGGATACTATTAGGAAGAAGGAAAAATTCAGTGATTGATTTTAATGCTTTAGTTATTTTTTAAAATTGATTATATTTTACATAAAAAATCCTTAGGAGACCAGAGGAAAGAAGCAGGATTACAATTATTACTGGAGAAATAGTAGTCACACTTAAGAAAGGAGAGGAGCATGCTTAATGTTTTCTGTGGTTGCACAATGTCTTGTTTTATCTCTTGAGGCATGATGTCAGAACATTATTATTTTTGTCTTGTCCCATTGTGATCAAGGAGAATCTTCATCGGATGTTGATATTATGTGAAATTGTTTATTAGCAGAAAACTTAAAAAAATATTTATCCTTATGGTCCTACAACACCTACCCTGCTGGGTGTACAGTTGATATTTAAAATAGTTGATTCACCACTTAACTGGATCCCCATTTATAAGGATGAACACTGCCTGTTCACAGTGTTGCCTACCTGTAACCATTTTGGTAGAGTATTTCCTTTTCTGAGGTCATATATAAGGGATGTCTGAAGGATAGTCATATATTTTCTCAAAAGGAATGATAAATAGACATTACTACTACAAAGTTTAGGGAATCCGAGTATTCATAGACCTGTGTCTGTCAACATGAACAATGGAATAATACAGTCTAGTATACCTAAGGAGTATGAATATTCATCACTACCTTGAGTTTAGTGGTTATGTTTCCAATTACTTTGTACACTTAAGATTGAGGGAGAAACAAGATCTTCTATTGGGTTGTGGTTTAGTAGCTAATCCTTATTTTGACCCTCAGGACCCACTCCCTGAATTTGTCTCACTTTTTCCCTCCCTCTTCCTTTTTATCACATGCTTCTCCTCCCTTCATAGCCCCATGGAAATATTAATTAGAATTTTAATTTTCCTAGCCCCAACAAGTGAAACACTTTTCTGAGAGTTGTAGATCATTCTGTTTCATCTGAGTATTTGCATTTTTACTATATATACTGAAGCTATAGAAATAGGATGTGTTGCTCTGTGTCTTTAAACATTCATATAAATGTAACCATGCTTTCACATATCAGTATATATCTTGATTTTTTTTCACTAAACATGTTTTTGTTGTTTATCTAGGTTGATAACATTAGATTTCATTATTTTAACTCCTCTTCCATAGTAAAGGTTAACATAGGTCTATAATCCAAATGTCTTTAATCTTCCTCCATCTTTAATATTAAAGTCCAAGCCTTCTTCCTTAGTGACTGCATATAGTCCAGCCTTCTCCCACAATCTGAGGATTCCCAATAATACTCTTACCCAATCAGTTGTCAACTGTCACAAGAACGATAGCCTTCAGTGATTGCTGTGAAAGATATTTAGTGAGGAGCTTCAAGAAAAGAAAAATAGGCTCGAGTGAATCAAATTAGCCCCATTTTTTTCAATCCTGTTTGACAGACTTTTACAAAACTGTTCATGTTTTTTTTTCCTCTCTCTTGAGTTCAGTTGGATGGTGGAGTCTATCACTAGAAGTAAAAATAACCCTGTCCCCAGAATTTCATAATGGTTAAGAATGTTCAAAAGAATAAAAATGTTGAAAGATAATATTAATACTGCTACAAAAGGTTTTCGATATATAGACATAAAATATTTCTAGATGAATTGTTTTATTTCTCCTGTGATCTAATAACCATATGAAACAAGAATGTGGAGATTTATAATGAAGGGATAAAGTGTTTCACTGAAATTGTAGATCTTTACAACGTATTCTAAAATTTGACATTGCTAAAAACTACACTTTCTTACTTTGTGATGTGTTAGGTGACCCCTTTTTAGTTGTCTTGCATCACCATCCAGACAAGCTAAATGACACACTTTTTTAATTTCTCTTTTTTGTCACGTATTCTTGCAGGGATTGTGGTATGTTTTGTTGGCTAAGGATGTCATAACTTTTGTTCTCTCTGAAGGAAGTATCTTCACTTTTGTTATGGGCCTAGGGAAACTTTTATTTTTTTAAATGAATCTGGTCCGTGGACAGGTGGTATGCTGAGCTTTAAACAGCTTGATGAATGATTTGGCTCTGCGTAATGGTGTCATATAATGTATCTCAGTTGGCAGTCTCAGTGAAACAGAATAAGGCAGTCGGTTTTCAGTTATGTATTAGTCCTTGTGCCTACCTGACTTCCAGCTGTGCATGCTAGGCATAAATCCTGCCCTTCCTCTCCTTGTTACAGTAATTCACCCAGAGCTGCCCATTCAAGTACCTTTACCTAACGATTGCATTCACCGTCAGCAGCCAGTCCTGTCACTGGGACAGATACAGGTTCTTTATTTGCTGATACACTATATTGTTTTATTCTAATCAATTTTCTGGAAATAATTTCCTCTTATCAGGGAACTAGATGGTTTATTTTGAAGGAGCTGGTCAATTTACACTTACATTTCAGCTTTTGTTAACAATACTGTCAACTTTTTTTTTTATCACATTACTTGTAGAAATATGCTTTAGTTGGCATTATAGATAAAAATTATTTCCTTCCTTCTTAATAAAACACACTTAATAAAGGAGCATTTATATAATTTAATATAATTTAAGCATTGAGAACTTCACAAGATAGTGTATTTTTTAGTTTTACCTGTAGGCCACAGGGAGATGTTTAGTTTTCATTATATATTATTAATTTTTTTTCATGCAGACATTCCTCTGAGATAATGGATAATGGATGTATTGGGAGGGGGACCAAATGATGGCTGGGAGGGACATGAAGAATTAGTTAGAATGAGGTCAGTCACGATTTGACGTACATTTGAACCACAGAAGTTGTAGAATATCTGAGAGGTTTTGAAGTAGAATTATTAAAATCTTTTATCTGATTAAGTGACAAAGAAGGACTGAGTAGAGGGAAGAGGAACAAGGAAATAGTAATTATAGTGAGATATAGAAGTGAAGGAGGCAGATAATGTACTCAGTTTGGGACAGAATTGTGAGATAAACTTAGATAGCAAGGTACAGTAGATAGTTGGAAATACAGTCTTGGAGTTGAGGAAATATGTTAGGGATAGATCTGGATTGGGAATCATGGTAGTAAAAGTCAACATGGAGTAGATTTGCTGACTAAGAGAATGAAAAAGCAGATAAATCCTAAAATTTTCATATCCTAAGGATCTACAGCTCTGTTGTCCAATGTAATAGCTACAGGCTTCATGGAGCTATAGAGCATTTGAAATAGTATAAATGAAGAAAGTGCTGTAAACATAAAAGACACATTATGAAAATTTACAGAAACAAGCACAATTTCTCACTTTTTATATTATGTATTTGATATTTTGACTTGATTAAGCAAAATGGATTAAAATTCACTGTTTAGTACAGTTACTATAAAACTTAAAAGAGAAGCCACATGTATAATTTTTATTTCTGTTGGATCGTACTTATATCCATAGAATAAAATGCTGTCGTATTCTCACAGTGACTCATGGTGAGGTCACCTGTTACTTTGCCAAACTTCTGTCCTTGTTGTTCGTGTCGCCTCCCACCAGCCAGATATGAGCTAGTCCCCTTCCACATCACCCTCTTTCAGAACTGTAGTCCTTTGGACATGTTGTTCCCAATTTTAGGAATGCCCAGGTCTTCCTTGCACATTCCTGTCTTTTTGGGTTGGCTTTTCAAAGAGTTGACAGATTCAATGAGTAAAAAGTATTAGAGATTCTGGTACTCTGATCACTTTTTACAGCTGCAGAGAGCTCCACTGCTTGGTTGTAACCTAATTTACAAAAGCAGTCTCCTGCTAATAGATATTTTGGTATTTATGTTCTTCTGCCATACAAATGCTTCAATAAGTAGCCTTGAAAGCAAATATTTTCATATCTTTATCTGTGCATCTTTGGTATAAATTCTAGAAGGAAATAGAGGGGAGAAAATAACAAAATGAGTCCTTAGTAGCCATCACCCCATTTCACTAATTATCAACTCATTTCCAATCTTCTTTTCTGTATACTCCTATTGTCCTGCTCAGATTATTTTGAAGAAAATCCCAGACATCATTTAAGTCCATCTATAAACATTTTAGTGCATATTTCTAAAAAGATGAGGGCTATTTTTAACATAACTGCAATTCTGTGATTCTTTATTATAATAAAATTTAAATGATAGTTTTTCTTATTTTTTTTTCTTTTTAAATTGATAGTTCAAATTGGGATGCAATAAGGTCTGTATATTGTAATTGGCTGATTTGTCCTTTAGTTTTTATAAGTGATCTCCATCTCTTTCTTCCTAATGCAATTTATTTGTGGAAGTAACTGGGTCATTTGACTTGTAGAATTTTTGTAGTCCTTCAGTGTGCTCCTCTGCTCCCCCTTCTGCCTCCCCAATGCCAGTTGTTTTAGAAGGGTGATCAGATTCAGATTATGGTGTTTTTCTTTTTTTGTTTGTTTTTTTGTTATTTTGTTTGTTTTTTGTTTGTTTTGCATGTGTGTGATTTTAGCAGTCACTGATGATCTTTGCCTACATCGGTTAGTTACTTCAGAAAAGCAAAATAGTAATTTTTGAATTTCTATCATTCTTCAGTATTTAGCTAGGATGTTTCTCTTAAGAGAAGAGTTAACCTCATGAAGTAATTGATAAGCTTTGGGATCAGTTTGCACAGGAAAGCAAATGTGTGCTTCTTTTCCCTTTTCATTCCACTTTTCAAAATAATGCTTTACTAGCATTATCTTTGAAGTAATTTTCTAAGTTCACTAGCATTCTCCACTAGTGAGCAAGGAGTAATTTTTATTGTTATAATAAACTTATGCATAGAAGCATGTAATTGTCCCTTCTGGGCCGTTGAAAAGTCCCTTTAAGTTGACAGAGGCCTTTTCCTTAAGCTTTATAATGAAAGTTGTTTCAGGATCATCTTACACATTTTATGCTCCAGTCATTTTCCCAAGTAGCCATGACTCTTTGAAGAGCCATATTATTTAGAAACTGCAATATGGTTTCTAGGGCTCCTTACTGTTACTGGGTTGATGATTGTTCCTAAGTTTTAAGGGTAGACAAAATTAGTAAATACGAATTCTCTTTTCATGAAGTAATTTATTAGATGTTCTTTCTGATATTTTTGGTTCAAATGCAGTATAACAGGGTTTCAACTTAAACTCATCAAGCTTGCCATCCATAGCTCTTTTCTTCTGTGGTTAAAAGGAAAAAACCAGTAGTCAATAATACCAACATAATTACTCATTTATTTTATTTTGAAATACATTATAACAACTGCTTCATAAAATACTAATATCACCACCAATAATATGATTTCTTAGAAGCTGCTTATGTATTTTTGCAGTTCTTTTTGTCCTAAGGCCATATCTCACTGGAGATGTTGAGTCAAACTACTCTGTTTTGATGTTAGTTGATAATATTAACTATGCCATCAAGTAGTTTCAGTTAGACTCATTCGTTTCATCATTGCTGTTTGCGATTTAAAAAAAAAAATACATTTTATGATTGCTAGGATTCTTTACCATGTTTCTAAATCTTACAGACTTAAATGCATTGAGGGAAATATTACTTTATACCCATCTTTAATACACTGTTCCCAGTCTTCCTTTATAAGTAATCATTTAAAAAAAAGTTCTATCTTTCAATTGTTCTTTTATGTAAACTTCCTGTCCTATCTGTTGACTGATCTACTGATCCATCCATAATCATTTCCTCTTCTTAAATGGTAGCATTCTGTATATGTACTTTTTTCTAACTTTTTTACTCTTAACCATATAGCTTCATAACTATATGTAAAGATAACTGTCTTCACTGTTTATAGCTGGAGAGCTCCACTGCTTGGTTGTAACCTGATTTATTAAACCAATCTCCTGTTAGTAGATATTTTGGTATTTTTGTTCTGCTATACAAATAATGCTTCAGTAAGTAGCCTTAAAAGCAAATATTTTCACATCTTTGGTATAAACTCTAGAAGGAAAAATTCTGAATCAAAGAGCACATACATACTAATTTCACTAGGTAAGGCCTAATTCACTGTATCTCCTAGGAGTTGTATAAATTTGGGTTCTCAAAATGTGTATGTCTGTTTCTCTAGGGAAGGGAAGGGAAGGGAAGGGAAGGGAAGGGAAGGGAAGGGAAGAGAGAGAGAGAGAGAGAGAGAGAGAGAGAGAGAGAGAGAGAGAGAATCCCAAGCAGGGTCAGTGCTATTAGTTCAGAACCTGATGTGGGGCTCAATGCCAACAACTGTGAGATTAGGATCTGAGCTGAAATCAAGAGTTGGACACCCAAATGACTGAGCCACCCAGATACCCCATGAATATTAGTACTTTAATGTGTCTCCATCTCTTCCTTTTCACCACTTTTCTTTCTCTCTCTTCTCTTCCTCTTTTTTCCCCCCTCACTCTCTTTTCAATCCCTCCTTCTTTTACTTTCTGTCTTCAGATACACAGATACTCTGCAATCATTTTTTGACTATTAATTTTCTTGTGGTATATTTTAATAAAGAAAAATTTCTTGATTTTGAGATCTGTTTTTTTAAATTGTTTTCTTTAATGGTAAATGTTTTTGCTTTCTCAGTAAACTGCTTAACCACAAATTGATAAGATTTGTTTTTCTGTTTTTCTGTGTTTTCAGAGCTTTATAGTTATAGCTTTTATGTTTAGCTGAAATCCTCTTAGTTTTTGTGTATGGCTTGAAGTGTTGGTCAAGCTTCAGTTTTTCCACATGAATATTTAGTTAATAATGAATTATTTAATGGAAACATTCTCCAGTGCCCATTTTATATCTTTGTGAATTTGTGAAAAATAATGTGGGCTTATTTTTAGACTATTGTCTAAATGATTTGTCTGGCTTTGTGCTAATAGAATGCTATCTTCATTACTGTAATTTTGTAATTAGTCTTATAATCACATAGTATAAATCACTCAGTTTTGTAAATTTTAAACAAATTTGTTTTGGCAGTTGTTTCTATATTTTCTATACATTTAATCATTAGGTTTCAGTTTTTACAAGGAAGATTTCTGGGATTTTGATTGGCATAAACTATTGAACTATTCAATAAACATTGAAACTATTGATCAACTTGCAAGAATTAGTTTATTTACAGTATTGTCTTCCTATCCACTAGTATGGTGAATTTGATCCTTTGGGTCTGGTTTACTTCTTCTCAGAAATATTTCCTAGTGTTGAATGTGGAAGTCTAGTATGTTTTTGGTTCAGTTTGTCTATTGACCTATTATTTCATTAAATGTATCATTTAAAAATTATTTTCCAGTAATTTATTGTTTGTATATAGAAATTCAGTTGTTGGTGTGTGTGTGTGTGTGTGTGTGTGTGTGTGTGTGTGTGTGTGTGTTGATCTTATATTCTGAGTCCCTGATACATTCATTTATTAGAGTTAGTAGCTTTTTTTTTTTTTGGTAGATTCATTAGAGCTTTGGATAAACACAAAAATAATGTCTGTAAATAAAGGCACTTTTATTTATTCTTTTCAAAACTGTATACCTGCTAATCATTTTTTTTAATGTTTTGCATTGGCTAAGACTTCAATAAAATGTTAAATAGAAGTGGTGACAGTTGATATGTTTGCATTATGCCTGTTTTTAGAAGAAAGTGCTCATGCTAAATATATCACTATAATGTCAACAGGAGTATTTTTGTAAATGTCTTTATCAGATAGAGACAATTTGTTTCTACTATAGTTTGCCTCATTTTTACTTTTTAATCACAAAAGTGTAGGTAATAAATTTTGTTGAATGCTTTTTATGCATTTACTGAGAAGATGTAATTTTGTTTTTTGTTTGTATGGTAATTTACATTAACTACTTTTCAAATATTTGCCAAACTTGCATTCCTGGGATAAATCCCAGGTCATGATGTATTATCATTTTTTATGCATTGATAAATTCTTTTGTTAATGTTATGTTAAGGATTATATTTCCTTTTATTTTTTAAATGTTTATTTTTGAGAGTTAGCTTGAGTGGGGGAGGGGCAGAGAGGGAGGGAGGGAAGGAGGGAGGGAGGGACCAAAGGATCCAAAGCAGGCTCAGCACTGACAGCAATGAGCCCAATGCGGGGCTTGAACTCACAGACTATGTGATTGTGACCTGAGCCAAAAATCTGACACTCAACCAACTGAGCCACCCAGGTACCTTGTATTATGTTTTCAAACAGACTCTTAACTGTAGAGAACAAACTGATAGCTACCAGAGTGGAGGGATTGTGGGTAGGATGGGTGAAATAGGTGATGGGGATTAAGAAGTGCACTTGTCTTGATGAGCACAGGGTGATGTGTGGATTTGTTGAATCACTATATTGTACACCTAAAACTAATATAACACTGTATGTTAACTATAGTGGAATTCAAATAAAAACTTAAAGGATGATTTTTTCACTTTATATCCTTCTTGGTGAATAATAGGGTGTTATGAGAGCTTGAATATTGAGTTGAGAATTGTTTCCCAGTGTACATTGATTTTTAGTAATGTTAAATATTTTATTTTTACTTGCATATGCACTGTTTTATGTGAATTTCCTTTGCATGTACTAAGCAAGTTATTTTCTGAATAAAAGTTTAATCTTTGCGGTGCCTGGGTGGCTCAGCTGGTTAAGCGTACAACTTCGGTTCAGGTCATACATGGATAAAATGAGTTAACTGGCATTATTTCTTGAGAATATGATGACTTCCTATAACTTAAGAAATTGGCATATGAGTTGATGTTTTTGTCTCAGATTATGAGCTTATTCATGTGAGATGATCTTTCAGATAGCAAACAAATTGAGTTTTGGAGACCCAAGGCTGCAGTGACCTAGTAGTAGTCCTTGTTGGAGATAAACTCTAAGTGATAGGTCATCAATTGATAGGCGTGTACATTGTGATTTCATTTCTTTATCTCTTTTATAGCATTTTAAAAGTACAAATAAATTGAAAAATACAAATTTAGTTCATGACCACTATTGTATAGGAGTTTTTAAAACACCCACCAAAAACAGAAGCTATGGATTGAAAGAGGCACTTGAAAAAGGCACAGAAGCTTGACAAGTGGCAGAGAAATATGGCATGGCTGGGATTGGTTAGAGGGATGAATCAGTTTGGTTCCAAATGGTCAAATGTGCATCATAGAAAAATCTTGTTGGCAAAATTGGGAGACAAGATTGCAACAGAGGGAGACTAGAAGTCATAGTAATTGTTCAAGTGAGAGAAGATGAGAAACTAAGCTCTTCTCTGGGCAATGAGAACAGAGATCATATTGGAAATATGTGGAGCTTATGTGGTAAAATGATTTCAGGAGGGATGGTAGTATGCTATGAAACAAATGTTAACTGTTGTTTTCAAATAACTGACATTACTATTTTTCAGAATCTATTCTGAGCAATAGTGGTGCATCAAAATCATCCATAAAAATGGAATTTTCTGAAGAAAATAGGAAAAAGCTGCATACTTGATATCTGTTTTTAAAGTTTACAATAGTCGTGTAAGGTCCAGGGCCTTCATCTGCTTCCAGGTTTACATTCTTTCCATTAATCAAAAGGAAAATTAGAGCGGAATTAGACTATTTAAATTCTCTTTAGGAGAAAGGAGTTTTCATGCATTGTATATTAGAGGTGAGTACTTTGGTCTTCCTAACTGATTTAAATTTGTTTAAACTCTTTTTAAAGATAATGGTTTTTAAAGTGACTTTTGAAGAATGGAATAGAAGATTTTTTTAAACCTTAGTTTAAGTGAAAACAGGTTGTGTTGGGTACTGAAATGTATTGGCATGAGCTTATTTCCTGGCCATATGGATTGTAGAATAAGCTGGGGTGTTGAGAATTAAATGAGATAATTTATGCAAAGTCCCTAGCATGATGGGCACGTAGTAGGCATTCCATAAATAGTAGCGATAGGACAGAGATTTAGAAATCATTAACTTAAAAGGCTGTAGTTACAAACATGAATATGGATGAAATTGTCCAGGAAGGGTGTATGAAAAAAGAAAGAGAAGGGTATAAATCTGGGAAAATCTGGCATGTTAGAATAGGAAGTAAGGAACTGGTGAGAGAGAGGAGAAAGAAATGGTCAGAGTTAGTGGGAGAATAAGAATAGGGCTAGGTCATGGAAGTCAAAGTTTTAAGGAAAATACGGTCAGGCTGGGAAATGCTTTGAAGGAGTCAAAAGTGTAAAGACTAATTTGTCAATTTGAGGGTCATTGGGAAGGTTAGCAAGCCTGGATCCATCTTGCAATCATAGAAAAAAGGGGAAGAGAAATTGAAAAATTCACATTAAGTTTTCTTAAAGTTTCTATTTCAGAGAAATCATGAAGACACTATATGTAGGAGAGACAAGAGGTTGGTTTGAAGCCTATGTGATGGTTTGGGGAAAAGAATATTTGTGAACCCCTTTAAACAGTCTGATAATAGGTAATAGATAATTGGCGACAGGAACTTGGCAGCTTTAGTTGCCACGCAATCAAGCTTTAGGAGACATAAAACTTCCTAATGAGAGGATCTCCTTGGGTAAATCATCACAAGCCAAGACAAAATCATAAACCTGCTGACTTTGAGCAGCTCAAGGGCAGAAGTACCATCTTATTCATCTATGTATCAAGAGACTATCACAGGACCTGTCACTTAGTTGATGCTTAAAAAAAAAAAAGAGATTTAAAGTGACTTCGTTTGGTTTGAAACTAGAACCAGAATTGTAATTTTATTGTTCATTCCACAGAAAATAATGTGTTAGATTTAAGAATAGGGAAATAATGTTGAGTTCTTAATATGAAGGAGTAAACAATAGATGAAAAGTCTTCCTTGGTCAAGATTTATTGGCTACATTTAGAATTTTGCTCGGCTTATTTAGTGCTTTTACTTAATGTGAGCTTCGGCTTTTAAGTTTTAGGAGTAGAGACAAGTAGCCATTTGAAGTAAAGTGTAGTACCTGACAGGGGTAGGAATTTCATAAACACAAACACATATGCAAAATCTATCCTCCCCCCCCCTCCCCCCCCCCCCCCCCCAAAAAAAAACATGCCTAGTTTAAGTCTCAAAGTGAGAAGCAAGAGCTAGGTTAGACTCAATGAGCAAGTCTAAGCAAGAGCCAGGATGTATTTACTTCATAAAAATATGATGATGTTTAAAATGTTTATTTGTGGAGGGGTGCCTGGGTGGCGCAGTCGGTTAAGCGTCCGACTTCAGCCAGGTCACGATCTCGCGGTCCGTGAGTTCGAGCCCCGCGTCAGGCTCTGGGCTGATGGCTCGGAGCCTGGAGCCTGTTTCCGATTCTGTGTCTCCCTCTCTCTCTGCCCCTCCCCCGTTCATGCTCTGTCTCTCTCTGTCCCAAAAATAAATAAAAAACGTTGAAAAAAAAATTAAAAAAAAATGTTTATTTGTGGAAATGCAGGTATCCTCTTTAAAAAGTGTTTTAAAATCTGATTAAAGTGTATTTTAAAACCAAAAACATATATATTCACAAATTTATATTACTACTAGCAGTGTGAGAATTCCAGTTGCTACACGTTCTCATCAACACTTGGTATGATCAGCTTTGATGTTTTAAAATTTTAATCATCATACTAGAGAGCTGTGGTCAGTGAGGTTAAGCATCTATTCATTGCTCATTTGCCATCTACATCTCTTCTTTGAAGTATCTGTTCAAAACTTATGTGCATTTTTTGAAAATTGGTATTTTTGAAAAATTTAATTTTTTAAAAAATATCTTTCAATGTTTGTTTATTTTTGAGAGAAAGAGGGAGACAGAGAATCCGAAGCAGGCTCCAGGCTTTGAGCTGTCAGCACTGAGCCTGATGCAGGACTTGAACCCAAGAACCACGAGATCATGACCTGAGCGGAAATTGTATGCTTAACCAACTGACCTACCCAGGCGCCCCTTGATTTTTTTTTTTTTTAAACTTCATTTATTTTTGAGAGGTGGGGGAAGGACAGAGAGGGAGAATCCCAAGCAGGCTGTACACTCTCAGTGGAGCCTGACTCAAGAACTCTCTCTTGTGAACTGCGGGATTATGACCTGAGCCAAAATCAAGAATGTGACACTTAACCAACTGAGCCACCCAGGTGCCCCTAAAATTTTGATTTTAAATTTCTTCATATATTTCTGATATGTCTTTCACAGATAGATGGTTTGAAAATATTTTCCCCAATTCTGGCTTCTCTTTAAATTCTCTTAACTAGCTCTTTTGAAGAGAAGAAATTTTAAGTTTTGATGAAGTAGACTTTATTATTTTGGGCATTTTATGGATCATGCTTTTATTGTCCTATCTAGGTTAAATGTACACATATTATATGATATAGCCAATGCTAGTGCTAGGTTATTTGTCCAAGAGAACTGAAAGTATATGTTCACTTAAAGACTTCTACATTTAATAGCAAATTTATTTGCAAATTAAAACTGTAAATACCTCACATGTCCATCAGCCAGTAAATGGATAAATTTTAGTAGGTCCATACGATTGAATACTACTCAGCAATTAAAAGGAAATTACTACTGGTGGATACTACAATATGTATAGATCTCAAAATAATACTGCTGAAAGAAGCCAGATGAAAAAGGATATTATGTTTCCATTTATGCAAAATTCCAGAAAATACATGCTTATCTATAATGGAAGAAGGACTATCAGTGGCTGCCTGGGGACAAAGGGCAAAGGGCATGAGGGACTTATGAGAATGATGGATATCCTCATTATTTTGACTGTGACAGTAACTTCATTAGTATATTTTTATGTCTCAACTTAAATTTTACACTTTAAATATGTGCATATTAATATATATTATTTACATTACTAGAACTGTGACACAGCTTGCAAAAAAAGCTCCAGTCTTTGTTAATTATCCCTTAGAATCATCTAGAAGAATGCAGCGCTAAACAACAATAACAAAACATGTATTTTCTTCATATTCATCAGAGTGGATCTAACTCATCACAGGTAATAAAGAGATAAAGAATAACCCATAGTGGGAAAATAATGTCTATGTTCTTAGTAATCAAGAACAAGCAAACACAAAGGAGAGAAGAGAGATAAATTGTAACTTACAACTTGAAAGAAAAAGTAATTACATGGTTAATCAAAGAAGTGGTAGATAAACCTGCTTTATAACTAATTTATTATTAAATAGAGATTAGATTCATCAGTACAAATAGGAAAATGCAGGAGAAAATACAGATATTTATGATATGGAATTCAGTTTCATAAAGAGTTCGCTTAGTACTAGCTTAATAAGGAAGACACAGGCAGAGTGGAGTTGAATGAGAAATGGGTCATTAACTATAACAGAGTGCTTGTAATGTACAGAGACAGATTAATGATGACAATGACAATGTCACTGGTGATAAATGCAAAAAGCAATTGTGTTTCTTAATATTCGTTTTTTTTTCAAGTCCTTCCTAATTGCCCTTCTCTAGGCTGAATTTGTAGGTTTTTCTATTTTTAAATTTTTCTTGTGTATGTCAGGAACCTCCCTACTACATTGATGATCACTATAATTACAAAATATTCCTTAAAAGCCATAAAGAAAGTAGAAAGAGAAGACGCTATAAATGCAACGATTTTTTTCCCCAATATTTGCATGATTTCTGCAAAGTTTTCAATGTATATTGAATTAGCCATCTCTGTGCTATAGAGATATTATGAATTGTCAATAGGTTTTCTAAATTCTACTGTACTGATTTTACATAAATTAAGGCATCATTAAGTAAATGGAAAGTTAAAAATGTAATAGAAGTTACCAAAAATGAAATATTGTATCTAATGTCAAATTACAATGGACTTTTAAACTAACACTTTTTATCTTATAAAAATACCAATTTAGAGAACTTGAGAAAATACAAAAGCACATAAATACTTCCCACAGTTCCACTTTTTTAGGTTAACCACTGTAACATTTTTATGTATTTCCTTCTAGTTTTTTTCCCTGCTCATGATATATATGAATACTAATATGTACACATTAAACATGTATTTATATTAGTTTCATTCTATTTATATACATTTGCACACTATCCTTTTCATTTGATATTATATCAAGTAAAAACCTACTTCTCTGGGAAATATAAATTGGCACACTTTCTTTGGAAGGCAATTTTGCATATATGTTAGGAGCTTTAATATATTAACATCTGTCTATTTGTAAGAATTTACTCATCTAAAATTAATGATGCTCATAAGTATTGAGTTGTTCATCACAGCATTATAAAACATATAAGTGAAAAACAAAACTAACACTAATAAGGTATTCGATAATCAATTATTTTAGTAATCCAAGAGACCACCATGAAATTACAGAAATTTGTTTTTTAAAAAGTTAATACTCTAAGAAAATATTAGTATAAACATATCAGTATAATTAATTTATTAACAAATATAAATCTTACATATTAATGAAACAAGATATAAGTTGAATGTATGCACAATATGATCAGTGTGTACTTGTGTATGTATCTGTATAATCCTGGTAATCTTATAATCTGCATAATCTTGGCTTTCAGAATTGAAACTGCACATAGTAGAGCAACATAATAAGAGCATGTTTTCCTAAAAGCATTGACACTACCACACACAACCCGCTCTGTCTACCTTCCGCAATGTTGCATGAGAGAGACAGTTCTAGCTGGCTAGCCTGTCTCTGTCATGGTATTTTGTAACTTTGTAAGTATAGGAAATATAGGTGATACTTCTTTACTTTTTTTTATCTTCCAAATTTTCAAGTATAAATAAACATTAAAAAATAGCGTGCACGCACATGCGCGAGAGACACACGGAGTGTGAGCGGGGGAGGGGCAGAGAGAAAGGGAGACAGAATCCGAAGCAGGCTCCAGGCGCTGAGCTGTCAGCACAGAGCCCACGTGGGGCTTGAACTCACAAGCTGTGAGATCATGACCTGAGTCAAAGTCACATGCTTAACTGACTGAGCCACCCAGGCACCTCCTTCCAAATTTTCTATATGCAACTTTTCATAAGCACTATATAATAATTTCCTTGTGTCATTAAAGTCACTGAAAACATGACTTTGTGATTGTATTACATCCTATTGTACTATTTTAGAGATATCCTATTATAGTATTTTATAAATTCTCTAGTATTATCATTCAAAAACTTCATTTTGTTTGTGTTGCTGTATTTTAAACAATACTGTCAAGATTAGAAATGTGGGTAAAACATTGTCTTGCATTATTTAAATTACTCCTAACATTTTTGTGAAGGAGCTGTGACTCCCAACCCCCACCCAGGATGTTAGAGTGTAGTTTTAAGGGAGAAAGTCATAAAAACATATAGCTATAATTAAGTCCCTGACCACAACTCTAGCTTGGTCATTTGGACGAGCAGTGGTTGAGGAAGGCACAAATTTGTGTGTGTCACTGATGGAGAGTCAGCTTTGTCATATCCATAATGATGCCATTCTTTATTGGCTTAGAAATGCTAGTTACGCCTTTGGGGGGTAAAAAAAAAATTCTGGTACAGTCTTGTGTTTCTCTGGAAGCCTGTAGCTAACAAAATTGCTAGCAAGGAGATTTATACTTAGAAAGGTCACACAAATGAATAAACCTTGCAGTAATTTCAAATGGTTTAATTAGATGTGATTTTCTCCTTACAGATTTAGGGAACTTAGTGCCACTTTATTGTGGTACGTTCAAATGTTTTGCAACTATATGGTGAAGTTGTATCAGAAATAGCTACCATTAGATTATATTTGTCAAAATACAGAGCAAATTGCTCTTGAAAAAGTAACCTTAATTTTTTTGGATGGTATTTGGTGTTTATTTAATAATTTCAAGTGAGTTTGTTGACCTCAATGTTAGAATTTGGAATTTAATGTGAAAATGTGAATTAACAAGTTTAAAACCAAGTATAGTATACTAGATATAAAAAATATAGTATAACAAGTATAACAAGTATAGAAAATAGGCAATAATTTCTTTGACGGGTCTCTTATTCTGATGGTCCTTATATTCTATATGTAAATGTAGCATTTACATATAGCATCTATATGTAAATTCTAGCATTTACATTTAGAAATACTTAATGCTTAATTCCTATTTCCCCTAAAATTGTTTATAGTTATGGCGCAGATTATAGTTGCTTTAATATCTTTTCTTTACTGAAAAATTCATATTGGCCTGGTCACCTTCTGACCTTCCAAAAGAGAATATTCACCATTCTTCTTTGTAATTAGGTGTGGTCATGGGGATTAGAGTTGGCAAATGAGATTTAAGAAGTATGTTTGTGTCTGTATTTGTGTCTTCTAACAAGTCTCTCTAAAAAGCAGGGGAATACCTTTTTATGTCTTTTCTTCCATTCACCTGGTTAAGATGAATGTGAGCAACAGTCTAGCCATTTTGGTTCTGAGCTTGAGAACAGAAATTGTGTGCAGTACAGCAAAAACCAAACCAAAAGCTTAAATCTATCCTACCATGTCACTGCCACATAAATCTTGTTCTGTCTACAGTTAGGATTATTACTAGACAGAGAAATAAACTTCTGTATTAAACTAATATTCCAAGTCCTTGTTAACAGAACTAAGTCCTCATTTTGCACAGACCTAGTGTAAGCCTTCCTCTTTGTATATTATGAATGTTTCAGACATTATTGATATCACTAAATATATATATAAAATCTTTATATATCTATAAATAGTATATTTATTCCATTACATGTTATAGGCAGAAGAATAAATATAATATGATCTAAAATAAGCCAGAGATTTTTTTTTAAAGTTTATTTATTTTGAGAGAAGGGTGGGGGGGGTGGGAGGGAGGCACAGAGAGAGGGAGAATCTCAACCAGGCTCCTCATTAGGGAGCCTGATGTGGGGCTTACACTCATGAAACTGTGAGATCATGACCGAGCTGAAATCAAGAGCTGAACATTTAACCAACTGAGCCACCTGGGATCCCTTAAAATAAGCTAGAGATCTTGAGACACGTAAAATACCGCTTGTGTCTGATGATGCATTCTTAGATGATAAGCACTGGGAAAAGTACTGTGTCCATACCCTTATCAATATGAAAATTAAGCAGCAGTTGTCAAAGAGCCACTCAGATACAGTACCATGGTGAATATATTTGATTTTGTCTAATAGCCATTAAGTTGTTCCTGCTTGGGGAAGATTTGAGTTCTGTTCTAGTCCTTGTTCAGATAGATGTTAAAAAGCAACTCCTGGAGCAGATGCCATAAAGGAACATCACAGCTCTAGTATTTAACTGTTACATTATTTTTGCATGTATCTTTTTAAATATATCCATTTATGTAACAGACACATCTGAACGTGGCCTAAAAATGACAATTTCGGCTTTTAAATTATTACCAAATTGTATATGAAGCAAAATGCCTGCTTTATTCTGAAATTCACTTATCCTAAAATGGAACCTATGTCAGAATAACTATATCAAAATACCTCATTTAAATTAGTCGAGAAAAGACATTTTTTTTGGGGGGGGGAACTTTACAGGTATTGTTCCTACAACACTGTACTTACAAGAATACAGTACAACTTGGCCTTCTTTTGTACTGGACTGCAGTAGTCCATTGTATCTTTTATTTCCATAACAGAACCCCTTTTACCAATGAGGAACCTACTCCATGTGGACTCACATGGGCCCAAGCTGAAAATGTCCAAACTTGTCCTTGGTTCGTGTGACTCGTTCGTGATAGCAACATGTGACTCAATCTGGGAAAATTAGAATTCTCCTAAGGAGAATTTCCTGAGAAATTTGCTCTCTTTTCCTTAATGATTGTATACTTTAAGGCCATATAAACTGGGAGCCTCCTTGTTATTTCTACATATAAACTGATATTAAAAAAAACTTACTGGGCACCTGGGTGGCTCAGTTTCTTCAGCGGCCTACTTCAGGTCAGGTCATGATCTCTCATTCTGTGGGTTTGAGGCCTGCATCCTGCTCTGTGTTGACAACTCAGAGCCTGGAGCCTGCTTCAAATTCTGTGTCTCCCTTACTCTCTCTACCTCTGCTGCTTGTGCTCAGTCTCTCTCAAAAATAAATAAACATTAAAAAAAATTAAAGTAAAACCTTACCAATGATGTAAAAACAAACAAAACAAAACAACAACAAAAAAACCCCAAAATAAAACCTGGTCACTGATGTAAAAAACAAACAGTGCCTATGACATAAAAGGAAACAGGTAATGTCACTTCGATACTGGACAGCCAGTGGTTAAATATAAATGCGGGACATGGGTCTACATATTTTATCATACCCCTGACTCAGATTCTACACCTATAGGTAGCTGGTAAGTCTATAAGTAGTGTTGATTTCCTATGTTCGTTGTTTCTGATGTTGTACACTAAGGCTTACAGCATGGTAGTATCTATCTCAAATCAATCTCCTGCAAATGCCTTTTACAACGGTTGTTTATGTTAATAAATTAAAACACAGCAATAAACAAACTACCTGGGAGCTTCCAGTGCCCATTTGCCCAGCATGAGGAGAAAGCTGGTCTGAAGGTGAAGCCAAAGCAGAGCCAAACACGATCAGAGAGAACAAGGAGTTAAAATGTCATTTGAGTGCCTGGTTCTATATATACTTCCAAAATTTATATTTTTTACTTAGGTTGGCTTGACTTGATGTCCTATCACCTCCAGTGGATGGAGTTTTGATTATAATGGTGCTTTCTTAGTGTAAGGAAATCATTAGGCGAGGAATATAGTAAGTGAAGTGGCAGAAGGGTGGGGGGGGGTGGGTATGCTTAGTGGATAGATTTGTACTTTTGGAGTTGAATCTACCAAGCTCTTGTATCTTTGTTTCTTGGGACCTACTCATTCTTTAACTTAGTTGACTCTTTGTTAGGCATCATACAAATAAGAAGACCCACCAGAATGCTGTGGAACCAAGCTTTTAATTTCATTAAATGCTATGATTCTTTCCAACCAATTTGCAGAAGGCTATTTCATGATAGCTGACTGGATTAAGTGGTTTTACCATGGCCAGGGAGGGATGAGGGGACCTACAGTGAACATTAATTATTTCCTTTGGACTGGCATTCCTTCATCCCTTTTTCTGATAAAATATCTCGTTTCTTTCTTTCTCTGCTGGTTTGGGTGGGGAGGACAAATCAGTACTCCATTGCCCTGGCCAGGGATTGGGATGTACTCAAGACTGGGCCCATTGTAGTACCTCATTGTCCTGGACAAAGCAATTTGCCCGATGCTAGGCATGTTTAAACTGGGCCAATCAGAGTCATTTACGTGATGTTTTCTCTATATAAATGCCAGATGAAACATTCTCTCTAGTTTGGAGTTACTGAGACCAGTATAATTTTGAAGCTCGTGGTAGCCATACTTCTACATTTCACATTTCTGGCCCTCCCTGTTAACTTTACTACCACTAAATGGAGAAAGTTGGTCTGCAAGAGAATGAAGCGAGTATCCATAGAATAACAGAGCTGACAGCAGGGTCAGCATACATGTGTGCTTCATAATTAGGAGTGCTAATACATACATGAATAATACATGAGTTTTTAAAAAGTTGCTGTGCCTTGGGTTTCTGTCTTCTCTAATAAAATGCATTTGTGAGTTCAGTATTTGAATAGATAAGTATTGGACTATAACAAACTTCGAGGCATCAGCATCGGAGTGAGTGTGGCTCTGTGCTTGTGTGAATACATTTTTGCATGTGTAAGTCCAGTAAAAGCTTAATATCTCTGACAAATTAGAAAGGGAACACTAATCTTTCTAAACTTTATATTCGAAACTGAATTATGGGAACTCTTTCACCTTATAATAATTGCTTAAAAATATTAGTCTCTGTAAGTAGTTACTGACTTGAACCTCAAAGGGGTGAAAGTTTGAAAATGCCAGAGGCTTCTTGACATGATAATAGGAGCTAAACAGGCCAGAACATTGGCAAAGAGCTATGAATTTGCTAATGTTTCTTTTTGTTGGTTAACGTCAGAGGCTTTGGTTATATTTTAGTGAATACTTGAAATGATGTTGGGATAGCACTGAAAATGTTACATGAGGGAAATAAAATGCTAATAATATGGATGCCATTTTTAAAACTGGATTATAGTGGAATTTCTCATGTTGAAAAAGTCTGAAACCAAAAACAAAAGTCAAGTAATGAACTAAATAGGAGGACAGAAGAAACTAACCATGTACTATCATGAGACACTGGTCATATTTATAGGTGCTCTAGGCATCATGTGCTTACTTTGCAACTTTGAATTGTTGGATACTTAAGTGCAGTCTGTAAGTCAGGGAGAGGGAAGGGGCCAGAGTCCTGTCTGCTAAAATGAAATCTTATGTATTATAATTTAATCAAGAGTGATATCCCATCATGTTTTCCATATGATGTTGTTTACAAGCAAATCACAGCCTTTACCTACACTCAAGAAGAGATTATTCAGTGGTGTTAGCCACGGGGTCGCGTAGAGTTTCTCCAAAGGGTGGTAGCTACATCTTGATGTTGGTTTTAAAACAGTATTGACTTCTTTTACCCTTAGTAGTAAATAATTTTTACCTAATTAATTTTTTTTAAGCTTTACTTGTTGAAATTACTGGTGTGTTTTTTATATCATGATGAAGCCTTGAATGATAGAGGCTCTATCCTTGGCATGTCCCAGTGTTACCTACTGCTATAGTAGACTCCCTCATAACGCTGAGCTACTTTTACCACTGAGGACCTGAAACCCTGGACCTTCCCCTCAGGAAAGAGTTGAATCTTTCACTGATGGACTCAGAATTGTAGGAAGAATTAGGATAAAAGAACTCTGTTCTTGACATATACCTGGTGTAATATTACGAGCTAATTTCTTATAACTGGGCTACTTTTGTGCAGGCCTTCATTTTCATCTCTTGTCTGGAGGGCAAGCAGGACCAAGTTAGTTTGGGGTTCTGGAGGGCATTTGCCCTTTCAGTGTGATAAATTAGTTAGCTATTAAACTAAATGTTTCTTGACTTTCAAAATGAGAACATTAGGATGGTCCTTTAACATATTTATTTGCCTTTCTGTGAAGGTAGTCAAGGTCTGCTGGATTTGTGATGTGCTAAATGAATGTTTAGCTGAGGTGCTCAGGTGGTTTTATTGGTAAGGTTAGCAACAAAAATGAAGGCGTGAGGTTATTGGAGGACAACATGACATCCATTAAATTAAATACCTATTAAATTTTCTGAATGGTGGAAAAGGATTTCTTAAAAGCCAAGTGGGAATGAAGCCTTCCAAAAAAGTGAAACAAACATACTTAGTTTAAGCAAGTTTTCTTCCTATTGAAAAGATTTCTTTGACATTACTTCTGAATGTGTTTCGCAGCAATTGCAGACAGCTTGTAGATGCTGATGAAAATAAAACAAAGATGAGGAAAAGGGAAATAACTAGTCTATTTCAGATACTAGGAGCTGATATCATCATTTCGTTTCTTTTGCTACTTGCTTTGGTTTTGCCAAAGTGGTATACATCAATCCTGCTTTGCATTTTCCCATTATGCCTACCATACAGACTTTCAAAAGCAAAGTCTTATGAGGTTAATTAAGGAATAAATCAGTCAAAATGCATCAAAAGAAGCCTAAAAATGCTACTCAAATGTACTTGGTGCTTGAAGAAAATGTATGTTTTAAGATGGTAAAATGATTATAAGCCATGTTCAGCAACAGAACCGTAGTAACTCTTTGAGAACATGGTCAAATTCTAATCTTGGACTATGGGCAAAGCAATGCTAGTGTAAGTATGGACCTTGTATCTTGATTTATGAACTTTGTCATTACAAACAAGCAACTTAATTTTAGCCTTGGAATGTTAGATTTTTTTTCCATTTCAAAAATATTCCAGGGGCGCCTGGGTGGGTTCAGTCTGATAAGTGTCCAACTTTGGCTCAGGTCATGATCTCACAATTCATGGGTTTGAGCCTCGTGTCGGCTCTGCGCTGACAGTGCAGAGCTGGCTTGGGATTCTCTTTCTTCCTCTCTCTCTCTCTCTGCCCCTCCCCAATTTGCTCTTTTTCTCTCTGTCTCAAAATAAATAGTCTTAAAAAAAGTATTCCAAAGCAACAGTGAATTTCAAGGGAGTATCCTGTATCGATATAAGGGACATCTGTTCCTCTGACTTGCTTTGTACTAATAAGATCACTTCTAAATTGCAAGGAAATTGTGGCTCAATTACAAAAATACTTTCCTTTAAAGGAAATATGTTCAAGAAAGAAGAATCCATGTGACATTATTTGGACCAATCAAAGATACATAGACGTTCTTTGGAACAGGTAGACCTCCTCCATAGTTGGTAATTAATACTCAAAGACTATCTGAAGTCTCTTTATCAGTCTTTTGTCCAGGACCATAATATATACAGTATATTACTGATAACCCTATGCTGGTAACTTAAATGGGAATTTCTAGTGCTGGCAAATCAGTTCAAGGTAAACATTTTAAACCTAAGACTTGTGATACATGAGTTATAGGGTGTGCCTACTAAGGCACAATAAAAATGTATTCCTTTGCCGGGGCTTTTCCATTCCTCATGCACTCCTTGTCCTTCTGTTGTTTTAAACTGGCCTCATGGAACCACTGAGAAGAAAAAAAATTATTATGCTAACATAGTACTTTTAGAATTCAGATGTATTAGACAAACTTGATGGATATGTGGGGTTAGTTACAAAATGACAGAAACCAGATTACTGTGATACCACTAAGGACAAGTTTGCCCTATTACAAGAAGGAATCTGGCTGGGGTGCTAGACTCAGCTGCAGGGCTCAAGTTCATAACAATTTTGGTATCTAACATGGCAGCTAATGTTGAAGCCTATACTTACCTAGACATCTTGCTTGCTAGTAAGTCTTCTTGAAAGTATGGCATATATGAATTAAAGAGCTGTCTCTCTAAATTTTCTAGCACTTTAGGGCCTGTTGCATTTTGGGTTATCTCATTCTCCTTCTTTCCCCCCCTTGTCTTTCATAAACAGATATGCCTGCAGACCATGAAGTTAAGGAAAATAAAAAGGAGGGATCAGCAGTTTTACACTTAATTTGGTTTCAAGGTAGTGTTGGTGGCCTGGACAGTGGAAGCAGAGTTCTGGACTAAGGAGCACTGAAGTGGAAAGAGAGTTAGACTCTAGGTTTGGATGCCAAATTAACAGTCTATAAGAAGTACACATTATAGACATTTATATGAAATTCCCTTTGGTTATTTCCCTTAATTCTTGGAAGAGAGAGACTCCACAAAGAATAGGGCTTCCTTCCTATTTGAGTATGGAGGCTCAGAGCATTAGATTGAGGTCTCAGATAACTAAATCTTTGGAGTTATAAAAATTTCTTACTAGAAATATTTTCTTATTGCAAAAATTCAGGCAGAACTGTCAGTGTGACTTGTATCTAAAGGTGAAATCTGGAGGGTCTTGGTTATATTGCCCAATAATAAATCAATTTAAAAGTCAAGAAATATTGGGAAAGTCTTAATTTCTACCAAAGTACTAGAAATTTTTCTATTTCTCAGTCACATAAGATTATCTGATAGGGAAAACTTAACATAAAAAGGAAAGTAAATATCCTCGTTTAAAAAAAAAAAAAACAAACTTTAATCCAGTGAGAAAATGACAGGATATTTAATCAGTGGTATGGAAACGTAGGCCTCTAACCAGAAGAAATTAAAATGAACTCCATTTCACAATGTATACAAAGATAAATCCAGATGAGATAAAGATGGAATATAGGAATTTTTTAAAAAACTTGTACAATAAAATGCTAGAACCCTGCCAATATAAGGGGGGAAACTAGGTGCTATAAAGGTAAAGATAATCAAATAAAACTATGATTTTATAAAAAAATTTGAAAAATTATACGCTAAGGAAACTTAATAGATCTAGATAAGAGTTGTTTGTAATGCTGATGACATATGAAGCGTTATTGTTTAATATACAGGCAATTCTTACAAATTGACAAGAAAAAGACAACCCAGTGGCTAAGAGTATGAATAAGTGATGCAAAGGACAGAAAGTCCAAATGGCCAAAGAAACTATGAAGAATCTCAAATTCTTTAATAGTAAAATACAGGTTAGGGTCACAAAGAGCTATTATTTATATCCATCAAATGGCCCCAAATTTCAAATATTATAGAGGGAGTATGGGAAATCGGTATCCTCTTAAAATGCTCTTGGAAAGATGAAGTGTTTCCATATTTTTGGAAGACAGTTGGGCTATATATATTAAAATTTAGAAATCCATGTAATCGAAACCAGCATTTCCACAGCTGGAAATCTAGCATGTAAAAATACACACTATATTTTAAGGACCTATGCAGTAGTATGTTACTCTAGCATTGAATTGAAAGCACAATGCTATCCAGTGGGGAAAGGCTGAATGTATCTTCAATAGCCATACAAGAAAATATTGAAAAGAATACACTTGAATTGTACCAGCCATTCCATGATTTGTACTCTACATAGGATCATGACTATGGAGAAAAATATGGAAGAATTAGATCTTTAACATGGTTCCCCTTGGAATGAGCAAGCATGTGGGATGAAGTGCTCTTGTGGGGTTAAGAGAAGTAGTTGTTAAAAACTGGCCACATAAAGTAATTTCTCTTACATAAAATATTAGTGTTCGTGTAAATGCACATGCATATGTATCTATACAAATACGTATGACAGAATGATCACCAACATGTGTAAGTAACCAGCCTTGCTCAGACTGGTGGGAGACCAAGTGACTTTTGATTTCTTTTTTATGTTTGTATGTACTATTTGAATTATTTACAGTCAGCATGCATTATTTATATAAACAACCCTATTTTCACTGTGTGAAAAAAGGAAAGAATAATCTGTTTAGTTTTGTGAACGGTGTTTATCATACTTTAATTGGTTATAGAAAGTCAATGTATAATACCCACAGAAGTGCCTTTTTATTTTTTACTTTTACTACTTACACCACATTTTTAAATGATGGTGATTTTATCTTTATACTCAAGGGCTCTTCATGCACACTTATCAAAGAAATAAAATGATAGTTTAAAGAGAAAAAAGTGCGAAAAGTGCTTATTTTAAGTAGACGTTGCATTGACTATTTCTAAAAGTAATCGGAACTTTAGCTTTGTCTACATGATACTGTGAAAATCAGAAATTATGGACTTTGAGTTCTTTCCCTGATATTAGTCATAGAGATACAGATTACAAGTTTATTTAAGTTACCCTACAACCCAGCAATTGCACTACTAGGTATTTATCCAAGGGATAGGGATATGCTGTTACAAAGGAGCATATGCACCCCAATGTATATAGCAGCACTATCGACAATAGCCAAAGTATGGAAAGAACCTAGATATCCATCGACAGATGACTGGATAAAGGAGATGTGGTATATCTATATGATGGAGTATTACTTGGCAATGAAAAAGAACGAAATCTTGCCATTTGCAACTACATGGATGAAACTGGAGGGTATTATGCTAAGTGAAATGAGTCAGAGACAAATATATGACTTCACTCATATGAGGAATTTAAGATACAAAACAGATGAACATAAGGGAAGGAAAGCAAAAATAATACAAAAAAACAGGAAGGGGGACAAAACATGAGAGACTCTTAACTAGAGAGAACAGAGGATTGCTGGAAGGGTTGAGGGAGGGGGGATGGGCTAAATGGGTAAGGGGCATTAAGGAATCTACTCCTAAAGTCATTGTTGCACTATGTGCTAAATTGGTTGTAAATTAAAAAATATAAAAAAATTTTTTTAGAAAGTTTATTTAATAGAAAGATTACAAAATCCAAAACACTAGGTTTGCCATCAATTTTGTTTAAGATAAAAATATAAAGAAAGGAAGATTGGAAGATATTTGTATTCTGGTGATCATGGAAGTATGTTCAAAGAGCTGTTATCACCTAGGTCTTTTAAGACTCAACCAGGTGTATTAGTCGGGGTTCTCAGAGAAACAGAATCAATAGATTACATTTATATATATGGAGTCATTATAAGGAATTGGCTCACATAGATACATATGGAGGTTAAATCCCAAGATCTGCAGTCAGCAAGCTGGGGACTCAGCAGTGCTAATGTTGTAAGTTCCAGTCTGAATTCAAGGGTAGGAGGAGACTGAGGTCCAAACATGGAGATAGGCAGAGCTAGCCAATTGTTTCCTAATCAGCCACTTTATTCAGGCCTCCATATTGGGGAAGCAATCAGCTTTACTCAGTCTACTGATCCAAATGTTAATTTCATCCAGAAAGACCCACACAGACATACCGAGAGTAATTTTTAACCAAATATCTGGACACCAAGATGCCAAATAAAATTAACCATCATACTAGGCTTACTCTTTAAATCTTGATCCCACTAATTTACCGTGTGATGTGCATGAATTACTTGGTCTCTTTATTCTTCAGTTTACTCATCTGTAAAATGTGAGGATTAAATAGATAATTCATGTAGTTCTTAGAACATTGCTTGGCTTTTTCTAGGCATATAATATATGCTAGCTGTTTTTACCACAATTGTTATCATTGTCATTTATAAGATCCTTACCCTGTGTTTACTGACAGGTAAGCAGAAGAAACAAGGCTTGGAAGTGTTGTAGTTTAATAACTAAACTTGTAAACTGCATTTCCCCCACCAATTTTTATTGAAATTTCAGTTAATATGCAGTGTAATATTAAGTCTCAGGCATAGAATTTAGTGATTCAACCCTTATATCACACAGAGCTCATCACAACAAGTCCCCTCCTTAATCCTCATCACCTGTTTAACCCATTCTCCTCACCACCTCACTTCTGGTAACCTTTAGTTTGTTGTCTATAGTTGAGTCTGTTTGTTGGTTCCCCCCCCCCACCGTGTTATAAACTGAATTTTAAATAAGAACCCATGTTTCTGTACCTAAACTATGAAATGTATTTTATCAAATTGAATTTGCTTTCTTATGTCATGAAATGAGCCCGTTATTTTTGTGTTGATTAACCCCACCATCATAAACAGTATAAAAAATTTTGCTGGTTAGAAAAACTCAGTTTTACTGGGTTTAGTTTTCTTCCTGCAGAATGGCAAAGCACAATTAAATAAAGCACATGTCCAAATTACTCAAATTCCTAATATGACAGGAAGGGAGTACAAGACAGCAGATAGAGTGAGAAGAAATTCAATTATTTGGTTGAAATATCGTCAGTATAATAAAATACACAAATACTATTGATTTAGTATCATCAAGTTCCATGTCAAGAGTATAAACATGACTGAGATTTCAATTATAACTTTAAGATGGGCTTCAGTAATGAAGGCTCTGAAGTCAAATCATGTGGGTTCAAACCTTGGTTTCTTTCAACTGCCAACTAGTGACATTAGACAAATTATTAACTTCTCTAATCCTTCCTTATTTGTAAGGTGAGAATAATACTGTCCTCATATGTTGCAAGATTTAAGTACAGTAATCCATGTAAGTACTTTTAACAGCAACTGCAATATGATAAAACACTCAAATGTTATATTTCTATTACAATGACATTACTATTGTTATTCTTCTAATCCCGTATTCTTTCAGATCTGTGTATGTAACTGCTACTTTAATGCTCTGTAGGTTTTACAAATCTAGTGTGTCTAAAATTGTACATAGTCTTTCCTCTCCTAATCTTTTCCTCATTTTTCCCTCTTCCCTCAGAACATGATCTACTCCTGGTTTGTTGACAAACTAGAAACCCAGACATAATCTTGTATCTTCTTTTCCAATTACCAGCTAGTTCCCAAACAAGAAGACTCTTCTAGGAGTCTTTTTAAATCTTTTGCCAATTCTTTCCCAAAGCCATTGCCTTGGTTCCATCTGAAGGTCTAATGTCCAGGCCTGGCTCTAGTCTGAACCTCTCTGAATCCTTCACAATACCTCCAAAGTATTGTCACACTAAATCTGAAATGGCTAGACACAGAGTTCAGGATTAGATTCAAACTCTGAATAGACACCTAGTCTTTTATTTGGTGTCTCTTCTCTTGTCATTGCCTGTGGAGCAGCCACAGGGTGGCCTGGAAGATCTTTGAACATGTAGTGTTAGGTTTCATTTTTCCCTGCCTAACTACCATCTACTTTCCTTTAAAGCTCAGTTCAAGCACTGATCTCTCTGGGAAGCCTTTTAAAATCTCCTATATGATTTTCAGTGTCTCCTCTCTGCATGTCTGTAGTGTCTTGTGAAAACTTTTATCAGAGAACTTGTGGTACAGATTGTAATAGCCAGTTAGAGGACAGGGACTGTGACTTTTATGATCTTGTGTCTGAAATATGGTTAGTGCTAAAAAAAAAATTGCCTAGCACGAAGAGAAAGCAACAGTGACCTTGGAGTTTTTCTCTGGAAGGGGTAGAGAATCGATATCCTGTGTCTCATTCCCAACTTCCTACCTTATGGAGGCTGGCTGGCTCCACCTTACTATGGATAGGAAAGAATTGACACTTTGACCTCATTTTGACCCCCAAACACTACTTAAAATTTTGAGAACTCATGAAGCTTAAAGAGAAACCTTAAAACCTTGAAGAGAAGCTTGAGGAGAAAAATTTCAAGGCATTTTTATATTCGAAAAGGTGGGTTTCCTGGGGAAAAGGCTCTTCTGTATATAAGATCCATTTCTATGTTTTTGCTAATGAACTATAACTGCTATAAAAGGGATATAGGTTGCTCTATTAACACAACTCCAAAATAATAATTAGTGTTTTAATAAAATGACCTCTTTAGACTAGATATCAGTAATGTGCACATTATGAGAGAAAGAGTTAGGGTTTCTTTTGGAAATTTCACTCTACACTAGATGTTACAATTTATATGAACTAAGGATAAATCCAAACCTGAGTTGGCATGGAAATTTACTCTCTGTACTCATTATTGATTTGGGAATGTATATAATCATACTTGACATCTGTAACTGTGGACCCCTACATCTTTTTTTAAAAATTATTATTATTACTTACCTTTACAAAGATAGTTGCCTGCCAAAGGACTGGTTTCTTGACTTGAAAAATAAAGATCTCTTAACCTAAACACTTTTCAGCTTTTTCACGAAATGATAATATCTTTTGTGCAGGAATCCTGGGATAGGATCCTCGGGCCAGGGAAGTCATGATGATTGAGGCATAAAACAGCCCAAGTGCTATTTTCTTCATTCTTCTTCAGGTTAGCCATCTCTCTGGATATTTATCAGGATCCTTTGGAAGTTAATAGTCTTTTTCTCTGACAGTGATTTTCTTTACCCCCTTTCTCATGTCATTAAATTTGAAATTTGCCCAGGGATTAGATTAAAAGTAGGTTTCCCTTCAGGCATGAAGAACAAAGTATGTTAGTAAATTCTGCCTTCCATATTCCACAAAAGTGGAATAGTACTCACATCATTTGTTAAGTGTCTTGTAAATTTAGGTCTTATTTGTTTGGTTCAGAATCTACCCATGGTAATCTTTGTGGGAAAGCTATTGGAAGATGTCTTTATCATTTCAGTGTGTAGTCAAAGTCTTGCAATAAAACTGCATTCAGGATGTAAAAGATTGTCCTCCTAAGCAGAATAAAAGTGTATGGCGTTATTTGACAGGAAAACTAAGAACTAAAGAAAGCTGACAATAATAGTAGTAGTAAAAATAGTAATGACATAAAACTCTTAGTTGGGGCTTGAAAAATAAACTACAAATTATAGGTAAAATTTTGCTATAAAAGAGAATATTTTTTTGGGGGGGAAGCCAAATATCTGCAGGGTGATTATTAGAAATGGTTCTAAAGGACAAAGCTCAAGGACATTAAACACTTTGAGCTCTTATTTCACAAAGAAATAGAGTAATTGCTTTGCTACTGTTAACTATTTGCCTCAGATATTTTATGATCATGTTATTAAAATATGAAACTTTATTATTAAAAAGTTCTTATTTCCTTCTGAACAAATGTGTTAAAATTATTTTCATTTGTTTTAAATTTGATTTTTTATAAAAACTCGGTCAACGATTCAGCAACCCAAGAGTAGCTTTTGTTTGCCATGCCAAAACAGAAGCTTATTCTTTATCTGTTTGTTCCTACTTAAGGTTTAGTGTTTTAAAGAAAGAGGCTTGTGTTCATTTTGAGGTTTCCTTCCAGGTGGAGGTAGCTCTGTTGATGTAGTAATCCTAATCTCACCACACTCTTCTCCCTCATGTGATCACCTTATCCTGGGAAGGGAGAGTCACTTATCTGACTGGTAAAGTTAGGAAGAATAACCTGGGTGTGCATAGCCTAGCTCTCCTGTTCTTCCTCTTGGGAGTGAGGTCCTTTTTTATGGGATGTAGATTTTCTTCTCCAGCAATAGCACCGCTGGCATGCCTGATGGCCAGCAAAGCAATGATGGCAAATGGGGTATAAATCTTCCCATATCAGGGGATCAGGGGATAACAGGCCTGGCGTCACATCGTCTATCAGTAAAAAACAAAACAAAAACAAGTGCAGATTGAGGCCAAGTTGCCCCCCCCCCCCCCCCCCCCCCCCGCAATTTGTTCAGAACCTGTGTGGCGTGCTCTTTGCTTGGCCTTCGAGTGAAGGCTCACATTTGGTGTGTGGACCAGGAGTATAGGGAAGAAAAATCCCCGATGGGTGGAATTTCTTGAGCCAAATAAGCAGACGGAGACTCTTGGCTTGAGGGTTGAGGCTTTGGGCTTCATTGTGGGGACAAGGCACTTTTACATTGGTCGTTTGTAGAAGCTTCTATTGGGTCCTTGGGTAGAAATCATCCACTGACTTTTCTCTGCTGTGCTACCGCAAAGCCTTTAATCCAACTGCAATGACAGCTTGTCCTGCGTGGGTTAACTACAGCTTCTGGTGGTGTGGTCTGTGACTGATGGGCTATTTTTATATTGTTAGGCAGGCAATGTGAAGGCATCGAGGGAGCTGAGTGAATGGCCTCATCACAGAAAAATGAGAGGCTGTGAGGTAACGCAAAGGGAGGCTCAGAGGTCTAAGACAGAAGGTAGTGAGCAAAGATTTAAATTGCAAGCAGCAGACCACCTTGGGGTGAGCACTGCTAAGTCTGCCTGCACTGCAGCAGTTTTGCCAGAGCAATGATTCGATTGTAGGGAAAGGTGATTTTTATAGGCCTTTGAGGCAATGGTGAACCGAAAAAAGTTTTTCCTTTTCAAACAGCAAAAAATTGAATTGGCAGTCTGACACAAAGTATTAGGGAGATTACTGGTTACAGTTGTTTTTGTCAGGCTCCACTCTCCTAAATTCCATTCTGCATTCAGAGCCCAGAAGGTGTCTGTACAGCAGCTAAACTGGGACTAAACTCGGAGTTACATGGTTTGTATGTAAGTGTTCGTGTTTTTCCCCCACCATGTGGTCTCAAGTTGGGCATTAGATTAATTATGTATGTGGAGAAAATTTTCCCTAGGAGGCAAAATTCTTATACCTACGCTACTGTGTAGCAAGAAGTGGTAAAATGGCTATTGTGGCTCAGAACTGAAGGTCAGCTCAGGAGAGCATATGAGTTACTGTGTGGAGCTTACAGTCGTGTCATAATTCAACGGCAGGAAACACAGGACTCCGACGAGGCGGGGACACAAAGAGGTTAGGCAGAAATTGTTAATGCATAATGCCCAAATCAAGTTCTTTCAGGGAAATTTAACCCAGCTGAGTTTATTAGTCTTAGATCATGGGATTTAAATCAAAGAATTTTTTCTGAGTTTCTGTCATTGTTCTTGGCAACATTAAGAGTTTTGGAAACTGACTTTTGCCTTCTCTTTTCTTGATCTTGAGAAAACATAATGATATCGGGTTGCCTGGCTGGCTCAGTCATAGAGCATGAGACTTTTGATCTCAGGGTTGTAAGTTCAAGCTCCATGTTGGGCTTGGAGCCTACTTAGTTAAAAAAAAATAAAATAAAGAATGATATTATCTATGGTTATGTATGGATGCAGATTCTCTTTATAGAGTTGGACAAATGCCTTCTTTCCAAGTTTTCAGAGATTTCTTCTTTTAAAAAATTGTGAATGAATGTTGAATTTTGTGAAAGACATTTTCTGTACTGTTCATATGGTTTTGCTTCATTAGTCTGTTCATGTGGTGAATTACGTTGATTGACGTTTCAATGCTGAACCAACCTTACATTCCTGGGATAAACTGCACTTGGTTTATGCATTTTCCTTTTAATGATGATTTCAGTCTTCTGTTTTGATGAGGATTTTTTTTGTGTGTATTCTTGTTCATGAGCAATATTCATGAGCTATACATATATGTATGTGTATATATATACACACACACATACATATTATAATGTCGATCTGTTTTTAGCATTGATATAGAATGATTTGGGAAATACTCCCTCTCCTTCCATTTTCCGGGAGAGTTTTTGTAGAATTAGTATTACTTCTTTGTTAAAAGTTTCATAGATTCCGTAAACTGAGTCATCTTGCTCTGGAGTATTCTTTGAAGGTAAGTTCTTAACTACAAATTCAATTTCCTTAATAAATATAGGGCTGGCTATTTAGCTTGTGTCTATTTCTTTATAAGTGAGTTTTGGTAGTTTTTGTCTTTCATTGATTTTTGTCATTTTATAAAATTTGTCCAATTTACTGACCAAAAATAATGAAAATATTCTCATTCTTTTAATATCTGTAGAGTCCCCACCGATGTCATGTCTCCTTTATACCTAATATTGGCATGGTGTATATCCTCTTTGTTTTCCCTTGATCGTTATGGTGAGAGATCTGTCAGTTACATTGATCTTACCAAAGGACTAGCTTTTGGGCTCCTTGATTTTCTCTATTGTTTCTCTGTTCTCATTTCCATGAATTTCTAATTTTTATTTCTTTCTGTGTATGTTAAGTTCAATTTGCTGTTTTCTAGTTTATTAAGGTAGAAAATGATTATTGATGTGAAACTTATGTTTTTCCAGTATCATCATTTTTTCAACCTAGTAATTTATCTTTAATTGCATCTTGCCAACATTGATATATTATGTTTCATTTTACTTCAGCTCAAAACCTTTTAATTTCCTTTATAGTTTCCTATTAGATTCATGGATTTTTTTCAAGTAGAATGGCCTAATTTTCAAATATCTGGCCACTTCCCAGTTATCTTTCTGTTATGATTTCTAGCTTAATTCTATTATGATCAGAGAACATATTTTGTATAATCTAAATTATTTTAAAAATATCAAAAACTTTTCATGACAGAGAACCTAGCCTATCATGGTGAAAGTACACTATAAAAAATGTGTTCTGTTGTTGGATCAGTTCTCTAAATTTCAGTTAGATGAAGTTGATGGATTGTGATGCCCAGATCTTCTATAATCTTACTGATTTTCTAGCAATAAATATAAAATTTATATATGGTTTGTCTGCTTGTTCAATTATTGAAAGGAGTGAAGTGTCCAAATGTAAGCGTGAATTTGTTCATTTCTCCATTCAGCTTTATCCATTTTTGCTGAGTGCATCTTGAAGCCCTGTTGTTAGATGCATATACTTTTAGCATTGTTAGGTCTCTCGGATAATTGATCGTTTCATTGTTGTGGAATATTCCTCTTTATCCTTCATCATCTTGTTTATTCAGAACTCTAGGTTTCCTGATATTAACATAGCTATGCCAACTTGTGGTTTGTCTTTGTATGTTTCCCACCTTTTTACTTGCATGTTTTTCATTGTTTTAATTTTAATCTATATATTTGTTTAATGTAGATTTCTTTTCCTCTTTGTTCTTTAGCAGTTTGAAAACAATGCATCTACAGGTGTTCTATCCTGGTGTTGATTTTCTGAACTCTTGAATCTATGGTTTGATTTCTGTCATTAATTTTGGAAAATTCCTGACCATCACTTATTTAAATATTTCTTTTGTCTGTTTCTCCTCTGAAGTTCCAATTACATGTATGTTGGGTCATGTGATTTTTTTTTGTCCCACAGCTTTTGGATGCTCAGTCTATTTGCTCATTTGTTCTCTCCTTCCGATCTTACACGTATGTGTTTCATCCTTTCGACTTGTTGAATTCAAGTGGTGCCCGAGGTGAATGCTTTTTATACCTAGAAATGGCCACCTTTCTTTCTGCTTGTCTTAACTATGGAGGTTGGGTCAAAATGTAACAAGTTGAAATAGGTTTGGCTTTAACTGCTGCTCTTGATATCCTTAGTTTACCACAATTCTAAATTCTTCTAGTGTTAACTTTTGTTTAGGATAGGGCTTTTGCCTGTGGGTATTCTCTGTATCTGCTAAATACTTGCTATTAGGTTGTCCATTGGTGCTGTGCTTGAGAGAGTTTCTCTAAATATTTTCCTGAATGTAAGCAGTGGTTTCCTGTTATTTGACCCTTGCTAGTATAGTGACGGGAGCACGATAAATTTTCCAGGTTTTGGATTAAGACTCAATCTTAGGTATCTTTCTGGGTCTTGAAGGAAGGTCCTTCTAGTGATCCTGATCCTTGCTCAAGACAGTTCAAAAAAAAATCTGCCTATTTCTACCAACTGCACTTAGTCTTTACTAAGGTTCTTCCCCTGCCTATACCCACCCTAGTTGTTTAGACTTTTGATCTTAGGACATAACATGGAAGGATCTAAATGGAGTTTTATGCCTCTCCCACAGTGCCTGCATTACCTTTACCTCAGGCGTGTGCACCATGTGCTGTATAGTCTCTCCTAGAACTGTGATTAATCTTTTTGTGAGTACCTAAAAAGTCTAGGAAGAAGATCCTGCAAGTGGATGTACATACATTTTCCTGGTGCTTCTGGTCATAAAGGGATCTATATAGTCATTGCTGGATACTCAACTGTTAGCAATTCATTACAAGCTTTAGTTGAATTCTTCTTATTGGTGTCTGGGGACATCTGCCTAAGTATTACTCCCATCCCACTTCTCCATGAGGGCACCTGTCTTTTTTAGATTTATTGTTTTGTATTTACCTAACCAATAATTTCTGAGCCATCAACTCTCCGATGGGTTCAAGAAAATTGTGAATCATCAGATTTTCCGGCAGGTTTGCTGTTGTTGTTATCATTATAAGGATGGGAATAATGCACTTTTGAGCATTCTACACCTGAGTAGAATCCAAAAGCCCTAGTGTTGTCTCATGCTGTAAGGTCCTGAATATGTTAACAAAGAGGACTGTTAATTTATTAATTCATCCATCCATTAACCTATCCATCTATTCACATATTTCCAGAATGGCTATTGTATATAAGCCTTTGGAGAGCACAAAGATCAAACAGAGACTCTTGAACATTTTGAAACCAGCTATTCATTATTCTAGAGTGACTTCAGATTGGCTCTGATCAGAATGAACAATGATTGTCTTAAGAAATTTGGGTAATTGCTAGACTTTTTTAAGAATAACTTTTATGTATCTTCAAGTATCATTGTTTGAGAACTACTTTAGAAACTGTCATATACAAAAATGCCTTTTGGTTGCAAACTATAAATCTAGATGTAAAGTTTTAGCCTTTATACTGGTAAAATAATTTAAAAAGATTATCATTAGATTGAAAACACACACACACACACACACACACACACACACACACAAGTCATAGACTCCATTGACCTTTAATAATATGCCTGCATCACCAGTTTGAAAAATAGTAGACTAGGTTAATTTCAGGAAATCCTTTATGGCTTTTGTAATTCTCTGACAATACAGTGAACAAACGAATGGGTGGGGAGTGAAGAATGAGTGAATTTTAAACATCATCTTTCTAATAATTTTTTTTCTTTAATCATTGAGTGGCATTTTTAGTCTGATTAGGTGAATGATGTTGAGAATTCATTAAGACTCTACTACCTATAAAATGTTGGCAATAGGTCTAGAAACCAGGGCTGACAAGTAAGAAACTAATGGTGCTATTATTATTTTGTTATTAACTCTGTTAGCAAAAACAGTAGTGTCATCAATGATACTGGGCAAATTGGAGTTCAAGTAAATAGCATCAAGAGCCTTATAAAAGCATAATCACATAATAGTGATCTCAGGAACATTGTAAGTAGCACACTTGAATGACAGTGTTATATGAGAATACTGTTAATCATGCTTTTGAATGACCATAGTCTCCAGGGTATTATAAATGGTAGAGCTGAATGACAGAGCCATTAAAATTACTCTTAATAGAAATAGATGAGCATGAAACAGTTTGGAATTCATGTTTGTTTACATGAATTCTTGAGCAGGAGTCTTGAGAGAATTGCTTCAAGTCTTTTTAAATTCACTTAAAAAATAAATGGACATTTTAACCACTGTGAAAGATCACATAACCGATAGCCATTTATCCTCGTCACATCATGTTCTCTGAGACACTTCAGTGTGTTGTAAAAGCTTTATTTAAATCTACATCCTTTTCAACCAGGCAGTAAAGATTCTCATATTATCACTGTCCATGTTATTATAGGACTAGATAGAGAAGTATCCAGAGAGCTAGATAGTAAAGTTCTTAGGGAATAATATGAAGCATTGTGAACTTTATTGAAAAGTATTGTCCAAATAGATATGTTCTAGTAAGAAGGGAATTCCATATATTGATCTCTTTAAAGGATTCATTGTTAGGAAATCCAACTTTCTGTTACAGCTTTTAAGCAATGAGGATGAATGAAGAGTTGGGACAGGACTTTTTTTTTTAATGTGAAATTTATTGTCAAATTGGTTTCCATACAACACCCAGTGCTCGTCCCAACAGGTGCCCTCCTCAATGCCCATCACCCACTTTCCCCTCCCTCCCACCCCCCATCAACCCTCAGTTTATTCTCAGTTTTTGAGTCTGTTATGGTTTGGCTCCCTCCCTCTCTAACTTTTTTTTCTTCCCTTCCCCCATGGTCTTCTGTTAAGTTTCTCAGGATCCACATAAGAGTGAAAACATACGGTATCTGTCTTTTCCTGTATGACTTATTTCACTCAGCGTAACACTCTCCAGTTCCATCCACGTTGCTACAAAAGGCCAGATTTCATTCTTTCTCATTGCCAAGTAGGACTTAAAGGACTCCTCAGAGACAGAAACACATGGGAAAAAGGCAAAGTGAGGGTGTGGAGTAGAACTGGGATCCCTAATACAGAGGGAACATTAGGCTTTAGGAGTGGGGTGGAACATTTGTTAACATGTGTTAACTATGGTAGAATAATGTACAGCCTCTACGAAAGAGTATATGTGTATATGTGAGACAATTACAAGTTTTATTTATTCAAGAAAAAGATTCAGTGCTATGAGTAATAAATACTATAAAACAACAAAACTAGACATTTCATTGTCTAAACACAATAATACTTAAATTAATTTGTGTGATTTGTTTACCTAGGTGTTAACTTACAGTATTTGAAAGGAGGGAAGAATTTAGTATGAAGGGGAAAGAATTTAGTATGAAGGGGGGACAGTGCCTTTTAGTTATTACAGTGAGGAAGGGGGATGCTACATACTTTGTGGACCAAGAATACTAAATGTCTTCCATGTATCAGACAGTGCACATAACAGAGTGTCTTGCTTCAACTCCATGACACTCGGACCAGAATAACTAGTGTACCCTTTTAAAATAACGGTAAACTATATGTTCAACAGTAGACAAATTTTTTGCTTGGTTCTTTTTGTTTGCTTCTTAGGCACATGGTTACCTAGCGTAGAGGATGCCCATATTTTTGCAACTGGACAAAATTTGGAGGAAAGCATATTTTCTGTTTATAGTGAGTTTGAATCTACAGATAGTATAATACATCATGCTCTAAAACCCTTTGCATTCTATATTGCATCACTGGATAAGTACACGTCATTGAATTCTTAGAAACAACAACAGATACAATTTTCAAGTATGAGGAATAAATGTCTGAGCAACTGCAATAATTTGGTTCCTACGTATATGTGTATTAAATGAAACAAATTATAAGTCCATCCTGTTGGGGATAAGAAAAATAACTGGAAATTAACTTGAACTAAACAGAAATCAGAGACATAGAGGACTTGTCATAGGCCTTGAGAAGCAATAGAATATGAAGAAAATTAAACTATTGTTTGAGAACCACACTCCTATTGCATCCCAGAGATGACATGGGCTGGATACATATCATATTGATGGAACAAGAACCTGCAGAGGGTGGAATTCTCACCTCATAAACTCAAAGACCTGAGCATTTAGGCAGAGCATGAATGCTTATTAATTATACCTGTTACTTACAGCAATGTGGTATGATTGTATAAGCTGATGGTTCCTGAAATTTGGGGCAAAGGGGCTCATTGATAAGTTTCCAGTGACAAGTTATGCTCAAGAGATTAAGTGTGCATCTACCTTTTTGTTCACTTAAAATAACTAACAAGATCCTTATATGGTCAGTAGTTTCTTTCTTTGGTTTGTTTCAGGAATGCAGAAATTTTTGAGTCTGTAGGATTTTTTCCAGTCCTTAGTAACTCTAACCTATCTTAAGAGCTTATATTCATTTGCTTAATTTTTCTACTATAGAGTTTTCGTAGAACCTGAGTATTTAATATTTCACTATTTATTTTTCATTGATCATATTCATTACACCTATTTTAATAAACATTTTAACTTTTCAGTAACTATTCATCTATATAGTATATATTGCATTCCATTTCTTATGACATGCTATTTTAGGTACTCATTCAAAAATGGTGTTAACTATTTATCCTAGGAATGGTAACTATTACTTATTTGGAACTTATGTGCAGGCACTTTATGTATTTAATTTCAAATTCTCACAATTACATTGCAGGATAGTCTTATTCCTAGTTTAGAGACAATTCTGTAGTTGATAAGGGAAATTGTGTAAGAGCTGCGTCTCAGAGGCCCAAAACCTTATCATACTTTACTGTTTGCACTGTACTGTTAGTTATGGAACAAAAACCACTGGGTTTGCACAGAAAAGCAAAGTCATTATGCATGTCATAGGAACGGGATTTATTACAGGGATTTGATGTTCCATAACTGTGGGAACTGGTCAAACACTCAGTGGAAGGCTGCCACTTCTCTGTCTGGTGTTGGACCTGAAGTCAGCAGTTAGGCAGTTAGGAATGAAGATGGGTGGTGTGAAGTATGGCTGAGCAGGAATTAACGAACTTCTGAGGGTGAGCTGGATTGTATTACGGTAAACTGGTACCTGCGTCTCTATCTTACTACTTCCAAGCCTCCAGTTTCAGTGAGGCCAGTGATCTTGTGAAGGTGGCACACTTGGTCCTGAAGTTGCACATGCATGTGGACCAGGACTGGGTGAAGCTGAAAGACAAGCTCTCCAGGGGGCTGGAGGAGTTCTTGGTCCAGCTGTGACTCAGCCGGCGAGGTGAGGTGAGCGATCAGGTCAGTGATGACTCATGTGAGCCGGAGCAAAGCAAGACTGTACTGGACCTCTCAGTGAAAACATGGCTGCTGTATTTCACTTCTGCCTTCCAGTCCTCATGAAAAATTTTCCAGCGGCCTGTCCTGACCCAGAGGCACCCAGGGACAGGAAATCTGAGAAACAAAACTTCTGGCTTAGCTAAGTTGACACAGTACAAAGCCACTGCATTTAGTTTTAGATGTGACTGATTTTCTGGCAAGGAAATTAATGTGAAAAGGAGTTAAAAGATAGTACCTTGAATTTTGACACATTTTCCTCTACTTTTCAAATACACTCATAGTTATGTCTTGGTGTACAAGACAAGCAGGTGTATACAGTAATATTTGTCCAGACAAGAAGAGAAAGATGCAATTTTACTTACTATTTATATTATTTATTCTACATAAGAGAAGCCAAAATGATGAAATCCATTGACTACAGTTGTGAAGTATTGAAAATTCTATCTGAAACATTTTATAAGTCAAACAAGAAGTATCTATAATTCTAGTGAGTTCGGCATGAATGGAGAAAATGGTCATCAATAGCGTTAGAGAAGAGAGATGCAGCAGTTGTTTTTGTTATACTCAGTGGTTGCAGTCTCCAAATAGAAGCAGGAAGTTTCTGTAAGAGTCAGAGTGCCCTAATGAAAACATTTTGGAAGTGACTCTTTAGTACAAAGAAATGAATGTAATCAGTTCTAAAAGAAAGAGATCTCATGTGTCTATAAACAGACACTTTACTTTGTGGTATAGATAGTGGAGTTAAGAGTAAGAGTATAAATACAGAATTTCCGTATGCTAAATATTCGTATGGAAATGGAAAAAGTCAGCTAAAAACATACATAGCATTTGTGTGGATCATAATCCAGAGACGGTAACAACCCCCCCCCCCCCATGTGTCTCTTGCATGCTTAATGACAGCACCATATTACATCATTTATAAGGATGTCCCCTGGGAGTTTTAGGGCATTATAGCTACAAGGGAAACCTTCATTGATTAAAACAATTATTTTGAAAGTCATGCCTAATGAATAAACTTTAGAAAATAGATACACCAAAACAAAGCCAGATAATTCAAATGATATTTGTCAAAAGAAACTTTATTAGTTACCTGTTTTGGATAACAAATTACCTTAAAAGTTAGCTTAAAACAACACATTAATAACCTTAGTATTTCTGTGGGTCAGGAATCTGTCCATGGCTTAGCTGTGTTCTCTGCTTTGTTTGTCACAAGACTGCAGTCAAGGTATCCATCCAGGTCTTTGTAACTGAAGGTGTAGGAACAGAAGTTTCTAACTGAATGTTAGGCTGTAAGAAGGAGGCTGCCCTCATTTCCTTGAAAAATGTTTCTTACATAGCCAAGTGCTTCATCAAAGAGTGCAAGTTAAGGTAGTTAAGAAAGTAGAATTTACCAACTAAATGGAAGTCACAAACCTTTGTAACCTAAGTTACATCCACTCAACAATGATGTATTCTAGTTACTCAAAGGAATTGATTACATCACGCATTTAACATCAGAAGGCATGGATCATTAGCCCATCTTGGAGGCTCCCTACCACCACGATTCTGTATTAGAGAGCATCTAGCCAGAGACAGAACCACTGGGAAATATAGCTTAGCCTTGACAAGTTTCCACATTATAAAGCCATAACAGGCTTAGTGTTGTTACAAAAAGTTCCAATCTCAGTGGCTTAACACAATAAAGGCTCATTTGTTTTTGCTCTCTTGTCAGGTAGTGTGGTCACTGGAGCCAGGGGCTCTGGTCACAGTATCCTTCCATCCAGTGGCTCTACCAATGAACGTCCACAACTACTCAGAGATAGTAATTTTGGTCTTCTGGAAGAGATTTTACTCTATTCTCATTTTCTCCCCATCCCCCTAATTCTTCCTTCCTTTTCAAGGTGCACAAACATGTACACAAGTACAAGTATTTTTTTATGTGGTATTCTGATTTTTTAACCTGTTTTAATTAACAGCATCATTAAGATGTCACTGAAATTTTTCTGTGGCTGTATATACACATGCATATATACACACGTATATATGAACACAGACATCTGTAGACTAATCTTAAATGTTTAAACTATTGAAATCCATAGAATTAAATATTTAAAGTTATATTTCTATCATTATACACTTAGGCTGCTTTTTTTAATGTTTATTTTTTTTATTAAAATTTTTTTTTAACCTTTATTTATTTTTGAGACAGAGAGAGACAGAGCATGAACAGGGAAGGGTCAGAGAGAGGGAGACACAATCTGAAACAGGCTCCAGGCTCTGAGCTGTCAGCACAGAGCCCGATGCGGGGCTTGAACTCACGGACTGTGAGATCACAACCTGAGCCGTCGGACGCTTAACCGACGGAGCCACCCAGGCGCCCCACTGTTTACTTATTTTTGACAGAGAGACAGAGTGAAGAGTGGGGAGGGGCTGAGAGAGAGGGAGACACAGAATCTGAAGCAGGCTCCAGGCTCCAAACTGTCAGCTCAGACCCCAATGCGGGACTTGAACCCACAAACCCTGAGATCATGACCTGAGCTGAAGTTGGACGCTTAATCAACTGAGCCACCCAGGCGCCCCTCGTTTTTAAGTAACCCTGAGACCTTATTTCTTCAGTTTAATTGCTGGAAGTGAAATCACTGAGTAGGATTTGAATATTTTTAAACTTGAAGTAAGAATTAGCAAAAAAAAAATCAATGTACATTTGTATTAGTAATACATGTGTGTATCCGTTTATGCCAATGTTGGGAGTTATTACAAATACTTGCTCACTTGTATTGATAAGTATCTTCATTTTTTTAACTTAGTAGTGATTTTTTCCTTTCACTTCCTTCCTTCCTCCTCCTCCCTCCCTGCTTCCTCTCCCTTTCTTCCCTCCCTCCAAGTGAGGAAGCTAGTTGTATTATAACTGACAGGTAAAAATTGTTGGAAATTGATCATGTTAATGTTCATTGGAACATTATTGGAAAAGATAATGTTAATGTTTTCCACGACAACCTCCTATATTAACAATAATACTTAAACACAATACTTTGTATGCATATATTTTAAAGTAATAATATCGTGATTATAAGAACTTCTAGTTGGTACCTATAATTATGCTAAATAAGAATTTTACTTGTTTTGAAACTTGTGGATCCTCCTGGAGGAACATATGTTTTTGTGTCATATGTTAATGGTTCAAATGACATCCAATAATTATGCCCACGAAATCTTTATATGGAGGTTAGTGATCTTATGTCCACAGTTGGGACAATTAACTGTTTGAAAGTACTGTCTAATAGCACTTACCTGTCACCCCAATCAGGAATTGATATGGTCATTTAAGTAAAGGACTCTTCACCATGCTAAGTCTGCCTGCCCCCTACCTTTAAGAACTTCTTATCCTTAAAAAATTGTTTTACAGAAGAGTTGCAAAGATTGTTCAGAGGTTTCCTGTATACCTATTACCCAAATGTCTCCAATTGTAACATCATAAATAGCCATAGTTGTGACTAAAACTAAGATATTAATGTTGGTGCAATGCTATTAATTATATTACAAGTTTTAGTATTCCCAGTTCTCCCATTAATGTTCTTTTTCTCTTCCAAGATCCAAATCAGGATACCCACATTGCATTTACTTCTAATATCTTTTGTGTCCTACAATCTATGAGAATTCCTTAGTATATTCTTGTCTTTCAGTGTCTTAACACTACTGAAAAGTACTGGTCAGGTATTTTGTAGAATGTCCCACAATAGGGTTTGACCATTGCTTCCTCATGATTTGTCTTCAGTTATGAATTTTGAGGAAGAATACCACAAGGTGATGTACCCTTCTTATTGCATAACATCTGATATGTGATGTCATAACGTGATGTCAGTGTGATTTATCATTGGTGATGTTAACCTTGATCACTTGGCACTATGGGTTGCATAATGTACCTCAAATTCATGTTCCGATTCTAAACCCCAGTGCCTCAAGATAGGATCTTACTTGGAAATAGAGTTGAAGAAATTAGTTAAGAGGGGTTGTACTGGATTGGTAGATCCCCAATCCTATATGACTGATGTCCTTATAAAAATGGGAAATTTGGACCTAGACATGCATCAGGTAGAATGCCATATGAAGATGTAGAAAGAGATCAGGGTGATGCATCTATAAGCCAAGGGATGCCAAAGATTGCCAGTAAGCCACCAGAAGCTTGAAGAGAGCCATGGAACAGATTCCTCATCATAACCCTCAGAAAAATCAACCAAGCTGACACCTTAATTTTGGACTTCTGGCCTCCAGAACTATGAGGCAACAAATTTCCGTTGTTGAAGCTACCAGTTTGTGATATTTTGTGAAAGCAGTCCTACGAAACCAATATACACTTAAACTTTCTGTACCATAGTTATTCTTTTCTTTATTTCCATACTCTATTAGAAGTAAAATACTACCTTGAGCTCATTCTCCAGGTGAAAAGAATTAATATTCACTGCTGGAGGGAGAAATATCCAAGTATTTGTGGACATTTAAAACCATCACAACAGGGTGCCCGGGTGGCTCAGTCAGCTAAGCATCCGACTCTGGCACAGGTCATGATCTTATGATTCGTGAGTTCAAGTCCCACGTTGGGCTCTGTGCTGACAGTTCAGAGCCTGGAGCCTGCTTCAGATTCTGTGTCTCCCTCTCTCTCTGCCCTCCTCTGCTCATGCTGTCTGTCTCTCTCTCAAAAAATAAACAAACATTAAAAAAAAAAAATCACAGCGATGAATACATTTCTTGGCTAGATACTACATAGCTATGCAACTATTTTGTTTCTATTTAAGCTTTTAGTAAGTATAGCATTTCTTGGTAGGTAGTTCCCATAGCAATTATTATTGTGATATTCTAGCAGTGATTTTCTATTTTCCTCATCCATTCTGTGTGCACTAATTAGATGTCTTCAAGGAAGAGTTATCCCCTCTCCCTTGTTTATTCAAATATTCAGTCATTTCAGTATAGAATTAGACTTTTTAAAATCATAACCAATACTGCCAATATTTTATTGCTCAGATTGCCCCAGCATTGGTCATTGGGTGGTGTTCTTTCAGTTTGGTCCTGTGTCCTTTTGACATGCCTCTGTCCTTTAAAAAATTTTTTTGGTACATTTTAATTTTCAGGCACCACAGAATACTGCAGACTTCTCATATTTTCTCTGTCTCAGACTTGGAATCAACTGTTTCTCTGAATAACCCTTTTACTGGAGAACAGTCTCTAGTGATCATGGTCTGTGTGCTAATTGTGCTTGTTCCTATTAGGATTTTACCTCTAGATTCCCTCAGCAGACAGAGATAGGACATGCATGTATGTATGTTCATCCAGATATACAAATCTGTGTGGGTTTATATATTTGAATAAACATGAGTTACTATGATACTTCTGACTGCAATTCAGTACCACTAGTTCACATGCAGAGTTCTCCTTTTGCTTATTTGTAACTAGTTTCTGGAACAGTAGGAAACCTGACTGGTGGTTGCTCTTCAACCCTGGTACACATGTAGTTTCAGAATTGCTTACTTGTTTGTACTCCCACATATTAGTTTCCTAGAGCTTCTATAACCAAGTAAATATAATCATGGTGGCTTAAGACATCAGAAATTTCTTCTCTCCTAGTATGGGAGGTTAAAAGTTCAAAAGTGAGGGTGGCCTCTTCTGGAGGCTCCAAGGGAGAATCTGTTCCATGCTTTTGGTGTTTGCTGACCTTCCTTGGTGTCTCTGGACTTACAGATCCATCATTCCAATCTTTGCCTTCACCTCACATGGTATTTTTGTATCTTACTGTCCAAATGTTATCCTTCTCATCAAGGACATGAATCATTGGATTTAGGGTCTGTTCTAATTCAGTACTACCTCACCTTTGCTTGATTACATCTGTGAAAGCCCTATTTCCAAATAAGGTCACATTTGCAAGTTCCAAGTAGACACAAATTTTGGGGGGAAACTGTTCAACCCAGTGAGAAACAAATTAACCTACTAGTTATAGTGTTGGTATATAGTTTGTCATTGAGCAAATTTATCAAAATATTCTTTGGGACTTATATCAGTTCTTTTCCTCCTTTTTCCACTTTAGTGCAATTAGATATCATATTTATAATATAATTAGATTCATTTATGACAGCTTGAATTGCATCTAGGGTTCACCACATAACATTTATTATTTTCCCATAATAAAAGTCACTCTTAGTGGTGTATTGTTCTATGGACAAATGTGTAGTAATATATTCACCATAGAATCAATCAGAGTAAGTCCATAGACCCCAAATTTCTTTTTTTGCTCCTTTGTACTCAATGCCTCCCCCCAACTTTCTGATAACCACCGATCTATTTTTTTTCTTTATAATTTGGTCTTTTTCAAAATATGATATATGTGGAATGATAAAATATACGATTTTGGAGTATGACTTCTTTTAATTAGAAATTTAAGGTTTATCCATCTCACCCATGAATCATCTAGTTTGTTCATTTTTATTGCTGTGCAGTATTCTGTTATATTGATGGGCCAGCTTATCCATTTTCCTGTTCAAGGATATCTGGGTTATTCTGAGTTTTTGGCATGTATGAGTAGAACTGTTAGAAATATTCATGAATAGAGTTTTAAATAAATGTTTCCAACTCATTTTGGTAAATATCTAGGAGTGAGATTGCTGTTCTTCTCCTTGTTTGTAAAAATTCTATCTAGCTATCCTTCATTCCTGGGAATTTTCTCCATGTGTGCATAGCACTAATAAAAATAACACTGCTTTTGTGTAACAGTGGCTAGAAACCTGACCTAAAATTTCTTTTTTTTTAGAATGACAAAAGTTGGAAAAAGTAATTTTTCTACCCCAAATCAATTCCAAATCATAACTACTATGAAACTGTTTTTCCCTTATTGACCATAACAGTAAAGAGGGAGTTTGAGATGGGCAGTATTAAAAAAAAAAGTTGGTATAACAGAGAATTTCTTTAAGTAATACTTTTCTTTTTTACAAGAAGAATATACATGTGTATATTGCGTTTAATTATAGATTAAAATAAAACTTAATAGAAAATAAGTTACTTATTAATATAACACATTTGGTTAAAATATATATTGAACTTCAATATAATTGAGTAATATATTTTGAGAATTTACTAGGTTTTATTCTGTAATATTAACTTATTATTAACAACATTTTTACATAGAGTACTGCTACGGAATGTCTCAAGTCCATGTTGATCTGGTTAATTTCAAATGTGCATTTGCTGTGAGAAACCAGGATTTGATGTTAGACCTCCTAAGTCTTTTTCTTCCTCTCCCCTCTTTCTCTTGGTCCCCCTCCTTCTTCTCTCTTGCCTTCTCTCTCTTTTTCTTTTCCTGTTTCTCTCCCTCCCCTTCTTCCCTTCTCACTCTTTTCTTGCTGCCTTTCATTTGAGCATGCTTGTTCTCTCTTTTGCTCCCCACCCATCTATATATAGAATTTACCAAGTTCTGGGAACAGTTCTAAGCTTTATAATTTTTTTCATAATGTTTTAAAAATTTATTTGTTGTTTAATTTATATCCAAGTTAGTTAATATATGGTGCAACAATGATTTCAGGAATAGATTCCTTAATGATCCTTAACCCATTTACACCATCCCCCCTCCCTCAAGCCCTCCAGCAACCCTCTCTTCTCTATACGTAAGAGTCTTTTATGCTTTGTCCCACTCCCTGTATTTATATTATTTTTGCTTCCCTTCCCTATGTTCATGTTTTGTATTTTAAATTCCTCATATGAGTGAAGTCATATGATATTTGTCTTTCTCTAATTTCGCTTAGCATAATACCCTCCATTTCCATCCACGTAGTTGCAAATGTCAAGATTTCATTCTTTTTGATTGCTGAGTAATACTCCATTGTATGTATATGTATGTATGTGTGTGTGTATATATACATATACATATATGTATATATGTATACATATGCCATATATATGATGTTCATCCGTTGATGGACATTTGGGCTCTTTGCATACTTTGGCTATTGTCAACAGGGCTACTATAAACATTGGGGTGCATGTGCCCCTTCAAAACAGTATACTTTTATCCCTTGGATAAATACTTAGTAATGCAATTGCTGGGTCGTAGGGTAGTTCTATTTTTAATTTTTTGAGGAAACTCCATACTGTTTTCCACAGTGGCTGCACCAGTTTGCATTCCCACCAACAGAATGCAGAAAGTGCAGAAGAGATCCACTTTCTCCACATCTTCGCCAACATCTGTTGTTGCCTGAGTTGTTAATGTTAGCCATTCTGACAGGTGTGAGGTGGTATCTCATTGTGGCTTTGATTTGTATTTTCCTAATGATGAATGATGTTGAGCATTTTTTCATGTGTCTGTTGGCCATCTGGATGTCTTCTTTGGAGAAGTGTCTATTCATGTCTTTTTGGCCATTTCTTCACTGGATTATTTGTGTTTTGGGTGTTGAGTTTGATAAGTTCTTTATAGATTTTGGATACTAACCCTTTATCTGATATGTTGTTTGCAAATATCTTCTCCCATTCTGCAGTTTGCTTTTTAGTTTTGCGGGTTTTTTTTTTTTCCTGTGCAGAAGCTATTTATTTTAATGAGGTCCCAATAGTTCATTTTTGCTTTTGTTTCCCTTGCCTCTGGAGATGTGTTGAGTAAGAAGTTGCTCTAGCCAAGACCAAAGAGGTTTTGCCTGCTTTCTCCTTGAGGATTTTGATGGCTTCCTGTCGTACGTTTAGGTCTTTCGTCCATTTTGAGTTTATTTTTGTGTAAGGTGTAAGAGTGGTCCAGGTTCATTTTTCTGCATGTCACTGTCCAGTTTTCCCCGCACCATTTGCTGAGGAGATGGTCTTTATTCTATTGGATATTCTTTCCTGCTTTGTGAAAGATTAGTGGCCATCCACTTCTGGGTTCATTTCTGTTCCATTAATCTGAGGGTCTGTTTTTGTGCCAGTACCATACTGTCTTGATGATTACAGGTTTGTAATATGTCTTGAAGTTCAGGAGGGTGATGCCTCACCTTCTGTTTTCTTTTTCAAGATTGCTTTGGCTATTTGGGGTCTTTTCTGGTTCTGTACAAATGTTAGGATTGTTGGTTCTAGCTCTGTGAAGAATGCTGGTGTTATCTTGATAGGAATTGCATTGAATATGTAGATTGCTTTGGGTAATGACATTTTAACAATGTTTGTTCTTCCAGTCCAGGAGCATGGGATATTTTTCCATTTTTTGTGTCTTTGATTTCTTTCATAAGGTTTATATAGTTTTCGGTATATAGATTTTTTTCACTTCTTTGGTTATGTTTATTCCTAGGTATTTTATGGTTTTTGATGCAATTGTAAATGGTATCAATTCCTTGATTTCTCTTTCTGTTGCTTCATTATTAGTGTATAGGAATGCAACCGATTTCTGTGAATTGATTTTATATCTGTCACTTTGCTGAATTCATGGATCAGTTTTAGCAGTTTTTTTGTGAAATCTTGTGGGTTTTACATATAGAGTATTATGTCATTTGCAGAGAGTGAATGTTTGACTCCCTCATGCCTGAGGCTGAGGCTGTGTGGTCTGATCACTGAGGCTAAGACTTCCAATACTATGTTGAATTACAGTGGTGAGAGTGGACATCCTTGTCATGTTCCTGACCCTATGGAGAAAGCTCTCAGTTTTTACCCATTGAGCATGGTATTAGCATTGGGTCTTTCATATATGGCTTTTATGATCTTGAGGTATGATCCTTTTTCCCTACTTTCTTGACGGTTTTTATCAAGAAAGGATGCTGTATTTTGTCAAATGCTTTTTCTGCATCTATTGAGAGGATCATGTGGTTCTTGTCCTTTCTTTTATTGATGTCATGTATCACATTGATAGTTTTGTGGATATTTAACTAGCCCTGCATCCCAGGTATAAATCCCACTTAGTCATGGTGAGTAATTCCTTTAATGTATTGTTGGATGCAGTTGGCTAGTATCTTGTTCAGGATTTTTGCATCCATGTTCATCAGAGAAATTGGTCTATAGTTCTCCTTTTTAGTGGGGTCTTTGTCTGGTTTTGGAATTAAGATAATGCTGGCTTTATAGACAGAATTTGGAAGTTTTCCTTCTGTTTCTATTTTTTGGAACAGCTTCAAGAGAATAGGTAACTCTTCTTTAAATGTTTGGTAGAATTCCCCTGTAAAGCCGTCTGGCCCGAGGCTCTTGTTTTTTGGGAGATTTTTGATTACTAATTCTATTTCTTTACTGGTTTTGGGTCTGTTCAAATTTTCCATTTCTTCCTGTTTCAGTTTTGATAGTTTATATGTCTCTAGGTATTTGTCCATTTCTTCCAGATTGCCCATTTTATTGGCATATAATTGCTCATAACATTTTCTTATTGTTTGTATTTCTCCAGTGTTGTGATCCTCCTCTTTCATTATTTATTTTATTTAGGTCCTTATCTTTTCCTTTTTGATCAAACTGGCTAGGGGTTTATCAGTTTTGTTAATTCTTGCAAAGGATCAACTCCTGGTTTTGTTGATCTGTTCTCCTGTGTGTTTTGTTTGTTTGTTTGGTTTCGTTTGGTTTTGATAGCATTGATTTCTGCTCTAATTTTTATTATGTCCCGTCTTCTGCTGTTTGGGGGTTTATTTGCTGTTCTTTTTCCACCTCGTTAAGGTGTAAGGTTAGATTGTGTATCTGAGACCTTTCTTCTTTCTTTAGGAAGACCTGGATTGATATATACTCCCTTTATGACCACCTTACCTACATCCCAGAGGTTTTGGGTTGTGGTGTTAACATTTTCATTGGCTTCCTTGTATTTCTTAATTTCCTCTTTAACTTCTTGGTTAGCCCATTCATTCTTTAGTAGGATGTTCTTTCATCTCCAAGTATTTATTATCTTTCCAAATTTTTTCTTGTTGATTTTGAGTTTCATAGCGTTGTCTGAAAATATGCACAGTATGATCTTGATCTTTTTATACTTGATGGATGCTTTGTGTTTCAGTATGTGATTTATTCTGGAGAATGTTCCATGTGCACTCCACAAGAATGTGTATTCCATTGCTTTATGATGAAATGTTCTGAATATATCTGTTAAGTCCATCTGGTCACGGTGTTGTTCAAAACCATTGTTTCCTTGTTGGTTTTCTGTTTAGAGGATCTGTCCATTGCCATAAGTGGGGTGTTAAAGTCCCCTACTACTATATTTTTATTAATGAGTTTTTTTGTGTTTGTGATTAATTGATTTGTATATTTGGGTGTTTCATGTTTGGAGCATAAATGTTTACAACTATTAGGTCTTCTTGGTGGATAGACTCCTTAGTTATGATATAATGCCCTTCTTCATCTCTTGTTACAGTCTTCATTTTAAAATCTAGATTGTCTGATTTAAGTATGGCTACTCCCGCTTTCTTTTGCCAATCATTAGAATTATAGATGGTTCTCAATCCCTTTATTTTCAATCTGAAGGTGCCTTTAGGTCTAAAGTGGGTCTCTTGTAAACAGGATATAGATGGATCTTGTTTCCTTATCCATTCTGTTACCCTATGTCTTTTGATTGGAGTGTTTAGACCATTGATGTTTAGAGTGAGTACTGAAATATAAGAATTTATTTATATTATGTTTCTTGTAGAGTTGGAGTTTCTGGTAGTGTTCTCAGGCTTTGTTGCTTTTGTTTTGTTTCTTTTTTTTCTCCTGCATCTTTTCTCCCCTCAGAAAGTCCCCCTTAAAATTTCTTGCAGGGCTGGTTTAGTGGTCATGAACTCCTTTAGTTTTTGTTTGTCTGGGAAACTTTTTATCTCTTTCTATTTTAAATGACAGCCTTGCTGGATAAAGAATTCTTGGCTGTGTATTTTTCTGATAATACATTGACTATATTCTGCCCTCCTTTCTGGCCTGCCAAATAGGTCTGCTGCAAACCTGATCTGTCTTCCCTTGTAGGTTATGGACTTTTTTTCCCTTGCTGATTTCATGATTTTTTCCTTGCCGGAGTATTTTGTGAATTTGACAATGATATGCCCTATTTGATGGTCGGTTTTGTTTAATCTAATGGGGGTCCTCTGTGCTTCCTGGATTTTGATATCTGTATCTTCCCCCAGGTTAGGAAAGTTTTCTGCTATCACTTGCTCACATAAATTCTCTACCCCTTTTTCTCTCTCTTCATCTTCTGGGACCTCTATGATTCTGATGTTACTCCTTTCTTAATGAGTCACTGAGTTATCTATTTTTTTATTTTGTGCTCCTTTGACATAGTCTCCCTCTTTTTTTCTGCCTCATTATTCTCCCTAAGTTTGTCCTTTATATCGCTGATTCACTACTCTGCCTCATCCAACCTTGCTGCCATGGCATCCTTTCGACATTGCAGCTCGGTTACAACATTTTTGATTTCATCCTGACTAGCTTTTACTTCTTTCATCTCAGAAGAAAGGGAATCTAATCTATTTTCTTTTTTTTTTTTTTTTAATTAATTAATTAATTAATTAATTTATTTATTTTTTAATATATGAAATTTACTGTCAAATTGGTTTCCATACAACACCCAGTGCTCATCCCAAAAGGTGCCCTCCTCAATACCCATCACCCACCCTGCCCTCCCTCCCACCCCCCATCAACCCTCAGTTTGTTCTCAGTTTTTAACAGTCTCTTATGCTTTGGCTCTCTCCCACTCTAACCTCTTTTTTTTTTTTTTTTTTCCCTTCCCCTCCCCCATGGGTTTCTGTTACGTTTCTCAGGATCAGGGAAATACAAATCTAATCTATTTTCAAACCCAGCTAGTATTCTTTTTATCATGATTCTACATTCTGGTTCAGACATCTTGCTTCTATCTGTAAGTCCCTGGCTGTCATATCTTCCTATTCTTTCTTTTGGGGTGAATTCCTTCATTTTGTCATTTTGGAGGAAGAAAAGGTGTTATATATTATAATATAGATATTATAATATATATATATAATATTAAATATAAATATATTACTTTACTAACACCTTTATATTTACTAACTAGTTATTACTAGTTATATTTACTAAGTAAATTACTAACACCTTTATATATATATATATATATATAGCACAAAGAAATCGAATAATGGTTTCTAGATCCTAGATGTCTTCTGGTCTTGTTGAAATAAGCTTAAAACAGAAAAAAGGGAAATATAAGAAAAGAAAAAAAATGAAGAAAAAAGAAATCATTTCAAAATTTGGAAAAATAAATGCAATAAAATAGAATAAAATGAAATGATAAAAGTAAAATATACTTTAAAAAATTTACAAAAAAGTAAAAACAGTAGAAAAAAATCTTTTTAATATAAATGGAAAATAAAAATTTTTTCTCAACAATAAGAAAATAAAAAGAAAAAATATTGAATAAAAGGACCAGTGAACAGAATGAAGTATGATTGAAATTACATCTGGTTTCCTGTAGAAGTCAAGTTGTGAAGCACTTTATAGTCCATAGATAAGCAGGTGGAGAGACGTGTTTGTCAAGAGCTCTGTTGGCCCACATGGGCGGGAGTTAGTGCAACAACTCTGTTCTCCAATAGATGGTGCTGCTTAGCTTACTGGGGTGGATTGCTGTGATATGTAGGCATGTATGCACATGCCCAGGAGGGATGAAAATGGCATCACTCAGCTACTCAGTCTCTAGTATCAGAGCTTTGTGCTCTCCACAACTGGCAATCAAACACCCCTCCTCTGTCTCTAGCCTCTGTCCACTCTCCACTTCTACACTGTCTGTGACCAAGCCATCAGGCTGCCAGGCAGCACCGCCTTCCTGAGTTTTATCTCAAATGAAGCTGTGCTTCCCAACCCCTCACTTCTGAGGGACAGTGGCTTTGACCTGCTCAGACCTTCTGGAAGAGGGTCTTGTTGACAAATGGCCAGGTGCCGGCCCACCCCCAGCAACTTTCTGGAGACTGCGCTGCTGCGGATGCTCAGAGACTGTGGCCTGGTGCCAGCCAGCCCCAGAAAAAGTTTGCATGATCTTGTAGGAAAAGCATTTAAGTGTTTATAGAAAAATCACAATACATATCTGGCCCTAGGTTTCACTGTTAACATTCTTGTTCCAACACCGGTGAATCTGGCTGTTCTCTGGAGTTGTCGCTGGGACCTTTGCCTGTGGGGTGGCTGCACAGCCTCTACCAAATGTCCTCCCAGTAGGGGAACCGCCTCTCCACATGTGGCCCATGGACCCCCTTGGACCTCGCTCTCTGCTCCCAGGAATTTGCCTTTCTCACCAGAGCACCACCAGGTACCAAGCTGAGGAGTTTCAGACTCTGAGCTCCCCCTGTTTATAGAGTCTTAATGGAATTTAAATCTCTCCTTTCTCCCTTTTTTGTTCAGTCCCTGTGGCTGTTTCCACTTGTCCACCTTCTCTCCAGCTGCTTTTGATGGGAGGGGGAGGGTTGCTTTTCCCATACTCTCCCCCCATCTCTGTCCTCTCCCCACAAGCAAAAACAGTTCCCTGCCCTCCACGGCTTCTCTCTCCCCCAGTTCACCTCTCCATGCCATGTACCTGCTGAGTTCTGTGGTTCTGGTTGTGTAGATTGTTGTGTTAATCCTCAAATCAGTTTTCTAGGTGTGCAAGATGTTTAGTGTTGATCTGGCCACATTTCTCAGATGAGAGATGCAAAAAAAAAAAAAAATCCATGCTGTTCCACCATCTTGGCCCCCTTTATAATCTTATTTAATCCATATAATGACCTTATTCAATAGGTACTAATATTAATTTCATTTTATGGGTAAGGAATTTGACCCAAGGGATGGTTAACTTCTCTGGGGTCATCAATTTACCATATTTACTCATCTTAGTTCATTTTAAGTATATGACTTTTTTGCCCCTTAAGTTTCTTGATGACAGAAATATAGTAATGTCTTATTTTTCTTTGTACTTCCAATAGTCCTAGCACATTACCTTATGAAAGTTGGAGCTCATTAAATATCTAGAATTAGAAATAACTAGAGAGCTGGAGTAATAAGTAGGCATAATGTTTCTTGAGACAGTCAATGCTTTACCATTTCATCATATTTCACCTACGTAAGATAAACTATTCTCAATATGTTATTCATAAACATATGAAAAAAAGTTAGTTTTCTGGGCGTGTCAGTTAAAAAAAACTGTGGAATCATTGAATTTTAGAATTACAAGAAACCTTGAAAGTAGAGTCCAACTCTCATTCCATAAATGGAGGATCAAGCTTCAGAGGTGCTGAATGACCTATCCAGAGTCATTCAGAATCATTCCTGAGTACCAAGGCAATGGATTTTTGTGACCATATTGCCCCTCGCTGAACATCTGTTGGAAACTCTGATTGTAGCAACTATTCTCAATTTTCTGAACCTCAGTTAAAGGCTACAGATTTATGTGATGGCACCATATGTAATACCTCAAGCATTGCTGATATTCTCACTTTGAACTCTGTTTTTAGGCCCTTACCATATTAGTGTAATTGTTCTCAACACATTTGAGAATTCTTTGTGGATCATAATCATTTTTTAAGTAAACTGACTTTACAGCCAAGAATTTTCTGATATTCATCTGCATGACAATGTTTTATCCATTCCAAGAAGCTATGTTTAATGGATAGCCTCACACACTATAAGTCCCTTTTTTGCTGCCATGCGTTTTGTTCCTGTTTTCTTTTTTGATTCTTCTAACTCCCCACTCTTACCTTTAAACTCCTATTTATGGAATTACTACTTCTCCATACATAAACCTATAGTTCCTGAATGATAGCCCATTATTAAAGGTGCTGGCTTGATTTCAACAAGTATCTGCAAATAATGAGATACTACAGGACAGTTTTTTTTAATATATAGAAGCCCACCAGAACACGTTTACTTCCTACCATAAAATAAAAGCTACTTATTGTCTAAAGAGTCTTCCCCTACAGTGGTGATTATTCCTACTTATACATGCAACTCTGTTTAATGATCTATGTGCTATATATTTGCGGGTCAGAACTTATGGTAAGGTCTGCACCCCTCAGAAAGGGGTTTTTATGTTGTGGAAACTTCATTAACTCATTATATAATTTTACTGAGAGTCTAGTGTTTGTAGTCCCTCTGATGTAAATATTAAATGGAGATCTTTATATTCTTTTCCAAAAACAGTGATTTAACTAGACCCTTTTCATCTGAATGGATGGTGCTTAGAATCCATACATTTCTAACTTTAGATCCTTGTTCATCTGATATTATGAAAGAATCCAGGTGAGAAATTTCTCTGAGATGGGCTACCTTACACATCAGTTCATTTTATTCTGAAACCTATTGGCATGATCTTTTATTAAACCTGCTGGAAACTCTGTCAAATATTTGAATAGCATATGAAAATATATTGTGTTTAAATACTCAAAGGCAAAAAAATCACTTAAAAGAAATACTGTATGAATAATTAAAGTAAACTCAGGACCTACCCACAACATTGCAAATTACTGTCTACAAGTCTCCATGGATGGGTAACTCTTTAAAAATAGAAAGCTGTTTTCGATCAAACCCAGATGTTTCTATTTTTAAATTCTTGGCACACTATGTTAGTAGAAGCTTTTCATCTTCCAAAAGAAAAAGGCAGACATTTGCTTTCAGCCTACAGTACTTAGGCTCTGGGGATGTAATTCTGGTTTCATATAGGCAGATATGCTTATTGCTTATGTTTTACTTTAGACAATTGCTATGAGAGAACCAGAGTATAGAGAGAGGTTGGCCTTTTGATTGTTGTTTTGAGCTATTGGTATATAGTTGGTGGTTTGCAGCATGGAGTAAAGATGTATAAGGCATTTGTGGGTATTACAAATAAAATGATTCCATATCTTCCATAACTCAGAATAATTCACCTTTAAGACTTGTAATGTCCGATAAAAACAGAGTAGGAAATAAAACTTACCAACTTTAAAAGGCTGATGTTGATTAGTATATGACAGTACTTTAAGAATTGTTGAGGAATTCTTGGTAAATCAGTACTTATAAATGTTACAGATTACAGTAAGCCAATTTAATTTTCTCTGTCACTCAGATTTCTGGTGAGGATATTTAATGATGTGGATAGATTTCTGACTGAGTTAATGCTATGACTTAACAATAATTCCTCTGACTTGTAATATTTGTAAGCACCTTATAAAGAGAAAATAATAGGCTTTCTCATGGATTTTCTACTATAAAAAGCTGTTTTTGTATATTTAAGATTGAAAGCTCTGTACGATAAGACAAATGATACTTGTAGTAATCTCTGGACAATCAGCACACTCTAATAGTCCAGCACAATCAGGACTCTCTTCATCAACTCTGTTGTACATCAGTAAGTTTTTTCGTTTTTTATGATAAATTCAACATAGAATCTTGTTCAGCTGGTTAATTAAAGTCCATCTTGAGTAAAAAAGTCAATTTTAAAATGGTTCAGTTATTAATATTATAATTATTAGTTTTTTATATTTTAAAGCTTGTTGTATGATTTTTTTTCCTTCTTAGATTCACAATCCACCACAATGGAAGGAGGGTCAGCCAGCTTCTAGTTGCAGAATATAGAAACTAGTTTAAGCAAAGAGTATTTAATATAGGAAAGGATGTGCTTACAAAATTTTTGAAAGGGCTGGAGAGCAGGCTTTAGGGTGAACCTTCAGGAGGAATTCTAGTATCAATAACTTAGAGCTAACTCTCCTAGGAAGCCTCTGCTTCTCCAACCAGGAAGCTTCTGTCTGAAGTGAAAAATCCAGAATCTCAGTACCCTAACTGCAATTTGGAAATTGGAAAACCATCAACAGCAAGGAAAGTGTCTCACATTACTTGAGAGTAACTCCTTTTCCATAGCATCCATGATCTTTTGTCCCACCCTGTGCAGAACAGGTGCTATCTCTGCTCTTTTGTTGCATTACAGTCTCTGCTCTACATAGCCATTCTCTGATACTGGATGCCACTGCTGTCCCACCTTTCCCTGCTGCAGCCTGAACTTAAGTCTCCCCCTTAGCCTTCTCAGGCATGGCAACTCTCTGGCAGTGCCTGTCTTGAGTCATGAGAGTATAGCTAAATGTACACATCTAATGATACATGGGACCCAGCTTAGTGCTAGCTCACAGTGTTGATTATTAAATGTCTTTGGAGATTTGTTAGTTATTTGCTAAACACAAACATTATTAAAAATTATGTGAAGTTACAATTAAAGAAACAACCAATCTGTTTTCACTGAGCAAAATTGGGAAGAAATTTCATAGCAGCATCTCATTACATAGTATTTCTGCAAATGGATGTGGTAGATGTAAAATAGCATTAAAAGTATAGATAATAGTAAAAGACCAAAAACTAATAATTAGAAATTATTGAGTTTTGACTACTTTAGCGTGGTCCCAGTAAGCTGACAAGAGTCTGGAGATTGTCTTCCTGTGCTTTCACTAGAAACCTTGTTGTCCTCTCCAAACTCCATCTTTTCCATGCTACTACATGTTTGTTCCCACAATTTTACTAAAATGCTATGCACATGTGTATATATTAGCTCCTTGATTTTCAAGGAGAGTGGGGAAAGTAATGTGGAAATATTTTTTTTCTAAGGGTACACAAGTTCGACTCCGTCCAAGGGACTTTGTACATAATGGTTTTATGACCATGTCTGTTTTAGGGATTTTATTTGAGTACTTTAAGTACACAAATGATACCTAGGTGAGGCCATTTGATCATTTCTTCACAGAGCAGAATAGGAATTCCAATTTCAAGGCCACCATAACCTCCTAACTGCACTTTCTCCCATGATCCCATGGAAAGAATTCCAGGACATTCACTTGTGATTCCCCCCTTTCTCTAGAGTGCTGTCTTCCCTGCCTGGTGGCCAACTCTGTCTTACTCCTGGCCACCAAAATCTCTGAGTTAGACACACGGTAGTAAGTAAGTCTGTTTGTATCTGATTTCTTTAATACTGATGTAGCAATGTGATGCATGGGTAATGATAGGGTCCCCGCATTCTTAAGCCTTTTCAGTGCAGTCTATGTTTTAATATTCAAATAAAGTGACTAGAGGCTCCATTCTTTCGGGACTAATAGTCTAGGGTTGTTCCCAATGTTTTTGAAGTTTCTCAAAGGAATGTAAATGTTTAGAGAACATTTAAAATCTTGCTCTGAATCACTGCTCTTGGTTTCAACTCATTAGACATCACCCTCTTGTCCCTTGTCTGAAGGCAGAAATGGTCTTCCTACCTCCTCCTACACCAAGGGTGGACAAAGATTCCTTTTTTGTCCTTCCCTGAGGCGCCAATAAGGTGATTGTAAGAGACTTGCTGTAATTTGGGGTAATGTAGAGTCATCACAACTCTGAAAAAGACAGTTTTACTCAATTTAGACAACCCTAGTGCCATTCATTGGCATTCCAGTGTGCCTTTTTCCTTTGGCTTCTATTTTTTTTTATATTATCTCCTTTTTCTCCCAAAACCCAGGACCCCAATCTCCTTTTCTCTGTCTTCCATGCCTTCCCTTGTTAAGGGAACCAACACTTGGAAAATCAAACAAATCATGAAACCGTTCACTTAAAACACCCTTTTATAGTATTAGAGTGATTTGGCACTGTTTCTGCTTTACTCTCCCTTTTCAACGCTAAGCATATTTAAGTGTGTGTGTATGTATGTGTGTACCCACGTCTGGGAATGTGTATGAATTGAGAAAGAGAGCCTGTGTGCTTAGTTCTATCCTTGTATTACCAGAGATCCTTTAATATATATTAATCAAAACAGCAGTCCGCTTCCCACTCACCCAAACTGTATGAAATGTGTCAAAGACTGTATGTAGCTTTTAAAAACACTTTTTCTTTTAGATTAGGTATATGCAAGCCTGGTTCGGATTCACTTTATAACCACCAAGAAACTTGTGCCTGGAAATAAGAGATATTTTAAGCATTCAGACATGACCTTGCTTCTTATGTGGTTCATTCTGCATTTGCTAAAATCCTAAAGTATCTTTGTTAGTGGAAGCTTTTGTTACCTTAGTGAATAGTACCACACGGTAGTGAACACTGGGAAAGTCTAAAATATCTGCCCCGTTAGCTGCCAAACTATTTAAAAACAGACAGTGTGGCAGTAAATTTTTTCAATCACTTCTTAATTAACTCTGTGCTTTGGATAAGGTCATGAGACACCAAGGATATCAAATATTTTTGTCTCCTCTCACATTTCTTTGAGGGACAGATGCATCTCAAGCATGGGTGGAAAGATTGAATATAAGGAAATATGATTTTAAAAAGTCAGATGTGGCTAAGGGTCACCTTTAGAGAAAGACTAATTACATTATAATAAAACTTCAGGAAGTACAATCTATTCTTAATTTTAATTCACACCCCCACAGATTTCTTTCACAGTGAACAGTGTCTCAAGAATCTCCTTTATGTAGGAGAAAAAAAAAGCATAATTTTACATTCTTCATGTCCTTACCACACTTAACTGGTTTGTAAAATCGTGGTCTTTAAAACTTCCTAACCAATATCTAGGAATATTAAATAACCCTAATTTGAGGTTAATGAATTTATTTCATGAGATAGTTTCATTTAATGAGCACTTAGTGATTTCTCAACATTCACATGTTATAGTCTAAAGATTATCATATGAATTTAAAAATTGGAGTGCATTTTTTGCATGAAAATAATGTGATAGAAATCTGTCCACAAAAGACAATTTAATGATATAATTGATATACTGTATATTTACAGTGATAAATAGAATGATGATCTGGTACTTTAATTACAAAGATAATAAGACTAAATCAAATATTGATGTATAATCATTGTGAATATTGGTATATGAAATTTGGTAAATGGCAAATAAGGCAGTTGCACTCTGAAGGGATTTGGGTACCATTAAGCACACAGGTGACTGATGGAATTGATGATGAATTTTAATCAAATGTACTTTCACCTTGGTTTAGGTGTGTATACCAAGCACTACTTTAGTTACCTTGCTTGGTGGTTTGTTTTTTCTTTATGGGGTAGGTGGTGTTCCTCATGGTAAGACTGGATGAATGTTTTTGTGATCAGAAAGAACTAGGGTAGAAAAGCAAGGAGGATGCATTATACATATGGTGCATGTAAATTAGAAAGTTAACACATGTGACTGAATTAAATTTTGACATCTAGGAGACAAAATATCCTATGTACTGATATGAGAGAGAATGTGATGGTGAATGATAGGTTCAGATTTTGGTCAGTAGGTGACTCCATCAGTTCCAACGCCGTTTGGTAGCTACCTGATGGGTGAAGGAATGAGTTTTAGGTCAAATAGATGCCTGAGATAAAAACTCACTAGGTTACTTTGGCTCTTTTATCTTCTTAATCCCCCAGTATACGCAATTACAAAATGCTTTCTGTTTTGCCTCCAGAACAGTTTTTGAAATTTGTCCCTTTCACACTTCTAACACCAGTACTCTAGATATTTATCAAGCTCTATTTCAATAGTATTTCAGTTAATTTATCAGGACTCCACTTCCTTCCTACATTCATACATTCTTTATGTTACTGGATTGACCAAGTTCTTCTTGTAAAATACATGCCCCTTCCCTGATAAGCAGAGTAGTTTACTTCACACTTTAGAGTTAGTCAATGCCATGTATGGTCTCCAGGCCTAATTGTGGGCTGTGGCCTATTCAAGATGTTTAGCAACTGTCCAATTATTTACGAAGCACATATGAATTGACAGCATAATAGATTATTTTCACCTGTTTGCCCCTACATAAAATTGATTTCACACAGTTCTCATTATGGTGGACTTGAATTTATTAGCAATTATACATGAAGCTAAATAGAGTTAACAAATATCAGGCTTTAAGAATCATCAAACATTATGTCATGTGACTTTGGTACTATGAACTATTAACTACAGAAAAGGTACATGAGAATATACTGTTATGTATTTAGAAAGTCTTTGATTTAGTTCCTTACCAAAATGAATTGACTTAACACACTATTAATAGAAAATATGGGAAGACAGAGACTTCTACCATATGAATCAGTGCTGGAAAATAAAAACAACAAAGTTTGATGCCTCTTCCTTAAATTATTTTCTTTCAATAGGGAAACAGTGACATCTTTAGCATGGTATTTGGAATTCTTCCTATTCTGATCTCTGACATTTCCATTCTCACTTCATGCCATTTCCTGTATATACTCTATCTACTCTGGCATAGAATAAATATATGGAGGTGTTTACTCCATATGTGGCCACAGCCACAATAGCTGATTAGGCAAAATCCAGTCTCCTTCAAAGGCCACCTCAGCTTCCTCCACAGTGTCTCTGGCAACCATTGGCTGATCCCTGTGCTCCCAAAGCACTGCACTCCTATTTTTTTTTTTGTAGTAGTCATCATGTTTAGTTTAGGAAATGCCTCCACACCTAATGTAAGGAGAGTGCTGTGTTCTAGGCATCCCAACTAAACAGAATACTTGGCCAGTAGGAAGCATAGACCATGTTTAATTGCTTTGCATAGGAGGCACATTATATGCCAACCACGTTTTGCTCCTATAATGTGTATCAGAATCATCAGCAGAGCTTTGTGAACATACAAGTACTTGGGCTCCAGACAAGACTTGCTGAGTCACTATCCCACAGGAGTGGGTCTAGGTTTGTGCATTTGGAGCAGAAGCTCCACAGATTATTCTAATGTGGAAACAATTAGAAAACAATTACGTCAGTACATACAAGAACTACCAGGGCAAGTTTGTAGAACAGGCACTGTGTACTAAACTTTGAAGTTTGGGGGAAAGATACCAAGTCAAATAAAACACCCAAAAGTGTGGATATGAATGTCAAGGGGACAGTAAGGTGAACGGCATTTTGAATAGAATGTTTATGTGAGAATGTTTGCTAACTGCGTAAACACAGAAGGCCCAGATCATGAGGGACTTAGAAAATTTGTGCAATCTCGAGTAGGTGAGCAGAGGCTGACAATCTTAGAGATGGGTATACCACTGAATCTTGTGATAGCAGCATGATCAGGATGAGGGCAGCTTGTTTATGAAAAATAATGAGAAATATATCATTCTTAAAATATTTCTTTGAAGCTCTCAGAAATTTATAAAAAAAATCACAGAATTTTAGAGCTAAAAACATTTATCCTTTGGCTTTAAGTAGAATTCCACAGAAAGCTATTTCCCCATTGAAAAAAGAAATGGTTCCATGGTTAAATAAATTTGGGATATTGGAACAAGTGGTCTATTTCTTTTTCAAAATTTGTTAAGTAAATGCATTTTTTAACTAGCATTTCTGAAAGCCTGCAATATAGTGATTTATATTATAAATATCTAAGAGGGAAATATAGTAAGCAAGATTTCCCAAGCCCTTTGTTATGAACATCTTGTCAGTATGTCAATGGACACTTAAAGTTTTTCAGTGAAATTTAGGAGGCACACTATGGCATGCATACTGGCTTAAGGAAATGACCTTTGGAATTAGGTAGCTTGAGTTCAAAACCTAACTTCATGCTCTGAACTGATTTAAGTCCACCTCATTCCCAATTAGTAGGTTATTTTGGTGAAGAGTATAGGTTTTGCCCTATCCCCGTGCCCTTCTCCCATATGCAAGATGTACTAAGTTACAATGAGAGGAAGGTTGAGACTGGATTCTTCCATAGATATAAACATTTCTTGGTACACAATCAGACATGGGTCATAAAATCTATATTATGTGTTACTTTGTTGGAAAGGTCTGTTTTGTTTTGTTTTTTTCCCTAGGCATCTCATCCAGGCTTTGCATGAAACAGTTACTTCAAAACAGATGCGACAGTCTTCTAGGAAGTCAGGATTCAGCTCAACTTCTAATCAGAATCAAGCTGCAGTATCCTGCTGAAATGGGTGAAGGTAGGATCCAATCGTGTTCTAGGCCCAGCATGCCCCTGTAGGAGGCAGGCACTGAGGTAGGGTTAGGTGTGCAGAAGTTTTATTTGGAAGTCACTCATATGAAAGGAAAGAGGGACAAGTAGGATTGGACAGTGGAAGGCAAATCTGACACAGCTTGCTGCTGTCAGTCAAGCACTCCCTTTGATGTTGTTCAGAGAGTCCTCAATCCTGAGTCAGCTCCAAGATTGCACCAAGGTGTCTAGACTGCTATCATAGATTAATAAATCCTCCTCTTGCAAAGGAAGGTGTATATGTGAATATTTCTAGCCAGTCCACATATCTGTTTCAATGTTGATTTTACCAATGAAAATCTTCTTAGTCACCACTTAACACTAATTAGCAAGATCTGTGGTGGTGCTGGTTAGAGATGAAAATAGTCCCAAGTTGTGGAAATAGGCTGAGACCATGTGATCCTGGTGAGAGTCCTTTAAACTACGTAGCCATGAGTATGCATTCTAATGAAAGTACTTCAAATATTAAACTACTTCTAAGGTATAGACTAGAAACTAACATACACAATGCTGTCTATGGCATATATTTTTTAAGTAAATCAGAGGTAATGTGACATCTCCCCACTTATTAGTCTGTACTTGGGCAGTGTACTTGGGCAGGTACTTAACCTCTTCGAGGCTCTGCTTCCTCCTTTTAAAGATAAGGATAATGATAATTGATAGTTCTTTATTAGATTGTAGGGCTAGTGCTTAACAAAGGGCAAGATGGATAATGACCCTTGATAAACATCATCTGTTATTGATTGATCGCTGGTAAGGAACATGTAACTAGGGCTGAAATAAATGATCAAAGCTACCTGGCTTGTTGGTGAAGACAACTTGGCTTGTTGGTGAAGCTTGGTGAAAGAACAAGGGAGAATACAAGCTGTGGACATTGGTTGGTCTGAATCATGTTTATTTGAAACACATATATTTACAGGAGTATTACAGGAGGTTTCTTAATTGGGCTTATTTAGTATCAGTTAATTTATTTCCACCTGAATAAGATCTGTATTGTGAGATTGGACATTTTTATTGAGGAATAGAAAGGGCAAAAATATTCTTGGACTATTAGATTCTAATGCAAAGATTTTGAACATCCACATGGCAACAAATGCATAGATAATAAGCTATCGGGAGGTGGGAAAGGAGTTAGAAAAGGATATAGAAAGATATTGAAGAAAACATAGCTTCCAAGATTAGCTCAGAACTTGCACGCTATGCTACATGCTGCTGATCATCATCCTTCAGCCAACTTTTGTAATACTACTCTTTTTATAATTTCTGTGAAATATGTGTCATTACAAGAAAGTCCATTTAACCTGGCTCTTTGTAGAATAAATTACTCTTTTGAATCTAGATTGAAACATTTTTCAGACTTCTAAACTCAAGGATTCATTTATTAATAAATAGCAGAATGCATTGAATTAATGTACTGTTTTAAGGTAGCAATGGGTTGTTGATTTCTGCAGATATTATGTATATTATCTAGGATCAATATATTTCATTACCATACTGGTATATCTTGTGTCTGGAATTGTATTTTGAAAACGATCTTATTCTAGAGCTGACAAAAATCTATTAGTGACTATCAAATTATGGAAAAACTTTATCTGTATTTATACATTATTTTCTTAAGTCACATTATCAGCATGGCTTTGATTATCTGTCTTCATGGACTTGTTCCCTACTCTCACAACCCACTTTCCATATTTTGCATTATTTCAGGATAATATCTCAATTGTAGTAACCTTAATATTTCCTAATGTAGCTCTTCATAGAGTATTATTGTCATCATTTGATTACTTATTTCATACCTTGTTTAAATAGTTTTGATTGTGTCATAATAACTTTGATTTTAGATTCCCATTATAATTAGATTTTGACAATCTGTGCTATATCCATTCTAAAGCATTTCATTTGTCTGATCGTCTTAGATTTATTTTGATTATACTTGAAACACACTTGGTTTCTAATCATAAGAATAATAGTTAATGTAAGTAATGCTTTTTTTCAAGTAGAGAATTAGTATTTTGATATTTAACAGTTTGAGGGAAAACTTTTGTTGGCAAACATTGTTTCCTTAGATGTCAGAAAAATAAGATAATAAAGAGTTGATGCTACTAGTATTTACATGTTATAGGTAGAATGTATACCTTTAGGTAAATGCATGCAGTACATCTCTATGGCATTTCTATTTATATTCATTTAACTGTCTCTCACTTAAAAATTTCATTTATTTCTGAATTATCCTGCTACTAAAGTGAAAAGCCATGAAATGAAGAAAATTTTTTTTCATTAATTTTAATGGAAAAAATATGCATTTTATCCCAACCTGAGGTATCAGTAAAATTTTCACAGCTAGAAAAATATATCAACTGAAAAATAAAAACAAGTTTACATAAGAAAAATAAGAACCAATTTATAAGTAAATAGCCCACTGAGAAAATTTAATGAAAGTTTATTTTTTTTCTTTATATTTCAATAGTTACTTAGCAAATCTTAAACCATTTTGTGGTCGTGGATATCTTGCACTTTAACATTTACTTATAAAAAGAGAGGATAGGAAACCACCTTCAGAACAACCTGGGTACAAAATAGGAGACTATGTTGAAATACATGGAAATACTGAGTGACACATGCACAATTTCAATGGGAGTGTCCTAGAAGATGACTTGGAAAACATTTATGAAACGTGTTTTCATTCAAACATGAGGCACGATGCAAAAATGTCCCATTTGATATTCTCCAACCAAACACTTGTGATAGGCTAATTGGTTTTGGTCTTTGACTGTAACTATAATTTTAAATACTATACGCCCTCTTTTATGTGTTTATTTAATGGGTTTTTAATATAAATATATCTAAGACAAGAAAAATTAATGTGAAAAAAGTCTTTTAACATGTAAAGTAGTTCTATTATATATTTTTATACTCCAACATGAAACACTCTTATCTATTTAAAACACCTTTCATTCATTTGGAATAAGTACTATTCCTGGGCTTGGGAGAACTTTAAATACTTGCTGAGAGTAATTTGTCTGTGAATTGATGAAATGAAAGTCATGCAGTTTTAACAATAATTCAGGGCCAAACCCATGTGAAAGAGCTCTCGGCAGGGTGAAGCCACTTCATTCTCCCATTTTTGGACTCATCTTGGATTAGTATGATCTTCCCTAGTTTGTGGTAATTGCTCTCATTAGTAAGTTAGGAGTAAATTTCAAGTTAAATAGCTCAGCACCATTCAGTGCCCATCAAATAACCATTCAAGGGAATAAAGCAGGAAGGGGAATTCATGGCCACAGCAATTTCAGATCTAAAGAAACAAAAGAATTTAACAGGTTTTACCTATTTCATAAAATTCTTATCCAGTGTTACCTTTGAAAACTTCTGATTTAAGATCTCTCCTTTATTGTTGTTGGAAATATCTTCCACTTAACATGCTTTCTTTTTTTCTCCATTAAGACACACTTAGAGATTTTCCTAGGGGTGATGGGAGAGTTGAACAGTTTTTAAAAGTTAAACTTTTATTGTCATTTACGTTATCAGTGTAAGTTTATGTTGGTGAGCATGAACGTGTCCTAGATATTCTAACCATGGTCTGAGTACCAACAGCATTACCACTGCCTGGGAGCTTGCTAGAAATACAGAATCTTAGTCTTCACTACAAACCTACTGAAACAGAGTTGGCATTTTAGCAAGATACTCAGAAAGAAACACTGTCTCAGTTACACACCAAGTTTGTTCCAACAGGAAATAAACATTTAGAATGAGTCAGTTAGAAAGGGTACTTGGGATACAAAAAAAATTGTGCAGAATTTAAGGGAATGTTAGTTTGACCAAGCTGGGTCAATTTGATGCCAAAGTATCATTCAGTGTGGTGAAAAGCAAAGCAATAGAAAACAAACAAAAACTTATAAAAACATATGAAGCACGTTTCTTTATGTCATATGATAACATAATCACACGTATGAACTGAGGGGGGGAAAGGAGTCAAGAAATGCTGAAGAAATAACATATTTTTTTTTTTTTAATATATATTAGCCAAAATGAGATGCTGGCCCTATATATTCTTCTTATTTCTGTGACATTTATTTTCAGGATTTATACAAATTATGTGACAAATAAATCAAATCCCATGAACTTATAGTTTATTACTGAAAGAGTAAAATGGGATGATATCCCTTCCCAAATTCTTTTAACTTCAAACCACTTTTAACTTCTCTGATTATGTCAGGAACGCAGTTTTGATTAAGTGCCAGTGTGTAAATCTGATTTTATAGGTTATTGCTTCTGAGAATTTCCAAATAAGAAGGCTTATTACACTGTTCTAACCAGGAAGGGGTGTCCTAGCTCACAGGAAAGCTGGGGGAGAAGGAAGGCCAAGACACTATTCTGATAAGTTAGGGCAAACAGGCAATGTTCAAAACAATACAGAATCCACACATTCTGGGTCTTTCTATACACTGGTATCTGTCAAATCTATGTGCTTCATTTTTTTTAGAAGTTTCAGATATTGATACAGCTAGAACATGTAGTCTCATTTCCCACTTAATTTATAATTGTATAATCATGCAATGCATATACACCTTTACTGTAATAGTTATTTTATATTCAATTATAATTACAAAATCCTTGATTTATCTTAGTGATAATTCAGTTTTCCAATAAATGAATTGCAATTAATTTTGTTTATATCTAGAATCAGTTCTAATGCCTGGAATTTGTTGTTTTGGCAACATTAAAAAAAGTCAAATTTGACCTTTTTCATATATTTTCTGTGAACTATTGGTATCTTATTTTACAATAACTTTTTACAATAGCTCTTAAGGTTTATTCTCATTTACAGTCTGAGTCTATATTAAATTCTGTTAGGTCTGTAATAAAGACATAGAAGCTTACATTGACTTAATATATCTCTCTTCCATATGTTCAAATAAGTACAGTGAATACTGAAGCAAAGGCATATAAATGTGAATTTGGTATTTATTTACAAATCTAGAGACAAGGTGTAACATACATAGTTTATGACTCTTGAACTTGTTTTATGATGGTTATTTGATCTAAATTTTGATCAGCTAAACAAAAGTCTCTTATACAATGGCACCACTAGTTAATATTAAATATAAGTTGTATAGTCACCTTGTTACAACATAGGGTGGACAAGACTAAAGAGGAAACGAAAGTAAGTGAAGTTAGTTCACTGTGACAAGATCGACTGCTTAAACCCTAAATCCTATATCCATTTTTGCTGGTGTAGTCCTGTGACTAAAGTGTCACCTATGGATGTGAAAGATGTAGCCAGCTTCTGGTTCAACTAATTAAGATGCCTACCTGGGACTTGCTGTTTGAAAATGACAGCAATTGGGAAAATGTTGGAAGCAGCATATTAAGCATAGAATTGTTCTGCTAGCCTGGGTTCTAGGAGGAGTTTGCCAGTCTGGGCCCATATATTTACCCTGGACTATCTATTATGTGAGGAAGAAAAGTACATGTATATATTTCTTTGACCAGTGTGTATTTCAGTGTCTTGGTGACAGTAGCATAGCCCTCAGTCTAAGTAATGCACTATGCAGTTTTTCTGGTGATCATAGGATGACCATACAGTTGTCCAGACTGGGAACTTTTGAAGATAAAAGGGTATTCGATTAATAATGAATGTAAGAAAAGTTGGAGGATTAAGACTCCAGGGACAGTGCATCAGTCCCAATCCCTGCTCTGGTTGTAAAGTCATTTTTCTTTCTGTATAATGGCAATCTTATCATGTCACTCATCTGAGCATGTTAAAAGTTTCCCTCACAGATTAAAGCCTTTCCCCATCTAGTTTATAATAGGTACTATTATTTTATGAATTCAACATTTCAGATAATGGACACATTTTTCCTCCCTAAAATATTTAAGGAGTAAAATAAATGGCTGAGAAAAATTGTCACCCCAGGGTCCCTCCTTCACAGAGAACCCACATTGTACTGCCTCTGCTCCCAGCAGCCATTGGGTTTCCTATTGTCTTACCCCAGAGTTAGTGTAGGTCTGCTCCCAGGTGACTTGCCTTCTCTAATTAGCCTCTCTGTGTTTGGAGTCATTGTATATATAATGAGACTAAGACTATTCAATTCCCATTATGATTGTGAAGATTAAAAGAACACAGGCACATAAGACATTGATCACAGTGCCTTGTCGGTGAAAACAGTCAATGTGCAGTGATGATAAACAAATAAAAGTTGGTCCTGAAGGACCTAAAACTAGACACATCCAGAGCAGAATTCATAATCACTTTGAAAACCATACATCTTCCTTTGGTATCTTTTTTGTGTTAATAATATCGCTAGGTATTCTGATGCCCACACTTGAGTATCTTCAGCTTTGCTTCCTTCCTTCCTTCCTTCCTTCCTTCCTTCCTTCCTTCCTTCCTTCCTTCCTTCCTTCCTTCCTTCCTTCCTTCTTCCCTCCCTCCCTCCCTCCCTCCTTCCCTCCCTCCCTCCCTCATGTTTGTTTTTGAGAGAGAGAGTGTGTGAGCAAGGGAGGGGCAGAGAGAGGGAGACACAGAACCTGAAGAAGGCTCTGGGCTCTGAGCTGTCAGCACAGAGCCCAATGCAGGGCGCGAACTCACCAATGGTGAGATCATGACCTGAGCTGAAGTTGGAAGTTAAGCGTGCCCACTGCAGGTGGCCCCTCCAGCTTCTCTTTCATTACTCAGTTCCAGTTGGTCACCAAATCCTGTTATTTCTGTCTATTAGATCCTGTCCTCCTCTCTCTCTTCACTGCTGCTGTAGTTGTTTCAGGCCCCTGTGGGACTGGATAAATAAGTCTGAGAAGGACAAATACTATTTGATCTCACTTATATTCCAACTGTAAAAACACTGAATTCAGAGAAATAAAGGAATGGTGGTTGCCAGGATTTAGAGGTAGAGGAAATGGGGAAGCATTGATAAAACAGTACAAACTTTCAGTTATCAGATGACTTCAGTTCTGTGATCTAATGTTCTGTATAGTAACCATAGTTGACAATACTGTATCGTGTAGTCAACATGTGCTATGAGAGTAGAGCTTTAATATTCTCACCATAACAAGATTAACAACAAAGTGGTAATTGGGTGAGGCATGAAGGATGGGTTGACTAGCCTTACTATGCTAAGCTTTTCACAATATATACTTTGTATCAAATTTCACATTTTAGGCTTATAGGTCAAGGAAATATTTTGGATCTCTTTTTCCTTTCCTTCAACCTATCATTTCTAGGAACAGAGAACTTCTATACACAGGGCTCCATCATTTCCTGAGTTCCTTATTGAAAGGGTTGTATTCAAAACCCCTTCCCCAGCCAAGCTTACAGACAAAACTCACAGGTGTCTGTACTTGCCCCTCTTTATTTTTCTAGGTCATGGTGCTCCCATAATCTCAGAAAATAGACCACCACTACACAACATGTTCTTCTGTAGCTGAACCACAATCCACATCCTGGATGAACCCTGGACTCAGCCCCTTGGGAAATCTGTTGCCTCCTGCTCTACCTGGCCAAGAATTGCCCCCTCTCCACACTGCTGCCACCATGGGCGCAGATGCAACCCTCTCACATCCTTAAAACCCCTTAAAAGGCCCAACCTAATAGAAACTTGGGGCTGACATTTCTCTTGATGTCTGGCCCCTATCCTCCCTCGGAGAATGAGTAAACTCTGTCTTGCTTGTTCCTTCATTCTGTGCCAATCTTTTGTCACTTGTGTCACCAGTCACCCTAACCCTTATTTTCACCAAAATGTAACCATGAGGCCATAAAGGATGTAACCTAGGTTATGTATCTTAGGGGTTTATTGTATAGCAGAGTGCCTTTGGAAAAATCAGAAGACCCTCATAGCCATAGTGCTACTGACTTGACATACCATTGTAGCCTGATGCTTGATCGAAGGTTGATGCTTTTGGTATTTCTTTACCTGATATCAGAGGTAGGGAAAGTTTGAGATATGTCAGTCTATAAATTCTGATTCTCTTAATTAGAAAATATATACTCTGGGGGACCTTTCTGTCCTTTATGCTTCACTAGAAAACGTCTCAAACATAGTTTAATACACTCATGTTTTGTCTGCACTAATTGCTTTTCACAAAACAGTCTGAAGTATGAATATACAATCTTTGGTTAGCAGTGACCACTTAGTGTTCTCATGTAAAATATTTCACAATTTCAAATAATATTTTTTTAAAAAGTACTGTAGGGTATTAATTGAGGAGAGTGCATTTATTTTGATAATTTTATCATAAAGTGAACTGGATTATATTATAGCCTCCCAGAAAGATATGTGCAAGTCCGAATTCCTGGAACCTGTGAATATTACCTGTTTAGAAAAAAGATGTTGCAGATGTAATTAAAGGATTTTAAGATAACCAGATAATCCTGGATTATCCAGGTGGATTCTAAATCCAGTGACAGGCATCCTTATAAGAAGACATAGACCCTCAGAGGAGGTGACATGAAGGGCCCTCTTACAACCTCACATGTTGGCAAAATTAATTTTCTTGCTCCTGTAGTACTGAAGTAGTTTTCTTGCTAGCTGTGGTTTGGGAACAGTTCTTGACTCCTAAAAAACCTTGCTTAATGGCCCCCTTTATGTTTAAAGTCAATGGTATGAATCCTTCTCATGCTTTGAATATCTCTGAATTCCTTTTCTGCAACTAGCTGAAGAAAAAGATTTTCTTTTAAAGGATTTATGTGATAATCACCCAAACAGTCTCCTTATGTTAATATCAACTGATTTGGGATTTTAATTATATCTGCAAAATCCCTTCATAGTACTACTTTAGATAAGTGTTAGATTGCTTAACTGGAAAAGCCACGCATACCCCAGGACCTAAGAATCTTATGGGGACTCTGTCAAAATTCTGCCCACTATAGTGCTTTGCTTCAAATAATATGAAAAAAATAGACAAAATGTATAAAACAATGGTTTTCATGTCATGGGATGTCAGGCAATGATAGATAGTAGTTGCTAAGAGATGGGGAAAAAAGGAGGAGGTAAATTCTACCAGTGCCTACATGGAGAGGGTTTCCAAGCTACCACACAGGGAGAAGAAACCCAGTAAGAGCCCAGCAGTTTCTCTAAACTAAGGAGATGGAACTAAACCCCTGTTAGGCCAAGGGCAGAGTTCTGGAGAAGAGAGAGAGAGAAATAATGAGAACTCTAGAAATCTCAAAGGGTTTCCTTCATGTCTTCAGTTGAACATTGATCTGCATATGCATGTGGGGAGTTAGTATGGTTGGAGAGAAAACCACTCAGAGGACTGAGCAGATTGAAGGAATGGTCTCTAGGACAAGACTGGAAATTATTCTTCTTCCTTCCAGATACAGTGAGAAATGTCATAATTGATGGGCTACTCAGAATATTCTGAAGTGCATTCTCTCAATAGTAGGTTAATATTAGCTCTAGACTAAATTCTGTTCTCATCTCAATGTAATAAAGCTTAAAAGTGTGTAAGGATCAAACTGTTCCAAGCAAATAACTGCAGTCCGGGGTAAAAAAAAAAAAAAAAAAAAAAAAAAGAATATTTGAGTCTAAAAATATATAGTACCCAACAAGGTAAAATTTCATAATCCAATAAAAATTTGCAAGCATGGAAGGAAATAGGAGAAAAGGACTTATGACAAAATCAATCAATACAAACATGGCCTAGAAATGGTACAGATGACACAATTAGTAGATGACATGATGAAAACAGTTATTTAGCTGTATGCCCTATGTTCAAGAATGTAGATAAAGGTTATGGAGAGACATGGAAGATTAAAAAAAAAAAAAAGACCAAAATTGAATTTCCAGGGATAAAACTGACAATGTCTAAGATGAAAAATACACTGAATGGGATTAATAATAGGGTATACTGCAGAAGAAAAGATGAGTGAATTTGTAGATATAGCAATAGAAACTATCCAAAAAATGAAAAAAAAACAAAACAGAATAAGACTGAAAAAAAATGAACAGCACATCAATGAGTATGGGACACAATTTCATTTCTATATATTAACAGCACATAAGCAGAAATTGAAATGTTTAAAAATGCCATTTTACCATAGCATAATGAACAAAAAATGCTTAGGGAGAATTTTTTTAAACATGCATAATAGCTGTACAATGAATAGTTCAAAATATTGCTGAGAGAAATCAAAGGTCTAAATAACAGAGATCTGAACTCAAATACCTATTGCTAAGGTGTCAATTATCCCCATAAATTGGTGTGTGTATATATATTTTCAACATAATCCCAATTCAAATCCTATGAAAGCTTTTCAGATTGACAAATTGTTTCTTGAAATATCTAAGGTAGCAAACTTTGACAAAAAGAAATTTGAAGGGTTTACACTACCTGATTTCAAGACTTATTTAAAGCTACAGTAATCAAGATAGTGTGCTATTTGTCTAAGGGTAGACAAATAGATCAATCAAACAGAAGAGAGAGCAGAGAATTAGAACTATACCTTGAATTTTGACAAAGAAGCCAAGGTAATTAGTGGATAAAGGATAGTCCTTTTAGTAACTTGTGTCAAAACAATTGCATATCTATATGCAGAAACATGAACTTCAGTATTTCTTACCATATATGCTATTAACTCAAATCATTTATGCACCTAAGTGTAAACCCTTAAACTACAGACCTTTTGGAAGAAAACCTACGAGAAACCTTTATAATCTTGAGTTAAGCTAGTATTTCTTAGATATAACACTAAAGTATTTATTCATGAAAGAGCAAAGGATAAATTAAGCTTCCTTATTAATTAAAATTTTCACTCTTTGAAAGGCATTTATAAAGAATGAAAAGACAGGCCACAGACTACTTATCAAATTCTGATAGAGAACTTTTACTCAAACATACAAAATAACTATTAACATGCTCATAATGAATTCAATAAAAAAATGGGCAAAATATTTGACCTAATATTTTATCAGAGATGATATATGAAATATGTAGTAGGTGGAATAATGGCTTCCCAAAGATATTTATGTCATAATCCCCAGAACATATGAATAGGCTAACTTTTGGCAGAGGGGAATTAAGGTGGCAGATGTAATTAAGGTTGCTAGGCATTTGAAGTTAAAATAGGGAGATTAGCTGATATAATTGGAGTCCTTTAAGGACTGTGTATCAGAGGCTGAAGAGTCTGGGTCAGAAATATGCAACGTAAGAAAGATTCATTACTGGCCATTACCAGCTTTGAAGATGCAGGAAGGGGCCATGAGCTATGGCATATGTGGGCAGTCTCTAAATGTTGAAAAAGTCAAGAAAAGAGATTTACTCTTTAGAGCCTCCAGAAAGGAATACAGCTTGGCCAGTGCCTTGATTTTAGGCCTGTCAGACCCATTTCAGCCTTCAGACCTCCTATAATAAATTTGTGTTGTTTAAAGCCACTAAATAATTTGTGCTAGTTTCCTATTGCTTCTGGAACAAATTAATACAGACAGTAAATAAGTACATGGGTAGTTGTTCAACATCATTAGCATTAGGCAAAAGCAAACTAAAACCGCAATGAAATACCATTGTACTAAATATTAGAATGGCTAAAATTAAAAATACTGGTCATACTGGGTTTTGGTGAGGATGTGGAGGAACTGAAACTCTCAGACACTGCTGTTGGAGATGCATGATGGACAGCCACTAGGAAAACACTTTGGCAGTTTTTTAACAGTTTAATGATCTGTCTACCATATGCTCTATCTATTCAACTCGTGGGTATTTAAGTGAAATAACAGCATTTTATATATCTTTTAAGTTTTTTAAATTTATTTTGAGAGAGAGGGAGGGAGGGAATCCCAAGCAGCTTTGTACTAGCAGCGTGGAGCCCACTGTGGGGCTTGAACTTATGAAACGTGAGATCATGACCTGAGTAGAAACCAAGAGTCAGACACTTAGCCAACCGAGCCACATAGGTGCCCTAAAATGACATTTCTATACAAATGTTTGTATGCAAATGCTTATGTAGTTTGTTTTTTTTTTTCACATCCAGAACTGGAAACATTCTAATTGTCCATCCACTGGTGAATGTTCATGCAAAATGTGGAATATTTCTACAGTGAACTTACTCAGCAATAAAAAGAAATGAGCTATTAATACATGGTATACATAGATCAACCACTAAAATTTTAAGATACTGTATGATTCCATTTATATTAAGTTCTAGGTCAATGGCTCTAGAATGATAAAACAGATCAGTAGTTGCCTGAAGACAAGAGCAGGGCTTGGCACTGTAAGAGAAGGAGGATTACCAAGGGGACCAAGGAGCATTGGGGATGTTATGAATGTTTGTGAACTTGACTGTGGGGATGGCCCCATGGTGTGTGCATATGTTGGCTCTTAGCCCTACACTTCCATTATGTGCAGTTTATTATACCTCATAAATATTGTTAACAAATTTAAAAATGGGAATTCTGCCACTGCTTTTGTATTAGTTGAGGCACAAAGGATTAAGACTTAGGAAGTTAACTTACCCCACATTTACAAGAGAGGTATCAGACCATTTATACCAAATTGTTTTAGCTGTGACCTAAACCTGTCTGGAAACTTTACATTAGTCACTTTGAGAGTGTATAGAGGAGGCTTTGAGGACTGATCATGAGAAATTGATGAGTGAGGGATTCTTTAGAATGAGAGAGCTGTTAGCTCTGCTAGTATTTTTTTGTTTGTTTGTTTCCTATCCCATATGGTGGGGAAATACTTCAAGGTTACCGTAAACTAGTGAGCAAGTAAGGACCTTTAGAAAACCCCTTAAAGACCTGGCCTAAGAGCTCTGGAAGTGGGGGCAGGCAGAGACAAGTGCCTGATTTGTTTATCACAAAAGGCTGAAGCTGAGAGTCCAGCCAGTTGCCTGACAGCAGAGCAAGGGAGGAAGGCCGCAGTGAATGTGAGCTGAGTACCAAAAATACCAGGGAGGTACCTATTTTGTTTTGACCAGATGTGGGCTACATAGAAAGAAAGCTGGTGGTAAGTTGTGCAGGAAAGAATTCTGATGACACAGATCACCTGGAGTATGACATGATCCCAGTAGATAGTTTCCTGTAGGGTGGATTACCATGAGTTCAGAAATGAAGCAAGAATGTTCACAGCCAGATGAAGGAGGCAATACCTATTCTAGCATACTGAAATTAGAGACCTTATGGAAATCAGCGTGGAACCCACAAAAAACATCTTGAAGAGGGAAAGTCAACAATAGTCATTTGCCGCATCAGGGCACCAAAGTGAGATTACAACTGTATAAATTGTGCATTTATTCCTCTCACTTCTTTTTCTTTACCCACCATAACCTGGAAGAAATAGTGGCAATGTGGTAAAGTGGGGAAATAGAAGAATATAGTGGAAACTGAGAAAGATGCCAGCTTTTTGCCCTATGTCCAGTGACACTAGCTGTTCCTCAAAATCAACTCTCCCCTTTTTTAGTGATAAATTACTTAGTTTTCAGTGAGGAATAAGGCTGCCCCTCCAATATTTCTTGGTCTTCCTGAAATAAAAAGAGGCCCTGGTGATCAAGTTTTGGCCAACAGGATGCAAGCAGTAAAGTCATCTGCGACTTCTGAGAAGTGTGCATAAATAGAAGGGGTGGATCTTTCTCTATCTTTTTCTTCCTGCTGGGGAGAATATGGATTTGATCTGAATCCTTTCAGGCATCTTGAAGTTCAGGTGGAAGTCACATGCTGAGAATGGCAGATAAGCTAGGAGAAAGAGTTGGTCCTTGCTGGCTACGTGGTACCATGGGACCAGATTTGGACTACTCACCTCTGGACTTTACATGGAAAAGAAAGAAACTTCTGCCTCATTTAATATTCTGGGGTTTGCTCAAGCACATTTGAACCCAATGATAATTGATAGGCTTTTTTTTTCCTTCACCAGTGCAGGTTTCCCGCTGGGCTGGGGAAGAAGGGAAGCCCTGAACTAGATCATATCAAAGCTTTATATTAAGCTTGAATGGACTTGTTGGTATGTAAATGGAGGTAGTTTGCCAATACCAGATAGTGATGAAGTCACCTTGTGATCTGTTAGGGTACAGAGAGGAGTCTCATTGGAGCACAAGGAAAATCAGACAAGTAAAAGAGAAAAGTTACATTTACTTCACTCCCTATCTATTGGAGCTAACTCATTCAATGAATTGGTTATACATTTGTTCTAATTGACTAAAAAACGCTTTATTACATGGATGAAGTCAATCTACTGAGATATACTACCTTGAATTGCCTGGAGTTAAATGTTGTTTAATAAATATAATAAAGACATTAATGTTAGAGCTTTAATTCAATATAATTTTGATAACAAATACATTGCTGTAATTATTTTCAAATTTGTCACAAATCTTTATAGCATATTTTTTCAACTATTTAGGGGGTTATCTGGTAATTGGTTCTAATATGATATTACATTCTACCTGGTTATATACTTAGACTTCACTTTTCCATTGAGCCTATGTTTGATTGTGTGTGTGTGTGTGTGTGTGTGTGTGTGTGTGTGTTACTGAACACATTGAAAGGCACTGTCCTCTCCCCATACAAAGTATCTCCTATGTGCACAATTACAAGACAGATATCCCTAGAGACAGACTATGGTTTTCAACTGCCTGTGAAAGAGCACCCCTCCCCATAAGCAATTGTAGGGGTCTTTTATTACACTTCAGTTTGAGACATTCTGGAGGATGACTGTCTTTTCTTGTGCTCAGATGATCACCTTGGTTGCCCTTGAGAGGCTATGCTGTCTTCTGTCAATGGTTATACCATCCTGTTTCACTTTCAGAGGGAATCTTATGTATCCTGTGTAGACTGTATGTTGTTAGACCATTCTAAATGTACTTTCCAAATTTGACAGCTATTTCGTTTTGATAACAAATGGATTAAAATGTAAAATAAAAAAATTAATTTGTTGTTTTCCTCCCATTCTCTTAAAATTATAAGTGGTGCTGCCATAAGCTTTCTTCACTCACAAGGGGATTATACATAATTCTCTTTCCATAATATTTACCTGGAATAAGTATTGAAAATAGAATAACAGTGAACAGCAACTAACATTTATTGATTCTTACTATATACAAAGCTGTGTGTAAGGACTTAAAATACATGGTCTGTTTTAATCCTCATACTTGAGTTAAATGCGATTAATGTTTCTATTAAGCATTTGAGAGTATTGAAGTACAGAGATATTAAATAAATTATCTATGTTCATACGGAGAGTGGCATCACCACAGTTTATACCTAGACTATCTTATTTCAGTGCCCTTGAGGCAATCTACTGTGAAGAGTTATCATTCTAAAGTGCAAAACTAAGCCTGTCATTCACCACTGATGTGTTATTGGTCAATGATGCCAGTCTAAGTCAGATTTTAAAAGCTGCTTATAACTTGGCCATAATCTACATTTCCAATCCTTATTCAACCTGCTTCTGATGCAAGCCCACATACCTTTATCTCATACCAGAGAGGTGTGAAACCAGTTTCCCAGATGAGCTGTGCTCTTTATGCCTTGGTATTTTGGTATGTGGGCTTCCATCCCTGTTTATTCTCCTTCCCCACCTTGGCCACCTGAAATCTTTTTACTTCAAGACTGTATCTTTGCAGACTTGTCCAACCTTTACCCCCAGACAAAATTAATTATATCTGCTGGAGGGCTAAGACTACTACTCTAGAACAGCCTATTGAAAAATTGTTATGAAGGGAAAAGAGCATTAGGGTGGGATCTGGAGTAGAAGCTGAGGTTACGAAAGATAATTTTAACGTGGGAGATACTTTAACATCCTTACGTGTTTATGGGAAAGATCTTTTAAAGAAGAAGAGACAAAATATCAATAATCCTTATCTAAAATGTTAATAATCCCTAGGAAGATGTAAGGTGATGGGATCCAGAGTGGTGAGAAGGATTTGCCATGCAGAGAGAATCCTGGGAAGAAAGGTACTATTTTAAATCAGGAGAGGGAAAAAGTCCAAGTAAACATACAAGAAAGTGTTTCTATTTGGGACCTAAGAGTTGAAAGAGTAATTTTTGGGAAGGAGAAGTCTAGGCCACTGAGATTCAGGAAGGTCTTGTGGAGTCAGAGAAAGGGAGAAAGACAATAAGGAATTCAACTTTCAATTCAGGTTTTGCATTAAAAAGTCTGTGTTTGCAAAGAAAGTATATCCTGTGTGAAACATAAATTGAAACAAAGCTAAAATGTTTAAGAGGCTGCAGAGATTATGTTTCTTTATCACTTTAACAACATTCCCAAAACACAAGCTAATGAATGTAATGTGTACAGCAGGGAGGAGTAAGGAGTCAGGTCGGCTGTCCTCTATGGAGTTACATCTAGATGTCTAGAATCGACTTTTTGTTCTCTTAAATGTGCAGATCTTAATCACATCAGCCATGTTTTTCCACATCTCTAGCTTTCACACAATGGGAAGTCCAACGTATTTATAATTTTTACATGATCAGATGTGTGATCAGGTTTCCTTTGAAAATAAACTCCAGCAAGGGATCAGAAAATGACACGGACTGTTCCTTCCTTCTCTTTGTTCTTTATAAGTCCCAGTTTGGTTCTCTGTGTATGATCAATAAATTCTTGTTGAAATGCTTTTTGTGAAAGTAGTGGTTCTTACTATTTCCTAACTATTCTTCTTTTCTTTATAGTAGATTAACATTGAAATTTCAGTGACTCTTTGAGCATTTCTTTGATTTTCAGTTTGGTGTGGCAGGGCCAGGAGGATGCCAGGTCAGAGTGTTGTTTTCCCCATGCTAGAAGTCTGGTCTCTTACTTTAGTGATTTAGGGAATTGCTTAGTTGTTTAAATTCATTCAAACAAGGAACGGCCAGTTCTGATATGAAGGCATTTCTTTTTGTTACCCTGCTTGAAATAAGAAATTCAAAGCTCTGAAGCTGTTACACACAGAGCAACACTTTCCCAGAGAGATTAACATAGCAATAGGTTCCTCAGAACTGCAATCTACTACCTTTCAAATGAATGTCAAATTATGCTGGCCAATGCATTCAAATGCTCTAATCACCTCATCTATTCTGTTTCCTGCTTTCAGAAACTAAAATACAATTCTTAATGTTTGTTTCATTGCCACACTGTCACCAAGGATACCTGATGCAAAGATTCTCAGCTCTGTGGGATTACAACAAAAGGTTATAGATCTTCATTACTTGACTGCAGTACAATCATTACGGAACTCTAGAGCAGGGAATGTTTTGGCACATAGGATTTTTTAAGGTGATAATCTTAGATGTTTACCTTATGTGATAGTACCTCTAATAAACTGTGAAGACTTCCATACATGACTGTAAACCAGTCCTTAAATTGCCAGGTTGTATACTCTATCTAGCAAGTGGATTTTACTGGTTCATACTTAATATTTGGAATTTAAGGCTATTGTATATTTTTTAATGTTTATTGAGAGAGAGCAAGAAAGAGGGGGTGTGCAAGGGAGCAGGGGAGGGGCAGAGAGAGAGAGAGGGAAACACAGAATCCCAAGCAGGCTCTGTGCAGTCAGCATAGAGCCCCAAGTGGGGCTCGAATTCATGAACCATGAGATCATGGCCTGAGCCAAAACCAAGAGTCAGGCCCTTAACTGACTGAGCCACCCAGGCTCCCCTTTTTAATATTTTTATAAAGTTTATATATATATATAAAACATTAATTTGAAAAAGAGGGGGGGAGGGGGGGCGGGAGGGAATGTGTGCACGTGCACAAGCAGGAGAGGCAGATGGAGTCGGAGAAGAGAATCCTAAGCAGGCTCCATGTGCTGTCAGTGTGGAGCTCTATGTGGGGCTCCATCCCATGAACCATAAGATTATGACCTGAGCCAAAGCCAAGAATCAGACAGACACTCAGCCAGCTGAGCCACCCAGGTGTCCCGGGCTATTTTATTTTTAAAATAGGAAGTTTCTATTTATATTTAACCTTAATTTTTCCCTACTTTGATTTTCTAGCTATAGTTGGATTCAGAGAATTTAAGGTTCCACTATCTATTCACATACTGTACATTAGTTTGATGCAAAGACAAATCACAGCACAGATTTAAGAAATGAAAGAATTGTTCACTAACCTGACCAAGAAGACATTAACACTGTTTGATCTTTGGCATGTGACAGATTATGGCATGGAGAGGTGACCAAGGTAAATCAAACTCAGCAGTTACAAAGTTCATTGAAAAAGGATGACAGAAGTTCAGAAAGGCCATATAATAAAAATGTGGATTTAAATTAAAGTCCGAGTTTGATACTACTTACTGTTCTCTTTTTTTTATATCTTACTGGTTTCTTCATTGTCTATCTTAATTATTACAATCTTTTGTACTAGTTTTTAAGATTTATGCCTATCAGTGATATAATATATAGTAATTATCAAAAGCTCTACTAATATGCTTTGAGACTAAAAATTATCTGAAATACAGTTCTATAATTAACAGTTTTAAGTTAAGAATTTTTTTCAGATGAATTCTTCATGGCATATATCCATTTCTTTATTCCTTATATGAATGGCTGATTTTCATATTGTATTTAATACTTCATATTTTAAATATGCTTGTGAGGATAATGTTTATTTACTTAATGAAAATTGAGTACGTACTATATAAGAGTACTATGCAAGAAGCTAGGGAAACACAAATGAAGAAGGTATAACACTTTCAAGAAACTCACAGTCCAGCAAGGGAGACAGACGTAAAATCAGGTAAATTATGCTGCACAAAGTTAAGTAATGGGTCAGATATATGATGAAAATAGTGAAGGAACATTAGGATAAAGCAATGACTCTACCATGGAAGACTGGGAAGTTGGTAACAGAGAAGTGATTGTTGAAACGGAAAATTTCCAGATTGGGAGAGGGGAGCATAAAAATTAAGCTAAGTCTAGAAAGAAAATAGTATCTATACAAATAAAGATGGATTAAAAAAAAATCTCTGGCCAGGAGAGAGCAATTTACCCTGATGTCAAGTTATAGTGTCCGTTCACTGGCTATGGCGAGACTAAGAGTTGATTCCATATCCAGAAGCCTGAAAAAACACAAAATGACCAGCAGTAGTCTTACTACCAACAGTCTTTTTAATTGGAATTCCTTTCCTTTGGAAACAAATTTCCTTTCTCTGTCTGCATGGGGCTGTGTTTGAGGCTTGACAGAGGTAAGCATTCTAACACATAAATCTTAGAGAAATTACATTTTACTGTGATAAGTTCAAGGGATACTTGTATCAAAAAGGCTCTAAAAGACACATCAGTTGGGGGTATGGTAAGTGGGAGTAGCTTCCCAAGTTTGTGTTTTTTTCACAGGAGATATGCTCAGAATTACTGCAGTGGCATTCTGCCTGGGCAGACTGGGGTCTTGCCAGGTTGTAAGAAGTCCCAAGTGGTATAACTTAGGTAGTGAACCTCGTATCGTTAGAGAACGGTATCCTAAAATTTTCAAAATAGAGACTTTATGATCCTTACTATCATAAACCATGCCAACTGTAGTTAAGAATTATGCTTTTTGTATAATTTTTCTTTGTTACCAGGAAACCAAACATGTTCTTTTTACTTGCTGATAAGATGACCATCAATAGTCCATATGCACATCCTACCAGCCATAGAAAGAATACACCTTTCTGTGTAGTTCTGGCAGAAAAGTCGTATGGAGGACTCTGGGTTGATTAGGATCAATATGATTAAGAGGACTTGTTCCTTGTCACTTCTCTAGTTGGAGTGGGAAGAACAACCTCAGTGTCTGTAAATCTCATCACATGGCATGGATTCCTGGAGGAGGTGGAACCTGATAGTAAGGTCTGTGTGTGTTTAAGATGGTGGTGAGCTAGAATGGCTCAGGATGTGACCGTAAGAAGGCAGATGCCCACAATATTTGTCACTGCTGTTTGCTTTTGCTAATGCTATTTTATTGCTTCATTGTTGATAGACTTTATTTTTAACTATTCTAAATGCTCTTAAGTTGATTTAAGAACAAAAATTATGTAATGCAGCAGATAAAGATATATCTGTCTTTTCATTATGTATTTTTCCCATTAGAAACATGGAATAATACTGCCTGTTCTAAGAAAAGTGTTTTTTTTTTTAAGTCTTTTTTTTTTCTTTAAATATAGCACTAATTGTGTGGAGCAAAATAAATTTGTTCCCTTAATCTGGCAGGTATTAAGCCACTCTTCACAATTGTATGAGTAAATTTGGCTAATTACCTAAGACTTTTAAAACTCTCACTGAATTATAGAGACCTTTGCTTCAGGTTTTTTCTTGTCCACTGCTGTCTGCTGATGTTAATTAGATTGTAACCACTAAATTAATATATAGTAAAGGAAAATAAACCACATGAATAAGAGGTAGACATGACACTGCCTTTTTACATATTTTATGTTTTTTAATTTTTTTATTTCAAGCAATGACTTAAAATATTCGCAAGTGACTGTACAGTGGAGGAAGCTTCTCAAAATTTTTAAAGGTTTAATGATTTCAGTAAATCATCATTAATCTTACTAGTGAAATCTGCAGTTTAAATGACAATTGACAATTTTTTAGCTCTATAACATTTTTATAATTTACCTGACTTTAACCTTCCCTTCATTTTTTATTCTGCAACTAGAAAGTACTGTTTATACAAATTATTTATTCAGTTGAGCTAGAATATTAAGGTCACCTATACTTCCTGAGTGGAATACATGAACTGTATGCAGTTTGAGTTTTAGTATTTTACATTTTAATAATGCTAGTTTTTAATATCTTTTTCATAACTTATAAATCCTAATCAGGAAACATTTGTCAAGGGGAAATTAAAATCTGATTTCTACATATGAATTCATAGCCAATGAATAATTGATTAATTATATTGTTACTTTTGTTTGTATACTTAGATCTTTTTCTCCTAGTCAGTTGCTATTATCCACCTAAAGTGGCAACAGTTAGGTCAGTGAATTTCATACAAACTGAATACAAATGTAACCAGACTAATCTTATTCCCTCTCATATATATAGGACAGGTTTTAAGGAATAGTTAATCTATTTAGTTGATGCAGTCAGCACATACTATAAATTTTGGCCCTTCTGTGAAATTGTAAATTTTGTCCTTTGTAAAACATTATGGGTGTTGTTTATAATGCATTAGGTAGATAGATTTTCCCCCAACACAGCCCCCCTTCCTGAAGTATTTTTAACAGAAGTGTTTCTAAAATAGATTTCAATGGCAATTAACTCTTCTTGTTTTAAAAATAATTGGATACTAGAAGTTGAACAGCATAGATTTTTTATAACTCCACTTAGACCTACTTGTTAGTAAGTTTTCTTTCCTTCAGTGGAACATAATCATTCTGCAAGTTCAGTGAAGTCTGTAAAAAGGTGAAAAAGATAAAAGCTATCTTGTCTTAAAAACCCCAATTCTCATTAATAAAAATAGTTCTTTTCCAGGGATCAGTTAAAACATATGAAGGATTCTCAAGTCTCTTTTACTTGGAGCTTCAGAGTAAGATGTCATTATTTAGAGTAGCATGAAACAGATTTAGGATTTTCCCTGGTAAATGATGAAATGAATGCTACTGACATTGACTACAGGTCATACTGTAGTTACCTAGGAATCCTTGATATCCCTTCTGTTGTCCTGGAGTTATCTTGTCAGTCAGAAAGTATTCTCTATAATTTTTTTGGTAGGAAGAATCATTAGCTACTTATACCTTCATTAAAATAGAAGACTAAAAGATTCTTAGTATTGCTGCGTAGGCTAAGGGGTTTGGAAAAGATTTTATTAGGCTCTTTTGTGCACCACAGTCAAGATGAAGTCTTTCTCTGGATTCTGAATGTTTTAGCCAAACACATGGTGTGAGTTGGTAAATAAATCTTAGTACATCACTTTTAAGCAGTTTCAAAATTGGTATCTTTGATACTCAGCCAACTGGCCAGTCATTTTGTCACTTCAAGTTCACAGATCCCTTAGCTGGGTGGTCTCATGGAAGAAATTTGCTGTATATGACATTAGTTTTAATAGAGGTTATTAACGTGAATGCATACATACACTCTAGAGATTGAAGTGTTGGTGTAGCATTTTCAAATACCTATTTCACAAATAGCAGTTAATGTCACTGTTAAATCATGTGTTGTCTGTTCTACTGCCATTGTCTCTCACCTGGCCTCTCAGCTCCCACAATCTATTCATAAAGGAAATACAGCGCTCTTTGAAAAAATGTTAAATGTATCATGGCACACCTTATCATGACCTCAAAGTCCTTTAAGGGCTTCTTTTTACATTAGAATGAAATTCAGTCAACCTCCTTATCTTCCTTCTGCATGGTGTGGTTGAGAGCAGACCAACTCTCAAGTGCTACCTGATGCCATTCTGCCATTCACTCACTCATTCATGAGGCTCCAGCCTTCCTTCACTTCCTCTAACCTGCTGGTTCTCTTCCATCCTGGGTTCTGAACCCACAGTATTCTATATTCTATGTGAATTTCTTTTTTTTTTTTCTTAGTGTTCACATGACTGGGTTCTTCTCATTGTTAGGTCTCAGTTTCATTATCACCTCAGAGGTACCTTGGATCTGATTGTGTGCCTGACCACCCAATCAATAGCAGGATGCTTTCTCCCTCCAATTGATTTCCACCATGGTACTCTGGGGATTTCCTTCATAACATCTGTTGCAAGTTAGAATTACAGTTAATGCTTCATGACTGTCTCCCTCACTTTAAGCATCTTAAGAGCAGGGACCATACACATGTGTTTTGTTCATCACTGTGATGGAGCGTATAATTTACAAATCATCTCTAAACACTTTTCTTAGTTTACACATATTCTTTTCTGAATGTATATGGTTCCCTAAGTCATCATTTACATGAAGAACATATTGTGATTTTGAGAACACAACACATTGACTTAGGTAATCAATACTTGTTGGGTCATTGGTGCTTCAAGTAGAACATAGTTGCTATGGGTAGGTATAAGAGACCAACATATTTGTCCTTTAGGGATTTGCTATCCATTAGCAATCAAATACTCCTATAAAATAACTGAAGAAGCAGATACTGTTAACCTAAAAATACACCAATTTACTGTGATATATTAATAAGTAGACTGAATTGATTGTCTTGTAGAAGATGTTAAATCATGAAACAAAGTATGTCATGAGCAAAAAATTCTCGAATAGTCTCAATATTGTTTATAAGCTTTTTAAAAGCAGTACATTATATTCACGTGTATGCATGTGTGTGTGTGTTTTCTCAGCCCAGCTATCTTCTGCTTAGGAACACATAATACCTGACCATACTTTCAAAGTTCTCCACGTGAAGATTAGTAGGTGGTTTAGAAAAAATTCTAAAAGTGTTACTTTGACTTACTTGATACATGTAGGAACATGTATATATGGTTGCCCCTTGAACAATGTGGGTTTGAACTCCATGGGCTCACTTATATGTTTTTTTAATTTTTTTAATTTTTATTAATTTTTATGTTTTTATCATTTATAGTCCTGTACCATACATGTATTTTCTCTTCTTTATAATTCTCTAAATAGCATTCTCTTTTCTGTGGCTTACTTTATTTAAGAAAACAGTATATATATATTGGGGCACCTGGGTGGTTCAGTCGTCCGGCTTTAGCTTAGGTCATGATCTTATGGTTTGTGGGTTTGAGCCCCACATCGGGCTCTGTGCTGACAGCTCGGAGCCTGGAGCCTGCTTCAGATTCTGTGCCTCCCTCTCTCTCTGCCCCTACCCCACTCATCCTTTCTCTCTCTCTTTCTCTCTCTCAAAAATAAACATTAAAAAAAATAAAGAATGCAGTGTGTAATACATTTAACTTATAAAATATGTGCTAATCAACTGATTATATTATCGGTGATGTTTCTGGTCAACAGTAGACAATTAGTAGTTCAGTTTTGGGATAGTCAAAAGTTACATGCAGATTTTCTGCTGCATGAGAGATCAGGACTCCTAACCTCTGCATTGTTCAAGGGCCAACTGCATGTACATATTTTTAAGATAATAATAAAATGAAAAAAATGTATACCTATCTTTTAGCTTAGGAAATAAGACACCAGCAGTATTATAGGCCAGTGGTTTTCCAACAATTTAGTATCACAACTCCTTACACTCTTAAAAATTATTGAAAAGCACAAAAAGCTTCTGTTTAGATGGGTTATATATATATATTTATATATATTTATTATATTATCATTATATTATTTTATATTATTATATATTTATATATATATTTATTATATTATATTATATTATTTGTATATATATAATATAATATATATATATTAATATATATAAATATATATATTAATATATATATATATTTATGCTTATGTGAGAAATTAAAGTTGAGAAGTTAAAAAAATATGTGTTCATTTAAGCATAATAAACCCATACATGTTAATATAAAATAACAAATTTTATAAAAATATCCACCTTTTCCCAAAACAAGACAAATTAGTGGGAAGCGAAGCATTGAAACATTGTTATATATTTTTGAAAACCTTTTAAATGTTTGGCTTAAACAGGTAAATTTTTATATTTGCTTCTCTTTAATCTGTTGTGATTAGTATGTCACTTTGGTTGAAACCTATGAAGACTGAAAGAAAAAATGCAAGTAACATATCATGAATATAGCTTGACTTCACAGATTGCTGAAGAATATCTTGGGTTGTGAGGGAGTCCCCACAACGTATCTTGAACACTGCTGTTTTAGGCACCTTCTGTGTGACTTCCCTCAATTATTTGTTGCTTCCTCTTACCCAGGGGTAATGTCATGAGTTTTATGTCCTTAACTTCTTCCGAGATGTTTTAATTGATGTTATTTATTTAATTGATTTTAGTGATTTAATTGATCACTAAAACACCCCTTATAGTTTTCCCATGTCTGAATACACACACACACACACACACACAATATTCTTCATTTAACTAGTACTTTCTTATAATATTAAATCTTGAGATTCATCTATGATGGAGCATATAGCTATATTTTATTTTACTAATAAATTATTTTCCTTTGTACAAATATGTAATAATTTATATGAGCATTTTTGTAACAATCATATAGGGTCGTTGTAATTTATGTAATTATAAACAATACTTTTACAAACATGTATGTTCATGCCTACTGGTACACATTAGCATGAGTTTCATGAGTTTCTTGGGAGTTTACACCTAAGTGTGAAATTAGTGGGTTATAGGATATGGTTTTCCATGACATGTCAAACTTTTTTCCAGATTAGTTTGTCAGTTAATACTTAACACTGACAAGCTATGGATATTCCCATTGTTGTACATTGTAATCAATAAATTGTGTTGATACTAGTATCAAAAATCTAATTGAAAATTTTTTCCTGTTTTAGTGGATATAAAATGTTACTGTAATATTTACTTGTCTTTTGATTATTACCAGAGATGTGCATTTTTTTTTATAAGTTTATGATGAATTTTTTTTTGTGTTTCCTCTTTGAGATGTTTGTTAAATACATTTGAGTTCTTGATATATTTTGGACACTATAGTCTTATCAGTACATGTGTTACAAATATGTTCCACAAGTTTGTGACTTGTCTTTATGGTATCTGTAGATGAATAGACATTGCCAACTTTATTGTAGTAAGTTATTAATATTTTTAAATGGTTTATACCTTATCTTGTTTAAGAATGCCATCTTTATCCTGAAGTCTCAAAGATAATCTTCAAATTTTTTTCCTAAAGATTTTTGGTTCAATTTTTCATATTTAAGTTTTCAGTATACCTGGAAATTATTTTGGTGTATGATAGGAGGAAGGGGTCTAATTTTAGTAGTCTACCTCTATCATTTTTCAGGTGTATCATACATCAAGTTTTTATATGTCTGAATTTCTGAGCTCACCATTCTTTTTCCATCACTCAATTTTGCAGACCATTAAACTATTTTAAATTACTTTAGATTTATAACAAATCTTGATATTTCCTCTTAACAGAATTTTATCAGAGGAAGTGGTCTGATACCCATTGTTAAAACTGTTAGGACTTTTTTTATGGTCTAGTATAGTAGATTTTTAAAAAGTGGTGACTTAATGTATACTCTCAAACTTAGAGTATAATATTTTTTATAGGTCTATTGGATCAAACTTTGTATTTTATTCTACTCAAACTTCCTTTGTTTTTCAGATTTTTGTTGACTTGGTCTGTTACTGAGAGATTTACTAGGCTTTTGACCTGTTGGAAAGTGGAGTGTGAATTTGTCAGGTGCTTCTTCTTCTGTTTTTCTTTGTGTTATATACTTTGAGTGCCTCTGTTATTAAGTACATACAAATTTTTGAATTTATATTTGGTATTTAATTATGGGGTTTCTATTTGTCCTTTTTCTTTTATTTTCTTTCTGTTTGAGCAGCATGACTCAAAAATTTTTACTAAAATTTACATTTACTAAAAAAACTGGAGTGATGAGGGCAGAAGCCAAAGTGAAATGAGTTGGAAAGAAGTGATAGGTGAAAAAATGGAGATAAGTATAGGCAGTATTTCCCTAATTAATTATCACATACGGAAGACAAAAATAACTGAAGGAAGATGTGAGAATCAAGGGAATGCTTTTAAATCCTAAGATGTGAGGAATGCAAGATGTATAAATACTATGAACAATACAACTGAGATTTAGGACTTGAATATATACAAGAAAGGCATGTTATTTGATAGTGTAAAGCTCTTGATTTGGCAGAATGGTGTAGGGTTCTGAGCAAGAATGGAGTAATTGCCCTGCATTATGACCCTTTATTGGTTCTCCACAAATTGAGGACAGAAGTTCTAATGGATACAGAAGATATAATATGGGCTGTAGATTTGTAATGGACTGTTAAGGGAGATCTTCCCTCATGGCTTCTACTTCTTTCTGTGAGAGACCAGTTTGCTGAGAATGACACTGTTGGTGGTACGGTGGGCTGGAGGTTTGGGAGTGTTTGGCAGTTAATATCACAATGTTATTGGCAAGGCCCAAGGTGTTAAGTACTGATTTCCAATTTAATTTTCTAACTTTGTATGTGTTTATCAGCACATACTATATGATTCTGTCTGGACTTAACTATTTTAAAGAAATATTTCAAATAATTAACTGTAGTATTTTGATCTTTTTTAAGGTACCAGTTATATAACTTTGATGTTATTCTCAGAGGGAACTTGATGGTTCTAGGTTAGAAAGCCATCACTAAGATAGGGATTCTATCTTCCTTTTCTCTGGCATCTCTTCCTGGAGCTTATTTTAACATTCACCATAGCATAGAAACCCATGTTTTGTGCACTTTTTTTTTTCTACTGTAACATGCATAGAAAAATGCAGCTAGAAGTACATAGTATACACTCTGTATGTAGGAATATAGGGGATATACAAATAATATATCTGTAAATAAAATCAGTATTACATTAGAGATATACAGGATGCCATCAGATCAGTCAATTGAACCTATTAGCTTAAATGTCTCCAATATCTCCTGATAATCAAATGCAGTGGCGATATTTTGAGCTAAGATTGTCCATAAGCTTTCTGACCATCATCAGCTTCAAATGCTGTGTTTCCTTATGTCCTGGACTCTACTTTTCTGGGTCGATATCCAGCCATTGTATCTTCTCTTTTCAGTTTCTAACTCCTAAGGAACCCATCATTTCTTAAATTTTTAGCTGTCATTGCTGCCTGTATGACTCCTAGTATTATCTTTCTTGTCTTGTTCTCTTCAGCCTGCCTCAGATCAAAATTCAAAGCTGTCAGCTGACCATATCTATTCTTAATGAGAATACGTCTCATTGTCTTGTTCTTCTTCTTGTACCTTTGTGTAAAAACCCTATCAATCAGTTGCTGGTGTCATGTGAGGTTTGTATCTTTCTTTTGCAAAGGGTGGTATTTTTTAGTAAATACTCAGAACATGTTAATTTTTCATGGAAATCTTGCCATTAGCAAACTCTCACTGAATTGTTTAATAGCCAGTTTCAGGGATCCAAACGTTAGTGAGGGTAAGTGATTGTAAATGGTAGTAAGTATATATCATTATAAAACCTTTAGACTGGAAACAGTGAAAATGTAGGAATCTTTAGATATATTTTTTGGGAGGGGGGATGAAGTTACACCATATTTGTTTGGCCATTTGAGGTCTGTAGGTATTTGAATTTAGTTTTTCTTTTTCTACGTATAACTTTTAATAGCATACTGTTGATAGGCATTCTCTTTTTCATTCTCTGAGTACCATCTTGACTTTTCAGAAAATCATAAGTGGGTATATGAATATTGCAATTATCTCTTTCATTCACCTTAGCTTTCAAGGTGAGAAATCAGCATTTGTTGAAAACCTGGGATGAGTTCTGATGATTTTATGAAAAATAAGATTCTACAGCATTACCTGATAGTTGCTTACTATAGTTCCATATGCATTTGAACCAAAATGAAGATATTCTATGAAGGAAACATGAAAACAAGAGAACGCCTTTATTCTTGTTTTAGAGGACATTACAGAAAAAATATTCTTTAGGTTTTAAAGGTCTCTATCATTGCTTTTTAAAACAATGTGAATCTTAGAGATAATTATTCCTTGTTAGAATCATAAGGGGAAAATATTATTAAAGTTTATTTTGTATTTGGTCATCACCATACGGTTATCATTACCTGGGCTTTCTACAAAATACCACACAATTATGATGAGATAAAAGCTTAAATATTTTGAGGCCAGAAATCAAGAAATTTCCTTGAGAAAAATATTTATACAAAATGATAGTAAAAATGAGCTGAAGGTTATGAAATATTATTGGTATTCATGATGCTTGAATAAGAAGTCATACTTAAAATTCCCTTGTTTTATATACCATAAATAGGTCAAATATACCTCTGGTATATGGAGGAAAAATAGGCTTTAGAAAAAGCAAAAGAATATTAGTGATAATAGCTTATTGGAAAGATGCATAACATTTTGCAGATAATAGTTCAGGTTAAATCTGAAAGTAGCAAGACATATCCTCATTAGAGTGGGGCTGGTACTTGGAAGTAGGAAGTGGTAGCCAATGTCAGATGTAGGGATAGGGAAGAAGTCTAAACTTTTGATTGAAGATTCGTTCCTGGAGTGCGTGGTCCCAGTTTAGGTATTTGTTCAGATCAAGAATGACACAGAAATGCTAAGAGATAGCTGGGCAGGTAGGCAGGTAAGGAAACATGTTCTAGGAATATTTAGTTTTAAGTGACATAGATATTGCTTGCCTGCAGACTGTTCTTCCTGCTGTTGGACTTGAATTCAGTAGTTGTACTTAGTTTTAAAAGTTTTTGCAAATAGCAAGGCAGGATCCTTATATGGGAAGAAGTAGAAAACTGGACAGATGTTTAAAATAAGACTCTTTGGGCAATAAGATGGGTACTGAATTATTAGAGTTCAGATGTATTCTTATACTGGGAAGTTAAAATAGAACTGGAAACATCAGTTGATTTAATGATGAATCATCTATTACAAACTAAATCTAAAGCCTGGGGCATAGCTGATTGGGGATCAAGTGTCTCCAACTGTGGGTAGAGGAAAAGTGTAGGTTCAGTATACCTGAAAAGGTTCCTATGAATCTTTGTATACATCATCTGTGTTTGAACGTTGCATGGAAACACTAGAGGAGAAACATAAACCAAATCAACATAATGGAATAAATTTAACCTCACTGTCTGTGTACTTTGAAAGATATTTGAGACCATTACACATTTTTATTTTCCCCTGATTAACTTAAACAACTTGCTTAATAGAAACTATTTATTTCCTTTAAAAATGAGCAGCTTTCTACTAGGTCATTTTGGGTGTATTAGAATACCTGTTTGCTGTGTAGTGAGGACTAACTGATCCAGGAAGCAATAATAGAATAAAATAACAGGATAAAGTAATTTTTAAGTCCTATATCTATGTATAGGGCACTTGTTCCTGAACATGTTTGGTATTTAAATGATTGTATTTAGAAAGTAGCATGTATACACAGTTCTACACACACACAAAGGCAATAGCTGATTGTGGAATCAAACAATAACTTTTTCGTTAAGAATTGTGGTTTAGTTTATTCTCCTTGGATGGCGGGGGTGGCAAATTCAGTGTTCTGAGAAATATGTTCATTAGTTTGATACTGTTTAATTACCTTATTTTTATTTTAAAAAAAATTTTAATGTTTATTTCTGAGAGAGACAGAGACAGAATGAGAGTGGGTTGGGGCAGAGACAGAGGGAGACACAGAAGCAGAAGCAGGCTCCAGGCTCTGAGCTGTCAGTACAGAGCCTGACACGGGGCTCGAACTCACAAGCTGTGAGATCATGACCTGAGCCAAAGTCGGATGCTCAACTGACTGAGCCACCCAGGCACCCCTACTTTTTAAATAAGAAATAAATGCTGCAAAATAAGTCTAGAAAATAAACATAGAAAACTATATCAAATGCGATAGAACAAAGTAACTGAAAATAATTTTAATTTTCAATAGACTTTAAATATAATTTTTTGGCACTGGGTGGCTCAGTCGGTTGGGTGTCTGACTTCTGCTCAGGTCATAATCTTATGGTTCGTGAGTTTGAGCCCTGTGTTGGGCTCTGTGTTGTCAGCTTGGAGCCTGGAGCCTGCTTCAAGTTCTGTGTCTCCCTCTCTCTCTGTCCCTCCCCCACTGACGTTCTATCTGTCTGTCTCTCAAAAATAAACATTAAAAAAAATAAGAATATAATTTTCAATAGAAAATGACAAGGATGAGTGAATAATAAAAATCAGAATGCCCCGCTTTTCACATTCAGCACCCAAAAATTACCTAGGAAGCCTCAATCTAATGAGACAAAAATCAGTGTTTGGCAAAGAGAGAAAATGCCTTGTATTGGGAGACTTTGCTTTGTGATAAACTCCTCTTCCGAGATTTTTCATCATCGTATCATCTCCTGATTTAGCCTCTAGAGCACAAATGAAGAGAAGCAGCTATATTAGTGCTGTCACCCTGAAAGGTGAATGGGCTGCCATTTCCAATATTGTTGCCACTAACTTATGTAGCTGGGTGCCAAGATCCATGGGCATTGTCATTCAATGATAGGATTATATACTGCCATAGAGAGACTCATAATGATGGTGCAAGGTAATCTCTTCAAGATTAGGTTTCTGTCAAGACCATAATTCTTATAAAATTGGCCTGAAGAATTATAGTCCACTAAGTTCTAGATAAAGTAATAATTAATTATAGTCAGTAGGGTATATAGAAAAGTGACAGCATTATTGCTGAATACACTCAAAAGGGGAAGTTGTTTAATTAGGCGACAGAAGAAATCATGTTTGGAATTTTAATGACTACCACAAATTGAAAACTTTGGGCCTTTGGCCAAACCAGGTAAAGGCAAAAGTTGAAGGGTGATTTTTAGAGATGGATGAAGAAGAATTTAGTAATGAGGTAGCAGAAATTGAAAGGGGAAAGAAATGACTCTTGTATTTCTAAATGAGGTGGGCTGTATTCTTTTTTTTTTTTTTTCTTCATTATTTTGGGTCAGCAACATCAAAGGCAACCCAATTGTATTGATTCTATAAGTGCAAACAAGCTAAGAATTATGCTTGGAGCTACATTCCTTGATCATTTCACTAGATAGCAGAGAGGTATAAATAGCTTAGGTTATGGTAATAAGAAGTCACCCCTCCCTCCATATAAGTGGCTTAATATAATACCTTTTTTCCCTTATTAGTGCATGACCACCATAGGGTTAAGTAATTTTCCAAGAATGCTTTCCTTGATACTCAGTGATTGAGGCTACTGCATAGTTTTGGCCCCACCATCTCACAAAAGGCCGAGAACATCACTTGAAAATGACATGTGTCCTATATCCACAGCTGATGTCTTGGAGGGAGAGTAGGACTACCTTTGTTATTTGAAAGTAGAAATGAGAACTGGGTATAACAGCTTCAGAGCTCACAATAAGCATTCATCAGATAGTGTTAGCAATCTCCTTGTAGAGGAGATGTCTATTGCTCACGTTGACCATTTAAAAGATCTTGAAAAAGAAGACAACCCCCAAGTTCTCCATTACTCCTACAGATATTTGTGTAGGATAAATAACTCTGACTTTCCACAGGTTAGAACATAATCTACTTACTTTCAAAAGTTCGGAATCAGAAGGAGTTCACAGTAAATTATAGAAAGTTACCCTCGAAGATTGTTCACTGTCTTGGATATAGGAAAGTAAGTAAATGATCATTATAATGTAGAGAACTACTTAAATTAATCCATTATTGTTTACTGTATAAACATAGGCAAGTTTGTGCTAAGGTAACTAACAACTCCTAAATTCTCAACAGCTTAAGACAACAGAAATCTATTCTTAAGATACATAGCTAGGAAAAACCTAAAGATACGTAATTTGAGAGGAAAAAAAAAGGTAAAAATTCATGAAAACAAGATTATGCGCTGTTGTGACTTTATTAATATTTGTTAGCTAGAACTCCTGGCTTTCAGGGACACCTGGGTGGCTCAGTCAGTTAAGTGACTGGCTCAGGTCATGATAATAGCAGTTGGTGAGTTCTAGCCCCACGTGGGGCTCTGTGCTGACAGCTCAGGGGCTGGAGCCTGCTTAAGATTCTGTCTCCCTCTCTCTCTGCCCCTCCCCTGCTCACATTCTGTCTTTGTCTCTCTCAAAAATAAACATTAAAAACAAAAAAAACAAAAAAACACCTGGGTTTCAGATGATTTAACAAAAGACCACAAGGGAATTGAAATAGAGAAATTTATTATGCATAGTACTAAAGGAGGTTCATGACAAGTGTTGAGCAGCTGCATGGGGCGGTCAAGGCAGGGAGCAGACAGAACTGTACACTTGGGGCACCTGCTTTTTAGGGTCCATCTGTGGACACTTTGGTGTTCTCGGGCTGAGGCCACACTGATACCTTCAGAAAGAGGAGGGTTTTGGTAAGCTCTGGGGGGGTGTATATGATGTTACAAAAAAGGAAAGGCCCTGGGAGGCAGGGATGCTGTTTATCACAAGGGCTTTTCGGGAAGTCATATCAAGAACTTATATTTACTTGAGACTCTGTGGGCTGCTACCCAGGGCACGTATTTGCATGAGGGATTACTGTTAGCGTAAGGTTCCTGCAGGCTGCTTAGCCAAACAAGTGGAAGCCGAGGCAGCAATATCATGGAGCAGCTTAGCTAAACTCTTGACACATGCTTAATTCTTCCCTTTCCCTTTCTATTTACTGATCATAACAGTTCTTGTTTTCCTCAGAAAAAATAATTTGTAAATCCAAATTCTTGTATAAAAGCTTAGGCATCCTAGATTCATTTTAGGATTATGTATTTGTACACTCAACAAATTCTAAGCCTTTATTTGCCAATTAACATTTTTTTTATTCATGTGTTCTTTCCTTTTAATAAGCATTAGGTTTTAAGCGCTGATCATTGCAGCATGAATAGAAGTAGTTATTTTCTGAGAAAATGGTTATGATGCAGGTATTGACTTTTGTTGCAGTGAACATAGAGATTTATTGACCTGGAAGATAAGGTCAATATTTGCCTTGAGGGACAATAAATCTAGATGTTCAACAAAATATAAAGTCAATATTTGTATTAATACCTATCTTTTGAATACCTATCCAAAATCTCTAGAAATTTCTCTCTAGCTGAACTTCTTGATCCTTGAAAAATATATTCTACATAGGCTGTGAAAAGCTATCATAGTTTGAAACTAAGACCAAAGTAAATATCCATGAAGACTTCAGAAGTAGATTGCATGAGTTTTATGGAATTTTGTAGCAGTCCTTTTTGCAAAAGAATTGCATTTTCTTTGAAATATGTAAACTTTAAAAAAAATATGCAATTCATTTAAGTGTGTAATTTGTGTAGTTAACATCACTGAAGTAAAGTACCTTTTAATGTTAAAAGACATGATTAACAGACCTAAAACCCTGAAGTGCATACATATTTCTTCTCCAGATTCTAAGTGACACCTTCTTTTGTGTCTTTAGATTTTTGGGGCATTTCTCTGTGAATATACCACTAGCTTTTTTTTTTTTTTAATTTTTTAATGTTTATTTATTTTTGACAGAGAGAGACAGAGCATGAGCCGGGGGGGTGGGGGGCGCAGAGAGAGAGAGAGAGGGAGACACAGAATCCGAAGCAGGCTCCAGGCTCTGAGCTGTCAGCACAGAACCCGACGCGGGGCTCGAACTCACAGACCACGAGATAATGACTTAAGCCGAAGTCGGACGCTCAACTGACTGAACCACCCAGGTGCCCCTAGCTTTTTTAAAGTACAGTGCTCATAATGTTATTACATTTTTTTGCCTTAGCCGTGGCCATTTTATTAGGACAGCTGCTTGATTGATTACAGAGCTCCCTCCATTAAGAGATACCTGATATGTATAGACTGCATAGTATTGATTTCAGAGGCCAACTTTATAGAAAGAACTTGTAATCATCAAAACAAAACTAAGTGTCTTCCACCAAATATCCCTCCCTGTCAACCTTCTGGCAGTGATTTGTCTACTTTCCAAATCACCTGGGCTAATCATTGCAGAGTTCATTGATTTTCTCTGTCTTTAATCTTCTAATTTATAATGAATGCCTGAGCCCATGCACTTAACTTCATCCTCCTACTCAGTCATTGAAATAGCCAACAGTTATTTTAATAGAAAACAAAATTTTAAAAGTTCTAGAATTGGAAACTAGGATTAGAAACTAGGTAAGGAAGCTCAAAGTACCGGGAACAGAAGACAAAGGCCATGGACAATTAATATGAACAATGTTGATGTTGCAAATACTTTTGAAAAGTATACTGCTGCCATAGTCCATAAAGGATAAAATTTCTGTGACAGCCACACTCTGAATTTACATTTGTCATGGAGGGTATGCTAAGTACAGTGAAGATCTTGTTCCAAAACTCTTCCTGAGGTAGGTAAGTGTGCTGGTTCAGAAAAATTTATCCCAGTTAGCTTTCAGAAAAATTATTTAGCGTAGCAGTCAGGCTCTGATTCTTACTACTTGCCATGTCAGTTGGACCTATTATCTTGTAGGGTAAGGTTCTAAAAAACAAAACTTTTCTTAAATCTGAGTCTGATTGAATGTGAACATTATCTGAAAGAGCTATGTTGATATCGCAAACTGGGCCGTCTACTGGTAGCAAACTGAGAAAAATTCCCACACAGAAGAGATTCAAAAAATGAAACTAAAGTTAGGGTTGTAAGTTAGGATAACACAACAGTTATATAAGCAATGGAGAAAACTTCTGTATATATATATAAGAACATATATATGTATATATATCTCAAAGTTTGTTAGCATATAGTGCAATAATGATTTCAAGAGTAGAATCCAGTGATTCATTCCCTACATATAATGCTTAGTGCTCATCCCAAGTGTCCTCCTTAATGCCCCTTGCCCATTTAGCTCATTCCCCTACCCAAAACCCCTCCAGCAACCCTCTGTTTGTCCTCTGTATTCAAGAGTCTCTTATGTTTTATCCTTCTCCCTGTTTTAATATTATTTTTGCTTTCCTTCCCTTCTGTTCATCTGTTTTGTGCTTAAATTCCACATATGGGTGATGTCATATGATGTTTGTTTTTCTCTGACTAACTTCACTTAGCATAATATACTCTAGTTCCATCCATGTTATTGGAAATGGCAAAATTTCATTCTTTTTGATTGCTGAGTAATATATATATATATATACACACACACACACACACACACATACCTATACACACACACACACACACACACACACACACACACACACACCCACCACATCTTCTTTATCCATTCATCAATGGATGGACATTTTGGTTCTTTGGTTCTTTCCATACTTCGGCTATTGTTAATAGTGCTGCTATAAACATTGGAGTGGATGTGCCCTTTCAAAACAGCACATCTGAGAAAATACTCCTTTTAGATGGAGAAAAATATTTCTCTACACCACTATCTCCACTGCTCTGAATTCTACAATTTGTATGTGAGAGACTCAATAAAAACAAGTAACTCTGAACTATTAAAGATAAAAGGATGAGCAAAAAATCAGGTTAGTGCAGTGAATGGGAAATAACAGTGGCAATATGACTTTAAGATTAAGTGGCATTCAAGGGCAAAGACATTAAATGAGGCAAAGATTATAGTGACGATCAGCTTAGATTCCACAATCCAACTTTATGATCACTCCATTGCTCAACCTTTCAATGTGTTTGTCCTTCTATGTTATTTGATCTAACTTAAACTCTTGTTAAATCTGACCATCTGCCTATTCCAGGCCTGAAAACTTGCTGCTGAATATGGCTGGAGAAAACTCAGGTACTAATACTGTGTAAACTCACATTAAATTAATGACCATAGACTTCAGATCATCCCTTAATGTGCCAGGGAATAAACTATGTTGCTGTAGTCTGCCTCCTGTCCTATTCTACTAAAAGACTAGTTCATAACTTCTTTTTATTCCTCTGATCTCCATCATGTCCTTTTTTTTCCTATCTGCTGATGATGTGCTTCTTTTTTCTTTGCTGTGAACAAAGAAACAACAGAAATTTCTACTTCAAGTATTGTAACTATTCTGATTCCAAGTATATTTACTTTGCCCTCTCTCCTGCTTTTATGGATGTAGCATCTATTATCCTATTTAAAGTACCCTTTCAATTAGGCTTATCTGGAAGTCTGAAATCTAAAGGGGAAGACTAGCAGAGAAACATAAATTGGGGAGTTGTCAGCATATAGATGGTATTAAAATAATAATGTATTAATAAATTGTTAGTTAACACTTATATAGGGATTTTAATATGCCAGATACTTCTCTAAGTATTTTATATATAATCAATACTGATAACAGCCTTAGGAGATAGGCTGTTTTTATGTTCATTTTTCCATGATGAGCCTAGACATAAACATCAAAGGAGGATAGCATAAAATGACAAGATATCCAAGGACTAAGATTTGGTACGCTCTTCCATAGAAGACAGATCAAAAGGAAAAAGTGAAAGAGACTGAGGAAGGTGAGCAAGTTTGTTAGAAAAAAATGCACAGAATGTGTCCTCTGGAAGCTAACTGAAGAAAGATTTTGATGATGAGTATTGTGTCAAATACTGAGCCTTAAAATAGAGCCTTGTAAGTTGATAACTACTGATACTGAAGAAACCCACTTCAACGGAGTGATCAAGGAAAAATTGAAGTAGTAAAAAAAAAAGAGAATGTAAGGTGAGAAACTAGAGATGGGAAGTATCTGTTTGGCTTGCCATAAAAAATGTGATTAACTGGGTAGCTTCAGAAATAGGTTTTCTTATAGTTTTGGAGGCTAGAAGTCCAAGATCAAGGATCTAGCCAAATGGGTTTCTGGTGAGAACTCTTCCTTGTTTGTAGATGGTCACCTTGCTCTATCCTCATGGTTTTTCCTCTATGTGCAAGAAGGGTATGGGGAAGAGGGAGAAGTCTCTACCTCCTTTCTTGTGAGGAAACTAATAGCATTGGATCAAGGCCCCACTTTTATAAACCCATTTAACCTTAATTGCTTCTTAAAGGCCCAATTACTAATATAATCACATTGGGTTTTAGGGATTTAAAATATAAACCTTGGAGGCACCTGGGTGGCTCAGTCATTTGAGCGTTCCACTATTGTTTTTGGCTCAGGTCATGATCCCAAGGTCATAGGATCAAGCCATGCATCAGGCTTCATGCTCAGCGTGGAGCCTGCTTAAGATATTCTCTCTCTCTCTCTCTCTCTCTCTCTCCCTCCCTCCCTCCCTCCCTCCCTCCCCCTCCCCCTCTCCCTCTCTCTTTCTCTCTTTCTCTCTTTCTCTCTTTCTCTCTCTACCCCCCTCTCCGTCTCCCTCTCTCCTTTCCCCCATTCATGCTCTCTCTCTAAAATAAAATTAAAAAAAATAAAAAAATATAAACTTTAGGCATATACAATTCAGTCCATAAAATAAGTAGAGACAACTTTGTATATCATATTGGCAACTTTATTATGCAGAGAATAAATTATGGGGGACAAAAATTAATGCAAGCTTCAGATTATTACATTGAGATATTGTGGTATGGGGTTAGGCATTAGTACTGGAAATGGAGTCTAAATTCATTATGGATACATTTTGGAAAAAGAAAACACCTAAGGACCAGGTGTAGTATAGGAAGTAACAGGTTGTACTTCAAAGATGGCCACAACATTAAATCGCATCTGATCTGCTCTTTTGCTATTTCCCTATCAAGAACTAGAGGCTATCTTTATTGCTTTACATCTGGGTTTTTCCTGTGATTGCCTGTATTTAGAGAATATGGCAGAACTGATGCTGTGACAGTCCAAGCATAGCCCTTAACTGGCCTGGTGACTTTGGTTTTCTGCTTCTTGGAAGCCAGATTCCATATAAGATCACGATTCTGTAAGATGACTGAGCTGCTGCTGCATGAAGTATTCGAAGAGAATGAAAACTCACAGGACCAAGAGCAGGATGGGAGGGGTGTGAGCAAGAGAGAAAGTAAAGAGCACCAAACCATCAAATATGTCAGTAAAGAAGCCATTTGGATATTCAGAGATGTCAAGTCTTTAGGTAACGCTGGTCTCAGGTGCTGTCTGGCTGTAATCACATAAAAGACCCCAAGTGCACTTTGCCCAGCCTAGTTAACCTACAGAACACTGATAAATAAGTTGTTTTGGAGTGGCTTGCCATGCATTAATGATTGAAATGGGAGGGGGGCAGTAAAGGAGAGTAAAATCCAAGAAGATGTCTGATTGGCATTGAATAACTGAGTGAATAGTGATGCTGGAAACCAAGAGAGAAAAATTGTGAGGTTTGAGGGTGAATATATATTATATTTTGACCACTTTAAGGCTGAAATACCTGTTAGATATCTCAGTGGAGATGCAAGTATGTCAATGAATATACAAGTGTGTGAATGAATATACAGGCAGAGCTGAAGGTATATAACTTTAGGAGTTATTTATTGACTTAGATATTAAGCCATATGGCTGTATGACATCCTCAAGGGATAGTGGTATAGAGAGAATATAAACTGGCTTAGGAGAGAGAAATAGACTGACATTTAGAGTCAGAAAAGGAGAAACCATTAGGAAAAATTAAGAAGGTGCATTCAGTGAGATAGGAAGGCGACCAGGAGAATGCATCATTCAAAAAACCAATAGAAGAAAGAAAGTGTTTTAAGAAGGAAGGTGTGGTAAAATATGTCAAAATGTTCTGAAAAGGTGAATGAGAAAATAACTGGGCTTATTGGATTGATCAACATAGGCTTTATTGGTAACTATTCCTCCCATCCCTGTAGTCTCTACATTAATCGTGAGAATGTCAGTAACTCATATCAACGGCAGCTCTAACCATCTTCCATTCTCCATTGTCATTACTTCCAGACTACAATTTTTTTTCAAAAATCCTTTTCATCATCTTTACACTGGTGATATAACATCTCTCATTTTTGTGAAAGATAATGTTCATCTTAATAAATAGCACCAAAATATGTGTGTGTGTATGTATGTATGTATGTATTTTTAAGGTTTATTTATTTGTTTTGAGAGAGAGACAAAGCACAAGCTGGGGAGGGGTAGAGACAGAGGAAAGAGCAAGAATCTCAAGCAGGTTCCACACTGCCAGCCCAGAACCTGATGTGGAGCTTGAACTCACAAACCTGTGAGATCATGACCTGAGCTAGAGTCGGGCAGTTAACTGACTGAGCCATTCAGGTGCCCACAAAATATGTGTATTTTATCTACCAAGTTTACGTACTAGAACAAGGGCACACATCTCTAGCCATGTTAGTATTGTTCTTTTCCTCTAGCCAAATCATGACTGTTCCTTTTCTCTTAAGTACCCATCTCTTCTTTTGCCCCATTCAAATCCTTCAATATCTAGGCAAAATCAGTCTTTCATGGTGCTTTCTACATTTCTCTAGAGCAATGACTTTTAAAATTTAGTTTGAAATCTGTAAGTGGGCCATGAAATCAATTTTGCATATCCTGCCATCCCTTAAAAAATTGAACAGAGCAACAGAAAAGGATGGGATAGGAAAGAAAATCTCATTTAGTGAAGATTCTTTGTATGGCTTTATGAAACCTTTTTAGGTTATATGTTGTATGTGTTTCTGTGCTTTTGTGTACATGGATGTGTGTGTGTCTTTTTGTACGTGTGTACATGTCTATGGTCAGTACATAACATGTTTGTATTGTGGGTCACATGAAAAAATTTAAAAGCTACTTTTCTAGTAGCTTAACTAATATCCTATTGGCCTCTTTTTACCTAGCTCATTTAAGAGTTTACAATATGCTGAATATTTAAGTGATGCTTAATTTATGTGTATATATTCCTAGAGACTATTCACTCATTCATCTATTCATTTCTCACTGAAAAATATATTTGTATTACTTGTTAGGAGTCATTCTTGTGCTTTTCCCTGGGTTTATAATAAGTTTAGTAGATTCTTCCTCATGAAACTTATATACAGAAAGACATTAATAAAGCCATGAGACAGATAAATATTGACAAAATACAGTGAAATTAAGTGGAGAAAACGCATAGGGGACTTTAGAGCACGTAACAGGGGAAACTAACTTGGGTTTACCTGTAAAAGTGATATTGGAACTGACATCTAAAAAATAATTACAGCCAAGAAGGCAAAAGAAGTGAGCTGGGAGAGTATTCCAAAAAGAAATAAATTATTTATGACCCCGAGGTAGAGAGGAACACAGCTAATTAGAGGAACTGAGAGAAAGGCCCTCTGGCTGGAGCAAAATAAGTGAGGGAAGAAGATTGAAGATGAGGCTAAAGAGGCAAACAAGGGAGAGAAATCATTCATCCATGATCTCCTCGTAGGTTGTTTAGGTTTTTTTCACCCCTTTTATCCTAAAAGCAATGAAGAACCTGTAAAGCATTTTACTCTGGAGAATAATATAATCAATTTTGCATTTTTGAAAAGCTTACTCTGTGGAGAATGGGTTAGAGATGGACATGAGTGTTTGTGGACACCGAAAGTAGGAGGCTGATACCCTTGTCCAGCTAGAGATCATCCTGACTTGGGTTAGGATACTGACAGTGGGATGGAGAAAAGTGGATGGGTTGAAGGGATATATAGGAAACAAAATGGGTATGATTTTGTGGTTGATTTAGAATGGAAGGTGAATGAGAGGGATGTGTCAAAAAGTGATTCCCTAGTTTTTAGCCTGAAGAGTTGGTGTACTAATTTAGAGGAAATGAGCATGAGTTCAATTTTGGATTTGTGGAGTTTGAATTGATTTGAAACATTCAGGAGTTGGTGACAGTTTGATAGATGGGTTGATACTCAGGGAAATAATGTAGGCTGGGGAAAAAATGTGGATTAGAACAACCAAAAAGAAAGAATTGAGTGGGAAGAGAAGACTAAGATGAAGTTTTGGAAAAATTGAACTTTTTAAAGGTCGAGTTTAAGAAGATGAGGTAGTAAAGGAAATTTAAAAGAGCGAATCAAAAGGAGAAGGAAAAATATCCATTGGATTTAGTAATAGGGAGATCACTGGTGGACTTAGATGCATTTTGATCATAACGTGACAGGAAGTAGAATCAGAAAATATGAATAACTTTGAATAAGTCAAGGACATTTCTGTTGGGGAGTAGGGAACACATGCATATTGTGGATCCTCAATAAATAGTGGTCAAATGGGCAAAGGAACAACTGTCCTTTTTCCACAATTTTATTCAAATGATTAATAAAATATTAGAAGGAAATGACATTGAATTCTTGCAATTTATTAGTCCTTTTATTTAATCTGTCTTAATCCATCCTGTATGGTAGATGATATTGTTCTAGCTTTTCATATGAGAAATTGGTGATTCAGAGAAGCTATGTACTTGACCAAGTGCATACACATACACAGTTAAGATGTGCCATCGTGGGGGAGAGGGGAAAGTGGGGGATGGGTATTGAGGAGGGCACTTGTTGGAATGAGCACTGGGTGTTGTATGTAAGTCAGTTGGACAACAGATTATATTAAAAAAATACAGTAAAAACTAAAAAAAAAATGCCAGAGCAGTAGTATGAACCAAGTCTCTCTCTCAGAGTCTATTCTCTCCTAGAAAATGGCAACTTATAGCTAGAAGGAGTCCTAGGAATATACTCCTTGGAGTTAGCTTTCTCTGGCCCAGTAAACTATGCATGGAGGTTCACTTGAGATCAGAGTTTCTCAGTCATGGCTCAACAGTAATTAACCTGGAATACTTTTCCAAAAAATGGATGTCTGAGCCCCACCTTGGGAATGTCTGAGAGTGGAACCAGGGAATCACTATTTTGTTAGAAGTGTCCCAGATTATTCTAACATGCCATCAGAATTGGGAAAAATTGCTTTAGATTCTCACTAAATTATTAATTATAAAAGCCTATAGGCTAAATTATAAACAAGTTTATTATGAGGATTTCTTGTTAGTTTTTTTAAAGATTTTTTTAATGTTTATTTATTTTTGAGAGAAAGAACGTGAGTGGGGGAGGAGCAGAGAGAGAGGGAGACACAGAATCAGAAACAGGCTCCAGGCTCTGAGCCATCAGCCCAGAGCCTGACGCGGGGCTCGAACTCACAGACCGCGAGATTGTGACCTGAGCCGAAGTCGGACGCTTAACCGACTGAGCCACCCAGGCACCCCTAATTTCTTGCTAGTTTTAACTCTGAGTAAGTCTATTTCTTTGGGAAGTAGTAAAGCACACATCAGGTGGACACAAACAGCTGAATACATCAGGCAGTGAGTGTTAAGAATCAGGGTGACAAGAAAGGCTTCATTAACGTCAGTGCCTCCTTTATGGATCATCTTGATGTGGTAGGAGCGTGTCTTCTGGCCCTATTTGGTACGGTGCATATTCAAGACCTGCTGATAGTTATGCTTCTTACATGTAAAGAGAAAAGACTCAGTCCTAACAGAAATACAGGATGCAGAGTTGAGGACCCACTCCCATCAGTATGTGTGAACTCTTAGAAGGTCAAGATTGTGAGCATCGCTTTTAGATAGTGGTATTCATTTCTTATTACCTGAAGAATGATAGAAGTTGGAAGTAAAATACTTTTGTGCTGTCTAACCTGAAAGTTTATGTGTTTGTATTTTCCTCATTGTTAGATAAAAGTGAAAGTAACCTAAAATAAACCCCAATCCCAAGAAAGGAAATATTTTCCATCTTAGTTCAGAATTCATTTGCCAGGAAGGAAAAATTCTCACAGGGTTATGTAGGCGAGATTAAAGATTTTCCATTTTCAGTTGCCATTCTCTCTTACACTGCTGTGCACTGCAGTGACTGCTTTGGGATTAGAAGCTACAAAGTTTTGCACTTTTCAAAAGATGAAATGTATCTGACATCATAACATAGCAACCATTGTTAAAAATGGTAACTTAAATAAATTGTCATAATTCTTCCTTACAATTTCAGCAGATTTGGGTTGTAACCCATGCTGAGCTTGGTAAGAAGATGGCATATACATAATTCAATTTTAATAGCACAGGTATCTTTGATTTCATTCTTTCTTATCATTAGGCTCTTAATACACTGTGCATGTATCTTTTGAAGTAGCTGTTAGTCTATTGTCAAGAGAATGCTTTCTGTTCACAAGAACCAACCAAAAATAGTGCTATTTTTTCCATTATATATTGGCTTCCTCTTACTGTAAATAATGGGCTAATGAATCCTGGACTTGGGGATGGGAAACTTTAGAAAAGTCTCATTTCATAGGTTTATATTTAATTCTTCCTTGTACAAATTTCAGATTTTGAGCTCTACCACTAAACTTTATGAGGATTTAATGCATATAAAAAACAGCATTGTGTTTCAAATTAATTACTTTCAATTGGTGAAACCACATAAATACAAAACAGTTGGAGTATTCACTTAGAAATACACCTTAAAAAGTGAAAGCAAGTTGAAGAATTTCTTCAGAGTGGGAATTGTCAGTGGTAAAATAAGCAAAGAATAAAAGACATAAAAACTTAGTCCTTGTGAATGGAAATATTTGGAACTGAATTCATACCGTGTTTTTTCTCTCCAGTTTCACAGAATATAATAAGAATGCTTGAGGGAGAGTTTCCTCTTATTTATGGCAATAAACCTTATTATGTACCATGTATTCCATAGTATATATTTTTGTTAAATGATTAGATAATATCCTACCAAAATGGATTTTTTTCCTCTAAACTTTTCATCTATCTACTGGCATTATAAAAATAATATGCCAAATATTTCCTCTTAGAGCCACATTCTTTAAAGCCTCAGGAATTTGGCCAAGTAGGAATTTCTAGTCTCATTTTTTGATAGCTGTGGTTCTTGGAGTCACCTACTAGAATGAAATGCTTGATAAGAAAGGGAAGAGTTATACAGAGCTTCTGACTGGCACTTTGGTTTCTCTCATAATACACCACGATCACTACATTGTTCCTGAATTTTGAAGGTTGCCTCCTCTGGTGGCCTTGACTCTGCTATAACTGCTGTTCTCTTGACCATTGCTGCTGGTGTTACTAAGGCTGCTCCACAGCCCATCTTTCCTTTTGTATCTTAAATAGATGGTGTTGTTTTCCTGCCTGGTCAGCTTCAGAATCCTGACATCTGAATAGTTAAAGATCTTTTGATATTCAAGTAGGAGGCAGATTCTTTAATTTGAATCATTGTGTATTAAATTTAGATCAAATACTTGGAGGCTTGACCAAAGTTTTATTTCAGAAATATTGCCTAGTTAAATTCTCAAAAGATTTCTCAACAGTCTTGAAATTCGGTTAAGTGCTTCTCTGTGTTGAATCTCTTCAAGTCCAGGCAACTTCTTTAGCTTTACATAGCCTTCATCATTTCATCTAATTTTCATCTTAATCCTTGTGTCTTTACTTTCCCTCTGAAAATAGCCTTCATTATTTCTTTCATATGTTCTGCTATCCACACAGCAAGTACTATTCTCTTGTCCTGTGCAACTTACTTAGAATTCATGCGATTGAAATGTACTGGGTATCATTGTTAACTCTAGCTATAATAATAATAATATATTATTATATAATCTATAATTATGTATATTATTATATAATATAACAATAATTAGTATTTTAAAGAGGGAGAGAGCATCCAAGCCTGGGAGAGGGACAGAGGAAGAAAGAGAGAGAGAATCTTAAATAGGCTCCATGCTTCACAGGGCTTGATCCCACGATGCTGGCATTGTGACCTGAGCCGAAATTAAGAGTCACAGCCTCAGCTGACTGAGCCATCCAGGTGCCCAAGCTCTAGTTACAATTATTAATACGTTCAAGGTTCTAAGTGTGAATTGGGAAGTATGAAATATAGAGAATGCTTTCAAGGGGCAGCTCAGTGTTAAATAAAATAGAAAATTAAGTAACTCATAATTTACATTAATTTTCACATTCTATTTTTCAAGAGAAGTCTCAGCTAATATCAAAGAATTGATATCATAACATATTCTCTGATCATAATAAGTTAGAAATCAACAAAAACATTAAAAACAGTATTTTTATATATCAATGAACACACTCCTAAATAGCTCTTGGAATGATGAGGAAATCAATATTTCTAAATATTTTAATATTAATAACTAAAAAATTCATACTAGTGAAACTTGTCAGTACTTAGCTAGCATTAATTGAAGGAAATTTTACAGCCTTAAATTCATTTATTAACAGCAAAATTAGTGAAGAATAAACATATGCATTTAACTTATGAAGACAGAAAAAGGAAAATAAGTATAATTAAGAAAATAGTGAAGAAAAGATAATAAACAAGAAAAGCCCAACAAAAGTATTCTTTGAAATGTTGACAAAATTAAGTTCTGACAAGATTGCCTAAAACACTGAGAAGGTATAGATTTAAAAACATAATAGAAATAATAAAGGGTACAAAGATACAGAAAAGAACGACTAGAATAACTTCCTGCAATTAAAATTGATAACATGTCTATTCCTAGAAAAATGTAAACATTCAAGAAGTGAAAAATAATTATTAAGGGAACAAATTTTTAGTGAAAAATATCTTTGCAAAAAGTCACCAGGCCCAACTGATTTATAGGCTACTAATTTTTCTTCAGCTTACTTTTTAATGTGTTTATTAAATTAAATTTAAAATTATCATACAGTAAAATTGGCATTTATTTGGTATAGTTTTATAAATTTTTTGATCTGTAGATTTGAATAACTACCAATGCAATCAGGATAGAAAAGTTTAGTCACTCATAAAAAATCCCTTCTGTTATTCTTCTATCATTATAGTTTTGTATTTTGGGGAATGTCCTGTGAATTAAATAATATAACATGAAAATTTTTAAGACTAGTTTCTTCACTTAACATAATACCCTTGGGGTTCATCCAAGTTAATAAGTCATATTTAAATTGCTTTTAATTGCTTAGTAGAATCCCATTATATGAATGTACCAAAATTTGTTCATCCCTTCACCCTAATGGAATTGTTATAAACATTAATGTGCAGGTTTTTATGTGAACATTTTATTTTTCTAGAGTGAAATGCCAGTTTGACATTGTGGGTTATAATGGAAGTGTATGTTTTTCTTAAGAAGTGCCAAACTGTTTTCCAGAGTAGCTGTATCATTTTTCATTTTCACCAGCAACATGTTAGAGTTCAAATTGCACTTTTCAGCATTTGATATTGCCAGTATTTTTTTTAAAGCTATTTTAATTGGTGTGTAGTGGTATTTCTTAGTGGTTTTAACTTTTATTTTCTTGATGGGCTATTATGTTGAGCATCTTCTTCTGATCACACTGGTCATCTGTATATCTTCTTTTGTGAAGTGACTATTCAGTTTTTTCCTCCATTTACACATGAAGTTGTTTTTTTACTGTCAAGTATAGAGTGTTCTATATGTATTGTGAATACAAGTCCTCTGTCAGATAATGGAATTAACTGTTTTCTCCTAATCCACAGATTGTCTTTTTATTCTCTCAACAGTGTCTTTTGTGGAGTTTTTAATTTTGATAGAGTCCAATTTATCGTTTCTTTTTCTTTATGCAGAATACTTTTGGTGTCATGTCTATTAAGCCTGCCTAACCCTAGTTTATCAAGATTTTCTTATATTTTCTTTTGTTTTAATTTAATGTATTTTGAGAGAGAGAGAGAGAGCGGGAGAGAGAGAGTGAGAGCGAGAGTAAGCGTGTGCAAGCATGCAGGGGAGAGGCAGAGAGAGAAAGAATCCCAAGCAGGTTGCACACTGTCAGCACAGAGCCCAACATGGGTCTCTAACCCACAAACTGTGAGATCATGACCTGAGCTGAAATCAAGAGTTGGACACTTAACTGACTAAGTCACCCAGGTACCACTCTCATATTTTACTTTTCCTTTTTTTAAAAAAATATAATTTATTATCAAATTAGCTAACATACAGTGTATACAGTGTGCTCTTGGTTTTCTGGGTATATTCCCGTGGTTGATCGCTTACATGCAACACCCATTGCTCATCTGAACAAAGTGACCTTCTCAATGCCCATCACCCATTTTCCCCTTTCATATTTTCTTTTAAAAGTTTTATAGTTTTCATTGTTTCCTACATTACAATTATATCCGTGGATATTTTAATATAAGGTGAGAGTTTTAGGCTGACGTTCATTTCTTTTGCATATGCATTATATAGTTTCAACATCATTTGTTTGAAAGTCAATACAATTAAATTACCTTTGTGTCTCTAAAAAAGTAATACATAAAAATGTTTATATGGATATATTTCTGAGCTCTTTGTTCTCTTGGTTCTCATGATTCCTCCAACATTATTCTTGATCAAAATTGTTTTAGTCTAGTTTCTTTGACTTATGTAAATTTTACAGTCAGCTTATATACATTTATTTTAAAAGAAACTTGCTGGTATTTTGATTGGGTTTGCAGTCAATCTGTAGATCAAGTTGAAAAGAATTGACATCTTTATTACATTGAGTCTTCCAATCAATAATTCATTTAGGATTCCTTTGATTTCTTAGCATTTGTGACTTTTATACATATATATTTTGCTAGATTTGAACTTAAATAATTCATTTTTTAGAACTCTTGTAAATGTATATGCACACACATACACATACACTTGAGTTTTTTAGTGTTGATCTTTTATTCTGTAACCCTGTCACCTGGTTAAAACTTATTACAGTTTTGTTGTTGCTGTTGCTGTTGTTGTTGTTGTTGTTGTTGTTGTTGTTGTTGTAGATTACTTGGTATTCTCCACATAGACAATCATGCTTTTTATGAATTGGGAGATTTTTTATTTCTTCATTTCCAATCTGTGTTCTCTTAATTCCAGTCTTCTAATTCTTTTTCTTCCTTGATTGCACTGGCTAGGAATTCTAGTATGATGGTAAATTTACATTATTTTGTTGAAGGTTTTCATGTCTATGTTCATGCAGGGAATGGCTCTATACTTTGCTTGTATTATCTTTGGCTTGTTTTGGTTTGAGGGTAATGCTGGCCTCATAAAAAAGAAAATGTTGCTTTCTTTTCTATTTTTCTGGAAGAGCTTCATTAGAATTGGTATCATTCTTCTTTAAATATTTGATAGAATTTACCAGTAAAGCAAAATGGGTCTGGAGGTTTTGGTAATGGAAGCTATTTTTTTTTACTATGAGTTTAATTACTTTAATAATTATATGACAATTCAAGTTATTTCATTGAGTGTTTTATTCTTAAGAAATTGGTTCATTTCATCTAAGATGCTGACCTTATGTTTATAAAGTTGACTTGTTATCTTTTTACTAGATGCTGAGTATGTAGTAATATCTCTTTTATTCTGGATATTGGTAAATTGTATCTTTTTTTTTCTTCATCAGTCTTGCCCGAGGTAAAAAAGGATACTAAATATATTTCATTAGTCAAAAAGAAGGCAAAGAAAAATGCAAACAAATAGGATTAGTGAACTGGTGAGAAAATAGACACATATAGAAAAAAAATGACAGCTTTAGATGCAACCGTACTTTTTTTACATTAAGTCTAAATGATTTAAACATTCCAAGCAAAAGGCAAAGATAGCCAAACTAGATAGAAAAGCAAGTCCTAACCATAGGCTTGTTAAAAATCATTTTTAAGGACATACATAAGTCGAAAGTAAATGATTATCTTCAATACAAACACTAAGTATAAGAATACTTGAGTGTCTGTACCACTATCAGATTAAGTAGACTTTAGAGCAAGGAATAAAGAGATATTTAATAATGATAATGGGAATAACCCAGTGGAAGACATTACAATCATACATATTTATGCACCAGATATTGGAAGCAAAAACTGGCAGAAGTGAAAGGAGAAATAGATACATCCATGAGTATTTCTATTTCAGTAACTGATTGCATAAGTTGATAGAAAATCAAGAAGTATATAGAGGATTTGAGAGATACTGTCAGCCAACTGAACTTAATTGATATTTACATAACTTTTTACCCACCTACAGCAGGATCCAGATTCTCTCCTGTGTACATAAAGCATTCAGTAAGATTGGTCATATGCTGAGGAGTAAAACAACTCTGAATTTAAAAATGAGTAGAATCATACAGAGTATATTCTCTGATGAATATACATTTAAATTAGAAACAAATATCAGGAAGATATCTAAAGACTCACTACTATTAGAAAATTAAATAAAATGTTACTAAACAATCCATGGTCAAAAAGATATCAGAAGCAGAAAAAGAAAATTTTGAAATGAATGACAAATATAGCACAACCTGTAAAAATTTGTGGAATTCATCTATAAAAGTCTTGTAAGGAAAATTATAGTTTACGTGTTTGTAGCAGTAGAGAAGAAACCTCTAAGACAATAACCGAACATTCATTTTATATAGCTAGAGTAAGAAGAGCAATTTAAATATAAAATATGTAGAAGGAAGAAATTAACAAAGAGCAGAAATTCATAATATAAAAATAGTAAAACAATAGAGAGATTAATTAAAATTGCTGATTCTTTAAAATTTAATTAATATTAAACAATTATTGTTAAAAAGAGAGGAAAAGTTACTATTGGGAATAGAGAGAACATGGAGTAAATTTTTGGAATGCGGAAATCTGATAACATAAAGAACTCTTGGAAATGAGAAAGCATAATGTATGAATGACCAAAAAGCAGACTAATTTATGTATATTATATTTCCATATAGTTGACTTAGGGAGTTGATGCCTTAAACATCAAAGTAAACACTGCTGAAATAGCAGATGAGAATTTTTCTAACTTGTGAAAGATAAAAATCCTCAGATTCAAGAAACACAGCAAATCCTGAACAGAATAAATGAGATTTAGAACAATATCTACAGACAACTTTTAAGACATTCCAGAAGGGTAACTGCATAATCACTATATAATATTTAGTAATTTTTCTTTTAACCATGAAAAAATTAGAAAACTTTAAAAAACACATTGATAATAGCTATAGATGTCTCTGATCTATGGTATGTAGGAATAAATCCAACATCAAGTTTATAAGATCTTCGTGGAAGAATTAGTTTTTGTAAGACTCCTAAATAAATGCTGGAGAAAATGATTATTATGAAGAAATATTGATTTCATTCGAATTTGTGTATTAAGCCAATTCCTATAAAATTCTTTATAAACTGCTTTTGAAATTAATATAAAACAAAAATACACAAAATAGCAATTAGGGAGATTTTCTATACTAGATATTAATACTTTAAAAATTACAGTGAACTCAACACCATGGTATAACACAAGTATGGTATAATTGTTCCAATAGAACAGAATGGTGAGTCCAGAATATGCCATTATAAAAAGATGGTGAAAGAATGACTAACCAACGAATTTTCTAGGACATTTGATTATACATTTGATAAAATTAGATTGCTACCTTATGATATTTATAAAAATTGACTCCATTTGTAAGGTTTAAATATAAAAAGTAAATAAACTTTTATAGGAGACCAATGATTTAAGCCTCAAATTTGGGGCAAAAACTGGAAAAAAATTACAGGGTATATTTTAATAATGAGGAAATACTGATTTGATACATGAAAAAAAAATAGTGAAAACATAAGTAAAAGAAGGCATTATGCTAAGTAAAATAAGTATGAGAAAGACCAATACTGTGTTAGGTCTCTTATACGTGGAATAAAAAAACATATATATTTCTATTTTTATTTATAGATCTCTGTATCTATATTTATATCTATATCTATATATTTTAAAGCTCATAGATACAGAGAACATTTTGATGGTTGCCAGAGGTTGGGGGTAGAAGGTGTGGGAAATGGGTGAACTGTTTTTGTTTTGTTTATTATTTTACTTCAACAAAAAATAAAATATCTTGAAACTGAGCAATGACTATGATCATAATAATGAATTTTACTAGTATTGTAAGAGTAGTACAGTAAAGCTAAACTAAAACTTAGTTGTCATTTTATACCCACCAAGTTGACAAAGATTTAAGAAGCTGACAAGTAAAGATGTAGAGAAGTGGAAATTCTCTTTATTACCGGTCATATTGTTAATGTTACGCTCACTCTGGAGAGGAATTCAACAATTACTGATGAAATTGAAGTTTGAAGTGTGATTATGAAGTTATATAGTCTTTGACCCAGGGATTTCCTTCATAAGTAAGTCTAGAGAAATGCTGGCATATCACACCAATAGATAGTACCTGTCAGAGGATTCACTGCCTTGCCTCTCATCATTTAAACTTGGAAACAACCTAAATGCACATCAGTAGAGATTGGGTAAATATGTAGTGGTTATATTCAGTGAAATACTACATAGAAATTAGTATGTGAATTTTAGCTGCATATATCAGTAAAGATAAATGCCTACAAGTTTTGAATAAAAATGCAAAGTGTAAAATATGTGCAGTATTAGATTATTTATACAAACCTTAAAACCTGGAAAGTACAACTGCATATTGTTTACAGGTACATGTGTATGTAATGAAAGATAAAATTAATGTCTTGGGAAGGATATGACCTGACTTTAGGAGTAGTTATTTCTGAGGAATCAAGAAAGTGAGGGAAAAGATTTGCAAAGACATAGAAAGTAGGCTTTGGTTTTTCTAGTAGCATTTATTTTTTACAAAAAAAAATTCTGGAAATATGGGAAATGCTAAATATTTTAAAGCTGAGTGAGGAGCACAAGCGTGTTCATGATGTTATTCTTTGAAACCTTCTATATGCTTAGAATACTGTATGATCTGTTTCTTAAGAGAAGGAGTTAAAGAGCACTATTAAAGCCTTATGTATTACTCCAAAAGGAAATGATTTTGATTTTAGATGTTGCAGAATTTTTAAGTAAATGTGAGATTACGTTGATGCCTTTCATTTACTTCAATTATCTCAAATGAAACATTATGCTTGAAACTAGTAAACTATATCCAAAGTAGTTTTTAAAAATTTGTCCTGTAATAGTAGAAAAATAAGAAACCTCTCATTAGACATGGCTTTTAGCTTTAGAAAAAGTTTCATCTGAGATACCTGCTTCCTTTACTGATTCTTGGATGGAAAGCAAGAAAATAAAAGTGAAATCCTCAGTGTATTGAGCCAGTGAAAGTTGAGGGTAAGTATACACAAAATAGTATCCAGTTTGATGGTTATGATATATAATGTATACTCTTTATTATTTACATATCTATTTGATTCTGTTTTCTTTGTATTCTTTAATAGTCTCTTTCCATGCTTCTAGTATATTTTCTTTTCCCTTCATACTTTACTAGAAGGCTGTAATTTTTAAAATATGAAGCAACTAAATCTCTTCTACTTTTTAACTTTTCATTTTTATTTCTACAAGACTTGTTTATGACAATACAGTTTCTGACAGTAAATCTCTGTCATGCATATCCAAACATTGTACATAATTTAGCGTTATTTCATGTTGATTTTAGAATATATATGTTGTTTCCTCCTAAATGACACACAAGATTGCATTAATATGTCATAAAACAAGAAAATGACACTGTGCCTGTTTTAAGATATTTGGAAACAAAATGAGAAAGGCTGTGTTAAGAACAAAAAGCATAAACCTGCTAGAACTTCAGTTATGATACAACTTTTTTGTAAATATTTTTTCAATTAATAACAGCAAAAAATAAGTATTTCATGGATAAACATTACTTCTATTATTTTTTAAAACTTTTATAAACATTGTTTTTTATTTTTTATTTTTATTAAAATTTTTTTTACTATTTATTTGCCCTTGAGAGAGAGAGAGAGAGAGAGAGAGAGAGAGAGAGAGAGAGAGAGTGAGCATGAGTAGGGGAGGGGCAGAGAGCAGGGACACAGAATCTGAAGCAGGCTCCAGTTTCCGAGCTGTCAGCACAGAGCCCAATGAGGGGCTGGAACCCACGAACCACAAGATCATGACCTGAGCCTAAGTTGTATGCTTAACTGACTGAGCCACCCAGGCGCCCCTAAAAAAATTTTTTTTAAGTTTATTTTGAGAGAACAAGTGAGCGTGAGTCGGGTAGGGGTAGAGAGAGAGGGGAGAGAGAATCCCAAGCAGGCTCTGCACTGTCAGCACAGAGGCAGACCTGGACTCAAACTCACAAACTGTGAGATCATGACCTGAGCTTAAATTAAGACTTGGATGCTTAACTGACTGAGCCACCCAGGCACCCTTACTTTTATTTATTTATTGTTAACACAGGGAAAAGAATAATGGCTATGTAAAGTGTTTATGTAAGACACTGTCCTTTACACGTACTAAATGTTTACTAATTTTAATTCTCTCCGAAACCCTATGAGTTAGGCATTACTTTCATTTTACAGATCAGGACAGGCATAGTTACTCTAATTAATTTTACTGAGGTTGAAGAGCTAGACAGTAGTAGAAGTGGACTTGGAGTTGGCAGTCTGTTTTGGGTCTACGTACCACTCTATAAGGAAGAAGTGGTAAGCAGTTCCATGTGTCTCGCTGTGAGTTGCTTTATTCTTACTGCATTGTTGATTGCATGGGGTGAAAAAGAAGCATCCTGAATGATCAGCATTTCCAATTTGAAACTGTGTTTTCTTGCTTCTAGAAGTATTTTTTCATGTGCTCCATCAGGCTCTTGTATTTATGTTTCAAAACAAATATCTGATTTTCTCAATAGGTCCATAACTAATCACTGACAAATTGTACACATGAAAAAAAAATGGTGAAAGGGGCACCTGTGTGGCTCAGTCGGTTAAGTGCTGGACTCTTGGTTTCAGCTCAACTCATGATCTCACAGTTTGTGGGATCAAGCTCTACAACTGGCTCTGTGCTGACAGCACGGAGCCTGCTTGGGATTCTCTCTCTCCCCCTCTCTCTGCTCCTTCCTCACTCATGCTCTCACTTTCTCTCTCTCTCAAAATAAATTTTAAAAAATTAAAAATATTTGAGAACAAAGTGGCACAGATGTATTTTTCCCTCTTCCTCCAGTGGGAGCAATGATAAACCCTGATGGTAACACAAGACACAACCAAAGGGAATTCTGAAAGGTGGTAGGAAGAAGATGAGCTGGTTTGGGATTCTCAGGACTGGAAGAACACCACAGTGGCAAGGCATCTAACATTATTACCCCACCCAAATGCCACCCAGACCTGGCATTTTTTTGTCCTCCAAACTTCTAACAGAAGGTAGCTCAGGAAAGTAAAAATAATGAAAATATGCTCCGTAAAAGACAGATTTATATGTAGACTGAAATCTTCATTTGAAGCTTATTTTATAAAATATTTTAAGATGTGCACATTGTATATTTTATAGCACAGAATGATTATATATACCTTGTTGAACAACTCTATATTCTCACTGCATATTAAAGAGTAAACTGAAAAATATGGAAATGTACTAGTGACTGGTTCATGGGAGAATCTATGAAACAAAAAGAAAACCTACTTGGAATATCATCTTCAGTTTGGGTGTAGGATTTAGGAATGTTATACTTTCTCTCATATAGATTTTTAGACAAATTTTGTTGTAGTAAGCTTATTGCTTTGCAATAATGTAAAAATGTATCTATTTTCAATAATATATTTTTTTTTGCTGGAAAAACTTCTAACTTTAAGCTTTATTGTGCTTTGAGTCTTAAAATTTTTGTTACTTTTATATTGTGCTCCTCACATGTGTTACATTTATACTTTGGTGCATGTTATGAATTTTGTGTGAATTCTAATGACATTTTGAAGTTTACTATGCTGAATTTATTTGTTTAATGTTTAATTTTTGTAAGAGACACAAGGATGCTTTAAGGATTTTTGAAAGCATTATTTTGCATTCTTAAACATTTTTTCCATTGCTTATCTTTCCTAATGTTTTAATACGTACTTTCCATAAATAAATTTGCTATTGAAACTTATTATTCACATTATTTGATTTAAACACAAGAAACACCTCAAAGTTCAGTTAAAATTCTTAAAGATAACAGAGAGGTGATTCTCAGAAGAAATCTTTTGAGAATGGATTTTCCTCTGCAATTTTTGTTAACTCCTCTATGTGTTTGTATGCCTTTATTTGATTTTCGCCTTTAAAGGAATCACACTATGATAGGAAAAGATGGAATGGCAGGAAGACTTTATTGTACATCATTATTGTCAAATACAGGTAGAATGTGAACATATACACATTGAGTTTAAGATATGTTCTTATTTAGTTTGAATGCTCTCCGCCAGCACATGCGGAGTGGCTGAACCCTGGCAAGGCAGTAGGCAGAGAGCGGGGGCCTTGATCATCTTCTGCGTCTGTACCCCACCTCCCTGCATTTTCTCTTTTAATTGTGTTAATGACAGATTAAAAGGAAAATTGTTCTCTGAGATAATATAACCTGGAAAGAACGATTCAGGGAGCTTTTTTGTAATTTTTAAAATCTGAGAAAGAGTTGGTTGTGTCTTGTCTTGGAGAACGTTAACTGGAATGTATGGAAGAATCTCACAGTAACCTGGGGTTTGTCCTTAAAGTCTATCCTGAGAGAACTGGAAAGGATTGCTGAGAGGAGTGAAACAAGGCAAGTGACTTTGTGCTGGACTATTCCCATGGCTGCATTCTCTCTGCTTTAAGCACGTTTTTCCATCTTCTTTTTTATGGGGCATTCCTCAATAACAGTGCATGCTGAGCATAATTCACCCTTTTCTTGATGACTCAGGCTCATCATAATGAACATTGGTTAGTGTACTCAATTGTATTAGAAAGATGCCCCTAAGAGCTATTAAGATATGTAGTACTGTTTGTCCTGACTGACTGCTCCCAGGTGACCTACATGTTCCAGATTGCAGTCACTCCTCAGTACAGTGTACACGAAGTACAAAATACGTTTTCATGGACTGCAGTGAGATCTCTGTGTTGTGGGGACAGAGCTGAACATGATGCGGTTATTTATGTCTGCGTCTGTTCTTTGAAGTAAGAGCCCCTTCCCAAATTTACCTGCTGTGTGAAGCTCTGCTGTTATCATTGCAAATTCACTGCAGGAGGCATAAGGGGCCGTTCCAATGATTAATCAGATAATTGGGTTTGAACACCAACTTAACCATATATCCAGGGGCAGGATCAGCAAGATGAAGTACTCATTGCTCACAGCTTAAATCGCTCTCAAAAGTGAATCTTTGCCTCCAAAGTCATAATCCCAGCTGGAAATTTAGTTTTCCAATGTGACCTATTTAAAAAAATTGTCACAAAATTTATTAGGATATTTTTGGTTACTCCTTAAAACTGCAAACATCATAGGAAGATTTACAAGTTTGTCATTTATTATTATGAAGTAGATTAATTGACTTATTTTCATCCTGATTCCTCTTAAATCCAGCTGTATAAAGGGGCTAGGATTTTTAATGGATAACAAGGGTCAGGGGAAGAGAGAGGTTATTTTGAAACTTCAAATATTTGGGAATGGGGGTAATATAAGTAGAGGTGTCTCAGTGAGCTTTCATAAAAAGGTACCATGAAGATGTTGGGCACTTGAGAAACAAAAGGAGTAGAAACAGAGGAAGAAGAAAGCAAAATAAGATCAAAACAAGCAAAATCTCAGTGCAGTTTTTTTTTCAATTTAGTTTTGGAAATACACAATTCAGCATGTAAAATTTTTGTGTAAAATATATACATGTGACAATTAAATGATATAGACCATATTTGAATGCACTAAAAGGACTCTAAAGAAGCTGCACATTTAAAATTTTATAATTCAAAATTAATTTTCTAATTAAAGAAGATTTTAGAGTATGAATATAGGATTTTTTTTTTTACCGTACGGTACTTTATATAGTTCCTATTTCAAAAATGTTATATATACTTTATTAAAGTGGTCAAGGTGGTCTAACTTTCAAAAAGATTATCATAAACTTTTCGATTATTCTCTAATTTTTAGTGTATCTGCGCCATTAATTAGAAAAGGGTACCTTGATATCATGTTGAATTTCAAAGACGTTAAAGAGAAAAAGACAATTAAAACAGTGGTTGATGTCTTGAATTATAATAACAAATTGTTGAGATCACAGGTCAGCAGAATCTTTGGTTTGTATAACAGTTTATAGTTTTGAAAGTGAAATTGCAAATTATGTCTTTTGATTTTCGTGTAACCCTGTGATATGTGAAAGGAAACCTTATTTTTCCCATTTTATAGGAAAAGGTAACTGAGGCCCAGAAAACCATGTTTTTGTTGAAGTTGACACAGTAGTGCCTTGTAAACTTAGAAGTATAATTTCTCAGTTTTAGAAAATTGATCTTTTTATTGGAGGTGAATCAAAAGACTTAGCCTCTAGATAGTCACATCTGTGCCCTAAAGTGTGCTAGTACTCAGAAAGCCAGGAATACTGGTACATTATTTGTAAAACTTTAAATGTGAAGAAAGCAATTTAAATATAAAATATGAAATACAAGACATGGTGGGAGGAATATTTTTTATCTGTAAAAATGCAAACTGTTACCAGTCTAAGTTTGCTAATTAGTATGATTATTTTAGGTAGCTTTACATTTGACACATCTATTAATAGAAATAAAATCACTGTTTTTATTTTTCATGGAAAAAAGTAATTAGTCTGTGTTCACATGTTATGAATATTGCCTCTTTTAAATCTCCAGCTCAATGCTTAGAAACAATGGTAATAACTGTCATTATAATGCTAGTAAATAGATGGGTCTATTGGCATTCATTCCAGGTATTCACCCATTACTTATTTGTATTCCACATTCATTATATATTCTCTTCAAAAAAATTATCTAATCAAATTTCCAGTGCTTTGGTTATAACTGAAAAATCCCTCAAATTTGAAAATTGATTAAAACTAAATCCAAATATATACTGTCTACAAGAGATGACAGCAAAAATACATGGTAACTTAATAAGGATAAAAGTAATAAATAATGATCTGGTAAACAGACATAAGTAGAAACCAAAGAATGTAGATGGAGATAAAATCAAGTAAAAAAAGTTTAAAAGGGCAAAATTTGTCATTTTTGTGCAAATATTAATTGGATTAATCATTTAAACTTTTGAGGAAGAGATATTTTCATTCACTATATAGTGGTTCTACAATAGGAGTTGGCAAACCGTGGCCTGGTGGCCACGTACTTGTTTTGTAAATAAAATTTTACTGAAACATAGTCACACTTACTCACTTATCTACTGTCTATGGCTCTCCAATGCCACAGTTGAGTAAGATGACAGAGAACATATAACCTGTAGTCCTAAAACATTTACTTTTTAGCCCTTTAAAGGAAAGAACAGAGAGAATTAGGGGAGTTTTGTATTAAGAAGTTGTATCTCTCATAACAAAGTCTGGCAAAGTAACATTGAACAGGTATAGTTCATGGTAGACATTTATCACTCATGGCTGACAAATATGTTTGCCTATGTTGTCCTTTTTATCTTTCTCTATTTCGCATAAGGGTGGCATATTAAGTCTTATTTTGCAGCTCTTGAGTTAGTTCTACCAATCATACCAGTGTGAGTGCATCAATGTGCACTATTGATGAATAAAGCAATCCTACTTATGAAGATGAAGGAAAATTCTAAGGCAAATATGCTACATATTATTAATAATTACAACTTGACTAAGTACTGCAGGAATCAAGGTAGTAGATGAAATATCTCCAAAACCCAAAGATAATTTAATATCAATACAAACTAGGATGAGGAGGATATGACTTCGATATGAAAAGGAATATGCCCTAAGGGGGAAAAGTAGTTTTATAGTAAAACACTAGAGACACATTTATCATAAGAACTTAAGACATAAGAATTCACATTATTCTTACCACTTCATTGAACTAATATGAGAATAACAGGTAAATATATTAGGAAGAAGGGACTAAAGTATCAAATGGTAACATCTTTCCACAGAAAATATACTGGAACTCAGTAGAACAGTAAAAAAGTTTAATAAAGCAGGAAATCAAAAAGCAAATTTTAAAATTATTTCCCATGCATCAGTATACCAATGATAATTCTGTCAGGAAATAGAACTACTACAATTATGGAGATAAATTATTTAATTTAGGCTAGAATTCACATAATCTGGGAGAAGCTGACATACAGAAGTTAGAGGGTGGTGTGGGGGTAAGGGTGAGAGATCAGAGGAATGGCAACTAATCACAATCCCCTTCAGCACTAGAGTGGATGAACGAATGAATGGAGGGAAATCTGAGAAGTTGTGTGTGGCCACCAAAGAGAGTTGGCCAAGGGGGAACTTTTGGAGAGGTCTGGAATCTGCTTCCTGCCTATAAGTCTTTGCTGCCTTAAAAATACCCGTCTCTGGGACTGCCTGGGTGGCTCAGGCCAGTTGCAACATTAGCTTAAGTCATGATCTCTGGGTTTGTGAGTTTGAGCCCCACATCTGGCTCTCTGCTGTCAGCGCCAGAGTGTCCCTGCCCTTCCCCTGCTCATGCTTGCTCTCTCTCAAAAAAATAAACATTTAAAAAATATCTGTCTCTGGATGAACTGCTGTTTTCTCAGTGGGATCTGCCCTCTTTGTGGGATTGTGTCTGGTGTTACACATGGGGCAGCGGATGGTTGGCTGGACAAGCATTTGGGAAGACAAGTAGGGAAGGGAGTGAAGACAAGCTACGCTTCTCAAGGAAGAGTCATCACTGGATCTGTCAACCATGATTGGTGTGCGAGTAATGGCCAGTGTTTCACTTCTGCTTCCAAATCTCATGTATGACCTTGTATTTGAAGATTTCACTTGAATAAAGTCAAGAAGAGAGCTGGGAAATGTATTTTCCAGCCTTATTTTGAAGCAGTATTGCCAGCTTGACAACAAAAAATCCAGCACAATCAGCAATAACACGATGGAAAATATAATTAAACAAATTTTTCTTTTTCTGTAAAGAAAACTGCTGGGTCCAGCTGGCTTTACTGGTGATTGATACCAATATTTTAAAATGGTGAAGAGCAGTATCATAAAAACTATTTAAGATAATGGAGTAGGAAAGGATACTTCCCAATTCATTTTATTAGTCATTATCCTGATACTCAAACCAGACACAGACATTACAGGGGAAGAAAAAAGAAAAAAAAACCCTACAATCCAATATCTATTGTGAATATAGATCCACAAAAATCCTTAGCATATTAAGGATTTACACAGCACAGTGTAAAAAGAATGATGCATCATGTCCAAGTTGTTTTCTCAAGAGAACAACATTTTGATTTGATTTGATTGTGATTTAACATTCACAAATCAAGCATTGTAATTCACCATATTAACAAAGAAAAGAACATTTGTATGATCATCGCAATAAGTGCAGGTTGTCAAAATTCAACACCCATTCATGTTAAAAAAAAAAAAGACTCAGCAAAACAGGACTAGAGAACTTTCTCAACTTGATTTAGAACTTTTAGAGGGAACTATTTACTTTCTCTTTTAGTATGATGAATACCATATGCTTCATTATTTTTATTCAACATTCTACTAAAGCCCTAGTGAGTGACAACAAGGCAAGAAGAAATAAGAGGCATGCAAATTAGAAGGGAAAAATAACTGTCTTTATTCACAGATGGTGTAAAAACAGAAAATTTTAGGGAATCTATAAAAATTATTAGTATACTTAGCAATAACAATTGAAAATCCGATTAAAATACAATTTACATAAACATCAAAAATACTTAGAATTAAACTTGATCAAATATTTGTATGACCTGTGTACTAAAAAAGGATTGATGAGATACATTTTAAAAGACCTAAGTAAATTTTCATGGATCAGGTGACGCAGTATCATTCAGCTATCACATAGACTTCAAACAGTCTTGTTCAAAATCTTAGCAAGCTTTCCATAGAAATTTCAAGCTGGTAATAAAATATATGTTAATGTAAAGGGCCTTAAGTAGACAAATAGTTTTGGGAAAAAATATGTTGAACTAATACTACTTGCTTGCAAACTTCCTATAGAGTTATAATAATAAAGAATGCTGTATTATCATAAGGATAGATTGAGAAATCATTCAGGGAAAAGACCAGTAAAAAATAACATATGTAGTCAATTGACTTTTGACAAAGGTACTGAAGCAAGTCAGTGAGGAGTGGAAAAAGTCTTTTAAAAAAGCAGTGCTATGGGGCGCCTGGGTGGCTCAGTCGGTTGAGCATCCGACTTCAGCTCAGGTCACGATCTCACGGTTTGTGAGTTCAAGCCCCATGTCAGGCTCTGGGCTGATGGCTCAGAGCCTGGAGCCTGCTTCCGATTCTGTGTCTCCCTCTCTCTCTGCCCCTCCCCCATTCATGCTCTGTCTCTCTCTGTCTCAAAAATAAACATTAAAAAAAATTTTTAAAAAAGCAGTGCTAGAAAAACTGATTATTCATGTGAGGATGAAAAATAGACTTCTATCTCAAGCCTTAAACACTGTTAGTTAATTAAAGATAAGTCATAGACCTACATATAAAAGTTAAAGCTATAAACTTTCTAGATAAAAGTGTAGGAATATATCTTCATGACCCTGTGGGTGATCAAAGGTTTCTGGGGATATACACACAAAATTTTAAATGCAAAAGAAAAAAAAATGATGAACTGCATCATAATTAAAACTTCTCTTCAGGAGACACCCTTAAGAAAATAAGCCCATCTCAAATTGAAATAATTGAATAGGGCAGCTACAAACTTGTATCCACAGTGTTTAAAGAGATCTTATAGTTAAGTGATCAGAAGATAGCCCAGGTAAAAATGGGTAAAACCCTTTGAGATAGTTCACAAATATAGTTAGTAAGCATATAAGTCATCAGGAAATGAGCAATAAACCCAAGTGAAATTCTAATACACAGCCAGACTTATAATTAAAATTAAAAACATAGCAACTCTAAATATTGGTGGAAAGGTAAAGCAACCAGATCCTTGATCCATTGCTAATGGAGGTGTATAATTGCACAACGTTTGAGAAAACTATTTTATCAGTGGCTTTTCAAATTAAATAAAAGCCACCTGGGTGGCTCGGTCAGTTGAGTGTCTGACTTTGGTTCAGGTCACGGTCTCACCGTTTGTGAGTTTAAGCCCCGCGTCGGGCTCTGTGCTGACAGTTTAGAGTCTGGAGCCTGTTTCAGATTCTGTGTCCCTCTCTCTCTGCCCTTCCTCCGCTCATGCTTGTGTGCTCTCTCTCTCTCAAAAATGAATAAACGTTACAAAACATCTATATATTTTCTCTGTAACCAAGCTGTTTGATTCAGAGTCTACTCAGAAGACAGAAAGTACATAGTAACTGGAAGAGGGGAAGCCTAATAAAAGAATGAACAGATTTGGAGTAATGGGGTTTGGACTAATGAGAGGTAAAGGACATTTTCAAGAGTACAGGAATAGTAGATAAAGGGAACAGCCATTACCCATAAGACTGAGATAAAGCACTCATCAGAGAACCTCATCCCCTCCCACCTCTTGGGCGGAGATCCCAGCTTCAGTGGACCTCTCCTCTGTGCACATAGGATGGTGATGGTTCCTGAGATATTGTACCAGGGGAACTCCCTAGAAATATGCCCTTTGGAATGCCACAAAAAGCCTTCCCAAGAGATATCCTGAGCTTTGGAAGTTTGCTACAAAGTCTCCCAAGAGAACCCTGGGGGAGCTGCCTATAGGAAGGTACTGTATGCCATTGTCACTCATTACTGTCTGTAAAAGCCATGTGCTCTCAGGAGCATGAGGACAGGTAAACATTGGAACTGGGGAGATAAACCTTTTCTTCTTCAGTATCCTCTACTGATGAACTTAACTTGGTGCTAGCTGGCAAAGGACAAGATATTGACAGGGTCCCATGGCATTGTTGCAGATCTGGGAAGGAAGGGCAGATAGGTGGCACACTAGCCATTTCACTTTTAGATCCTAAAAATAAATATGTCTCTACAAAAATGACCTGTAGAAGAATGTTTGTATCAACTTTATTCTGAATCCTCCCACATGAAAAAAAAAAAGCCACACAGTAGAAAACTACTCAGAAATAAGAGAGAAGAAAGTTTTGATACTCAACAATATGGGAAAATCTGGAGAATATTATGTTGAACCAAAGTGACCAGACACAAAGTATACCATAAGATAAAAATTTTAAGTATAGGAGAAGTAAAAAAATCTGTATGGTGATTAATTGGTAAAATGGATTTGCCATTTATCGAGATGAGAAAGACTGTGAAGAATAGGATAAAAGCAAAAACCAAGAAATAGAGAAATGTGATATCTGAATAAGGAACTGTTTTCTAAGCAAGAAGGTTCTGGAAGAATTTATAGAAGAAGATACTGATAGATTTTAGTACATTTCTGAATTATTTTAGAAAAGCACATTTCTTTGAATTTTACAGGGTTAAAAAATGGTAGGCACATATTATGAGAACTACTTCTTGCTATAATTTTTCTTTTGGAATTGTGTGTGGGTGTGAGAACCCTTGTGCATGTTTTCATTCCATATACAAAATTGAGATATTGTAGTAAAGAGCACGTTCTACTTGACCTAGTGAATTTAACAAATGTTTTATTTAATGAAAGCATTTAAGTATCTTTTTAAGAGCATAATTCTGCATAGTGATTTGATCCTTGGTGACAGTATAGATCATTATTTCTTCATTGAGAGCTTTTCTTCAGCTTTTTTTGGTAGAAGAAGGGGTAAGGTTATTCCTGTGAATTCACCTATCTGAAATATGCCTGCCCATATTTGCCTATAAGAGCCTTAAACAGAGATCTTTTCTCTGAGCTAGTTTCTTGTTTAATGATCTGTAAATGATACTGTTATTGCTTCTTTGCCTCTCATTTATGAGTGCCATTATTTCTCACAGTGGGTTGTCTTTGTCAGACAATAAAGGTAGAAAAAGTTTTCAAGCTTGTCAGGGGATTTATTGATATAAATGAGAGTGAAGTTGGGTCAGAACTAATGACAGTGGTTTTCCATGTAGGGTAAGGAGAACACGTTTTTTAAAATGAGGGCTTATTTTAAAATGTATGTTTCCTTCTTGGAACAACATTTTCCTCCTATTTCTATTCCTTGGATTTCAAGTTTTCACACTCATTTAGTGAAGTTTTATGTTACGTGTAAGACACGTAATAGAAATTTGGCAACCTAAGCAAGCAAAGACCATCTATCTTAAAATTCAGCACTTAAAGAATTTTGTGGTTAGTATTGTATGATCACCAAAACACAATGTTTGGATGAAAAAAATCTTTTCTTTATTATCAAAATGAACCATGGTAGAAGACATGGACATGATAAAATGAGTGATTATCAGAAACCAATCAGATTTGTATTGTTCATAGTAATTTTAGCAAACACACAATTTGAAGGCTTATAGTTCCCTTGCCTCTCATCAGCAGAGAAGGAGGAAATTGAATCTGCAGAAAACATAAGTTTATTTGATATCTTAAAAATTAAAAAGGCCCTTTGGAGTAATTTGGGTGATAATAACCAAGTTTCTCTAATTGGAGAAAAATCACCACTTATATAGCTAATTAGCCTGAGAAATATTGTTGATGTTTTGAGTCGAAGCAGCAAATATTGACTGGAAGAGTTGTGTATCTGCTAACACAGAAACATCCCTGGGATTTTAAGTTTGGGACCTACATTCACTTTTTTATTTAAGTGTTACTCGTGATCTAATTCCATGTTATTTCTTTTATCTGCATTCCTTATTTTCCTTGCTTATAGAAAAACTTTTTAGTCTATACTTTAGAACTGATGGAACTGTAGTTTCTAATGCTTTAATAGCTTTCAAAATAAGACAAGAATAAAAATGGAGTTAAAAGCATTGTTGGTTGAAAGGCCATGTTAGAAAATGGAGTTTGATTTATTGGAAGGATAGATTTAGGGAGAGTAAGAAGGTAGGCTCAAGATGTAAAAGCATTTTTTTTAAGTTTACCTATTTTGGGGAGAAAGTGAGCAGGGGAGAGACAAACTGGGAGAGAGGATCCTAAGCCGCCATTGTGGAGCCCAGTGTGGGGCTCGAACACATGAACTGTGAGATCATGACCTGAGCTGAAACCAAGTCGGACACTTAACCGACTGAGTCATCCAGGCACCCTGAGATGTAAAACAATTTTAATGACCATTTAGCAACTCCTGTTTCTTTTGGGGTTTCAGGAAATGATTACATGCTGAGAATTTTGATGGCTGATCTTGTCAAGGAGAACTTTGCGAACTTGGGGACTGAGAATTCAACTTCTCTTTTAGTTGCTAAAGCTGCTGTCTCTTAGCATCCACTCTGATATTTCTTACCAGTATTGACAAATGTACTTATGAGACAAACTGGATGTTAGGAGTACAGCTTAGAGGACTCACACAAAAAACTGGGAAGCTATAAAATACCTTTACTTTTGTGCTGTGCGGTTGCTGACTGAAATTTCCAAGGTACTTCACTTTGGGTAAAGGTAAATATCAATGCACATTTTGTGTTGAATTTTTGTTTAATATAATTAACAAGTGAAGTGTTAAGAGTGTTGGAAGATAGGTTTTTAAAACTGTAATTGAGCTATTTTAGTAGCACGTTTGACACTATTGAGCTATTTTAGTAGCACGTTTGACACTTCGTAAAAAAACAAAACAAAACAAAAAACCTACCCAAATTTGCAGAAGAATTAGTTTCTTTATTATGGGAAATATAAAGACCAAGAAGCCAATTTCCTGAGTTTTATCCAGTGAACTGTGTACATGCAGTATCCTTAAGCAATTGATCATATGTGGTTTGTGTCACCCATAATGTTGGCAAATTAACTTTCAGTACCTGACCTCTACATCTCTAATATAAATTTGATAATTTCACTTTTCTTCTTTTTTAAATTTTTTTTAAATTCATTTTTGAGAGACAGAGACGGCACACAAGTTGGGGAGGGGCAGAGAGAGAAGGAGACATAGAATCTGAAGCAGGCTCCAGGCTCTGAGCTGTCAGCACAGAGCCCCACGCGGGGTTTGAACCCATGAACCGCGAGATCATGACCTGAGTCAAAGTTGGATGCTTAACTGACTAAGCCCCTCATTTTTGTATTCAGAAAAGAATGGTGTGATTGTTGCAACATATGTATTATTGCTAATATAGTAAAGAAATCTGTAGCAGTTTTTGAATTTCGGTGCTTTGTAGAAACAAGGGTTCTGAGTTCACCCAGTGAATGGCCCATATTCTGTTTCAAGAGAACAAATTTAACAGCCCCCTTTCCAAAAGACAGTTGTCCCTGTGGTCCCTAAGGAAAGGTGTTATTTCACATCCACTATTAACATATGTTGTGCACTTCTACACAAATAGACTGTGTTTCAAATAATTGCATTTTACATTTGTCTACTATATGTCCAGTTGTGTTGAACAAATTACACACATCTGATAATAGGTATATCTCAAACTGTCTTCTAAATATCTATATTCTAGGTCAGAATCCTTCGCTTCTTCAATTCCTTCATTCCACCACAACCCAGTGGTTGTGGCACGTGTGTGACTTCGATGTGGTTTCAGAACTTTATTTCTGGGGCGCCTGAGTGGCTCAGTTGGTTAAGTGTCAGTGGTTTCAGCTCAGATCATGATCTCACAGTTCATGAGATCAAGCCCCACATTGGGCTCTGCACTGGCAGAATGGAGTCGTCTTGGGATTCTCTCTCCCACTCTCTTTCTCTGCCCTTGCCCTGGTCTCTCAAAATAAGTAAATAAACCTTTTTTAAAAAAAGAACTTTATTTCTGAAAGTCATTCAGAAGACAGTCTTTTTGTGACTTTTAACACAAAGTATAGAAAATGTGTTAGTTTACTGACTACTTTGGTCCCACACTGGCCCCCTGTTGAGTGTGTAGAGCCTGTATATGCAATAAATTTAAAACTCATTCCTCCAGTGCATACACAATATATACAGTAGAGCAAAGTTAAAAAAATATCTCACATATAGGGCACTGGACAGTCAGAAATTTTCTAGTATACATTAGAAAAAGAACTTTTACAATTTCTTCATGCCTACCTCTTTCAACCCAATGGACAAGTGCAGACAGTATACTGCTCAAAAAGCTGATATAATGATTCTGTTTTCAAAGACAGTATCATTCATTAGTTTAAAAAAGATACTTACAAAGTGGTGTTGTTTTACTACCTCTGCTTTTAAATGCATCTTGCACCTATAAACATCTATAAAAATTAGATATTTCAAATAGGAACTTGTCTACTTTGTTAACAGTAGTGTTAATAAAACTACCTGATAACAATGGTTCTAATTGGCAGGCATTTTCTTCTAAATATTTCCTTTCTTCTCTCTACCACCAAAAGAGTGGACAAATATAGGCATTTGTAATGTGTAGAGGTATTGAACAAATTCATTTTCGAAAGCCATTTATAGGAGATAAGCTTTCCTGTAATTTCAAAATAAAGTGTACAAAGTGTGTTAATTGTATTTTTAATTTAAAAATTTTTATTTTATTTTTATCTAAGTCTCATACATTTGCAATTTTTACATTTAGTGACTAGATGTTATAAAATTAGGACTCAGTTGTTCATTATACACACTACAAACACAGCAAAACAAAATACACATACAAAAAAAATGGTTTACCTGAAACTACCCATCTAGGAAAACACTAGAAAATTATCTTTTGTAATCATTTTCCTACAACTTTCTCCAAACCGTTGAACAATATCAATAGTCACATGCTGTTCATACAAGTGGTTTAGCAATTCCATATCCAAAAGACAATATTTCCTATAAATGTTTGGCAAAACCGTATTTCACAAAATCTGCTTTTAACATGAGCAGCTGCTTAAAATAAGAACTGCGTTCAATCACTATATATGTAATAACCTTAGATACACTGCGCAAATGTAACACTAGTTACAATCTGAAAGTGTTTTTGAAATACGAACCCTCTGGTTTAGAACTCTTTTTCATTTCACTCCTGTACCCATCTGATGGACTTTAAGGTTCAAATTTTCAGAAGACAGTCTTTCCTATGAGGTTTGGCAGAAAATGTACTATTTTTCCAATTTTCCTTTTGTCATAATTTGACAACGTCTTTACCATCTAGAAAGACCAGGTGTTGTAAAATTAGGACTTGTCTGTCCATTGCGTATGCTATCCACCCAGCAAAGTAGTGCAAAATGCACAGACACGTGGGACAAACATCTTCACTCTAAACACAATGGCATATGGCCCTTCGCACTTTAGTTTCCCCTCTTTTCCTTTGAAATCAGAGCACCATATGTACTGCTCAAACATGTGGTTTGGCCATTCAACTTGACAACAATATTTCAAAGAATGTTAATAGAAATACTCACTAGATGTGTTACTTTACTACATATAATATAAAGCACTTCAGAACATCCAGTAAAACTAATTATTTTAAAATAGTACTTAGTGAAATGCCTGGGTGGCTCAGTCAGTTAAGCGTTGGACTTTGGCTCACGTCATGATCTCATGGTTCCTGAGTTCCAGCCCCTCATTGGGCTCTGTCTTGACAGTGTGGAACCTGCTTCGGAACCTCTGTCTGTCTCTGTCTCTCTTTCCACCCCCCCTCTCTCATGTGTGTGCACCTGCGCACACACTCTCTCTCTTTCAAAAATAAATAAGTGTTAAAAAAAAAGCACTTAGCACTGTGAACTACATGTAGAGCAGTGAAGAATAAAATGCACCATAGAAGGAAGGTTATAATAGAAATATGGCTTCTCAACAGGAGTAGTCGGCAGGTACCTTTTTTCCTCTTCATAGCAGAATTATCTCTGAAGATTGTCTCTTTATTTATGCTTTTGTGTGATACAAGATACATACTTCTGTGATGATTGTAATTATATACATTTTTATGAACCCAGATATTTAACTTTAACTCCCTCATATAAATTTAGTATATTAGGCATTCTTTCTCCTCAGTCAGCATATACCAATTACAGATAAAATGTACCTTCAGTTTTCTAATCAACCTCTTGAGGGCCTTCTTCTCCATCTCATCTCCTCTAGATCAAATGCAGAAATGTCATTTCTAGAGATAGTCTAACAGCTCCATTTCCAAAAGTCATTCCCAGAAGTTTTTTCTTTCTTTCTTTCTTTCTTTCTTTCTTTCTTTCTTTCTTTCTTTCTTTCTTTCTTTCTTTCTTTCTTTCTTTCTTTCTTTCTTTCTTTCTTTCTTTCTTTCTATAAATAACAACAGGTTATTTAAAAGTGAGGTGATTTTTTTTAAACTCTGCTTTTTTATATGTAAGTTACTTCTTTACATTTTTAAGGGTTCGATGTAGAAAAGTAGGTTGAATTTTAAAAGGTTGGCAGGTAAAGTTGAAAGCAGCTTTTTTCATATTTACACAAACCTTCTATAAATAGAAAATCTTCCCAAGTGGCAGTACACACTTCCTGTTGGATAAACATGGCCCATTATCCTACCCTTTCTTCCAGTACCAAAGTCTAGCTGGCCATTCCCCCACCGCTCTATCATCTTGCATCTCCTGGGCCACAATGCCTTTGCCCAGTATTATCAGGATGTGGTGGTATCTCCTCCTGAGGTGATTGGTGATCACCCAGGTTCCCAGATCTGTGCGGCTTCTGGCTCTGGGTAGCTGCGCTCTCGTCCACACCAACCCTCCTTCACAGCCCAAGAGACCTCCCGCTTTTAGGGGCTGTCATTCTTCTCTCCCAGGCACGTTGCTGTCATCAGGTCCCAGAAAGGGTAGCTATGGCCTCTTGCCTTGAGTGAGGGCAGTAATGGCCATGGAGGGCACATGTCTCCCTGTAGCTCACCCATGCTGGGAGGGACGAGGGGTTTGGGCTGCTTCTTTACCTCATTGACTCTCTTCTGAACTTGTCTTCCTTTTTTTGTTTTTGAGATTTATTTTACCTCCCAGCTTCAATGAAATATAAGTGATAAATACAAATGCTATGTATAAGATGTACAATGTGATGGCTTATATATCTATACATGGTGAAATGATTATCACAATCAATTCACACATTCATCACCTTGCACCTTTTTCGTGGGGGGGGGTGTTGTGGTGAGAACACTTAAGATCTATTGTCTTAGCAAATTTCAAGTATATAATACAGTATTATTGTTTTCATTTTTATTGACATATAATTATAAGGTATGTAAGGATATATAAAGTATAATCATGATGATTTCATCTAAATAGGCATTGTGAAGTGGTTCTTCTCTCCAAGTTAATTCATAACATCCATCACTTACTCTTCCCCCCTTTTTAAATGGATTTCACGTGTAATTAAGACAAGGGGATCATGTTTGTGTTTCTGTGTCTGCCTTATTCTACTTAGTATAATACCCTCCAGGTTAATCCATGTTGTTACAAATTATACGGTTTCCTTTTTTATGGCTGAATGATATGTGTGTGTATGTGTATCACATTTTCTTGGTCTGTTTATCCATTGACAAGTAGTTAGGTTATTTCTGTACCTTGGCTACTGTGAACAATGTTGCAATGCACATGGAAGCACAGGTGTGCCTTCTGGACCCTTTGGATATATACCAGAAGTCGGTTGACTGGGTCACATTGTAGTTCTCATAAGGAACCTCCATACAGTTTCCGTTGGTGGTAGCACCAACTTATGTTTCCATCAACAGTGTACAAGGATTTCCTTTTCTCCATATTCTCGCCAACACGATTTCTTATCTTTATAGTAAAAACCATCCTCACAGATGTAGGTTGATATCTCATTGTGGTTTTGATTTTCATTTTCCTGATGATTAGTGATGTTAAATACCTTTTCATGTGTGTGTTCGCCATTTGAATGTCCTGTGGAAAATGTCTTTTCAGGTTTCTTGTCCATTTTTAAATTAGGTTATTTATTTATTTTTTTTGCCATTGAGTTGAATGAGTTCCTTATATATTTTGGATGTTAACCTGTTAAATGGTTTGCAGTTTTTTTTTCCGTTTCATAGATTGCCTTTGCATTTGGTTGATTGTTTACTGTGCTGTTTTCCTTCTTTAATAAACCATCCATTTTGTAGTGTTCTTCAAATAATAGTTGTATTAAACGTCAAGATATATTTTAAAAGCCTAAGCCTTTTTAGATTTTTATACTCATTCATAATCTTGTATTGATATTTTGAAGTCGAAGAGAGTGCTTAAAACCTGGTAGAATTTCATGAGAACTACTTATTTTAAAAATTCTTTAATAGGGGCGCCTGGGTGGCTCAGTCGGTTGGGCGACTGACTTCAGCTCGCGTCATGATCTCACGGTTTGTGGGTTCGAGCCCCACATCGAACTGTGCTGACAACTCAGAGCCTGCAGCCTGCTTCCAATTCTGTGTCTCCCTCTCTCTGCATCTCCCCTGCTCGTGCTCTGTCTTCTCTCTAACTCTCAAAAAATAAATAAATGTTAATTAAAAAAAATTAAAAATAAATAAATAAAATTCTTTAATAAAATGCATATAAAAATATGAAATATTTTCACGCCTGAGCATAATAACTTTTTGATATTTTGTGAAGTAAAGCTGTAGTACCTCTAAAAATGTGTGATCCAAAATTATATCCAGATAATTTCCTTATAGTTCTATTTTAAACAAACTTTATATGACACATCAATTAAACTTTATAATCCGTGTACCTGGGAGGCTAGACCTTGGAGAATCTACAGTATAGTGCTTAAAGTTTCATCATTAAGATTTTTGAAAATATACATATCGTAGTGACATTTGAAGAATCTATAAATTTGTCTTTACAAATGGTAGAGAAGTGGTGATTCTGCCAGCCAGCTATTTCAAGTATTCCAAAGAACTTAGTCCTTAAATAAAATCTAAGCCACCACTTTAATAGCAAACTCTTACTGAATGGTAGCTTACAATATTTATTTTACTACAGTGTAATACATTTAAGACCGTATTGGCAGGAGTGGAACAGATAGACAAAATTAGCAGTCATATTTTATCCTAAAGCAGGTTTGGAAGGTTCTGGGATGGAGTAAGTATTTGGTGCACAGAGGAGCCCCAGCCAAATCTCACAGGGAAGACAAAGCCTGCTTTCCAGATTGGGTGACTCCTGCCACAGCCAGATTTCAAGAAGGGGAGGAGATGGTTAGATGGTTAAATTCATGGCTGAGAGGAAGATTGAGAAAGGTTGGAGTATAGGAAACAATTCCATGAACAATAATATGGCTTGAGAGGCTGGAAAGAAGGGGGCATATTTGGAGTTACATTTTTTTTGAAAAGTGTGATTTTGGTGCTAACCAACAATAAAGTCAGTTTGAAATGACAAAGAATAATTCGTTAAATGAGAAAGTAAAAGCTTCGTTTTTTAGCTATGATCAGGTACAGAGGAAGCATCCTCCATTCTGAAGTGCTACAAAAGATAAAGGAGTTGCAATCACAAGCTCCAGATACAAAAACATTGGGACAGGAGATGGACTTAAGGAACCTCATGGCAGCTCTGCACTCCACAGTTCAACTTCCACTTAGATTGGGGCTTCTAGTGCTACTCTGGAAATCCCAATGTAACTCTTGCCATGCTGTGAAAATCTCATGGCTACCTTAGCTGTCTTTCATTGACACCCTGTATATTGGGAGAAGGCACCTAAGGAAATTCCATGACTTCACTGGTTTTGTGCATATTACCAAAGTAATAATTTGAAACTGTAGTTTGCTTTTATTCTTTTAAAACGTAAGGGGAAACTGGCTGGAAAGGTAGTTTTTACTCACAACTTCTCAGAACACAGGAAGACGTATTTTAGATTGTGTACAGTTCATGGCTTTTTTATTGTTTTTGTAAATATACCAGGTTCCGTAGCCCATTGGGGCCTGTCCTCAAGTTCTAGAGCTCCATCCAATCCTGCCTTTCCTCTCTTTGTGGAAAACTCTGTCATCTGATCCAAGAATGTTGACTGGTCCTGACATCAAAGTGTATTTGTTTCTACCTGGGGATGTTACCTTCACAATATTACATAATATCCCAATTACTTAAAATTTCTCCTTAGCATACTTCGTATTAAAGTTCTATGCTTCTAGGACCTCTTTTTCGTATTTTTGGCTCACTGCTAACTAACAAAGTACTAATTATTTTTCTTAAAATTTTATGTCATCTTATTGCTGATGAAAACAAATATCTCATAACCAAAAAGTAGGTGGTATACATTTTTCCTCAATAGTTGCAGAAGGAGATCTGCAACTTTTGGTATCACAAACTTAGCTCTCATAAAATGGTGAAGTGATAATATCACAAATCTATTCATCTCACTCCCCTGCTCATTGTGGAGACTTGTGTAAAGATGAGTCATTAACCTCTTTTTGTTGTTGCTGTTGATAAAGCCATCTTTGAAAGTCTAATTTGTAAAAAGTCTGTGAAGAAATCTGAAGATTTCAGAGTTGTCGCTAAGTCCTATGAAATATAACCAGTAACTTCAAAAAGTCTGATTGGTGATTTAATTATTCTCGTAAGAATGTTTAAATTGACATCTTTGTATTCTGGATGATGTCAAGCATAGGTAATTGTGAGGTTCTTTTTTAAAGCCAAAAGAAATCTTTTGGAATTTATTTTCTGTTTATGCAAAAAGATATGATAAATTCCACTCTTGGATTATTTACTTAGAGAGTTTCAGAATATTTTTCTCATTTAACTAAAGCAAACCTTCTATGCAAAGACCTTGTTTCAGTATTTGAAGACAGAGAGTGATGAATTCCTTAATCTTACAAAAATAAGCTATATTATATGTATTTGGCATAATCTGATCTGAGTTTTGTATTCATCAAACTATACTGCCTGGCGGAGTATGGCAGGATCAGATGGATAGAATGGCCATATATGTGCCTCGGACAATTCTGGCTTATATTTTTGTCCCATGATTATTAACAGTACCCCCTTTCAGGCTTGGAAATGTCTCCCTCTTTGAAAAATTATATGGTATATGTATAGTACCCCTTCTCCCCACTCTCCATTCTCCTAAGGCTTCCTGATGTTTAAGAAGAGAACATGATAGGGGCGCCTGGGTGACTGAGTTGGCTAAGAGTCTGACTTTGGCTCAGGTCATGATCTCACGGTCTGTGAGTTTGAGCCTCGCATCAGGCTCTATGCTGACAGCTCGGAACTTGGAGTCTGGAGCCTGCTTCGGATTCTGTGCCTCCCTCTCTCCCTGCCCCTCCCTCACTCATGCTCTGTCTCTCTCTGTCTCAAAAATAAACATTAAAAAAAATACATGATAATAGTTGAGTAGCCGAATTGGCTCACGTTATGTTCACAGTAGTGAACCTTTGAGGAATACAGACCCCAAGAAGATACTCTTTTTTGCTTTTTAATACAGATTCCAGTTTATCTTGGACATTGTTTGATCAGGGTGGTACCTCACGTTTGAAGAGTTTTTGTCTTTGCTTCCCAATAGAAATAGTATATTATCCTGTGAAGATTAAATTCCTTAAGCATGACTCCTCCTCAGTGTCCAGTCTCATATTCCACACCATACAAAAAACTTTTTAAGGCAAATGAAACCATGTCATTGTCTTGCTTAGGCATATTTTAATGTATCATCATGTTTAGAATTAAGTCTACTGTATATCGTTTTTGAAGTTAGTTAAATCTCTAAGGTCTTCCTCCCTTTCATACTCAAATGTTCAAGTGTCTCTTCAGTATCCCATTTGGCTTCATCCCACAGACGTCTCAGTGCAGAATGTGTTAAACTGATCTGTCATCTTTTCTCATAAACCTGTTCTTCCATCTGTGTTATTGTAAGTTGGCACCACTATGAATTCATATTCAAATATCTTGTTCTAGATTGTTGTTTATAAAGGTAATCCTGTAGTAACAACAGACTTCAAAGTGTGCAGTTAATCAAACATGATAAAAGTTGGTTTTCCATTCAACATAAAGTTTTGAATGATATTATTGATGGGCAGAATTGTCTCTTCCAAAGATGATTTAGAAACCAGTCACCTTCCATCTCATTGTCTTCTATTAGCGGCAGAAAAGAACATGGAGGACCAGGCATGGCAGAAGTGACCTAGAGTAGGACATGCCATCTCTGTTTATATTCCATTGTCTACAACTTAGTAACATGGTTACACCAGAGTCAGTACAGTCCAGCTGAGTGTCCAGGAAGAAGAGGAAATAGGTTTGGTGAAGAGCTCGCTAGTAGTCTTTGCCATTTTTCTTCATAATCTCCACCCTGCCTATTACAACCTTCCACTCACATCATTTTTACTTCTTAAATATTGTTAATTTTATCTCTGTCACATATTACCACTACGGCCCATCATCATCTCTCCCCAGTACTGAAAAAATAGTCTCCTAAATCAAGCACTCCAAACTAAATATTCTATGCAGCATGGTCTCCTCCAGAAAGCTTTCTCTGAACACTCTGGCTCAGCTAAATGTACCTCTCTGTCTCCAAAGAACTCTGTGCATATTTTTATGATGTAATGTACAGTATCATATTTAAAAAATCTGTATGTCTAACTTCACTCTGCAGTATGAAAATTTTAAGGTGATGCATTTTTATTAGAAAAATTAGTGTCTTCTATGTCTTGTATAATTTATGCACAGGTAATATGTACTGCTTATTTTTGGTACAGGTTTCTCTGTTGACATTACTACAGGGAGGTATAAAGAAAGAGTTCATTAAAATAGGTAATTTCTGGGTGTTTGCTCGCATTATCAGTAAACTTTTTAGTTTTTTATGGTCCCTGTCTTTTGTCTTTTGTCTCTGTCCTAACTGGTCTTATTCCTTTTTCAAACATTCTCTGACTTTTCCCCTTACCTACAAGTCCAAGAAATCTTTTCTAGAGTCCAAAAAAGAAACTTTCTTACTTAGGATATTTTTCTCCATTGTCTTTGCTCAAGTCATTCCCAGGCCCTTATCCCTGAATGATAGGATGTCTATAATTTTGTTTAAAATATTTCAACATGGATGTTCTTTTCAGAGGTATATGTTAGGTGCTTTAAGTTAGTCTCTGAGTGTTCAATTGGATTCAGCAGAATATCCAATCTAGGAGTAATCAGCTCATCTTTGATCAAACTCAGAGGCCATCCAACAAGTGCTTCAACAGTCCTTACTTCCTATCACCATGAGAAATGTGTTCATTTTCATAATGAATATTAGAAATAGGTTTTAATTCGTGAAAGGGGTGACTTGTTAATTAGCAGAATGAATATGAGAAATGAGATTTTATTGATGATATTAGTAGATTGGCTATAGTATTGTAAGGGTGGGGGGTGGTTCTTCTCTTCTTACATAAAGAGATTATAAAAGTGTCATTTGTCCTGAAACCTGTATCTTTTAGAATGGATCTCTAGCACTAATCCATAAATGATGCTATAATCCTGTTTTAATTGGCAGGTTTCTTGATCCTCTACTTTCGGTTGACTGTATTTGATGCTAGAACATTGTCACATTTGCCTCAAGTAAGCCTTCCATGCAACATAGTTTTAGAGTACACGAAAGACTGGATGGCTGAGACGTCTTCAAGAGTTCAGTGTATGGGGCGCCTGGGTGGCGCAGTCGGTTAAGCGTCCGACTTCAGCCAGGTCACGATCTCGCGGTCCGTGAGTTCGAGCCCCGCGTCAGGCTCTGGGCTGATGGCTCGGAGCCTGGAGCCTGTTTCTGATTCTGTGTCTCCCTCTCTCTCTGCCCCTCCCCCGTTCATGCTCTGTCTCTCTCTGTCCCAAAAATAAAATAAAAAACGTTGAAAAAAAATTAAAAAAAAAAAAGAGTTCAGTGTATAACTTTTGTTTGTGTATGTTAGGTTGCTAATAAAGGTGGCATATGTGGCAAATTTTGAACTGGGATTTGCTTCTGTAATGGTGGAACAGCCAATTCTCAACTATTTTTATTGGGAGTCACTCAAATTTAAGAGTGTATAGATCCAAATTGAGGCAGACAAGTTCACTACAGTAAACATTTGAAATTTTAAACCCACGTATTGACTTTTTGGGTTTTTTTTTTTTTTTTGGTTCTTTTTGTTCAACCTTTAATTAAGACAGCTAATGAGAACTTCTAGTAGCCTGAATAGGGAAGAGCTGGAGAATATAAAATACCAAAAACACAAACTATTGCTTAATAATTCACAAATATAACCCCCAAACAAATATTTACTGATATATATATATATATGTATATATATATATATAATATATATATGTATGTATGTGTATATATATATATATATGTATGTATATATATATATACACACATATATATATATATATATATATATATATATATATATATATATCTTACAAAGGCAATCCGCCTATATCCTCTATCTGCCAAGTAAAAACATTTTCAATATTTTTTAAAGAATAAATTAAAAGGCATAATATGTCTTATTCCAATTCTCAGGTTCTTCCAATTTAATTTTTAATGTTTGGATGTCTAAATTTCTCTGCTAGGTACCTTTAAAATCAGAAAATGTATTTCTGGGGAACTCTATTTTCTCAGCATTCTATGAATCATATAATGTATGCGTTCTCTCAGACTTGTGATTCAGGTTATGCACTGCAAGTGTTAGGGCAACTATTATATTATACTTGGACTCCTTTTCATATTCACATTGCCTGCTTGGTCCCTGCAGACATTATAATTAGCATACTTCCTCTGAAAATTTACCATGCATTTCAAATATATTGGAGTATTTTAAATTGTGGATTATTTTTAATTTAAAATAAATATGCACTAAACAACATAGGGCAAAAGTTGAGATTGGGAAGTCACTGCTTTACATATGTGTGTGTATATATGTTACAGGGAATTCTTTTAAATACTATTCTCAGAACTATGGAAATTCTTCCCACATATTGAACTTCCCAGCTGTGAAAACTTTACACCCTGCCAGGCAACACAATGCTTCTGCTTTTATCATCATAGTTTTAATCGTGTATGCAATATCCTGGTATGTAGTATGAGTGATTCTTTCCTAATTTAGCAAAAGGTCATGGTTTGTGTTATTTCCTTTAAAATGTAATATATAAAATAAGTAGCCTCCTGCTGCTGTTGGCATCAATTTAGATTTTTCATGCTTATTCCTGGTCTGTGTGCTGCCAACGCACAAAGGGTAAGAAAAGATTCAATTTCCTCATCTGTAAAATGAGGATGAGGGTATTGGGTGGTCTGTAAGGTCCCTTCAAATTCAAAAAATTTATGAGTCTAATAACGTAAGCTTAAACTACGTTAATAAGAGTAGTAGCTTTTCTTAGCCTAGTCTGTGGCACAGTTGTCTTAAATGGCCTACTTTGCTTAGAAACAATCCTCTAAGCTTCTTTTCTTACTCTAATTTACTTAAAGTGTATTATTTTAACTCTTCAGTCTGAAAATTCCATTGCTTTGTAGAATATTGAAAATATGATTTATATGTGTAGCTGACCTTCCCTCTTAGCAGGTAAGGCCCTTGGAATATAATTTCTAATTCACCTTCAGTTCTTAAAGTATATCACACCTATTTTTTTTAATAAAGACTATTAAATAATGAACACATAACATTTGTATCTTATATTAAAATTTACAAAGTGCTCTCATTGTCCATTTTCTAATATGACAGAAGTATGAAATGTTGAAAGGATATTAGAGACAGCTGTAATCTGTTGGTTCCCAACTGGAGTGATTTTGGCCCCCAGTGGACATTTGGAAAAATGTGGGGACATTTGGAAAAACGTGGGGACATTTTTGGTTGTCATAACTGAGGGGTTGATATTACTAGAATTTAGTGGAAAAATACTAAACATCCTATATAATTCACAGCAGAGTTCCCACAGCAAAGAATTATCCACTCAGTGTGTCAGTAATACTGAGACTGAGAAACTCTGTCTTCATTTTACAAATGAGAGAACTGAAATCCTGAGAAGTTAGTTTTCCTGTGCTTTTGTCTAATAAGTTGATTACCAGTACATCTTGCAAAAGAGATGGAGATATTTTTCCTTTTTTATAAGTGAGAAGGCTGGAGATTTGGAAAAGTGATAGTCCATGATGCACAAGTGGCAGAATTAATGATGGCATGTCATCTATGTATTCATGATGTCCCAAGGAAGAAATTTCACCTTTTACTTTCTCTAAAAGCCCTGGATATGACATAACAGATTCAGTGAAAGTTGAATATTACTAAATTTTGGGGATTTGCAATCATTAGATTATAGAAGTTCAGAATCTATATAATTCTGGGAAAACTGGGTACGCAAGCTGGCTTTTAGTACAAAGTGCCTAGCCTGTAGAAAGTACTCATTAAATAATTCAGAGAATGATCACCTTGCATTGTTCTTCAGCTACTAGCTACTGTTCTTGAATACTAGTGTTTCACTACCTATGAGGCATCTATTCTCTGAGAAGACCGCATGTGGTTTTTCCCCAGAGCTTCACAATCTAAGCACAAGACTGGTCATGAAATCTTTGCTAAATGCTCATTCGTGACATTTAGCGACCACTTATCTTGTATATCCATATAGGCTTTTTCACCAGAATTCCTACCTTTTAGACAGGAATGTGCCTTAGCTGTGATTTAGTAGGCCAGAACCTATAATCTCTGATTTATTCTAAGTCTCAAGGAAACATCTTATATGGGGACATAACCACTCAATAACACATGGTTTATTCTCTCTTGATTTTAGCTATTCTTGACTTAATCCTCTCAGATAAATACTTTTGGAAACAAAAGATCTGTTACATCTCTCCTGGGACAAGGGAATTTCAGTTCTCAAAAACCTAGCCTTGGCTAACCTTTTGGGATGGACACTAGGGAAGGGGAAGCTCCATTACTTTTCAGTGATCCCTCCCCTCTCCACCCAAATGTGGTTACACCTTTGCTATTATTTTGAAATGTTGATCTAATAAGTCATGGGAGAAATGAGTTTAAAGAAAAATCTTGCCAATTCAAGTTTGTTTTTTTTCTGGTCATATTATTTACATGGTCTACAAACTTAGAATTGTACACTTTTAAGTATATATAACCTGATTGCATCATGTTTGTATTGGAGTAAAAATACACACACACACACTCTCTCTCTCTCTCTCTCTCTCTCAGACTACAAAAGAAAGTTATGCTGGCTTTCAAACTGCCTTAATGACAGGGAAGAAAATAGTATGTGAAGAGAGAAAAATGTGAAAAAATAGAAAGGGAAAACATGGGGTAGATAATATAGAGGAATAAGGCTATTTCATAAATACTTCACTTCTCTATACATACTGATTATTAAGAAACTCATTTTTCTTAGACTTAAGGAAAACACAATTGCAGGCAATATTCCTGAAAGTACATTAATGACAGTTTTTTGAATTCTAAAGGACCCCCTGGAAGAAGTACAGTAATTGTGCACTTAGTTGATTATAACAATATTTGTTCTCCAACATTGAGAAAAGGTCTGCTTTTGTAGACAGATGTTCTCTTGAACTACTATGATATTAGTTTTAATATATAACTTATATAAAAAAAAACTTTAATGATTCAGTACTTTACAGTAATGAGTTTTGGAACCAGAAATTATTTGTTACCCATTTATTCATAAATTCATTTAAAAATAAGTATACCATTTCCCTAAATGTTTTTTTTTTTGTAAATTATTGTAAGTAAAACATTATCTCCATGCTTTTGTTCCTGTCCCTAAAACTTACATTTTTTTAAAATTTCTGGCATTTTATATGGAAAATCTTTTTAAAGTGGGCAATAAAAGAAAAGAGAACATAGAAAGCACATTGGAAGCAAATGTTCCATTGTATCAACAATTTGCCTTTTCTAATATTTTTCTAGAGCAAAATTGAAGTGTTTAATGGAGGCATAATGATATATTATTGCCACTAGGAGCAAATTTGAATTTGTCTCTTAAGTTTTCATGATGAATGTAAGTGGAGGGATAGTCAACAATAAAATAATACATTTTATGTGTGCACATATTTTGAAATCTCTTAACTATGCTTTGGTTGATAAATACTTAGCATCAAATACAAGGTGAGTTTCAAATAACTATAGATGAAATGACAGTTGAATTTTTTTCTTTCTCCATTTCTTCTGTGGCGTAACTCTATAGTAGTATTTATATTTACCAAAATGTCAAACGTATTATCTCACAGGGAATATGTTGGAATATTTTATTTCAAAGGCAGTAAAAATGTTCTTTCATCAGTATCTTAATAGTTTTTCTCCTTATTTTAATATCATTTAAAAATTCAATCTTTCACATAATAAGGAAGCTGGTTTAAAAATTATATTTATATGCATTATTTTTGAAGAAGCAAGGGCAGTGCAGTTGTATTTACACAGTTTTCTTACACCCTGTGCCTGATCCCAAAAATTGTTATATAGTTCTATATATCCTTCAGCTTAATTTTTTACAATCTGCATTTGTGATACTTTTTGGTAACAAATATCCAGCACTACTTATCCTCAATGAAAATATCAATTCAATATAATTTGAAGAATCATTTAGAATTTGCATTTTAAAACCATGCAATAAAGTCATTAAGATTTCTCTATCTTTTCATTTTGTTGATGGTTTCCTTTGCTGTGCAAAAGCTTTTTAGTTTGATGTAGTCCTGATTATTTAATTTTGCTTTTGTTTTCCTTGCTTGGGGAGACCTATTCAGAAAAATATTGCTAAGGCCAATGTCCATGAGTTTACTGCCTATGTTTTCTTTTAGAAGTTTTATGGCTTCCGGTCTTACATGTAGGTCTTTAAATGACTTTGAGTATATTTTTGTGTATCATGTAAGAAAGTGGTTCAGTTTTATTCTTTTGCATGTAGCTGCCCAGTATTCCCAACCCCATTTATTAAAGAGACTGCCTTCTTCCCATTGTGTATTCTTGTCTCCTTTGTCATTGATTAATGGACCATATAAGCATGAATTTATTTCTAGGGTCTCTATTTAATTCCTTCATGTGTCTATTTTGGTGCTGGTATGATTTTTTTTTTATTACTATAATTTTGTAGTATATCTTGAAATCTGGGATTGTGATACCCCCAGCTCTTTTCTTAAGATTACTTTTGCTATTTGAGGTCTTTTGGGGTTCCATACAAATTTGAGGATTTTTTTTGTTCTAGTTCTGTGAAAAATGCCATTAGTATTTTGATAAGAATTACATTTAATCTGTAGATTACTTTGGATGGTATGAACATTTTAACAATGTTAGTTCTTCCAACCCATCAGCATGGTGTATCTTTCCATCTATTTGTGTTATTAATTTCTTTCATCAGTATCTTAAAGCTTTCAGAGTATAGGTCTTTCACCAACTTGGTTTTAATTTATTCATAGATATAGTCTTTTTTTTTTAATGTTTATTTATTTTTGAGAGAGAGACAGTGAGAGCCAGGGAGGGACAGAGATAGAGGGAAACACAGAATCTGAAATAGGCTCCAGGCTCTGAGCTGTCAGCCCAGAGCCCGATGTGGGCCTCAAACTCATGAACTGTGAGATCATGACCTGAGCCGAAGTCAGATGCTCAAACAACTGAGGCACCCAGGTGCCCCTTAATTTATTCATAGATATATTGTTTATAATCTGGTTGTAAATTAGATTGTTTTTCTTTAATTTTCCTTTCTATTGTTTCATTATTAATGTATAGAAATGCAATAGATTGCTGCATATTGATTTTTATATCCTGCAACTTTACTGAATTTATCAGTTCTGCAAGTTTTTTGGTGAAGTCTTTAGGATTTTCTATACACAGTATCATGTCATCATCAAATAGTGACAATTTTACTTCCTTACCAATTTGGATGCCTTTTATTATTATTTTTTTCTTGTCTGATGCCCATGCATAGAACCTCCACTATTATGTTGAAAAAAAGTGGTGAGAAGGAGGAGTCAACATGGCAGAGAATTAAGGGGGCCCAAAGTTCCCTCCTCCCTCAGATGCAGCAGTTTTGAGGCCAGAAGACTTGGAATTCTAGGAATCTGGGCTACAGAGTGACAGAAACATCTCCAGGGACCCACGGGACAGCTTGGTAGGCCATAGGTGCATGATTGCAAATTGGGAGAGATAAACAGAGGGGAGGGATCATCTTCTGTGGAGATACAAAAGAGAAAAAGAGGCTGTGGAAGTGTAGGATTGTATTTGGACAAGAGGAAAAACCTCTCTAGACCATGACTAGGGAGCAGAAAAAATGAAGAAAACCAATTTCCAGCTTGGAAACAACCTTAGGAGTGATTATCCAGGGTTGTGGGACTTCCTTTGGATTGGGGCCTGCTGTCCTACACACACACACACACACACACACACACACACACACACACACACACGCCTGGGGAGGAGGGCAGCTCACAGGCATAGTCGGAGAGAGCAGTCCCCTCCCTGGAGTGCTGTGGGAAGAAGGTGTATAGCTGCTCCAAGGACAAAAGACCCTGCAGGCTCCTGGCAGCCGGAGGCTGTTTGTAAGCTGGGTGGAGTGGCACTACCCCAGAATCAGGGTTTGAATCCGATGCCGATGCCTGGAAGGCACAGGAGACTGTGGAGCGGGAAAAGCCGGCCCACTCATGCTTGTGTGGCACTGTGGATGCCTGGTATGATATGGCCTGAACAGGTTGGGGGAGAAGAGACTGGGGTATTGCCATTTTTCTCCGCATCACTAACAAGGTGGGGCTTCAGGGAACAGGAAAGCAGTCCTACAGTGGAGGCGGGACCTGCCCACACCAAACCACGCCCCTCTGTGCCTGGTAACTGCGTATCTATGGGAGCAATACTGACACTGACAGAACTAGTCACCCCTCCTCCAGCACAACCACCAATTCCAAGGCACCATCAGGTATCAGTCCAGCGGTTTTGCGATTTCTGATCTGATTCTTGGTCAGTTCTTTGTGTGTGTGTGTGTGTGTGTGTGTGTGTGTGTGTGTGTGTGTGTATACACATATAATTTTTTCTTTCTTCCTCTTATTTCTTCCCTTCTCTCTTCTGGTTGTTGGTTTAAGCAGACGTTTTTAATCTATTCTTTCTACACCTCTTCTGTATCTCCTTCTTCCTTATTTTCCTCTCTCTCTCTGGATTAAGGTGGATAGTTTCTCTGATTCTTTGCCTCATCAATTTCTTTTCTCTTTTTCCCTGCCCCTGTCATTTTTCTCTTTGTATGGATTAAGGCTTCTTCCACCACCACCCCCTTTAAAATTTTTTATTATAAAACATAATATCTGTATCACGAGACTTCCAGAAGAATAAGAGAGAGAGAAGGGGGCAGAGAGTTTACCTGAACAAATTATAGCTGACAACTTCCCTAATTTGGGGAAGGAAGCAGACATCCAAATCAAGGAGGCACAGAGAACTCCCTTCAGAATCAACAAGATTAGGTCTTCACCACAACATATCATAGCGAAACTGGCAAAATACAAAGATAAAGAGAGAAGTCTGATAGCATCTAGGGACAAACAGGTCTTAACCTACAAGGGTAGACACATAAGGGTAGTAGCAGAGCTGTCCACTGAAACTTGACAGGCCAGAAGGGAGTGACAGGAAATATTTAATGTGCTCAATAGGAAAAATGTGCACCTAGAATCCTTTATCCAGGAAGGCTGTCATTCAGAATAGAAGGAGAGATAAAGGCTTTCCCAGACAGACAAAAACAGAAGGAGTTTACGATCACTAAAACAGCTCTGCAAGACATCATAAGGGGGACTCTGTGAGTGGAATGCTGCAAAGACTACAAAGGACAAGAGGCATCACCATAAGCATGAAACCTACAGATAACACAATGACACTAAATCCATATCTTTCAATAATAACTCTGAATATATGGACGAAATGCCCCAATCAAAAACAAAAAGTATCCAGAATGGGTAAAAAAAAAAAAAACCAGATCCATCTATATGCTGTATACAAGTGAGACTCATTTTAGAACTGAGGACACTTTCAGATTGAAAGTAAGGGATGGGGAACCATCTATCATGATACCGGATGCCAAAAGAAAAGTGGAGTAGCCATATTTACATCAGGCAAACTAGATTTTAAACTAAAGACAGTAACAAGAGATGACGAAGGGCATTATATCATAATTACGGAGTCTATCCATCAAGAGCCAACAATTATAAATGTTTATGTCCTCAACTTGAAAGCACCTAAACATATAAATCAATCACAAACCATAAGCAATCTTATTGATAAGAATATGGTAATTGCAGGTGACTTTAATACTCTACTTACAACAATGGGCAGATCGTCTGGGCAGAATATCAAATAATGGTTTTGAATGATACAATAGACAGATGGACTTGACAGATATATTCAGAAATTTTCATCAAAAAGCAGAAGCATACATATTCTTCTCGAGTGCACATGGAGCATTCTCCAAGACAGATCACATACTGGGTCACAAAACATCCCTCAATAAATATAAAAGAATTGATATCATACCATGCATATTTTCAGACCACAATGCTATCAACAGCAAGAAAAAATTTGGAAAACCTTCAAATGCATGAAGGTTAAAGGACATCCTACTAAAGAATGAATGGGTCAACCAGGAAGTTAAAGAACAAATTAAAAACATATATGGAATCAAATGAAAATGAAAACATGACAGTCCAAACCCTTTGGGATGCAGCAAAGGCAGACCTAATAGGAAAATACATTGCAATCCAGGTCTGTCTGAAGAAACAAGAAAAATTCCGAATACAAAACCTAAACTCATACCTAAAGGAACTAGAAGCAGAGCAGCAAAGAAACTACAAAGCCAGCAGAAGAAGAGAAATAATAAAGATTAGAACAGAAATAAACAATATAGAATCAAAAAAAGCAGAACAGATCAGTGAATCGAAGAGCTGTGTTTTTGAAAAAATAAATTGATAAACCCCTAGCTAGCCTTCTCAAAAAGAAAAGAGAGAAGACACAAACAGGTAAAATCACGAATGAAAGAAGAGAGATCACAACCAACACCATAGAAATACAAACAATTAGTAGAGAATACTATGAAAAATTATATGCCAGCAAACTGGACAACCTGGAGGAAATTGACAAATTCCTAGACGCCTACATACTACTGAAACTCAAACTGGAAGAAATAGAAAATTTGAACAGACCCATAACCAGAAAAGAAATGGAATCAGTCATCAAAAATCTCCCAAAAAATAAGAGTCCTGGGCCAGATGGCTTTCCAGGAGAATTCTATCAGACATTTAAAGCAGAGTTAATACCTATTCTTCTCAACCTGTTCCCCAAAAAATGAAAGAAGGAAAGCTTTTAGACTCTTTCTATGAAGCCAACATTACCCTGATTTCTAAACCAGAGATATCCCCACCCCACCAAAAAGGAGAATTACAGGCTAATATCCCTGATGAACATGGATGTAAAAACTCTCAACAAGATACTAGCAAATCAAATTCAATAGTATATCAAAATAATTATTCACCATGGTCAAGTGGGATTCATTCCTGGGCTACAGGGCTGGTTCGATATTCATGAATCAATCAGTGTGATACATCACATTAATAGAAGAAAGGATAAGAATCACATGATCCTGTCAATAGATGCAGAAAAAGCATCTGACAAAGTACAGCATCATTTCTTAATAAAAACCCTAAAGCAAGTCGGGATAGTAGAAACATACCTTAACATCATAAAAGCCATATATGAAAAGCCCACAGCTAAGATCATCCTCAATGGGGAAAAACTGAGAGCTTTCCCCCTGAAGTCAAGAACATGACAGGGATGTCCACTCTCACCACTGTTGTTTAACATAGTGTTGGAAGTCCTAGCCTCAGCAATCAGACAACAAAATGAAATAAAAGGCGTCTAAATTGGCAAAGAAGTTAAACTTTCACTTTTCACAGATGACATGATACTCTACATGAAAAGCCCAAAAAACTCCACCAAAAAGCTGCTAGAACTGATACATGAATTCATCAAAGTTACAGGATACAAAATCAATGTGCAGAAATTGGTTGCATTTCTATACACCAATAATGAAACAACAGAAAGGGAAATCAATAAATCGATCCCATTTACAATACTATAAAATACCTAGGAGTAAATCTAACCAAACTTGTAAAAGATCTGTATGCTGAAAACAGTAGAAAATTTATGAAGAAATTGAAGAAGACACAAAGAAATGGAAAAACATCCCGTGCTCATGGATTACAAGAGCAAATATTGTTTAAATGTCAATACTACCCAAAGCCATCTACACATTCAATTCAATCCCTATCAGAATTGCACCAGCATTTTTCTCTGAGCTAGGACAAACAATCCTAAAATTTGTATGGAACCACAAAAGACCCTGAATACCCAAAGTGATATTGAAAAAGAAAACCAAAGCTAGAAGCATCATAATTCTGGACTTTAGCCTCTACTACAAAGCTGTAATCATCAAGACAGTATGGTATTGGCACAAAAAACAGACACATAGACCAATGGAATAGAATAGAGAATGCAGAAATGGACCCACAAATGTATAGCCAACTAATCTTTGACAAAGCAGGAAAGAGTATCCAATGGAAAAAAGACAGTCTCTTTAACAAATGGTGCTGAGAGAACTGGACAGCAACATGCAGAAGAATTAAACTGGACCATTTTCTTACACAAAACACAAAAATGAACTCAAAATGGATGAAAGACCTAAATGTGAGACAGGAAAACATCAAAACCCTAGAGGAAAAAAACAGGCAACCTCTTTGACCCTAGACACAGCAATTTCTTGCTCGACACATCTCCAAAGGCAACGGAAATAAAAGCAAAAATGAACTATTGGGACCTCATCAAAATAAGCTTATGCACAGCAAAGGAAACAACCAACAAAACTAAAAAGTAACAGAAAGAATGGAAGAAGATATTTGCAAATGGCATATCAGATAAAGGGTTAGTATCCAAAATCCATAAACAAATTACCAAAGTCAACACCCAAAAAACAAATAATCCAGTGAAGAAATGGGCGGAAGACATGAATAGACCCTTTTCCAAAGAAGACATCCAGATGGTCAACAGACACATGAAAAGATGCTCAACATCACTCGTCATCAGGGAAATACAAGTCAAAACCACACTGAGATACAACCTCACACTGGTCAGAGTGGCTAAAATTAACAACTCAGGAAACAACGGATGTTGGCAAGGATGTAGAGAAACACGAACTTCTTGCATTGTTGGTGGGAATGCAACCTGGTGCAGCTGCTCTGGAAACCATGTGCAGGTTCCTAAAAAAATTAAAAAATAGAACTACCTTACAAGCCAGCAATAGCACTACTAGGAATTTATCCAAAGGATATAGGAGTGCTGATGCATAGGGGCACATGTACCCTATGTTTATAGCAGTGCTATAAACAATAACCAAATTATGGAAAGAACCCAAATGTCCATCAACTAATGAATGGTTAAAGAAGATGTGGTTTCATGGAATCTTGCCCTTTTCAACAATGTGGATGAAACTGGAGGGTATTATGCTAAGTGAAATAAGTCAGAGAAAGACAGAGATCATATGTTTTCACTCATGTGGAATTTGAGAAACTTAACAGAAGACCATGGGGGAAGGGAAGGAGAAAAAATAGTTTCAAACAGAGAGGCAAACCATAAGAGACTTTTAAATACAGAGAAGAAACTGAGGGTTGATGGGGAGGGGTGGGCAGGGGAAAAGGGAAAGTGGGTGATGGGCATTGATGAGGACACTTATTTGGATGAGCACTGGGTGTTGTATGTAAGCAATGAATCATGGAAATCTACCACTGAAGCCAAGAGTACACTGTATACACTATATGTTAGCTAACTTGACAATAAATTATATTCAAAAAAGAAAAGAAAAGCGAGTGTGGACATCCTTGTCTTTTGTTCTTGGTTTTACAAGAAAGATTTCAGCTTTTTACTGTGGAGTATGATATCAATTATAGGTTTATCATGTATGGCCTTTATTATGTTGAGGTATTTTTCTTCCATACCCATTTGTTGAGAGTTTATATAATGAATAAATGTTGGATTTTGTCAAAGCTTTTTCTGCATCTATTGAGATGATCATGATTTTTATCCTTCACTGTGTTAATGTGGTATATTTTACTGGTTGATTTGCATGTATTGAACCATCCTTGTATCTGTGATGGACATGATCCACTTGGTCATGATGGATGATAGTTTTAATGTATTTTTGAATTTGCATTTGCTAATATTTTTTTGACTGTAAACAAAATGAAAAGGCAACCTACTGGATAGGAAAAGATGGTTGCAAATGACAGATTTGATAAGGGGTTCATATCCAAAATATATGAAGAACACGTACAACTCAACATCAGATAAATAATTCCAATTAGAAATGGACAGAGGACCTGAATATTTTTCCAAAGAAGACATACAAATAGTCAACAGACACATGAAAAGATGCTCAGTATCACTAACCATCTGGGGAATGCAAATGAAATCCACAATGAGATATCATCTCACACCAGTCAGAGTGACAAGTATCAAAAAGACATGAGGTAACTAGTTGACAAGGATGTAGAGGAAAGGGAACCCTTATGTACTATAGCTGGGAATGCAAATTGGTCCAACCACTGTGGAAAACAGTATGAACATTCCTCAAAAAACTAAAAGTAGAAATACTATGTGATCCAATAATTCCACTTCTGGATATTTACTACTCATAGAAAACAAAAACACTAATACAGAAGGATATATACACCTCTATTGCAACATTATTTACTACAGCTACATATGGAAGCAACCTAAGTGTCCATCCATAGATGAATGGATTAAGAAGATGTGTGTGTGTGTGTGTGTGTGTGTGTGTGTGTGTGTGTGTAATATATACATAATATATATGGAATATTATTCAGCAATTAAAAAAGAAAGAAATCTTGCCATTTGCAACAACATAGATGGACCCAGAGGGTATTATGCTAAGTGAAATAAATTAGAGGAAGACAAATACCATATGATTTTACTTATATGTGGAATCTAAGAAAACCAAAACAAACAACAATAAAAATAGAAACAGACTCATAAATACAGAGAACACAATGGTAGTTGCCAGAAGGGATGAGGTTTAGGGAATAGGTAAAATAGGTAGAAGGGATTGAGAGGTGCAAACTTTCAGTCATAAAATAAATAAGTCACAGGGATGAAGCGTACAGTGTAGGGAATTTGATCATTAATATTGTTATAATTTTGGTGAAATGGTAACTACATTTACTGTGGTGAGGATTTTGTAATACACCTATAGTTCTTAAATCACTATGTTGTATACCTGAAACTAATATATGTCACCTATCTTTCAAATAAAAATTTTTAAAAAGTTATCATTTAGCTATCCTAATTTTAACTAGCAGTTATCTTAACATAAATGCTAAACAAAAGTTTAGACATGCATACGTTAGTAATTCAGAGAGGTTTTTCAGTAAAAATTATTGGTGTATTGCCCAGCTCTTATCTCCCTACTCACCTTCACAGTTTATCTGCTCTTATGTGCTCAGCCCAAGTCTCCATTGTCTAAGGGAAACCCCATTCTCCTTACCATAGTTCAGAAACCTAGACCCGTGCATGAATGGGGAATTTTCCTGGCACTATAATGTTAGTTCAGGAATGAGCACATGCTTTTAAATGAGTCAGTGAAGTTCTAGGGAACGTTTACTAGAGGCTTCTGCCAATGATAACTCTAATATAAGAAGGTATTTATTGAAAAGGTGGTTTCTCTTTATCTCTGGACATTGTGTGTAGATATCAAATATCAATATGCTAAGGCCATTTTGCCACTGGTTGGAGAACAGAGGCAGTAGGCAGAGGAGGGTAAGGCTAAGAGGCTTCACGGTAATGGACTAGGAACATTTATTAAATCAAATCATGTCTGATTTTAACCATATCCCTAGATTGTTTTCAAGCACATTAGCCAACAATTAATTGCTTTTTTTTAAAACCTAGTTTGAGTTTCCTATTACTTAAAAATGATGTCCAAAGTGAAACATGTGAAGACATTTAACTTCTAAAGATATTTCCCAACACTTAGCAAAATAGTTTTTGATTGCTTAGTAAAAGGAATTTCTGAGGATGTACAATAGTGTTAATACTTGAGGGTAGTTTTGCTGCAAATCAAACTGAGGAAGCTGAAGTCAGGGGTCTACCTTTGCATCTACCTAGATACAAAGCTCTAAGGATGGGGCGGGGCTGGCTTCATGAGGATGCATGTATAGTTGCACAGGTGCTCACAATCAGAAGAACCCCATGGTTAGCTTAATGCTCTGATGTCATCATCTCAAAAGTCATAATAGTTTTGAAACAGAGGGTCCCACATTTTAATTTTGCAGTGGGCCCTTAAAATTATATTGCTGATCCTGCAGGTGTTGGTGTGTAAGTCTTGTTGTTCTAGGTAGAAAACAGATATAAGTCTTGAAAATAGCTTGAAACTGGAGTATCTGTTTTTCAAAGGTGTGGTTAATTGGGAAATGGCAAGAAATGTATCCTTGGGATCTTGGCTTGAGTAGTTGCGAAGTTTGGTTGACTGCTGATCTCAGTCATAGGGATATTCACATTCTTACCACGGAACCATTGGGCTCAGAGACCAAGATTGTGTAAAATGAAGATTTTTCTGTGAAATGTATAGAAACCCAAGAAGGAAGAATCAGATAGGCCATTAAATAATTATTTAGGATATATAATTTTGCAGTTGAGAGCAATCTACACTGCAGCATGGGAGAAGAAACTGAACATTGAACAATTTTACTAAATTTCTCCTTGCCAAAGACTCAGCTTTTCTAATTAAATGTCTATATATCTTTAAAACCTTATTAGTATGTTTACAGTTTTAAGTGGAGAAGATCAAAAACAGCACATTATGAATATTTTCCCATTCGTAACCTAAACTCCAGAATGTATGAATTTTACTCTATATGGTAAAAGAGTGACTGTTATGTTGTATGGCAGAAGATGTGATTTATTAGGTTAAGGATATTGAGAGGAAAAAATGCTTATTCTTGATTTTACAGGTAAGCCCTAAATTCAGTCACATGTATCTTTAAAATATACAGGGTGTGTTTTGGCACAAACACACAGTGGAGAAGGCAAGGTGAAGATGGAGAAGAAAGAGATGTGACCACAAGCCTTGGAATGACGATAGCCGTGAGAAGCTGGAAGAGACAAACAGATTCTCCTTAAAGCCTTCAGAGTGCAGTCTTGCTGACATCTTAATTTGAACTCAGCAAAACTGAGTTTAGATTTCTAGGCTTCTGGCTCCAGAACTGTGCAAATAAATTTCTGTGGTTCTGAGCCACCAAGTTTGTGGTGAGTTTATGGCAGCCACCGTGAACTAATATGGTATGCTATTACTAATGGTATATAATGAGGACATTTATTATCTAAGAAAAAGATAAATTATTGGTAAGAAGGCATGGTATGGCATGATGGGTAAATGAAAGGTATTGTAGGGGCGCCTGGGTGGCGCAGTCGGTTAAGTGTCCGACTTCAGCCAGGTCACAATCTCGCGGTCCGTGAGTTCGAGCCCCGGATGGCTCGGAGCCTGGAGCCTGTTTCCGATTCTGTGTCTCCCTCTCTCTGCCCCTCCCCCGTTCATGCTCTGTCTCTCTCTGTCCCAAAAATAAATAAAAAACGTTGAAAAAAAAAGAAAAAAAAGAAAGGTATTGTTAAAAAGTCTATATACCCTATAGGAGGCCTGCACATTTTATTAAAAGTATCTAATTGAAAGTCCAGAATTTACCCTTAGCTTTGCTAAAGATGAAAAGTACTATGTTGTCAGCTGAGGGATCCAGTCCAACACCAGAAGCTAAGTGTGACTCATGGGCAGTGGCAAAGAGCTTATTAGATATGGTAAATGTTTTTAGGACAGCTATACAGGAAATTGATAGTTATTAATATTTAATGATTTATTTTATGCTTGCCAGACTACCTACCTGGGTATGGATAAGTTCACCCACAGGATACTTTTTTTGCTCTTGGAAATACTTTTATTGTCATATGTAGGTAATGGAATTATTTTTAAAACATTTGGAACTGGGACTTTGTATTGACATAGCTCATCTGAAATATTTGTATCGGTATCCATTCTTATAATCTCAAAATACACATAATTGAATACTTACATTTCACTCTATTGCATCATGAATTTGAAATGATTAAGAAATATAATAAAATCATATATATGTATATATTGATATATATTTACATATATATATGTAAATATATATATATATATATTTACATATATATCAATATATATAAACATACATAAATATATGTATATATTTATATTTATTATATATATTATTATATTATATATAATGCATATATATGTATATATGTGTATATATATTTTAAATGGGCATGACAAGAAGTAACTCATAATCAGAAGAAAAATGCAGGATTTATTTTCAACACTATGACAGTTTATATAGCACAAATACCCTAGCCATTTAGGTGATTTTTCACACTTTCTTTTACACCTTATCAAATGTTCAATTAGTTAGTCTGTTCACTATGACACTAAAGTTGTTTCTGTGTATATTGCTGCAGTTCTATCAGTCTTTCGTTTTTTATGTTATAAAAATGTGAATTGAAAACTGAATGAGGGGCGCCTGGGTGGCGCAGTCGGTTAAGCGTCCGACTTCAGCCAGGTCACGATCTCGCGGTCCGTGAGTTCGAGCCCCGCGTCAGGCTCTGGGCTGATGGCTCGGAGCCTGGAGCCTGTTTCCGATTCTGTGTCTCCCTCTTTCTCTGCCCCTCCCCCGTTCATGCTCTGTCTCTCTCTGTCCCAAAAATAAATAAAAAACGTTGAAAAAAAAATTTAAAAAAAAAAAAAAAGAAAAAAAGAAAACTGAATGAGCTATAAGACAATAGGTTCAAATAAATATCCACTTGATAATTTCCTAAAAGAAAAAAATGGTAAGTATGTATTAAATAGCTAAAGAATATTGGCACCAGAGATAGCAGAATGAGCAAGACACAATCACTGTCCCAAAGCTCATAGAGCAATGGTTAGGCATGGGAGAAGTGGAGGGGATCAAACCAACCAGTCTAGACCCTGTCTGATGTTATTTCTTATCACACTTCTCTCATACCTGAGCCATATGAGCTTTCTTGCTTTCCCTCAAAGTATATCAACGATATTCTGAATCATGTTGGTAGTTGCCATTTCTTATACCTAGAATGTTCTTTTGTCTTGTCTTATGTCAGGTTCTTTCAGAAGTAAATCCAGAGCCAAGGATTCAAGTGTAGGTAATGCCTTACTGGGAAGGAAGGCTCTGGGGAGAAGCTGCTCCCCAGTGGAGCATGAATTGCATCTGAACAAAGGACCTAGACTTTTGTATTTTCACACTATTCAGTCATTAGCTTTGGATGCTTGAGGGAGAGGTAGGGGTCAGTAAATATAATGTTCCAGGCACTTGGCTCTCTCTACCTAAGGAAAATACTCTAAAGAAGGTATGATATTGCAATTTATAAGAAATAGATATTTAATCTTCATCCCTCTTCCTGGCACAGAGTTCCTAAAACTCTTGGAATTTCCTGATAAAAATGATGAAGTTATCTTGATATACGTAACAAACCTCTTTGAACCACATCTGAGTTTATGTCAGTGAAGAGACTTTTGGAAAGTAATACTGGGGGCTGGTCACCAGAGTAACTAATGATGTGATTAGAAGATTAGAACTTCCAATTTTACCTCCAACCTCCAGAGAGGGGAGAAGAGCTGGAGACTGAGTGAAATCACTAATGTCCAATGATTTGATCAATCATGCCTATGTAATGAGCCTCTGTAAAAACCCAAAATGACGGAATTTACAGAGCTTCTAGGTTGGTAAATATGTGGAGAATCAGAGTGGCTGCCTAGAGAGCAGGAAAGCTCTGTGTCCTTTCCTACATGCTTTGCCCTATGTATTTCTTCCATCTGGCTGTTCCTGAGTTACGTACTTTTATAATAAACTGGTAATCTTTTAAGTAAATTGTTTTTCTGAGTTCTGTGAGTCACTCTAGCAAATTAATCAAGCGGAAAGTGTGTGTACTGGGGGGGAGGGGGAGACTTTGGAACTTGCATTGATGGCCAGTTGGTCAGAAGCAGGTGACAACCTGGATTTGGGATTGGTGTTTGAGGTAGGGGTGGATTGGGGAACATTCTTGTAGGACTGAGTCTTTAACCTATGGGATCTGAGGCTATCTCCAGATTCATAGTGTCAGAACTGAGTTAATTGCTTGATGGTGTGGAATAAAAAACACCTTGGAATTGATGTCAGAATGGGAGAAGGTCTCTGCTCTGAGCCATATGTGGTAAAATACTAGGAAGCTAGGATATGGACCCTGATTCAAGGACACCATGCATTTCTACAGGGTGTACTCTCTGTCTTGTTCCATGTCTCAAAGAGAACTTCTTTTACTCCTTTTCTGAAGATACCCACTCATACCTTTTATCCACAAAGTAAGGTATTGCTTCATGTTTTCATCATGGCACTTGCTAATCTATGGCTTTATATTATATACTTCTTTAAGATTCCATGTGTCTCCCCCGCCATTGTAATATAAGCTCTATGAGGATAAGACTGTTATCCTCAGTCTTGTTTTGTTGACTGGTGTATATATAACATCTAGATCAGTGTGACAAAAAATTGTTTAAAATTGATTGTTGGGTGAATAAATAAATGGACTGGGGGTAGGTTCAATGTAGGAAGGATAGGAATAGTAAATAGCATATTTACTTTAGAGAGAAATGAAGGACCCCAAAGAACTATAAGTAACCTGACATGGGTAGAGTGCAGGATTCATGAAGTCACTTTTTCAGCTAACCATCCTTCTATCAAGAAATATATATTAAATATTTTGTGCCAGACACTTTTAATGCTCCTGTACTCAAAGCCAAAAAAAGTTCTTAAAGCTTAACCTTTAGTGGAACCTTTATTATCCACTGATCATTATGTTAATGCAATTTGCAAGGCAATGAGCACTACACAGGGGAGCTTTTGATAATAATGTATAACAGAGAACTAACCTAAGGTTCGGTATGGGTTGGTCAAGAAAGGCTTCCATGAAGAAGTGTCATTTAACATGAGTATTTTTACAAGTATTGAGAATAAAACAGTAAATGAAAAAAAAACAAAAACAAAAACCTCCTCCTCTTTTAGACCTGGCATTGTAATGGGATTAAGGGCATAATATATATGCATAAGCAAATGTCACTGTGTAGCATATCAGTTGGTAATAATTACCATGCAGGTACACAAAGCAGAGGAGGTGAGAATTGGGGTCCCAGAGGGTGGACTTTACTTTATCATTTAATTTTATAAGAGAAGACTCATTGATTCCTTAACCTTAGAAGACTCCTTATTTCCTTTCTGTTTTCTCTTCAAATGACAGTTTGAAGACAGAAAAGAAATAAATAAACATTGCATGGTTGAAGGAATACATGGTAAAAGACCCAGATGTGAGGATATGCTTAATGTGTTTGAAGAAACAGTAACAAAGACAGTGTAGCTGAACTAAGGGAGAGGAGGAAAATGGCAAGAGACTGAGAGAGAAAGCAGAGATTTGTGAACCATTGCAATGGCTTTCGATTGTAGTCTGAGTGAAAGGGAACATTTTGAGTGAAAGGCATGATCTGATGAACTTAAAAACATTTTCAAGCTTCTGATTGTAAGTGGGGATTAGCAAAGAAATGCTAGAGCCAAGAGGAATTGCTTGCTGATAGGTGGTTGCAGAATATAAGAAAAAGAAAGGAGTCAAGGTTACCCATGGGTTTTGGCCTGTGCAAGCAAAAGGAAGATGTGGCCATTTACTGAGATGGAGAAGGCCAAGTTTTCTGGGTAGACTTGAGGAATTCACTTTCAGATGTGTAGTGTGAGTCTAATATTAAGTTAAAAAATTAAAACTCTCAAAGAATCAAGCTTGATCCTTAAACCAGTAGTTAGTTAGGACTGCTAATAATGAAGTTTGGGGAAGAAAGCCCAGCTGGGAGCAGTGTACCTCAACGACCAATGGGAGAAGGTAATGTAAGTACATCATGTTACTTACCACTTGATCCTTGTGCGCCAGAAATTAAATGTATGAGACACTTTAGACCTCTAGCAGGGTTCAGTTGACTGGCCTATGAATTGTGTCTGCAGGGGGCAGGCCAGGGCAGGAATTGTTGAATTCCTTGTAGCTCCAAAACAGAACTGGTACTGATATTGGACTGATAAGCCTCAATTTTATCGGAAACATGGAAACTCTGAGGCAGATCCAGTTTTAAAGAAGGAAGTTTTAAACAAGAAGATCCAGTTTTAAAGAACGAACCAGAAGTTTTGAAGGAAGTACAACAGGAGGCTTTTGGTAAAGCATAAGTGGTGGGCATGGAGATGTTTATGATGTCTTACATAAAATTTTTTTGAAGTTATTTTTTTAAAATAAGTTCTTTGAGATGTTTTCAGATATACACACCCTAGTGCGCACACATACATACAATGTTTTATTTTTTGAAAATTAGGCATAAGCAAAAGTTGCTGTAAATGTGCTTTTTCAAATCATATAAGATAAACAGGTTATTTTCTTGCCATTTCTCCACTTATTTTATTGTTGTGTTTTAATATATCTTAGTTGGGTCACTAAAAAATGTACCGTGTTTTTTTTTCTCATAATATAAAAAAAAGGTCATATGTACGTGGATAAGCAGCAGTCTTCACCCAATTCTTGTTTTTCAGTGCCAACTGTATCTACTTTTCTCAGTTGTTTTCATCGTACACTTCTCAAAACATCTAGATACTAGAATTCTGGTGCTCTTCCTGATATATCTGATTATTAGCTACATAGAAAGCAAATTATCTTGTTTATATAATACTCTCACCTTGCTTTCCTTTAATTCCTAATAATTTTTATTGCTATTTCAGTTTCTTAACTTGTCTGTCTTCAAAAAAAAATCTGAACATTTTTATGCTGTGTTTGACGAAGTCAAGACCGTGTCTCTTGAAGCCCACTCTCCAAGAAGGGGTTCTTGACACAATGATCTTCTGTAACTGCAAATACATGGTTAAAATGAAGTTTAATTCATCCCATTGGAAATAAAGAGATTTCCACCCTCCTCCTTTTACTTAGAAAATTTACGTTAGAACACCTGTAATTGTTAAGTACTCTCTCCTCTCCTTGAAATGAATACAGATTCTTTTGAAAGATAAATAAGCCCTTTGTAAGCTCATGACCTAGGAATGTCTTAAAGACAGAGGTCACATTTTTGAAACGTAATCATCAGTATTTCTATGCAATGGTGGGAGCCTAACTTCAGTAAGCACCTTGCTCCAAATTGCAAAATGATCTCCTGCCATAAAGATATGAGAAGTTTGGTTTTCCTCTGGATAATGCCAATTAGCTAACACAGATGGTCACCAGTTAAATTTAGGAGATGAATTATGCATTGCAAATGGTGGTGTCACATCCTCTCTCTCTTGAGGACTAGTTACTGTTTATCTTGATAACTTGCATGCAATAGGGTATATAAGAAGCTATATAAGGTGAGATTTTTTTTCTGTTTTTTGGAATCTCTTAGTGGATTGCCTGCGGTATGTATCACAGTTTGTTTTAATACTTAATAACAAAAGTGATTTCTTTTTCTACCTTTGTGGAGAGGTTTTTGTTTTGGGAGAAGACTTTGTTCTTAATTGTATTTTTCAAAACTTCTTGTTGAGGTTTCCTCCCTCCTATACTTTATTTCTGTTATATATGAGCTTACCCCTATATTGTGAGGGTTGATAACATTTATGTTATGATGATCACAATTAAGTCTTCCGTGCTTTGTACATTAGTTCATTATTTCAGTCAACATTCTATAAACAGTGTTTTCATTATTGTGATCATGCAGATCCTCTTCACAGCAGAGCACAGATCTTTGTGCTTAAGAATAATTATCTAGGGGCGCCTGGGTGGCTCAGTCGTTGAGCCTCCGGCTTCAGCTCAGGTCACGATCGTGCGGTCCTGAGTTCGAGCCCCGCGTCGGGCTCTGTGCTGATGGCTCAGAGCCTGGAGCCTGTTTCGGATTCTTTGTCTCCCTTTCTCTCTGCCCCTCCCCTGTTCATGCTCTGTCTCTGTCTCAAAAATAAACGTTAAAAAAAAAAATTAAAAAAAAATAGTTATCTGGTATTTTAAATTGCCATTTCCCCCCTATTTATTCATAACCTCCAGTTTTTCCAAATTCCCCATTCAGTCAGTTTTTCAGGTTTCTCTCTGTCTTCCCTTTTGGGGCTCTACATTTGCCTGCTCTGATCTGACTGCCACAGACCTGCTGCATGGCCCTCAACCTGGATCATGTCTTTGCTGTTTCTCCTGTCCTCTGGATCCCAAGTTTGCATCTTTCTAGTTTACTTCATCATTTTATTTCTGGATTTCACTGGTAAGCATGTCTAGAAGGCAAATCTCTTGAGTCCTTTCATGTCTGAAAGTGCCTTTATTCTAACCTAATATTTAATTTATGCTTTGGTTACAGGTTCCAGATTAAATATAATTTTCTCTTAGATCTTTGGAAGTATCTGCCTATCTCTTTGTAGCATTCAGTATTTCTTCTGGGGCAATCATTCACCTTTGTAGGTGATCTGTTTTTTATTCTTGGGAAGAATAAACATTCATAACTCTGTTCTTTGAATTCTCTCCAGTGAGTTTACCATTTGCATTGTCTTTAGTCTGCTTCTTTGTTCTTTCCTCTGCTCTGTTATATTTGATTTTTAGTCACTAAGAAGTAATTTATATTTAGGAATTATGGCTCTAAGTGATTAAAGCCAGAATTTTCCTGGTATTCAGCCTGGTTATAAGAGCAATAGAGTCATATCTTTTAAAAATACTAAAATCAGTTTCATTTTTTATCACTCATTTTTTTTTAATTTAAAAAAAATTTTTTTAACGTTTATTTATTTTTGAGACAGAGAGAGACAGAGCATGAATGGGGGAAGGGCAGAGAGAGAGGGAGACAGAATCGGAAGCAGGCTCCAGGCTCTGAGCCATCAGCCCAGAGCCCGACCCGGGGCTCGAACTCACGGACTGCGAAATTGTGACTTGAGCTGAAGTCGGACGCTTAACTGACTGAGCCACCCAGGCGCCCCTATCACTCATTTTGAAGTAGCTAGAAATAAATTCTTAGAGTCAGAATTCAGAGCATCTAGTAGGGATAGCAGAGTACCTGCACTTAATTTCCCTTCCTTGAAATATCTGAAATAGAAAAAAGCACAGCCCACAGCCCACATACTAAAAAAATAAGAAACAATCACACTGTCCAATAGAGTATAAAGAATATTTATTAGAGACTGAAATTTAGACTAAATCATTGAGATTTGGCAAGCAACTCCCAGATCCCACCATAGCATAACCTTGTCCAAAAGAAAGAGGCCAGAAAATAGTATCTATAAGTACGCACATATGCACACACATACGAAGACAAAAAGAAGAAAAAGCAAGAAAAGGAAAGAAAGAAATGTAAGGTTCTAGTGGTGGACCACCAGAAAAAAAAGATAAATAGCATGGAGTTGATGTAGTGGCAGAAGAAATGTAGCAATGTGAAACATAGCCGTGAAGCTTCTGACCGCAGTTATGTATGCAGAAAACTCTTGAAAATTACAAAAAAAAAAAAAATCCAAAATGCATATAGCCACTTGGATCTAGAGTGGCTCCAGCCTGTTAAAGCTGAATTCTGAGGTGAATGCCTTTGAAACGGCATTCTTAGGACAAAGGAATAAATAGAATTTAGTGACAAAAGATGGGAAAAACAACAACAAACAAACAAAACCCAAGTGGAGCTGCTCAGTTTACTTAGCATATCATTCTGCTGCCCCTGAGCAAATAAATGACTCAAAAATTATTATAAACCAACAGTCTTCTGTCCTACAACTCAAATTCCAAAGACACAGTTAAATCAGTGCCCAGTAATAAAGTCAAGGATACTTCAGCTTCATTTTTCGTGGGAAACACAGTCATACAAATAAAAGTAATAGAAAGTATCCAAATCAAATTTGCCTATAATTTTAAGAAAATGAAGGAAAATAACATAAGCAAAAGGTAGGTCTCATCCAGACATTTTGAAGTATATAGCTACCAAAAATCAAAGTATACTTTTAAAAATCTTAAGGAAATTGCAAAGTGTAAATTTTCAGGAATAGAAGAGAAATTAAGAGAAGGTTGCTTGGGTGCCTCAGTAGGTTAAACGTCCGACTCTGGGTTTCAGGTCAGGACTTAATATTAGGGTCGTGAATTCAAGCCCTGTGTTGGGCTCCACACTGGGTGTGGAGCCAATTCAAATAAAAAAAAAAAAAGAGTAAAAACATAAGGGCTACGACAGAGGAGATTTAAAAAATGTCAGAAAAAAAGGAAAGGATGACACATTAAAGAAACAATTACAAGAATCAAAACATTATTAGGATCTGTCAAAAGCAGGATTGTTAGCAAAGACAGTATTTGAGAAATAATTTGGTGGAAAATAATGGAGATAAAAGTTATTCCAGAGAAGCTAATAGAAGTAAGAGCCAGAAAATGGTTAATCAATATATACATACTTGGCATTTGTAAAGAAGAGTATAGAACAAATGGAACAAATAAATGAAAATTTGGAAGACATCTTATGTAAAATAATTAAATCAGTACTTGGAAGTGTTTATATACTAATAAAATAATTAGAAAAAATAGTGAGATTATGATATATCCTGGAAAATGGACTGACTTTTGAGAAAGAATCCTGAAAGCATCCAGGAAGAATTATTATATCATCTGGAAGAAAAATATCATGGAAAAATTTAGTAGATAAATCACACTTCAAATAGATGAAACATAGGTTATATAATAAATGGTGTTTTGTCAAAGGTTAATCATTTAAAGAAAAATATTGAATTCCTGTTTTACTTCCCTTAACAAATATTAAAAATGGATGAAAATTACTTCTAAAAATGAAAATATAAAAGACTTAGAATAAAAAAAGTTGAGCAACTTTGCAAAATGACTGTTAAATTATAAAAGACCTATCATGAGAAACGGTTGAGCATTTGTTTTTAAAAAATTAAAGTTCTATGCCAAATGTAGTGCTTGAACTCACAACCCCGAGATCAAGAGTCACATATTCCACCTACTAAACCAACCAGGAGCCCCTAGGTTGAGCAATTTTTTATGAGTATTTTGTGAGGGATTTAAGTGGGGCTCTTTAAATACAGTGTAATAACTGGAAGCTAAAAGTGAAGAAATAGATTTGATGAATGATAGAAACTTCTGTAAACAAATTTAGTAGATTCACAGAAATGCTATCTGCCTCACACATGACACAAATGTATTTTCACAAATAGATGTAGAAATCTTGCAAATAAAAGTGAAAGAGATAAAAAACATAGAAAAGCAGTATACATGAGTAAGACATGGGAGAAGAAATATAAATGACTGGGCAGCATACAATTTTTTAGCATCCTGCATGTGGCCAGACTAAAGAGCAGAAAACAAACAGAGGATCTCATGGGAGTTTTAGGGACCAGACATGGCTCAAATACTATTTCTGCCAACATTTTCTTTTCCAGAATTGGTCACATGATCCCATCCAGATCCATAGAGCTGCAAAGTGTAGTCTTTTTTTTTTTAAATTTTTTTTTTTCCAACGCTTTTTATTTATTTTTGGGACAGAGAGAGACAGAGCATGACCGGGGGAGGGGCAGAGAGAGAGGGAGACACAGAATCGGAAACAGGCTCCAGGCTCCGAGCCATCAGCCCAGAGCCTGACGCGGGGCTCGAACTCACGGACCGCGAGATCGTGACCTGGCTGAAGTCGGACGCTTAACCGACTGCGCCACCCAGGCGCCCCTACAAAGTGTAGTCTTAAGTATGTGGAATAAAATGCAGAAAAAGGCAGAATAAAAATGCATGTTTTTCTGAAAATATAACTTTTTTTTTTACGTGTCATTTCATTCTAGGCATTTAATCTTGGGTAATTCTACATATGAATAAGGGGGTAAATGAAAAATACTAGAAATATAATTTTTCATTTTATAAATGGGAGTAGTTTTTATTAGGCAATAAGCCTTAATATTCCTACACTTGATCTTAGCCAAAAGGCCGAGAAGCGATAAGCCTTAATATTCCTAAATTCTGGTACACTATATAGCAATTTAAAAGATAGAAATTTAAAACAATAAATCTATATGCTCTGTCATAGAATACAGATAAATTGTTGAGAAAAAGTAATTATGAAGCAATGTATACCATATGATCCCATTAAACTAGGATTATAGACAGTGAGAGGATCACTTTTACAAATTTAGAATTTTGTCAACTTTTTTTCCCTTTGATGACATCTTTTTAATGAAAGTCTTTATGATTACTTTGTAGAAAGTATATATGAAAACTAGTCTAATTCATTCTTTTCACTGTGGTCACCATCAAGAGTATGATAATGTTTTTGATGATATAAAACACTTTGTTTTAGTTCATTTGAAATTTGCGTGAGGAAACCAGAGAAAATATTTTTATAATATATAAAAGAGATACTTTTATTTATTTATTTATTTTTTATTATTTTTTTTTCCAACGTTTTTTATTTATTTTTGGGACAGAGAGAGACAGAGCATGAACGGGGGAGGGGCAGAGAGAGAGGGAGACACAGAATCGGAAACAGGCTCCAGGCTCCGAGCCATCAGCCCAGAGCCTGACGCGGGGCTCGAACTCACGGACCGCGAGATCGTGACCTGGCTGAAGTCAGACGCTTAACCGACTGCGCCACCCAGGCGCCCCTAAAAGAGATACTTTTAAATTTGAGAGAAATAAAATGACCTTCTTGAAGTCCCATGGTTACCAAGTGGTGATAGTTACCCAGCTTTATGAGCTGCGAATATGGGGAGTGCTTTGAATAAAGAATTATTGTCAGTCATTTGTTAAGCAGCTATAAATGTCCATTGATTAAAATCTTCGGGGTTTTAGATATTATAATCAGAAAGATATTTCTGAAAAAAAACACAAAAACTATATATCAAAATTAGATTTTGGTAGTTGCAATAATTATATCCCTAACCCAACCCAACTTCTGGGGAATAGGTACAGGACTCTTAACTTTTCTAAGGATTGGGCCCTTCCGGCCTTAGGGTTTTTAAGTTGCTAGTGTTAGGAGATACCGTGCTAATTATTTTTATGTATTTTCGCCTCTACTAAAACATGTCTTTTAGGTAACTCAACATTTAGAGATGAAAATCCTGTTTGTACCAGGTTCATAGTTTTCTGTCACTTTTTAACAATTTCATTCTTTGCTGGGACCCTACGTCTGTCGACATCAACATTCTATCATTCAGAGCCTTTTAAGTACCTATTTGCAAGTGACATTACATTCGATGCTTTTCAGAGTAAGTTAAAAGTAATGGAGCTTGCGTTTAAGGAGTTTAAAACAGAAGATGGAACAATAAGAGTGAAAATTATTGTCACAAAAAAAGTGAGAATTATAAATTTGAGAGGATTACAGTGTTCAAATACAGAAAAAGGAAAAAAAGAAAAAAGAAAAACAAAACCCTTGCTTTTAACAAACTAGAGGCTTTCAGGACATTAGGCTACCAGTCTACTGCTTCAAAGTTGGAGGGGGGTGGGGAAGATTTTGAAAGCCTATTTTCCTTAATGTATGCCAAACTGAACTTGCATGGGATATTTATTCCTTATGTAACTGTGTCCTAAACTATGTCAGTCATTGACAGATCTAGACAACTATTCACTAGCTATTTTCAAGCTAGAAAGGTTTCTGGAGATAGGATTATTAGGTAGAATATGCCTCTTCTGGTTGCTGAGAGAGTAGATGTAATTCTGAGGAGCCTCACAACTCCGGAGCTGTCTACTTCTTTCAGCTCTGCCAAATTCATCCCTCTCCATGTGATCAGCAAATTGCCACTTGTGCCTTGCCCTGTACTTTACTAAATTTGATAATAAGGCTATTTCACTTCCAGCTGAGATTTTTGCCAATTACTTAAAAATATTATCTCCTCAAAAAATCCTGCTATTTTTAACCACACAACTTTTCATACTTGAATAATTAAGAAAAAAAAATTCAGAGATAATTCACTTGTATTTTTGCTGCATTTAAAAATGCATTTTGGGGAGTTGGATTTTTCCGAGAGTAAAAAGAAAAAGCAGAGGTAGCGATTATTAACTACTTGCCTGCTTTTTTTCTTTTTTCAAATTGTAACATCGCATATAAAAGATCTTCCTCTAAACAGTGATTTTATTTAGATGTTTATTCCCCAGCAAGATTTTGGGGTTATTTTGAATTTAGCCTAGTTTAGTGGAGTGATTCACAAGCTTTCAGACAGCTCTGGACTAGGTTATCCATGGATCAGCAGTTGCTGTAAAGAAAATACTTCTACCTTGAAGAATGAGGTCAAGGTATCCTGAAATAGAAATGGAAATGAATAAAAGCATACATTTTAAAACTGTGCCAGTCATTAAATATTTTTTCCAAATACCATTTATATTTTTGGACCGTCTTCCACTGACACCTCTGTTTATGTGTAACTCAGTGTAGAATTAAAACAAAATGTTTTAGTGGTTTATTATTATTATAAGTATATTTCTAATTATATGTCATAGTTTCTGAAATTAATTTTAAGTAAGGTTTGAATTTATGACTTATTTATTTTTATATTTATTGCATATGTTACTTAATAGTAAAGGGATAATTAAGTCTTGAGAAGCCAGATGTATGGGATGTCCTCTTCTAGAAACTTACCAATTAAAGAGTTCAGTCTACAGCAGTAGAGCTGGAAAGGGGCAATGTTATAGTCTCTTGGACCTCAGATGATCTAAGATCTAGATTCTCAGTAAGAATAAGATCACCCTCAAATAAATAAAAATTGGTTCTTGGAGAGGAATGTTATTACAATGGTATGTGGCCATCTAAAGCTCAGTTGTACCCTACAAAGTTGTATTTCTCAATCTTTAGTTTTTCTCATGGGATTTTCTTGCATATCACATAAATTGCACTGACATTGAGTTCTTGGAAGATGTACAAAATGTTTGCAAGATATTGCTACAAAATTGTAGTGAATATATGGCTGCAACCAGAGGACTTTATCTCAGTCATTTGCTCAGTATAGAAATCTTATATGAGAGGTCACTTTCCAGTGCCTTTTGTCTCCTACTGTCTGCATTATGGATCGGGTGGTTTATGTTTGATTCGCAATGGTTTTGTGTGTATGGTTGGTTCTGAAGATTAAATAAAAAATAGTCTATATTTTATTATTTAATTCTACATCCGTAATCAACCTAGAATTCTGTAAAGTACTAAAAAGAAAAAGGAAAGCTGTAGTATCTGAATGACTGTCAGACTGTCAGCTAATTATTTCCTCATATAAAGCAAAAGTTAAATGTTCACTAAAAGTAATTTTTAAGTAATTATTTAGTTTTTCTACTGCTTATTTTGCTGGAAAATAAGTTTTGAATTATTAATTTTAAATTCTTCTTACATTGCTATGATGTATTGATATATGCTCCTAATTTGCATATATAATTCGATATAATTTCCTTAAGTAAATGATTTACATTAAAAATTACCATAAACAGTATTAAGTTAGTAGCCTTTCCAGTTTTAAATTTTTACTGAAAAAATTTAGTCATTCTTATTCTGCAATGTATAAAAAGATTATCCATATACTTATTCTTTTTTTATGTACAGAGCTCGGATATTTTATCTGACATTATATCAACAAATATATAATCTATCGTAAAATATCATGGGGATAAATTAGGAAAAAAATGGCTATAAAGGCTACTATGGAAGGTAATATTGAAAAAAAACGGTTGGGAAACAGTTGAGGGACCACAAGCATTAGGTATTAGTTCCAGGCACAGGGAAGGTCTTAGGTAACATGGAGTATGTTAGGTCAAAATAAGCATTGTACCAGATTCCATACTGTGGAAAAAACAAAGTAGGAATCAGTAAAAACAAAAAAAACACACAAACTAAAACCACTGAAATCTGAGTAAATTATAATAACTTCAAGGTAAACTCAGTAATGGTGAGTAAAACCATGTAAAAGTGGACAGGGATTTCTGTGTCTGGATTTAATTACTCTTGATGTTGATGACTCCCAAATGTGTAGATTCCAGATCTCTTTGCTAAGCTCCAGACTAACCTTTTAGACTTTGATGCCTTAGAGATGTTTCAGATTTGGTTTATCAGAAACCTTTCAAACTCTAAGATTGAACTCTCTTATGAATCCTTTCCTCCAACCCCTTCCTCCCTTGTTCTTTACCTGACTTTTCCATCTCAGGATTTTGCAGAAATATTCAACCAATTGCTTAAACCAGTGACTGGGTTGTTTAGTGTCTTTGACTCTTTCTGTTAATTCATTCCCATAAGAAATTCAGCATATATTTTTGTTGTCTTAATACTTGTCTCAAAGATTATCATCTCTTTCTTGGTTCTCAAAAGAACCAACTACTCTCCCTTTCATTTTCATCTTCTTGCAATCATTTCACCATTAACAATCAGAGTAGCCTGAATACAATTTAACATTCACTGTTTAATTTTTTCATTGGTTTTCACTGTAAATAAAGCCAATCCTAATTCCCTACTATGTGCTGTGAGTTCCTTCCTGATGTGATCCCTAATTATCTCCAAACTCTTACCTTGCTACTATTCCTTCTTACCCCCAGACTGCAGGCAAACTGTTTTTCTTTCAGTTCCTTGCATAAAACCAGTTCTTTGTGGCTTTAGGGCTTTTGGTCTGGTTGTTTGCGCTGCCTGGGATATTCTTTCCTGCCATGCTTTTTGTGGAAGTATCCAATTTTGTCCTTGGAGTCTCAGCCAGAAAGTTACCCTTCCAGACTACCCTATTGACAAAGGTTCATACTTTCACTCTATTTTTATTTTGTCTAGATTGGCATCCTGTTCTTTATATCAGTTACCACAATTGGTCATTTTTGTTTACTTGTTTACTCGTTTTTAGTATATGTCCTCCACTAAACTGTGAGCTTCCTGAAAGCAGGATTCTTTTCTTTGGCTCACTTTGCATCACTAGAGCTTAGCTCCCAGTGTGTTCCATAGAAGAAACCAATAAATATTTATCAAAAAACATACTGTGCATACAGGGACTGAGGGTTGTATATCCTGCTTCAGGAAATATTGTAAAAAAGAGTTTGGAGGTGTAAAGCATCATTGACTTATCTGAATTGCTGCAGTTTTATATATTTATTTTTTAACCTTTTTAATTAAATTGGTTATTTAAAAAATTTTTTTTACATTTATTTATGGTTGACAGACAGAATGAGACAGAGCACAAGCAGGGGAGGGACAGAGAAAGGAGGAGACACAGAATCTGAAGCAGCCTCCAGGCTCCGAGCAAGCATTCAACACAGAGCCTGATGCAGGCCTAGAACCCACAAACCGTGAGATCATGACCTGAACCCAAGTCAGTTACTTAACCAACTGAGCCACCAAAGCACCCCAAATTTATTTTAATTTCATTATAATCTACAGTATTACATTAGTTTCAGGTCTACAATATGGTGATTCAACAATTCTATATGCATCACCAGTGCTCATCATGACAAGTATATCCTTTAATTTCCTTCACTTATTTTCCCCATCCCCCACTCTTCTCCCCTCTGGTAACTATCAGGTTGTACTCTGTAGTTAAGAGTCTGTTTCTTGGTTTCTCTCTCTTTTATTCGTTTGCTCTTTGGTTTTTTTTCTTAAATCCCACATACAAGTGAAAACTTAGGGTATTTGTCTTTCTCTGACTGACTTACTTCACTTGTCTTTAACTCTCTAGCTCCATCGATGTTTTTGCTAATGGCAAATTTTATTCTTTTGTATGGCTGAATAATATACCATTATATATACATATATATAATATTCCATATATATATATACATACATATATATATATATATATATATACGCGCACGTGCGCGCGCACACACACACACACACTACTACTTCTTTATACATTCATTTATTGATGGACACTTGAGCTGTTTCCATAGTTTGGCTATTGTAAATAATGATGCAATAAACATTGGGATGCATGTGCCCCTTTGATTTAATTTCTTGTATTTTGAGGATAAATACCCAGTAGTGCAATTACTGGATTGTATGGTAGATCCATTTAAAAATTTTTGAAAGTCCATACTGTTTTCCACAGTAGCTGAACCAATTTGCATTCCCAGCAACAGTGCACAAGAGTTTCTATTTTTCCACATCCTCTCCAACACTTCTTGTTTCTTGTGTTTTTTTGTTTTTGTTTTGTTTTGCCATTCTGACAGATACGAGGTGACATCCCATTGTAGTTTTGATTTGCATTTCCCTGATGATGAGTGATGTTGAGCATCTTTTCATGTGTCTGCTGTATGTATGTGTGTCTTCTTTGGAGAAATGTCTGTTCAGGTCTTCTGTCCATTTTTAAATTGGATTACTTGTTTTTTTGGGTGTTGAGTTGTATAAGTAATTTAAATATTTTAGATACTAACTCTTTATCAGAGATTGCATTTGCAAATATCTTCTCCCATTCTGTATGTTGTCTTTTAAGTTTTGTTGATTGTTTTCTTCACTTTGAAGAACTTTTTATTTTGATATAGTCCTAATAGTTTATTTTTGCTTTTTTTCCCTTGCCTCGGGAGACACATCTAGAAAAAAGTTTCTACATTTGATGTGGGAGAAATTACTGCCTGTGCTCTCTTCTAGAAAGAGTTTTTATAGTTTTATAGTTTCAGGTCTCAGATTTAACTCCTTCATCCAATTTGAATTTATCTTTGTGTATGGTGTAAGCTAGTGGTCCAGTTTCATTACTATCCATGTTGCTTTCCAGTTTTCCCAACATCGTTTGTTGATGAAGCTTTTTCCCATTGCATATTTTTCCTCCTTTGTCAAAAATTAATTAACCATATAAGCCATGGGTTTATTTCTGGGTATTCTATTCTACTGATCTATGTGCCAATTTTTATGCCAGTACCATACTGTTTTGATTACTACAGCTTTGTAATATAACTTGAAACCTAGAATTATGATGCCTCCAGCTTTGTTTTTCTTTTTAAAGATTGCTTTTTCCATTTGGGGTCTTCTTTGGTTCTATACAAATTTTAGGATTTTTTGTTCTAATTCTGTGAAAAATATTATTGGTAGTTTGATAGCAATTGCATTAAATCTATAGATTGCTTTGGGTAGTATGGACATTTTAGCAACATGTGTTCTTCTAATCCATGGGCATGGAATACCCTTCTACTTGTTTGTGTCATCTTCTATATATTTTATAAATGTTTTGTAGTTTTCTGAGTACAGGTCTTTCACCTCTTTGGTTAAATTTATTCTTAGGTATTTTATTATCTTTGGTGCAATTTTAAATCAGATTGCTTTTTTAATTTCTCTTTGTGTTGCTTATTACCATATGACATGCCACACATTTCTGTATGTTGATTTTGTATCCTGAAAGCTTACTGAATTCACTTATCAGTTCTAGTAATTTTTGGGTGGAGTCTTTAGTGTGCTGTGTACACACACACATATATATAAGTATATACATATACATACATATACACATACATATACATATATGCCATGCCGCTCCCATATACATATATATGTATACTTATGTGTATATGTATGTATATGTAGTATCATGTTGTCAGCAAATAGTAAAAGTTTCACTTCTTCCTTACCAACTTAAATGCCTCTTACTTCCTTTTCTTATCTGATTGCTGTAGCTAGGACTTTCAGTACTATGTTAAATAATATTGGTGAGATTGGACATTCCTGTATTATTCCTTGGGGGAAATGCTTTCAGTTTTTCACTATTGAGTATGATATTAACTGTGAGTTTTCCCTATATGACCTTTATTGTGTTGAGGTACGTTCCCTCTAGACCTACATTGTTGAGGGTTTTTATCATGAATGGATGTGGTACTTTGTCAAGTGCTTTTTCTTCATCTATTGAAATGATCATATGACTTCTATTTTTTCTCTTACTGATCTGATGTATCATGTTGATCAAATTACAAAGATTGAGTTACCCTTGCATCTTGGGAATAAATGCTAATGGATCATGGTAGTTGATTTTTTAATGTATCGTTGGATTTGGTTTGCTACTATTTTGTTGACTATTTCTGCATGTATATGAGTGTATTTACTGCCATTTGGTTACTTGTTTTATGGTTGTTTTTGTAGTTCCTCTTGATCCCATTCTTTTACTTTCTTTCATGATAAATTGGCTTTTTTAGTGAAATACTTGGATTCCTTACTCTTTATATTTTGCATCTCTATTACTGTTTTTTGATCTGTGGTTACCATTGGTTTTATATATAACATCTTCCACATATAGCAGTCCAGATAGATTAAAATTACATAAAACAGTGATAACAAAGAATTTTAAAAGCTGCTAGAAAAAAGAAGATACTTACATACAAGGGATACCCCATAAGGCTATCAGTGGATTTTTCAGCAAAAACTTTTCAGGTCAGAAGGGAGCAGCATGGTATATTCAAAGTGCTGCAAGGGAAAAATCTGCAACTAAGAATACTCTATCCAATAAGGCTATCATTCAGAACAGAAAGAGAGAGAAAGAATTTCCCAGATAAGCAAAAGTTAAAAGAATTAATTACCACTAAAACAGTGCTAAGAGAAGTGTTTAGGGGGACTCTGTGGGTGGGAAACAAAAACCATAAGTAAGAGTAAAAAAAATAGGAAGAACAAAAGCAAAAAAAAAATAAGTATTTCTGTAAAAATAAGTCAAGAGAAACACAAAATAGAAGGATATAAGGGTGCCTGGGTGGCTCAGTTGGTTGAGCGTCCAACTTCAGCTCAGGTCATGATCTCACAGTTCATGGGTTCGAGCCCCACATCGGGCTCTGTGCTGACAGTTCAGAGCCTGGAACCTGCTTCGGATTATGTGTCTCCTTTTCTCTCTACCACTCCCCTGCTCATGCTCTGTCTCTCAAAAAAAAAGGATGCAAATTATGATACCAAATACATGAAGTGTGGAGGGGAGTAAGGAATTAGTTCAAAGTTAAGCAACTCTCTGCTGATTTTATATATATATATATATATATATATATACACATACACACACACACGTATTTATATCATTTATATCTATATTTATTTATCTATAGATAGATATATGTGTAACTAGGTAACCATGTAAGAGAGACTTCATTACACAATATTTTTTATACTGAATTGGCTTCATTATAAAATTAAAAAAAAATATCTTGCTTATCACCAAGTTATATGAATTATGGCTAAGTGAATTTTTATAAAATTTTAAATCCTAAATTTCCGGTTTCTAGAATCAGAGCAGTTTAAATTAAAATATAGGCTATATATCATATAGGATTAATTTCTTGCATTGGCATACATTAATTATGTGAACTTAATTATATCAACTTATGTTATCCTTAGGACAGCTGAAATCAAGATATCAAGAGAGGCCAACATGGCTTCTAATAAGAGAGATAGGCCTGACCAGTAAATATAGCAGGTAGAGGAAATAGGTGGCTTCAGTATGAATGCTACATCTAGAACAGCAAGAACAAATGCTCGAAACAGTACGTATTGATTTGAAATCTGGCTGCTTTCTCACAGGAATGACTAGCACCACTAGGGTTATTTATTTAATCATGATTCTGTAAAACAATTCCAGGAAGCCAGTTGATTTATAATAAATACTGGAAAAATGTCCAAGTTTTTTGGCAGCTGAGCTTTCATTATTTTTGTTATTTTGATTTTATGATTGCTATCATTAAATAGGAACTTTGAGATAATTATATTTGTTCCAGAGAGACATGTTTTGTATAAACCATTGAGAGAATGTTTGACCATATTAAGAAAAAAATAATGTAACCATTTAAAAGTTTCTAAATTGAGGGGTGCCTGGGTGGCTTAGTCGGTTAAGCGACCGACTTTGGCTCAGTTCATGATCTCGCGGTCCGTGTTTTCGAGCCCCGCGTCTGTGCTGACAGCTCAGAGCCTGGAGCCTGTTTCAGATTCTGCGTCCCCCTCTCTCTCTGACCCTCCCTTGTTCATGCTCTGTCTCTCTCTGTCTCAAAAAAAAAAAATAAACGTTAAAAAAATTAAAAAAAAATAAATAAAAGTTTCTAAATTGAGAGAAATCAATACAAGAAATTTTCTTTAAGCTTGAACCTTTGTATACTAATGAAACTTCAAAGTCTAAAGTAGTGACAAAATTTTTCTCTTGGGTTGTAAGAGCCTCTGTTGCATATATTTTATAATATAGCCAACAGTTTTTGGTTTAAATCATATCAATTTGACCTTTTTTTTTGTTTTAAAAATGTATATGATATTATCTATAAGTAATAAAGGTCTAAGAATAAAATACAACTATTTTGTTGGACTACCACTGCTTTAAAAATTAAAAAGAACAATGGTCTTGTAGGCTTTCCAGTAAATGTTATTTTTTAAAGGTTAGAATTTAAAGCTGGGTTTTATCTGAAAATATTTTTCTATAATACACAATTATCAGGGTTTTAAATCTTTAAAAAGGAAGAAATTTAATTCTGTGATGAATTATTTTATATATGATCACTGTTTTAAAAAGCAGGTGCAGTCACCATTATAATATAGATAGGCATATGCATATATATGAGAGTAAAAAATTCCCTCAGGATATATTACACATAACTGAACATTTAAGTCTCCTGGAAACTGAAGAGGCTGCCAGTGAAACTGAGGAATTCCCTGGCATTAAGAAAATCAAGCAGGTCTCTAATAATAAAATAAATTCACTTGCAGGCAGTGGTTACGATGTGGATACTATTTCAGCTATTAAAATCCATTTTGTTTTCATTAATGGTCTTGTCATTTATATATGACTGTAAGCTCATGCCCTTGAACCCATCTTTTCTAATGTACCACTGTACCACTATCCTTTCTTAGTCTCCCTATTTTATCTTTAAATCTCTTAAAAATGATGTTTGGATTATTTTACCCCTTGTCTATTTTTTTAAAAGTATTTTGTAAATATTTAAAATTTTATAATATTTTAAATGTATTTTTGGTAACTTCTCCCTAATAATTTCATGAATATATCTAAATCTTCCAAAAAACTTTTTTGACTTTGGATTGTGTAATTCTTTAACATCTGGTACAATGTTTTATGTAATATTAAGATGCCATCAGGGCTGAAGATGACTAGACAGTCTACAACCTTGCTTATTGGCATTTCCACTTTCAGGGATGCATTTGTTTGTTCATTTTTAAGTATTCCAAATATTTTTCTTTTACATAGGCTTGAACATGACAACTTTTCCTTAAAACTAGTTGTTCAAAAACATCAAATACAGACTTCTCTCTTTTGCCATTAGAAGATTTTTTGCTCCTTTAGTAAGGTAAAATAAAGATTTTACTTCTATCTTTAATATCTTGTGTCATCAGCAATAATGACCTCTAGAAAGCATCTGGGGTAGAAGGAGATAAAGCAGTTTTCTTGTGATCCATTCCTGTCCCCCCAAAGAAGGACCCAGTCTTGAGTAAAGAAAAAAGGCAGATGACATGATTTATGGTAACTGAACCTTTGGGCAAATTTTGCCATATTTGCCCATTTATTTGCTAGAAGAAGAGTCTCTGTGGAATAGTGGTCTTAGCAATGATGTCCCTGATTCAGGGTTGCTTTTGATAAACAAGCCTACAGTTAATGGATATATAATAAGCCTAAGAAGAATATTACACAACTCTGTAGAGTGTCAAATGGAAATGTTTCATAGTCCAAACACTCATAATTCTGTATGTTAACGTGCCAGCCTCATTAAAAAGCGAATCTAATTCTGGGCCAGAAATCAAAGGACAGTTGCAGCAAGGAGGGACTTGGAGATGCAAACAGCATATCAGAGACATTTTTCTGCTTTGCTTGAACCTTTTAGTTTATATGCTTAAGATCATAAGAAAGTCTTGATGTTTTATAAAATCTCTGATTTGTATGAGTCTGACTGAATGGTTATTTGTGTTAGCTGGTGTGATAAGCCAGGCTTTCTTTCAGATTCATGAAAAAAGAAAGGCTAAGGCAGTTTTTGGCAAGAAGGAGGAGGGGATGAAAAAATATGTAAAAAACTGATGCTTGGGTAACTGCTTTCTTATGAAGTGGAGAGAAAAATGAGGTACATTACAAGGGAAAATCTTGCCAATGAAATTGGAGGAAATAGATTTAGAACTGAGGGACGGGCTAGGTGGATTGACAGAGAGTGACATGCAATGGAAAAAAGAGCAAAAAGTGTTTTGTTTTGTTTTTTTGACTCTTATTGGCAGCCCTATGGGAAAAAAAATGAAGACCCGTTGACAAGCAGCAGATAACAATAGGAAACACTTTAAGACTGAATTTTCTTGACACTGGAAGGCTTCTTTATGCTTCTATGGCTTTGTGGTGAGATCTCCTGTTCATTTACATAATAACACCAGTAAATCCATTGTTTGTAAAACCATACAACCAATTGCAGGCTAAGGTCATGTGACTAAAACTACCAGGAGCAATCTGTTAAGGAATTTAGACATTTTACAAAGAAATACTAGACAAAGTCTGGTGAATTACTTTTGGTATGGATTCCTCAATTAATGATCAAGGAGTGTACTGGGTTGCATACTATCTCCCCAAATTCATGTCCACCCATAACCTATGAATGTGATCTTATTTGGCAATCAATTTATACATGATGAAGTTAATGAGAGACCAAAGTGGATTAGGGTAGGCTCAGATCCAATGATTACTATCCCTATAAGGAGAGGGAGCTTTTCACACAGGCATATAGGAGGGTGTGAAGATGGAGACAGAGCCTGGAATGAAGAATCAGTAAACTAAAAGCACCAAGGATTACTGACAAATGCCAGAAGCTAGGAAGAGGCAAGGAGGGATCTTCCCCAAGAGCCTTCAGAGGCAACATGACCTTACCAACACCTTAATTTACAGTTTCTAGCCTCCAGGACAGCAGGGGAATAATTTTTGTTGTTTTAAGCCACATAGTTTAGAAATTTGTTGTGGCAGCCCCAGGAAACTAATATAGGGGCTATGTTGCTAATTTTCAGTTCTACTAAAAGGAAGGAATCTTTTGTCTTGACAGTGGATCCCCACGTGGTCGTAAATTTCTGCAAGCCGATAAATCTGGTTGTTGTTACGGTTAATTTGTTGCTGTGGATAATGGCAAGGGGTGACAGAACCCCCCTGAGAGGAGTATCTGTCCCACCAACTCCCCCACCCTTAAATGGAATAATCCTTCCTAAGCATTTGGAATGTGACAAGTGCTTGTGACCTTAACTTCCTTTATCATGACCAGAAAGACATACTTAATTAAATGCCACTGGTATAGATTGTTAGACGTATGATCTGGAGTGCTTCCTAATCTTGAGAGCTTTTTGTAATCTAATTCTTAGTAAATCAAGAGAATATTCAGGTGGAAGTAATGACTACAAGACTCAGTTACCTGTGTAGGGTGCCGGATGGATAAAAGATTAGGTCACATTGAGGAAAGGGTTCCAGGTCACATAAAGAAAAGGGCTGAAGGGGAGACATACACATATGTATGAGAAGGAAATGATAAAGTACTTAACTGAAAGAGTCTGTATATATGACTTTTTAAGTTACAAGAATACTCTTATGACTTAAAACACTGTGCAATTTCATTATATTCTAGTCTAGATAAATTAAAATCTCACTATGAGAACTGTGATTTAGAATGAAAAGTACTTGGATGGGGGGCTGAATGTTATCCTCGTAAAAAGCCCTAGAATCTGAAAATGTTGTCTAAGAATCTGAGATCAGCTTGCACAACCTGTAATAAAAGATCTTAGGCCTTTGCAATTCTTTGGGTGTAGTGGTCTGGGGTCTGGCATACAAAATTCATTAGGATTGCCATATGAGGGTGCTCAGTAAATAGCAATGATTCTCTACTGGGAGGATTTTGGCAGTTCAGAACCATTCCTTTGACAGTGTCTAGAGATATGTCACAACAAAGTAGTTGTCACTGACAACTACTGGGTAGAGGCCAGAGGTACACATTCACCAATGAACAGAAGAGCCTACCCATTCCCAGCAAAGAATATCCAGCCCAAAATATTAATAGTGTTGAGGTTGAGAAACTTGATATTTAGTAATCCCTATGAGGAATATGGATGTTGCTCTTCAAGACTTCCGTGTGAAACTGGGGGAGTAGAAAACGCAATGATGGAGGCATTCAAGGTAAGGGTGATGTTATGAATTAGAAAGTTTTGGGTTGCCTGGGCGGCTCAGTTGGTTGTGCTTCTGACTTCAGTTCAGGTCATGATATCACAGTTTGTGGGTTCAAAGCCCATGTTGGATTCTGTGCTGACAGCTCAGAGCCTGGAGTCTGCTTGTGATTCTGTGTCTCCCTCTCTCTCTGCCCTTTCTCCACTTATGCTCGCTCTCTCTCTCTCAAAAATAAATAAATACACAACAAAAAAGGGGAAAGTTTGGCCAAAGAGATCATCTGATGGTTATGTTATTTTTTAACTGCATAGTTGGGATGCCTATTACACATGATGAAGAAGGTTGTCTCCTCCCTTCCCGGTCATAGGAGTTACTGATTAACTCACCCTTTACTCAGTTTTACCTCAGCCTCACCTATTAATGTGGGACAAAAAGACCAGGAAACCAAGTGAGACATGCTTGTTTCTCCTTGCTTTGCATCTCTGAAATTGCTAGTAAGGTTCTTGAGAGTGGATAAGGGTTCTGGTTTGTGTGAGTGTGACTTGATAATATGTACCTTTGTATTAGCTCAGCAACCGTCATTGCTTATTCTGAAGTGGTACTATCAATCATCAGCATGAAGTTAGTTCCTCATCACTGACCTATTGAGATTAAAATAAGCTACCATTAGACATGGGATGGAAATGCATGCTTACCCTCCTGAGAAAAATTGTGAACATTTAAAAGCAAATATATATATATTTTTTTAATTTTTTTTTTCAACCTTTTTTATTTTTATTTTTGGGACAGAGAGAGACAGAGCATGAACGGGGGAGGGGCAGAGAGAGAGGGAGACACAGAATCGGAAACAGGCTCCAGGCTCCGAGCCATCAGCCCAGAGCCTGACGCGGGGCTCGAACTCACGGACCGGACCGCGAGATCGTGACCTGGCTGAAGTCGGACGCTTAACCCACTGCGCCACCCAGGCGCCCCTAAAAGCAAATATTTTATTGTATGTTAATTTACAGGAGACATTGGGGGAAAATATATGCTTTTTAATAGAAAATAGCTTGTATCTGATACTTACACAACACCTTAATTATTTTGGACCATGATTCTTTTTTGTGTGTGTTTGTTACAAAAAAAGCTACAAAACTACCATTTTAAGATAGATCTGCCTTATAGTTTGTAGATGTTATTTTGAGATTTTACCGTGAGACTTTGTGTTTCCATTCTTGCTTTTTACCAGATGAAGGTGGGGATAGGGATGTGGGGATCATTATGAATGTCTTACCAGACTTTTTTTTAAAGTTTTTGTAATTATTCATTTTTGAGAGACAGAGAGAGCGTGAGCAGGGATGGAGAGAGAGAGAAGGAGACACAGAATCTGAAGCAGGCTCCAGGCTCTGAGCTGTCACCACAGAGCCTGACATGGGGCTTGAACTCACAAACTGTGAGATCATGAACTGAGCAGAAGTCAGACGCTTAGTTGACTGAGCCACCCAGGTGCCCCTTACTACACTTTTCTGATTTTGAGGCTTTGCCTTCAACTGATCTTACAGGTGAATTGAATAGAGGGTATTAATTTTTTTTTTTTTTTGGTATTGAGAATGAAGGAAATTTATTTTGTAAGATGGTAAATAATGTCCACATTTACCCATTTAAGAACACTATGTAAAGTAAAATTATGAAGTGTGAAATAAAAGTTATGTTTGCATGGGATTTTTGCAAGATTGTCTAAACCAAATTTTTTTTTCAGTAATTACTTCTGGCATATAATTTTAATGATATTTAAAAATTCTATTATGAATAACTGAGATTTAATTAAATACAATCTAATTAGTACTTATAAGCATAACTTTGATTTACACATTCAGAAGATAGCTTTAATTTAAAGTCCTGAATTCCCTTTATAGATGTTTGATTCGAATTTAGATTAGGGTGATCACATTTTTGAACTGTTCTTATTTGGCAAGTTTTTAAAAGGAATATTTAGCTAGTGATAATCATTTAGATTTTCTAAAACTGTTTTATGCATATGCCAATAATCAGATTTTAGAAACATAAAAATTATGTCTTAAAAAGTTTAAAAATATCCCATAGAGATGATAAACTTTAGTGTTGTTATAGATGTCAAGTTTTAACTATTTATATCAATGTTTAGAACAAATTTCAGGATTTTCTTTTTTTACTCATTCAAGCATAATTAGTTGTATATTATTCTTTTTAGCTGATGGGGAAAAATGGCTAATACTTTATTATTGCTAAACATTAAAAAATGCTTTTCTTTGGGGGAGGGGAATTACAGGTAAAACATATTCTTTAAAGGAAGCCTAAAATACAAATTGAGCTGTTTGTAAAAGACTCTCTATTCCAAGTGAAAGAATAAATAATTGTAAATGAATCTTCAGTTATCTTGTTACTTTATGCTTATCCTGACCAGTGACTAGTTTGAACTAAGTATTTGCTTATTTAATTTTTCTGGATTATGGGTTGAAAGTCAAAATGCCTAGAAGGACAAGTTTTGTAACACACATTAAACAGGAAACAATATTTTTGAGATCCACAAAAATACACAATTTCTGCTATTTGGGGAGAAATTTCTGCTCTCCTGATTTATCATACTACTTTATTTTGATCAAAATTTAAAGACACTGTGTTTCAAAAAATGAAGCAGTGAAAATACAATTCAAATAGCATTTAGCCTCATAGAAAGAAAGATGAAAAAAAAGAGAGGTTGGAGTAAGATGAAAAGTATAGGTTTTCCTTATAATGAAGGCAGACAGTAACCAGTACAAGTACATTGTAAATACTTACTCTATAGACTCTACAACTGCTAGTTTTCTCCATTTACCCTTGCAGGTTCTTTCTCTACCCTCCTCTGCTCTGCTCTATACTCTGGGAAACTACTTGTTATAAATTGTACCTATTGAAATCCCTTTAACTCAGGTTCTGGTTGGATTAGCAACATGAGAGCTGATTGTGGAAAGAAAAAGAAAGCTCAAAGTAATTATTTCCTTTTTCCTTTCCCTGCCAGAGTAAGGTTTTAGCAGCGGCTGCTCCCTTTGAGGTGCTCATCATCTACTACAGTATTTGCTGGTGTCTGGTAACTCTTACCCCTTCCTCATTGAGGCGTAAGAGTTTCCTACTCTTGCTAGCTCCTGGGTGCATCACCATGGCATACTGCACTGAATTCTGCCTACACTTCTACAGACTGTTTCTTCCTTAAACTTGTTTCAACTAACCTTTGATGTGCTGTGTGTTTCATGGTGGGACTCTGAATAATACAGTAACTATATCTAAAGTAGTTTTCTTTTTAATAGAATCTTTATGCAAGAATGAGAGTTCAGTTTTGGGGTGCCTTCTACATTTTTATGAAAACATGTAAATTCAAAAAATTTAGCCTACCTAAAAGCAGCTTCTCAGCTCGTTCTCAAAGCTCTGTCAGTTTCAACCTACTCACCTGCACCCCAGCCTTCACCATGTGCATCAGGGTGACCCAGAAGTCCTACAACATGTCCACCTCCAGAGCCTAGGCCTTCAGCAGCCGTTCATACACGAGTGTGCCTGCTGCCCACATCACCTCCTCTGCCTTTCCCTGAGTGGGTGGCAGCAGCAGCAGCTTCCAGAGTGGTCTGGTCACCTGCATGAATGTAGTCGGGGTTGTGGTGTGGCCAGGGGTGTGGGGGCGCGTCACAGCTCTCTCAGTGAACCAAAGCCTGCTGAACCCCTGTAAGCTGGCAGTGGGCCCCAGCATCCAGACTGTGCACACCCAGGAGAAGGAGTAGATCAAGACCCTCAAAAACAAGTTTGCCTCCTTCATTGATAAAATGTAGCACTTAGGGCAGCAGAACAAAATTCTGGAGATGAGGTGGAGCCTTCTACGGTAGCATGGAGCAACATGGGCAATGTGTTCAAGAGCTATGTCAACAATCTTGCATGGCAGCTGAACACACTGGGCCAGGAGAAGCTGAAGCCGAAGGTGGAGCTTGGCAATGTGCAGGGGCTGGTGGAGGACTTCAAGAATAGGAGGAGGAGATCAAAGTGAGTGTAGACATGGAGAATGAGTTTGTTCTTATCAAGAAGGATTTGGAGGAAGTTTATGTGAACAAGTTGAAGCTGGAGTTTGCCTGGAAGAGCTGACTGACAAGATTGGCTTCTTAAGGCAGCTGTATGAAGAGGAGATCTTTAATCTGCAGTCCCAGATCTCAGACATGTCCGTGGTCCTGTCCATGGACAACATCTTCTCCCTAGACCTGGACAGCATTATCTCTGAAGTCAAGGCCTACTATGAGGGCGTTGCCAACTGCAATTGGGCTAAGACTGAGACCATGTACTGGATTAAGTGGGAAGAGCTGCAGATATTGGCTAGGAAGCACAGGGATGACTTCCATCACGGACGATGGAGGTTTCCAAGATGAAACAGAACATTAGACAACTCTAGGCTGAGATCAAGAGACTCAAAGGCCAGAGGGCTTCCCTGGGGTCTGCCACAGCTAATGCTTAGCAGTGCAGGGAGTTGGCCATTAAGGACACCAGTGCCAAGCTGGCCAAGCTGGAGGACACCCTGCTGTGAGCCAAGGAGGACGTGGCATGGTGGCTGAGGGAGCTCATGAACATCAAGCTGGCCTTGGACATGGAGATCACCACTGACAACAAGCTCCTGGAGGGTAAGGAGAGCTTGTTGGAGTCTGGTATGCAGAACATGAGTATCCAAACTAAGACCACCAATGGCTACTCAGGTGGGCTGAGCTTGGCTTACTGGGGCCTCACAAGCCCTGGCCTCAATTATGAACTCAGCTTCTTCCAGTGTAACTTCAGCTCTGGTGAGGGATCCAGTTCCTTCAGCCCTGTCAGCTTCTCCATGGCAATGATTGTGAAGAAGATTGAGACCTATCATGGGAAGCTGGTGTGCAAGTCATCTAATGTCCTTCTGTCCAAGTGAACAACATCTGTGGTCCCTCCTGGCCTCCTACTCCTGTGGTTACCATAGAGCCTTTGTGGGCAGGAGCTATACAGGGGAGACTTGGAGAACAGGACACATGCCTGAGGCTCAGCACAGGTCCTCAGCCTACCCTTAGCAGGGAGTCTGCGGTCCTGGGTACCCCCTCTTGCCAGTACCCCCTACTAAAAGCCAATTCAAGTGTCTTTTCCCAAATAAAGCCTCAGATGGCTCTGCAAATCCCCAAAACAAAACAAAACAAAAATTTTAGCAAACAGAGAAGTGGACATCTATACAGATTTATGAATTTCCACTAGCATTATATATTCATGTAATCCAGATCAGGAAGCAGAGGATTACCAGATCTCCCTAAATCCCCTTTGTGCTTCTAGTAACTAAATGTTAGGTATAACCAATATTCTAAATTATAACTGTATTAGAATCTCTTTTTAAACTTTATATATGAAGGAATTCATCCAGCATGTACATTTAGTGTCTGGTTTATTTGCTCAACATGTTTTTGAGATTAATTCATATGAAGTATAATATTAATTAGTTCATTCATATCGCTGTGTAGTAAGTAAGTGATTTACCTTTTTACTTTTTTTGGGGGATAAACTTTAGGCTTGCTTTCAGTTTGGTGCTATTTTGAATAGAAGAGCCATGAACATTCCATGCTTATCTTTTAGTGGCTATGCATTTCCTTATCTCTTGGCCATAAACCCAGGATGGAAGTCTTGGAACATGGAATAGTTATATATTTAGCTTAGGTAGATATAGCTGAAGAATTTTCTAAAGTGGTCATACCAATTTACATTCACATCAACAAACTATGAAAATTCCATTTAATATACAGGCTAACTAATGTTTGGAATAGTCATAGTCATAGCCTTTCTCTTTTTCCTTTTTTTTTTGTTTTTTTGTTTTTTTTTTTGTTTTGTTTTTAAGTAAACTTTATGCCCAGCATGGAGCCCAATGCAGGGCTTGAACTCATGACACTGAAATCAAGACCTGAGCTAAAATCAACCGTCAGAAGGTTAACCAACTGAGCCACCCAGGTACTGCAGTCATAGTCTTTCTAATTAAGCCCTCCTGTTGTGTGTGAGCTTAATAAACCATAATGTCTAAAGACCATCAGGAACACACCTAGAGTCAAAGTAGATTTATTAACTTGCTGTAGCAATGATGATGGGACAAGTGTGGAATTGTAGGTTGTGTCAGTAAAGGATAGCATGGGCCTTTACTGTTTTTTGGTTTATCCTAGGTGATTTTTGAGAAGAAAAATAAAAGGGGATTATGTTCTGGATTAATATTTGTTATGGAATGTTGGCAAATTACTATGTGTATTTTAATAATTTTTAATCTAGTAGGTAAAGTGGAAAAGTAGAGCTAGAATTGTCATAGTTACAGATGTAGTGGCCAAGTATTTGGTCAGGAGAGAGAAAGAGATAGTAATTTTTGTTTTTGTGTGATGTCCTTGTATTTTGTTTTGTTCTGTTACAGCCATGGAGTAATGTCATCAGATGTTGATATTCTGTTAAGTTATTTAAATTCAGCAGGAACACCATGGATTGGTATAATTTCTAGGCAAGCTACCAGTTGTCAGCTATCAGGGTAATTGTGTTATTCTCTGTTTACCATTTTGGCCAAAGGTAGATAAAGGCTTCATTAGATTATCTGACTATCTATCTATCCATCATCTATCTAATTTTTCTATCATCTATCTAATCCAAGTTAGCTAGCATGTAGTTCAATAATGATTTCAGAAGTAGAATCCAGAGAATCATCCCCTACATATAATACCCAGCGCTAATCCCAATAAGTGTCCTCCTTAATGATCTTTTCCCATTTAGCCCATCCTCCCCACCCAAAACTTCCCCAGCAACCCTGAGTTTGTTCTCTGTATTCAAGAGTCTCTTATGGTTTGTCTCCCTCCCTGTTTTTATGTTACTTTTGCTTCCCTTCCCTTATATTCATCCGTTTTGTGTGTTAAATTCCACATATGAGTGAAGTCATATGATATTTGTCTTTCTCTGACTAATTTTGCTTAGCATAATACACATCCACATTGTTGCAAATGGCAAGATTTCATTCTTTTGATTGCCGAGTAATATTCCATTGTATATGTATACCACATCTTGGCAAAGTGTCTATTCATGTCTTTTGCCCATTTCTTCACTGGCTTATTTGTTTTTTAGGTGTTGATTTTGATAAGTTCTTTATAGAGTTTGGATACTATCCCTTTATCTCATATATCATTTGCAAATATCTTCTCCCATTTCGTCATTTGTGTTTTAGTTTTGCTGATTGTTTCATTCACTGTGCAGAGACTTTTCATCTTGATGAGGTCCCAGTAGTTCATTTAGCTTTTGTTTCCCTTGCCTCCAGAGATGTGTTGAGTAAGAAATTGCTGCAGCTGAGGTCAAAGAGGTTGTTGCCTGCTTTCTCCTCTAGGATTTTGATAGCTTCCTATCTTACATTCAGGTCTCATCCATTTTGAGTTTACTTTTGTGTACAGTGTAAGAAAATGATCTAGGTTCATTTTTATACATGTTACTGTCCAGTTTTCTCATTACCATCTGCTGAAGTGACTGTCTTTATTCCATTAGATATCCTTTCCTTCCCTGTCAAAGATTAGTTGGCCATACATTTGTGGATCCATTTCTGGGTTCTCTATTCTGTTCTAGTGTTTGTTTTTATACCAGTACCATACTGTCTTGATGATTACAACTTTGTAATACATCTTGAAGTCCAGAATTATGATGCCTTCAGCTTTGCTTTGCTTTTCTTTGTCAGGAATGCTTTGGCTATTCAGAGTTTTTTCTGGTTCCATACAAATTTTCGGATTGTTTGTTCTGGCTCTGTGAAGAATGCTTGTATTATTTTAATAGGGATGTCATTGGATATATAGTTTGCTTTGGGTAGAATCCACATTTTAATAATATTTGTTCTTTCAATACACGAGCATGGGGTATTTTTCCATTTTGGGGGTTATCTTCTTCAATTTCTTCCATAAGCTTTCTGTAGTTTTTAGTGTATAGATTTTTCACCTCTTTGGTTAGGTTTATTCCTAGGCATTTTATGGGTTTTAGTGCAATTGTAATTGGGATTGATTCCTTGAGTTCTCTTACTCCTGCTTCATGATTGTTATATAGAAATGCAACAGATTTCTGTACATTGATTTTATATTCTGTGACTTTGCTGAATTCATGGATCAGTTCTAGCAGTGTTTTGGTGGAATCTTTTGGGTTTTCCCAATAGAGTATCATGTTGTCTGCAAAGAGTGAAAGTTTGATTTTTTTTCTCGCTGATTTGGATGCCTTTTATTTCTTTGTGTTATCTGATTGCTGAAGCTTGGACTTCCAACATTATATTGAATAACAATGGTGAGAGTGGACATTATTGCCTTGTTCCTGTCCTTAGGAAAAAGCTCTCAGTTTTTCCCCATTGAGGATGATATTCGTGGTGAGTCTTTCATATCTGGCTTTTTATCTTGAGGTATGATCCTTCTATCCCTACTTTCTTGAGGCTTTTTATCAAGAAAGGATGCTGTATTTTTTCAGATGCTTTCTTTGCATCTATTAAGAAGATCATGTGGTCCTTATCCTTTCTTTTATTAATGTGATGTGTCACATTGATTAATTTGTGGATATTGAACCAGCCCGGCATCCCAGGTATAAAGTGATTATGGCAAATAATTCTTTTAATTTATTGTTGGACCTGGTTGCTTAGTATCATGTTGATAATTTTTACATCCATGTTCATCAGGGAAATTGGTCTGTAGTTCTCCTTTTTAGTGGGGTATTTGTCTGGTTTTGGAATCAAGGTAACGCTGGCCTTGTAGAATGAGTTTAGAAGTTTTCCTTCCATTTGTATTTTTTGGACCAGCTTCAAAAGCATAGATGTTAACTCTTCTTTCAATGTTTGGTAGAATTCCCCCTGGAAAGCCATCCAGTCCTGGACTCTTGTATTTTGGCAGATATTTGGTTACGAATTTGATTTCTTTACTGGTTATGGATCTCTTGAAATTTTCCATTTCTGCCTGCTTAAGTTTTGGTAGTGTATATGTTTCTAGGAATCAGTCCATTTCTTATAGTTTGCCCAATTTATTGGTATATAATTGCTTTTAATGTTCTCTTATTATTGTTTGTATTTCTGTAGTGTTAGTTGTGATCTCTCCTCTTACATTCATGATTTTATTTATTTGGGTACTTTCCTTTCTCTTTTTGATCAATCTGGCTAGGTTTTATCAGTTTTGTTAATTCTCTCAAAGAACGAGCTCCTGATTTCATTGATCTGTTCTACTGGGTATTTATTTATTTATTTATTTATTTATTTATTTATTTATTTAGATATCACTGATTTCTGCTCTATTCTTTATTATTTCCTGTCTTCTGTTGGTTTGGGGCTTTATTTGCTGTTCTTATTCCAGCTCTTTTAGCTGTAAGATTAAGTTGTGTATCAGACCTTTCTACCTTCTTTAGAAAGTTTCTGTGGATAGGTCTGCTGCAAACCTGATCTGTCTTCTCTTATAGGTTAATGACTTTTGTCCCTTTTTACTTTCATAATTCTTTCCTTATCTGTGTATTTTGTGAATTTGACTATGATATGCCTTGTTGATGGTAATTTTTGGGGGGTTCGCTATGCTTCTTGAATTTTGATGTCTGTGTCTTTCCCTAGATTAGGAAAGTTTTCTGCTATAATTTGTTCACATAAACCTTCTACCTCTTCTTCTCTCTCTTCATCTTCTGGGACTCCTATGATATGGATGTTATTTCTTTTTCATAAGTCACTGAGTTCTCTAATTTTTGTATCGTGTTCTTTTGCCTTGGTTTCCCTCTTTTTTACTGCATTATTCTCCATAATTACATCTTCTATATCACTGGCATTTATTCAAGATTACATTGGGTTATAGAATTTTTAATTTCATCCTGACTAGATTTTACTTCTTTTACGCCTGCAGAAAGGGGTTCTGTGCTTTTTTTCAACCCCAGCTAGTATTATTATAGTTCTGAATTCTAGTTCACAGATCTTGCTTATATGTGTGTTGATTAGGCCCCTGACTGTCATTTCTTCCCATTATTTCTTTTGGGGTGAATTCCTTTGTTTTGTCATTTTGGAGGAAGAAAAAGAATTAATAAAATAAAATTTTAAAAAAAAATTGAAAACAACCCAAAAAATCAAACAAAGAAAGCTAGATCCCAGGAGTGTTTTGGTCTGCTTGTTGAAAGAAGCTTGATAAAATAGAGATAAAAGGGAAAGTAAAGAAGAAAAGGAAAAAAAGTAATGAAATGAAGAAAGTGAAATAGAATAAAAAAATACAAAAAATAGTAAACAGAAAAATATATATATATTTTAAAACATTTATTCATTTTTTTGAGAGACAGAGGCAGAGCGTGAGCAGTGCAGGGAGGGAGGGAGACACAGAATCTGAAGCAGGCTCTGGGCTCTGAGCTGTCAGCCCAGAGTCCAATGTGGGGGTCGAACTCAAGAACTATGAGATCATGACCTGAGCTGAAGTTGGATGCTTAATTGAGCCACCCAGGTGCCCCAAATTTAAAATATTTTTAAAAAAAAAGGAAAATAAAAACAAAATTTTCTCTTTCTGTATCTGAGAAAAAGAAAAAAAAGCAAAACAATTTAAACAAAAGCAAAAACAACAACAAATAAATGAACCAGAAAACAGAATGGGGTAGATCAGTGTGAGCGTGTATGTGCATGCACGTGAGAAGTGAAAATAGCATCACCCAGCCTCCTAGTTTCTGGCACAGGAACTCTGCACTCATACCAACCCACAAACAGGCACCCATCCCTTGTCTCAGGATTCTGTCCACTCCCCACTTCTACACTGTCTGTATCCAAGCTGTCAGCCTTCCAGGAACCTCCCTCCCAAATTTTATCTCAGATGGGACTGCGTTTCCAAACCCCTCACTTCTGAGAACCCTGTGGCTTGGACCTGCTCCAACCCGCTGGGAGAGGGTCTCACTGAGCAATGGTCAGATGCAGGCTTGCCCCAGAGAACATTCATGTGATCTTGCTGAGGCAGAGGTTCTGAGATTGTGGCCGGGTACTGGTTTACCCCAGAATAAATTCACGCAATCATGCAATGGCAAAGGTTCAGTGATTATGGCAAATCACAACACATAGCTAGCACCAGTTTTCACCGCACTGTATCATCTTTGTTCCAATTCCAGAAAATGTGGCTATTCTCCAGGGTCTGCTGGGACCTTTGCCTGTGGGAGACCATGTTCCTCTACCAAATGCCCTCCAAGCAGGGGAACTGCTTCTCCCTTTTTGGCCCATGAACCCCTTGGACATCACTGCCTACTCCTGGAGATTCGATCTTTCTCCCCACCAGAGCACTGCCAGGTATTGAGCTCCAGAATTTCACGCCCTGCACTCCCCTGTTTATAGAGTACTAATGGAATTGAAACCTTTCCTTTCTCCAGGTCAGTGGTTTAGGGAAACAGATTTCTTGTTTAGTCCCTTGTGAGTGTTTCCACTCTTTTTCTTTCTCTCCAGCTATTTTCAGGGGAATGCTTTTTCTGTACTTTCCTGGCGTGCCACACTTTTCCCCACTTACTCTGTCCTCTCTCAACAAAAACAGCTCCCTACCCTCCATGGCTTCTCTCTCCCCCAGTTCATCTCTCCACACAGTGTGTATCAGCCAAGATCTGTGGCTCAAGTTACGCAGATTGTTGTGTTAATCCTCAGACAAATTTCCTAGGTGTGAAAATTGGTTTAGTGCTGGTCTAGCTGCCTTTAAGGGATGAGAGAAGTCAAGAACTTCCATGCTGCTCCACCATCTTGGCCCCACCCCTACATGTTATTAATCTATGGTGTTCAGGACTGCACCATTGCCAAAACTCTACTGAACAGGAGGGTATTTAGAAAATATCATTTATTGGGACACCTGGGTGGCTTAGTTGTCTGATTCTTGTCAGATGTCTGATTCTTGATTTCAGGTCAGGCATGATCTCATAGTTTGTGAGTTTGAACCCCTGCATTGGGCTACGCCCTGACAGTGCAGAGCCTGCTTGGGATTCCCTCCCTCCCTCCCTCTCTCTCTGCCTCTGTCCCTCCCCCTCTTTAAAATAAATAAAGTTTAAGAAATATTGTTTATAGTTATATTAGAGTAACTCCCTCCTTTTCCTTTTGTTTGAGCATGAATTACTGAATTATCTGACTTTACAGTAACTGTGAAGAATCATTTAAGACTGGACAGGATACATTAGAAAATTGCAGTACAGACAAGTATCAGAAATAAAATAATTATTAGTCCTTATAAAGAGTCTTGAACACACAGAGGTGGATGACCAATTCCAGGGTAAGAAAATGTTGTAAAAGCTATCTCGTATGTTACAGAGATTCAGTGGCATATTGTATGAGTCCTTTTCCACTTAAATTTGCAATAGAAAAGAGACAGGAACAGGGATAACATTCGAAAGCACATAGCAAGATTGAGGAAAATTGATGGTGAATGCAGTATTAGATAAAAGGCAAGGCTTTACAAAACTTTAAAATAATAGTTCAAAGGAAATGTATACCTCCAACAAGGAAAATCATCAGTCCATTTCTTTCATTTTTTAACTAGTATGCTTGACTGAGGACAATTAGTTCAGCTATTTGGAAAGATATAGTGAATTTAAGTAAGTGATAAGCCAGTAAGCTTGGACATTGTAGTTTCTAGTTTTAAGTGGAAACCATTAGCAGAGAATTATCAAATCAATACTATCAAGGTAGTTTCTAGAGTTTTGCATGAATCCTATGTTACTAAAAGAAGTGAAGCAATAGTAAGATTTTCCTTTCTGGAGAAGGAAAAGGAAAATTTCTGTGTTCAAGACATTGCAGCAGTAGATATTTGAAGGGGAGAAAACGCAACGAGGGCATTGACAAATCTATAGAGTGCTTAATTTATCTCATAAAAGGTAATAATATTTGGCCCCAAAGGGAAAAAAAAGTACTTTAAACCTAAAAACCTAGAAATGAAGTCAGTCTTTGTGCTTAAATATATTCCCTTTTACATTAAGGCATACACTTCTTGAAACACATTTATATAAGTATATTTTAATTATATATAATTAACTTAAGACCAAATTTCCTTTTTGATTAGTTTATTTATAATTTTTTATTCTGAGATAATTGTAGATACACATGCATTTGAAAGAATATTGTAGATAGATCCTATATGCCTTTCACTCAGTTCCCCCCTCATATGGTGAGGGGGACCATATTGTATAACTATAGTATAATATTATGACCAGAAAATTGACATTGATACAGTACACTAGCTTTATTCACATTTTCCAAGTTTTATATGCATTCATTTATGTGAGTGTGTGTGTGTGTGTGTGTGTGTGTGTGTGTGTGTGTATTCAGCTTTATGCATTATACCAAACGTGTTGATTTGTATTACCCCTATGTAATCATGCTATTTAGATCTTACTATTAAAGAAAAAAATAGTTCTGAGGACTTACCCAATGATGTCTTCTCTGTTAGGTGGATTTTTTTGCTCTAGCTGGAAGGGGATCATGAACTATTCTCACGCTTGTGTAGTTCTAATATTTGTACTGCTGATATTTTATGGTTGTTCTTTCTCTGGGTTTGGGTCATTTTTTCACATACATGCACCAAATAGTATTCAGCCAAAGGCTTGAAGGGACCCTTCTGCAGATCCTGAAGCTCCCTCTCTCCCCATCACCTTCTTTCCCTTTGTCCTTCTCCCTCTTCCCCTTCCTTTATCACTCCCTCCTCTTGTGTACTTTCTTTCTCAAATTCTAGAACTTGCCCTCAGAACTCTACCCTTTGCTTCTATAATTTATAAAGTCTACTTCCTCCTTTCTCTGCTGTACCCAGAAATTCTCTCCAGGCAGTAAGCTGAGTTAATTGTAAACTCCACCTCATTTGTTTCTGTTCTCTCAGGGATCATTTTATTACTAGTACCTAGTGTCTTAAAATCATTGCTTCATCTATTTTGTTTAAGTTTCTGGTTTATTTTCATATTATGGTGAGTGTTGGGTCTCCTGGATGGCTCAGTCGGTTTGGCGTTTGACTTTGACTCAGGTCATGATCTTGTGATTCACAAGTTCGAGCCCTACGTTGGGCTCTGTGCTGACAGTTCAGAGCCTGGAGCCTGTTTTGGATTCTGTGTCTCCCTCTCTCTGCCTCTTGCCCGCTCACACTTGTCTCTCTCTCTCTCCCCAAAATAAACAAACATTAAAAAAAAAAAATAAAGTGAGTGTCACTTTATTATGGCCCAGAGTTTGATTATCTAATGGTATAAATTTCTTATTTAAATAAAGTCCTATTGGGGCGCCTTGGTGGCTCAGTCGGTTAAGCGTCCGACTTCAGCTTGGGTCACGATCTCGCGGTCTGCGAGTTCGAGCCCCGCATCGGGCTCTGGGCTGATGGCTAAGAGCCTGGAGCCTGCTTCGGATTCTGTGTCTCCCTCTCTCTCTGCCCCTCCCCCATTCATGCTCTGTCTCTCTCTGTCTCAAAATAAATAAATGTTAAAAAAAATTAAAAAATAAATAAATAAAGTCCTGTTTATGTGTTTTTCTTTTACTTTAATGTTTTTGTATCCTGTTTTTCTAAACTTGGCTTTTTCTAAGATTACAGATATATACTCATAAATTTATTTGCATGAAGTATATTTTTTATATTTATATTTATGATTTATTTCAAATTGATTTTTGTTTATGCTAGCTACCATAATGTTTCCATCTTCGATCATTTTCTTTTATTTTGAAAAGTTACCCCAAGTTAGTCCCTCTACCACTTTCTGACTAATGAAAGAACTTTATGGCAATTTATCTCCATTTACTGCTCTGTTCTGTTCACCGGTAGATGCCATTAGACACTTTCACTCTTGGCTATGATGGAGTAAGAGGGACTAGATTTACGTTCTCACTTTAAACATGTAGAAAATCAGATAAAATATAAACTCATCAACTTAAAAAAAATGGTCATCTTTACTGATTCCATGTCCTTTGTACTCTATGTAGGGATAATCATTATTTAGATCTAAGCATTATCCCTACTCTTGCTTTAAGTCATTCATTTTCCTCAGATATTTTTACCAGAATTTAATTTGGTACTATGTTTTGCTGGACCTCATAGATCTTCCTAAAGCATTAGTTGTTCAAACAAATCCTATTTATTTTTCTCTTTCTATTAATTTTTGATATTTTACTTATTGTTGTAATAACTCTTTATATTTCAAAGTACCCCCTTGATTCTAATACTATTGCCAATGTCTTCTAATTTAGTGTTTGTATTTTGATCTTAAGTATGTCTACAATTGTAAGAGAAAATGGAAATAAGTAAAAATGTTTGAAGGGAAATATTAAAGGTACTGAGAAATGAGCACTAGAGTATCAGAAAATGTTTTAAGGTAAGTTCAAGGGCTTTAGAGTCAGACTTTTTAATCTGAATTCTATACCTTATTACCTACGTGGTTTTGGGCAAGTTACTATGTTTTTTGCCTCTAGTTTCTTTATCTATAAAATGGGAAAGTAATTACACAAATCTCATGGGACTACTTAGACCTGACCTAGCTCCCTGCAAGTGCTCTTTGCTATGTTAGAATCGTAAGGAAAAGCCTCCTTCTATACAAAATCTTTTCATAGAGGAAAATGTCAGAGAGATAAAGCTTTAGGTTTTAAAATTCTTAAAATATCTTTCATAAGCAGACTATTACCTTCAAATTGAGTTAAGCCTGCAAAAATACTTATTATGAGGAGTATTTTTAAATCTCCCTCAATTGGATCATTGTATGATCTAATTTAAATGTCTAGCTCTTTTACCCCAGGGTTTTATTAACATAAAAGAGATTCTGATTTTCATCACTATCATTATTAGTGACTTTGGCCTTATCTGAATAGTCATTCTAGACTAGGAGAGAAATAAAGAAATACCACTGAGGACTTATTTCTAATTGTGGGCTCTTCATAACTAAAGAACTGTTCTGAGTAACTTTACCGTTAACTTTTGAAATCTTATGAGATAGTTGCTGTTAATTCAGCCATACAGTAACTTCTTTCTATTGTGAGAAATACTCAATTATGTATTTGGCAGCCTATTATCATCTTCTCTGCATGTTTGTTATTAATTTAAAATAATTTACTGTATACATGCCATATATATGTGTGTGTATATATATATATCCCTCACATATATGCATATGTCATCTTGTATATACATATATGTGTAGCATATATGTGTATATGTGTAGTGTGTATATGTTTGTATATACACATACATATACATTTTTATATACAAATACACACATATATCCTATGTATATATAGTGAGAGATTAGAAAAGCTGTAAGTTGAATACAGCCCAGGTCTTTTCCTCTTAAATATAGTTTTCTCAAGGACAACTATCTCTTCACTGTTGTTGAAGCACAGAAGCCATTGTTTGCACTCTGTTCAGGGTGGCCCTATAGGGATATAACAAAGGGATGTGGGGCATGTGTGGCTGTTTAATTTGGGGGTAAAAATAACTTCCCTTTGGTTTGAAGAATTACTTTATCCCATATAGTATCCTAGAGGTTTGGGAAAAACCCAAAGGGGATTATAATATATAAATAAATGAGTTTTCAGTTATTGACAAAATATAACTATTGTAAGAGTTAAGGGAAAAAGAAATCAAAGAGCTTAATACTTCATAGAATTGTCCTTTCAAAGGTATATCCTATTTCTTAACCTTGCCACTCTCCAAATTTCTCAATGATTCTGTCTTCCAGTCTCTGCTGTGAAAGTCTCCACTCATCTGCTTTGTCACCTATCTGTATGGACTACATTTTCTTAAGTGTCTTTAGTCCATTTCTGACAAGGATATTCCCCCTGGTAAGATTGCAGATGGGTTATTGATAACCCTAGGACTGTGCTGAACTCTACCCCAATCATGACAGATTTATAATTGGCTCTCAGAGCCCTCTGAATATGTGGGTACTGCTATCAGCAACAAAGAAATGGTATTTCAGATGAAGGTCTCTTACTAATGATAAAGATGTAAATTCATCAAGAGGACTTAACAGTCCTAAGTCCTTACACATCTAACAACAAAGTTTCAAAATATATAAACATAGCAAAAACTGAAGTTCAAAGAGAAATAGACAAATTCATAATTACAGTGAGATAATTTCACTACCCCTTTCTCAGTAATTTAAATAACGTATAGAGAAAATCAGGGATGGATGGGATAATCAACCAACTTGATCTAAATGACATTTATAGAACATTATAGAACATTTATAGAACATTCCATCCAACAGAAACTGTTATTTTTGAGTACAAAAATGTTTCTCATGGTAGACCATATTTTGGACCATAAGAAAAGGCCTCATTGTATTTGAGAAAGATTCCAGTCATTATTGACGGCCACAATAGAATTAAATTAGAAATCAGTAATAGCATAATATCTGAAAGTCTCCAAATATTTGCAACCTAAAACAAAAGCACACATACTTCTAAATAACCCATGGCTCAAAGAAGAAATGACAAAGGAAAAATGAAAATATTTGTTACTGAGTAAAAATTTTAAAACATCGTATTAAAATTTGTAAGATGCATCTATAGCACTACTTAAAGGTAAGTTAATATCATATATATATATATATATATATATATATATATATATATATATAGTAGAAAACTCCAAAACCTATGACATAATTTTCTGCCTTAAGAAACTAGTAAAGCAAAAGGGAGTTAAACAGAGGAGAGTTATTCATAAAGGTAAGAGCAGAATCAATAAAAAAGAAAACCAAAAAATGGAGAATATTAGTATAAACAAAAACTGGTTCTTTGAAGGTACTGTAGACTGAATGATTGTGTCTCTCCAAAATTCACATATTGAAATCTAATTCCCAGTGTGATGGTGCTTGGAGATGGAGCCATGGGCGGTGATTAGGGGCCCTCATGAACGGGATTATAGAAAAGGTTACAGAGAGCTCCCTTGTCCCTTCCGGCACATTAGGACACAGCAAGCAGTCAGCTATGAACAAAGGAAATGGGCCCTTATTAGGTGCAGGAAATGTTGATGTCTTCATCTTTGGACTTCATAGCCTCCAGACTGTGAGAAATAAATATTTATTGTTTAAACCACTCAATCATGGTATTTTTGTTACAAAAGCCCAAATAGACTAAGAAAAAATCATTAAAATGTATAAAACTGTAGCCAAGTTTGGGGGAAAAAGGGGAGATACTAATGGTTAATATTGGGAATGAGAGAAAAGGCATCATTATAGTTCCTACAGACACTAAAAAGATAATGCAAGCATATTATGAACAACTTTGTGTGAATTTCAATAGTTTAGATGAAATTCATATTTTCTTATAAAAATTTACTCAAAGAAATAGATTACCTGACACTCTATCATAAGGAAATTAAATTTGTAGTTAAAACCTTCCCACAAAGAAATCTTCAGACCTAGATTCCTGTGCTGGTGATTTCTAACAAATATTTAAGGAGAAAATGATAATAACTCTATATCAACTTTCCAGAAAATAGAACAGAAGGGAACACTTTAAAACCTTTCTATGATGTCAACATCTCCCTAAGACAAAAACCTGAAAAAGATTGTTAAAAGCACAGAAACACTATCAATCACATAGATAAAGTGTTTAAACAAATACTGTAACACTGAATCTAATAATATATGGGAAAGAATATAAAATCATAGAAATCTAGCTTCTACCATCAATGAAATGGCACATTCAATTCTGCAGTTATTCATATTAACCTGCTAAAAGAGAAAACTCCTATAATCCTCTCAGATTTAGGAGAAAAGTTTGATATAATTCAAAATATATTCATGAAGAAAAAAATCTCTGATCAAACTAATTCTAGTAAAAGGAAACATCAATCCAATAAAGGGCTTCTACATGAAAACTACAGCTCACATTATTCTTAATGGTGAGACTGGATGTTTTCTTTCTAAGAATGGGAACAAGACAGAAATATCTGATCTCATCACATCTTAAGGTTTCTACAATACTATCAGGCAATAAAAATGGAAACATAAACATGGGAAAGGAGGAATTAAAATTTCTCTATCTCAGACAGCATCTACACAGAAAAGTCTAAGGAACCTACAAAATCTAAGAGAAGTAATTGAGTTTAGCAAGTACAAAAAATACAGAATCAGTATTCAAATATCAATTTTATTTCTATAGGTATCCAAGTAATTGGAAGTTGAAATTCAAAACAGCACCACTTATACTAATATCAAAAATTATGAAATATTTAAAAATAATTTGACAAAAGATATTCAGGACTTGTACTCTTGAACAATTGCATTGTTGATAAAAGTTAAATACCATCTAAAGACATAGTAAGATACACCATGCTCAGAGAATGAAAGAGAATATTTTACAATGTCATTTCTCCCTAAATTGACATAAAGATCAATACCATCCCATTCAAAACTTCACATTTTTTTTGTAGAAATTGATAAGCTGATTCCAAAACTTACATGGAAATGCACCTGGAATAACTGAGAAGTTTGAATTATAATAATAAAATTTGGGATTTATACTACCCGACTTTAAGATTTAGAATAAAACTATAGTAATCAAAATGGCGTAACAATGGCAATTAGCTCAATGGAACAGGATAGAGAATTCATAAAAGACCTATGCATACATGGCTAATTGAAGTTCGACAAAGGCTCCAGGGCAATTCAGTAGGAAAAATAACTTTTCAACAAGTGATGCTGGACCAATGATGGCCATTAAAAACAAGAGACAACCTTTCCTCAAACCATGTACAAAATTAACTTGACGTCAGTATAGATCTAAGTATTAAATTTCTAGAAGGAATCATAGGTAAAAAAAATCTTACAAAATCAAATTTTTATTTGACCAAGATTTCTTTAAAAAGAAAAATAGCAAAAAAAAAAAAAAAAAGAAAATAGACTTCATCAGAATTACAAATGTTTGTTCTTCGAAAGACACTGCTAAGAGTATAAAAAAGCAAGACATATACTGGGATAAAATATTTGCAAGATATAGATTTGACCAAGGGTTTATATTTAGTATATATAAAACACTTTTACAACTCAACAATAAGTACACAATCTAATTAAAAAATAGGCAAAAGAGACACTTCACCAAAGAAGATATGCAGATGGGAAATAACTGCATGAGAAGGTACTCAATGTCATTGATCTTTGGAGAAATATGAATTAAAGCCATATTTCACTTGGGACTATGCTTATGGTGAACATTGAAAAATGTATGGAATTGTCAGATTACTAAGCTGTGCACCTGAAACTAATATAACATTGTATTCTAACCTTCAATAATAAGTTTTAAAAAGTCACATACATGAAAATTCACTCATGTGCTTTAATTACATGTAAGCCTTTTCTCATTTAAAAATGAGTCCCTCAACCCCTACCCCCAATCCCCCAAATTCGGTATCATTCACTACATGCTCACTAATGGCTAAATGGATTTTTTCAAAGTGGATAAATTCAAAAGGACTAATGAAAACAAGTGTTAGTTAGGATGGGATGCCACTGTAATGGTTATGCATTGGTTGCAGAAATGTAAAATATACAACCATCTTGGAGAGAGTCTCATCTTTTAAAAATGTTATATGTATTGCTATCATGACATAGCAAACCTAGTCCTATGTATTTACCAAGGAGAAAGCATATGTTCACTCAAAGACTTGCATCCAAATGTTCACAACAGCTTTATTTGTAATACCTTAAACCTGGAATCAATCAAAAATGTCCATCAACAGGTGATGGGTGGACAATTTGAGATATATCTGTATAATAGAATATTATTTAGCAATAAGAAAGAACAAGCAATTAATACAGGTAAAAATGTGGATGAATCTCCAAACAATTACAGGTGATGAAAGAATCCAGGGAAAAAAATTATACAGTATGATTTTAATTGTATAAAACTCTAAAAAACACATACTGTCTTGTACTGTCAAAAAGCAAGCCAGTTCTTTGCTTGTGGGAAAAGGGATTGAGAAGACATGGATTACAAAGAGGAAGAAGAAAACTTTTGAGTATGTCGGAAGTTTGTCATAATATTTGTGGCGATTGCTTCATGGGTATATATACTTGTCAAGTATCAAATTGAATACTTTAAATATACATAGTTATATATATTATACATATATTTATTATATAGCTCATATATGTAGCTCATTTATTATATAGCTCATTATATATAGCTCATTTATTATATAGCTCATTATATAGCTCATATAGCTCATATATATATTATACACATATTTATTATATAGCTCATATATATATAGCTTTATATATATAGCTCATAGTTATATATATTATACATATATTTATTATATAGCTCATACATATAATATATAATATATATATTATACATATATTTATTATATAGCTCATATATATCTTAGAACCATTCAATTCATGTTAACAATTGGAGTTACAAAGTACTTATGAATCAAGTTGAAGAAAATTAATATCTTTATCATACTAATCTTTCTACCCATAAACATGAGACCTCTCTTGATTTTTTTTTTTTTACTGTATTCCAGTACACTGTGTATCATTTTTCATGTGGGACATGAACATATTTTCATAGGTTGATTTTTAGTATTTTATTTAGAATGAAAGTTAAAGAAACTAAAGAGACCAACACTACAATGACATACAGTTAACATTTATTTTTCTTGCACAGTCTATGTGTGTCATTCATCAGGAAAGGGGGTTGGAAAGTACGTCCTACATTGGCGCTCGTTTAGAAATCAGAAAATTATCAGATATTATGCCAAACAAGCCCTTTCCTTCCTTACTTCATTTCTTTCTTTCTTTCTTTCTTTATCAAAGTAATTTCTTCAAGTACTTGGCTTTTTTCTGAGCTATTGACTTTTAGTACCTATTTCTGTACCTCTAGTTCTTTCCATGGATGTTTGCCTGCTTTATGTTTTTGACTTTTGTGTTTGACCTCTCCCAGTTGGCCTCATTTTATTTTCGATTACTGGGCTGGAAAGAGTTAACTCAGCAGGCCTGGGTTGCTCCGACCCTTCACATTTTCAAGAAAGGCTTGTCATCAAGATTGGCCCTTGGCCAGTTTCCTAGAGATGAGCTCTGTGCCCTTATAATACTCCTCCTGATAGGAGTGTTTTTTGTATGCCTGAGATTTGATGTCGGCCAGTGGCAGTTTTATCAGATAGTTTATGCTAACAATATAACTTGTAGTGTGCACCTGTTTTTGTATGCCTGAGGCCTTGGGCCATGAGGTGTCAGGTTGATAAGACAGTTTATGCTAATGACGTGATTAATGGTGAACTCCTGTTTTTTGCTCTCTGGGACTGATGTCTAGGTACCTGAAGTCACTCACGCAGATGCTACATGCGTGTATGACACCTCCAGTGGGAAACCTGGAAACCAAGGCTTGGGTGATCTTTCCTGGTTAACAATACTTTGGATGTGTTATCATACATCATTATTCAGAAAATTAAGTACATCCATGCAATTCCCCTGTGAAAGGTCATTCAGAAGCTTGCATCTGTTTTTTTTTATGGAATTTGTCCCATGCACTTTTTTCCTTTGCTGATTTGATTCCTTTTGGTATAATAAATAGTAGTCATTCCTGTAATAGGTTTACCAAGTCATGAATCTTTCTAGCAAATCACATCTGACACAGCTACCTTAAAGTTATTCCAAACAATGGGTCCAACAGGAAGACAAGGTACTTGCTACAGATCTTTGATAGTTGATTCTCGTATCTTACTTGGCTTTTGAAAAAGGATTTGGGCAAAAATCATACCTTTTGTTCCTTGTTATTTACAACCTCTGAGGCCCTCTGGTTTCATTAATGGCTTTAATCAGTGGCCTCCCTGTATCTATACTCTGCCTTTTTACTTTTCAGTCTTCTCCTCCTTTGATCTAGATTTATTCATGTGTCTTGCTTTGGCCAATAATAGGTTAGCGTACATATATAGGAATTTACAAAAGCCCTTGCATATTTCTGCTTTATCTCTTGAAACTCTGCCGTGTCATGAGAACAAACATAGCATAATCTGTGAGAGAGTGGGAGCCTGTGGAGTTGTACTGAGTTTCCCACTATAGACCATCTGAGGAAGCTCTCTGTTGACATCCTAGCTGACTATGAATACTTGCAAGAGTCCCACAGTTGATCAATAGATATTTGATTAATAAACACTTGTTACGTAGAATTTAGGTTTTTTGAGGGTTTGTTAAGCAGCAACATTGTGGCAATAGCTAACAAACACAGGCCCTAAATATGAATTTTCACTATCTTTTTTTTCCTTTTTTTGTTTATGTTGAGAGAGTGAGAGAGCAAGCAGAGGAGGGTTAGAGAGAATCCTAAGTAGGCTGTTCACTGTCAGTGCAGAGCCGGACATGGGAGCTCAAACTCACAAACTGTGAGATCTAAGCTGAAACCAAGAGTCGGAAGCTGAAACCAAGAGTCGGACGCTTAACTGACTGAGCCACTCAGGTGCCCCCACTATCTTCTTTCAAATTAGCCTACACACTAATAATCAGATTTTTTCTATCCTCTTCCCTCAGAAATATAGTCTCTAAAGGCACCTGGTCTGCATTCCAAATTATCAAAGGCTATAGTTTTATCAAATGTTTTGCCGTGATATATTCTATCTTCAAATATACATTAAAGCTTCTGACTGTTTCTCAGCTCCTCTCCTGTATCCTACTGTGCACTACGATCATGTGTCTGCTCAATAATTCTTGATAACTTTCTAACTTGATACTTTGCCTTTTTTTTTTTTTTTTTGGCCACCTACTCCAGGGTGATTCTTACGGTTCTTATGCAGAGATGAAATTCAGGGAATTATTTCCAGTAAAGCATGCTGACCATCTTGCAGCAGACTTGTCTTCATAATTAATCAGACATCTATCTATATGGGAAATGGTCATGCCTTAGAGGTTATTAAATGTTTGAATATTATAAGAGCATTCCGCCATTCTGTCACTTCATCTCAGAGGTGATGGGTCTTAAAATATGCTACCTCAAAGTAGGACACCTTGGCATGTTGAATATTTTAAGATGAAGGAGTTTAAGAAAATGGAAGCAAGAAGACCTGATATTCCTTCTGTCCTTCTCTTGAAAGAGATCATAAAACCCTCATGTAGGAAGTATTCTCCTTATACCAGGAAGAAAACAGCTTCTTTATCTCTGAAAAAAGGGGACACTGAGAAGAACCTTATAACAAACAGTGCTTGCACATTTTCCCCAGTTTACTTTTCTTGTACTCTGACTTCCCACATTTCTCCAAGACTGTTCACTCTTCATCAAAGGTAGCATAAAAAAATATTGTCTAATTTCTCCAGGTCTTCATTGACTTATGAAGGCTCTGAGTCACAGGAAACTTGTGTTAAATAGATTTGTATACTTTCTCCTGTTAATCTGTCAGTTTACTTTTCAGACCCAGGCAGGGACCATAAAAGGGGTGAGAAAAACTGTTCCTCCCCTACAGAGACCTTCCCTATAGATCCTATACAAAATGGCAATTGCCCTAACTCTGAAAATATCCTTCTCTCTTTATAGTGTAGCATCAGATGTATCTTCCAGCATAGAATGTAATCTTATTTGTGTAGCCATCCTTATTTTAGTTTCACACTGAATATAATAGGTCTTCAAGTACATATTGATCAAATGGATGAATCTCATTCTACTCCCACTCTAAAGCAAATTTTCCTCAAAATGAGTTGGAATAGGGGCACCTGGGGTGGCTCAGTCAGTTAAGCATCTGCCTTCAGCTCAGGTCATAATCTCACAGCTCTTGAGTTCAAGCCTGACATCGGGCTCTGTGCTGACAGCTCAGAGCCTGGAGCCTGCTTCAGATTCTGTGTCTCCCTCTCTCTCTGCCCCTCCCCCACTCATGCTCTGTCTCACAAGAATGAATAAATGTTAAAAATTAAAAAAAAATGAGTTGGAATAATAAACGCAGGCAATAGGTTATTGTATGGTGTTCTCTGACAGTTCAAGTCCAATGGAATTATCTAGGCATGGTCATGAGCTCTGCTCATCTCTAACCTTCAACATTTTCCTACCTAAGTGAGTGTGATGACATGCCTCTATTTTTTCCAGTATCCAGCATGTGACTGTTACATCAGACATAGGTGCTTACCACACACATCACACACAAACACATGAATGTGTACTCTTATTCTCCAAAGCAATAATCTTTTTTTCCCTTTTATTTTATCTATAGAGAGGGAGGGGGGAGAGAGAGAGAGAAAGAGAGAGAGAATATGAATGAATATCCCAAGAAGGCTTCACACTGTCAGCGCAGAGCCTGATGTGAGGCTCAATCCCACGAACTGTGAGATCATGATCCAAGCTGAAGTCAAGAGCCACATGCTTAACCACCGACTGAACCACCCAGACGCCCCCAAAGTAATAATCTTCGGCGGCAGCACGTTGTAAACTGGAGAAGAAGGGAAATATAGTATTTAATCATGAAGCACATTTCTCTTTTTCTTAAGTTTTTAAATGTTTATTCATTTTTGAGTGAATGAGAGAGAGAGAGAGAGACACAGAGACAGAGACAGAGACACCACTAGCTGGGGTGGGGCAGAGAGAGGGAGACACAGAAACTGAAGCAGGCTCCTGGCTCTGAGCTGTCAGCACAGAGACTGACAGGAGGCTCGAACTCGCGAACCATGAGATCATGACCTGAGTCGAAGTCTGACACTTAACTGACTGAGCCACCCAGATGCCCCAAAGCACATTTCCACAGTGGAATTAGAACTTTCCTTTCATGGAGAAGCTTTAGTTATCTTTTCCTCTTCATTTTTCTCCTCTCTTAAATCATAACTGAAGAGACTTTCCTCAATTCTCTTATGATATACCCTTATAGCTTCTTGTTAATGGATTAACTTTGCATTCACACGTCAATTTCTTGGACCTGGTGTTTCAAATTCAGTTGCTTTCCTTGGTGCTACTGTACTCACAGAATTTGTCTAAGTTATTGGATTTAGGCAACGTAGGCCCCTCCTTCAGCTTTGCAGATGCAATCAGCTTTGTACTTCTATATATGTTTCAGAAGAATGTTGGTTATTAGATCCTGTATCCTTCAAATTCCAGGTATTAGAGATCAAGTGGTACTCTGCTCCCCTTGTTTCCCTTCTGTGGGGCTCACAAATCTGGGGCCACCCACTCGACAAGCTCTGTATGGAGTATCTATCAAGTGTCTATTGTGGGGAAGAAAGTTAACTATTGTTCTAAGTTCACTACTTGAGAGATCAGGGAACTTATAATTTTACATCTCATTAGGATGACAATAAAGAGCATTTTTAATTTGTAAACCCCAGAGTAATGACTTAGAAACAAGTTGTCATGTCATTATAGCATAAACCTTTAGAATTGATTACAACATGCTGGATCATAGTAATCGAGGGAGCACAGTTTGTGAAAGATTAATTTCTTTACATTACTCTTTTTTACACATTGTCAATGCTATTAGTTTTTTTTTCCCTTTTAATTTCACCCTGTTTCTCACTGAGGAGTCTTGTACCATGTTGATTAATATGATTACAATGTTTTGAAAAGATGGGGATTTCTAGGATAATATGACTTACATGAATATCCATCTGAGATGTAGATTCTGTCTGGCAATTTATTACATTGACAAATGTTATAAAAAAATCCATCTTCCAGCAGTCTTAATATTAATTATTATGCACACTGTTGATGGAAAATACTTCATGAATGTTTGCTGCATGAAAGACACTGTATTAGGTACTCAAAAGTAAATAGTAGAAAAATCAAAGACATGGTTCAAATAAACCACATATAAAAGTATCTCATAGAGTAATATACAAACACAAGTGTAAGAATATAATAAAAGCAAAATGTTTCATTTTGGGGGGTGGAGTTCAAAGCAGGTATTTTGACTCAAAAAATGTCTCTACTATAGATATGAGCTTGTGTATCACTCACACATAAGGAAAAGGGAAGAAAACAAGCCAAAAAAATGTTTTATTGCATTTGTTCTGCAAAGAATAGAAAACAACTTTGACTCTTTGATGTTGGAAAGGGTAAATGATATGGGTTTCTGGGTTGGCTTTAAAAAAAGTCTGATTTTTATGAAAATTTTTTTGAATTAAATTTAAATTTAACATTCTGTCCTCTGATTAGGAATTTGGGATTAAATTCGTGACAAAAACACAATATATACCTGTCTTATTTCCTCATCTGTGAAAATAGATGTAATAACACTAACATTAACACTGTACATTATGACATATGTAGTATTTTCTACTGCTTAATTTGCTTTCTTAATTTCTACTGCTTAATTTGCTTAATTTGAAAAAGAACATAAATGGTAAAATAATACCTTACTTTTTGACACTATCCTTAAATGGATAGTGTCAAAAGTATGGTGTCACTTTTGGCACCATACTTTAAGGATAGTGTCATCCTTTAAGGATAGTGTCAAAAAGTAAGGTATTATTTTACCATTTATGTTCTTTTTCAAATACTCAAGAAATTTGCAGATAATTTTTTAGCTGATTTCTATTGACTAATTCCAGTTGAAATAGCATAACTTCTACTTAATTTGGAATGCACTTATTATACCATTGGGGAGTATTTTTAAACTCTATACATTTTAAATACTTCTTAAATCTATAGCTCAGAGACATTTTAGCATTTCTTTGCTTTAACTTTTATGCTAACAAGTTCAATTGCATATCATATTTGAACTCTATGAATGTTTTTCTGATGCTTTTCTGTTGTTGGCATATTAACCTCTGATTCATAGTAAAATATTACTATTCATTATTCTTAATTAAGTCCTTTTAAAGGAAATATTTTACCTAAGTATTTTGAAATATCTTTAAACATGAGTTTTATTTTTAATTATCTTTAGAATCTCTCTCTCCTTTAATTTTAGGACATTTATTTATAGTTGTAACATAGAGTAGAACTTTTTTTTAACAGCCAGGTTTAATGTGTAATCTTCATTTAATTGCTTTAAAAAGTAAAATTATTTAGAGCAGTGCATAGTTTTATGTAAAATGTTGGATTTCTTTGAAATATTGATTGGTTTTCCGTCTGTATTCCCATTAGAATCCAACCAGATAAGTGCTTTAGTAGAAATTGACTATGTCACCAAAAATAAAATTTCTCAAGATTGAAAAAAGAGACCTAAATATTAAATCTTATTTTGTTTAGAGGTTTATATTATTGCAAATAAATTTTTAATTCACTAGTAACATCTATAAAAATCATATAATGTGTCATCTAAATGACATTGTTGTTATCACTGTTATATCTTTTTTTGGGATCTCTGAGCAGTAGATACCAGGGCAGTGTAGGGGAGGAAAGACTTTATCTCTGCTCTTCTAGTTTCAATATCTGGGTCTATAAAGTCAACTGATAATAGGCAGATTAATAGGAAAAAGCTATATAAATTTATTAATTTTAATATTACATCATGAGAACATCACAGGAAAAAGTGAACTCAAAAATGGTGAATTTTGAGGGCTTATATACTTAAAAAAATTTTTTTAAATGTTTGTTTAGTTTTGAGAGAGAGAGAGAGAGAGAGAGAGAGAGAGAGAGAGTGTGTGTGTGTGAGTGGGGAGGGGCAGAGAGTGAGGGATGCAAAGAATCTGAAGCAGGCTCCAGGCTCTGAACTGTCAGCACAAAGCCTGATGCGCGGGTCTAACCCATGGACCGTGAGATCATGACCTGAGCTGAAGTTCCATGCTTCAACTGATTGAGCCACTCAGGTACCCCTGTACTGTCTTTTAATAGGAGGAGGTTTAAGGGAAAGTAAATGATTTTTAAGAAAGATGAATGGGTCCTTAGAAGCATAGATGGGAGATATGGTAGTTTGCCACAAAGTTGGTCTAGATGTGGTATTGATTTCTAATCTCCTCTCCTGTGATGAATCATTCTTCTTTGGTTGATGAAACTCATGGGTAGGGGATTTATGACAATTGTGTTCCTTTTAGTGGATCTGTTTTTATACAGATAAGGAGGGTTCAGAGAGCCTCTCCCTGTGTTTACTGTTTTCCAAGTGCCTTCGACTCAAAATAATCCTTATGCCAAAGAGGAATGTTTTAGGGTGGCATATTCTACCACCCTTCAGCAGGATTAAACATTCAAGAGATTTATTGGGGGAACTCTTACGGGAGAAAAATGAGGGGAGTCAGAAGAGGGCACATCAAACTGCAATGTAGGACTGGCACTTGTGAAGGAGATAGGGTAGGATGGATGGTTGGGAAGAATAATCTTTGATTGTAGAGCAATTCTAAGAAAGCTTTATGCCTGGTTAGTGCTGAGTACTCAAACCCAGACTTGCTCACAGGAATTGCTTTTCTTTAGTAACCTTGCTGCATTCACTTACTGGCTGTGAACATTCCAGGGGAAGTGTGGCTTCAGCACAAAGTGGTAAACATTCAGTGGGTAGTAGTTAATCATGTTCTCTGAAATAAGAGATCTTTGAAGCACATTTTCATGGCACGAATATGCCATTTTCAGTTTATTAGAATCTTCTTAATCTAATAGGACATACCTAGAATTTCATAAGCATCTGTTTTTCCATTCCTAAAATAGAATAGAGTTCAAACCATGTCAAGACTTCCTGTGTCTGAGGACAAAACTTGGAGGAGATCATATGAAAAGCTATCATCAAAGTTATATATTTACTGAAGAAAATAGCCAACTTCATAGGACCTAATAAAGTTTGGTAGGATATTCTAAAGGCATAACAATACCTAAATGGTGGTTATCTTCACAAAGAGACCATGTGAGCAGGTCTAAGAGTCAGACCATAGAAATGTGGAATTCAGGAGTAAGAAGTATGTAAGGGTTTAAGGTAAACATCAAGTAGGAGACTCTATTCCACTGGACTAGCATTCAAAGACAGGGCTCAATCCATGGAAGTTAACAGGTTGATTAATATAGGACAAAACTCCAATCCTAGAATATGGGAAATAAACAATTTTCAAAGAAGAGATTCAGAGTTTTGGGCACAGGGAACAAAGTTACACTTTTATGATAAGAATTAGGGTACAAAATAGCAAAATCTGTAACAGATTTTACACCCAATTATCCAAACAGACCAGTCAGTGAGAATAGCAGACAGTAAGTTCCATCATGTATCCCATTATGTTGCACTAAAATTTCTTACAGTTTTTCTGCTTTAAGTTATCAGTAGTCTAAGACACTGAAGCAGGGATGAATTATATTAGATTTAGAGTTTTTCTGGTCACTATAGAAACTGAAGCTTAAGAATGAACCAGGTCTTGGGGAACCTGGGTGGCTCAGTTGGTTAAGTGTCTGATTTTGGCTCAGGTCATGATCTCATGGAGGCTCGTGAGTTTGACCCTTGCTTTGGACTCTGTGCTGACAGTGCAGAGCCTGGAGCCTGCTTTGGATTCTGTGTCTCCCTCCCTCTCAGTCCCACCCCCAGTCACTTTCTGTCTCTGTCTCTCAAAACTAAATAAACATTAAAAAAAAAAAAGATGAAGCAGGACTAGATGCCTACTTCTTCTAGTTCAGGCTACTGCAACCTTATCTTTTTGCCCCTGCTTCCATTTTGGTGTCTATTACATTGTTGCTGAAAAACTTAAAAATGGATTTAAGGTAAAGATACACATGCTCTTAGTCTGCATATGACCTCATTGAAGCTATAGATTATTTCTAAAAATGTTAATGTTCTAGTATTTTTTTTTAATTCAGCACTATTGCACTGATAGCTAGTCTGTTCTACTGAATGCTACAGAGGGCTATGTACATTTTATATTTTAGGTGTATTTCATAGGACTCTTGTCTGGGCTAATGTTGGAAATCTTCAGTCAAGAAGTTTTCAGCTTTTCTTCATTAGCTATTTAATATCTAAACTATGAAATTCAGTGACTGTATTATATACTCATAGAGCTTTCTAGAAATATTCAGTTTATGTAGCATCATTGGAAAGGATTATTTTATTAGTCATTTATGGGAGCTTGCACTAAGATAGCAACAATAGCATTGGAAAGTTATTAGTATAAGAACTTCCTGTTAGCTTATGCAGTTTCATATATATTCTCATCACTTCCATATCTCAAAAATGCTAATTTGTTATAATAAGGAGGAATACACTCTAGGAATCATGAATGATTTTATTATTTACAAATACATTTTTTTAAATTTTAGATAATGTCTGTATCCTGATGATTATTCCTAACTGTGACATGATTTAAATTATCCTGAAAAATTACATTAATCCTGAAAGTCTTCTTAGATAATTTATTAATTTGTTGGTGAAAACACAATAAAAATTTTTAACCTCAAACACTTGTTTTCTAGTAAGTATAACATATTTAAAATGATTACTATAATCTCTGAATTGGCTAATAACTACCTTTTAAAAATGGTGTATGCTCAAGTGAATAAAATCTGTTCATTTTATTTTTCAGAATTCTCCACATTCTATAGTTAGCATAAAGTATTTTCATTTCTAGAGTAACTTTCTAAGTTCAACACAACCTTCATTCTTATAAGTAAGTAGAAAATGATTTATGTTTTTTCATTTCAAGCTTTACATAAAACACAGAATTACTCACAATGAAAATGCATTATTCTGGAAATCTCTCTCTACTGGAAAATTTCCAGACCAATATCTTTCCAAAAGTGGAAAGGTTGTTTAATAATGGGCCCCAATGCCATTATCATACAATCTGTGTAAGTATATGCTCTCTGAAGATCAGCCTATTGGGTGCAATTGATTTAGGGGAATGTATTTGGATTGATTTCTGGACTCTCAATATGGAAGGCTCTTTTTAATGAATATGGTAGATGGACTAAGAGGGAACAGAAAAACCATTTATTAAAGATGATAACTAGAGTTTGAAACTTTTTGGAAAGTGCATTCATTATCTTTTGCTAAATCCCCAGGAAATAAGTTCTGACAAGATCTTTTATTATAACATGTAAAAACCTACTTAAAACTTGCAAGCATAAAATGAGAAATTAAACAGCTTAGTTGTGAATTATTTTCTTTCATAGAGCATTAAACATTAATAGGATAATATTTCTATTTAGAACCAAAGAACAGTATCTAATTAATATATTAACATATTTATTCATGTGATTAATAGAAATGTATTAATAACATTTTTCCTGATCTCTAAAGAAAATGCTCTATTAGCCATTATTTTTTTACAAAAAAATGAAGCATTTCAATTTGTGTAAGCCTGTAGTATTTTTTAGGAAGTGTTTTATGAAACATTTTAGTATTGCTACTTTAAAGCCAAGATGAATACAGATCATCATCGGCTTATAATGGGGTTATGTCTTGATAAACTCATCATAAATTGAAAATATGTCAAAATGCATTTAATATATCTAACCTACTGATCATCATAGCTTAGACTCGCCTACCTTAAGCGTGCTGAGAATGCTTACATTAGCCCACAATTGGGCAAAATCATCTACCATCGACTATTTTATAATAAAGTGTTGACTGTGTCATGTAACTTACTGAATTTTGTTCTGAAAATGAAAAACAGAGTGGTTGTAAGTGTATCATTGTTAATAACACTTGTGATTGTGTGGCTGATTAGGAGCTGTGTCTTACTGCCACTGCCCATTATCATGAGAGTATCGTATGGCATATCACTAGCCTGAAAAGATCAAAAGTCAAAGTATGGTGTCTACTGGGGCGCCTGGGTGGCTCAGTCGGTTGAGCGTCCAACTTCAGCTCAGGTCACGATCTCGCGGTCTGTCAGTTCGAGCCCCGCGTCTGGCTCTGGGCTGATGGCTCAGAGCCTGGAGCCTGCTTCCGATTCTGTGTCTCCCTCTCTCTCTGCCCCTGCCCCGTTCATACTCTCTCTGTCTCAAAAATAAATAAAACGTTAAAAAAAATTAAAAAAAAAAAAGTATGGTGTCTACTGAATGTATATCACTTCTGCAGCATTGTAAAGTGAAAAAAGCAAACATTGTAAGTCAGGAACCATGCATATTCTGTTGTAACTCCATTGCATCATCCCCACAGGTGTGCTTGATTGTTGGGAACTAGCCAGTCCTCATGACACCAGCCTAGGGAACTTCTTTCTCATTCTGGTTGACTCACAGGCATCAATGCCAAAGAGGAGGATGGATGAGTCAACAGATAACTACAGGATTTATTGTCCATGCTGAATTGACCGATGTCAGTAGCAATTAGCCATTTACAGATGCTCTCTAGAGCAATGTTTCTCAGACTTTAATGTTCATACAAATTCCCTTGAAATCTTGTTAATTTGCAGATTCTGATCAGTGTGGCAAGTGGGGCTAAAAAACTGCACTTGTGACAATCTCCTGAGTGATGCCTGTTGTGTTGAAGTGTAGTCCTCACTTGGAGTAGACTGGTCTGGTGCACTGCAGACTTAACTGTTATCTGAGGTGCCACCACTACCCTTAACACCTCCAAATATCCCACAAGATGGAGCTAACAAGACTCACTTGAAACAGGCTTTTTTTTCATTATCATTCTAATACTAATATTTACTGTAGGTGGGGGTCTTTTGCAAAGGCAAGGCAGAACTATTTTCTCAGAGAAGTTTGTTCCTTGGTCAGCCCCTAGTATTGTACAGTTCTGTATGTTGGTTCTCTTTCTCCATCTCTCTTTTCCTGCTCAAAGTTTGGCCAAACTGTACAAACTCCAATGCTTTTTATTTCTGCTTAGCTAATTCTGATAACCTTCCCTTAAGCTATTCAATAGATTCTCCTGCTGGTCAATACTTCAAACTCAAGTTAATCCATTAAGGATTTAGGAAAAGATTATGTTCATTTTTAATGTAAGCCCTATACATTTATCTGGATAGAATTAAAAAAAAAACATGATGAAGGGAATAAACACTCCCCCCACCACACACACACTTCTAACATACTGACACCAAATAAGCTTGGGTTGGATGTAAAAAATAATTCATTTTCTAACCCTCTGTATGCCTCTGAAGGGACTTCAAATTTGTTTTGCTATGTGTATCGTTTTGGATGCAGAGGTAACAACTTAAATTTGTAGAATGATTTTCATTTAACAAAGAGCCTTCACATAGATTATCTTTATTTGAAAAAAATTGATGAGGAAAGTAGGATGTATCATTGCCCAGATGATATACTTTGAGGTTGGAAGTTATTCCTGCCTCTATATATTAGTCTTTTCTATTAGATTTGCACTAGTGTGTAAAAAGCCACTGTTGGTTTTTTTTTTTTTCTTATGAATAAGGTATATAAGTGTTGATAGTTCTTGTTTAAAAGTAATTACAAACTAAAAGGTAAGGTACATTGAAAATTTATTAAGTTCCTTTTTGGTTATATCCTCCAGCCAGTGTTTTCTGGATCCCTTGCTTCCTGTTTATATATGCTGGGTTATACATCCTTTAAATACCGCAAGTTTCCAGGATTCTTTTTTTCTATTTTCTTTTCTTCTCTTTTCTTTTCTTTTCTTTTCTTTTTTCTTATAGTTATTATTAACACAAGCTCATTTTCTTCAACTGGAAATTTTTTCAGTTATAAACAGTACACCTGAGACTCTAAATTCGTACTGAGGTTTAGGTAGCTTTCTCAGGCTCCAGAAATATATTTCTGCTACCTACTTGCATACATCTATGAAATATGTAAAAAGCTAGGTGAGAATGGGGACTTGAGAGTAAATATGTTAAAGATTCAATATAACATACAGGTGTGACATGTTTAAATTAAAATGCTTATTTTATATTCCATGTTAAAGTTAGTGATAAGAAACACATTAATTATTAACAACCCCCCTTTCAAGTGCCCTGATAAACTCTTTTGTTATTACTTTATTCAGAATGTTCTTCTCACAAAGAATGGAAAATATGACTATGAGGAAGTCATAAAGTGTGCATACTTTCAAAAGGATAAATAATTCTTTTTTACATTTGTAATCTGTGAGTTTCTGAATCCATACCATTTCTCGTACATAAGTTGAATTATCCTTTTAAAGGAAACATCTGCTGCATGATTTAGAAGCTACCAGTAAATTACATTTTGAAAGTGAATAAGTAAATATTCATCTAATCAATAAAACTTTGCTTGTATTATGTTATTGTGACATAGCCTGTTTGTAATTAGTATCAACTGTTTAGCAAAACATATTTTCTCGGTGGTCTTCAAAGGTTGAGCGAAATGTTTCTTTTATATTCTTAGAAAAAATAGGCTTTATTTTGCATGTTGTTAAATGATTACCTCATCTTCCCTAGTAACTTGTTTTTTTTTACATTACAAATATAATTTTTTTCTGGTTTAGCATGATACATCCTCACTATTTAATTATTTACTTTCATAGAGCAAGTTGCTAGAAGAGTTGAACTCTTATATAAACCCTACCATAATTTTTAAAAATCAATTTAATGGAATAAATGATTAAAGAAATATAAAGGAAAAAAATGAAATCCCTCCATTGCTTTACTTACTTAAAAATTTGAAGTTAATTATGATCTACAAAATGAAGAAATGTAATAATGTATAGGATGGTAATGAGTTAAAATTTTCTGAAATATTTGTTGTTGTAAGGCATCAACATAATGGTCCAAGGAATCATGCAAAATGGAGAATAGTCATTTTATTGACCACACAGGTAAAATATATTTATAGAAGTCAAATAGAACAATTTAAAATGTGGCATATATTAATTAGAAAATTGTACTAATATAATAGTAAAAAGGAAACTGTGTTCAAGGTTTTAGAAGCTTTGTAGCTATGTGAGATTGTTGTTATATATTATAAGATAGATACTTCCAGTTGAAATTCAAGACTTATTATTTAGTCTAGAAACTAGAAGATAGTTAAATTTGGGAGGTCATGTCTATCTGATGTAGTAGCTAATATGCATCATCTAATAACTGTGAAGTTGTCGTGGTACCTTTCCTAAGCAGTAAATTAACATTCCTCAAGGGGATTCTTTTCAAAGACCAGCCATAATGTAGATAATTCTTGCTAATTTAATGACCACCTACAAGCTGTATGTGAATATAATAAAAATGTCTTGAAGATGTCATGGTCATAAAGATATAGATGTCTGAATCTAAGACTTTTAATCAAATTTATTTTCTGGGAACGACTTACCAGTTTTCCAATTCATTATATTAAAAATAATAATAGGTAATAGAGTATTAACAAGTTATACATTCCTACTAATTGGTGAAACTGGCTACGTATGACAGGACGTTTGTTGTAGTGTATACATAAAACCTAGCATATACCACTTAGTGTTGCATACTTGCCATCCTTTCCTATTCGAGTGTGCTACATTGTTGGTTCTTCCTTTGTCCAGAGACTTCCCATGGCTAACTGTGCTGCGAAAGCTAAGATGAGCCCTTGACTACAAATTTCAGTAATCACAGTTATGATTCTGAAGGAAGGGGAATGATGTGAAGAAGAAAAAGGAGCGAAGAGCTAATAATTTGGAATTTGCCTAGCTTATGTCACAAATACCTTGAAAAAAAGAGCTCAGTTTAGAAGCAGAATATAATAGCTGCAATCTTAACAGATATTAATAATTTTTCTATTTGTCATTGTGAACTTTGTGATCTTCAGTATTCTTTTGTACATTAGAAAATAGTGACTTAAACCCACCATCCTATCTTTTTTATTCCACTTTTATCAAGTATTCAGCCTGAACCCTAAGCAATGCATGTAAACTGTGACCCTGGACATGGCCAGAATCCTGACTGGGCTCATGTCTATACAATTTGTCTGCAGTACATTCAAAATTTAGATTTGATGTGATCACATACGTATATGCCCTCAATATTCTGTTGAGAAGAGATAAAAGGAAAAAAAGTAACATTCTTAGTAATTCTTAGGCAGTTATAAGGGTGTGTCTAAACTCTGAAGGGTCTGGGATTTTACCATACTTGTAAGCTAACATGTTAGATGGCCACAATATTCATGGATGTTGACAGGAAACGTGAAACTCCTGGGACAGAGATGAAAGATTTTATTATTCACAGCTCAGTAAGCAGTATGAGCATCAGTTTACTCCTGTCCATTGCCCTTGCCACTCAGTATTCTACATAGCAAAGAAGAAAATGAGAAGAGAGAATACAGCTTTAAAAAAAAAAACAACACTGCAATGGTTTTATTAGTTCTTACCAAAACATGTGGAACATAGCAAAAATTATTCTTAGAGAAAACTTTTATAGCCCTGAAATATCTATTGTTATATTGATAGTACACCATAGCGTACCTTCTTAAAACATTTATTATCTGTCAGAGTTACTGTAGGTAAGAAATTTGAGGGGCTTGGGTGCACAGTTTGGTTTAGTGTCTTTCATGAGGTTGCTGTTACATGTCAGCCAGGGATAAGGTGATCCAAAGGCTCGATTAGAATTGGAGGCAAGGTAGCTCTCTTACATGGCTACCAAGTTGTTACTGACTTTTGTCATAAGGCTTTAGTTTCTCTTTATTAGCACCTTTACACTGGGCTGCTTGAGGCCTCCTGTGAAGACAATATCAAGGGAACCTAAATGCATGTAGCTAAGTGAAGGAAGACAATCTGAAAAGGCTACATACTTTGTGATTTCAACTGTATGACATTCTGGAAAAGGCAAAACTATGGAGATAGTAAAAAGATCAGTTGTTGCTGGGGTTAAGGGAGGAAGGGAAATATGAATAGTTGGAACATAGAGGATTTTTAGGGCAGTGAAAGTATTCTGTATGATACTGCGATAACAAATACGTGTTATTACACATTAGTCAAAACTCATAGACTGTAAAACAGAAAGAGTGAATACTGATGTAAACTATGGATTTTAGTTAACAGATCAATATGGGCTCCTCAGTTGTAACAAATGTACTACACTAACACAAAGTGTTAATAATAAGGGGAACTCTGGGGCAAGTGGGGAGTGGCAGGAATGGGAGAGAGGCTATATGGGAACTCTGTACTTTCCACTAAATGTTTTTGTAAGTCTAAACCTATTCTCAAAAATAACTTAAGAAAATTAAAACCTAGGAAGAATGGGCAAATTTTATGGTCAAATAATCTGACTCAGCAGAATAGTCAATACAAATGTCCAAAATTGACAATAAGTGGAACATTAAAACATACAGATTATCATAAATAGCTTCACATGTTAATTTTGTCTAATATTTTGAATTGGCAATGTACACACTAATTAAAATATGCAAAGTCATAAAATTTGGAAGTCCTTCTATTTGATAATGATTTCATAGTGATACTACAAAAAATAGAACTATAAATTTATTTCACTTATGAATTTAGATCACATTTATCACATTAACATTAGCAAATATAGCAATTTATTTAAGGAATAATATATTATAATGGTAATATATGACAATATACTATGACCAAGCAAAATTTTATCACAAAGTAAAGAATGATTTAATATGAGAAATTCCATCAACATGTCTAAAGTTTTTATTCCACAGGGGACAAAAGAAATATTTCCAAGAAATATTTGGCAAGTATAATTAATGATTTTCAAGAAGGATGCAGTTTTATGGTCCATCTTTTTATTCTGTGGAAATTCTTGAATGATGCATTTAGGAGAAATAAATGTGTTGTAATTGAGCTTGTATCTTTTATTTAGTTAACTTTCTAATTGTGCCTCTCTTCTCCTCTCCTCCTTGCTTTCTACCCTCATTCTTTTCTTCACTATTATACTTCAAAGGCATTACATGAAGGAGCCTTAGGTATTTGAAAGGCCTCTTGTTGCACTTAAGATTACATTTGGCCATAGTAACAGAATCCTAACTGTAGTAGATTGGATGAGTACGGTGTTTATTTTTCTCTCTAGAAGAAGTTGGGAGATTTGTAATCCAGACCTGAGATGGTAACTCAGCAGTGCCACAGGGTATCCAAATTACTTCTGTCTTTTTACACCATCCTTAAAGTGGTTTTGTCTTCATGTTCCCAAGATGCACTGCTAGACATAAGAATGACTTACCAGTATTTCACAGTGAATGCAAAATCTTTCTCCACTTGAAGTTTAATCTTTATAATGGAAAGCAGAATATTCTAATAACACCATATTTGTTTTGTAACTTTTGGAATCATAACAAATATTCTGTTTATCCATATTCACAGTATTGTACTCATCAGACATTTGCAATGACATGTAACCCCAAATCTCATAGGTTTACACCAACTAACACTTCTCACTGATACCGAATGTTGCTGGCTGTGTTTCTGCTGCACATATCTTTTCACTTTGGGAATCAGGTAAGAGGAGCAAACTAATTTGCCACATGCTGTTCTCAAGGTACAGGGAAAAGAACAAGTGGTGGAAACTTTCAGTGCCTCTTTAAGCTTTTGCTCAGACATACCATGCATCACACATGTTCACAGTCCATGGATCAAGGTAAGTCACATGGACATGCTTGACACTTAGGAGAGAAATATATTTTCAGGGAGCTGCTGTAAATCACATGGCAGTGGACAGAGCTGTCTAATACTCTCAGAGGGAATGAAAAAAAGAGTTGGGAACAATTTTCCCCATCAGTATAAGCATATAACTAGGAGACAATTTACTCTAGTGTATAACACAACTGGTTTTGGAGTCAAGCCTGATTCAATTCTGGCTATGTTGATTACAGGTTGTCTCTAAGTTTTAGACATTTTATTGATAAAATAAATATGTTAATTTCTATGATGAATTGTTTATTATAAAGCATTTATGTTTCAAATTGCCTTAAAAATAACTGGCACATAGTAACTGCCCAACAATTTACCATTTCTTAGACCATCTGAAAATAATCAATCTTATTTTTCAATGAGAATATCAGTAACTTACTGGCAAGGTTGTGACAGATATATCTATGTACACCCTAATAATTTTCTGGATTTTCATTGTACACTTTGTTTAGACAGAAAAGGGTAAATCTTTGACGTTTGTATGTGAGACTGGAACTTTAATAAACTAAATAGCAGTATAAACAAGTCATGTTAAATTCAAAAAGCTGAATATTTTATGCACTTATATTTGGCCTTACACAAGAGTATATAGCTTATGAATTTTCATGAAGTGGTTTTATTTTAAGAATTTAAAGATTAATTACTTTTTTCAGATTTTGAATAATCAGTTAAATATGTTATTATATCCAGTCATTCTCTGATCTTGCAGAAGATATCCAAAACATATTTATAAATTTAAGAAAAAATATGCTATTGATTATTCAGGATTTTAGGCCATTTATTCGCCTCTATGATAACTATCCTTTATAGTTTTCCAAAGTACTCTAAACAACTATTGACAAAAATGAGATGAGTTTTAGTTTTGTGGCTTTTGGTTTTGGAAAGGAACTAGACTATTGATTTTCGTTCTTTTAAGTTTCTTTATCGATTAGTCCATTTTGCTTTAACCCAATTTTTTGACATAGTTTCTTTAATTGACAAAGAACTTTTAAGAAAGTATAATGAGATTGAATTAAATGTTTGGTCATAATTATTTTTATTACTTTTAATTTTCTATTCTCTGGTGCAGAATTCTTTTATTATTATTATACATTTTTTTTTTTTTTTGCATTTCATTAGACCCACCAAAACCCTGCCCTTTCCCTTCTCAGTACGTGGTTTAAAATTCCAGATGTGTGCAGTCCCAGTTATCTATCTAAACATATTTAGCTCATCATATTAGCATTGAACTGAGATGTAGAATTTTAAATAAAAGTGGTTTTTTTTTTCTAAGAATGCAAATCTCTGGACTATTTAGAGACTCACTTGCGGACATGTTTATAGTACACATTACAGAGAATTACAAAACAAGCTGATTTTGTATATTAATGAAAATTTCAAGGGCCACAAAGCAGCTATCATATTTGACTGTCAACTGTACTCTCTGTCTCATTTTCTTTTTCTTTTTTTTCTCTTATAAGAGATCCATCCCTCTGACTGTAGGTGTAGATGTGTGTTTTGGTATGGCCAATTGTAGTAACTCATCTTCTAGGTAGTAATAAATATTGTAGAGCTAAGCTGCAGACCCAAGCAAGATTAAAGTCTGTTCCTCTGGGATTGCTAACTGAGACATTGGGAAAGGAAGCTCCATTTCTTCTAGGCTTGCCATGCTTGAGGGATGTGTGTCTAGACTCTTTGGCAGCTAACTAGATCCTGGTTCAAGCTATGGAGGCCCTGGAATTTGTAGCCCTTCTTTTGATTTTGTGTCACCACGAGATCCTTCCCAGTGAAGAGAACTAAGGTACTTCTTTTTATCACTTAAGCTATTTAAAGTCTCTGTCATTTATAACCAGCATTCATTTCTCAGGTAAATAGTAGGAGTGCTTACTTTGCTAAATTAAACTTAAAAATTCCAGAACATTAACGGTAAAATGAGAATGAGCGTCTCATGGACCTGGTCTATGCACACACTGATGAGATGATGGTATGTGACCTTGTGTTTTACACTGCAAGTAGAGAGGAGAGGAGAATTCACATGCACAGTCTTTGAACTTCTGAAAAATGATTTTATTGCTCAACTAGAAAAAATAAAAATAATTTAATAAAGCTGTATCATACGCTAACTTAAACTGATTCAGTTATACCTCTCTCTCCACTTCTTTTCTTCTTCATATCAATTAGGAAGGAAGGAAGGAAGGAAGGAAGGAAGGAAGGAGAACAAGAGAGAAAGAAAGGAACTTTGTTACTTGTATGTATATGTGTCCCAAACACTTAAAACTGGCAAGAAGCAAGGATATGGTTAATTCTGACAGTTTTATAGATCCTGAGCATTTTATTCTACTATTCGTCTATCTTTTCCACTCCTTTTTTCTTTTATGTGGTAAAATATACTTTACTGTTTATTTTGTAGATTTAAAGAAACTAGTAAGCAAAGGTTGCATTGTCTATGAAAATGAAGATGAAATATATAAAAATTTGCGAGGATAATTTTGACTCTGGTTATGAAGTAAATGTAGAACCTGAGTTTGATGTGAAATAGGACTCCACTGTTCCAAAGTTATTTAACTTTACTGGGTCATGTTAAAAGGAAGCATGGAGAAGGAAAGGATTGGAAGTAAAAGTTATGGGAAAGAAAGCATTAGGTTTGGCTAAGGAATTTAGATATCTTTTTATAAAGTGTTGTTAACTCACTGCAGAGAAGCTTGGCTGCAAGCTCACTTTTATGTTCTAGAGTGGTAGGAAGACATTTAAATTGAATTCATTGAGGAGTGCTTAAGTTATGACAGTCTAATTTAAAAGTTCACTAGTGCTTAATAAGAGTTCACACTGAAGGAGAAATTATGGCCTTTTTTCTTATTATCCCTTCCATCCATATGTTTGTTTACCAGGCAGGAGAGGAAAGGGAGGTGAATACATACATTAGTTGTTAAAACTTCCCTAGGTTGATAAGTTGTCCAAAAATCTTTAAAATTTTTTTAGCAAAAAAAGGTTTGAATAAAACTTCTGGTAAAATGTAAAGATTATGAATAATCTCTTTAGCATTTTTAAAATGTATTTTGGAAAATTTCAAACATTCACTAAGAAGTAGTAAAATGAACACTTTTGAAGATATGATCTAGCTTCAACAATTATTAGCATTGTGAAGAAGGAGGACAGAACCAGAGAAGTGGGTAACCTGGCAGCTAAATAATGTTAGCAGAAAGAGTAAAATCAAGCCTTGACCTCATGATCAATTCTAATGGGCTTACTGAGAGAGTCCCTAAAGACAATTTGATTCATAGTAGTACTGTTCTTGAACAGAGGTAGAGAGTAACTTCAAGCCAATACTAGAGACTGGCTAAGTTTTTAGGCACTGTATTCTGTTTTGGCGGGGAGGAGGGGAAAGGTCAATTAGTCATTTAGGACTAGGTAGCCTAATTTGTAGTATTATTTTTTGCCTCTGACTTTAGAAACAAATCATTGTGAAAGTTACCAGCGGGGAAGAGAGTACAGCAGACATTTCAATGGGAACTTGAAGTACAGCAGTCATTAATTACAGAATATCGTATGAAAGAGAGAAGAACAATAAAGTTAAAATGTGATTTACATACTTTTTTTTTTCCTTCTCTAGCTGATCCCAGAGGTGTTTATTTTATTCAACCTGGAATTGCAATTTTGAATTTTATTCTAGAATATGGGTTATAAAAAGGCTTTGCTTAAACTTATTAAATTATGAAACTACTTATATGATGATATCTTCTCCAATTTTCAACCTGAAAGTCTAAAAGGCAGATCTTGCACTAGGAATAGTGAATACGTTTACTGATTGAAATTTGGACACAGGGGTCCTGGACCCGAGACAAGTATGCAGATGGCATCAAAATGAGCACTAAATGCCTGTGATAAGGCTTTTTATCATCTCCACTTCTCGATCTATGCAGTTCACTCTTCAGTGCTTTTTGCACAGGACAGTTCTGTTCAAGTTGAAGCATAAACTTAGAGAACGTTCTATGATGAAATTATGATTCCATAAACAGTTTCAGATATGTTGCCATAATGAGGAATTCTAATTTATTTAGGCCTCTTGATAGTTCTTTGACAAATTTAGATTTTTATGTCGTCTCTACATTTTATGATTTTTAAATAATAATGTTTTACTCTTTATTAAGGTCCTACACATATATGCCAGGCATTATTCTGAGTGCTTTATATTTAATTATTTATTCAATACTCACATGAATACTATAAGTACAGTAATATTTTCCTTCTTTGTACCAATAATGAAACATTGCTGAAGTATAGAAATGTTAGTTTCCAAAGGGCACAGAATTATTCAGTGGCTGAGCAGAGATTCAAATTCAGGAAGTCTGGCTATAGGCTCTGTGTCCATAACCATTCGTCTATACAAATAAACACAAGCAGCCCCAAAAGAGATAGACAATCAAAAGTTTGAATCATTTTTAATTGGTAGTTATTTATAGATATGACCATTAGCTTTTAATTGTTCTAAAATTCAAGGCAGTTAAGACTGGGAACTAAAATTTGCACATGCAATATTTACAGGTTTTTCTGTTTCGGTGAGGATAGTAGCAATTTTGTTTTAGGATTTATAAAAGATGATTAAAAATAAAAAGAAGGAAACACTGGGATCATGACCAAGCAAGGTAGAAGTTTGTTATATGAAAGAAGATGAAGGGAAGCCTGCCAAAACACTCTATTTGTATAGGACAGTAGCAGACACCATTAGCTGCCCCTGTATCTCTTGGGATTCAACACTCCAGATTGTGTGCTACTGTAGATTTCACTGGCAGCCCAGGAATTGACATTGAGCCAATAGTGTACATATGAATACCTCAGCTCTCTCTCCTTCAGGTGGGATAACTCTAAGGTTAGGTTATCTCTAAGGTTAAACTCTAAGGTCTTTGACTTTGTTGCCTAGAATTTTCCCATGGAATTGAGCTCTATACACCCATAGTGACAGTAGGCTTGATGATTGATGATGAGATATTTTTAGCTATTGTGTGGAGTACCTAGTACTGTCTAACAAACTTCTCTAAATGTCGTGGCTTAAAACAACAGCTTCACTACATTTCACAATATTGTGAAGCACACATTTGGGCAGAGCCCAGCTATACATCTTTGATTTATTTGGTATCAAGTGGGAACATTTAGTGGTGGTGCTGGTGTAGTGGATCCAAAATAAATTTACTCACATGCCTAGTGCCTTGATAGGGACAGCTGGAAGGCTGGGTCTAGCTGGGTCTCTCCCCCCGTGAAATATCAGCCTCTCCACCTGGTCTTTCTAACAGGTAGTTGGACTTCAGACATGGCAGCTTAACACCATAAGACCAAGTATTTCAAGAGACATGCAGTAGAAGCTGAAAGTCCTTTAGGGTTTTGATATTGGCACAAGCATCCCTCTGCTATATTCAGTTTATCAGAAAAGTCCTAGCCCTTTCTCCTCCCACCAGATTGAAAGAGCATGGAGATAGATCCCACCTTTCAATGATAGGCCTTTAATCTGCAACAGTGCCTTCTCCCCTTCCCTGTCTTGCTTCTTTCCACTCCTAGTATTTGTTTTTCTTTTTATATGCGTCACCCAAAAATGATCCTCTCTAGAATCTTTATCTCAATATTTGTTTCTAGGGGATCTCAAACTAAAGGAAGGAACTTTATATTTGGCTGAAAGAAGAGTTTTATAGACAATATTTCTTCTGATGATTAAAATAGTCTGGTGAAGTAACTCTTACGACCTCTTTCTTATTGAACAGGTCATGGGTGAGAGATGTTAGCTGATTACATCTAAAAAACAGTTGTGGGGCACCTGGATGGCTCAGTTGGTTACACATCCAACTCTTGGTTTCAGCTCAGGTCATAATCTCATGGTTTGTAGGTTCAAGCCCTATGTCAGGCTCTGTGCTGGCAGCCCGGAGCCTGCTTTGTATTCTTTCTCTCTCTTTGCCCCACCCCTGCTCATGTTCTCTCTCTCAAAATAAATAAATGAACTTTAAAAAATAAACTAAAATAAAAGGGTGAGACTTGTATGGAGTTTTTTAAACTCCAACTGCAAGGTTTTTGCAACTGTACCTAAGAATGAAATAAGGATAATAAGCCCGAAATGAATCATTTAAGTAAAAGTAAGATTGAAATATAAATGCTAGGCTTTTTTATTTTTTAACTCAGTAGACAGACTTACTAAAAAAACCCACTTTTCTGATGTTTTGTCAAATGAGTCTGTCAATTGATGCAAAGTCAAAGGGTTTTGCTAATTGGCTTACTCACCTACATATGTGATATGTATAGAGCATCCTTGATGTTTAACTGGATCTGCACAGGCAGCAGGGAAGGTGAGGGGGTTGACTTTTGGGACACAGTGACTTACAGGCACTGTGTCATTGATTTTCACTGCTCCTTTATTTAATCCTGATATTGTAGATAACGTCTACATTTTTTTAGATGAAGAAAGTAAGGCTTGGCGACAATCAGGGATTCTAATGCAGTCTGTCTGGTTACAGAGCCAGACAAATTCAACTATACTTCACTTTTCTAAGGAGAAGAAAATGTTTAGAGGCTATTTCCCTGTGGGGTAGTGAATTGCGGGCCCTGGGGATAACTTGAGATTGTTTTGCCTGGTAACTAGTAGTTATAGTGCCCTGCTGGGGAAGTTGAAGCAATTTTCTTCTGCCTGATGGGTCCCTACATTTTATTATTATTTTTAAACAGCTGCTATTGAGGTCAAGTTTGACCTACTCCTGATATGATTGCTTCTCTGCTTCACTGTCTTTTCTGTGGCTGCCTTTATTTTTAGCTGACCAGTCTTGTGAATCACTGGTTTGTGTTTTCTAAGTACTTAAAATCTATTCTTGCTCTTGCTCCCAAGTTTATTTTGCTTCAAATGCCACTTTACATCCTTAACATCCCACATAGATATGGTTGAGGAAAGAAAATTCCAACTAATCATGCTAACATGATTTTATCAGTTTTTGAAATTTGCCAATATTTTGGACAAAAAGTATATCACTGTTTTAAGTGAAATTTACTTGATTACCAGTAAAACTGAATGACTTTCTTATTTGTTGAAAATTCCTTATTTGAATTTTAGTATTTTATTAATATTCCAAAGTTAATTTGTCAGCTATGTATTTAAAGATATCTGCATTTTTCTGAGATGTGTTACAGATCTTTTCTTACAATTTGTCACTTGTCTTTTAAAATGCTTAAGATAGGGGTGCTCCTGGGAAGATGGTGGCGTAGGAGGACGCTGGGCTCACCGCGCGTCCTGCTGATCACTTAGATTCCACCTACACCTGCCTAAATAACCCAGAAAACTGCCAGAAGACTAGCAGAACGGAGTCTCTGGAGCCCAGCGCAGACGAGAGACCCACGGAAGAGGGTAGGAAGGACGGAGAGGCAGTGCGTGCTCCACGGACTGGCGGGAGGGAGCCGGGGAGGAGGGGCGGCCCACCGGCCAAGCAGAGCCCCTGAGTCTGGCTTGCAAAAGCGAAGGGGCCGGACGGAGTGTGTTCCGACAGCAAGCGGGACTTGACATCTGGAAGGTTATAAGCTAATAGCCCTGCTCAGAGAACGGGAGGGCTGGAGGACAATGGGAGGGAGAGTTGTTGAGGCCCGGACAACAGAGCTCAGCTTGGTGGGGAACAAAGGCGCTCGCCAGCGCCATCTCCCTCGCCCATCTCCCAGCCAATATCCCAAAGGGAACCAGTTCCTGCCAGGGAACTTGCTTGCACCGTGCAAACACCCAACGCTGTGCTTCTGTGGATCCATCCCTCTGGCGGGTCTGACTCCCTCCCAGTGCCGCAGGGCCCCTCCCAAAGCGGATCTCTGAAGGAAAAGGGAGCTGAGCCTGCCCCTCCCGCCCCTGTGCACCTTGCTGATCCACCCCAGCAAATATGCCAGATCACCAGCACCACAAGCCTGGCAGTGTGCAAGTAGCCCAGACGGGCAATGCCAACCCACAGTGAATCCCGCCCCTAGGAGAGGGGGAGAGAAGGCACACACCAGTCTGACTGTGGCCCCAGCGGTGGGCTGGGGGCAGACATCAGGTCTGACTGCAGCCCCGCCCACCAACGCAAGTTATTCAAGACAGCACAGGGGAAGTGCCCCGCAGTCGGCACCACTATAGGGACTATCTAAAATGACGAAACGGAAGAATTCCCCTCAGAAAAACGTCCAGGAAATAACAACAGCTAACGAACTGATCAAAAATGATTTAAACGGGGCGCCTGGGTGGCGCAGTCGGTTAAGCGTCCGACTTCAGCCAGGTCACGATCTCGCGGTCCGTGAGTTCGAGCCCCGCGTCAGGCTCTGGGCTGATGGCTCGGAGCCTGGAGCCTGTTTCCGATTCTGTGTCTCCCTCTCTCTCTGCCCCTCCCCCGTTCATGCTCTGTCTCTCTCTGTCCCAAAAATAAATAAAAAACGTTAAAAAAAAAATTAAAAAAAAAATGATTTAAACAATATAACAAAGTGAATTTAGAATAATAGTCATAGAATTAATCGCTGGGCTTGAAAACAGTATAAAGGACAGAAGAGAATCTCTTGCTACAGAGAACAAGGGACTAAGGAACAGCCAGGAGGAGCTAAAAAATGCTATCAATGAACTGCAAAATAAAATGGAGACAACTACGGCTCGGATTGAAGAGGCAGAGGAGAGAATAGGTGAACTAGAAGATAAAATCATGGAAAAAGAAGAAGCTGAGAAAAAGAGAGGTAAAAAAATCCAGGAATATGAGGGGAAAACTAGAGAACTAAGTGATGCACTAAAGAGAAATAATCTACGCATAATTGGTATTCCAGAGGAGGAAGAGAGAGGGAAAGGTGCTGAAGGTGTACTTGAAGAAATCATAGCTGAGAACTTCCCTGATCTGGGGAAGGAAAATGGCATTGAAATCCAAGAGGCACAGAGAACTCCCTTCAGACGTAACTTGAATCGATCTTCTGCACGACATATCATAGTGAAACCGGAAAATACAAGGATAAAGAGAAAATTCTGAAAGCAGCTAGAGATAAATGTGCTCTAACATATAAAGGGAGACCTATAAGACTCGTGACTGATCTCTCTACTGAAACTTGGCAGGCCAGAAAGGAATGGCAGGAGATCTTCAACGTGATGAACAGAAAAAAATATGCAGCCGAGAATCCTTTATCCAGCAAATCTGTCATTTAGAATAGAAGGAGAGATAAAGGTCTTCCCAAACAAACAAAAACTGAAGGAATCCGTCACCACTAAACCAGCCCTACAAGAGATCCTAAGGGGGATCCTGTGAGACAAAGTACCAGAGACATCACTACAAGCATAAAACATACAGACATCACAATGACTCTAAACCCGTATCTATCTATAATAACACTAATGTAAATGGACTAAATGCACCAATCAAAAGACATAGGGTATCAGAATGGATAAGAAAACAAGACCCATCTATTTGCTGTCTACAAGAGACTCATTTTAGACCTGAGGACACCTTCAGATTGAGAGTGAGGGGATGGAGAATTATTTATCATGCCACTGGAAGTCAGAAGAAAGCTGGAGTAGCCATACTTATATCAGACAAACTAGACTTTAAATTAAAGGCTGTAACAAGAGATGAAGAAGGGCATTATATAATAATCATAGGGTCTATCCATCAGGAAGAGCTAACAATTATAAATGTCTATGCGCCAATACCGGAGCCCCCAGATATATAAAACAATTACTCATAAACATAAGCAACCTTATTGATAAGAATGTGGTCATTGCAGGGGACTTTAACACTCCACTTACAGAAATGGATAGATCATCTAGACACACAGTCAATAAAGAAACAAGGGCCCTGAAGGATACATTGGATCAGATGGACTTGACAGATATATTTAGAACTCTGCATCCCAAAGCAACAGAATATACTTTCTTCTCGAGTGCACATGGAACATTCTCCAAGATAGATCACATACTGGGTCACAAAACAGCCCTTCATAAGTATACAAGAATTGAAATCATACCATGCATACTTTCAGACCACAATGCTATGAAGCTTGAAATCAACCACAGGAAAAAGTCTGGAAAACGTCCAAAAGCATGGAGGTTAAAAAACACCCTACTGGGGCGCCTGGGTGGCGCAGTCGGTTAAGCGTCCGACTTCAGCCAGGTCACGATCTCGCGGTCCGTGAGTTCGAGCCCCGCGTCAGGCTCTGGGCTGATGGCTCGGAGCCTGGAGCCTGTTTCCGATTCTGTGTCTCCCTCTCTCTCTGCCCCTCCCCCGTTCATGCTCTGTCTCTCTCTGTCCCAAAAATAAATAAAAAACATTGAAAAAAAAATTAAAAAAAAAAAAAAACACCCTACTAAAAAATGAATGGGTCAACCAGGCAATTAGAGAAGAAATTAAAAAAATATATGGAAACAAATACAACAATCCCAATGCTTTGGGATGCAGCGAAGGCAGTCCTGAGAGGAAAATACATTGCAATCCAGGCCTGTCTCAAGAAACAAGAAAAATCCCAAATACAAAATCTAACAGCACACCTAAAGGAAATAGAAGCAGAGCAGCAAAGACACCCCAAACCCAGCAGAAGAAGAGAAATAATAAAGATCAGAGCAGAAATAAACAATATAGAATCTAAAAAAAGACTGTAGAGCAGATCAGTGAAACCAAGAGTTGGTTTTTTGAAAAAAATAAACAAAATTGATAAACCTCTAGCCAGGCTTCTCAAAAAGAAAAGGGACATGACCCAAATAGATGAAATCATGAATGAAAATGGAATTATTACAACAAATCTCTCAGAAATACAAGCAATTATCAGGGAATACTGTAAAAAATTATATGCCAACAAACTGGACAACCTGGAAGAAATGGACAAATTCCTAAACACCCACACTCTTCCAAAACTCAAACTGGAGGAAATAGAAAGCTTGAACAGAGCCATAACCAGCAAAGAAATTGAATCAGTTATCAAAAATCTCCCAACAAATAAGAGTCCAGGACCAGATGGCTTCCCAGGGGAGTTCTGCCAGTTGTTTAAAGCAGAGATAATACCTATCCTTCTCAAGCTATTCCAAGAAATAGAAAGGGAAGGAAAACTTCCAGACTCATTCTATGAAGCCAGCATTACTTTGATTCCTAAACCAGACAGAGACCCAGTAAAAAAAGAGAACTACAGGCCAATATCCCTGATGAATATAGATGCAGAAATTCTCAATAAGATACTAGCAAATCAAATTCAACAGCTTATAAAAAGAATTATTCACCATGATCAAGTGGGATTCATTCCTGGGCGGCAAGGCTGGTTCAACATTCGCAAATCAATCAATGTGATACATCACATTAATAAAAGAAAAGATAAGAACTATATGATCCTGTCAGTCGATGGCCAACAGGCACATGAGAAGATGCTCAACATCGCTCCTCATCAGGGAAATACAAACCAAAACCACACTCAGATATCACCTCATGCCAGTCAGAGTGGCCAAAATGAACAAATCAGGAGACTATAGATGCTGGAGAAGATGTGGAGAAACGGGAACCCTCTTGCACTGTTGGTGGGAATGCAAATTGGTGCGGCCACTCTGAAAAACAGTGTGGAGGTTCCTCAAAAAATTAAAAATAGACCTACCCTATGACCTAGCAGTGGCACTGCTAGGAAATTACCCAAGGGATACGGGGGTACTGCTGCATAGGGGCACTTGTACCCCAATGTTTATAGCAGCCCTCTCAACAATAGCCAAATTGTGGAAAGAGCCTAAATGTCCATCAACTGATGAATGGATAAAAAATTGTGGTGTATATACACAATGGAGTACTATGTGGCAATGAGAAAGAGTGAAATATGGCCCTTTGTAGCAACGTGGATGGAACTGGAGAGTGTTATGCTAAGTGAAATAAGCCATACAGAGAAAGACAGATACCATATGGTTTCACTCTTAGGTGGATCCTGAGAAACTTAACAGAAACCCATGGGGGAGGGGAAGGAAAAACAAAAAAGAGGTTAGAGTGGAAGAGAGCCAAAGCATAAGAGACTCTTAAAAACTGAGAACAAACTGAGGGTTGATGCAGGGTGGGAGGGAGGGGAGGGTGGGTGATGGGCATTGAAGAGGGCCTCTTTTGGGATGAGCACGGGGTGTTGTATGGAAATCAATTTGACAATAAACTTCATATATTGAAAAAAAAATCCTTAAGATATATTTTGTCATTGAGTAATTTAAAATTTGTATAGAGTCTATCAATATTTTCCTTTATGAGTTCTGGTTTTTCTATTTTTTTAAAGAATAAATAAAATATAATACAAATATTCTTTTAAAGTAATTATTAAATATAGTTAATCTTATATGATAATAATAAAACATTTTCCCTAATTTATAGCTAATGTAGGCTATATATATATGCACACATATATATATATACACATATACATATATATGCATATATACATATATATATACACACACATGCACGCACTGTCCTTTCCTAATAAAATCAAACTTTATTTGAAAATTCTATCCTTAATTTTCTTATATTCGTGGGTATATTTCCATATTAATCATTGTATTTCTGGTCGTTAGTCTGTTCCACTAATTTGCTTATTCTTATGCTAATAAACGGTGTATATATGTGTAGTGTGGTAAAGACAGTGGTCTTATAATGATCTTCCTTCCTAAAGGGGAATTTGCAGCTATAAATCCCACAAATTTTGATATTTTGTATTTTCATTTTAATTTGGTTACAAACAGTTAAAAATTGAACGTCCAAATTCTAATTAGTCTAGTTGGTCAGAGAAAATATTCTGTATGATTTTAATCCTCTGGTTCTAAAATATCTTGCTTGGCATGGACTATAATCTAATCCTGGGTGAAAAGCTGTTAACAAATTGAATTCCCCAGTGCTTTGTAATAACTTGTAATAGCTTGTAGGTGTAGCATCTATCTTATGTCTGAAAATTTTTACATTTTTCTTATATTTATTATTTCATACAACATTTTAATCATTTTAGTCATTTAATCAGTTTAAACATAACACATTAGATTCAGTTAAAAAGTGTCTTAATAATATAATTCTTTTAATGTTTTTTTATTTTTGAGAGAGAGAGACAGAGCACGAGTTGGGGAGGGGCATAGAGAGAGGGAGACACAGAATCTGAAGCAGACTCCAAGCTCTTAGCTACCAGCACAGACCCCGACGTGGGGCTCGAACCCGTGAACCGTGAGATCATGACCTTAGCCGAAGTTGGATGCCTAACTGACTGAGCCACCCAGGCACCCCTTAATGAATAATATAATATGAAGATTGATGTTTTTATGTTTCACATTAAGCATATCTTCTTTTGTTTAGCTTTTAAATCTTCAGTGTAATTATATTATTATTTTCTTCATATAAGTCATATCTTAATTATTAAATTTAATCTTAGGTATTTTCATATTTTTGATCTCTTGTGAATGAGTTATTTTTTCAATACCATTGTCAAGTGGCTTTTGGTAGTGAAATGAAAAACAGTTTCGTTTTGCATATTCATTTTAATGCAAACACCTTGCCAATTCAGTTATTAATCCTAATGTTTTTAATAGAATCTTTTGGGTTACTAAATATACGAAATGATGCAATAATAGCATTAAATATTAAATATTTAATCATTTAAAATAATTTACTGTTTTCATATATTTTTACTATTTGGTTGCCTTATTATAATATCTAAAATCTACCTAATATGTTGGATAATACTTGAATAATAATTAGACATGATAAATATTAGTGGTAACAATTTGTATTTTACATTTAGAAAATATTTGACAGTATTTACTAATAATTTTTTAAACACATATATCCTTTGGCCTAGGGGTTTCACCTTTGAAAATCTTAGAGATGTAAACAAGTGCTCTAAGCACTTAGATGTGTTTATTGCTTCATTATTTTTAATGCAAAAAAGATTCACTGGAGAATAATCTGAATGTCCATAAATAGGGAAATAATTTTTAAAAATCTGTGATATGGCCATAGTGCAAAGTATTATGCAGTCATTAAAATTAGAAGTTATATTTATATTTACTGATTATATAGGCTGATTATATCTATATTTATTAACTTAGGAGTGATGTGCATTTCATATGATAAACCAGCAAGTGGCAGAGCTATGTATGTATTTTTTTCACTGCAGGAAAATAAAAACATATGCATACATTTTCAAATGTTTACATGTACAGAGAGAAATACGTACAATGGATACCAAATTATGATGATGGTTACCTTTGAGAAGATATGGAATTTGAAAGAGTGGAAAGAAAATCTGTTTTTTTCCTTTGTGCCACTGCATTATCTGATCTAAATGCATTATTTTGTAGTTCAAATGTCAATAAAGCAAATATAAACCTGTGAACCCCATTATAATCATAAAACTTCAATAAATAAAAGCAATCTTATAATTAGATTACATCTCTTTATTTTCATACTTCCCTTTTTCTGGCTTTTACAACTCTGTTTCTGAGTTAATCCCAGGTAAAACCAAAATATCAATTTTATTTAAAAGTTTATGTGAATAATAGGAATTGTTAAGAATTATAGTAAATCTGCAGAAGATCATATTATCTAATAGTGGAGTTCATTGGGAAATACTGAAAATTTACATAGCCATACTTAAACAGTGGTATTTATTGATTTTTGAGCTTTTGAATGATTAGCTGCTTGTAGCGTCACAGATATTTTAATATTTGTCCATAGTATTTGTGGAAAACATTTACAATAACCCTCAACTCAATGCAAGATTGATTTTGAAACCTTTATTGCAGATGCACAAATGTTCATTACACTTGACTGTTAATTTTGAATATTACCCAGCCAACACTGGCCTTCCAGCTGCTTTTGCAATTAACCTTCAGCCTATTGACAGCAGCGCTTTTAATTATTATGCACCATATTTATGAAATAGACTATGTCCTCTAAAATAATAGGCTATTGATTTGAATAGTCATTTTAAATGCAATTGAAAATCCAATCATTTTTTGTAAAGATACCGAATAGTCATTTACCATATATACTTTTGTGTTTCATCTAAATAGATCTTGCTTTATTGCAGAATAGTTTAACAATATTTTATGCAGTATCCATTAGGCAACAAACACTTGAGCCTACTGTTTTATTATTATTTAAAAAAATTAATATTTATTTTTAGGAGACAGAAACAGAGCATGAGCAGGGAAGGGGCAGAGAGAGAGAGACAATCCAAAGCAGGCTCCAGGCTCTGAGCTGTGAGCACAGAGTCTGCGAGGGGCTTGAACTCACAAACTATGAGGTCATGACCGAAGTCGGATGCTTAACTGACTGAGCCCCCCAGGCACCTCTGTTTTATTATTTTTAACAACAGTTGAAAGAGACTATCTTTCTGGAATATTTTATGCATATGGCTTATGTTTCTTTTGGAATAGCGCATCAAATTATGTTTGAAAGTGACATATGGTGACAGACTATGTGTCCGCTTAATGACCTAGAATCTTTATACTTAGTTTACTTCACTAGTTAGAGGACTAGACATTGGGTTATTAGAATTATTTCATGTGCTATATTGAAGATATTGTATTTGGGTAATTTAGGGAGTGGCTATTTGAAGGTAAGTGCTTTCTTTTACATCTCCTCTGCATTTGTTAAAGAATTTTAAAGCAAACCCTATGATCACATTTTTCTTGAAAACAAATATGTCTAAATTCAATTAATATTTTAAGAAATGAAAATTTTTAACGTATCTTTTTAGGTAATTGATATCATTCAGCTACATTTTTTGAGAGCTTACTATGTACCTGAATTTGTGTTGTTACATAGATTATTTGATTTAATAATACTTTAAATATTCTAATTATAGTAATTGAATAGACACATACCCAATATTTTTTCACCAAAAATAATTTAAGTAATGTACAATAAAATTGAAATAAAACTCTTGTTATTAAAGGAAAGTATTATTTTACTTTAAAGAGTGATAAGCAAAATACATTTATATTTATTTATAACAGTGGAACTGATACAGAATCAATTTCTTCCTGTCTATATATTGAAGTGCAGAATATCCATTTATTTATTTATTCAATAAATATTTATTTTGTGCCTATTACGGCATTTGTAGGCACTGCCAGAAAAAATAGATGAATAAAGGTCCATGATCTGAAGTAACTTTGTATCTAGTAACATAAATAAAAACATCATTACAATTCATTTTGAACAATGACATAACATTAGTACATGTAATGGTCACAAAATAAATAACAGGGTTGAGTGTATGTGATTATTGCCACTTGTAACGAATGCATTCCTAGGTAAAGAAAGGGACAAAAAGAATTTAGATATATGCAATAGCCTGTGCAAAGACATTGAATATGGATGATTTCAAGCAGTCCAATATGAATGAAGTATCAGATTCAAGGGCAGAACTGGCAAGCAAAAATTATACTGAATAAATAAGAGAGGCAAGGTCCACAAATACTCTGCCAAACTTAGGAACTCAACGTCTTATAGCTGTTAAGGTTGTTGAGTGTTTTACAGCAATTAAATGACTAAGATTTGAGTTTGAGATTATTCCTCAATCTGAATTAGAGAAGACAAAGAATGGAAACAAGAGGAAACCATAGGGCACAGTTTTAATTATCCAAGTGAGATACAACAAGGACTTGTACCAAATCAATCTTAACTCACTGAAAGAGGTGGGATAAAGAGATATTAGGAGATAGTATGAAGAGAGTTTGGTTATAAATTGGGTGGGAAAAATGGAGACCTAGTTTGTAAACTCTAGAAGGTAAATTCCAAGATAATTCCTAGGTTTCCAGGCTAGGTGTACTTACGCCATAGAATGGCAGATGTTAGTATCCCATAAGTGACATAGGAAAGCCAAGAGACAGTTGGAGGGGTAGAATGAGTTTGAATTTGGACACTTTTAATCTGAGAGGTCTATGTGAGGTAGTAAAACAGATATGTGGAAAGAGAGCAATTTAATATAGAAACAGAGGATGGATATGAGAGTGGATATCTAGATTTGGAGGTCATTGAAATATAGATCATTAGGACTGGAAGTATGTGTGATCAATTAATATATGTAGTAGACCAGAGAAGTAATCATAAAAATGTTACTATAGCTTTTAATAGACAAGTACGGACAGTGGAAACAATGGTAATGAGTTTGCTTTGTAAAGATATGATGAGACTCATGAGCAATCCATGTTCTAGAAATTAATGGAAAAGAGTTTCAAATGAGAGGCAAGAGAGCAGAGTGGATAAGAACATGAATCCTATTGACAAACTGCCTAGATTTAAGACTTGGCTCCAATTACAGTTCACTAAGAGTACAATCTTGGGTAAGACATCATGGCAGATGATTTTCTTTCTCTGAGTCACATGCACTTCGGCTGTAAAACTGGAATAATAATGGCTGGCACCTCTTAAAATGTTTAAGAATTAGTAAAATAAAGCATAACGCCTGATAAATGGTAAGCCACCAACAAATGTTTCTCAATATTATTATTAGGAATAGCTGGCCATTCATCCCAATATTTGGAGCATGCAAGTTTGAGAGAGATGGTTATTTTATTATACTTTTTCTCACTGACAAAACTCATAGTATAAACTGAAATTTAAAATGTTTAAATTTCAATCCAGGATTTAAATTGTACAAGTTAAAGATAATAAATAAACCAGGCAAAACTTGTTTGATTATTTCACTGCCTTGTGAATGTGGTTGTGACTATAAGCACTGTACAGGACTTATTTTCTTTGGTCAAGATTGAAAGTGACAAGAGAAGTAGAGGGGACAGTTGCATTGCTTGCACCATGCACATGGAAACTAGAGAAATGAGCTTATTATCTCTAGACAGCATCTAACAAAGGATCAAAGGATCCTCCTTAGATTGCCCTCAAGGAGTTAAAGTTCAGTAAGATTAGAAAATATAAAATAACATGCTCTGTAATGGTAATGAATGATAACATCTTTTATGAACGTGATAAGACAGCATTCTAAAACCAGTAGGATTTATGTGTGTACTCTGTGTACCAGAATTTTGGAAGCAAGAGTAAATTGGAGTTCTTTAGGTCCAGAGAGCTATATGAAATCTTACCTTTAATTCAAGACTTTTCAAATTAACAAAAAGATTAAAGGAATGGATACATCAACTGTAAAGAGTGAGAATAGTATGGCGTTTATGTAACAGGATAATTTATCCGACAAATCATAAACCATATACATGGTACTCTTATATTTATTTCTAGCTTCTTACTCTATACCTGCAGAGATACCTATGCAGCAGATATAGGTAAAAATGTGCCATCTATTCTCATCCTGTCAAACTCCATTGCTCATTGTCAGGGTTTTGGTAATGCTTTTTTTTTTTTTTTTTTTTTTCCCATGGTATTCTGCAGTAAACCATACCTTTGTTGTTTAATGATTTAAGAGCACTGGCTTTGGTGTTAGATGTATTCTTAGTATAGACTCTGTCCTTAATGGTTTGGTGATCGTGGGCAAGTAAACCGTAAACCTTGGTGTCTGCAGGATAGGATAACAGAAAGGGATTAAGTTTTTGAAGACAAAATGAAATAATGTCTGTAAACTGCCTACCATAGTGTCTGGCATGTCATAAAGGTTTTGTCATTAGTATTAGCATCACCATCTTAATTGTTTTCCCCAATGACACAACATTGTTAATCCCTGCATGAGTATATGCTGGAAGTTCAGATTTTATATAACGGTGTCTTAATTCTTTTAATAATAAGGGTTCCTCTAATGTTTTCTCAAAATGCCTAAGGCCAATTACTTATTATTTATCAATGAATTCATCCCAAATTAAGGTCTACCCCATTAGCTTTTTGTCTCTTTCTTCTGATCTTTTTTTGTGTTTCCTCTATGCCACTTTTCTCAGTGCTATGTCCCCTCTGGAGTGGTTCCCTGTAGACTTTCTTTTGGATGAAAAGAGTAACTGTGCCGGTTCTTAAAGTGAAGTCTCTCATGTTGGAGAATCATGGGTATCTTTATACCCCTTGTGTTTCAACACCACAATGTTTTACTGTTTAACCATTCCATATTTATAAGAAAATAGTAATAGTCTGAATGTGCAGATCATGTAAAATACCTCAACTATGTTTTTCTTAAAGTTTTAATATTTTTGTTTTTCAGAAGCAAAATAGGAGAAGGACATTGCAGAAGCAAGAGGAGGAGCTCGCAGTGACTAGTAAGCAGTATTTTCTTTCTTTGTCATCTGTAAGTGTCAATATTGTTTTAATGGGACAGTGGATTTTTTTTTTAATCCTGGATTGTTCTGGCAATGATACTGCTTTAGACTCCCTCGGGAAAAGAGGGCTATTTTATAAGGATGATGCTTTAACTGTAGCACAGGAAAGACTAGAGCCTTACTCTAGACATGATTGATGATAGTCTTTCAAGCAGGAACCCAAATTATCAGTGAGAAAGACAAAAGGTGTGACTTTTCTCTAGCCGCTGTAGCTAGATCAGCAAACTTAACTTGATAGGATATGTTGTTATAAGTTGTTGATTCACATGTATAAACAAAAAGGTTAAGAGTTTTGGCTGTTTCCATATAAGGTAAGTACAGTGAACATGTGAAAATTATAAAACTAAACATTTTGTAAGACTGGGAAATGGAGGGTGAGCACGAGCCCCGCATCAGGTGAACATGAGCCCTGCTTGGAGTAAAATACGAGCTCCACTTCAGGTGAGTCCTGCTTCTCTCTCTCTCTCTGCCCCTTGTGGTATTCTCTCCTTCTCTCTTAAATGAAGGAAGGAAGGAAAGAAGGAAGGAAGGAAGGAAGGAAGGAAGGAAGGAAGGAAGGAAGGAAGGAAGCAATAAATAGAGACCAAGTGGGAAATGGAGGTTAAATTGAAAGTTGAATGGTCATGTCGTTTAATATTAATAAGCTGATTGCGTTTCTTTGTGTGGACATAGGTTGGGTTTCACGTATTATGTCTGTTCTTATGCCACTTCTTTAATAACATCATGATATTTATTATATTTCCCTTGGATTGTATTTAAAATGGGCACTGACAAGAAATTTTAGTCAAATATAACTATTTTAGATGGTTCCTTTAAAAATACACTTTCTTGCATGACTGTTTTGTCATATATTGATTCTCCGTTATCACGAAAACAGGTTATTGTAAACAGAAATATACCCCCATAATTTATACAAGCAACATACTTCATTTGATTACATATTTATTTAGTAAGAATTTATTATCTATTGGCATCACAGTGCTATATAGTAACAATCCAAGGCCAGCTACTAATAAATTCATTTTCATGTCTGTGAAACAGTAAGCACTGGACCTGTTGTCTATGAAGTGTTAATTGATATAAATACACCTTCATTCTTGGCCTTTTTCATAGTCATGTGTAATGTTTTGCAAAGGAGATGATGTCTTCAGCAAATTGCGTTGTCTCAACATAAGCTACCTGGAAAAAATTGTCAGAAAGATTGGTCAATAAAAGCAATGCTATCTGTAAGATTTTTATATCTTGCACATTTCTTAATTTTATGTATAGTTTTATTTTTAACTATAAATGTTCACATACTTATTGCTTTGAAACTAATTAGATTATTAGTGGGACATATATTTGTTAATAAACATTTTCATCAGTTGTATCACGTTCCAGGTACTAGTCTTTACAAATGTTTTTAGGTTTTTGTTAAAATACAAATATTAATTCTTTTAATCAAAATAATAACCTTAAGAGGCAGTAAATGTTAATTACTGTGTGAGGAAATAGAGGGATATAGAGGTGAAATGATTGTAAGTAGTAGACCCAGGTATCCAAATCCTGTCAGTTTGGCTATAGACTCTTTGGTCTTTACCCCTATGGTATATTACTACTATATCATACTAGGCTGATACAAGTTTTTGGAAAACAGATAGAACGCTGGTATTACTGTTTAGACACTTGTTATTAGCTCTTTGAATTGATTGGAAAAGTAGGGTTTAAATCTCTCAAAACTATTGTAAAACACTGGAAGTTAATGTTCCACAGAAAAAGACTGAATTTGTGACTTCTTTATTCCTTAATTAACCATAGTAGGGCACTTCCACCAATTACGTAGTTCTGACTTTCTGAAATGAAATGGTTGTTTGTCCCGTATTCCATTGGAGTATTCTGAGTTCACATTAGGGCCTTGTATTATTATAAGAAAAATGTAAATCTGAAGATATCTCACATACTGATTCACTTTGTGCTTGAAATCTCCTGACTGATGATATATTACTTTATATTGTTGGATTCAGTGATATCCACTGATGGTCCTCTTTGCTGCAGAAACTGCATAATGCCCCTCCAGACTCTCCAGTGAGTTCTTTCTCAGGACTTCTACACAGACCAAACCTTACCTTCCCAATGACCTTGTATGCAGACTTTTACTGAGTGATTGAAAGATGCCAAAGTTTTAAAAATTCTTTAAAATATTTATTTATATTGGGGGAGGGAGAGAGAGAGAGAAAGGGAGGGAGGGAGGGTGGGAGAGAACCAGAACGAACACAAGCAGGAGAGGGGCAGAGAGAAGGAGACAGAATCTAAAGCAGGCTCCAGCTCTGAGCTCTCAGCACAGAGCCCAATGCAGGGCTCAAACTCACAACCAGTGAGATCATGACCTGAGCTGAAGTTGGATGCTTAACCGACTGAGCCACCCAGCCACCCTGAAAAATGCCTTTAAATACAGGTTATTAATAAAGGGTAGTAGCTCTTTTTTTAACATTTATATGTAGTAATTCTTTAAACTAAAAGAGCATATGATGCTACAGCATCAAGGAGGGAGATAATGCACTAAAATGAACAGTGATTATCAAAATTTCAGTGAATCAGAATCACTAGGAGAATTTGTTAAAATACAGATTGCTGGTTCCTTGAAAATCAATTCGAGCAAGTTGTCAGGGGATGCTTTTACTGCTGGTTTGGGGAACTACACGTAGAGAGTCCCTGATCTAGAGTTTCATATATTTATCAGGTTATAAAATGGGGCATACCTCTCCCTCTTACTGTTTTCTCATAGTTCAAGAGGATTAATAGTTGTACAGCATATCATTTCTATTTTGTGGTAGCATAGGCAAAAGTCAAATTTCTCCAAATAGGAATTCTTGTCTGCTACTTAGCTATCATTTTTAGCCATAGAGGCTTATTAAAAAGAAAAGAAAATTAAGCTTTTGGGTGTGGGCAGAAGTGAGTCAGAGGTGAAATGGTGGATAATGATATGTCTTAGGGGTCTTTAGAAGTTCACTGAATTAAAATGTATTCAATAAGTAGGAGGTTTGCAGGAAGTAGAAATGGTGACTTCTTAAGACTTTCATTAATATAATTTTCTGTAAGAGATGGTATAGTAAAAGCTAGAAAAAAATATACATGGATTTCCAGAAAGAAATTTTGAGAAAAATAAAATAGGGATGATGATAATATTTAGATAAAAATGATAATGCTTTTTTTTAAATCAAAGGATTTTGCCATAATTTCTAAATTAAAGGGTAGTTCACTTTCAAAATTGAAGGTAAAGGAATTAGTTTGTCTTCTGTTGTCTTCAGGAGATATTTTTATTAAACTTTGTCAAATTTGAATTTGAATTCATATTATTTATTTAGTGAGTAATTTTGGACATCCACTCTGCTAGGAATACTCGTAGAATCTGGGACAATGTGATCATGATTTCGGGAATCATACTGTTGTGTATCAAGCACTGGGAAAAGCGTGTGAACCATGGTATCTATTCAATAAATATTTTTGAACGAATTAAGACTAAATGAATAGAACCAATCATAGAATAGAACCAGAAATACCTGGTTGGGCACCTGGGAGGCTCAGTCAGTTGAGTAACCAACTTGGGCTCATGTCATGAGCTCATAGTGTGTGAGTTCAGGCCCTGCATCGGGCTGTGTGCTGACAGCTCAGAGCCTGGAGCCTGCTTCAGGTTCTGTATCTCCCTCTCTCTCTTCCCGTCCCCCAGTCATGCTCTATCTTTGCTTCTCTCTCTCTCTCTCTCTCTCTCTCTCTCTCTCTCTCTCTCTCAAAAATAAACCTTAAATTTTTTTTTTTTAGAAAAGAAATACCTGGTCATTTTCCTAAAGGCAGCATATTAAAGCGAAATAGTCCTGAAATAAATTATTTCTTTTCTTGGATGCACATGGGGGCAGCATGCTGCTGTACTACATGGCAGGATAAATAGCCCTTATTGCTGGCACATTTTACACTGGTCATTGCAAAGGGATGTTGCTCAGAGATCCCACTCCATCTACTTTCAGTGGGTGTCCACATGAATTCACCAAGTTCTGATGGGCTACTCCCAAGTGTGTGCTAGATTCCTGTTCTGTGTCAAGGGCAGTTGCTTGTGCATCATTTAAAATCAGAAGCTAGGGGCGCCTGGGTGGCTCAGTCGGTTAAGCGTCCGACTTCGGCTCAGGTCACGATCTCACAGTCTGTGAGTTCGAGCCCCGCGTCAGGCTCTGGGTTGATGGCTCAGAGCCTGGAGCCTGCTTCCGATTCTGTGTCTCCCTCTCTCTCTGCCCCTCCCCCGTTCATGCTCTGTCTCTCTCTGTCTCAAAAATAAATAAAAACGTTAAAAAAAATTAAAAAAAATAAATAAAATCAGAAGCAAAACTCTTCAAAACGTCAACACACTTACTTCACCATATTTACAGTCACCAGCCATTTGCATTGATTCAGTAGCTTCACAGCTTGAGTTCTGTGTAAAATTATTTTGTTCTTTGAAAACCTATGTTCCAAGGAAATCCTGTGCATCTCATATCTAAGGCAGCTACAGACAATTGGCAAATGTAACTGGAAAAACATGGTAGTCTGCCTTTCAGTATGCTTCTCACCTGGGGATAGAAAGAATTCTGTCATTTTTGTTGATAAGTGAGTCTTTCAAAATGACTATCTACTGAAAGTTAATTGCAAACATATGGAGAGTTGACATTGATTGAAGCCAGTGCGTGTATGTCTTCCTAAATCCATATTCTTAAAATTGAGGCCCCCCTGCCAAGATTATTAGAAGAAAGTTAGAGGACCTAGTTTCTAGAAAACTTTATAGAACATGACCATTAATTCAATTAATGTCTCCTGAATTATGCTAGCTTAGACATTTGACTCATAATTGTCTAAATGTTGGAAAGCTAAATTACATCAGTTACTTGGGCAGCAAGTTATTAAGTAAGACATTAGGAGATTAAAGAATGAATATCTCAGTTTCCTGAAGTGTTCAGTTGTATAGAAGTTAGGCATTGCAAGTCTTTGTATCACTAAAAGTGATAAAACAATAATATGGGAGAATCATCTCTAAGATATCTCTTTAACAATTTTAAGAGGTGTACTAAGAATGGAATTTCAGTTATATTCTTGTCTTTATGTCCATCGAAAAGAAACTTGGATTCCTTTTTATTACCTTGATTTGAGATAGAGTTTATTGGGCAGTGTGGCAAGGGCCATACACTTCTGCCTCAACTCAAGTTCCTATTCGATTAGCTGCAGAATAGGCAGACCTTCTAGCTAAGTTGGTTTATGATTACACTCTATTTGCTCACCCCAAGATACTCTTCTTTAGTCTTAAGGGAAGTGTAGATTGTAGATAAAAAGCAAAGCAATATGTCTCCTGTTGTTGTATGTCCCTCTTTTCTTAAAGTCCATCATAACACAGTCCCTGGCTTTATCAGACTGGTTACTCCAGATGTAGCAGAGGACAAATAACCATGGTACTCCAGTAATCATGCCATGGGGAGTCTTTTTTGTGCTCTGTCAACTGTCACACACACTTTAAGGACCCTGGTGACATCAATTTTATAAAACTTTCATAAAATTGACATAATTATTTGGCAGAGATAACTTCTTTCTTATCTTCTTCTCCCTTGGGTTTTGATATACCAATTGGTTAAAAAAAAATAAAGATAACTGTGTAGGTGATCATGCATTCTATAAGGCATTCTAGAAAATGTGTAGTCACTTTTACTTCTCCAAAAAGAATAATGTAAAGATGAACTTTAACCATTTTGCAAGTGAATTAACAAAAGAGGATAATTTATTAAGTTATTTGCGTGTTTTGCATAAACTGAAAAGAAGGAATGAAAAATCATTATATAATGTCCAGCCTAGGAGAATATAAGCTTAGTTCCTAAGAGCAGATACTGCTGTAGATTTAACCCTGTCACATCCTCCTATTTCCAAGAGATCTTCAATCATCAATCTTTAACATTTTACTACATTGATCATTTTATAAATTTGTGTATGCTAAAATTTATTGTAATTAGTTACTGAGTTTTAACTGGAGATATTGTTCTCATTTCAAAAACAGCCCCCATAGATCACACAATTTTTTTTTATCTACTTATCTCAAAGATCTTTTGCCTTTAGTTGATATAATCAAGGTTTGTTAGTGTCTGTACTTAGTGAATATTCTAAGTCAAATTTGTAGTTGATTCTAATATAGACTTATTGATGATTCTTATATAGACATAATCTAGTTATTACAATTTTCTAAAAATATAATATTTGGTCTATTTATCTATATCTCATCTATTTATTACCTATTTAACTAAAATACATGGGACTAGACAATTAGACTGTATTATAGTTAGCCTTTCCCTTGTACTTACTATATTCAATTCTCATGATAACCATTTGACTCCACAGAAAATAATCAGTTTTTCTTCCACCCAATAAATAGCATAGATGTTACATGTGTCTAGAGCCTCATTGACTTTATGGTTGAGATATAAGGAAGGGACTTTAAAAATATGTTTATTATTACTCTCTGAAAAGCTGCCTTGAGACACGTGCATGCGCACACACACACACACACACACACACACACACACACACACACATACATTGAATTGAGACTAGAAGACCATAGGGAACAGAAAGGATCATCTACTCCCGTTTTTAGATGAAACTGTGTCTAAACTTTCTGTAAGTCTTGGTTGTCTCATAATCTTTACAACTGACACCTGATCAAAATCTACTTTTAGTGTTAGATTTATTCACTTTATAAATTGATAAAGTAACATACAAGAAAATCTGTTTCAAGCTCCTGGAGGAAATTGCAACATAAATCAATTTTTTTTCTGATTTTCAGAAGGTAGCTGAGTTCCCTAAATATGGGTTAAGCACAGAGGAATCTAGGAATGTTGTGTACCACATGATTCAAAACTAAGAAGGTACAGAACAAGACTTTGATTTCACTCGATTTGTTTTCGCTGTTTCTAAAGTGAATGCATGAATAGTAATACTTTTATGTAAAAGTAATATAAGCTTGTATAAAAGCCAGTGCATTCGAGCTGGAGAACCCCATGGGCAATTTCTTGCAATATATACATCTGTATATCTATCTGTGAAATACATGGTATTTCCTAGCAACTACCAACTTCAGGACAATACTGCTATCAGTTTGGGCTCACTGTGAAAATCTGAAACTTGAAGAAATATTCGAGGTCACATTTGAGGAATAAAATATTCCATTTCCTTTTTAACCTACATCAAAAGATGTAGGATGATTATCAAGATAAGAATTCCTCTCTCAGAAGTGATACAAAGAAACGGGTTGGGAAGCTGCTATTCTTGTAATCACCTTATTGCCAGAAGTCTGACTGAGATGGTGTTTGAGGGCATGCTGTATTCCTTTTGTGGGCACTAGAAATGATCTGGCAGCCTGGCTTTTACTTAAATGGGAACTATGAGGGCCATGCCTTTACACATTAATGTATCATTAGTGCTCAATGGTAATAGCATCTACTGTACTGAAAAACTATTGGAAACATTAAATATCCAAAATTGTTTTCCTTGTGATTAAGCAGAACTTTGTACTGCCCACCCATACCAATATACTGATACCATGCTCTCATTAGATTTAAATTCTATGTTCTGAGTGGATTCATTATTTCATAACTGACATTATTGGCTAGTAGTCAGAAAAAATTCTTGAGAATTTTTAAGAAGATTAGAAAAAAATGAACAATTATATGGTAATAGATCTGTTATAACAACAGTGACAATAAAAGAGCTGAGCCTCTTTTTCAGTTGGGAGATTATTCTATTCTTTAGCTTGAACTTTGGGCCTAAATTTTAAAATGACTCTTTTTTGATATATACATACCCCAGACATCTCCACTTTTTGAGTTAGGGCATGTAAATACCCGAACAAGACATCCTCTACCACAGAGAATCATTCAGGTACAGAGGGATGAATGATTTTAGGTACCTTGTGCCACAAAACTCTATTGACTATGTTTCCTCATACAGGGAATTAAATTTGAAAGAGGTGAAGAATAATGGTGAAAGCTGAAGAAAGCTATGAAACATTGTTCTATGTTTTCAATTTCATCTCGTTCTCCACTCTTGGACTGTAAAGTGGCTTATCCATGTGTACAGAAAACAACCCCCAAATCCCTCGGATTCCCATTTACACTGATGCCTAGTTGAGTTTTAGGCACTGCTTTTTCAAATTCCAACCACCAAAAACAGATTAGACCATAAGACTTTACCAAAATCAAATACAGTAAATATTTGAGATTAAAAGTTATTTTACACATAAAGTTACATTCTTTTATTAGTCATATTATCTACAGAGTATTAAAAGTATAATATTTAAATTTTAAAGCAAATTGTGAATACTTTTTAGTGACTTTCAAATCTGCAATATAGTATTATTAACTATAGTCATCAGTAGAGGTAAATTAGTGGGGACACTTCTAAAAAATGTTCTTTGTTCACTGATGTTGTGGTAGGGGCACATCATTTATATGCTCATGGTATGTTCCTTTTAATTTGCTTCTGTAGTTACGTAATAAGAAATCAGAAGGGGGGGGTTCAGATTGCCATCACAATTTGCATTAATGAAACAGATGTGTTGAATGACATTGCTTGACATTGGCGTTTAAGTCATTGTTTATCAGTGGAAGACACAAGGTGTAGCCAGGTATGGTAAACATTGATTGCTCTCAAGGGAAAAAAATAACTGTCAGTGAAGTTGAAAGGAACAGTGTGAGCTCAGAAAGGACAAAGATTGTATGACAATAATGAAGAAAAAAAATAGAAAATAACAAAGGTAAAGCCAAAGTGAACAGCTGTTACAGATAGGTGGATATATATACATTTATAATTTTCTACAGTCCCCCATTAGAATGGTTTCATTTACATTTATGAAATCTCGCTATAAAATGACTCTCTGAGAGAAAGCATTTCTTAAGAGAATGCAAAAGCCTTAAAATGATTCTTATCAGTTGCATTCTTTTTGAACAACATTCAAATATCAAATACCACTGTGATGCTTCAGTGATGGCATACAATTATATTTAAGCCTCAAGGCACAATGAAAAGTGCTGAATGGTTTAATCAAGTAGACAGTATTAGAGCATGTTTCTCAGCAATGACTCCCTTTAAAATCTCTTATGGTTGTACAGATCCCTACTGTGGTGTTTATCTGACTCTTCTCCATCTCTGAAAAACCCAGTGATTTTCCCAGAATGATCTTATTTAGGTTGACACTCTTTGGAGGCTGATTCTGCTCTCAGCAGGGTGTTGTCAGGAGTGTCTGCACAAGTGAGCCTATTGTGACCTTCTCTGGGAAGTTTATTTTAGATGAACTTTACTTGCTTGATTAAAATAATTTATATTTTCAGTTGTTACTCAGCAGCCTACCTAGCTGTAGAACATGGTAGCCATACTGTCTTCTCTCAAGGTCTCACACAAACTCAGGGACTTGGCAGGGAGGAACCCCAAAAAACAAACAAACACTACTGTTTAATAATAATTATTTTTTATGTAAGTGGTATATTTGTGATACCCATCTCATTGATAGAGAAAATAATTTTGAAGGTTTTTTTTTTTTTTTTTTTTTGCCCACATAGTTTTTATTTTTTATTATTTTTTATTTTTTTTATTTTTTTTTTTAATTTATTTATTTTTTAATATATGAAATTTACTGTCAAATTGGTTTCCATACAACACCCAGTGCTCATCCCAAAAGGTGCCCTCCTCAATACCCATCACCCACCCTGCCCTCCCTCCCACCCCCCATCAACCCTCAGTTTGTTCTCAGTTTTTAACAGTCTCTTATGCTTTGGCTCTCTCCCACTCTAACCTCTTTTTTTTTTTTTTCCCTTCCCCTCCCCCATGTGTTTCTGTTACGTTTCTCAGGATCCACATAAGAGTGAAACCATATGGTATCTGTCTTTCTCTGTATGGCTTATTTCACTTAGCATCACACTCTCCAGTTCCATCCACGTTGCTACAAAAGGCCATATTTCATTCTTTCTCATTGCCACGTAGTATTCCATTGTGTATATAAACCACAATTTCTTTATCCATTCATCAGTTGATGGACATTTAGGCTCTTTCCATAATTTGGCGATTGTTGAGAGTGCTGCTATAAACATTGGGGTACAAGTGCCCCTATGCATCAGTACTCCTGTATCCCTTGGATAAATTCCTAGCAGTGCTATTGCTGGGTCATAGGGTAGGTCTATTTTTAATTTTTTGAGGAACCTCCACACTGCTTTCCAGAGCGGCTGCACCAATTTGCATTCCCACCAACAGTGCAAGAGGGTTCCCGTCTCTCCACATCCTCTCCAGCATCTATAGTCTCCTGATTTCTTCATTTTGGCCACTCTGACTGGCGTGAGGTGGTATCTGAGTGTGGTTTTGATTTGTTAATTTTGAAGGTTTAAATACTTTTAGGATCAATATAGTAATTCAGGTTATTTTGAGTATACTAAATTATTTAAAGATTTTATGAAAAATGTACATGATTGGGGCTAAAACAAGTTGGATGTATTTGCTGAATAGTAGTTCTAATTTGAACATTACTCAGCATTTGTTTGAATATGTGTGTGGATATTATGAGACTAGAATACTATAGTATCTATTTACTAAACTTTCTAAGTTATTTACAAGTTTTTACCATGTATATATCATAATAATAAAGGTAGTAAAGAGGACAAAAAATAAAAGAATTTCTTAGGGAGGGCAACATTTGGAATTACATGGTTGTTCTGCCACTTTACCCCATGCAATTTTATGGGAATCAGCATGCAGCCTGCAATTACATACCTTTAAAATCAAGTATAATAAGAAATAATTGCCACACAAGGTGGTTTCTTGCCATGAAGAAAGTTGAGCGAAAAATAAGAACATATTACTTCTGAAGTTTATAGGGAGTAGTCAAAAAACAGGATCCAAATACATATAGGAAACACAATAAATTAATTAGCAGTTGCCAAAAAGTGTGTGAATTTTATTCAAATTCATTTTTCTTTGTTTCATAATGAAGTATTATCAAGTAACTAATCAGGAATCAAACTGCTTTTACTAATTACCACCTTGATCATTTCTGTGTAATGCTAGTGGGTCAGCTAATTCTAGGTCATAGTAATCTTAGCAGTGGATTATGGTACATTGTTATTATTTCATTGACTCAAGACTATAAATAGTTGATTTAGTGTAATAAAAAGACTATGTGCACTGAGAAAGGATCACAGTAAAGCTATCAGGTTATACTTTGTTACCTAGAATATTCTCTGATACATAGCATAGTAGAAATACTCATTTCCTTCTTGATTTTCCAAAAAATATGACTTTGGCAGAAAAGTGCTATTAGAAGACTAAGACAGTCTCTAGAGCTCAATTCCAGACTCCACTTTGGCCAGAATTACATTTTCTTTCAAAAGTGGGGGAATAAAAGGTATTACAAGAAGGTTTGAAAATATAAATGGATTAATGTGAGAATAACTTTTCAAACTTCTGTTTCACTTAAGCCAGGTGATCAATGCTATGCTGGCTTGATTATAGTTTCTAATTTTCCTTCCTAACTTTTTGCATGAATAATATAAAAATAAAGGATTTTTTAAAAGTTGAATACATTAATGCTTTCAGTCCCTAAACATGTTAATTCTTTGCTGATCCCCCTGTGAGTGAACCTTAACATTTCCAAACGCCGTATTATATCATTCTCTTTATTTTCATTTTCAGACTTCACAATCTAAAATGTAGGATTTTTCTGACCTTTACAAATAACTGAATTGATGTACCTCTTGCCTTCACTCTATCACCTTGATCTAGCCATTTTCTCTGGTCTCAGCAGCTAAAAGTTTTATACTGGGTTGTGCTGTTACCACAAATATACCAATGACATTACACATCTTTGTTTTTGGTCATCCTATTATCTGCATTATATATTGTCATCCCTGATTTCTATAATGATTTTCTCTGCAACTTTGTTCCCTCTCTTCACAACCATAAGGTGATTCCTGAAGTGGTTCTGTCTAATAAAAACTCTGATTCCTTTCAGGTTTGTCTTTAACCTCAGGGTTCATAGATGTATTGTTTCCTTAAACAGTTAATTTCATTAGGATTGTGTTGCATATGAATACTTGGCTAGGCCTAAGCAGTCTTTCAATTCATTAGGATAAACTATTTGCAAAATAAACTTCTTCCCTGATCAAAAGCATTGTGTACCAGTGGAATGTATTCTGCCACCTGTAGGTCATTACTCATTATTTTTCTAATTACAGCTTCATTGTAGTCAGTTCAACCTTAGTCTACAACCCCATCTTTCCTCACAGCTGATCTTTAACTCAGTGTTTTATTCTTTAAGTAGTGTCCACAATTTTCCCCCTTTGAAGTATAATGAAACCAGCTATCTTCCTAAATGATACTAAGTTCTCTCCCATCTCTAAGTCTCTTAATGCTACTTAAATTGTATTTCCTAGCATTTACTCATACACATCTGCATATTAGTTGATATTTGATTTTAATGTCCCTGAGATTAGAAGGAGGGAAATGAGTCAATGAAAAGGGACTTCTATATTTGTGATATTGTGATTTATACTAAGAAATATATATTTAGTCTTTGTCCCTGTTTCTGGCACAGAGTCCTTTTTTTTTTTTTTTTTTTTTTTTGGAGTTAGATTGATTTTTTTTATTTTTTTTTATTTTTATTTTTTTAAATTTTTTAATATATGAAATTTACTGTCAAATTGGTTTCCATACAACACCCAGTGCTCATCCCAAAAGGTGCCCTCCTCCATACCCATCACCCACCCTACCCTCCCTCCCAACCCCCATCAACCCTCAGTTTGTTCTCAGTTTTTAACAGTCTCTTATGCTTTGGCTCTCTCCCTCTCTAACCTCTTTTTTTTTTTTTTTCCCTTCCCCTCCCCCATGGGTTTCTGTTACGTTTCTCAGGATCCACATAAGAGTGAAACCATATGGTATCTGTCTTTCTCTGTATGGCTTATTTCACTTAGCATCACACTCTCCAGTTCCATCCACGTTGCTACAAAAGGCCATATTTCATTTTTTCTCATTGCCACGTAGTATTCCATTGTGTATATAAACCACAATTTCTTTATCCATTCATCAGTTGATGGACATTTAGGCTCTTTCCATAATTTGGCTATTGTTGACAGGGCTGCTATAAACATTGGGGTACAAGTGCCCCTATGCATCAGTACTCCTGTATCCCTTGGATAAATTCCTAACAGAGGCACAGAGTCCTAAAACCATTGGAATTTCCAGTGATGAGAAGTAATAAAGGTTTTTGTTATGCTAATGAGGTGACTTTTGGATCCCATCTAAGCATGAGGGCTGGTTGCCAGTAGAGCCAATATATGGTTAGAGGGTAATATATGGTTAGAGCACAACTTCCAGTCCCATCCCCAGACCTGCTGGGAGAGGAGAGGGGCTGGAGATTGAATTCAGTCACCAATGGCCATGGTTTAATCAATCATGGTAAAAGCATTGGTTTGGAGAGCTTCCAGGTTGGTGAATATGTGAAGATTCTGGGAGAGTGGTGCCCTTGGAAATGGCATAGGAACTGCATTCCCTTTCTCTGTATCTTGTTCTATGTATCTCTTCCATCTGGCTGTTCCTGAGTTATATCCTTTTATAACAGACTATCTTGAAAGTAAAATATTTTTCTGAGTTCTTTGTTCCACTTTAGCAAATTAATCAAACCCAAGGAGGGGGTCTTTGGAACCTCTGCTCTATAGGCAGGTGGTCACAAGTGCAGGTGACAACGTGGACTTGCAATTGGCATCTGAAGTGGGGCATACGGGGCCGTTCTTGTGAGACTGAGCCCTTAACCCATGAGACCTGATGCCGTCTCCAGGCAGATAGTGTTGGAATTGGGTTGAATTGTAGATACCCTGCTGGTATTCAAAAATTGCTTAATGGTGTGGGAAAACCCTCTCTCCCCCTGGACACACACACTGGAATTGGTGATCAGAATAGTTGGTTGGTTATTCGAAGAGGGATCAGAGTCAGAATCAATAATATTTATGTCCTAACTCCCTAGATCTTGAAGACGAGTATGTACTTTTATTCCTATTGTTTAACAGTAAATTAGTGGTTCCTAAAAATTTTTTCCATATAAAAATTCAGTTTTCCAAGTAAGGAGGCCTTATTTAAAATGTCGAGTCTGTTCCATCTTTGGAGATACTGTCTAGGAATTTGCATATTTAATGCCACTGCACGTACTATATAGGTTGAGACCACTCTTAAACTCATTCAGAAACGCTTGGTGTCTATCTATTGGAGGAAATGAGACTTTATATTTTCCTCAGAAAATATATTAAATATATGAAAATTATATTTTCCTCAGAAAAAGGGGTTATTAAACTCCTTAAAAAATCTCATGTCACAAAGGTATTATGTATACTATGGAGTTTAAATACTGTGATTATACTAGTGACTTGTGCTTTGTTGAATGACTCTTATGCATCAGAGTTATTCAGTGTACTTAACAACCATTTTATCTAATTGACCGAAGAAACTTGTAAGTTTAACATCACTCCGTTTTATAAAGAAATTGAAGTCCCTAGAAGTTCATGAACATACCCTAAGTAAATATATCTAGTAAGTGACTGAGCCAAAGTTAATTTTTGGCTCCTATTCCACTCTTTTCTCCATAATTTGTGTACTTAGGTGTATTTGACTACTTTGTAATGTAAATTATGAGTTTACCTTAAGCCTTTTTTAGTGATGGAATGAAGTATTTTAAAATCATTAAATCAATTTATTTTTGATTTAGTTTTTAATGTTTATTTGTTTTTGAGAGTGAGAGATAGAGTGTGAGTGGGGGGAGGAGCAGAGAGAGAGGGGACAGAGGATCTGAAGCAGGCTCTGCACTGACAGCAGAGAGCCCAATGCAGGGTTCAAAGCCATGATCTGTGAGATCATGTCCTGAGCCAAAGTCTGAGGCTTAACCGACTGAGCCACCCAGGCACCCCATTTTTGATTTTGGAAAAATACAGACTTAAGTAAGCCTTGCATATCATACTCAAGAGAATTCCAACCACTGTGAACTTTGGTTTTTGGGGCTCAGACTTCAAGGTAGCACCTATAAACCCTGCCTTCTGGTATTCGTGCTTTTGTTCATCAACTCCCCTTCAGTGTGCACAGAACCTGTGATTCTAACCAGTCGCATGCGCTGATAACATGTAGATGGTTACATGAAGTTGTACCTGTATTGCTGGGGTTATTTCTGTTGCTGGCTTTGAAAAAACAACTTTCTGTATATCTGCAAGGAAATGAATTTTGCCAATACTCCAAGGGAGTCTGGAAGCAACTTCCTCTGTCCAGCCTCTGATGAGAACCCAGCCCTGGAAAGTATCTAATTGCAGCTTTGTAAATCTTAAGCAGAAGACCTGTTTAAATCATGACTCTTGACCCACAGAAACTGATAAGAAGTGTATGTTGTTTTAACTCAAGTTAAAACCAAGTTTGTGGTAATGTGTTACGCAGCAAAGGAAAACTAATGCAATTTTGGTTTGTTTTTATCCTTTGCATCTAATGATTGATTAACTAACCAGATACTGAGGTTTTCTGTTGCAAACATATATATTAAGAAACAGGGTATTTCCCCCCCCCCCCCCCGTAAGTGCTAAAACCATTAATTGAATGAATATATCTATGTTATATTTGACTGCCAGTAGGTATAGTAACCAATTAATCTTTTTGTCTTTTTGCTCCTTTAGCCCTCATAAATCCCTCATTAATTGAATAGACTAAGCATAGTTGTATGCCTCAGTGAGCTTATTTTACATTAGCTTTTTATTTACTTTATATTTCCCTGCAGCGATTTTTAAAAACAGGTTTCAACTTTTAGTAAAGGTGTATATATTCCTTTTTTTTCCCTGTTATTTTAACTGGCAAACATTTCCTTGTGATCATTAAACTAGAGCTCAGGAGAGCTCTCATTTTTTTGGCAACTTTATGATTATACTTCTGAAATGATTAAGAAATAAGAGGCTACCACCGATGATACTCCCGACCTTTGTCAACCTTTCTCACATCCTCAAACATTTCTCAAACATCTCCTCAGTGGAACATGGCATTTAATATCCAAATAAAGTGTGGATGTGTCATACATATATTTGATCTACATAAACCCTACAGTCTCTCACATCATCAAATCTTAAGAATATCTGCACACTCAGAAGACATACGTGAGATATATTTATTTGACTACTTATTAAAAGAAAAATAGCAAAGGCTTGATAAAGTCAACCAAGGAAAGTCACAAGGCAGGTTAATATCTTTAATAAACAAAGATGTGTTATACAATTGTTGTTAAAGAGACATAGGTTTCAATATAAACATAGGAAAGAGATGTAAATAAATAATTCATAGAGTAGAAAAAGCATGTAAGCAATAAGTATATAAAAATATCAGCGTCACAGTACTCAGGGAAATTCAAATTAAAATAAAAATGAGATAACATTTTATCTGCAAAGTTAGTGACAGACAGACATAAGAAAAAACAGTCTCTTTATTTCAGGTCAGAATGTGAATTGCTATCACCTTTTTTGGAAGACAACCTGGTAATACATATTATAGTTTAAATTTCATAATCTTTTACTCAAATTTGAGGAATTGCATCCACAGATTTATCAGTATATAAGAATGTATGCACTTGGCTGCATTTGCTATTTTCCTTATTCCTGCTGATTCATTCCAGCTGAAAATAGGTATTGAGATGTCAGTAGTAATGATCTGCTTGTTGGTAGTGTGAGAAAAGGGTTGGGTCTAAAATTGAAAATGGAGATCCTAGGCAGAGATTTATTTGTCCCTGCAATTTTACAGTTTATTAGGACATCTCTTTCAAGTCACACACATAGCTGTTATGTTTTGATGTGTTTTCAGGGGATGGGATGTACTCCAGTATGACCTTTCTGCTGTAACTGTAACCGCCAGTGCCCTAAGATCCTTAAGACTGAGTTACCAGTTCCAGGGACTCCCTTTGTAAATAGCAGACTCCTTTTTAGGTGTCATGTTTTTCCTTTCTGCACTCTATTGTCCATCATTCACTTTACTTGCTCACTGTTACAGAAGAGCTCTTATAGGCCATAGTATCTGATTATGATTCCAACAAACCAAAAACAAAAATTAAAACTGTGAATAAAAATATATTTAAGAAAATCTTGAAACAATGATACCTATTATCATGTATTCCATCTAGTTTGTCCTAGAGTTCCCAATCAGTAAAATGAGGCATGACAAAGGAATAAAAAAGTTTATAATTTGAAGAAAATGAAAAAACAAAACAAAACTGTCATTGCATGTGACATGATTGCATATATAAAAATTTCACTTTATATGTTATTTTTCATTCCATTTATTTGTTACGCAAATATTTCTCACTTTATCACATTTTTTTGTATGATTTTTCTTGTGCGTGAACTTTCATTCACTGTCACCTGTTTTTGAATGAAAAACCCCAGATTCATCAAAAGCATCTGTTCGTTCTGAAGCATCTTCATGTGGAGTTTGATTCTCCTTTGTCTGTTATCTTTGTATATCGCATATTCCTCCAAAATAACGTTTACCTTAAATCTCATTCATCTTTACCTGTGCACTGTAAGAATCTCACAGAGGTAGTTCTTTTTATATTAGCATTCCTAGCATTTAGCATATTTCTTTGTAGATATAAGGAATAAACATAAATGAATAAGGCAATTCGGGCTGATGAAAGGAGAGACCTAATTACATTAAGCTTTGGGTTTCACTATTGTCCAAAGAGTCTACAAAGGAAGGAACAGTAGGAATAGAATTAGCGGTTGAATTTTATCACCTTTTTACTCATACTCAACAACATCTAGTTGACTAAACGATAGTGAAATACTTGATTTAACAGAGAGGTCCTGCTGTCAAGTTAACAGAGCAAATTAAATAAAGGAGGGAAAATTGGCATGCTATTAACAAACTATTCCATCAGAAATAAAAGGCCAGATAGATTTACAAAAAGTAATACTTGGGTCATCAAAGTCTCTTCTCCAGAATTTAAGTTTATTTGGGATCTTCCCCCCCCCCCACCCCGAGGTATTTCAGCCTGAAGTAGTCATGAAACTAAATTATATTTTTTAAATGCTTAGATGTAATAATATCTGTACTATCTCTATGATTTGTGTTGTGTTTTTACTAGTTTTTCTCTCACTGAATTCACTCCACTTACTTCTTGATCTTTGCTTTTATCCTATTATATACCTCTTTGCTACTTTTTTTCTTATATGAGCCTCTCTTCTTGGCCACCTCCCTAGCTCCTTTCAGTTTAATACCTTTGGCAATCTCAAGATTCCACTGATGGAGACGCAATTAATATGGAACTAGTCATTATCATCTCTTGCATAGAGTTCTGCAATAACCTTTTAAAAAACCTCCCTTCTTTTCTCTCCCCTATTTTGGAGAATTGTATTATTATTCCAAATATTTGCATGCCTTTCTTGAGGACTTGGCCCTACCTGTGGGAGGATTATAGATCTGGTCTTTTGATGTCAGACCTGACCCCATGACTTGCTGTGACATATTGAAATGTCAACAGAATAACCCAAGACACTTTTGCACAGAAACTTTAAGAACCAAGTCCTGGTCCAGCCGGTCTCTTTTTTCCTTTGGCGTGAGACTGGCATTGTCCCAGATAGCAACTGTTCGATCATAGAAAAGACAACATGGAACAGAGGCACAGATGACCCACAATGGCTATGCGATGTTAGTGAGAGAAAAAAAACAAAACAAACACCTTATTTTTTCTTTGCTTTTCAGGCCTCTGAAATCTTAGCGTTGCCTGCTACCACAGTATAATTTAGTCAACTCTGATTCATGTTCCTTCCCCGCACCCAGTCTTTTCTCAACACAGTAGCCAGAGTGAGTTTTTAAAATTGTAAATCATGTTGCCCAATTTACCTCATTTAAAGTCTGAACTGCTTCTCCATTCCACATGAGTGAAAAGACAGACGTTTACGATAAGTGCAGAAACCCCGCCTGATGTGCCACCACACTTCCACTTTAGCTTTAGGAACACAGCATGGACCACTTCCCTTGCAATATCTGTGGGGCAAGGGCAAGCATTCAGGCCCTCTTGTTCCTCCTGAAATAAGTTCCTACTGCAGGAGTTGTGCATAGAATGTTCCCTCTTTCTTCTGCTGGCTCCCTCGCCTGCTTCTGGTCTTTGTTCAGGTCCTGCTTTCTCAGAGAGGCAGACTTTGACCACCCTATTTAAAATTGCAACATGTTAACTAACCCCTACCCCCACCCACTGCATAGGCTGAATCCTCTTTGGCCTGATTTGTGTTGTTTGTTTTTCTCTATTACATTTATTATTTATTGTCTGTTACCACTCTAGAACTTAAGTTTGGTGAGGTCAGGAATCTTGTTCTCTCTTGTTCACACAACAGTGAACTAGATAGAATAGTACCTGGCAGATACATATAGTAAGCTATTTTTGGTGATAACCATTGGGCGAGAAGCAGGAGTTGTAGCTATGTGTGACTTATTTCACATTTATTTCAGCTGATCTGTGAAGTCCTAATCTCTGAATATTTATTAAAACCAATTTGCTAGATAGGAGACTGTAAGGCCAGAATATATGACACACATACATTCAGTAGTCTGAAGACTGCTGTCATGCCAGGACCTACAAAAAAATGCCAGATAAATGAAATTTGTGTTTGGCTTTTCTCCTCCTTCTCTGGAATCTTTATTTTTGTTTGAATAAAAGAGGGAAGGAAGAGTTGGGGTGCCTGGGTGGCTCAGTGGGTTAAGTGTCTGACTCTTGATTTCATCTCCGGTCATAATCTCACAGTTAGTGAGTTCGATCCCCCACATTGGGCTCCATGCTGGCAGTGAGGGGCCTGCTTGGAATTCTCTCTCACTCTCTCTCTCTGCCCTTCCTCTGCTGGAGTGCTCTCTCTCTCAAAATAAATAGACTTTAAAGAGTTAAAAGTTATAATTATTCAGGGGGTGAAATGTAACTTTTTTAATTTGTTTTACATATGACAAAATAAAAGGACCAGAGACACTAATTGACTTTCATGTTGCTCTTTTTTCCCTCACTCTAACCCAAAAGTCAGCAAAATGAATCAGGAAGAAGGGTGAGAAGAACAAAGTGGGGAAACAATGGAAATCCATTTCAATCATGGCCCTTCCTATACTGAAGATTTCCCAACCTAACACAGGCCCAAGCAGAGAGAATAAGAAAGCTTATAAGTAAACGAAAAATGAAAACCTTGGTATTAGACCAGACTGGATTTTTACTACCAGAAAAAATAATTTGGTGGAGGTAGTTTAATGAGCAGTGATATAAAAGGGTCAAGTTGTTGTCCTTGAATGCTGTTGATTCCAATGCATTCAATAATATAGTTATGCCAGTTAAAAAAATATTCTAGGGCACCTGGGTGGCTCAGTCGGTTGAGCGTCCGACTTCGGTTCAGGTCACGATCTCGCGGTCCGTGAGTTCGAGCCCCGCATCGGGCTCTGGGCTGATAGCTCAGAGCCTGGAGCCTGCTTCCGATTCTGTGTCTCCCTCTCTCTCTGCCCCTCCCCCATTCATGCTCTGTCTCTCTCTGTCTCAAAAATAAGTAAACATTAAAAAAAATTAAAAAAAATATATATATATTCTAAAATTTACCCTATTCTATTTAATGATGACTTTCTAATTGGTCTTTGTAAGTTAATAATTCATTGGCCCTTTTAATAACAAATGTATCTGTAGAGGCTGCTTTTAGGCCAACAACTTGAACAGTGGAAACCTGAGTGATGAGAGGGGCCCACAGTGACCCCCTGCCCCCTAGCTGAATACAAACAGGCCCATTAGGTGACCCAGCTCAAAAGATCCATAATCCCTAACTTACCAAAAAAAGAAAATTCCATATGTTCCCATACCTCCTCACCTTCTCCCTTAACTATAGCCCCCCACTCACTGTCTCCTGGCAGATAGCCTCCCCTGTGCTGTCCTGCTACCCATTGCTCCCTTCAAGTGGACTCAATAAACTTCTATCTCCTTTGTTCTATCTTCGGTAAATTCTTTCACTGCCCACGTCACCATCACTGGCCTCCACCCCATTGGGTTGCCCTACAGTATCCTCTTTTAGTTAATACCTTGTAAAATTATAGAGTCGTATTAATTTTGCTTGATGTTTGATAATCCTATGGGAATCATTAGGAAATATCTTCTTAATTTTCTTTCTTTTATCATGTTCCATTTTATTCCTTACTGTTACTGTAACTTTTGGTGAGTAATTTGGCATAAAATCCTGGAGCATGTCACACGTTCGACTTTACTTCAAACAGGTGTATTTCACAGTATCAGCTGCCACAGTAGTGCCCAGTGCCTTTAAGAGATCATTTTTTAAGATTAAGGAAATGTCTCTGAAAAAAATAAAGCTCGATTCAGAAAGATAAGTGTACAATTATAAAAGCAATTATAAGGCTTTCTGACTGGATGTGGAAGGAAAGTGTTGCTTAGCCAGTTTCACTTAGATCTTTCTGCAATGGCACTTCCAGGCTCTAGGAAAACCTAGTCATAAAGAATATAAAAATTCAGAAAGCTAATATTTTTGTTTAGGACAGCTAAGGAGTGGGGTGCCTGGGTGGCTCAGCTGGTTAAGCATCTGACTTTGGCTCAGGTCACGATCTCACAGTTAGTGAGTTTGAGCCCTGAGCCCTGCATCAAGCTCTGTTCCGACAGCTCAGAGCCTGGAGACTGCTTCAGATTCTGTGTGTGTGTGTGTCTCTCTCTCTGCCCCTCCTCCTCCTCCTCCTCCTCCTCCTCCTCCTCCTCCTCCTCCTCCTCCTCCTTCTTCTTCTTCTTCTTCTTCTTCTTCTTCTCTCTCTCTCTCTCTCTCTCTCTTTCAAAATAAATAAACATTAAAAAAATTTAAAAAGAAGGTAAAGAGTTCTCCAAGCTAGTCTTTTGCAGAAAATTAGGGATTCTTCACATTTAAAGGTTTTTTACTTTGTTTTAAAAATAGGAATGTTCTTAGTATAGTTAATGGTAACCTCTTACATTTGTTAAGCACCTTATGATGCAAAGAACGATTTTACATTTGTTACTAGGATTTGTTTTAGGGCAACTAGATAGAGAATGGTGGTTTTGAAATTTACCTAGGGTCTAGCAGAACTCAGACATTCTGTTTTTTGCTACATTTCACTACTTTCTTATTACTCTTGGAAAAGAAAGTGGTAATCCCCTGTGTCCTGCATCTGGGAAAAAATCCCACAGAAGTTGACTCGGTCAACCATGAAATTTGAATGCATCTTAAAGATTAAATTACACTCTACTTTGCTTTAGAAATTCTGCCATCTAATATCATGCTGAAGGATAAAACATGATTCGAATTTCACAATTACCTTAGGCCCTTGGTTGATACAACATGTCAAACTGTATCTGATTTCCAAAGTATCTTCAACACAAAGTCATCTGGTTAGGTCTTTCCTTCCATCAAGTTGTAGTTTAGATGAAGTTTGTCTTCAGTGTACTCAATCTTCTTTTCTATACATTTTTTAATTCTCATTAGATTAATATTTGTAAGATTATTTTTTTATTTTGAGAGAGAGAGAGAGAGAGGGAGGGAGAATAAGTAGAGGATGGGCAGAGAGAGAGGGAGAAAGAATATCCCTAACAGGCTCTGCACTGTCAGCCTGGAGCCCAGTGCAGCACTCCATCTCACTACCCATGAGATCATGACCTGAGCTGAACTCAAGAGTTGGTCACTTAATCGACTGAGCCACCCAGACGCCCCAGATGAATATATATGTATTTTTAAGATTGCTACTTAATTTGTTTGATTTTGCCACATAAAAAAACTTAACTCTCTTGCAGGATTTGACAAAAGTATTAAAAATAATATGTAAAAGTCTAATGAGACTTTAGTGTGTTAGCTCTCTGTGATATCTGCAATTACTTTAAGACAAATGTCAGGTATCAGCAAGCAATTTAAGAGGAATCTGAAGTGATAATCGAGTCTCTCTACATTCTTTAAATTTGTACCACAAAGTGGTTGCCTATTCTGCACAATATTCCTCGCCGATGGACAGCATGGATTCATTTGTTCCCAGAAGTTTGTTGGGACATTCAGGAAGTTCAGAAACAATAAAGGCAAAGAACAAAAGAAGATCAAAGATCAAAACAGAACACACATATGCACATATTATAAAAGACCATGGTATAATTGAATTAAATCATTGGTCTCTCTTCCCTGCAAGATTATACATCCTTACTCATTGACTTAGCTTTGCCATGTGATGGTAAAACAAAACAAAACAAAAAACCTAGAGATAAACTAAATATGAATTAAGAAAGATTGGTTGAAGAATTTTTGATAAATATAACATGGCACATTATGCAGTTAGTTTTCATGTAAACTAGATTTAATTAGATTTAATGAACATTAGATTAAGCTTATTTACATGAAGAGATGTCATTCATGTATGATATGTGGAAAGAGGGCATATCTTAGATGAATGTGTATAATAGAGTTCATTGTATAAAAAAGTAGCAAATTATGGTATGTTTATGTAGATAAGCCTTTCAAAGAACAGTCACCATTGGACACTGATGGAAAAATATTCAGAAATAGATTGGAGGAGGGAAATTAAGATTGTTAACATTTACTTTTTACAACTTTGCGGTGTTCACTTTGTTAAAATATAAAATATTTCTTTCTGTAATTAAAAATTAAAAAAAAAAACAGGAACATACAAACAAAAATAATAACTTAAAATTGTTTTGTATTGTATTTTTTGAACGTTTATTTATTTTTGAGAGAGAAAGATAGTGTAGGTGGGGGAGTGCAGGGAGAGAGGGGACAGAGGATCTGAAGAAGGCTCTGTGCTGACAGCAAAGAGCCTGATGAGGGAATCGAACTCCCGAGCTGTGAGATCATGACTTGAGCCAAAGTCAGATGCTTTACTGACTGAGCCACCCAGGAGCCCTAACTTGAAATTTTTAAAATTAAGATGACATTTCCTAACTGACATGAACAGGATTGGGAGAGCAAATATGCCCAAATACTGGCTGTGATCAGGCACTTCTTTCCATGCCCTTCCCAAGGAAAGCATTTGGGAAAATCTGGCAGTTTTCTCTCACTGCCAATGACAGAATTCTGTTTTGATCTAAAATCTTCCACCTTGTTCTCCAGGGAAATCCTGTTTGAAAAAAAAGTTTTGTATAGGATTAAATGAATTAGATTAGGATGAGGTATATGGGTTTGCAGGTTTGCAGGGAAGACTATTTGGTATGAGATGTGTGAGGTCAGCTGTATGATGCAATGAAAGAAGATGAAAAGAGAGAGGACGTTATTAAAATCCTTTCATTGATTAATATATCACCCTCAAACTGTTGGCATATGCAAATAAAGATCCATAGTTAATGTGATCCTACTTTGGCTTATAGACTTAATGTTTTTCCTTTAATACCATACCAGTACCCTGACCATGTAGGCCATGTAAGTCATGACTCTAATGTTTTAAAATAACAGTTTTCTTAGAGTTGTCTCTAAGAAAGAGAGTGTGTCTCACAAGGCATTGTGTTTTATGCAGTTGTGTAATATGTTGTTTTAGTGATTTTTGCCTGAAAATCTGCCTAAGAGCCCAGTTATCCCACTGATTTATGATGAGAGACATCACAGGTCTGGGAGGTGGCTGGGGTGGCTGTTCTTCATTCATCAAGTCAGCTTCATATCTGCCCCACAGATCTTTCATTCTGAGACCCAGGCAAGATCTTTTGATGACAGATGGCAGAACGACAAAAGCACAAGCCAAACCACGCAAACTGGTTTAAAGCCTCTAATCAGTTGAGGCACACATTATATTCAACTTACATAGCACTAGTCAGAGCACATCATATAGTTAAACCCCAAGTAAAACCCCAAGTTGGAATGACAGGGGAGCATACTACACCCCAAGAGGAAGGCAGGGCAGAGTCAAATGGAAAAGGGTATGAAAATAAAATCCTATTAAAGGGAGAGGTTGGAGAGTTTGTAGCAGTATATCCAAGATGGGGCTGGATCACATGGAGCACTCTTTTTTCTTAAACTAGTTAGGTGTAAAAAACTTAGGTCGTAAGTTTATAAAAAAGATTACTCTCTGTTTTTCCAAATTCCCCCTCCGCTATAACGTCAAAACCTTTGCTTAGCTCTCACCACTATGATTTAAGGTAGTACAAGAGAAACGGAATAGAGAAATATTATGACAAATCCTGAGAAATTTGGGTCTTCCTCAACTTTGAAAGCAGATCTGCCACTTACTATTTCTGTCCCATGGGCAGAAAGAATCAGGGATTTGGAGAGATGACCTTGTCTATATAAAGCTTAGTGCCACATAGTGATTCTACCCATTATTTGATTGTGCTCCTGTCAGTGTACTAGAAAATAGTTCATAACAGCTACTTCTAGGGATAAACTGGAAGATAACGGAAAGAGGCCCTAAACTTCTCTCTCTGCTTCACAAGTGCACTGAAGGACATCTGTCATTTTTTGGCATGCCCAGCATTCATTTTCACCTCTTCTGGCAAATCATTATTTCCCCAGATGTATTCTCTGTGTTTTGAGTGAGATAGATTCAAATCCTGTGGCTGTGTGACCCAGGCTTGAACAATCAAAACATCATATCCCAGTGATTAATTCAGGTGTGAGAAGGTGATTCAGTCAGAGCCCTGGAGACTAAATTCTAGGACTTTCGTTGGAACCATTGGAAAGAAAGCACTCTCCACCTGTCCTGCTGGGGTCGGTGTTAGGATGATACATAAGTTGAGATATATAGGCAGTCATCTTTCCATTGTGTGGAGAGGAGTTGAGAATTTAAGGCACAGCAGTGTAGAACACATAAGGGCGAAAGCCAGAGAGTCCTGTGTCATCATTTTATTCTCTGTATCCAGACATGCCTGAAAATACCCCTAGACTTTCAAGTTACATGAATCAAAAAATTCCTAGTTTTGTTCAATTAATTTTGGTTGTTTTTTCCTGTCATTTTGCTACCAAATGTCTTCCTGTTCAGTTAATACTAGTATCTTTGTTTTATGTAGTTCATACTAGTATCTAGCAAAACTTTATAAAGGATATGCCTCTAATAAAAAAAAATGAAGGTGCACACCATTGAAAAGGAAAGGAATTCCCTACAAAGGTGATTCTTTCTTTTTCATTTTAATTTAAAATACAAATTTATCCTGATTTTAAAAGTAAAGTAGTGGGAATGACAGTAACAAACAAGATTTCACCAGTGGATATTGTGACGTGACTATAGCAGACTAATATATGAAACTTAGTAAGGAAATGGCTGCATTTCAAAATGGCTAAATATGCAGGCCCCCAAAATGAAGATACTTTTCAAACTGCCACATTCAGTCTGAAACCCATTCATCTCCATCAGCATCCCAAAGATTAAGCACCTGTTCTGTTCAGCTTGGTAATAAAGTGGCTAGCATGCTGTACCGCTGACATCACAGGACAGTGCCTGTAAAGCTAGATTTCTGATGATGGGCTCCAGCTGCACTTTCACACAGGTCATCATCCTCATCTGGGAGAGTAGCTGTCTGAACAACACTAGGTCATGCTCATACTGTGCTGCCAAAGCTGGGTCCAGACAACCTCCAAGTTAGGGTCTCCAAATAGTTTTCTGGCAAGACACAGGAAGGGCTTTTCAAAGTTGTAGTTACTTTTGGCAGAAATGTCATAGTACTGAAGGTTCTTTTGGCGGAAGGCAATGGATTTGGCCTTAACTTTACTGTCCTGACTGTTCACTTTGTCACACAGCACAGTGGGGATATTTACACATACTTGTACCAGATCTCTATGTCAGTTATGCACATTCTTGTAAGTGACCCGTGCTGTTACATCATATATTATAATGGCACACTGGGCTTAGGTGTAATAGCCATCTCTCAGCACACCAAATTTCTCCTGACCAGCCGTATCCCATACATTGAACTCAGTAGGTCCTCATTTGGAATGGAACACAAGGAGATTGGCCTCAACACCCAAGTTAGCTACATACTTCTCCAATTCATCAGTCAGATGATATTTCATAAATGTAGTTTTTCCAGTACTACCATCACCAACCAATACAAGTTTGAACTGGACTTAGAGTTCTCCTTGGGCAGCCATTGTGATGTTGCTTCCAGAAGCATTTCCTGCCCATCTGAGCCATAGTGAATATTTCTTTGAGTGTTTTTTTTTGGTTTTTTGGTTTTTGGTAATTAATTCCCACCCTTCTCTTACCTCCCAGTATAATTTGACCTGTTGAAGTTCTTATGATGGAAAGTTCATAAGGGCCACCAATTAGGTGAGAAAAATGATTCAAATACAAACCACTGTTCCAAGAAGTTGTAAGTTTATTTTCTTTATGGCTAAAGAATGTTGAATATTTATAGTAATATTTGTTTTGAAAAAACATAAATGTGATTGTATAATATTTTCTGTGATTAAAAGTCAGTATAGAACATTATAAAAGCATTTTTCTCAAAGAGGGATTGATAATTTACCTGTAGATTTGGGCCATCAGAGGACCTGAGTCTAGCCTAATTCTAATGCTTTGTGACTTAGAGAAAACTACCTAGCATTTGGCTAACAACATCATCTACAAAATAAGGGGGTCAAATTAAATCACATCTAAAGGTGCTTCTCTTTTTACAATGCTGTAAGCTCTAGCATATTACTTACATTAGTTAGTCTTTATTTTTTGTTAAAATTATTTATTTATTTATTTATTTATTTATTTATTTATTTATTTATTGAGACAGAGTTTATTGAGTTTATTTATTTTTGAGACAGAGAGAGACAGAGCATGAACGGGGGAGGGGCAGAGAGAGAGGGAGACACAGAATCGGAAGCAGGCTTCAGGCTCTGAGCCATCAGCCCAGAGCCCGACGCGAGGCTCCAACTCACAGACCGTGAGATCATGACTTGAGCTGAAGTCGGACGCCCAACCGACTGAGCCACCCAGGCGCCCCATTAGTTTCTCTTTAAATATCATGCTCTCCTAAATACATGGAATAATATTACCTTTATATTTTTAGGAATGGTTATACTATCCATAGAGCAAAATCTGTCCTTGATTTTACTTTTGCTGATGTAACTACATTCTTAGGCATATAGAACTGAGTAAGGGAACCAAAACATGACAAAATGGTTTAATTTACATAATCTTGACTTTGTCTCCTAAGCAGAACAGAGTGAAGATCATGGTGACCAACTCACTATGCATAATGCATTGTGTAACTCTGTGGCTCATGCTGACACATTTATAATATTTATCTGAGAGAGAAAAAACTTATGCAATGTGTTGATGCCTTGATAAGTATATTCTCGAACATTGTAAGTGCTTAATTATGAGTTAAACACTGAAATCGTGGTACAGAGAGGTGACTAACTCTGGGACCAACGCAAACTTAAATTATTATTGAACAAACTGGAGAGGTTTGAAAGTGGATTACCAAGAGATTTCTTAAGAACTAATTTTCTGTACTGGATTAGTGAAAGTTCTTATGGTTTATTAATTTGTATCCCCTTTAGAAATCTTTTTATTTATCTTATTTCTTACATTTACTTGAAAAATCCTTATGAGTCTTTGAGCTAAAAGAAAAAGAAAAGGACTTTTAACATTTTTCTTGTTGCCTAATTCAGTAGAAATTGCCGATAAGGAAAATGCTATTAAAATAGTTTTAAGTGTGACTTTATTCCTGTAAAAATTCAATGAGTATTAAAATTCACACGTGTATATACACACATATCCTTAAAGGATTTAGATAAAAATAGATAAAACAGGAACAAAGTTTCCTTTAAAAACATTAAGTCTGATAGTGTAAACATTACTAATGTATACTTATTTGTTTGACAAAGGAGTTGAATATGCTTAAAATAATAGGTACCATGAAAATGATTAAGATAAACAGTTGAGAAATTAGTTAAAGGAAAAGTAAGATTAGGAAGACAACAAAAGCAGGGATTCCTAGAGCACAGGTAGAAATACACACCATAGGTCTTACATAGTTATCAGAGGTGGACCACGCATTTAGCTCTATTTTACTTAAAGCCAGATAAAATTACAGATCATGTCGTTAGCAAGATAAATTTAAACCTGCTGTTAATGAGAAGACAGGTATTTCTGGAACTGAGCCTTGAAATAAATTTCTTTTATGGAACCTTCTGGACAAGGTATAACAAAAAAGATGCTTTGTAATAGACAATATACTCAATTGAAGCCTTATAATTAATATAATAATGCATTTAATACGACTTTTTTTTTAAGACAGTGTTCTTTTAGATAGACTGATGACAAGACACAGGTAAATCTAGTAAGAGTGATTCTATGTTAAGCCAAAACAGGGCAGCCTGTTTGTACTGATACAAAGCTATTAAACACTGTATATAAAATTATTATGCTATTTTTTGGAGAAGTTATATTTTTATTGGCAATAAGTCAAATAGCATTCTGATTCCTTAGCTGTAGTGCATGTAGTTTGATTTGTACCACTGAGTGAGCTGGATGCTATTTTGTATCCAATTGATTTCATAAAACACAAAAATTGCTAAACCTCTGTTGTGTAGTTGGTTATAAAGATGGAAATTCCTGGGTGCTTTCCTCTGGGGGTCCTAGTATTGTGCAGAAGCTCTCAGAAGTAGGACTTGATTGTGGATATGAGCTGATTGGCCATTTTGTGTCCCTTATCCATCACTAGCCCTTTTTAGGAAGCAGATGAATGAAGTGGTGCATAAAACAATCTAGAGGAAACTTCCTTCTTTAGTGCTATCTTTGTAAGAACTGCATTAGAAGCTTGAGTAACTGTGAATTAAATTATACACACATCCACACAACCTAATAATAATCTCTTTGAAAGATTTAGATAAAAATTTCAAAGTTTCTTCTGGAGTGTAAATTAATACAGTATACCATGAAAGAAATATAGTGTTCCTTATAAACTTCACATAGGTAAAAAGCAGAAATGTCAGCAGAAGTGATGACATATGATAGTTGGCCTATGAGTTTGTCTCATTGAAAATCTAAGCGGTTAGAAGAAGTTAAAAAAAAGTGGGCTGACAATGTTTGCAGCCTCTCATTTGCAGGATTTGGGGATTTGGACTGTTTTTGTTACTGTTTATCTACATTTTTGTGGTTTTTTTCTGTATGTTTTATACAGTTTTTGAGGTTTCTGCAATGAACATGTATTAATTCTGCAATCAAGAAAATTAATGATAGCTGTCACTTTGAATTGATCATCTTTAAAAGTATTCACAACAACCAGATTTACTGAGATTACTAATAAATTTATGATTGTCTTTAGATTTTATAGCTAGAATGATATAGAACTAGAATATACCTTTTTACCTCAAATAAAACCTATGATTTTCTATGTTGAAAGTAACGAAGTAAAAGAAATAATTCCATTACTCACTTAATGAGAGATAAATGCAGTCTAAGCTATAATATTTGTTAACAAACCTATTTCTAGTTGTTATACTAAGTCAGTGAGGAAGAATCCATACTGTTTGGTGAGGAATGTTAAATTCATGAGAAGTAGATTTATTAGGCCCAAAAAACTGGGTTAGAATTGAAAATCAGTCCCAAGATCTGCCTTACCTTTGGATGCAGAAGCCCACTTGTGCTCCAAGTGTCAAGTCACTATTTCTATTTTGGCACAGTCTAGATTTTACCTGAAATAACTTAATTAGGTAAAGACAGTATTTAGTAACTTCAGTAATTCTGATGCTGGTGTTTCAAGATGGTGCCCAAACTCTTTTTCTATTATGTCATCACAAGAGGGTTGAGACAGATAAATATCGTTAACTAAATATGGTGGTTCCATATAGTTCTTTAATATGATCACATCAATCATTAAATATGAAATTTTCATTTTACTCTTGTGTGATTAAAACCTAGGTAAGTTAAAACAATTCATGTGAGGGTAAAACTTTGTTTTTAAAATATTTATTTTTCTGAGTCTACCTAATTAGCATCTCTGAAATCTATTATTTTTAAAGCATGAAGCAGCAGTTGTGTTTTCTTCAGGAAGCCCATAATCAAATTGGCCAATCTGTTTATTTATAATTGGTTACTATTTTGGGGGAGAAGTCGCTGTGCCAAAAATGCAACATAAAGCCCTTCAGTGATTTTAGTTAGAAATTTGGATTGTTCAGAAGTCAATAGGAAGAGACCTTTGGACTTCATTACTGATGTTTATTTGAAGTGATGCATTTGACTTTGTGGTGGGGATCAGGAGGCTTCTTACCGTACTAGATTTCTCTTGGCCAGAGATTCTGTTTAGACTTTTAGTGACATTTATTAGAACCCCAGTACCTCTGATTTTCAAGAAAGATGAGAATTTTTTTTTTGTAAATAATGTGAACCAAAAGAAAAAAAGTAAAACTACTCTCCATATTTATAATTAAATTTCTATACTATAAATGAGCTATATCTCACAATTATATAGTTATGGTTCACTACCTCCTGCTGGCCAAGTTAGATAGAGTTTACCAATTCCCAGTTCTTAGATCTGATATTTGAAATTGGATGCAGATTTGATGAAAAAAAAAATGCTTTGGCAAATCTCTACTCTATGTAGTGTGATGTAGCTAAGGGAAAGATCTTCATACAACCAAATACGTTTTTCAAAGCCTTGCTTCAGTACACATGCTACCAGGTGGATCTTACTTCTGCCTGTGTTTAATTCATTGATAATGTAAGCTTGGGAGATTTACATATACCTTAGGCAGGACATTTCATATAAACAAGTATGAAATGGGAATGCAAATGAATCTATCTGGAATTTATGGGACAAACTAACCTCTCTAGATGTCTATTTTACATAAAAACGATGGATTTGGAAAATAAGAAATCCCTAATGCTCATCAGGATTCACATTATGGGTACCATTTTTGACTTATGTTAGTTACCCTATCTTTTTCTATCTCCATACTTAATGATTTATGGGAAAGTTTTTCTTTTAAGTGATTGCTTTTAATATCTAAGAAATACTTCTGTAAAACGTTTTATATTGAATCGATTGCAGTCAACTCTGAACCATCTTACTACCACTTCTCTTGTCTTTATGCACCCTACCTCTTAAAAAAGCATTTTGTTTTCTGCAGGATCACAGATATTTAGTAAATTGACATGGATTGAATTTTCAGTGTTCAGATTACTGCTGGATAGGGAATTGTAATAAAACTAAGAAGAGATTTTGTTCTCTCTTTAAAAACTCATTATCTGATGGGGATGATGGGGCAAAAACAATTAGGAAACATAAACCATTCATGAGGATAATGGACAGAACCTTATATGAGACTCAGGAGGCTAGATGCTCAAATTTCCCACAAACTAGAGATGTATAATGAAACAAGTCAATAAACTTTCTGATTTTTAGTTTCCTCCTCTAAAAGAGTAAGAAAAAATTACTTCAGTGTTTCCTTTTGTCTCTGCAAATTTTATGATTTTATTGTAATTATTACCTGTTCATGTTTTCTGACTTGAACTATGACTGTGAATACCTATAGTTTCATAAAGTTATAGAAAGAGGAAACACTTAAAATGTTAAATATTTTATTTTTCTCAACAATATTCTCAAAACACAGAACATGTTCATGTAGAAAACTTAGATTCATCCGTAAGGTAGCACAGCCTAAAGAAGCATTGCCAGACTGGGTATAACTATGTGATAAATAAATGTTGTTTTTAGAGTTCGGCATTTTGCTTTTTTATGGGTTGTCTAAAATATTTTAGTAAAACATTTATCCTGATGTTTTACTTGAGACTTGAGAAAATTGTGTGAATTTTAAAATTCAGTGACTACATTCTAGGAAGTAATACCAAAGATGCTGTAAAAATTAACCATTGTGAGCAGACACCTTAAATAAGCACAATAATGCCACCAGAAGAGAAATATAGAGTGTTATTAACCATTTACATGCACTTATAAACAAGATAGAAATAAAATACTGGAAGGGCGCCTGGGTGGCTCAGTCAGTTGAACATCTGACTCTTGATTTTGGCTCAGGTCATGATATTACTGTTTCGTGGGTTGGGCCCCTCACTTAGGCTCTGTGCATTGACTGCATGGAGCCTGCTTGGAATTCTCTTTCTTCCTTTCTCTCTACCGCTCCCCCACTCATGTTTTCTCTGTCTCAAAATAAATAAACTTAAAAAAAAAAAAAAAGAAAATACTGGAGAACAGAGGTGAGGTAATATTCTTAGAATTAACAACAGTGTCCTAAGAAAAAAGTGAAGTTCTTTACCGTGGGCCCGGGCCTATCTTCCTGCATACCTTTAAAGAAAATATATAGATATAACCTGGATTATGCTGTACATTCACCAAAAGAAGTCCTTGAAAAAACTGAGACTGAAAGCATAGTAGACTCTATGAGAATTTTAAAGTTGTTAATAAGCCAAGTAGGCAGAATTTCCTGATCAATTTCCAATGTATTAGTTTCAGGCCACATTTACCAAAAATATTTATCTTGCTCAGACCAAAGAATACCTCTAAGTAGCTATTATTATTAATCATGAGCAAACACTGTGGAAATAAGGAAATGCAAGTGACAACATAACCTTTGCTCATATGCCATTGGTTCCAGACTTAGTTGTCATGGGAACTATGCTAAGGGGTAATGTTGATTTTATTGCATTATGGAGAAAATTTTCAAAGGAGAGCATTCCTGTGTAGGACAAGGACAAGGTTCCATGGAGATGGTTGTCAGTAAATCTGAATGTTCTCAGAATTGTATGTTACCTCCTGGATGTGGGAAGACAGTGGAGGAATGTCTGTTTTCTTCTGCTTTACCCAATAGTTCTTAATACTTGAAAGGGAAACCTACATGGAGTCAGGGAGTTAAAGGCTCTTTGCCTCAAGGGAGTGAAGGGACCTTTGGGAAGAAGAGAGAATTTGAGAGACCCGTGATCAGGAAGGAATCATATCATGAGGAAAGCATATGTGCATATTTTTGTTTATTAGTATGTTGGCTCTTGGAATGAACTTTCAGTCTGAGCGCTTATGTCTGTCTTTAGTTTTAGGAAATTGCCTTAATGATTATTTTTTATTTCTGCCTTGCATTCATTCTCCCTATTTTCTCCTTTGGATTTTCTCTTGGATATCTTTAGGAACTTTCGGGTATGTACTTCATAATTCTTAACTCTCCTTTGTACCTTCTGTTTCTTCTGTCATTTTTCATTCTCACAGAATTCCCTCTTCAGCTTTGGACCTGCTGCTGCTTATTTTATCAGTTGAGGATTCTTTTTATTTTTTAATTTCAATGATTATTTTCTTAATATTAGGATTTCTGGTTGATTCACATTTTTAAATTTGACATTTTTCACATCTTTGTCTAATTATAATTATTTCTCTAATTATACTAATCTAACTTTTTTGCCGTCTTCTGTGTTGAAAATTTTGCCCCACGGGTGCCCATTCTGCTTCTTGAATTATTTTCCCCCAATGATAGTGAATTTCTGCAAACATTTTCTGATTTTTGATTTGAGGCTCTATTTGTATTTAAGATTTCCTATTAGATTTTTCAGCCTATATCTTTGTCGATGTTTGTGGAGATAAATGAGGTGGACTTTTAGTGGCACATAGTGTTCCATTTCTTTAAAGTTTTTCTTAATGTTTATATTTTAGAGAGAGAGTGAGTGAGAGTGTGAGCAGGGGACAGGCAGAGAAAGAGGGAGACACAGAACCTGAAGCAGGCTCCAGGCTCTGAGCTGTCAGCACAGATCCTGATGTGGGGCATGAACCCAAGAACCGTGAGATCATGACCTGAGCTGAAGTTGGATGCTTAACTGACTAAGCCACCTAGGTGCCTCACAGTGCTCCATTTCTTAAATGAGAGTGAAAGGTACTCAAAAGTTTTGTGTAATCTTGCCACTGTTACCCACCTCCCACCTCCCCTGCTCTTGTCTTGGGACATACAATCAACTTACTTGACAAGCCTGAGGAGAGAGGGGATGCAATAAAAGACAACCATCTGTACACTCCTGTTGCTGTACCTCAGCAGTCCCCTGGAAGTTACTTCTGGATTACATTTCTGTCCCTGGCATATACTATCTCTAGAGAACACAACATGGTGGTGTAGATAATACCTCCTATATGCATTCCCTTCCTTGGTACCCCTATGAAGTTTTATCCAATCTTATTTTCTCTTTACTTTAATTCCTCTTTTTGATTGCCAGGTTTAGCAAATATGCTCTAAAGAATAAAAATACACTAAATTGTTAAATATAGTAAACATTAAATACTAAAACTAGTTCTTTTATGTAGGTATGTCCTAAATATTTCATGGGACTTGCTTATACTAAAAAGACATTTGTTGTTTATCTGAAATTCAAATTTAACTGGGCATCCTGTCTTTTATCTGGCAACTCTAATACACACTTTTTTTTGTTTAACTGAACATAATTTTTCTCACTTTCACCATATTTATGCATCTCTTTAGCTTTACTTTTTTCCCCCCTGTCATCTCTAGGCATTTGGATTATGTTTATGGCAGTGTGTGAGTGTGTGTGTGTGTGTGTGTGTGTGTGTGTGTGTGTGAGAGAGAGAGAGAGAGAGAGAGAGAGAGAGAGAGAGAGAGAGAGAGATTTCTCAAAAGTTTTAAATTGTATCTTCATTTTTAATGTTTAGGTATTTAACTCTACATGAAATTAATTTGTATGATATGATACAGGGGTTTAATTTTGTTTCCAAAGGGATAGCTAATTATTCTTTTTTTTAAACTCTTTTTTTAAATTAAGCTTTTTAACTTCCAGTATAATTAACATAGTGTTAATATTAGTTTCAGGTGTGTAATATAGTGATTTAACAATTCACTCAGTTCTCATCACTATAAATGTACTCTTGCTCTCCTTCACCTGTTTAATCCATCCTTCTACCCACTTCTCCTCTGGTAACCACTAGTTTGTTCTCTACATTTATGAGTCTTTAATTTGGTTTGTTTTTTTTCTTTCATTTGTTTGTTTCTTAAATCTCATGTATGAGTGAAATCATACGGTATGTGTCTTCCTCTGATTGACCTAGTTCACTTAACATTATACTGTTCATATCCAACCATGTTCTTTTAAATGCCAAGATTTCAATCTTTTTTGTGGCTGAGTAGTATTCCATTGTATTTATATGCCACTTCTTTACCCATTTATGTATTGATGGGCATTAGGGCTGCTTCTATAATTTGGCTATTAAAATAATGCTACAATAAAAATAGGGGTGCATATATCTTTTCAAATTTGTGTTTTTATATTCTTTGGGTAAGTACCCAGTAGTGGAATTACTAGATCATTTGGTAATTCTAGTTTTAATTTTTTGAGTCATCTCCATATTGTTTTCCACAGTGGCTGTGCCAATTTTTAATCATACCAACAGTGCACAAGGGTTCATTTTTCTTCACACTCTCGTCAACACTTGTTTCTTGTATTTTTGATTTTAGCCATTCTGACAGGTATGAGGTGATATTTTGTTGGGGTTTTGATTTACATTTCTCTGATGAGGACTAATGAACATACTTTCATGTGTGCTGGTCATCTGTGTGTCGTCTTTGGAGAAATGTCTGTTCATGTCTTCTGCCCATTTTTAATTGGATTATTTGGTGTGTGTGTGTGTGTGTGTGTGTGTGTGTGTGTGTGTGTGTGTTGAGATGTATAAGTAATTTATATATTTTGCATACTAACCCCTTATCAGGTATGTCATTTGCAAATATTTCCTATTTGGTAGTTTGTCTTATAGTTTTGTTGATTGTTTTCTTTGCTCTGCCGAAGCTTTTTATTTTGATATAGTCCCAGTAGTTTATTTTTGCTTTTATTTCCTTTGTCTCAGGAGACCTGTCTGGAAAAATGCTGCTAAGACCAGTGTCACAGAAATTACTGCCTATGCCCTCTTCAGGGATTTTCATGGTTTTAGGTCTTAACATTTAGTTCTTTAATCCATTTTGAATTTACTTTTGTGTATGGTGTAAAAAAGTGGTCCAGTTTCATTCTTTTGCATGTTGCTGTCCAGTTCTCCCAACACTATTTGCTGAAGAGGTAGTCTTTCCCATTGGATATTCTTTCTTGCTTTGTTGAATATTAATTGACTACACAGTTGTGGGTTGATTTTTGGGGTTTCTATTCTATTCTATTAATCTATGTGTGTATTTTTTGTGCCAGACCATATTGTTTTGATTCTCCAGATTTGTAACGTAATTTGAGGTCTGGAATTCTGATGCCTCCAGCTTTGCTTTTCTTTTTCAAGATTGTTCTGGCTATTTGGAGTCTTTTGTGGTTTCACATATTTTAAGATTATTTGTCCCTGTTCTGTGAAAAATGCTGTTGGCATTTTGATAGGGATTGTGGTAAATCTGTAGATAGCTTTGGGTTGCATGAACATTTTAACGATATTGAGTCTTCCAATAAATGATCATGAAATATGTTTCCATTGGTTTATGTCATCTTCAGTTTCTTTCTTCAGTGTTTTATAGTTTTCAGGGTACAAGTCTTTCACCTCCCTGGTTAAGTTTATTCCTAGATATTTTATTATTTATCTAATAATAAATCCCATTACTAGTAAATGGGATTTTTTTCCTAAATTCACTTTCTGCTTCGTTATTAATACATAGAAATGCAGATTTCTGTATGTTGATTTTTGTACCTTGTGAACATAGTGAATTCATTTAGGAGTTTAGTGGAGTCTTGAGGTTTCTATATGTAGTATTGTGTCATCTGCAAATAATAGAAGTTTTACTTCTTTATAATTTGGGTGCTTTTTATTTCTTCTTCTTCTTCTTCTTCTTCTTCTTCTTCTTCTTCTTCTTCTTCTTCTTCTATTTCTTCTTCTTCTTCTTTATAAAACAATTTAATGTTTATTTATTTTTGAGAGAATGACAGAGCATGAGCAGGGGAGGGACAGGGAGGGAGAGAGACACACAATTTGAGGCAGGCCCTAGACCCCAAGCTGTCAGCACAGAGCCCAAGGCAGGGCTCGAACTCACAAACTGTGGGATCATGACCTGAGCCAAAGTTGGACACTTAACCTAGTAAGCCACCCAGGAGCCCCACCTTTCATTTCTGTTTGTTGTCTGATAGCTGTGACGAGGACTTCCAGGACTATGAAATAAAAGTGGTAAGAGTAGTCTTATTCCTGAACTTAGGGGAAAAGCTCTCAGTTTTTCATTCTTGGGTATGATGTTGTCTATGGGTTTGTTGTATATAGCCTTTATTATGTTGAGGTATGTTCCCTCTAAAACAGCTGTATTGAGGGTTTTTATCATGAATGGATGTTGTACTTTGCAAATGCTGTTTCTCCATATATTGAAATGATCATATAATTTTTATCCTTTCTCTTGTTGATTTTTGTATCACATTGTTTGATTTGTGAATATTGAACCACACTTGAATCCCAGGAATAAATCCCATTTGTTCATGTTGAATTATTTTTTTAATGTATCATTGGATTTGGTTTGATAATATTTGTTGAGGATTTTTGTATCTATGTTCATCAAAGATATTTACCTGTGGTTCTCTCTCTCTCTTTTTTTTTTTTTTTTTTTTTTTTTGGTAGTGTCTTTATCTGGTTTTGATATGTGGGTAATGCTGGCCTCAGAATTTGGAAGTGTTCCTTCCTCTTCTATTTTTTTTGGAATAGTTTGAGAAGAATAGGTGTTAACTCTTCTTTGAATGTTTGGTAAAATTCACCTGCAAAGTCATCTGGTCCTGGACCTTGGTTTGTTGGGAGTTTTTTGATTATTGGTTTAATTTCATTGGTGGTAATTAATTTGTTCAAATTTTCTATTTCTTGTTGATTTAATTTTGGGAGGGTATCCATTTATTCTAGGTTGTCTAGTTTGTTGGCATATAATTTTTCATAATAGTCTCCTAACCCTTTGTATTTCTGTGGTGTTGATTATTGTTTCTTTTCTTCCTTTCCTGATTTTGTTCATTTATTTATTTACTTACTTACTTTTGATGAGTCTCACTACAGGATTGTTAACTTTGTTGATCTTTTCAAAGAACCATCTGCTGGTTTCATTGATCTGCTTTGTTGTTGTTTTTTTCTTTTTTTAAATTTCTATTTTATTTATTTCTGCTCTAATCTTTATTGTTTCCTTCCCTCTACTGGTTTAGGGTTTTATTTGTTCTTTTTCTAGATTTTTTATGTTAAGGTTAAATTATTTACTTGAGATTTTTCTTGCTTTTTGAATTAGACCTTTATTACTATAAATTTCCCTTCTAGAACAGCTTTTGCTGTCTCCCAAGATTTTGGAACATTGTGTTTTCATTTTCATTTGTCTCCATGTATTTTTTTTTTAATTTCCTCTTTGATTTCTTGGATAACACATTCATTATTTAGCAGCATGTTATTTAACCTGCATGTATTTGTATTCTTTCCAGATTTTTTTCTTGATGTTGGTTTCTAGTTTCATTGTATTGTGGTTAGAAAATATGCATATGATGACTTCATTTTTTAGAATTTGTTGAGGCTTATATTGTGGCCTAATGTGTTATCTATTTTGTAGAATGTTCCATGTGCATTTGAAATAAATGTGTATCCTGCTGTTTTAGGATGGAATGTTCTGAATATACCAGTTAGATCCATCTAGTCCAATGTGTCATTCAAAGCCACTATTTCACTGTTGACTTTCTGTTTGGATGATCTATCCACTGATATAGCTAGGATGTTAAAGTTCCCTACTATGATTGTATTACTGTCAATTACTTTATTTATGTTTATTATTAGCTGCTTTATGTATTTGGGTGCTCTCATGTTGGGTGCATACATATTTATAATTGTTATATGTTATTGTTGGATTTTTCCCTGTATGATTGTATAATGTCCTCTTTGTCTCTTGTGACAGTCTTTGTTGTTTTTTTTTTTTCTATGTTGTACATCTGCTTTTTATTTTTTTTTAATTTATTTTATTTATTTTTTTATATATGAAATTTATTTTCAAATTGGTTTCCATACAACACCCAGTGCTCATCCCAAAAGATGCCCTCTTCAATGCCCATCACCTACCCTCCCCTTCCTCCCACCCCCCATCAACCCTCAGTTCTCAGTTTTTAAGAGTCTCTTATGCTTTGGCTCTCTCCCACTCTAACCTCTTTTTTTTTTTTCCTTCCCCACTCCCACGGGTTTCTATTAAGTTTCTCAGGGTCCACATACGAGTGAAAATGTATGGTATCTGACAGTCTTTGGTTTAAAGTCTATTTTGTCTGGGGCATCTGGGCAGCTCAGTCGGTTTAGTGTCTGTCTCTTGATTTTGGCTCAGGTCATGATCTCATGACTCATGAGTTTGAGCCCTGCATCAGGCTCTGCAAATGTGGAGCCTGCTTGGGATTCTCTCTCTCTCTCCTTCTCTTTTTGCCCCTCCCCTGTTCGTGTGCTATCTCTCTCTCTCTCTCTCAAGTTAAATAAACTTAAAAATATATAAATTCTGTTTTGTCTAATGTAAATATTGCTATCATAGGTTTCTTTTCACTTCATTTGCATGATAAATGCTTTTCCATCCCTTCATTTTCAATCTGCACGTGTTCTTTAGGTCTGAAATATATGAGTCCCTTGTAGGCAGTGTACAGAGGTGTCTTGGTTTTTTATCCATTTTATTACTCTGTGTTTTTTGATTGGAGCATTTATTCCACTTACATTCAGAGTAATTATTGGTAGCTATATGCTTATTTCCATCTTGTTTCTTGTTGTATCGTTGTTTTGAAATTCTCTGTTCCTTTCTTCTTTTGCTCTCTTCTGTCACGTTTGCTGGCTTTCTTTAGTGATCTACTTGGATTCTCTTTGATTTTTTTTTTTTTGCATATCTGCTACTGGTTTTTTGATTTGTAGTTACCATTTGGTTTGTATATAACATGTTATGCATATAGCAGTTCATATGAAGTCAGTGGTTGCTTAAGTTTGAACCACTTTTTACTTCTCTCTACACCACATTTTAGGTATATGGTGTCATAGTCTAAATTCTTTTATTTTTTTGAATCTCTTGACTGATTTTTATATATATACTTAATTTTATTGCTTTTGTGCTTCCTACTTTTTTTATTCCTGCTTATGGTCTTTCCTTTCCACTCAAAAAGTCCCCTTTAATATTTGTTATAGGGTTTAGTGGTTATGAATTCCTTTAACTTCTATTTGGGAAATTCTTATTCTTTCCTTCTATTCTGAATGATGACCTTGCTGGATAAAATATTCTTGGCTGCAGGTTTTTTTTCCCTTTTGTTTCAGCACTTTGAATATATCATGCCATTCCCTACAAAGTTTCTGCTGAAAATTAGCTGAAGTCTTAGGGGATTTCACTTATATATAACTGCTATTTAAACTACTGCTATCTTTTAAACTATCTTTTACTGCTATTAAACTTCTCCCATTGCCACTAATTTTTTTTTTTTTCATTTTAATTACTGTGTGTCTTGGTGTGGATCTCCTTGGTTGCTTTTGTTGGGGGCTCTCTGTGCCTTTTAGATCTGGATATCTGTTTCCTTCCCCATAATTCCTTTCAGTATTGTTTCTTCAAATAAATTTTCTTCTCCCTTTTTTCTCTCTTCTCCTTCTGGTATTCCTATAATGCTTGATGCTATCACTGAATGCCCTAAGTCTATTCTCATTTTGTGTTATACATTTTTTCTTGTATCTGTTCAACTCTGTTCTCCAGATTGTTGATCTGTTCTTCTGCTTTCTCTAGTGTACTATTTATTCCATCTAGTGTATTTTTCACTTCAGTTAATGAGTTCTTCATCTCTTATTGGTCCTTTTTTTATGTTTTCTATCTCATTGGCAAGAGTCTCAGTGAGGTGTTCCAATCTTTTCTCGAGTCCAGTGAGTATCTTTATGACCATTACTTTAAAATCTCAATTAGCCATATTACTTAGTTTTATTTCATTTAGCTCTCTTGCTGTGATTTTGTCCTGTTTGACATAGTCCTCTGTCCCTTCATTTTGTTGAACTCTGTGTCTTTTTCTCTGTGTTAGGGAAGCCAGCCAAGTTTCCTCTTGAAAATAGTGACCTTAAAAAGAAGAAGTCTTGTAGTGACCTGCAGTGCAATGCCCCTTCTTCACCAGAAGCTGGTGCTTCAGGGATGTCTCCTATGTGTGTTGCATTCATCCTACTGTTTTAGCTGAGTTGCATTTGCCTTCAGTCCAGTTATCTGAAATGGCTTTCTTTGCCTGTTGTGGGCAGGGTTTGGTCCCTGTGTTGTTAGTGGGCCAGTCTGGGGCTGTCTTGGGCTTCAGTTGGCTCAGAGCAGGCATTTGCCAGAGATGCAGTAGCACTGAGCTACAGCACAGTTTACCTGTATTGTCCCCTGAGAAGCTTTCACCAGTTGGCAGGGCCTGCAGTGAAACCTGATGTCTGCACTGGCCTCTTGCTGGGGCCACAGTCAAACTGGTGTATGTGGTTATCTTCCCCTCTCCCCCGGGCAGGAGTCACTTTGGAGTGAAGCTGGCACATTGGGGCTGCTTGCATGCTGCTGGGTTTGGGACACTTCTTTGGATGAGCTTAGATCAAGTACATTATTAGAGGGGGGACTGCCTGCCAAACAACTCCAGGGAAGACTGGGATAGGCTGTTAGCAAGTTAGATGGAGTGTATTGGAGCTAATCTGGTTCCCACAGGTATCTGTGTGTCTAGGCTGGGGGAGGGAAATGGCAACCACCAGCTCCTTTGTTTCTGTAGAAGCCACCTAAAGATCCCTGCCCCCCCCCCCCCAGCACATGCTGTAAGATTTGTAACTAAGTCTTCTTCCTGTATACCCCAGGCATTTTTCAAACTGCTGCTTCTATATTGTATCTCCTTGGGGCTGTTTGTTTTGCTATCTCTTTAAGGGAAGGGAAGTTTCCTATCACCCTCCTACCTCTCCCAGAGCTAAGCCTGCTCATTTTTAAATTTCCAGGTGTTAAACTCTGATGATTGTAAGAACTCACGAAATTTAACCCCTCTGGTTTTCAAAGCCTAATGTAATGGGGATTTATCTTCCCCATGTGGATTCCCCATGCCTGGGTTGCTTGGGATGAGGGTCTGTTTCTCTTCCCTCTCCATGCCCCAGCTTCTTTCCCTCCTATGGACAGTCCTATGGGTCTGTTTTAGCTCTGGACTACATCTCTGCCCTTTCTGCCCTTTTTGTTTTTGCCTCTTCTCTACATTTCGCTGTGAAGAATCAGTTCTGACAGTCTTTTTGTCATTTTAAGTATTTATACTGATGTGGGTGTTTCCTCGTTGTATTCATGGGACAGGGTAAGCTTAGGATCTTCCCACTCCTCCATCTTTCCTGAAAGTTTGGGATAGTTATTCTAGTACCACTGGTTGAATAATTTTTTATATCCACTGATTTGTATTTTTCAGGTAAAAATATTGATGTTATCTTTGAGAATCCTCTTTTCCTTACCCATTCATCCAGTTAATCACAAAGCCCTGTAGAACTTAACCATTGACTTCAAAGGTAATGAAGTTCTTCTCTTTTTCACAATGCCTCCTCTCTCTGCTCCCAACAGAGCTTTCTTATACTTCCATGAATGAGTTATGATCAAGGACAAGTACAGACAGATTGAGCTTGCTTATTTAAGAAATAGAACTTTCTATAGGGACAGAGTTTAATATGCGCTGGGCATAGTCTTTCACCTCTGTCTTCCACCTAAGCAGCAAGAGTGGTAAATTGATTCTATATCTTATTTGGGAGGGGGCAAGCTGGACTCCTGTTCTCTTATGTGTAATGGAATGGGCATTAAGGCAAATGTACTCTTTCTTGCTCATCTTTCTGTCCTTTGGCACTCTGAATATTACTTTTAAGTTGTACATTTGTATATTCTTACTTTCAGGGTTGAAATTAGTGTTCAGGAGGCCATTTAGGTGACGGTAGTGCTCCAAGTGCCCTCCTGCATGAACACTGATGGATTGCCTGGGTCCTCCTTTAGGAATCAAGGAGTTATTACTCCATTGCTGGCTGACAGCCCTCAGCTATTAGCCCCCTTGGGTAATTGCCTCAGCCTTGCTCAATACATGCCCACTTCTTGGGATGGCCCATTCCCAGTGAATAATCGGTGTAGGGTTATAATGATTTGACTGCTTCCACTCAACTCAGGAAGCTCTGAGAGGTCACTCCATCTTTAAATTTCTCCATATGGTTAGTTGCCTTAACCTGAGAGTGAATCATAGTCAACTTCTTTGTCTGCCCAACCCTACTTCTTTCCTTCCCTTTATCTTCCCTTCCTTTTTTGTTGCTTTCTCTAGTTTTAATCCTGAGAGGATTCCCTAACAAATCTCTTTAATGTCTCTGTCTCAGAGGCTGCTTCTTAGGGAACCCAACCTTCAGCAGTGTACTAGAGTTTTAATTTGGGGACATAAAGCCAGAAGCACTAATTATAATAAGTGACACATTGCTGTACTGATTAGTTACCTGGGCATGTATCCCCCTTTGGTACCTCTATGGAAGTATTGATATAGAATAGAATTGGTATATAATTGGTCCTGAGCCCTCATGCTGTCTTCTAAAACTATAGTCCTGCTTTCATTATTTATTTTTTAATATGTTTTAAATCATAAAAGCAATTTTTGCATATTATGGAAAGTTAGAAAACAGAAAAAATAATAAAATGAAGTGAAAATAATCATATTGCCACAATTTATAGATGACTACTGTTAACACTTGAAGTTATATTCTTCTAGATCTTTAACTTTGTATCTATATAAATATATATGTGTTGTTATAAAGATCACATTTGTATCTGCTTTTCTGTAGCCTGCCCTTTTCAGATAATGATCCTCACTCTTAACATGTCAGTAAATTTTCTTAGAATACCCAGTCTATATTCACATTTCCCCACTTACTAAGATGTCCTTTAGTGCTGGCTTGGTTAAATCAGGGTCATAACTTATATGTTTTTTAATCTCTAAATATTTTTAAACCAAATTGGTGAGATTCTCCCTTTCCTCACCCAATTGTAGCCCCAATTGATCCATCAAACAGGGCATAACACATAATTATTGTCCTACTATTATTAAGGTATTAGTACCTTTACTGTAATTATTAACTCCATTAACCCTCAGTACCAGCTTGTAAATAGCTCTGTAGTCCCTCCATTGTGTATTTCTCACTATCGATGATTGCCTCCCTAATGGAGGCAATGGCAGTAGCTGCAAAAGTGGAAATCTTATATCTGGTATTTTCCTTTTCCAAACACTTTGCAGCCAGATTGATTTTATTAGCACAGTTGTGATAATATTTGCCTGGCTTATATCTCTTCAGTGGATTATATTGTAATATTTGCAATCCAGGTTCTGTACAATATAGTTTAGGCAGAACTACTTAGGATTTAATCTTTCCATATTTCTAGCATCTCTTCTCTCCCTTCTCAAAATTTTTCAAGTTTCATATTTATTAATCTCTTGTCTATGTTTTTTTTAAAAAAATTTAACGTTTATTTATTTTTGAGACAGAGAGAGACAGAGCATGAACAGGGGAGGGTCAGAGAGAGAGGGAGACACAGAATCTGAAACAGGCTCCAGGCTCTGAGCAGTCAGAACAGAGCCCGACGCGGGGCTCGAACTCACGGACCGCAAGATCATGACCTGAGCCGAAGTCAGACGCTTAACCGACCGAGCCACCCAGGTGCCCCTCTAACTGTTTTTTAAAGAGTAATGGAAATACATCTATTTTACTCTTCATTGTTTCCCCAACATCTATGATACTTCCAGGACAGAGTATATGCTCACTAAATATTTGTCATATATATGGCTGAATAAGTCTTAGTTTTAGTGATCTTTCCTATTGTCTTTCTAGTTTTTGTTGCAATTATTTCTGCTCTAATCTTTGGGCTTGGTTTATTCTTGTTTTTCTGTTTTCTTGGGGTATAAGTTAAATTGCCTATTTGAGATCTTTTATTTTTTCTTAATGTAGGCATTTATGACCATAAACTTGAGTGGGGAGAATATTTGCAAAACATATACTTAATAAAGTGTTAATATCCCAAATACAAGGAATTAAAAGAAACCAAGAGCCAAAAAAAATCTGATTATAAAATGGGCAACAGATCGGAATACCTGAATGGACATTTTCCTGTCTGAATTCACATTGGCAATAGGCACATGAAAAGGTATTTAACTAATCATCAGGGAAATGTTAAAATCATGATGAGAAACCACCTCACACCTGTTAGAATGTCTATTATCAAAAGTGAAATAAGCCAGACAAGGACTGATACTATCTGGTATCCCTTTTATGTGGAATCTTTTTTAAAAAGTGGTTGCCAGAGGCCAAGTGGTGGGGTAATGGGGTATAGGACAAAGGGTACAAACTCAATTTTAAGATAAGTAAGTTCTGGGGATCTAATATATACCTTGGTGATTGTAGTTAATACCATATTGTATACTTGATATTTGCTAAAAGCAGTTTTTAAGAATTCTTAACATCTCCCTCCCCTCAAGAAATAACTATGTGAGATGATGGATATGTTAATTAACTTTATCTTGGTCATAATTTCACAATGTATATGTTAAGTCATATTGTATGTTTTAAATATATATAATTTTGTCAATTATTCCTCAGTAAAGCTGAAAAAATAAAATGCATATTGCTAGGACAACCCCTCCATTTATTTTAACTTTTAAATTAGTTTTCACTTTTATGATAAAGACTTAAAACATATCTTTAATATTTTGGACACATACTTAGGTGAATTAAGATAACAGCAGTCTATAGCCTTGTGACTCGTTCAATCTAAACTTTTCAAAAATTATAAACATGATAATACTTTAAATTTTTTTCTAAGATTTAACATTTTTATCAATCTTAGTTCTATGGAATGTGCCCAATGAAGCCATAGAAGTGAGTTTTAACATTCTTGGTGATCGTTTGAATCTGTATTCAAATAACAAGAGAAAAGAAGACATTTTAACTCTCCTCATTTGATATAAGATTTTATAAAAAGGTCTTTGACACGATCATGGAATAGATTTTTCAGTTCTCTGTGCACATCTTTATACATTATTAAGGAAAATCAGAAAAGTTTCCTGCCAGAGAGACAGAAAAGAAGAGAGAAAGCAGCAAGAATATGCATTTGTGAATTCAAGTTTGAGTCTTTTTTTTTTAATGTTTATTTTTAATTTTTGACAGAGAAAGAGACATAACAGGAGCAGGGGAAGGGCAGAGAGAGAGGGAGACACAGAATCTGAAGCAGGCTCCAGGCTCTGAGTTGTCAGCACAGAGCCTGATGCGAGGCCTGAACTTGGGAACCGTTCATGTCAATCATGACTTGAGCCAAAGTCAGATGCTTAACTGACTAAGCCACCCAGGCACCCCTCAAATTTGAGTCTGAAAGAAAGGGGCTTCACTACCTTGCTAACTTTGATTCAGATACTTTGATTCAGATACCTGGGAAGATTCTGATAAGGTATCATCCACATGAAATGATGATTGTATTCAATGAACTCTTTAATTATTTTTTAATGTTTTAATTTATTTTTGAGAGACAGAGCACAAGTGGGGGAGGGGCAGAGAGAGAGAGAGAGAGAGAGAGAGAGAGAGAGAGAGAGAGAGAATCTGAAGCAGGCTCCAGGCTCTGAGTTGTCACTACAGAACCCTACGTGCGGCTGGAACCCATGTACTGTGAGATCATGACCTGAACCAAAGTCAGACACTTAACCGACTGAGCCACCCAGATGCTCCTGTATTCAATGAATTTTTAAAGAGCACTGCTAGGAATTTACCCAAGGGATATAGGAGTGCTGATTCATAGGGGCACTTGTACCCCAATGTTTATAGCAGCACTTTCAACAATAGCCAAATTATGGAAAGAGCCTAAATGTCCACTAACTGATGAATGGATAAAGAAATTGTGGTTTGTATACACAATGGAATACTATCTGGCAATGAGAAAGAATGAAATATGGCATTTCGTAGCAATGTGGGTGGAACTGGAGAGTGTTATGCTAAGTGAAATAAGTCATACAGAGAAAGACAGATACCATATGTTTTCACTCTTACGTGGATCCTGAGAAACTTAACAGAAGGCCATGGGGGAGGGGAAGGGGAAAAAAAAAGGGAAAGAGCCAAACCATAAGAGACTCTTAAAAACTGAGAATAAACTGAGGTTGATGGGGGGGGGGGGGGGAGGATGGGTGATGGGCATTGAGGAGGGCACCTGTTGGGATGATCACTGAGTGTTGTATGGAAACCAATTTGACAATAAATTTCATATTAAAAAAATAAAGAGGCTACATATATAGTGGTGGTCTAGAGGTTATGCATCAGTATCTCCCTCCTTCTGTAGGGTAATTACTACTGTCAGATGAACTGATCAGATTTTACCAATTTTAAATAGTTGCCTTCAGGGAGACAGAAACCTGCAGATTGTGCCTTTGCTTTGAAATGTATATGTTAATAAATAAAGAAACTCTGAACTATAGGGAAAATGCATTTAACCAATTATTTTGAGTGCTGTTTTAAGAAGCCTTGTCACTTTGATGAGGCCTGGGTTTCATTTTCTCTGCAAAGTCGTAATGTAGTTGGAATAATTATTCTCATCCTCAGCTTTCTTAAGGAAATTCAATTCTGCTTTGTACACTGTATTTGCTGGTATTTGAGTTTTATGTCAGAATTAACAAGCAAATCTCTACCTTTCCTGAAATATTAGAATTGGATGACTAAATTAATTGAAGGAGAAATGAAGAAGTTAAGATAAGATAGTCATTAGTCTAGAAAGAGAAAGAAGTGATCGTTAAAATTTATAGTCATAAGAGACTATTCTTGGAAGGAAGATTAAAAGCCAACCACCCATCTGGTAGTTTATTCCTTTATCTTGATCCTATGAAATGGTGCCTCTGTTCTACCATGGCAGAGAAATCTCCATTCATTGTATAATAATTTATCAAATTGTTATAGGCCTTTGGGGGCACCTGGGTGGCTCAGTCAGTTAAGCATCCAACTGTCAGTTTTGGCTCAGGTTATGGTCTCACAGTTTCATGAGTTTGAGCCCCCATTGGGCTCTGTGCTGGCAGTGCAGAGCCTGCTTGGGATTCTCTGTCTCTCTGTCTCTCTCTCTGTCTCTCCCCCGCCCCTCACACTCTCTGTCTCTCCCAAAATAAATAAATAAACTTTAAAAAGGATTTAAAAAATTGTATAGCCCTGAGCCTTACAAGCCTTTCCATCTTGAGCTGAAATCCTTCTGTATGTGATTCTTAAACCCTTGCCAAATTTCTGACCCAAGGACTCTGCTAATAATCTGCTCTGGCCCTTTAAGATATTATGGCATAGTGGAAGATGCAGATGAATATGTACCAATAATGTCTATCTTATGTGAAAATAAGAGATAGGGACAGTGCTATGTGGGATTTTTCTTCTATAGAGATCTCTTCCTCATTCCTTTTCACATACCAGTGGATGACATCATCCACTAGTTGGACACCCATGTCCAACATGTTGGACAAATGTTTTTCGGTAGGCTTTTACAGCTGCATTTGTGGCTTGAGATTTACCCTTCATTTTTTAGATTTTAAATCGCATCTGTCTCCCCTACTGAATTCAGAACCAGATGAGAGTCAGCCAGATGGCCATCAATATGTCAGCTTTATTGCTAACAAAGGTACCTTCTAGAGATGGGGAAATACAAGGTTTTAAGTATGTAGCAAACAGTCTTCTTGTCAGTATAAGTCTTATTACAGACCATCTAAAGTAAAAGTTTGGGTCTACGATTACTGCATCACATTAGTCCAGCAGACAGGATGGACACAAAGACAGCACATCTCTCAATGCTTAAAGACTGAGAAATGTAGTTAGTGCACAACTGAGAAATGTGGAGAGACTAGTCTGTCAGAAGGAAGAGTGAGAAATAGGTTGGGCAAGAGCTTGGATAAGTTACTCCATGGAAATATAGTGAGATTCTTGCTGTCCCCAATGCCAAACGGGTATGGTATTGGGCATCTTATTTTAGTAGAAATTTCGTTATTCTTGTAGATGTGTGTCAACAGTTATTTTATTTAAAACTTTAGAAGTTACTTATGATCACTTGTGAAAAGGAAACTTTGTTATCCACTAATGCTGTAATAAAAGTATGTGATGACTACAAGATAAATGTGTCAAGAAGATTCAGCCACTGTCTGTTGATTGTCGTCTGGGTTCCAGACACCATGAATATTGCTTTCACATTTAATTTAACTATCGTAGTTTAGAGGCATAGGTATGATTTAACAACTATTTCAGATAAGAGCTAACTATTTTTTTCCTAAGGTCGCACAAATATTAAAACCAGGACTTGAACAGATAATATTGGACATTTTTTCTCATATTCACTCCTCTCTTTTCCCTTCCTGTTTATAAAAGGTCTAACAACTAATATCCTGCTGTCTCCGAGGACTGAAATAATTGTTCCTGTTTGTATTTTTGTGCAGATTTTAACTATTGATGAGCAAAAGGCCAAGTTTAACTTCGAATCCAAATTCACTCCTAAAATTATTTCTGAAATACTGCCAAGACAACTCTTTGTCCTTTCAACTGCTATAATTTAATGCTCTAAAATGTGTAAAGCAAGGTCACCCATCTACTTGACTTAGGCATGACTGGCAGGGTGAATAACAATTCTGTATTTTTAAATAGTGAGCGCAGACTTAGAGGCTTCCAAAAATTCCTTGCAATAGTGCTTTAGACTGAGTCTTAAAGTGTTGTATACATATATTTCGGGTTCTTTTCCGGAATGCATTTAAAATGAAGTTCTTACACAAAGCTTTATAATTCAGATGAAAAGTTGCTGTAGATATTTTACAAATTCAATCCAATGCAATCCCATAAAACATTTAGCTGTCTTTAAAGAAAATCAGTCTTTCTGTTAGGCTTTGGCAGTTAAGCTATAGTCTGCTGAGACGGCAGTATTAACATCCTGCATCCTGCTCAGTAGCAGACATTAAGCTTTGGCTGTGACCATGCAATCTCATTTTAAACTCTTGCCTCTATATGTGTCAGTTATGACTTGGCAGCTGGCTGGAACAAACACTTCAATCTTTAGCTCTGTGAATTTAATTAAAGTACTCTATAATGAAATGAACCCCTGGATTCCATGGTTTGTAAATATACATTTAAAGGTAAATAATTGCATACATCTAAAATGTTGGTAAGATTTTTTTTGCTGTTTTGAATTGGAAATCAGAATGTGTTTTTAATACTGTAAAAACCCAACAGAAGTTTATATGGTATTTAATACTTGAAGTCTGTGTTCTTAAGTGGCCTGCAGCTTTGTTCAGTAAGGTCATTTGGTACAGAACAAATGTACAGCTCAGGAGAACTAATTCACAGCTCTCTCTCCCACCTGGACACAGAGTTATAGTACAGTCCTTTGCTGCTTGCTGGCCTGGCTCAGCTTTGACCTCTCACACTTTTCTGGTCTCTTAGAAATCACTCTCATGAGAATGGAATAAAAATTTGCTGTTTAGCAGTTTAAAGAACCAGGTGCTCTGTGACCTCACACCTTCAGGAACTTGTTTTTCTAAAGGTGCTGCAGACTTAGTAGGAGTTTACAAAAGGTCCTTTTGGGACATTCCAGAAAAATGTGTTGGGAAAGATTCTTCTGTGGTGTCAGCTTTGGGGGAAAGTGGCTATTCTTGCTTCATTTTGAAACTATAGAATGTCAAATAGGGACAGACACAGGAGCTCATCTGCATTTGAGGATGCGAGAAAAAGAAGAGAATCAATCTGCCACAGTGTGATGAAACTGTTTCAGAGCCCAAACCTCCAATCCCTAGTCCTGTTCCTCACCAATTCATAGCTCACTGCAGTCAGAGAGAATGACTCTTTTCTTAGAAAATAGTTTTATTTTCTTCCTTTTATTCACACATATAGCATATTATGCAAAATAAATAAATAAATAAATAAATAAATAAATAAATAAAGCGAGCATATTATGCAAACTCTTCTGTACTTTTTTCACTTAATGTGTCTTGGAGAGTTTAACACATCTGTAATATTTCTCAAGAAATTATAAAAATTTCACTTTCTTCAAAATGGCTGTCATATTCAGACATTCCATGGTTTTTGGAGAAAAACTATTCATATTTGTTTTCAAAAGAAAACACACAGAACTACTGAGTGCATTCTATATTGTAGGCATTATATAAAATTTTGGCACACACTAATTTCTTACAATAATACTATCATCATTACTATTTCATAAGTAGGAGAATTGCAGTATTTAATGTTTTCAATTAGAAATATGAAGACTCTTCCCCAAAGCCCCAGATGTGCTATTGATAGAGTCAGACTTTGAGCTCACTTGTCCATTTGGGATCTGAAGGTAATAGCTATGCTATACTGCCTCTCTCCTGACCTTTATGAAGGCTCATCATTCTAAGGCAGCTACTCACCAGAAACTTGCAGAACTTGGGAGAAAAGAAAAAGAGAGAGGTGTCTACCACTGCTTGATTCCTTAAACATTGGCACTTGAGGGGAAGCCACTGTTTTTTGTTTGTTTTTTTTTCCATTGTTTTCATCCAAAATCCCTTGGAAGTCATTGGAGCTCTTATTACCTTTCATCACCTGAGAAACCACTGAAGAATGGCCTGGTGGTGTTTTGATAACCAGTGTGCAGTAACAACCTAATGTATCTCTAGATTTTTAGGCCCGCCCATAGTGGTCAGGGGTACATGATGTTGTTCTTACTTATTATAGAGCTGAAAGGATCCAGGAACATACACACTCTGTTACTAAGACTGGTTATGAGTCATAAAGACAGATTTTAATTACATTCACCCTAACTAACAAAGCTAGATTGTCCATTGCTCTTGGGCCTACAGTACAGTCTAAAACGCCCCTCCCCATTCTGTCTCCTGTCCTGACAGGTAAATGTGTGTGTGTGTGTGTGTGTGTGTGTGTGTGTGTGTGTGTGTGTACATAACATTCTGAATTTCATAGTGGAAAAACACTAGACTGAGGTATGGGAATCTGGGAGTTTTCCGTATTGGCCCACCTCCAGTGAATTATTTTTCTTGCCCGTAAAAATGAATGCCATGCCACAGATGGTAAAAGTCCCCAAATTCTGTCATATTGAATTGGTGATACGTGATATAGCGCAAGAAGGAGAGAGACACCAAGAACATAAAATTAGTAAGTATGGGTTAATTGGAAGTGTGTTGGAAAAATAACTGCTATTTTTTAAATATATCTGGTACAATTGCTGAAATCAAAAACAGATAATTCTGTACTAGAATTTTAATTGTTTAGCTTTGTGTTTTGATTTTTCATAAAATTCAACAATTCATTAATTATCTTTTCTTATATATTGTTACATATAACATATGAGAAAGTAAAATTTAACTTGGATTCAGAAAGTAAAAGTCTAACCAAATATTCATCAGGCTGGAATAACAGACACACATAAAATTAACAGATTTAATGGGAAACAATATTTCTGCCAAGGACACACTGCAGCTGGAAAGTCATAATGACCCCCTTGATTTTTTTTAGCTACTTTTTCACTCATTGAGAAATTTTGTTTTCTAATCTTTTTAAATGTTTATTTATTTTTGAGAGACAGAGAGAGAGACAGAACATGAGTGGGGGATGGGTAGAGAGAGAGAGGGAGAAACAGAATCTGAAGCAAGCTCCAGGTTCTGAGCTGTCATCACCGAGCCCAACACGGGGCTGTAACTTGGGAACGACCAGATCATGACCTAGGCTGAAGTAGGATGCTTAACTAACTAAGCCACCCAGGTGCCCAGAGAAATTTTGTTTTCTAAAATCACAATCAGGTTTCCTGTTTGAAATCACATCAAGAATTAAACACACCAGTCCTATTTGAAGTACCTAAGTCACTTTGACAAAGAGAAAAGAAGCTTGATATCCAGTACAGTCATAGAGCCTCAGATATAGGGTTTCTGGACACAGCAGTTTACATGGTTTTCAAGAAAACATGATTTGGAATACACTTTGCAGGCCATACATGTTTGCATATACCCTTGCTTTCTGCCTGTTCAAATTCTGTTTCATTAAAAATTCTCTAAAACTCTGCCTTTCCCTCAGTCTTATAAAACTGTGTATTTTCCTTTATGTGATCAAATGTCCCAAATTTCTCTTGGTCAATGAGTCAAATTTGTCCACAGTGGTTATGGGCTGATGGGCTGGGATAGGCAATTAAAGACACTTGGAAAAAACCCATCTTGCATATCAAGGAAAGGAAGGATACCACTGGTAGGGATCAGGGGTTCAAGTTGTGTGAAAAATGTACACAGAGTTAATTCACAGAATATGTGGCATGTTATCCTTTCCTTTTCTTGGGGTGGGCAGCAAACTGGGATCTAAGTATATGAGCAACAAAGAGAAAAGAATCTTTCTCAAAGCCGTAGTTACAGCCATTAAGTTAAAAATAAGCCAGTTGCCTGGGAAAAGTCACTCTTCCTACCACTAGGAGTTGCAAGAAATATGTCCTCATAAAGAAACACTATGATGAAGCAAACCACATTCCTAACTGTCCCTCTAACTTCACAGAACAGTAAATAATATAGCCAAATGTTCATTTTGGTCCCTGTAGTCACGATTTTAAAGACAAACAATTCAATTTTATAAATCATTTCAAATATATAGATTCAATTTAAGATTCTCTAGTTAGTTAGACTTTTTTTTTCCAATGAACTATTATCAAAACTCATAAGTGTTTCCATTTAGGGGGCTTGAGTCAATTTAATTATTTCAGTTCCCATTCTTTGCTTGTCTTTACTAGGGCCTGGATTTCATATTGCTTTAATAGAATTAGTTTCTCTGTGTGTGATGTTTATATTTTTATGGTTTGTGTGATTCTAATTAAAAAAATATTTAGTTGCGATTATGGAATACTACGTCTAAATTAATTTAGGTACCCAATGTACCCATACCATATCCGCTGGAGACCATGGAATATTCAGAAGTAGTGATGTTTTGCTGATAAATAGGAATTATTCTCCAGATATTTGAAATACCTAGCTTCCCCAGAACCCTTCTTTGCCCCTGGAATGGTAAGTAGGGTTTATGATTTGAATACAAAACCTGTGACTGAAGAAAGCAGAGAGCACTATTCTTGGGAGCTAAATTTCAAATCATCTGCAATCTCAGATGTTAAAGATCTTCTGTCTGAGTTTCAGAAGGAACACTTTATCCCGGTTATGCTTTTTCACACAAATTAAAAATGTTTTGGAGCTCTAGGAAAAGGTCCTTCCTAAATTGTCTTTACCTCACATAGTGATAAGTGCTTATATTACTTGGTATTGATTAAATGTTTGTTTAAATAGCTTAGGAGAAAAAGGGAGAAAGATTGATTGTGTCTGGTGGTGGTAAAGCCTCTAAATTATTTACCATGAAAAAAGTGCAATAATTTTTTGGAAAACTGTCACTTGAGTTTATTTCTGGAAGACACACACACACACACACGCACACGCACATACCAGGGATGTTTATTTACCTCTTACTTATATAAGCTCTGAGGAATCTGTGGAGAATCATTACATCATAAAGATATAAAAGTACTCTTTCCTAACGTGTTTGCAGGGTTGTTAAAAGCAATGTTCATAGTAAAACAGTGTGAATGTTCCATCGACATTTTAAATAGGGCAAACCTTGACATAGAGCTATTTATTATAGTAAACATTTTTTACAGGAAATTTTCTATTTTTTTCAAGTATTTTTTTCATTTTATCATAAACAGTTTTTAAGGAGGTGTTCAGGGTGTCTTGGACATATTGATATTCAGAACATAAATTTAGATAATTACACTTCAATGCTCAAATTTTAAGTTCATAATAATTAAAAATATTTAAACTGACTGTTTCTAATATATGCTTGTCTCTATACTAAATATGCTATTTCAGATATAATGAAATAATACTTTCAGCTTAGACCATTGGAAAAATGAGTAAATTAAAGATTTGAGTTATATTTAGGTGGCAAAACTCTGTTTCAGTGAAATACAGTGCTCTTTGAAAAAATCTATAGACTTTCACAGCTTAGAAAAGCAAATCTTATTATAAGTAGCTATGCCTTGTAAGTGGTTTTTCAGTTCACTTTAAATGCCAAAATATACTATACTTGGATTTATCTTTAAATTTTATTTTTTTGTTATAATCACAGTAAGATAGCTCTTCACCATCTCAACCTAGTGGATATCCTGGGTTATGTGAGTTTCCTTATTTTCTTTGTTTATAGGGGAAAATTAATGACAGCATTTTATTAACAGATTATTAACCATTCATACTGCATGGACACTATGATATGTCACCCAGATGCCCTCTCCAGTAATGAATTATTCACACTCATATGCGCGCGTGCGCGCGCACACACACACACACCTGTCATGTATGCTGCCAGTACACAGTCCTCTACAGAAAGTGCCTTGACTGAAGAAAGCCACCTTCCTGGATCAGCTTTCATCCAATAATGAGTTGATGTGGGGGTAGGAAAGTTAAGTCCTCCCCCCCCCCCTGCAACTCCTGAGGGGTTGGCTGAGGCATTTCCTGAAACTATCACAGCACAGATTCTCTCCATCTACCCAATCTTGATTCCTTCCTTTTTTTTTTCTTCTATTGGTGTTGATCGCAAAACATTCTCTAATAACTTCTTTTCTTGCCAACCTCCATGGGATTCTGCTTCCTAGGGAATACAGTCTGCAGCACACACTGAAATCTCTGGCTCCCAGTCTACTGTCCAGTATGCCCACATTTATTACTACCAGTTAACCATGTGTGATTACCAAGATTCAGTGTATATTCCCTAACCTTTTTATTGTCATTATTTTTGTATTTATATAATTTGATTGAAAAGTATAAACAAATGAAGTACAAGTGTGAAAAATGATCTTTTCTGAATAGTGTTTTCCATCGAACAAGTTTGTAATGGAATCAAGTTTGTATGAAATAACTATAAAAGATTTTTTTAATTTTTAGTTTTATCTCTTTTAAAGTTTATTTATTTTGAAAGAGAGGATGAGAGAGAGAGAGAGAGAGAGAGAGAGAGAGGGCATATGCAAGCGGGGGAGGGGGGTAGAGAGAGAGAGAGGGAGAGAGAAAATCCCAACCACTTACAGTGCAGAGCCCAACACAGGGCTTAGACTCAGAAACCATGAGACAGTGCCCTGAGCCGAAATCAAGAACTGGATGCTCAACCAACTGAGCCACCTAGGCATCCCTAACAGATTTTTTTTAACTGAAAAAAATTATAAAATTTTTACCAACATTATTAATCCACTTAAACGTTTAAGTTCTTTCTCTACTTATATTAAAAACAAAACTAAAAGTTATAACAGATATATTCGGGATGTATTTTAAGTAAGATAAATGATTACAACTCTTATCAACAGACCCATACTCAAAGAAAAGATCTTGATTCTACATGGCAGATTGATAAAGTGTATATGCATTTATAATTTTATACCAAAGTATTTAAATTATGAGTACGGATCATTTTGACATTTTTTTTCTACATTAGCTAATAAGCTATTAGTCTCACATCAGATAACAAAATATAACTGTATTTCATAATAAAAATAAGTGAAATGTTATGCAACCATTCATTTTAATCCATTTTTAAAAATAAGGTTGAACATACGAGTCAAATTTATCTTAAGAGGTTTTAAAGCTATTCAAAGCTAGATAACCCTACAGAGTAAGAGCACATAGAAAATTGTGCTCTAGCTTAGTACTCCTGTCCTATGTGTCCAAAGAACATGGGGATTTTGATGAAATGTATCACTGTCCTATGTGTCCAAAGAACATGGGGAATTTGACGAAATGCAGATTTGGATTTAGTATGTCTGTGCAAGGGCTGGAAGTTCAGCATCTCTAATGTCTGCAAGTAATGTGGATGTTGCTGCTCCTATAAACCAGCAGGATATAGACACTAGCTCCATCTTCTCAGTATTATTATTTTTTTCTTGGTTCTGCTTCAAATCTGTACCTTACTTTTTTAAAAAATGTTTATTTATTTTGGACAGAGACAGAGCACAAGTAGGGGAGGGGCAGACAGAGAGGGAGACACAGAATCCAAAGCAGGCTCCAGGCTCTGAGCTGTCAGCACAGAGTCCAACACAGGGCTCAAACTGATGAACCATGAGATCACAACCTGAGCTGAAGTCAAACACTCAACCTGCTGAGCCACCCAGTACCTTACTTTTAATGTACTTACAGGATAAGGAGCCCCTGTACCTTACTTTTAATGATGGGGCTATTATATGTCCCTTGTTTGTTAGGCACCATTTTTTTTTTTTTAGTTCTGCTCTAATTTTTCTACCCTGTTTTTCCATGTAAGAATCTACTAATGAATTTATGGTATTCGTATTAGGTTTACTAGTAAATCTATGCATCGTGTGGTTAGACAGAGTACGATCCAAAACTGATTTCTAATAACATCTGATGGGATAAATGTTCTTCCATTCCTATAGTTTCTGTCACTGGCAAGAAGTTCTCTTGCAGAAATGAATAGCTAATAGTGCTGAGAAGCGGAATAGAGGTATTTGATGGCATTGAATGAGTAGAAGTGTTGGACAACAAGATCTGGTTGCAGTGAGAAAACATGTTTCAGCCTAGAGCAGATAAATACAGATAAAGTGGTCTTTTTCAGAGAAGATAGGATTGGAAGCGTGTGTCTGACAGAAAATGATTATAGAGCTAATATTGCATCTTGGTTGGAAAGGAGTCCAGTCTGGTTTGTGACATTTTTTTTTTCACATTTTACAAAGTTAGTAATACAGGTATGATGGAAAGGCTGTCCTATTTGGGAGATGTTTAGCATTTTTTAAATTTATTTTAATTTTTTTAAGTTGCAAATTTCATAGCAGCTTGTTGCATAGTATGCTATGAAAAGTTTGCACATGTTCATTCAACAAATTTTTTCTTATAGCCAAAAGAGTGATTTCAGGATTTTCTTTCAAAAATTAGTTTTCTAAAGTTGGCTGAAATAGCTTAAATAAAGCATTTCCCCTATTAATAGCATTTATTAATAATGTTAGTTTTTTTTGGCTTGTGAAGGACAAAGTGTAATTACTTTTGTATTTTTCTTAACCTTGTCCCACATTTTTAACTTTTTAAAAACTCAAGAGAAAATTATAGCTCTAATAAAACAGCATTATAAAATTATCAGGAGAAATAATTGGAAAGTATTTAAAATTTATTTTAAAATAAAAACTAGAATTTTAATGAAATAAACAATAGAAAGGACATATAGTCTTTATTATCAAAATTATTTATTTTGTTCAATATTTTAAAAATAATTTTTTCATAATAGATGAGATACAAAAGGTACAAGATTAATTAACGGTTGTTTCAAACAAAGAATTATTCATTTGTCTCCTGTTTACCAGATACTACTAGTGCTTCCTGGAAGGAACTCAACACTTCTTGTTGACTATATTATGCAGAAATTTCTAGAATGTTAAAAGGGTATCTTATCTTCATTTAAGATATCACATCACAGATATTCTTGACTTAAATAATAAACCTAAGTTTGTAATATCAAACAGTAATTTTCCATGCTGAAAAATTATTTATAATAAGAATAAAACAACCTTTACCATGTCAGAAGTTACATGGCTTCAACATAATGTTGATTAAGAAAATAGTTTTGAGATTATAATGCTGCCCAAAAGACAAAATGAAATTCTAATAAGATTGATTGCATAGTCATTAAAGATATCTTTATGGGAAAAAGAAATTCTTAAAGCCAAAAAGTAACATATTTTTGAGCTATAATTCTTTTACCCTATAAAATTTACTTACTTTACAAACCTCAAATAATTGTTTTTTATCATAAGCTTTAATATTCTTTCCCACCCTTTTCACAGAATAAAGAAAATAAAGTATGGATGTGATACCACAGTTTATCATAGCATTTGATGGCCCATATGTCTAATAACCTGTACCCTGATGATGAAGTTTGGTTAAGGAAAACAGGAGAGGTTGCCTGCATGGGTAGGTTATACTTACAGCTTTTAAATCTAGAATCATATACTTGGGTCAAAATAGAACAGATTTGAAGTACTAATCTGTAGTATTTCTTTCTCAAATAGCCACTAAGGCTTATTGTTAAATGTATGTGTTTGATTTAAGATAGTAAAACTGCGCCTCGCCTTGACACCATTATAACTAAGTATGTCATATTCATAATGCTGACCTTAAAAAACAAAAGAGCCAATTATTTACCAGCAAAATGAGTTTTTTTCGGGTGAGAAATAGCAGAGAAATGGCAACTCAGGATAAGCATACTGTGGCACACCAGAGGCATATCCAGAGAACATGGGAGAGAAGCTTGCATTTATAGGGGAAGGAAGATAAATCGGAGGGGATCTTTTGCTGAGTTCTCATTGGCTGAGTTGTTGCTGGGCAAAGAGAAATTCTTCCTCTTGCTGAGATATGCAAAGTAAACTTCTTCCCTTTGGGAATGCAAAGTCTGCCTTTATATGTGTGTGGTACTTCATGAGAGCTCCCCCTTCAGGGCTTCCCAACTCCATTTTAAATGAGGTTGCCTTTATTGTCACAACAGGAAGAAGGGGGAAAAAATTCACATTCTGACATAAACGAAAAATATGTAAAAATCCTGTCTAACACTAGCTTCCATGTAAATGCACACTTGAACCCATTTCTGTAAGTTGCTAACTTCCTAACATAAACAACTTTATCTCTGACTTTTGTAACACTGACATCTACGGATACATGTCTGTCCTTACACATAAGATACAGATGTGATCATGTTGTGAAAAAGAAAACTGTTGCTCTCCCCCACTGTGAACTGAATTGATAGTACTCATGATTTTATTATTTTTTTTAATATCTGTTGTACCTATTCATCTGTTATACCATTTCTTCTGAAATCTGGACTCCCTTTCAAACCATTTGCAATTATAAATATAATTTTTATTTTCTTAGTGATTTTATCTGTGGGTTTTCCATCCAAAGTTGGAGGTCCCACCAGAATGTTCAGATCAATGTGCCGAGTGGGCACATATTGTCCAAGATGTCTAGTTCATGTGCTTCTCATACCCAGGTCAGCCATTTCCAGCTCTGGGAGGAGTAAATGTCATCATTCAGAGATGAATTCGTTCTTGATGATTCTATTGCTATTTCAGATTCTGATTCTGTTTCTGTTTCTGGAGTATGTCTCCTGCTTGGTAAAGTCTGATTTTCTTTTATACCTGATTGTCAATTTATGTCTTCTGCTAGTGATAAAACATTAAGAGCCTAGTTTTGATTATAGGATCTGTTTAAATAGACTTTGGTAATGACAGAAAGGGGAGGTTTTTCTTGGTATATTCATTTACATTAGTCTTTTGGTAATTCTGACATCTCTCTCTTGGAATACCCATATCTTTGCCACCAGGTTACAAGAAATTAAGGACATAAATTTAGTAGGACCAGTGCCTGGTGTCAGTTGTGAGGTTGAAAAGTTGATTGTGTCTCTTTCTGTTTTTAATATGGAGGTTATTTTTGTCTTCTAACTTTTGATAGCATACTTTTTGGTACTTGACATTTCATGTATCATTAAGAGCTTAAATTATTTAAAGCAAACAAACTACACCGCACCCCCCACCCCAGCAAAACAATGCTTTGTTCCCACTGGAGTGGAGAGCAACCACTGGGTCAAGGACATCATAACAAATGCCTTTTAGATACTCTGTGTATTTCCCTGACCTTGCTATCACACAGCTGAAACAAATAATAGGTAAGTTTTTGCTGAAAAAGCTACAAGTATGCTGTATTTACCCATAAATGAGCTTGTAAAACAGTCTGATAGTGTTCGATATGTGAGTAGATGTAAACAAAAGAAAAAACTTCCTCTTCTCACAGAATAATATTACTGTGTTGTATTTTATAAGTTTCTTTCTTTTAACGTTTCTTTCAATTGGAGAAGTCCATAAAAGTAAATAAATGAGACAAGTAATGATGTGGTCAAAATAGTCCTTTGCTAACAATGATAAACTGTGGTCAAATTTGCATTTATTAATATTAATTAGTTTATTAATTAACATTAATTTTGATAAATAGATGCTTAATAAACATTAAAGTTAAGCCTATATATTGACCCACAGCCTATTTGGACAAAAACTGGAGACAACAATGGAGCAATATCTGAATATAAATCTTTATACTGGGGTTTCCTTGCCCAGTACAGGAGGCTGGGTAGTACAGCCTCTATACCTGTACCACCATGTCTGTCTTTGGCTCAATCCAGTGGTAATTAGATTACATCCTATAGAAAGTAGAACTCCCCAAATTCCCCTAAATTTTTGAGTGTTTAATATGAGACTTCTATTGCATGTATGAAATGTTTTATAAGGGGATTGATATCCCTTTGCCTGACTCTGGGAAAATTAATAAATTAGATAATAAAGCCTTTTTGAGCTCCTGTTTTGATTGACTTATAGAGACTAAAAAGCACTCACATAAATCAAAGCTAAAAAAAATAATAATCCCAGAAATAGAAAAAGTGTCCACATGATTTTAACGTGTTGGAACTTTAAAAACAAAAGAAGACAAAATTTAGCTCAGAGAAATGATCAAGTGACTGGTAAAAAGGCTGCTTGCCAAAGCATAGCATAAGGAATAAAAAAATTAATATTAATAGAAAAAAATTGAGAATTTTGATAATGTTAAAACTTAAAGTTTAAAAATTGGTTACAATATTTCTAATCAAAGTGAATGCTTCGTATGGTTAGCTAATTTTTATGTCATTCTAATTTATCACAGTGCGAAAATATGTTAGTATAATGTATTTGTGCAAAGTTTGGGTTATATTTTATAAAAATCCTAATTTGAACTTCCTAATTCCTTATACTAGCTACATGATTATATTAAATTGTAATAATTTACAAAGGTATTTAAAATAACACAAGTATAAAAACATATGTGTTTAAATTTATATTGTACTTTAGAATAGAGAATCCTATAAAATATTTATTTCACTTACAATATATGGATAAATTACAAATTATTACCTTGCAAACAAAATCATGTCAATAATAAATATGCTTTCCTATAAAGATCAAAACATAACTTCCAAGATCCTTAATTGATATACAACTGTAGAATGATAGTTAATCGAGTTTATCAACATATAAAGTTTGCCTGCCTGCACAATTTCCAAAATTATAAAGAATACAGAAACAAAAACCCACTGGGATGCCAAGCGACATATACCCTTGTTTTTTATTTTTTCTTATTTTTATGCATTGTTAATTGACAATTACGTAATAACTTATAAAGAATGCATAGGTCATTGTGTCATTTAAAAAATATATACACATTGCATATATATACCACATTTCTTAAGTTTTTTTTTTTTTTTTTACCACACACACACACACACACCCACAAAAGGTAACTATGTGAGGTGATGGAAGTGCTAATAACTTGATTATAATAATCCTTTCAAAATGTATATCAAATAATCACATATATGCTTTAAATACATACACTTTTAATTTTTCACTTATACCTCACTAGGGCTGGAAAAAAAAGTGTTATGATATTCTTCCACTCAAGATCTTTATTCCCTTTCCCCTGAGTGTAAGCTGGACTTAGTGACTGACTTCTAAGAAATAAATATGGAAAAAATGATGGGATGTCACTTCTGGGGCTAGGATATACAAAAGCTGTGGCTGTGTCTTGAATATGCTCACTTTTCTAGGGCCTTTTACCCAGAAGGAAGCCAGTTGGCATATTATGCGAGCCTGTGGAGGGGCCCACATAGAAACAACGTGAGAGTGTCTTCTTTAGACACCCCAAGCCAGAATCAGCCTGCTAAGTCAAAATTCCCATATTTCTGACCCTCAGAAATTGTGTGAGATTATAAATGTTCGTTGTTTGGAGCTGCTAAGATTTGGGGCAATTTGCTACATGGCCACAGATGATAGTACAGTAATGTTAATACACAAATTTTTTTTTTTCACTTTAAGAAATAGAAAAGTCATGTGTAGTTTGGTCATCTCGCAGGGTTACCTCTAAAAGATGTGGGCCCTGGGCATGTATGTTTTTGTGTCTCCTAAAAATACAAACCATTTAACTTAAAAATGAATTACAAAATTCATGGCCCCTGGTGAAGTATAATAAATTGTAATTTATCAACAAAGACTTAAACTAATAGAGAAAATGCACTTAAATATTTATTTATTGTCAGATCAGTGGATGTGAAGATTCTTCAGATTGATTGTTCAATCACCATCTCTTCCTCTTCAGATCTAGGAATCATCTATTTATGTTATCAGTTGTGCATTCATAGCTAATTTCCTATCTCCCATCAAATGAAAACAGTAGCTGTCTTGTTATTACTTACAAGGCAGTGGTTCTTGGGACACTTTGTAGTGAAATAACATAGATCTTGCCTCCGCACTTCTCCAATGCCATTTACTTAAACCCGGTTCCATCATTACTCATGATGCTGCATCATCCATCATCCATCATCCAGTGTGCCTCCCATTAACTCTACCTTCTAATAACTCTCTCTGTCTCTCTGATTCATTAATAATAACCACAAATGCAACACTTGCCCAGAGAATGCAGCGAAATGTGAATGTATTTTGTTTTCTAGTCATGTTAAATCTATCATTCAGAATTTTATAGTATAAATTTAGATTGATGTATTATTCAATCATGAATTTTCTTGGTCCCTTTAGGCTATAATTGCTGCATTACCAGAATGTGGTCTTTTTCAGTGCTGACTGTACACACACCACTACCTTCTGCATGCCACCACCTGTGAGAAAGTTAGGTAGGGGCCATGGGCAGAACAAGAAGAGTAGTACCATTCATGCAAAAAAAATTATTACCCCTCCTCATGTCTGACTTAAGATCAACCTTGGATGGGGTGCCTGGGTAGCTCAGTGGGTTGAGCATCCAACACTTGATTTGGGCTCAGGTCATGATCTCACTCACAGTTCATGAGATCTGTGTTGATAGTGCAGAGATCTGCTTGGATCTCCTACTGCTTCTACCTCTCTCTCTCTCTCTCAAAATAAATAAATGAACATTTAAATAAAAACCAAAAAGGCTGACCTTGGAAAGCACTACGTTATTATTTGAATAAAGGCAAAAGAGGACATCAATTGGAAGAATCCATGGCATTGCAGAACAACAATCTCAAAGTCCTTATGTCCTTGCTGGACATGGGTGCAGCCTGTCCTGGAGGACTATTTGACATGTGGTGAGGAGCCTGTGGAGGGGATGGAACAAGTAATCTGAGGGCCAGTGAAATGATCAGGAGTGGACACACAGGGTAAGAGACACTTTCTGTCACCATTGCTGCCTTGGGCTGCTATAGACAAGTGGTAGCATCAGAGTGGGGGCACTAACAAGTAAACCCATGTATATGGTTTGAAGTCGAGGTTTGACAGTGGAATGTATGTCTCCCAGAGTAATGATCTTGTGCCATGTCCCACATTAGTGAGAATTATCCAAAATATCATTATCATCAATGTCATCACCATTCTGGTGATCCAACCATGTTTGCTCCTATGAAGGAAATGCTGCATTGTGCTATAGTAGGAAACCTTCCAGGGCCAAGCCGTAGGGCTTAGAGAGAACACTATAGAATTGTGTTCCAAGGATCTGGAATCCATGCATGGGGAGATGGTATGAGAGTGCTCTAAAGGGGGAAAACAGTGGATCCTGTGCAGAAGCAGATCTGATCTTGGGTTGTTTTGTGTGATAGCACTGCCAACCTCTGCTGAGTCTGGACAGAGGGTGGCAGGCACTTCAAAATGGGGGTGATGGGGTGTCCTGAGGCCTAAGGCACAGAGCAGGGGTCTGAGGGTGGTAGCATACTGTGGACAAAAATATACTAGGTTCAGTCATAGCAAAATAATGGAAACAATTTTGTCTATGTATTAAGCAAAATGTTAGACATTTAATATGATTAATTCTCCCATAGTATAGGCACTGTCTTGTATATTAAGGCTAACATATTTTAAACACTTTATTCACCTAATTATATGTGGATATCTAAATATGCATATGTAGAATAAGCTATAGATCAAAGAAAATATATAAATGATAAAGAAGAGTTTAGAATATGCAGTGTTCTTAACAAAATCAAAGCATTGAGGGCCAGCTGTACACAACTTAGTAATATAGACATAGGCCTGTGTCTCAGCCTCTACTTTTTTGGGAAAAGCTAAGCTAAGGCAAATGTCATACAAAGTACCTTTTGAATCATTTTTCTTTTCATGAAAATGTAGGTATATGCATTCAGTAAGAATCTGTTTTCTTTCCCAACAAGCTGTAACTGGACAAATCAAATTTGTAACCATGGCCATGACAGAGATGTCACATTTAAGTGCATGGATCATTCAATTAGATATAATACGCCTGTTATTAAGGAAGAAGGATTACACAAACTGTCTCAGGAAAATGGCCTCATACTTGTTATGTGGCTTATAAAATCCAAGTCTGATAAACTATGTGGGGGAAAGAATTACCCTCAGAGTGTAGCCTCTTGGAAGAAAACTTCAAATTAGTAAAAAAAACAAAAAGACAAAAAAACTGTAAGAACACATACCATGAGTAATTAGCATGGTATTATATGTTTCAGCAATTCTCTACTATGGTATCTTTTAGATATTTTTTTAAGTACAAAGCAAATATTTACAAAAATATTTTTGGTAAGAATATTCATTTCAATGTTGTTATAGCAATAATGTGGATATAACCTAAATATTCATCATTTTAAAAACCTGGGAATATCTATATCAATACTTCATATACATTTAATATATGCATAAATATGTATATTTCATAGATTTGTATGTATGTGAAATATATATGAAATTAAGATATGTTTGCTTATACGTTCATTCACAGCTTATATAATTTTCAGTATTAATCTCTAAAGTACATAAGAATATAATGGCACTGCTATTGCTACATATAAGGAGTGAAACACAGCTCAATATAATATATATATGTGTATGTGTGTATATAAATATATACTTTGTATTAAAAATAACTGAAATTATGTATATGTATAAAAAGGCCTTGAAGAAAAACACATGACAGGTTTACATGTGTTATGTATATACTTTTTTACTTTGTCTTTCCTTATATTCTGTTGTACCAATTTTTTGCAGCAATCATATATATATACATATATATATATATACATATGTATATATATATGTATATATATATATGTATATATATATATATACATATACACATACCTATTCTTATAAAAAACCTGATAAAAGTAAGTTCAATACAAATAAATATCAAACAGCATTTCAGAGGTGTGTTTATAGCAAGACAATCTTGTTTCATTATCTTATGAATATAGAGTATTTTCTATCCCAAGCACTTACATAGCTTAGGAAAAAATAAAGACACAAAAAAAGTACATTTTTTCTGGGTGATATCATTCTGCTAATCCATCCTTTATTTGTTTTCCAGTAGTGATAATGAGGTATGCTAATAATCATACTTTATTTTCTGTCTCTTTTTGAAATACTTGCATTACTCTTTGTGTGATATCAAGACCTATTTAACAAAATAGTTTATTGATCTTGCAATTTTGATTTTAGAGTCTTGGTGTATGTTTTAAAACCTTATTGTATAGATAAATTGACAGGGTTTGATAGACAGGCATTTTCTATTTGTTGGTGTCGTAGAACTGGCTCATATTGATGTGACAGTACACACTTACCTGTGTAGACGTGGATGCATACACACAAACATGGCTTTACATGTCTTGAAAGTGGTACAAAATGAAGTAAAGTTTTGCAGCAGAGAAGAATCATGTTCTTTACCTTTGATAGGATCTATTTTCTCATATGTGAGAATTATTATTTTTATTTTATTTTATTTATTTATTTTTATTTTTTTTATTTTTTGAGAATTATTATTTTTAAATGTTTTATTATTGAAGTATTGGCATTCAATATTATTAATTCAGATTCTTACTATATATACAGGTATACTTTGGAGGTATTGTGGGTTTGGCTCCAGACCACTATAATAAAGTGAGTCAAATGAATTTTTTGGTTTCTCAATACATACAAAAGTTATATTTACATTATCCTGTGGTCTGTTAAGTGTGTCATAGCATTTTGTCTAAAACACAATGTACATACTTTAAACATATTTTATTGCTAAAAACATGCTAACCATCATCTGGACTTTTAGTGAATCCTAATCTTTTTGCTGGTGGAGGGTCTTGTCTCAATGATCGCTGCTGACTGATCAGGGTGGTGGTTGCTGAATGTTGGGTTGGTTGTGGCAATTTCTTAAAATAAGAAGATAATGAAGTTTGCTGCATTGGTTGACTTCCCTTCACAAACGGTTTCACTGTAACATGAGATGCTGTTTGATAGCATTTTACTCACAGAAGAACTTCTTTTAAAATTGGAGTTAATCTTCTCAAACCCTGCTGCTACTTTAGCAAATAAGTTTATGTAAAATTTGATCTAAATCCTTTGTTGTCATTTCAACAATCTTCACAGCATCTTCACCAGGAGTACGTTCCTTCTCAAGACACCACTCACTTTACTCCTCCAAAAGAAGAAAGTCCTCATCTGTCCAAGTTTTATGAGATTGCAGCAGTTCAGTCATATCTTTAGGCTCCACTTCTAATTCTAGTTCTCTTGTTGTTTCTACCGCATCTGCAGTCACTTCCTCCCCTGAAGTCTTGAACCAGTCAAAGTCATTCATGAAAATTGGAATCAACTTCTTCCAAACTCCTGTTAATGACATTTTGACCTTTTCCCATGAATCACACATGTTCTTAATGTTATCTAGAACGGTGAATTCTTTCCAGAAGGTTTTTAGTTTACTTTGCTCAGGTCCATCAGAGGAATCACTGTAGCAGCTATAGCTTTTTGAAATGTTTTTCACAAATAATAAGACTTGAAGATCAAAATGACAACTTGATCCGTGGGCTGTAGAATGAATGTTGTGTTAGCAAGCATTAAAACAATATTAATCTGGTACATCTCCATCAGAGCTCTTGGGCAACTAGGTACATGGTCAATGAGCAGTAATATTTTGAAAAGAATTTTTTTTTTCTGAGCAGATCTCAACAGTGGGCTTAAAATACTTAGCCATATTGTAAATGGATGTGTTGTCATCTAGCCTTTGAGTTCCATTGACAGAGCACAGGCAGAGTAGATTTAGCAGAATTCTTTTTTTTTTTTAATTTTTTTTTAATGTTTATTTATTTTTGAGACAGAGAGAGACAGAGCATGAACAGGGGAGGGTCAGAGAGAGGGAGACACAGAATCCGAAACAGGCTCCAGGCTCCGAGCTGTCAGCACAGAGCCTGACGCGGGGCTCAAACTCACGGACCGAGAGATCATGACCTGAGCCGAAGTCGGCCGCTTAACCGACTGAGCCACCCAGGCGCCCCAGATTTAGCAGAATTCTTAAGGACCCTAGGATTTTCAGAATGGCAAACAAACATTGGCTTTAAAGTCACCAGTTGTATTAACCTATAACAAAAGAGTCAGTCAGTCCTTTGAAACTCAAGCCAGGCACTGACTTCTCCTCTCTAGCTATGAAAGTACTAGATGACATCTCCTTCCAGTATAAGGCTACATTGAAAATCTGTTGTTTAGTGCAGCCACCTTCATTAATGATCTCAACTAGTTCTTCTGGGTAAGTTGCTGCAATTTCTACATCAGCACTTGCTGTTTTATATTACATTTTTATGTTATGCAGATGGCTTCTTTCTTTAAAAGTCATGAACCAAACTCTGCTAGTTTCAAACTTCTGCCTTCTTTCTCAGCCTTCACTTAACTGAAGAGAACTAGGGCCTTACTCTGGTTAGTTTTGGCTTGAGGGAATGTTGTGGCTGGTTTCATCTTCTATCCAGACCACTACCACTTTCTCACATCAGGGGTAAGACTGTTTTACTTTCTTATCATTTATGTGTTCACTGGAGAGCACTTGTAATTTTTTTTTCTTTTTTTTAAAGAAGTTTTCCATTGTATTCACAAGTTGGCTATTTGGCACAAGAGGCTTTTAGCCTATCTTGGCATTTTCATACACTTTCTCCTCTAAGCTTAATAATTTCTAGCTTTCCTTTGAACACTTAGAGGACACTACAGGGTTGTTAATTGGTCTAATTCAAATATCGTTGTGTGTCAGGGAATAAGGAGGCCCGAGGAGAGGGAAAGAGGGGAATAGCCAGTCAGTGAAACAGTCACAACACATACAGTTATCAATTAAGTTCATTGTTACATGGTCATGGTTTGTGGTGCCCCAAAACAATTACAACAGTAACATCAAAGATCACTGATGACAGATCACCATAACAAATATACTAATAATGAAAAATTTTGAAATATGAGAATTCCCAAAATGTGACACAGATATACAAAGCAAGGAAATGCAAATGCTGTTGGAAAAATGGCACTGTTTTGCTCAATTCAGGGTTACCACAAACCTTCAATTTGTAAAAAAAAAACAAAACCAAAAAACAACACAGTATCTGTGAAGCACAACGAAGTGAAGCACAATAAAATGAGGGATGACTGCATTGTATCTGGTTCATGCTCGTCTATGTGAGCCTTTTCAATTGTTTCAACCTATAAAAGTCCACTCAATTCAGGAATATTTTGCTCCATTGCTTAAAACAAAGTGGCTGAGAAGGCAGAATTTAGACCATAAGGTTAATTAGGATACAGTTTGTTGCATGGCACTGAGCATGCCCCTAACCGCAGTCGGTGAAACTACACTGAATATAAAGTACATGCAGTAAAATTGACCACTGAGGACAGGTGCTGATGATACATTTGTTCCATTTGTGAGTGGAGGGCTACAAGGTGGCCTGATATTTATGATGGAGGCTAAATTTATGCTTTGGATGTTATCTACAAATAACATCATAGAAGCTTAAAAATTACAAGTGTGCTGGGCCTCCCTTAACCTCTGAGAGACTCTTACTATCTTTTGTTGCTATAAGAAATCATAATGCAGTATAAACCAAAGTATAACTTACTGATCTTAGTACCTCAGTTTTTTAAGTTTGAGAGTCATAAAACTACATATGAGGCAATGGCAGGATATTGCTTTAAAATATGATGACTGTAGTCGTGTTGAGGATTCAGAAATGAAAACCAACACTTTAAGTATGAATTAGAAATTAACAGTAAAAGTTAACTATAGGCAGATAGGATTTTGTGTAACTTTTTTCTTTTCTCTTTTCCTTTCTTCGTTTTGAAAATGTATAATTTTGATGAGAAAGTACAATATACTAAATATAGTTTTAAATCACCAACCAAAAAAGAGATGTGTTTCATTTTCAGGAGTAAGCATGACTCTAATATATTACAGCTAAATAACTGAAAAGTATCAAATTGTGTTTAAATTGCGATGAAGACCAACTATATATAATGGGACCAAATTTGAAAACTTTCAACAAAGCAAATGCTGTTTTTGTAAAATAGTCATTTTTGTTATTAATGTTTAGGTTTTTATATGCTACAGATAAAAGGGGGTACATATGTAATGGTATAGAGGAAACACTGATTCTGATAAATACATTAATGTGCTATTAAAATATGTATTCCTATTATTAATATCAAAGTCAGGAAAGATAACAGTGGTGTAAAGAGATTTTCAATTCCACTAGATTTATTTTATGTTTTATGTTTATAGTAATATGCATTTATAATGTAGAATCAAATTTCTTATCAAAATTAAGCTCATGCTTTTGTCTGAAGTTGCCTGTGAACCCTTCAGTGTAACGTAATGATACTTCATAAATGTTTTAAAGAGAAAACCGCTGGGCGTAGAAACGTTACTCAGAACACCTAAACAAATTAAAACAAGTACTTAAACCAAAAAAACAAAACAAAACAAAAAACAAACTGAAACTGGTCATGGACCAATCAGAACCCAATTTGCAAGCATATATTTGAAAGTATAAATGTTATGGTAGTAAAAAAAAAAAAGTGTAAATGGAGAAGTAGGGGTCTATTTTTATTGCACCATCTGGTGGAATTTTTATGTAATTGTAATAGGAACAACATGGTTAAAGGCAAACTAAATCAAGTGCCTTTTAATTTTGGCTTCTAGGCTTTGTTCTCTATATAACCTTTATTTTCCTGCATGGCTACTTTCTTCCCCCAACCCTAGTTTTGATTTATGATTGTTTAGTTACTGGCATTTTTTTGTACAGGATGGGTACATTTTTACTGTTTTAATTGCACCCATTCTTAAAGACCCACTCTATTCTGAGATCAATAAGAGTGGATTCCAGTCTCCTAGGACAACTCCCCTGGAATGTCTGAGAACCAGAGATAGAGCATTAGTATTGATTCATGTTATCAAACCAAAGCTTACATTTTCATTCTAATGAAAACTTATAACAAAAATGTTGGTTTGCCAGACATTGCCATTTAGATGTTCCTTGTCTCTGACTTTGCTATTTTATTGTGGCTTTCTCATGCAGTCATTTCCCCCTCAAATCCTAAATGTTAGAAATCTCAGTAAAATATTAAAAATGCATGCCATTATTATAGTATGTTGTAATTTCAATGGTTATTAAGATACATTGTTCTGTTTTTCTTTTACTCATTTTCTTAGATAGAAAAATTAGAGAATCTTTCAGAAGGGAAAAACATAATCAGGCAAAACTTAGCCTGATTTTTTATTTTATAACTAGAACAGAGAGTTCACATCAATATTGCATAGTCATTAAAATCATGTATTCTGGAATCAGCAGGTTGACCCTGACCCTGGCTCCGTCACTCACAAACTGTTTGGTGTTGGACAAGTTTCCTAACCTCTCTGTCTCTTTTTTTATTTTTCCAATTTCTAATTTGCGTATCATAATGGTATTTTTCATAGGATTAATGTGAGGATTAGTTATTATATGTGAAAACGTAGGTGGCACTTACTTGTTCCATACTTCAGAACTGTTAGCTTTCTTTTTTTTTCTTTTTTTATTTTTTAATGTTTACTTATGTTAGAGAGTGCACGAGCAGGAGACAGGCAGAGAGACAGAGACAGAATCTGAAGCCGGCTGCAAGCTCTGAGCTGTGAGCTGTCAGCACAGAGCCTCATGCGGGGCTCGAACTCAGGAGCAGTGAGATCATGTCCTGAGCTGAAGTCAGACGTTCAACTGACTGAGCCACCCAGGTGCCCATTTTTCTTTTTTCTTTCTTTTTTAGTTTTAAACACATTATTGTTTTAAAAAAACACATTTTCCTTTTTTTTAATGTTTATATATTTTTGAGAGACAGAGAGACAGAGCATGAGTGGGTGAGGAGCACAGAGAAAGACACAGAATCTGAAGCAGGCTCCAGGCTCTGAGCTGTCAGCACAGAGCCTGATGCGGGGCTCGAACCCATGAACCACAATTTCATGACTGAGCCAAAGCTGGATGCTTAATCAGCTGAGCCACCCAGGTGCCCCTTGGAACCATTAGCTTTCTTATCATTGTCATAATCATCACTATTATTATTATCTAGTTTAACCTAGTAATTTTACAAATGAGCCAGAAGTATGACTTGCCAGTGATCAAACATCTAGATTAGGTAACTGGATTTCTTTTTTTCTTTTTTTTCTCTAAAGAGAAATATTTAATTTATTTTTAAAAATGATTTGTTATCAAATTAGCTAACATATGGTGTATACAGTATAGTCTTGGCTTTGGGTGTAGATTCCCAAGAGTTATCATTTACATACAATACCCAGTGCTCATCCCAACAAGTGCCCTCCTCAATGCTCATCACCCATTTTCCCTGCCCCCCAACTCCCCACCCCCATCAACCCTCAGTTATCTGTATTTAAGAGTCTCTTATAGTTTGCTTCCCTCTCTTTTATTCTACCTTCCCCTATGTTCATCTGTTTTATTTCTTAAATTCCACTATGAGTGAAATCATATGTTGTCTTTCTCTGACTTATTTTGTTAGCCTAATACACTCTAGCTCCATCCAAGTCTTTGCAAATGGCAAGATTTCATTCCTTTTTCTTTTCATCATTGAGTGTGTGTGTACACACACACACACACACACACACACACACACACATATATACTGCATCTTCTTTATCCATTCATCAGTTGATGGGCATTTGGGCTCTTTCCATAATTTGGCTGTTATTGACAGCGGTGCTATAAATGTTGGCTACTTGTGCCCCTGTGAGTCAGCACTCCTGTATCCCTTGGGCAGATTCATAGTACTACTATTGCTGGGTTGTAGGTTAATTCTATTTTTAATTTTTTGAAGAACTTACACACTGTTTTCCAGAGTGGCTGCACCAGTTTATATTCCCACAAACAGTGCAAAAGTGTTCCCCTTTCTATTGAAGAAGAAGGGAGGAAGCAGGGAGGGTAAAGAAAACTAGCTTTCTTTAGGGGTTAGACTTAAACTTTTTTTTTTAAGTGCCAGACATCAAAAATATTGTGCATTTTTTTCTATTGGTTCTTGCCCCCCTCCCTTTTTGTCTTTAAGATGGTAAAATACAGGAGCACCTGGGTGGCTCAGTTGGGTAAGCATCTGACTTCGAGTCAGGTCATGATCTCACGGTTTGTGGGTTCAAGTCCTGCATTGGGCTCTGTGTGGACAGCTCAGAGCCTGGAGCCTGCTTCGGATTCTGGGTCTCCCTCTCTCTCTGCCACTCCCCCAGTTGCGCTCGGTGTCTCTCTCTCTCTCTCTCTCTCTCTCTCTCTCTCTCTCAAAAAAAAAAAATAAATTAACATTAATTTTTTTTTAAAAAAGGATAAAATACACATATACATAGGCTTTCTTAGCTTTCTGAACGAAACTTGATCTTTAGATTTTTCAAAAAATCTAAATCCCATGGAAAAAGTAATATATCAAAATCTGAAAATAAAAATTCAGTTTCCACCAAGAAAGAATGATGGCTCCAAGCAGGGAGTGTGTGGGCACAGAGGTCCTGAGATCTAAATAGAAGCTGAACAAGTGACCTTGATTTCATTAAATCATAGCTGATTCTTCTGCTTCAATGTCATCAAATTAGTAAAGCATGACAGTTAAAAACATCAACTTTGTGGGTTCAAATCTTAGCCTTATTGTTTATTAGCTGAGGGATACCAGGCAAGTTACTTAACTTGTCTGAGCTGCTTACTCCTCATCTATAAAACACCATCCTCAGAAATGGGTTGTAAAATTGAATATCCAGGTAGGAGATGTGGGACAATATCTAGCATATGATAATTTCTCAGTATTTAAGATTATTAGCACACACCAACATAAAATGATTATATATTTTTAGATATTATTACTCATGAAAAACAGCCTTTTAAAAAACTAATCTTTCATTCATTTGAATAGTTCATTTTCAAAAATTTAAAGAAAATTTTGACACCTGTAACTATATAATATCTCTCAGTGTCACTACATTCTTAGAAAAATTGTCCCTGGGTAATTAATTTCAAGGAATATTGCTGAGTGTGCATAGCACCGTCTTTTACAGCACTTTTGAGAATAATTAAATACAGCTCAGAGACAGGTTTTCTTACCACAGATTTACATTAATACATTAATTAACATAAAATATCATTAATTTAGTGCTTGGCAAATGACACTGAGAACCCTCCATTTTACGTCCTGCCAAGTTTCTCATCTCTTGGGAATTTCTCGCTTCCTTATCAATGACTAAATATGAAGCAAATCTCTTCTGCTCTCCTGGAATCAATCTTTTTCAAAGTAGCCTCACCTGGCCACTTGGGTTTCCAAGTTTCAGGTGGATAGAATTTTGTCAATGTACCCCCAGGAAAGAAATGATTATTGTTTTTCCTCATGTATTGGTCATATTTTCCTGTTTATTCCTTGGTGTCCTGGGCTCTATACCTTTATTATCATAATATCATTTGAAGAGCTTTTGCTAATCAGGTGTCAGACTCCTTTTCCAGAGGTACCTCCGATAGAACTTGCTTATGAGTTTTGAGTTTTCTTTAACATATGCAATTAAATTGGCACCAAAATATTAAATAGAGCTGTGTGATATTTAACCGTCAAAAATCTAGTCCCCTCGTCAGTGAATACTCTATCAACAATAGGAATGCAAGATGTAGTTAAAAGTGTAGGGGTGTGTGCAGTAACTGGGATTAAATTCATCCCTAGAATCAGGAGATTGGTGTTTAAGTCTGTATCCATCACTTACTTTGTCATCTTTGGCAAGTCATTTAATCTCACCGAGCTTCAGTTTCCTCACAGGTTAAAGGTGGCAATATCTACTCAAAAGTAATTTTAGGGCAAAGATGTCTCAAAACATGGTTTGGGAAACTTGGCAGATTTCAGAGACACTTTCATGAAAATTTGAGGTCAAGACTCTTTTCATAAAAATACTAAGACATTATTTGCCCTTTTTACTCCCACTGTCTCAAAATGTACAGTGGAATTCTCCAGTGTCTCTATGACATGCAATATCACGATAAGACTGAAAGTAGAAGCGTATATGAGAACCCAACTGTCTTCTAGTCAGCCAGGAATTAAAGCTGTTGTAAAAAATGTAAACCAATTTCATGATTATTACTATTTAATTAAAAAACAGTCTTTTCAATTAAATTATATGGTGTTATTCTTTAATGAGTTTATTGTTATTTTAACTGAACTAATAAACATTTTAAGCATTTACCAGTTTTAATTTTGAATATGGCAAATATTGATACAGTTCCCATAAACAGAAGTTCTTTGGCGTTCTCAATAATTTTGAAGAGTGTAAGGGGTCCTGAGACCCTGCTGAGAACTGTTGTTTTCTAAAGACTAAATGAGATATTATCCCATGGAGTAATACCTACACAGAATAGGCATTCAGTAAATCTTTTTTAAAAAGACATTGGCTGGGATCTGGCAAGATATAGTAATTTTATTATGCTGTATTTCCTGTCTTTAAAATTTGTTAAGTGATACGATGTAAAGGTACAAAAGAGAGAACAGAAATATAAATAATTCCTGTATTGCGTAGAGGTTGGCCTATATAAATATTATGATGAGATTTTGACCAAGCAAAAAATAAAAACACTTCGGGTTTTGTTATTTCCCCCTGGGAATGCTAGGGTGCGACAAGATGTAAATTCCTCTTAGGATAAAGTCGGTTTTACACACAACAAAGGGATGCTCAGATTGTATAACAAATGAGAAATGTTAAAAAGTAGTATAGATTATCCACTCCCATTATTTTTATTTTATACAATTACTTAGTATTCAATTCATTCATCTGGCTGTTCATTTATTTGTCATTTTAATCAACCAATATGCATTAATGACATACTGTACGGCAAGCACTGTGATAATTTCTGGCATGCAGTGATACAGGAGACCTAATTCCTGCCCTCTTTAACATTACAGTTAGACCAAAAATAACAACAACATAAAAGGAAAATGTCACCAAAAGTAAGCTATAGATTCTCTAACTTGCTGCCAAATTTAAAAATAGAAGACAGAGCTTTCTTCCCAGTTATACCTCTGGAAACCATGAATATCATGAAAAAACCAATATGGGTAAGCATTGGGATTAAATGAGAAGGAACAGAATGATGGTAGGCTAGCAAATAATGTGCGTTTGAAAAGCGTAAACACGTGAAATGAAATTATGACTGAAAAGATCCTGTGTGTTTGCAATAATTAGCCAGGTGTGGCTCTGACAGTGTTTGACAGAATTATCTATAGAACAGAAAGGAAAACTTTGCAGAGGTTTCTAATTTAAATAGAACAGCTACTCTGTGTAGGGAAAAGTGTAAATAGGGAACAGTGTAAATAACAGCTGGCAGCAGTTATGTGTCTCAAAAATCCAAATACTGTTTTGCTTTTGAATATAGGTTAAAGTGGATCTGATATGCCAGTGCTTTTTTTAGGATCTGGAGTCCTAGAAATCTGTAGAAAAAGAGACTAGTGTGATTTTGTACTCTGCAGGAGGTAGGCGCTCTTGGTTTATTGATTTGGTGAAGCTTCCATAAACTACTGGGAAAATATTATTTCAGAACCATTTTATAGATTCAACCTATTTCTATTCCTGTATCAGTTTTTTGAGGCCCATTCCTGTTCTTGTTAATAGGAAGAGTAAGCCTATCACCATGTCTAGAACTTAGTGATACTATCACAGAGTGCGGAATGGTAGTGCCCCTTGAAAAGCACTTGAAAATTTTGTGCCTATTCTCCTTCCACTTACAATGAACAGTATTCCTAGAATAACAAGTTCTAATCTATAAGAGAATGTGATTCTACATATAGACCACTTATTATTCAAACAGGATATGCAATCTCAGGTTCTCTTTCTTAGAATTTTCAGGCATATTGTTATTTTGTAGTTTGTTGCTCCTGTAAAATATGTGATTCTCAGTGATCGATATATATTTTGCCCACTAATGTTTAGTAAGCAGCACTTTGAGGATCTTATATTACTTTAGAAAATGCCTTTAATTTTGATAATTTCCCAGTTTAAGATGGAGAATAATTGGCATTATGTGTGTTTGCCTGGGGAATTTGGAAACTGCTCTTTTGCAGATTATAACACCTATTATTTCAGAAAACCAAATCAACAATCATGCTGGTGACGAAGATTCTCTACATTGGAAGGAAATTAAAAATTCCTCTAGCTTAACAATTCACATTTTGCTTGACACTATTATTAAACGTGTTTGATGACGGTGAATTCACTAATGTGTAAGACTCCCAATTCCATCTTGTGATGTCTCTGGTTATCATAACTTACAGACTCAGCAGCTGGCAGTTTCCCTGTAACTTCAGTGAGTTGTGGCTTTGCTTTGTTTTCTAGTAGTAGTATTCCACCAGTTCCCAAAAAGTGGTCCAGAACATTCTTGGAAGTTTTGATATTCACATAATGAAGAAAAATCAATTTTTCTCTCTCTGACATTTTTATTGCCATATAGTTGGCAAATAAAACTTCAGTGTTTCATTTTCTTGCTACTTGCCATATTTATAAATCCATGTGAGTCTTTTGTAGTAGTCCCCAATCACATGCATGTATTTTCAGAATTTGTCATTTAAAAAAAATCAGTGTCCACTGGAAATCTCAGTAACTCTACTACATATTTTTAAAAGTAACATCTTGTCCTTATCCGGCTTGGGATAAAAAGTGATTATTATTTTTTTTTTGTTTGGAATTATAGGTGTTTTATTTTTTTCTTCTAGCCTCCTATAATAGAAACAGACCTAGAAACTTTTAAAGAAGTGTGTCCCTTAACAGTTGAAGCTCGTATTTGCTTATATATGCTCCCTGCCCTCTCTTATAAAGGAGTTTGTTTCTGTATTATAACAGAATTTATTACCTTTACACAATAATTTCTATGAAAACATTTTTCCCACTTGTAGGCAAATAAAAATATTGTAACATATATTTCATAATTATGATGTAATTTAACTGAGATTCTCCAACACACTAACTTAATTTATTTTCCTGATGTTTAAGAGCCACTGCAATAATATCTCATGCCTGGTTACTCAGGAACACTGCACGGGAGTATACAACGTAACCTTTGCTAATAGGCATTAAATGCAATTAGGTTCTACCTGGGAATCCTGGTAAAAATATCAAGTAAGGGATTTTTTTTTCATTAAGTACTCAGTATGTTATTTCCATGGTGCAGCTGTGTTTTCTATTATTTTTGTTGTTTTTAAAACTCAAATACTATTTTTCAGATGCCTAAAGATGCCAATAGAGTGATAGTTGACCTACCTTTCTTTCGTTTTCTTTCTTTCCTTCCTTCCTTCCTTCCTTCCTTCCTTCCTTCCTTCCTTCCTTCCTTCCTTCCTTCCTTCCTTCCTTCCTTTTTCTTTCTTTCTTTCTTTCTTTCTTTCTTTCTTTCTTTCTTTCTTTCTTTCTTTCTTTCTTTCTTTCTTTCTTTCTTTCTTTCTTTTTTCTTTCTTTCTGATTCAGCTCCCACTTTTTCTTCCACCACTTTCTTCTGCCAAATTAAAAGCTTGGAGATCTCATTTAGAATGTGGTTACTTTAAGATAATATTCAACATAGCAGTTGTGTATTAGTTATCCCCTCACCTGTAGGTGTCATCCCTGAATACTTTTATTTAATATACAAAGCAATTTCTTTGCCTTAATTGAAGAAAATTAATGAAAAATTATAGTCTTTTTTCATAATACAATATGGACATACTAAAATATTAAATGCATGCATCTTTCAATGAGTCTTTTTTGAATGGTTTAGTGAATGAGTTCCAATCATTCAGTTTAGAAAGTATGTTAATAAGCTTATATTAATATATTAAAATTATTTGTTCTTTTATATGAATCCTGAAAGCAAACTTTTTCTTGTAACTCTAATTTTGTTGTATTATTAGCAGAACTGCAATTGTAAGTGGCTGTATACTCATTTTCCTTTTTTTTGTTGAATTTTTTTAATGTTTATTTATTTGAGAGAGAGAGAGAGAGAGAGAGCGCAAATGGGAGAGGGGCAGAGAGAGAAGGAAACAGAATCTGAAGCAGGCTCCAGGCTCCGAACTATCAGCACAGAGCCCGATGCAGTGCTCGAACTCACGAACTATGAGATCATGACCTGAGCCAAAGTCAGATGCTTAACCGACTGAGCCACCCAGGTGCCTCTGTATACTCATTTTCCTATCGCCACATGAAATAATTGCTATTGCTATACTTTCCAGAGGGAATGTAATGTGCTTTTTCGGTTATCATCTGGCAATCCAAATGTATAATTGCTAGTTCTCCTTGATCCTTTACACAATTTCTACTTTCAACAATATTGAATATTCAATCTTTCAACAATATTGTTGTTCCACCCCAAAGAATATTTAAAGATAGAGCATGTGTTACTTGCATTTGTGTATACAGCAAATACAGTAGCCTTTATTACTCTCAAATTCAAAGAAAGGAACGTTGTTACCCTTCAGCTAACCATTGTCCACTCATGATTCCCTACCACTCCTCTCCCTGCCCCTGACTTATGGGAATTCAATTCCCTTTCCTTCCTTTGTGGTTTAGGCAGAAGTATGTGTCATAATTTACTAAAAGGCTCTAGGCAAGGATTTCCATTGGAGATGGATTGGGGTACAGAGGGAGAGGGAGAAGAGGGAAAGGAGCAGACTGAGGACCTTAGGAAAAAATGGTTTTCTATTTTCTCACAGGACATGATCATTTTTTTAAGTTTGTTTATTTATTTATTTATTTATTTATTTATTTATTTATTTATTTAGAGAAGAGGCAGAGAGACAGACAGACAGACAGGGCATAAGCAGGGGAGGGGCAGCGAGAGAGGGGGAGAAAGAATCCCAGGCAGGCTCTGTACTGTCAGCACAGAGCCCAACATGGGGCTCAATCACACAACTCTGAGATCATGACCTGAGCTGAAACCAAGAGTCAGACCCCTAACCAACTGAACGACTCATCCGCCCAAAAATATAATCACTTTTGTAGGTAATGCTCTGGGCCACAGTGAGCATAGTTATTCTGAGATAACTAAGCCAAAACGCTTAGGGTGACAGAAAGAAGGAGCCTGCATCCTTGACAACATATTGTCCTAGGAACTATCCCTAGAGCTGCTCTTAGTATTTACTGTTTCTGTGAAATAATAAATCACTTTATTGTTTTAAGATATTTTGATTTAGGTCTTCTAATACAATGAGACACCCAACTCTTTTCATCATATAAAGTTCTTAATTTCTGTGACCCTATTCATTCACCCATGATCAGAACTTCCATTTTGTTCAAATATCTTTCCCTTAAATATCTTCCCTTTGAACTTCAGTAAATTTATTTTTATTTCTTCTTACCCCTATTACATGTGGAGAAGATGAGAGACACTAAAAAGTAAAGGAATGATAAATTGGAAGGAGGGATTTGTAGTGATTATAGCACTCTACTTCAATTATAGTTAATAGTGTTGACTCTGAAGAACATTATGGAAATCAAGAAATAGAAAGCAATGAATTTTCATCTTTTTCAAATCACTAGCCAATATGCTCAGTGCATATCATACTAAATATATATTATTTTCTAGAAATGGGTATATAACTTCCCAGAACTATATTAAATAAAAAATGTAATATTAAAAATATTTGAACATGTTTATAGACCGCAAACTCAGTAATACAAGAAATACTACTTTTAAAATTTTTCTGACAACCAAGCTTAATCTCTGTCTTGGGTCTCATTGCTCTTAGTGGCAAACACTTTCTAATGTCTTCCATGAATATTTGTTGATAATACAGTGTATTTTAGAAATAAATGTAGTCAAATTCAGACTTTTTTCTCTTTACCTTTTTTTCCCTGTTGTAAACGCTGTGTTCCTATAAACTTTCATGATATTGTGATATTTCATGAGGGAATATATCCACACTCATTCTGTACTGGCATTTTGTGAGAAATAAAGTTACCAAACCATGAATGTTAGTCACTAGCACCTCTTCACATTGGCCCTTGTCAGTAGATCCATCATCTGTCATGTGCTCTTGGTGATACTCAGTTGCCTTCCCTTAACAGGATTTCCCAATCCACTTGAGTCACTGGCTTCTCATCAATATCTCCAATATTCTTCTCGTGGTCCAAGGGACAGTTTACTGCCTTTCCTTCATGCAGGATATTTGAGGATATCAACAAGGCCTTTCTGTATCTAACAGCTCATGCAGTGGTCTTATTCTAAACCAGAACTCAATACCTGTATATAGGTAAGGCTGTCTCCTGTTCTTTTTGAGATCCAAAATTATGTTTTGAGAAGGGAAGAGATATTTAACATGCTCCTAAATATTTAGAAAACTTGAAAGCAAAGTAAGTATAGCATATGAGGTAAGTTGAGTATTCTTATTTATCATGGACATATTAAAATACAGCTAAGTGGAGACTTTCAGTACATTGCCAGCACTAGAAGCATTCACTTGAAATGCATGTTTCCTAAGAGTTAGAACTGCCAATGATAGTTTAAGTAGAGATTTATCCTCCCTCTCTCATCGCTACCACATCTCGATCTTATTCAGCTCCTTTTTTTATTCACCCACACAGATGCATCTTTAAGATGCTTTTCATTACAACCAGATCTTCATGACTAAGCCCTGCTTATAAAGAAATCAGAAAAAGCAGTCTCACTTGGACATCCAGGAAAGATTTGAATTTGCAGGATTTTTTTTTTTCATGGTAAATAGATCAAATAAGTACACAGCCCTCTACTTAGTATTCCTTAAAAGTAAAATATGATGTTTATGTATTTGACTCTAACCTATGTTTCAAGTAAAAAAAAAAATTAAAATCTTAGGGATAGTCTCAATCCCATTTCTTACCTGAATGAATAATTTTTAAAATATTCCTAACAAGCGGCACCTGAGTGACTTAGTCAGTTAAGCGTCCCACCTCGACTGATGTCATGATCTCATGATTCGTAGGTTTGAGCCCTGCAACGGGCTCTCTACTGTCAGTGCACAGCCCACTTCAGATCTTCTGTCCTCCTCTCTCTCTGCCCCTATCCCCTCTCAAAACTAAATAAATATTAAAAAAAAGAAAAAAATATTCCTAACAAATTAATGTGACCAGGATACCTCTGGTCAAATTACCTTTTATAGTCCTATAGTTTCTTAAATCTCATCTTGCGTTGTTTTTTTATCTCAGGGAAAAATATGAGAAAAGATATGACTGTTAATTCCAGTTATCCAGTAAATGACATCATCACCTATGTGTACTTTTCTCAGAAATATAGTTCTTATTACAGCAAATGAAACTTGGAAAATATTATAAATTCCTGGAAAAATGTTTGTTCAAAAATTGTACTTGCTAGATCTTTATTTTTGTTATTAGTTTGCTTGGAATGCACCTTGAAAGAGATAATGGAACTGGTGTTGGGCATTATTACTGATCATTTCTGCCCCAGGGAAGAAGATTTAAAAAAACAAAACACCTCTCTTCCTTTAAAGCAAATGTTTGATTTGAGGCAAAACCTGAATCCAACTGGTCATCTATAGCTGTTAGGGTATGGTAATATTTGAACTTTGCATTATAGTTTTTTGAACATAGCACCTGAATTCTTAGTATCTCTGTGTCCTGAGATTTCTACCTCATTGCTTATAAAAAAAAAAAAGAAAGAAAGAAAAAAAAAAGGACCTGGATTACTGACGCTATTCCTGATTTGGGCCAGCATCTACTCCATGCAATTTCTGAGAACATCTTGTTTTTTGGAGCCTAAATATTTAGTGCTTGTATCATCTGATAGCTATCTTCCTGAGATACACACCTACACAGGTTTGCCTGTAGTCTCTGGAGCAACAGTGGAAACACACATTATTTTCTACACAAGTCTACTTGTGGACAACTATATACCTTCTTGCTATTCACTGAGTTTTTTCCCCCTCACTATTGCTATTCCTTTGTTTTTCAATCAGCAGCCCTACCTGAAATATTTGCAGGCTCCTCACCATTTTTGATAGTATGTTGTTGATGCTTTAGTACTACTCTAAATGTAGATTAATATAGAGACATGAAGTTAGGTGGTTTAATGCAAATAAATGCTTCAAAATATGGAAGGGGACTTATCTTTTCTGTTAGAAAATCTCTTACTTTTCTTTCTATTCATATAAAAATAAAAAATAACCTCAATGTCTTTGCACCTGTATGAGTAATCAAGTGCCACGATAATGCTGAGTAACAAGCCACTATGAAACCTCATCAGCATAGAACAATAAACATTGATTAATTGCACATTTGGAGTCAGCTGGGGATTGGTGAGATGCTTCTGCTCATCAAGACTGGGCTTGATCAAAATTGTAGAGGCTGACTGGCTATTGGCTGATGTAGGTTGCTGGGGTGACCATAATAGTCAGCTTTTTACTCCATAATTTATTTTCTTTTGAGATAAATTGGGACCTGTTTTGGCTATTCCTGATATATTCACCGAAGTGTGGCAAACCCACAAGAGCATAAGAAGGCAAGTGCAAATGTGTAAGCATTTTTCAAGCCACTGCACATACATTTATTAACATCCCACTATCTAAAGGAGTTCACATAGCTAGGCCTAGAATTAGAATGAGAGAACACTACAAAGTTACATAGCAATAGCAGAGGATGCAGAGAAAGTGAAACTTTGAGGCCAGTTTTGTAGTCTGTATATAAATGCTTATATCAGAAAACATCAAGAGAGTCTGTACATTCAGGTCTGTACCAGAAGCTCTGGAAAGTTGAAAAAGGAGAATAAAACATACTTTCTACAACAGACAAGCTCATATTTATTGTTTACGGTGATAAGTTTCAAAAACTGGTTATTACCATTTTCATAAGCCACTGACCTATTACATGCCTGCCAATAGTTCACCTAAATTTCAGCTTGCTTGCAATTTTACCATAAGCTGTTCTGAGAGGGGGCGGGGAAAGGAATTCAAAACTACCAGGTGTTCAGTTAAACTCAGAGTTGAAAAAACATAGGCCTAAAAAACTTTATGCCATAAAGAATTAATGACTCTGAAATATTGTTAAATATTTTTAGAATGGTTCTAAATCTGTTCCTAATTTTTAAAGTTTTCTAATTTATAGGCTAGCAGTGTAAGAATATTTATGAGATAAATCTAGAAGCATGATTTCTTCTCCCTCTCCCTCTTGCTTCTCCCCCTCCCCTGCCCCACTTGTAGATTAGGGAGGAAGAGTCAGTGGCCATCCTGCAAAGGCAGTGGGCAAGCTGGTGTCTGAGCCAGAAAGACAGGTTATACCCCAGGGCTCCAGGGAATATCCATGACATTTGTGTCTCCAAGTACTGAGGTAGGCATCTAGGTTTTATTGTTAGTCTCAGCTTATAAGTAAATAATATTTCATTTTTCACATTTTGTAATGTGAGCATTAAGGGTAAACAATACATGATATAGAAAATGTTTCATCTCAAAGAGGAACATATTGATGTAAAATTAGCAACAATTTTAGTTGTCCTCCCAGAAGAATGCTTCATTTTCCTAAACAGTATGAGAGACATGCACATTTTTGTGTCCACCAAGGATGACCTCAGAATATCGGAAATATAAAATTCTGTTCTGAGCACAGTATTTGAAAGAGAGTGGATCTAAAAAAGGTGACGATAGATGTCAAGCAGTCAAGTATAGATTATAAATAAAGGTCCTTGGAAATCTTGCCTTTGAATGGTGATTTTTTTTTTGATGTGTCATTTTTATTTTGTTTGAACGTTATTTTATCTTGTAGATGATTTGAAAATGCCTTGCTATTGATTTTTACCTATAATATATGGAAGATAGGAGTTTAAATATACTATATCCAGCCATTTAAAATCCTATATTAATTTTTTAAGATGTTTTAAAGATTAAACTTAATTAGAAGCCATATATCTAATAAATATCAGCAATAGTAGCCACCAGAGTTGCTCCAAATTTACAGTGAAAGCTTTGTACCTAAATATTTTTAATCAACTCTTTTTTTGGGAATCATTTAGATAAAATAATATCCTCAAGTTTTCAGTGTTAGATTGAGAAATCTTGACAAATATAGATATTCATGTAATTGTCACCCAAATCAGTAAATTCAATATAGACATTACCCTAGAAAGTTCCTTCATGAATATGTGCATTTAATTTTCTACCCCAAGAAACCACTGTTTTCTATTACTATAGCTTAGAATTTCATATATGTATGTAATCCTTTTCCTTAAATCATATACTATTTTTGGGATTGACCTACTTTGTTTTCTTATATAAATAGTTTATTTGTATCATTAACATTTTCATTTGTAAATATATTCCTATTAGCATTCCCATGTTGATGAGTACATGGATTGTTTCCAATTTTCTCTATTATTAATAAAGCTGTTATTAACATTCTTACACTAGTCTTCTGTGGACATATGTTTTCATTTCTCTCTTGCTAAATAAATAACAGTGAATTATAACTCATATCTCAGTTATAAGAAACTGTCAAATAATTATCCAAAGTGATTATATTTTATAATTCCAGCAGGAAAATCTGTATGCTCCAGTTACTCCACATCCTTGGCATTATCAATTTTTTTTTAATATTTATTTATTTTGGGAGAGCTCAAGCAAGGGAGGGACAGAGAGAGGAGAACAGAGGACCTGAAGTGAGTTCTAAGCTGACAGGCTGACAGCAGGGAGCCCGATGTGGGGCTCAAAGTCAGGAACCATGAGATCATGACCTGAGCCCAAGTCAGGCTCTCAACCTACTGAGCCCCTAGGTGCTCCTCAGTTTTAAAAATTAGTGGGTATAAAGTGGGATATCATTTTGGTTTTAATTTGATTTTCTCTGATGACTAACAAAGAAATATTCTTGTTGCAACGACTTTGCCAATTGTATGCATTGTGAATATTTCCCCCTAGGTTGCTGTTGCCTTTTCATTTCCTTTTAGGGTCTTTCAAAAAACAGATATTTATTTTTAATTTTTAAAAAAGTTTAATTTGTTATTTTTTTATTTAATGATTTCATTCTTTTTGAGTCTTAAGAAATCTTAAGTCTTACACCAAGGTTTCAAATATTACTTCCATTGGTAACTTTTTCCTGGAACTTTTATGCTTTTTATGTTTTGGTCTATGATATCTTTTGAGATAATTTTTGTGTTTTTGTGTTTGGTTTGAAGTAAAAGTTCAAAATTTTGTTTTCCATATAGATATCTAGTTATTCGAACATCATTTATTGAAAACATAATCTTTTGTGATTATATTACTATCGGTACCTGTGTCAAAAATCAATTGATCATATATGTTTAGGTCTATATCTGGATGATGTATTCTGCTCTATTATTTGTCTTTCCTTATGCAAACAAAAATGTTCTTTACTCAGGTAGCTTTAAAGAAAAACTTGGAAAAGTAGTAGAGACCCCTTCTACCGTGTTCCACACCTGGCCCCCCAAAGTTTTAGTTATTTTAGCTCTTTTGGATTTCCATATGAAGTACAGACAGTAACAGAACATTTTTATTCTCCCACATGAAACAACCAAAAAAAAAAAAACCAAAAAAACAAAAACAAAATACATGGAACAACAGTTGGAAAGACCTGACTATCAGGCAGTGAAGAGGGGTGATCCTGCAAGGATGGGAAACAAATGAGGGGATCTCTGACTGTCTAAGTCATAGCCTTAAAAGGTCTCTCAGGCAATGGTGTGAGGGGGACACAGGGTGGAAACCAGTGGACTCCCTGAGTTGAGGACATGGAGCTAAGAGTTTGGGAAGAACAAGGTGACTATAGTTCATATGACAGAATATCGGAAAAGAAAGAGCTATACGGAGAGAGTTCTGGAAATCTGCAGATGGTCCCCCTGGAGTACTCAACTCAGTACTGATTAGTGCATTTGTGTGAGAAAACTACCTGACCTAGGGGGAAAGAACCACCTGAAAGCATTGGAGGTAACACTGCTTAGCACTCTCCAGGATTGAGAATGGTACCTCTTCACACCAGACACACTGAAGAACTTCAAGTTTCATTAGGATTTGGGTAGAATGTGCACAAGTGTCTTGCCTCAGTAGTGAGGAGTAATTAGCTCTAGATTGAGCCCTGCTTTACTCCCACCTAAAGGCAAGACAGGGAGTAAACAGTTTCTATATACTTTAACTGCATCCCAGAATAACACTAAAGAATATTTGTTGGAATATAAAGCTATTCAGGACACAATAAGATAAATTCACAATGTCAAAAATCTGATCCAAACTGATAAGGCACATAAAGAAGCAGGGAAAATGGTCTCCATAATGGAGAGAAAAGGCAATCGAACAAAACATACCTACAAATGATGCCTATTTTAGGATTAGCAGGAAAAGACATTAAAATTATGACTGCATTTCAGATGTTCAAAAAGATATGCTATAGATAAAATACGAAGTTCAAATCAAAATTTCAGTGATAAAATCTTCATATGATGAAAAATACTAGAAGAGATTAAAATCAGATTAGATATTAAAGAAAATGTTGAATTTGAAATCATAATAGAAATTATCTACAATGAAACACAAGGAAAAAAAATAACAAACAATGAAGAAGCATCAGTGAGAAGTGGATGAACCTTAATCAGTTTAATATATATTTAAATGGAGTATCTGGGGAAAAAAAAGGGAAGAGAAAGGAACAGAAAAAAAAATTGAAGAAACAATGTTTCCAAATTTGGTAAAACATGAAAAAATATATAGCAGGCCATATCTTAATTAAATTACTTGATGCCAATGATAAAAAGAGGATATTAAAAACAACCAGAGAAAAAGTTCTATTATGATCTAAGGAACAAAGACAAGGATGATAACTGATTTCAGACAAAACAATGCAAGTGGAGAGACTAAGGATCAACATATTTAAAGTATTATGTAAGACATACTGTCTACAAATAATTTTATAACAAACACAACAGTCTTTTATAAGTCTTTTACAAAATACTCTTTTGGACATAAAAAGTTGAAATAATTTATCACCAGCATATCCACATTAAAATATTTAATGAAGTTCTTCAGGAAGAAGGAAAATGATGCTACATGGAAGGATGGATCTATACAAAGAATGTTTAATACCAGAAATGGTAATTATATGGATGGATATACACTTTTGATCTTTTTATTTAAATCTCATTAAAAGATGATTGGCAGCTTAAAATAATGGATTTGGGATTTATAACACATGTAAAAAAATGTATGACAACAATAGAACACAAGTACAAATGGAGAAATTATATAATTAAGACGTAGTATAAAGCATACTCTTTTAATGTTCCTATGCATTGAGTGGTTAATATCACTTGAAGATAGATTGTGATACATGAAAAATGGATAGTGTTGGGGCACTTGGGTGGCTCCATCGGTTAAGCGTCGGACTTCGGCTCAGATCATGATCTCGCAGTTTGTGAGTTTGAGCCCCGCATCGACTCTGTGCTGAAGGCTCAGAGCCTGGAGCCTGCTTCGGATTCTGTGTCTCCCCGTCTCTCAGCCCTTCCCCTGCTCATGCTCTCTCTGTCAATAATAAATAAATGTTAAGAAAAATTAAAAAATGGATAACGTTGACTCTAAAACGATCAATAAAACAATACACAGTTTTAGTTGATAACCCAACATTGGAAATAAATAAGAACAATAAAAATGACAATGCATGGCAAACCAGAAAGAAAAAAAAAAAGGAAAAATGGAAGAAAAAAAAGGAACCAATAGAACATATATAGCAGGATATTAGGTATATACTTAGCTCTGTCAAAAATCAGGCTAAATGTAAATGGTTTAAATGTAAAAATTAAAGGGCAGAGCTTGTTAGATTGGCAACTGTGTGCTGCTTACGAAAAATGAACTTCAAATATAAATATGCAAGTAGGTTTAATAACAAATGGATAGAAAACAATACAGCATGCTAAATAGCTAAAAATGTATTGTGGATGGCTATATTCATGTATATATTCGTATGCCTTTAATAATACCGAATATGAGAAGGGTAACAAATTTGGAGATGTTGATAGAATGAAGGGTATATTGAATGTGAAAAATAATACATGGAGGGAGTTGAAATAAAAAAATAGATTATAGAGGAATATTTTTTACTTTTAAAGACATCGATACATGACTACATGGTAGTTAATTTTACCTAAAGTTTAGCAAAATGTAAAACAGTCCATTTGAAATTTAAATAACTGCCTTTGAAGAAAACTGAGTTTTCATATCTGTCCTGTTTAAATCCTTCAAAGAAAAGAAAGGTTGAAAATGTACATGTTTTACTCCCTTGCTCATTAATTTTTAAAGTCCTATCTTTGAAACACCTGCCTTACAATGATGTTTCACCTGATTGGTTATGACAGACACATTACTGTCATGTCACTAACCATGATGCTTCGGAGCATTGATTAATTTCAAATACTTGGTTGGAAATGAGAAAACATTGGTAGGTTTATTTTAGGATGAAGAATCCATGTGAAATTAATAATGTAATCTGCAAGTTAAGGCAAAAATTGCCTATGTGCAGCATTTATGTTAATCATAGAATCACTCGGGTAATTTGCCCAAAAGGCATATTGGTAAAGTAGCTAAATTGTTTCAGGCATCAGCGACACCGTAATTAATGTTTCATTTATTTTCACCGAGCTGAAAAAAATTTACTTGTAAGACCATATTCGGACAATATGGGAAATATTACTTAACACATAAGTAATAAGTATTTTGTAATTTTAGTTTTAACAATAATCACACTTTTTTAAACAATAAAATACAAAAAAGCCACAATAACATTTTATAGTTTTTGATATTCTAAGTATATGCTTTGTATAATCATCATTATCACCTCATAATCTTAATTCTATTTATGTCTTAATATATGGAATCTTCCTTTGTATTCTATTAAATATATGTCATGTTAGATGATAGATTTATTAGCAGGAACTAGAAAGTTGCTTTGCATTATGATATTTAAACCCCCATATTGTTTGAAGAGGGTGAAAGAAAAAGAATGAAGGTGTGAAAAGGAAAGGAAAGCACACTATGTATTTATTTTTTATTTTATTATTTGTTAATGTTTGTATATTTTTGAGAGGAGAGCACAAGCTGAGGAGGGGCAGAGAGAGAGAGGGGGACAGAGGATCCAAAGCATGCTCTGCACTGACAGCAGCAAGCCTAGCGCGGAATTTGAACTCATGAACTGCCCAAGTTTGACACTCAACTGACTCAGCCACTCAGGCGCCTCTTATTTTACTTTAATGAGAGAGCATGTGAGAGTGGGGAAAGGGCAGAGAGAGGGAGAAACAGATAATCCCAAGCAGGCTCCTCACTCAGTGCAGATCCCAGAGCCTGACAGGAGGCTTGATCCCACCACTGTGAGAACACAACCCGAGCAGAAATCTGAAGCTTAACCTCCTGAGCCACCCAGGTGCACCAACAACACTCAATTTAAAATGAACAGGAAATCAGGGAAAAAAGGTGTGATTTGACATGTTAATTTCTTCCCTACTACAAAGTTGTCTTTCTCTCTCTCTCTCTCTCTCTCTCTCTCTCTCTCTGTACTTATTCACACCTATCTTTTGTTTTATGCTTTGTTCTTTAGATTTTGTAGACTAGGATTCAGAGATGGATATTCTTAATCAGTATACAAGACTCAGAAATCTTGTGGCTACAGCTCTAAGGTTTACATGCACTCCTATTGAGTCCACTTCCCTTAAACCTCAGACAAAAAGGTTTAATCTTCCTCAATGGGACATTTGTCTTTGTTGTCAATATATGCCAATGCATAGAAAGTTCACTTTTTTGTTGCAATTCTCTAAAAAGATAGCAGTAGTATTTGAAAATGTAACACATAGAGTATATGAAGTCTTACACCAATAAGACCTAGTACCAAATACCAACAAGTATTTGCAACAAATACTTTATGCAATAGTATAAATATATTCTAAAATATGTTTCACATGTTCTTAAAAATACTGATCTATGATAGCTAGCCTGAATAGCATGTTTGATCCAAAAGCTTTACCAAGCTGAAACATGTTTACCGCATGCCCACAGTATCATTTTCTATTTGTTATCAATGCTCTTTAGTCAAAGACTACCAGGAACACAGCTATAGTTAAGAAAGTTGTGGGGTGCCTGGGTGGCTCAGTCAGTTGAGTGTCTGACATCGGCTCAGGTCATGATCTCATGGCTCGTGGGTTTGAGCCCCGCATAGGGCTCTGTGCTGACAGCTCAGAGGCTGGAGCCTGCTTCTGATTCTGTGTCTCCCTCTCTCTCTGCCCCTCCCCAATTCATGTTCTGTCTCTGTCTCAAATATAAATATAAACATTAAAAAATTAAAAAAAAAAGAAAGTTGTATTTATTACTCATTGTACTTAGTGAGAATGCACTCCAGGGGCAACTGTGGGATATTTCTGCAAGATGTTAGAAAGGACTTAATAGGAATTCTGCTTTGGTAGGTTGATTTTTGGGACAGTCTGATGAAGCTGAGACGCACTCTACATTGGGAGGTTTTAGAAAGCAGGGAAAATTTAATGTGGGATATCTCAACAAATCTTACCTATAGATTGAGCAGACTAAGTTAAAACCTTAACTGATAAATAAGCAGTAGTCTCTCATATTAGCTGGAGTGGCAATGTTTGGAATTTTGTGGTTTGAATAGTGTTCATATTTTGTCTGTGTTTAGGCATGATAGTAGAATATTCTTGATTTTGTCTTGATCCATCATGGTCACAGAGTGACCTTGATGATATTGATGTTTTTTGAAATTTTTATGTTGACCAGGGGAACACCAAGACCTACCTGTGATGCTGGGTCAAAGCCTGAATGTTAGCAGCAGTTTTTTTTTTTTTTTTTTTCTCATTGTAAACATTGAGTCTGTTTCTTAGTGGCCTGGGACTTAATGTACAATTACGTTTTTTTTCTTCATAATACTGGCAAGGACGTATTTTATATCTTATCTGTTCTTTATTATATCATAAAGTTCAGCTTCGTTAGGCACTGAGTAAAAGGTAAATGAAAAATGAGTAAATAAATGAATAAATATTGAAATAGACACATAAATCAGAAGTTAGACTAAAAATGAATTAGAAGGGAAAAGGATTAAGGATTAGCCCAAATACTTTGGTCCTAAAATGTCACTGACTTGGCCAAATACTATTGAAAAGAGAATAAAAATGATTATAACAGATAATTAACATTTAGTAAGAATCCATTGTATTCTAGGCACTAGTCTGCGTTGTCTATTCAATTCCCAAACAACTTTTTAAATAAATAATTTTTTAACCTTAAAAGATTTGGAGAGGTTCAGTCAATAATTCAAGGTCATAGAGAATAGACTCAGGATTCTAACCTAGAAGCCCTCTCAAATCCTTACTTCTTCATCCTTGAATCATCACATTTGTTTTCTGTTCCCTGGTAACAAACTAAATATACTGCTAATAGCTACCTTTTTGCCATATTCAGGAGCCACTTTTCAAATGTAGTCTTACGTCACTACTCTACAGGTTTCAAACCATTCTGGATTCTCATATCCCTCATCACCTGTTTCCATGGTATCTGAGTTACTCTCGTAGCTCCCTTCCTGCCTCTTTATTTCTTTCATGACTTTTTTTTTCTTCAAATTTTTATTTAAATTCTATTTAGTTAACATATGGTGTAATATTTTTTTTCAGGAGAATTTAGTGATTCATTCACTTACATATAACATCCAATGCTCAACAAGACAAGTGCCCTCCTTAATGCCCATCACCCATTTAGCCATCTCCCCCACCCCTCCTATCAACCCTCAGTTTGTTCTCTATTGTAAAGTCATGACTTATTTTTTTAATGTTTCATTTTCCTCCAGATCTAGTCTCTACCTTAAGCTGCCTCCTTTTTATTTTGTCTCCATGTATAATTTTGATCTGACAACTTTAATTACTACCTATATTTCCAATTCTATATTATCAGGTGTGATGTTTTATCTGAGGCCAAGCTCTACATTTTCAGGAGCCTGTTACATATTTCCATATACATTAAAAAAAATTTTTTTTAATGTTTATTTATTTTTGAGAGGGAGAGAGACAGAGCATGAGCAGGGAAGAGGCAGAGAGAGAGGCAGCAGTCTCCTGAATCCGAAGCAGGCTCCAGGCTCTGAGCAGTCAGCACAGAGCCCGACTTGGGGTTCGAACTCATGAACCCACAAAACCGTGAGATCATGACCTGAGGAGAAGTTGGATGCTTAACTGACTGAGCCACCCAGGTGCCCCAATTTCCATATACATTTAATACAAAATTGTAAGTCTCTCTCTCCCTATCCCCAACACCACTAAACTTCTTGTATTTTCTATTTTCCCATTTCACTTAAATGAGTCTACATAGTTGCCTAAACACACACTTAGAGGCAAGAGCAATCCTTGTTCTATCTCATTCCTCATATTCAATTGGTCATCAAAATCTCTTTTTGTATCTCTCACATACCTTCCTTAATTACTGGACACTTACAAAAGCATCCTTACAAATCTGTATCTCTTCAGTAAAATTAACCCTCTCCAATGTATTTAAAGCACAGATCTGATAATTCAGTTTGGTCCCACCAAAGTCTAACTCTTGGACAGCTTTATAAGTTTCCTTAACTATTTGATTCTAACCTGACATTTCAAACTCATTATCACCACTTTTCCTTCAAATTGTTCTTTCGTTTTCTCTTTATCATTTTCTTTATGTGGATTTTTCTTTCTTTACTTGGCCTTTGGAAAATTACTACTCATGTTAAAAACCAAGTTTTACTGAATGCTTCTAATTTACTGTCATCCTAATAAGTCACTTACATGAATTTTCCCATTTAATCTTCAGAAAAACCCTGAGAGGAAAACACTTTTATATTCCCATTTACAGAGGAGGAAATAAAGGCCTAGTGTGAATAAATACCTTGTCCATGTATGTATCACAATCAGGTGGTGAGGCTGGTATTTGAACCTGTGCTTTTAAGTACAAGCTGTATTATTCTCTTCAGGTGCTAACTCACATAGCTTCTCCTCTGTGAATCCTTTTATATTCCCCATCTGCCCTTACAGTAATAGTCATTACCTTCCTTAACCCCAGGACATACATATAGGCTTCCACTATAGAATTTGAATACTTGAGCTATTGTCAAAATGTACATACAACTCCTGTGTGGAATAATTAAATTTAAGCCTCTTGATGCAACCATTGTATCTTACTCATATTTACATCCAATATTAGCTCATGGTAGATAGGAAGTCTTATTGAGTAAGCGACTTTAAAAAAATACAATACCTGATTTCTAACATATGGCAGTTATCATGCATTTATTTTCTATTTTGTAAACAAAATGGTGAAATATTAGAGAAAATATTTTTTCTTATAAGAGTTCTTTTTTTTAATGTTTGTTTATTTTTGAGAGAGAAGGAGAGTGCCTACATGTACATGTACATACTAGTGGGAGAGGGGCAGAGAAAGAGGGGACAGAGGATCTGAATCAGGTTCTGTGCTAACAGCACTGAGCCCAGTGTGGGGCTCCAACTCACAACTTTGACATCATGACCTGAACCGAAGTTGGACACTTAACCAACTGAGCCACTCAGGTGCCCCTAAGAGTTCTTATATAAATTATTAATCCTCTGATTGCTTTTGTCCAACACTCTATCCTTCCCATCAAATCCATCTAAGAATAGAATTCATGTAAGAAGATGAGGAAATAGTGCCTTAAGAATTTCCAGAGTTCATTAATATTTCATTAGTTTTAAAATGTCCAGTTATCTCACTATTTGAGAATTATCTTAGTACATGAATTTTTTCACAAATAATGTGGAATTTATGAAAAAAGCAAGAAATCCAGTGTTGCAGTGTTTAAGTTGCTTTAAAACATCTGTGAATAGGGGCGCCTGGGTGGCGCAGTCGGTTAAGTGTCCGACTTCAGCCAGGTCACGATCTCGCGGTCCGTGAGTTCGAGCCCCGCGTCAGGCTCTGGGCTGATGGCTCGGAGCCTGGAGCCTGTTTCCGATTCTGTGTCTCCCTCTCTCTCTGCCCCTCCCCCGTTCATGCTCTGTCTCTCTCTGTCCCAAAAATAAATAAAAAACGTTGAAAAAAAAATTAAAAAAAAAATCTGTGAATAGAGACAACCTATTATGTTCTTGTAGGTTTATCTACTGACCAGTGTACATTATTATGTGGGAAGAGTATTAGCCGTCACGTAGAAATATCACTCTTTTTAGTAACTCTTCTCAAAGCCTTAGACATTTTCAAACTTTAAATCACCTGGAAAGTGGAAAACCAATTTTTCTCTATTGTGACAGATGAGTAAATTCTCTGACAGGTTCAGGAATCAGTACAGAAGTTTTTGTGTAGTCTACAAAGTTTCTCTCTCTTTACTTTCTGGTTGTATGGTATTGGGTGTAAAACAAAACAAAACAACAACAACAAAAACAAAGGGACCAGGACTTCCACAAAATAATATTATATGACTATAAAGATTCTAAAGCAGAAGGACAGAAGACATGAATAGACAGTTTTCCAAAGAAGACATCCAGATGGCTAACAGACACATGAAAAGATGCTCAACATCACTCATCATCAGGGGAATAGAAATCAAAACTACTCTTAAGATACCACCTCATACCTGTCAGACTGGCTAAAATTAACACAGGAAAAAAATGGATGTTCATTAGGATGCAGAGAAAGGGGAACGCTCTTACACTGTTGGTGGGAATGCAAACTGATGCAGCCAGTCTAGAAAACAGTGTGGAGGTTCCTCAAAAATTTAAAAATAGAACTACTCTATGACCCAGCAATTGCACTACTAGATATTTAACTGAAGGATACAAAAATACTTATTTGAAGGTGTATATGCTTTATGTTTACAGCAGCATTATCAACAATTGCCAAATTATGGAAAGAGCCAAATGTTCATCGCCTGATGAATGGGTAAAGAAGGGGTGTGTACATACAATGGAATATCACTCAGCCATCAAAAAGAATGAAATCTTGCCATTTGCAATGAGGTGGATGGAGCTAGTGTGTAGTATGGTAATTGAAATAAGTCAGAGAGGGCGCCTGGGTGGCGCAGTCGGTTAAGCGTCCGACTTCAGCCAGGTCACGATCTCGCGGTCCGTGAGTTCGAGCCCCGCGTCAGGCTCTGGGCTGATGGCTCGGAGCCTGGAGCCTGTTTCCGATTCTGTGTCTCCCTCTCTCTCTGCCCCTCCCCCGTTCATGCTCTGTCTCTCTCTGTCCCAAAAATAAATAAAAATCGTTGAAAAAAAAATTTAAAAAAAAAAAAAGAAATAAGTCAGAGAAAGACAAATTTCACTCATGTGGAATTGAAGGAACAAAACAGATGAACACAAGGGAAAGAAAAACAAAAAAGAGAGGGAGGCAAACCATAAGAGAAACTCTTAACTATAGAGAACAAACTGAAGGTTAATGGAGGGAAGAGAGTGGGGGATGGGTTAAACGGGTGATGAGTATTTTTTTTCCAACGTTTTTTTTTTTTATTTTTTTATTTTTTTTAATTTTTGGGACAGAGAGAGACAGACAGAGCATGAACGGGGGAGGGGCAGAGAGAGGGAGACACAGAATCGGAAACAGGCTCCAGGCTCCGAGCCATCAGCCCAGAGCCCGACGCGGGGCTCGAACTCACGGACCGCGAGATCGTGACCTGGCTGAAGTCGGACGCTTCAGCCCCACGGGTGATGAGTATTAAGGAGGGCACTTGTTGTAATGAGCAATGGGTGTTATATGTGAGTGATGAATCACTAAATTCTACTCCTGAAACCAATATTACACTGTTAACTAATTTGAATAAAATATTTGAAACATTTAAAAAAAGATTTTAAAATAGAAGTTCTAAAATCTGACTTCTACCAAATCATCTAGAAAGATTTAAAATACATATTCTGGGGCTTCTTTCTGTACCTAATGAAACATTCACCAAAGAGGGCAACCAGGAATTGTATAATTTTCTCCATCTCGGTATTTCAAGCTGTTAGGCACAAATGTCCTTGGAGTACTGCTGCCCTACTGTACCTCACTGAGGAAAGAAAACAAATGGGAAATCAAGAGAACCATTGCATTAATAGTCAACCACACTGTCCTTCCTGGCATGGGGAATACAATATAAGTATAAGCATTATAATATAATGCTTTTAAATTCTTAGTCACAAAAAAGGCATATGTCCTTATTTCTCTCTATGCTTGAAACTGTTTGAATTTGTGCTAAGCATGTTTCATTATTTCCCACATAAGCTGGTTTAAAAAACAGGCTAAGTGCCTATTTGGGTAGTCTAACTTCACTCAATTGTAAAGATATGGAGAAAATTGATCAGAATTCCTAGAACAGTTCTGGGTGTGTTTGGAAGTGGTATTTTGATAAACTTCTTGCAGGTTTTGTGGGGGAGTGTGGAGAGGAGTGTACTTACAGCAAAATATACCTGAAAGCAAAGGACAGTTTTCTTTACACTTGCTTGTTAACCATTCTGCTGACAAATTCCAATGTAGGAATCATCCATTATTGCTTCTGACTAAGAGTTTGATGTGCAAAAATCTCATTAATAAAAATTCTCTAAATTGCAATACAGGATAATAAAGATAAAGTCTATGGAAAATTACTTTGCACTATCCAAAGTGTAAATATTTCAAAAATGTATAAGGTACTGTTTTTTTTTTTACCAGTAGTCATTTATTAATCATGTATGCTTGTTTTCTTTAATCGAATTTATAGGTTACCTATAAAAAATATGTCTAATTTGTTTGGTGGAGGTAAAATTGTGCAAGAAAGAAAATATTCTAAGACTTTGTAAGCACAACTAGTTAAAATTAGTAGAATAAACTATTTGCAAATAATTCGTAAACATTCATTAGTGCATGCTTTTTAAAAACATATTCTGGACAGCATTTCCACAGTCCATATTTTGGCTAATCTTTATATTGGTAAGTTAAAAATCTTAAATACAATGTATAGAATCTCACAAATTATTCTTTTATCAGTTTGCTATTTTTTCATTTTCAAATACCATTTTTTAAGGTTCGTATTTCCTAATATTGAGAATGTTTATTTTCACTTTTAATATAAGTATATATCCCTTAGATATGTGATATGATATTCTAAATAAGATATGATATACTAAGTTTATGCTTTGACATTTAATATTAAAAAAAAACCTTTGTTAGTTAATGGAGTTGAACAAACTCGTGGTAGATGAGAAATATGCCTGGCTCCATCTGGGTATTGTTCTCTATAGAAGGTAATGGGAGGTTTTGTGGTTGTTTACTTCTATAATCTGGGCTTGAGATATTTCATTGCCCTCTCTTGTGATGTAGAAGACATCATCTTGCATCAGTAAACTTTCCCATTGTCCTATAAGCAGACTAGCTCTCTGTTACCTTAGGATCCCAAGTAGACATTGCTAATAAGTAGAAATCTTTTTAGTTTTTGTATTAAGGTTCAGCTGTTCAAAATCTCGTGGTTGATTCTCCCTCTTTGTGGTTGCTTGAGTATAATTATATCCAAAGTTAATGGAAAGAATTATTGAACAGGCTAACATTCTTGCCAAATGTTTTTAAACATTATTTCATTAATATCCAATTTCTCTATTAGGAGGATAAAAAGATAGTTAATACTATTTCTTCTTAAATCACTGTGTGTGTGTGTGTGTGTGTGTGTGTGTGTGTGTGTGTGTGTGAGTGCACGCCCGTGATGGTTGAATTATTGCCTCAGAAAGATACTACTTAAGCCTTTATTGTTACACAGCCTGTAAGATAGCAAACATGATGACATTTGATGTTTATGCTCATTTAAAGTATTGAGTGTCTTACAAGACAAAGCAAATAACACAACATTTCTTTACAAACACTGGTTTCATGCTTGCTTTTTTCACTCTTAATCTGTTTGATCAGAGAATCAAATTTGTGATCTATCCTGACATGACATCTTATATTCATAGAGAATTGTTTATTCCAGTGTCATTGAAATTTTTAAAATGGGATTTTAAGTTATTTTTATCCTTTGGAAGATGAAAATATGATATAGCCTTCTATAATCACTGTGGATATTTTGCTTCACTATTTAACTGAATCCATTTTTTCCCTTTAATTAAAGTTTATTTTTATTTATTTTGATAGACATATAGAAAGCAAGAAGGGGAGGAGCAAAGAGAAAATGGGGACAGGACACCAAGCAGGCTCTGTGCTGTCAGGGGAGAGCCAGATGTGGGGCTGGAACTCATGAACTGTGAGATCATGACCTGAGCCGAAATCGAGAGTTGGAGGTTTAACTGACAGGTGCCCCCTGAATCTATTTTCAATGAGATTTTATCTACTTTCTCCTCAACCTATATTATATCTCTATTAAATTTCAGAAATTAGCTAAGAATATAAAAGTTATTTTATGTAATGGGGTAGCAAAACTACTCTAAAACAAGGCCATGGTTCAGAACCGATTTTTAATGTTTAAAAATAACAGTAATTGAAGAAAAAAATGAAACAATTCCCAACTAAATGTTAGAGAGTGTTCAAAATAACAATTGGTCCTTTCTTCTGTAGAGAATCTTGTACAAGATACGAACTTTCTAAGGCCAATGACTATAATCCTATTCCTTAACCCTGTTTTCTGCTATGGAATTTTTCTCTCATATTTCACCTTATTTAAGCTGTGGGTTCTTCTCTTGGCTCCACAATTAATAGAAGAAAAATGAAAACTACCAATCTCTTTTTGATACAATGTAGTATTTTTTCTTGTAATATAAACCTTCTTCTATACTATGTCGAGGAGACCATTTGTTTAATCACCCAAAATATACATTTTCATGTCTTTTAAATGTGAGGAATAAGCCCACTGACCCAATCAAAGGAGAGATGTGGAGACTCGGAGCACAGTGAAGTGAGGCTTTAATCAATATTCTTGCAAGAGTTGGTGTCCCACAGACAGGCACACTTAGGGCAGCTATAACAGGCAATTTATTTCCTAGCATGCAAGTCCTTCCCCTGTTTCCTCATTGGCTCAGTACTACAGAGGTTACAGCCTTCCCCAGATGTTGCCTATGCCCATGTAAGGCAAAGAGTAGTCTTATTGGAACAAATGTACATTCCCTGAGGTGACACAGAGACTTTCAGTCCCTCCTCCCTTTGTTCTTTGGTGCATGCTCATTGCAAAGCTCATGAAAATAAGCCCACAAAATGTAGAGGAGCAAAAGAACCAGGAGATAAATGTCTAAGGGTTTGGGACTACATTGGGTGGGTGGGAGTGGGGGCGGGGAGGGAGGGAATTATACATATTCCAGTAGGTTGTAAACCTGCTGTTAATTAGACATCAAAACTTTTATTTGGTATTTCTGAAAATGAATCATTTTCCTTTTCATACTAACTAAGGAGAGAGATCTATGGATATGAATACATTATAACTAAAAAGACTTGCTAATTGATTGGGTATAGAATTAGAGGTAAAGGCAGGAATGTTGTTTATGTTCCTGGAACTGGGCACTTGATGTTCTTTATTGAGATATAGTACAGCCAAAACCACATCCACTTTTCGAACATACAAGTTTTGAAGTATTAAATATATTACTATAGGGGCAAGAATTTTAGCCAGATGGGCTACAGATTAGAATGGAGCAAAGGATTTGAGAGTAATGGTAACAGAATGGTTGGTTGAAGTGATGGGCAACATGGTCTGAGCTATTTAGGGAAGGAGGTAAAAACTAGACAGAAATCATGGGGGGCATGTCAAAGGGTAGATGGGCTGAAGATTTCAGTTCAGTTAAACAGCACATAGATAATGTGAAAGTTGGAAGAATGGATATTATTATCAAGATTTTATAAGTACTTCTGGGAGATGACAGGATGGGAATAGGAATGAATGGCTGCTTTTATTGGTATTACAAAGGTGAAGGAAATAAGTAGTTGGTAATTTGGGTATGTATTCACTTTACTAAAGGCCACTGAAATGATGGAAAAATTTGTTAGAAAAAAAAGAGGTTATTTTATCCAGTGTTGGGGGAATATCAGTGTCAGAGTGGTACTGAAGAGTTGGAGGCACGATAAGCCCACCTCAAACAGAAAGTTCCTGGGGTTTTGGGATGAGTTGGAAAGGTACCAGTTGAAAAGGTAGATAAGAAAGCAATCCATCAGGAAAGAGCTAAGAGCCAAGATTCGCTTATGGGAAAAAGTAGAAGAAACAATATATGAATAGATTAGTGTTTTACAGAATGTCTTTTCCAAGAGAGTGGTTTCAGAGGGCACATAGGAAAGATCGGAAAGGTGGCAGGCATGGGAGATTGGATTGGAGACAAGGAATCATAGGTAATATAAGGAAGAATGTATGGGGAATGGACATGTCACGTGTGGGAGAAGCTTACTTTTGGGAAACGAATGCCCAAGAATAGTGATGATTTGAAGTTAGCTGCAGTGATCTGACCTTATAGGTCAGTACTCCTTTATCATTGTCCTTTTCCATTACTCTATCATTTTTAGCATTCTAAAGATAGGAGAAACTCAGTGCTTGTTGAAAAAATGAGCCTCACTCTGATGCAGGCAAGTAATGAAGCCAATTATTTTATAAGAAAATAACCATAATTTGGAAATGACTACAGTACCTAGGCAATCTAGATTAAACATTCACTCATTCATGAATACTAAGAATGTCCCATCTGCCAGATACTGCTCTGTAGACTGTGATCACAAGTGTTAAAAAGAAAACCACAGACCAAAAACAGCATCACTTAGGCCAAGCCACCAAGATGATGCTTAATACCTACTCTAATTGCAGTTGCAGTTTCAAACTCCCCTAGAAATGTAAGTCTTAATTGGTCAGTTAGGAATATTCTGATTAGCATCAAAGAGGTAATCTGTCACATGGGCCCTCTTCATCTACTTTCGCCCACTAAAGGAGGAGGAAGTAATCTGCACGATAAGACCCTCTGCTTTCCTCTCTATGGGAAAGTGACCTTGCCTGGAATAATCCTTTTCTTAATAATATTCTTGCCCTACCTGCCTTCCTATAAAAACCTTCCATTTTGTACATCTCCTCAGAGCTGCCCTCTACTTGCTGAATGGAATGTTGCCTCATTCATGAATCGTTTAATAAAGCCAATTAGATCTTCAAACTTACTCAGATGAATTTTGTTTTTTAACAGCAGTGAACCAGGCAAGCAAGGTCTTTGCTTTCATGGAGCTAATCCTGTGAGCTCTTACTGATGTGAAAATAGCCCCTCTGTCTGGCAGGGAGTTGGAAAGGAACCATTGGCAAAAATCCTTGAGCGAGGAGAGACTGATTTTTTGGGAAAAACTCCCTAGGTCTGCTAAGGAGGAATAATTAGCTAAACACTTTCTCATGTTAAAATATATTTAGCTAGTTTTAGGGAATGGAAAACCTTATATATACTTATGCTTCTTATTCCTTGAAAAGTGTTTACAATGTAGTTACCCCATAGATATAAAGTTAATACCTAGGGTTTTCTGTAGCACTTTCATTCTTATTAAAGGGCAGGAAAGTAATTTTCTTTTTCTTATTTTAGGAGGCACCAGAGTTGATTCTAGAGTTAGGAGACATCAAAAAGAATAGATGGTGGGAAAATGAGAGGTCTGTGTTTCTTCATAATGTTGGCCAAGTATATGGAGTCGGGTGTGGGCTAGATACCTCCAGTGGGTCTTAAATAGGAAATAGAATATATGCTAATTTCTTTATTCAGACATTTGTTTGACTTAGTAAAGCTTTTTTCTTCCATGTTTGTTTCTTACAGAATCCTCAAACAAAAATTGTATTTTTGAATACAAAAACAAGGAATATTTTTTCTGCATGTTATTTCCATATAGTTATGTTTTTCTGATATGAAACAACTGATTTATTGCTATCAGAAACTTTCTGAGTGAAAATGATTGATTTGTGTAATGGAGAACAAAATCATATTTTGGAGATAACAACATTAACTTCATCCTCTCCTTTCAGCCACACTGTCTCACTCTCTTGCCTCACTCTTTTTTTTAAGTTTGTAATCTGTACAATAGACAAAAAGTAGGCAAAGAAGAGGCTGCCCGCTACCCCCACCTTATAGTAGATTATCAGATTTTTTGTGTAATTCCTCCAACATTGAGCAACATTAGGTTTCCACTTGAACATCAAGGTGAAACTTGAAGCAGTCATAATGTGAATATCAATTTTTATTAATCCACAGATTTTTCTCTTTATTTTTTATTTATATTTAATTTTTTTCAATTTTTATTTTTGAGAGAGAGAGAGAGAGAGAGAGAGAGAGAGAGAGAGAGAGAAAGAGAAAGAGAGACAGAGTGAGGTCAGGGGAGGGACAGAGAGAGAGGGAGACACAGAATCTGAAGCAGGCTCCAGGCTCTGAGTTGTCAGCACAGAGCCCAACGCAGGGCTCGAACTCATGGACCATGAGATCGTGAGAGAGAAGATTGCATATTCACAAGAATAATATGCAAATATCTTGAGGGGCTGAAGTTGGATGCTTAAGCAACTGAGCCACCCAGGTGTCCCTGGATTTTTCTCTTTTTAAAGCTGGAAGCATATCCTTGGTACTTTCTGTTATAGATGACATTTTTCAAAGATTTAAAGAATTTCCAAGGGAAGAAAATATTTTTGTCTAAGAGACTCAAAGCCCAATTAATTTATACATGTATTACATTTTTGTATAGCTCCTTATTAATTGAAGAATGAAATTCTCAAGTATCAGTGTACATGGATATATCCATATATATATATATATATATATATATATGAAAAAGTTAGGAAATCATGTGAATAACCTCAAATTATGTAATACTTCTAACATTTTGACCTAACTGGCTGCTGACTTATTACTAAAATTCAGTTTTACAGGGCACCTGGGTGGCTCAGTCAGTTAAGCATCCAATTCGGCTAAGGTCATGATCTCACGGTTTGTGGGTTGAGCTCAGAGCCTGGAGCCTGCTTCAGATTCCTCCTTCTCTTTCTGCCCCTCCCCTGCTCATGCTCTGTCTCTTTTTGTCTCTCAAAAATAAATAAATGTTAAAAAAAAAGTTAAAGTTCAGTTTTAAAAAATGGTCATTTATTTTTCTCCCTTGTAAGTATTCACGTTTACAAAAATAGTTCCATGCTCTTAAAAAGGCTATGTGCTAATCAGCAACACAATAGCATTGGCTTTCACCAGCTAAATTAATTTCTAAATTTTATGCTTTTTATTCTGATTTGACAAAACTTCCAGAAACTTTAGCAACTGATTTAGGAAAAGCCACAAAGGTAGTTTTAAATGCTATAATTTTGGAGATTATAATTTAGGGGAATTAGGTGGAATCACTTTCTCTAATTTTGAAACGGCTGAATTCTCTTTATTCTCAACCTATTTATGAATGTGAAATGCTACTAGACTTGTGTCTATAAACTCTGTGACTGGGACTTTATAGACTGAATGCTTCTTGAAAAAAATAAATCTATATTTGAATTTAATTCTGCCTCAAGTAGAAGCTTCATGGTATCTGAACTGTATAACTATCGTATTATAGGTGTAATGAACTATATCAGTGATGTGTTAAAAATTTCAAATAATTATTTGACTTTATTCTCAGATGCCACATTCCCTTCATGGGAAAGAAATATTATATAAATGTATTTAAAAAGTAGAGAGGTAAAAGTAATAACAAGTGATGGTTCCTATGCCAAAGTGAGGGCACATGACTCCTCCTAAATGCATTAGAATTAAAATTTAGAAAGAAGAAACATTCTGCCAGTCATTTATAACTCCTGATTCATCACTTTGCTAATTCTATATCATCCTTTACTATTTTTGAAATAGTTTCTTTATGAAGTGGTACTAATTTGGGAATTAAACATTCTAGTTATAAAAAAAAAAACAATTTTTCTCTGACCTGAAATACAAAGGAAGATACCTGTATATTATTCTTGTGAATATGCAATCTTCTCTCTCAACTCCATGTAATTTTCCTAACAGAAGAGCTTTGAAACATAAATATAATTCAGACCATCTTTGCTCCCTGGTGTCCTTCCTTCCACCTTGATCAGAATGTATCACCATCACCATGTTTGAGACTACTTCTCAAACGGAAGATACCATTATATAGTTATATATCCTTAAAAATATGGAAAGTCATAATTACCAAATTCTAGTGTCTTACATTTGACCTGTTCCCCTCAGGGAGAATTTGGTTCATAATATAACATATGAATATTTACATTTTATTTTTTTGTTTGTTTATGTAACTACTTATTTTTTTTATTATTTTTTAAATTTACATCCAAGTTAGTTAGCAATAGTGCAAAAATGATTTCAGGAGTAGAATTCAGTGATTCATCCCCTACATGTAACACCCAGTGCTCATCCCAACAGGTGTCCTCCTTTATGCCCCTTGCTTTTTAGCCCATCCCCTCTCCCCAAACCCCTCCAGCAACCCTCAGTTTGTTCTCTGTATTTAAGAGTCTCTTATGTTTTGTCCCCTTCTATGTTTTTATATTATTTTTTGCTTCCCTTCCCTTACGTTCATCTGTTTTGTATCTTAAATTCCTCATATGAGTGAAGTCATATATTTGTCTTTCTCTAATTTCATTTAGCATAATATACTCTACTTCTATCCACATTGTTGCAAATGGAAAGATTTCATTCTTTTTCATCTCCAAGTAATACTCCATTGTATATGTATACCACATCTTCTTTATCCATTTATCAGTGGATGGACATTTAGGTTCTTTCCATACTTTGGCTATTGTTGATAGTGCTGCTGTAAACAATCGGGTGCATGTGCCTCTTCGAAACAACACACCTGTACCCTTTGGATAAATACCTAGCGGTGCTGGGTTGTAGGGTAGTTCTTTATTTAACTTTTTGAAGAACCTTGATACTCTTTTCCAGAGTGGGTGCACCAATTTGCATTACCACCAATAGTGTAAGAGGGTTTCTCATTCTCCACATTCTTGCCAACATCTGTTGTTTCCTGAGTTGTTAATTTTAGCCATTCTGACAGGTGTGAGGTGGTAGCTCATTGTGGTTTTGTTTTGTATTTCCCTGATGATGAGTGAAGTTGAGAATCTTTTCATGTGTCTGTTAGCCATCTGGATGTCTTCTTTGGAAAAGTGTGTATTCATGTCTCTTCCCATTTCTTCACTGGATTATTTGTTTTTTTGGGTGTTGCATCTTGTAAGTTCTTTACAGATTTTGGATACTAACCCTTTATCTGATATGTCATTTGTAAATATCGTCTCCCATTCGGTCAGTTGTCTTTTAGTTTTGCTGATTGTTTCATTTGCCATGCGGAAGGTTTTTATCTTGATAAGATCCCAATAGTTCAATTTTGCTTTTGTTTTCCTTGCCTCCAGATACATGTTGAGTAAGATAGTAAGCCATCAAAATCCTAGAGGAGAAGGAACTTTGCATTTTAAATATCCTTCTGTGTAATTTGACCATGAAGCACTCCAGTGTCAATGATGTTGAATAATTCATCTTTGTCTTCTAGAACTTGCTGCAATTCCTGGCACATAGTAAGTCTTTGTAAAATTAGACACATTGTTAGTCATTGCATGTGAATTAACTAATGAATTAATTTAATTAATGCAAGTTGAGTTAAGGTTTATGTTTGATAACCAAAAGAAAAAAGAAAAGGGATCTCCTCCAGTCTGGGGATGAAAAGATGGGCATAAATGGAGTTGGCATAGGTTTTACCAGAATCACAGTGTCTGGCATGACATAGTATTTGTGCTTGTCTGCTATAGATTAAGACAGGAAGAAGCTGTGGGAGAGGAAACTTAGAAAATACAACTTGTGAGGAAATAAGTGGTTATAGTTTTGAAACAAGTTCAATGAAACTAAAACTATAAATATTACTATAAAGCAGCATATTAAAAAATTCAAGTATAATATAATGGCTTTAGACTATTGGAAGACAATTTTTCATGCACAACTCTAATTTATGCTTGTTTCACCAGTGAGGCACTGATTATTCTTTGTTTTGGACTGTCTTTTCAAGGATGTTTATAGAGTGCATGGGAGATAGAGATACTCTCTACATCTGGATCAAAGTGCTAGTTTGTTTACAGTCTTGGAAAATAAAGATAGTATTTACTTCCAGAACAGAGAGCAAGCATGCTTACAGTGTAGTATATTAATGTCTTTCTCCAGAGAAAAGTATAGGCCTTATGAAACAAGTGTTTTATTACACTTAAATGTTATATGTCATAAAATGTTTAATAACATTTAAAACACTTGTTTTGTATAAACTCCCATTCTAGGAAGTTCTCTTAAAATGCAACCTTCTGTGTGTGTGACATTTGGTCTGCTTTATGTTACCCTGTTTGAATTCTGGAAAAGAGAACTAGTGAAATGAATAATAATAATAATAAGCAATTGCTGTTGCCTTGAGTAATACATTGTTGTTTGTCTCTGACCCAGATGTCTTATGTCTCTGTTAACCTCCATGAAATTGTGGTAAGTTAACATGATATTGCAGTCCCTTCAGAGTCTTGATATAGGCCTTCTTGGAGTTGGGTATTTATTAATATTAGTTATGTTTGGCAATACATAACCATACTTTATTGATATTTTTCAAAGAGATGGGTAAAGGTAATAATAAGTAACTTATATCTCTTAATGAAGACATAATTACCAGTAGAATTATTCAATTTGGTCTCAATATGGAGTTTTTATTTTAAAAAAATAGGGCAATGAGAATAGATTGGTGTAGAAAATTCATTACGGATTTACATTTTGAGCCATATTTAAATTTTCAGTGGCACAAACAGAGCAATCAGTAACTACAATGATCTATTTTAAGTACATAATTGAAAGACTCTGTTTTGATACTTAATTGCATAAGAGATATTTATAATGTATTTGTTAGAATAAAAGGGAAAGTTTTAAAACAATGTGTACATCTGGTACTTAAAAAAAATCTTATATAGGTGGTAGCTTAATGATTATTTTACTTTCCTTAATACATTATAGAAAATTCTAATAACGTATTCCTCTTGTAATGAGAGAAAAGTTGTTTTCAAAGAGTTTCTGTGTTTAGTGTATTAAGTCTTCACACATTTATAGCTGTGATCTGTAGACCACATATCATGGCAGACTCTCACACTGGAACTGTGAAGCTAAACATTGTTGTGAATTCCCGCAACCTAGCATGTTTTTGTGACCTAGTCTCCCACCTCCAAAAGTAATCTTGTTATAATTACACCACATAGGTGTTAGTTTTAAAACATAAGATTATTAGTAAAAATTACAACTTGATTTTCTAACTTTTTTTTTTTAAACATTTCTTTTTTTTTTTAATTTTTTTTTTCAACGTTTTTTATTTATTTTTGGGACAGAGAGAGACAGAGCATGAACGGGGGAGGGGCAGAGAGAGAGGGAGACACACAGAATTGGAAACAGGCTCCAGGCTCCGAGCCATCAGCCCAGAGCCTGACGCGGGGCTCGAACTCACAGACCGCGAGATCGTGACCTGGCTGAAGTCGGACGCTTAACCGACTGCACCACCCAGGCGCCCCAATTGATTTTCTAACTTTTTAAGAAATACGTACATTTAAAAACCATAAAGTAGGTTTTAAAACAATTTAACTTTCTTTTATTTTAAATTTTCCTTTTTTTCCCCCTTCCCAATGGAATGCTTAATATTTTGAAGCGTTTGAACCTCTAAGGAAGTTCTTTTCAAGTCATTCTGATTAAAAAGTCAATAATAATACTGTATTGCACACACATGCTACATTTCGTTCAAAGAGCTCAGCATATGTAATTTATGTGTAATTAACACATAACTTCTATGAAGTCAGTCATATAATGATGAATAAGACCAGTCTTTAGGCTCCCTCCCTTGCATTTAATTCTCTTTTTCTATTAGATTATAAAAACATGGGGGCAGAGTCTAATGTTTATGGAACACTAAGTGCGTTCCAAGCATTGTATAATCATTTTCTGTATATTACCTTATAGCATGATATATTGAGAGCACTCAAGACCGCTTTCAGGTTTGATGATTTACTAGAAGGACACACAGGACTCCGAAACTAGTATTCTCATGTTTATGGTTTATTACAATGAATGTGTATAGATCAAAACAATAAAGGGTAAAGGTGCTTGAAGCAAAGTACAGGAAAAACCCGGATCTAGGTTCTAGGTGTCCCCTCCCAATGAAGTCATACATAGATGTGCTTAATTCTTCCAGCAAGAATATATGACAATCTGTATGAGGGGTTGGCAACTTGGGAAGCTCACACAGACCTTGGTATCCAGATTTTTTATTGGGGGTTCAGTCATGTGGGCATGACTCAGCTACTTAGACTCCAGCACGTCAGCTTCTGCTCACCCCTACCCTGATGTCTTGAGTAAAAACAGGCGTTCTCCATAAATCATGTTAGAAGAAACACCGCCATTCAGAGAGTCTAGATATTCTGCCAGAGTACTCAGTGAAGATAAACTTATTTATACAAATGACATAAACTTGTTGACTTAGTTATGACAAAAATAATCAAGATATCTCAGAGAAGTGATGCTGGCAAAAAAGCACTTTACATTAAAGGGACTCTTAGATATTTTCTGACATTGAAAGTGCAAAGGATGAAATGTTATAAGATGATCCAAACTTGGAAGGTGCTCTGACAATTTGTCATGGCATAGAAAACTTCTCGCTTCATATTGTATATTATATGATGAACACTTACAGCATAAACATTATTCAGACTACTGTTGATATATTTTTATTAAATTTTTTAAAAAATCTTTATTTATTTTTGAGAGAGAGAGACAGTGAGAGCAGGGGAGGAGCAGAGACAGAGGGAGACACAGAACCTGAAGCAGGCTGTAGACCCTGTGCTGTCAGCACAGAGCCCGATGCGGGGCTCAAACTCACCAACCGTGAGATCATGACCTGAGCTGAAGTCGGATGCTCAACCAACTGAGCCACCCAGGCGCCCCTATATATTTTTTTAAACAGAAACCATTTTTTCATAGTACCTGATGTTTTAAACTACAACGAACTAAATAAACATTAGTTTTATTAGCCTTCTTATTTTTCTATGTATCTGTAACTGAAATGAGTTTTTAATTTTTTAATGTTTATTTTATTTCTGAGAGAGAGACAGACAGACAGCATGAGTGGGGGAGGGGCAGAGAGAGTGGGAGACACAGAACTGTATGCAGGCTCCAGACTCTGAGCTTTCATCACAAAACCTGATGTGGGGCTTGAACCCATGAACAATGAGATCATGACCTGAGCTGAAGTTGGATGCTCAACCGACTGAGACACCCAGGCACCCCCGAGATGAGTTTTTAATGTCTTGACAAAAATTTTTAAAAGTCATGGAACAATTATAACTTTTCACATGTTATTTTTAATTAATTAATTAATTAATTAAATTATTTTAGAGAGAAAGAGTGTGTGTGCACAAGTAGGAGAGGGGAGCAAAAGGGGGAAGAGAGAGAATCTCAAGCAGGCTCCATGCTCATCATTTAATTATGATAAAAACATATAAAATTTGCCATCTTAACCATTTTTTAACTTTATTTATTTTGAGAGAGAGAGAGAGATGGAGAGAGAGGGAGGGAGAGAGAGAGAGAATCCCAGGTAGGCTTTATGTTGTCAGAGAAGAGTCAGACACCAGGCTGAAACTCATGAACGACGAGATCATGACCTAAGCTGAAGTCAAGAGTCAGACACTTAACCAACTGAGCCACCCGGGTACCCCAACATCTTAACCATTTAAAAAAAATGTTTATTTTTGGGAGAGAGACAGGGAGCATGAGCAGTGAAGGGGAGAAGAGAGAGGTAGTGAGAGGATCTGAAGCAGGCTCTGTGCTGACAGGAGAGATACCGATGCAGAGCTTGAACTCACAAATGGTAAGATCATGACCTGAGCTGAAGTCAGACACTCAACTGACTAAGTCACCCAGGTGACTCTCATCTTAACCATTTATAAGTGTACTGTTCAGTACTGTTAAGTATATGCACATTGTTGTGCAACAGACCTCCAGAACTTTTTCGTCTTGTAAAACTGAAATTCTGTGCTAATTAAACAGCTCGCTATTTTTCCCTACCTCTAGTCCCTGGTAACCACAAATCTACTGTTTCTATGCATTTGACAACTTTAGATACACATATGAGTCATGTAACATTTCCTTTTTATGACTGGCTTATTTCACTTTGCATAATGCCCTGAATGTTTATCCATGTTCTGACATATGACAGGATTTTCTTCCTTTTTAAGGGTGAATGATATTCCATTATACACATATACCACATTTTGTTTATACATGCATCTGAACATGGACATTTGTGTTGCTTCCACCTTTTGGCTATTATGAATAATGCTGCAATGAACATTGCAATGCTAATATCTCTTCAAGACCCAAATTTCAATTCTTTGGATGAATAACCAGAATTAGGATTTATGGATCATATGGTATTTCTGTTTTTTAATTTTTTGAGGAATCACCATACTGTTTTCAATAGTGGTTGCACTATTTCCCATTAATTATTAAGTTTGATTGTATGGTTCCAAGTTGCATGGTTTTTTAAATTAATGGTACCACAGTGAGAACTATGTATGCAAATAAGAACATATGTGTAGGCACACTCATACATACACACTTTCATCCAGAGGTATAATGAAGCCAGCTCTTATTGTTTGCAATAATTGATTATGTGAATCTTTCCCCATTTCCAACTACACTGACATCATGTTAGTAGATTGAAATTGTCCAGGGTGAGAGTATTTTCATCATGAAAATCAGCAGTGCTACAAATAAAGATTTAATTTTTTTTTTTAGTTTAGCAGCACACATTCCTGAGGAATAGGCTTGGAAAATAAGTTCTGTTGAAGTTTATGTGGCCCTATGGGAAAATTTTCACATTCAGATACCTGCGTATATATACCAAGATGATCATATATCCATAAGTATTTTATATATTCCCTTTATTAATTAACTAATGCTTAATGCTAATTTCAAAATTAATCTTACAATCCCTGCAATACAGATTCATTTACAAGCCATTCATGTTTTTAGGACTAATCTTTTAATCTGCTGTTTTAATATTCATATCACCAACATTCACTTGACTTCCACTGTGTACCAGGTGCTACTCTGGTTGCTTGGAATACATGGGTAGTTAAAACAGGTGCAGGTCTCTGTCTTCTTAGAAATTACTTTTTAGCATGTGGAGATAATAGACAAGTAAATACAATAAAGCAAATTAGATAATATGTAAAATGGTTGATACCCTGGAAAAAATATATATACTGCAAGATAAACCACATTAGATGTGCAGAGGAGAGGATGGGCAAGTTTCATTGTGTAATAGAATGGCCAAGGGAGGTTTCACTGAGCAAAACCTGAAAGTGGTGAAGGCTTTGTTTGTGTAGATACAGGGTGAAGACAATCAAGTATAAAGTCCCAAGGCAGGAACAAACCTCATATGTTCAAAGAAAGTAGTAGTTAAGTCCACCGTGGCCAGAGCAGAGGCACCAAAGTTGAGAACTATAGTAAATGAGGTCAGAGAGCAGGGTGAGATTAATGAGAGGACTGGCTTTTACTCTCATGAAAATGACTAGGAACACAGGGTAAGCTTTTGTGTAGAGGACTGACATGAACAGACTTATTTAATGACTCACTTTACCTGCTTGGTTCAGAAAAGTGTATAGAGGTGATGGATAGATCTGGAAGTGAGGAGACAACCCTGGAGATATTGTAGCTATCCAAGACAAAATATTAAGTTGGTTATCATAGAAATGGTGAGGATCCACCAGATAGTGGATATATTTGGAAAGCAGAAAATAATTGGATTTCCTTATGGGATGTATTTGGCATGTGAGAGAATAATAAAGGATGATAATAAATTCGGGGCTGATTATGTGGATGTATGGCATTGTCACTACCTAAGATAAGGAAAGCGACAAGTCGCTGGGAAAAGATAAATTACATTTTAACAATTTTATTTTGAGAATTGTTTATATCATACAACAAAATGGAGATGCTGAAGAGTCAGTTGGTTAAAGCAATCTTGAATTCTAGAGATGTGTCTGAGCTGTAGATGATATTTGGGAGTTGGAGAAATGCAGACATCTTTGAAAGCAGGACTAGGCAGATCATTTGTGAGAACTCGAGCAAGAAAATGTAAGGTATCTATCTTGAAAAGTATGCATTTTTTTCCTTCTGCAGGCTCTCTTTCAACCTATAATGATGTTTTTAATTTGCTGTTTAATGTGACACTCCCTTGAACATAGGATGCTCCTGGGGTGGAGGCAGACCCTCACAGACATCTGGGGCCCCACATTACGACTTGGCACACAAGGTACATGCACTAAACCTCAACCCTTCTCGCCCCTACACCCAGGGCCTCCCAGGGCACAAAAGGTGGCAGTGGTTTCTGGGTGGGGGCAGTAGAACAGAAGGGAAGGGACTCATGTTGTACAGTTGGAGGGGTAATGAAAGAGTGGAATGCAATGACCTGTGGCTTCAGGCGCTTGGCTCATACTCCATTTTGTTCATCAGTCTTCACTTATAAAACACAAATTCTAGGATAAAATTATCAAGAATTTCAATATAGACATTTTGGAACATTAAACCCAACCTGTGCATCTGCCATGGTTGAACACTTTGAAAAGCTATCCAACTGAATGAGGTCCCTAGAGGAGTTAGTGCAAGGAGAGAAATGAAGCATTCACTCTGGAGCTCTTCAGCATAAGGAATCAGAAAACAGAAGGAACAGCATAAGCGATTGAAGTGGGGGAAACATTCTGGCTGTACAAGGTGAGCTAGAAAGTATGTTATCTTGGAAGCCAAGACAAGAAAATTAGTGAGGAGGAGTGTGCACTGTAAAAAATGCTGCTGTGAAGCTGAGTAAATGTGCAAATACAAATGGACCATTGGATTCCATCCCAGATGCCATCGATGTCTTTGACAAGAGTAGTTTTAGAAGAGTGATGAGGGTGGAAAGCTTAAATGGTAGGATTTGAGAGTGAATGGGAGGAGAAGAACTGGACACTCAACTTGGAGTACTCTTTCAAGAGTTTTTTTCAAGAAAAATAAAAAGCAAAGAGATGGGTCATAGGTCATAGTACTTTTTTTGTTAAGGATATGAGAAGTGCCACTAAAAATGATTGTTTATTATAGTAATCAAGAATATTGGCATGCTTGCAGCATCCTACACACCTGCAAGTAGAAAGTGAGGCAGCGAATGATTTACAGGTTGTTGGTAAATTGAATCTCTCATGCTTAGTTTAGAATGTGGTGATGAAGTCAAAGCAACCGACTTGAATGTTCAGATTTAACTCTTAGCACCTAACCTCAAAATGTATGCACCCTGCTTTAAATGACCCTGAATACCTCAGTGGAGTTTTACATAACAAATTATGATTTTACTCAATGAGTAAGAATATTAATGTTTTTAAACATTTGGGCATCCTCTGTTTTCAGTGAAATCTTTTGGACATAATAAGTGGCCTAATCATCTACTTTCTTCTTCTCTAAATACTCTTTCTCCAGCATTAATTATAGTTTTTGTATCCCTAGGATAGGTTTTAATAGATGACGCACTAAAATTATGTAATTGATATTTGTATAAAAATGTTTCTTCTATCAGTACTAGTAACATAATAATATAATCATTAATGCTTTCCAGAGGTAAATTGGATGAACATTATAAAACCTCAGTCGACTATATCAAGTAAATATCTTAGTTTTTTGGTGTTTCTTTTACAGTCTTCTTATTACAATATTAGCAGTCTAATTTTTTTTACTACCTACACAACAGTTTATTGTGTAAAGCCTCGGATAAAATAAACCTAACACAAAAAAACATTGATGCAATGGCAATTATACTAAGAATGTACCAAAAAGTCTCATTTCTAAACTTGCTTCATCACTATTGACTTTAAAATGAAGATAGACCTTTTTAAAAAAAAAAAAAAAACGTTGTAAGAAGAGGCAAGATTAAAAGCACATAGTAGCAAATGCTGCATGTTGGAATACATTAGGTACAAAATACGAAGTGGTGCTGATGTAGAAAAAAAGCGGTTATGGGGGCGCCTGGGTGGCTCAGTTGGCTAAGGGTCATACTCTTGACTTCAGCTTTGTCATGTCATGGTCTCACAGTTTGATGAGTTCAAGCCCTGCATGAGCTTTGCACTGACAGCATGGAGCCTGCTTGAGATTCTTCCTCTTCCTCTGCCCCTCCCCTGCTCATACTCTCTCTGTCTCCCAAAATAAATAAATAAACTTTAAAAAAAAAAAAAGAAAAAAGCAGTTATAAACACTTTTTCAGGAAGTATATTCCCAAAATAATTCCAATTAAGTGTAATTATCTTAACTATGTTGTAATTATATAATAACTTTATACACTCTTTTGAGACATACATCACACTATACATTTATTAAGCTTGATGTAATGTTACATTAAAAAAATTTTGTTAATGTTTCATTTATCTTTTGAGAGAGGGAGAGAGAGCGGGGGAGGGCCAGAGAGAGGCTGATAGCAGCAAGCCCAATGTGGGGTTCAAATTCAGGAACCGTGAGATCACAACCAGAGCTGGAGTTGGATGCTCAACAGACTTAGCCACCCAGGTGCATTGGTAATGATACATGTTTTAAATCTAAAATTGTTCATATACTAAGTAATGTTTTTTTTTTTAATTTTTTTTTTCAACGTTTTTTATTTATTTTTGGGACAGAGAGAAACAGAGCATGAACGGGGGAGGGGCAGAGAGAGAGGGAGACACAGAATCGGAAACAGGCTCCAGGCTCCGAGCCATCAGCCCAGAGCCTGACGCGGGGCTCGAACTCACAGACCGCGAGATCGTGACCTGGCTGAAGTCAGACGCTTAACCGACTGCGCCACCCAGGCGCCCCTACTAAGTAATGTTTTGATAGAAATAATAAAATGGTAGTTGTGACAATATGATATCAACAATATTCTTACATTATTATTCTAGTGTCAGAATAATATGTGGTAAAATCCAGTTCTGATGTAAAGAATCTAACTTATTAAATTCACATTAACCATTGTAAAGTGTGATTATATTTTGGAGCTTGATTAAAAACAATCATTTTAATTAAAAACAAGAAAATAGGGGCGCCTGGGTGGCTCAGTCTGTTAAGCATCCAACTTAGGCTCAGGTCATGATCTTGCAGTCTGTGAGTTCAAGCCCCACATCAGGCTCTGTGCTGACAGCTCAGAGCCTGGAGCCTGCTTCAGATTCTGTGTCTCCCTCTCTCTCTGCCTCTCCCCCACTCATGCTCTGTTTCTGTCTCTCTCTCAAAAATAAATAAAGATTAAAAAAAATTAAAACAAGAAAATAACCAAGTCATTTGCCAATTTGCCTCCTTCCTAACCTCCTTTCTTTCTTCCTTCCTTTGTTCCCTTTTTCCCTTTTCCTCATTATTTTTTTGGGGAATATCATCCTGGAGATGTGTTCTCTCAGTTGTCTTTTTATGTATTTCTATTTATTTTTTTGGCATACACAGTGTAACATTGTTAATTTTTATATTCTTTCAAATTGATATTTTTATTTTTATTCAATTATAATTTAAGATAGTCTTGGGACACCTGGGTGGCAATCGGTTAAGCATCTAACTCTTGATATTGGCTCAGGTCAAGAATCCACAGTTGTGAGATTGAGCCCCACAATGAGCTCCTTGCTGAATGTGGAACTTGCTTGGGATTCTCTCTCTCCCCCCGCCTTCCCTTCCCCCACTCATTCTCTTTCTATCTCTCTTAAAAAAAAAAAAAACTTAATGATTTTTGTCTCTTAAACTTAAGAGACAAAAATTTATTATTGCTATTTTGTCTTAACCTCCAAAAATTAATCTAAATGGTTATCATAGATTGTTTTGATAAAATGGAAAAAAAAAAGATAACTATTAGAGATTATGGTTTGATGATAGTCATTCTTACTAAATACTTCTCACTTTTAGAGAAATGATACTCTGTGTAATATGAATAATTAGTAATGGAATCAAATGATTTATTTTGAAAAACATAACTGAGGGTCACCTGGGTGTCTCAGTCAGTTAAAATGCCTGACTTCAGCTGAGGTCATGATCTTGTGGCTGCTGAGTTTGAGCCCCGCATCAGACTCTGTGCTGACAGCTCAGAGGTTGGAGCCTGTTTCAGATTCTGTCTCCTTCTCTCTCTGCCTTTCCCCTGTTCATGCTGTCTCTCTCCCTCTCTCAAAAATGAATAAACATTAAAAAAATAAATAAAAAAAGAAAAACATAACTGAAATTGATTAGGTGATATATATACTACTGGTAAATCATTTGATGAGTCCATGTGGGTCCATAATTGAATTATGTGTAACCCTTTCAGCAGCATTTATAGGAATCCCCAGATGTGTTCCTCTTGTTCCCATAAAGAGAGGTGCTCAAGAATTCTATTTTGAATGAGAACTCATATTTATGTACATGGAACTATTAAGTCCTATGTCCTCATAAATATTTTATGTCTTTTCAACTTTAAGAAAAAAGCAGAGAAGATGTATAATCAATCAGTGAATGTATTTTAATTCTAACATCTCCATGTTAAGTTAGAATTTAAGATTTCTCTAATATAGCAAGCCTGACACTTCTATATGTAACAAAAATATCCCAGATTCCTAAGACTTATAATTTAGGCTCATTTCCTCCATTTTCTTTTAAATTGAAAGCATTCAACCCTGTATATAAAACTCTCTTCCTTCCTAAGAAATAAAATCAAAATGATGCCTGTCTAAAAGCAGAAAATTTAGTTATATTGTGAGTGTGACCCATTTAAAGCAGCTCTATTTTATGCCTTGCAGTTTTAAATGGACCAACTTATTTAAGTAACCGAACATAGAGAACCTTAGAAAGGAAACCTAACAACTGGAACAATGTGATGATGATATCTTGTAAATTTCCTTCCTCTGTGATCCATTGCCTTGTCTTAGCTTTATTTTTATTTTTTATTTTTTCTCCTCTGTGGAGGTTATTTCCTATAGAGACAGTAGGAAAAAGTGAGGGTTGTTTTTATGTTCTTGCTATTAAAAAATTCTCTGATTCACTTTCAGTGATTTTCCTGCTCTAAGTATCTTAGGTAACATTCCCATAAAGAGATTAAATGTGCCAGTTGTTTGTCTAAAGCTTCTGGGTTGCCTATTATTTTATTGTTTATATTATTGTTATCACTAAAAGCATAAAATAATATAAAACAAAATTCATGAAATGGGTGAAAATACCTTTCTGTTATTTTTTTGAAGAAAGTATTAATGTTTATGAAAATGACAATTGACTGCAGTAACTAGACCAGTTCAAGTTGCTGTTGTTGTTGTTTTCTAACAGAATTGCTGTTGGATGAAAATTCTAACCAGAAGCATCCTCACTGGAGGTCTTTCTAAGCCTATAAGTGATGCCAAATTAAGAAGTTTGGGCTAACGTGCTGGGCCCTTTTATATACTATAGCCAGCAAAACAGGCCTCAGTCAAATGCTTGGTTCTTGCTCATGTTAGATGGGCTATATAAGCTTTGTCTGGCCAGCTTGTAATACTGTCTTTCCAAAAGAGACAAGAAGGGTGGAGATGTTAAAGCATCAAAAGTACCCTCTGCTTAGTTATTCAGAGCCAAAAAATCAGCTTGAAAATCCTAATGCTGTAAAAAATGTATGTTTCCTCAAACAGCATTAGGCAACCCAGAAGCTTTAGACAAACAACTGGCACATTTAATCTGACATGAAAAATGATCCTCACTCAGAATCGCGGAAGGCACATACCAACTGTAATACTTGTCTTCTCATCATAGCCTTGGCCTGGAGTCTTTCAGTCCTTTGCTGAAGTACCAGTAATGAGAGAAGCCAATATCTTGGGGCTTTCAGTTGTGTTCAGATTTTAGTCATGGCCCTGTGTAGGCACAAATGTGTCAAAGTAGTTGGCAATATAATGACCCAAAAGTGTTGTGCCTGTTGGCAAAATGCAGGCTGGCATAAGGTTGCTCCGTATGTGCTTCCAACTAAATGCTGATTTGCTGGATTTGTCAGGCAGCCACACACAGACTTGAGGGCCTATCCATGAATGTCACTGGCATTGGAAATTTATAATGATGGTAAATGAGATGGCAAAATAACCACTCCCCCCCCACTTGAATTTAAGATAAAATTCTAGGTTATTCAAATGCCTTATTCTGAAATCAAGTCAAAATAATTTATAATTTATAATGATTGAGTTTTAGGTCAGAAGGAAATATTTGACATCAGTGCATGCTAAGTCCCTCATTTTTGGATGAGGAAACTGAAATCCAAGGAAATAAAATATAGTGTTCACATAACAACTTACACTGTAATTTATGCTCCCCATTTCTGGGTTATAAACTCTTCTAACTTCACGAAGGCCACTGTTATAATGCTGAATGTTGACCTATAGCTAATTCACTTTTTCAACAAAATAGTAATTGGGACTAACCATCTATCAGTTACTGAGCTAGAAATTGAAGATACAAAGGTAAATAGGACAGGAGGTTTCTTGGAGTATATATTTTAGACTGGGGAGCCAGACAGTAAGTAAATAAATAGCATAAGTGCTTTTGTGGGAGATTAGAGATCTGGGCAGGAGATTTTGAAATCTTGGTGCAGTCAGGACCAAGCAAAAACATTTTGGGAAGACGGGCTTGCACCCCAGTGGCTCGCTCAACAACCGTGGGCCCAGCTACAGATCCAGAAATAACTCTGTACCTCTGAGAACTCAGCTACAGCTCTGTCTGGCCTTGGGTCTGTCACCATACCATAGGCCAAAGGGCCCATGAAGAGTTATTCCTACCTATGTGTTAAAGAATAGGTATACAAACCTTCGTCCCAGCTGTGAATACTGAAGTAGCCTGTGATCCACGTCCAGCCCCTCTCAGGCATGATCCAGGAGTCTCTGGAGCTAAGCTTGACAAACTCTGTCAGACTGTCAATTCTGAAAGGGCCCTGTAACTGGGCTCTAGCTAATCTGAGCTGCAGTCCACAAACAGTGCTGATGGAACACGGACCAGTCAGGAGACACACCCATCTATACCCCAGGAGATTTTAAAAGTCCTCATATGAGTGAAGTCATATGATATTTTTCTTTCTCTAATTTCACTTAGCATAATACCCTCTAGTTCCATCCACATAGTTGCAGTTGGCAAGAATTCATTCTTTTTGATTGCCGAGTAATACTCCATTGTACACATATACCAATCTTCTTTATCCATTCATCAGTCGATGGACATTTGGGCTCTTTCCATACTTTGGCTATTGTTGATAGTGCTGCTATAAACATTGGGGTGCATGTGCCCTTTTGACACAGCATACCTGTATCCCTTGGATAAATACCTAGTAGTACAATTGCTGGGTCATAGGGTAGTTCTATTTTTAATTTTTTGAGGAAGCTTCAAAATGTTTCCCATAGTGGTTATACCAATTTTCATTTCCACTTACAGTGCTCAAAGGTTCTTTCTCTTTTCTACAAATCTTGCTAACACATGCTACTACTTGTCTTTTGATAATAGCCATTCTAACAGGTATGAGGTGATGTTACATTGGGATTTCAATTTGCATTTCCTGATGGTTAGTGATGTTGAGCATCTTTTCATACATCTGTTGGTCATTTATGTGTCTTTTCTGGAGAAGTGTCTATTCAGATCCTCTGTTCACTTTTTTAAATTGGATAATTTGTTTTTCTGCGAATAAGTTGTAAGAGTTCTTTATATATCTTAGACATTAACCCTTTATCTGATATACGGTTTGGAAATATTTTCCTTCATTCTAAGTTGCCTCTTCATTGCTGATTTTTTTTTTTTTTTTTTTTTTTTTTGCTGGGCAGCTTTTTATTTTTTTATTTTTATTTTTTAAAAAAATTTTCCTTCTTTATTTTGAGAGAAGAGTGTATGCACATGAATGGAGGAAGGGCAGAGAGAGACAGAGACAGAGACAGAGGGAGAATCCCAAGCAGGCTCCATGTTGTTAGCATGGAGTCTGATGCAGGGCTTGATCCCATGAGCTGTGAGATCATGACCTGAGCCAAGATCAAGAGTTGGATGCTTAGCCGACTGAGCCGCCCAGGTGCCCCTGCTGGTCAGCTTTTTAGTTTGATATAGTCCCACTTATTTATTTTCACTTTTGGTGTCATATCCAAAAATGAATAAAACACATTGCCAAGACCAATATTATGGAGCTTTTCTTCTATGTTCTATCATAGCAGTTTTATAGTTTCTGGTCTTACATTTAAGTCTTTAGTCAATTTTGAATTAATTTTTGTTAGTAGTGTAACATAGGGGCTTAATTTCATTCTTTTATATGTGAATATCTAATTTTTCTAGTACCATTTATTGTAAATACTATCTTTTCCCCATTGAATATTATTGGCTCCCTTGTCAAGTACTAGTTGATTGTATATGCAAGGATTTATTTCTGGGCTCTTCATTCTATTCCACTGGTCTGTATGTCTTTTTTTATGTCACTATCAAACTATTTTGATCAGTACTTGATGGCTTTCAGAAAATGTGATGCCTCCAGCTTTGTTCTCCTTTTCAAGATTGCTTTGGCTATTTGGATATTTTTTGTGGTTCCAAACAGATTATAGGATAGTTTCTGTTTCTGTGAAAAATGCATTTGGGATTTTCATAAAGGTTACATTGTATCTATAGATAACTTTGAGTTGTGTGGGTTTATTAAGCTATTTATTCTTCTGATCCATAGAGTTAGGGTATCTTTCCATTTATTTGCATCTTCAATATCTTTCATCAGTGTCTTACGGTTTTCAGTGTAAAAATCTTTTACCTTGGTTAAAATTACTACTCAGTATTTTATTGTTTTTGATACTATTGTAAATGGGGTTGTTTTATTTATTTCTCTTCTCTTTTGTTGCTAGTGTATAGAAATGCAACTAATTTTGTATATATTGATTTTGTATCCTTCAACTTTACTGAATTTATTTATTATTTCCAGCAGTTTCTTGGTAAAGTCATTAGGGTTTTCTGTATATAAGATTATGTTATGTGCAAACAGAGACAATTGTACTTTTTTCTTGATATTTAGATGCTATTTATTTATTTATTTATTTATCTTGCCTAAATGCTCTGGCTAGGACTTCCAGTACTATGTTTAATAGAAGTGCTGAGACTGGGCACTTTTGTCTCACTCCTGATTTTGGAGGAAAAGCTTGTAGTTTTTAGCTTTTCACCATTGGGTATGATGTTAGCTGTGTGTTTCTCATATATGGCCTGTATTATGTTAAGGTATGCTTCCTCCATATCCAATTTGTTTTATTATGAAAGAGTAGTGAATTTTGTCAAATGCTTTTTCTCCATCTATTGAGGGATAGTATTATTTTATTTTTCCATTAAGTGGTTTATCATGTTTATTAATTTGTGTACATAGATGCAATTACAATATTCTTGAGTTTGTTAAAGCTTGCTTCGTTTCCTTTGGTGGAGTAAGATTTGCCTGATTATTAGTGACCCATGTAGCCATGAGCTGTTTTCTGTGTATTTGAAGGGGCAAACTCCTCTTTCAGTCTTTACAGACTGGTTTTGGTGCAGGTAAAGACTTTTCATTTTGGTGCCCCAATTATCTCCAGAATTACAGTTGTCCTGGTGTATAGCCTGTTACAAGAATGTTGCTGGGTCTGCAGTGGGGTCCGTGGTTGGGGGACCTCAGGCAGGCATGGATCTTGTCTGATACCAGGATGGATAGGACTACCTCTAGTACCTTATTCAGTAGGGTGCTGCTGGGACAAGTGTCCACTTCAGAGTCTTCAGATGGATTCTCAAATAGCAGGACTATTACGCAGATAAATGTGGCTTCTGCTAGGTCCTTGGTGGGGCTCCTGCCTGGTCACTGGATGGGTTCCTGAGTGACAGGAATGGCCCCCTGGCTAAGATGCTGGATCAAAGTCTCAGGGCTATTTCAAGTTCCACAGCCAAAACTGTGGTCTGCAGACCTGGCTCTGGAGGCCTGTATAGGTGTGTGTCCTGTTGTAGTTAGGACACAGGAGTATAAGAGCAACTGGCTCTGGGGTCCCAAACAGACCAGGTTCAACCACTCACCACTGACAAAATCCAAAGGCAGAAAGATGAATGGTGGTGAAACCAGAAAAGAATTTATTTCAGTGAGGTCAGCACTGGAAAGAGAGCAGACTAGCATCTCAAAGATTGTCTCTAAAATGCCAAAAGTACTTCCAGGTTCATAAGGAAAATGTGGGGCAGAAGTGGGTGTGTATGTGCAGGTAGGCAGTGAAGGTCTTGGACTTAGTCATAGGTGGGATCTCGCTGGCTCAGGATAGTCCTTTTTGCTTGAAGGGGTAGTTTTAGTTCTGGTCATGAAATGCTTTGCCTGAGCCAAGACAAGCTGGAAAGAGGAATCCAATTAGAAATTTTGAGGTCAGAGTGGAGGCAGCCAAGGTCCTCTTTTACTGTCTCCTGCCAGTTCCCTGCATGGGCTGGACTGATCCCTGACTGTGGCTGAAAGGGCTAGATCCAAGAATAGAGGTTTTTTTTCAGGATCTTTGGAGGCATAGACAGGAGTGTTTCCTACTGAATCCCTGTGCCAGGATAACAGCTCATGCACTGTAGCTGGGAAAAGGCTCGAGCTGAGTATAGGGCACTTTTAAAATCTCCTGGGGTATAGATGGGTGTGTCTCCTGACTGGTCCGTGTTCCATCAGCACTGTTTGTGGACTGCAGCTCAGATTAGCTAGAGCCCAGTTACAGGGCCCTTTCAGAATTGACAGTCTGACAGAGTTTGTCAAGCTTAGCTCCAGAGACTCCTGGATCATGCCTGAGAGGGGCTGGACGTGGATCACAGGCTACTTCAGTATTCACAGCTGGGACGAAGGTTTGTATACCTATTCTTTAACACATAGGTAGGAATAACTCTTCATGGGCCCTTTGGCCTATGGTATGGTGACAGACCCAAGGCCAGACAGAGCTGTAGCTGAGTTCTCAGAGGTACAGAGTTATTTCTGGATCTGTAGCTGGGCCCACGGTTGTTGAGCGAGCCACTGGGGTGCAAGCCCGTCTTCCCAAAATGTTTTTGCTTGGTCCTGACTGCACCAAGATTTCAAAATCTCCTGCCCAGATCTCTAATCTCCCACAAAAGCACTTTGTCTGTGGATGGATGCCAAATTGTTGTTGAAGTCATAACCAAACCAAAGGGATTTGCCACTTAGGGTGCATTAAACTGAATGCAACCCGGGAAAGTGTTGAAAGCGAAGAACTTTTTATTACTTGTTACAAGTCAGGAGACAGGGAAGGAGTTTTAAAAGCACTGTTTCCCCATGAGGTCAGTATAGGAAGCTTTTATCCACTGTATTAGGGGGTGAGGGCAGGGAGCACACATAGGCACTTTGGTTGACTTACACACGTATAGCATGACAACATGCTAGTGCATACATTCCAGTGTTCAAAAAAATGGTTGAAATCCCCACCCAAGGGAGGATATCTTAGTATTACAATGAGTTAAAGGTGATTTCAGGACACCTCAGAAGGGCTTCTGTGCAGGTCCAGAGCCCCAGTTTGCCTCAATCTGGCTTATGTAAGGGCCTGTTAGGTGAGACGCACCTAGCAAGAGGCTGTCAGATGAAACACCTAGCCAGGTGTCTTGGCTGAAATTGTTAGTTCTGCTCAACAAAACACATTCCTTCCCTACTTTTGTCCCTTCCCTCTCCTTCCTTGCACTGATAGTTTCAGCCCTCTGATATGAGGAATTTCCTATTGCATCCTAGCTAACAAGGCCTCTCTACCTTGTTAATAAGGTCTCTCATCCTAGGGTCAAGGATGTCTTTTTTTTAGTTATCGTGCTGATGTCACTCTTCATTCCCTTTTGAATCAACTCCAAACAGAGTTTCTACCATCCATCCCAAGACACAACTCTTACTTAGAGTCATCAGAGACCCCCATGCTATGAAAATCAAGCAGTGCCTGATCATTTTCTTTCTTTTTTTCCAATTTTTTAAATGTTTATTTTAGAGAGAGAGAGAGAGAGAGAGAGAGAGACAGAGACAGAGCATGAGTGGGGGAGGGGGAGAGAGAGAGAGGGAGACACAGAATTCGAAGCAGGCTCCAGGCTCCTAGCTGTCAGTACAGAGCCCGATGTGGGCCTTGAACTCACAGACCGCGAGATCACCACCTGACCCAAAGTCGGACGCTCAACCGACTGAGCCACCCAGGCGCTCCTGATCATTTTTCTTTTTAATGAAACTTGGATTTGGAGACATTACTACCTTTAGAGGATCATAAATTACCAGCACTCCTTCTCTGCTTTCTGTGTTAGTTCCTCCTCATTTCCACTTTTAAATTTGGAGTATTTGGGGGCTCAGTCCTTATCTTAGGCTCTCTTGTTTATCTACACTAATCTCTTATATTTAAATACCTTCTATGTTCTGCACATCACAAAATTTGTATCTTAAGTGTGGATTTCTGTCCAGGACGCTAGATGTGTAGATAATATTGCATACTTAACATCTTTATTTTGACAGCTAAAACAACAACAAAAATAAATAAATAGCTAAAACCCTTAAACCTAATTTGTTGAAAATCAAATATATAATTTTATTGTAAATTTGTCCCATATACTCTATTCTCCACCTCAATAGGGGACACCACTATTTCTTCAATAGTTCTGATCAGGCCTTTGGAGTTAACTGCTCTCTTTCTCTCAAATCCCAAATCCAAATCATCTTCAAAGCTTATCTTCCATTTATACTAAGAATCTTACCAATTCTCACTTGACTGCCACCTTTGTTCAAAGTGTGATATTTTTTGCCTGTGGTATTTTCCAGTAGTTTCCTAAGTGGTATTCCTGATTTCTACCCTTGCCCTTCATTGTCAATATTGTCTATTCTTAAAGAAGTAGCCAGGCTGTTTCTCTTTCAATACTTAACTTAGGTCGTGTCACTTTTTTACATATAACTCTGCAGTAAAACTAAGGTGTTTTGGATGGCTCACCAGTCCCCTTACAATCTCCCTGTTCCCTCTTCAGAGTCATTGTCCACTGTAGAAATTCTTGCTCACCCTGCCTCCACCATCTGGACCTCCTTGCACTTCCTAGGACAGGCACAGCATGCTCTCATCACACAGATTTTGCATTCTTTCTGGTTCCTCTTTGCATTTCTGCATGGCTTACTCCTTCACTTCCTTATTGTCTTCTTAGAAAGTTCCTCCTTGAGCATTTTATATAAATGACCAATCCCAGGATTCTCTCTTCTCTTTAATATACTTTATTGGTACCTATAGCTGTTGTTATATGGATATCATATATTGAAAAAAAAATTAAGTTTATCTATTGAGAGAGAGAGAGAGAGAGAGAGAGAGAGAGAGGGAAAATATTCCAAGCAGGCTCCACATTCTCAGCATAGAGCCTGATATGGGGCTCGAACCCACAAACAATGGGATCATGACCTGAGCCCAAATCAAGAGTCGGATGTTTAACTGAGCCACCCAGGTGCCCCTGTTTTCATATTTTATATCTTATGAATCAGATTCTAAATTCAATCGACACAGACATATTTACTTTTCATATTTTTCAAAGTCCTTATTATATTTGGGGTAGTTGCTTTTATTTAGAAAGTATTTTCTCAACATTCAAAATAACATCCAGCACTACAGTGGTTATTCAGTTTAGTGAGCTTTTTACCCTAATATAAAATAAGAAGCTATACTTAAAAAGATGAGCAACTTGCCTAATGGCATAAAGCACAGTAGATAGAATATTTTTTAGATATTTATAACTTATATTGTGTGTGTGTGTGTGTATATATATATGTGTGTGTGTATATATATATATATATATATATATATATATATATATAATTTTTTTTTTTTTTTTTTGCCTATTGTTCAGTTTGCACATTATGAGAAAAGAAAATTGCCTGACAGCTGAATCACCCTAGGTCTACAGTAGGGTTACAACAGTGGTGGCTGCAAGGACAACATTGTAATTCCAGATATTCTATAATGTTTTCCTTTTCCTGTAAATTACAACTTAAGTAGTTCTTTCTTTGTCCCCACAGCCCAACTGCTGATTAAATGTCAACTCAGAAAATATATTCTAGGTAATGTGAAAGTAGTTCACTCACAGCTGTTAATCTTTTGTAATATTCAGGTGGTTCAAAAATCTAGACTTTGCCAAAGACTTGGAGAATATCTTCCAAAGGAATGATGATTTTTAATTTTTACCAAGCTTTCTTTTTTATTATTCTTAAAAAATGAATAGTCCTGTCAGTCTATTTTATTTAAATTCATAATTCTTTAAATTTATTTAAAAATACTAGGCACTCATACCTGGATCTCCTCAAAATAATTTGTGACAGCTCTATTTGGTCAAATGTTCCTTGTATAGATTGTGATTACATTATTCATTTGGCCCAGTTTATATTAAGCTAGAGGGTCTATGAAATAATACCTAGTAGCTTGTCATCACTAATGATAATTGATAATACATTTGAATCTTTATATATTAAACTCAATTTTAAAAGCATTTGTTTGGGGGCCTGGGTGGCTCAGTTGGTGAAATGTCTGACTCTTGGTTTCAGCTCAGGTCATGATCTCAAGGTTTATGTGTTTGAGCCTGGTGTTGGTCTCTGCACTGACAGTGGAGAACCTAGTTGGGATTCTCTCTCTCTCCCTTTCTCTCTGCCCCTCCCCTGCTCATGTGTATGTGTGTGTGTGCTCTCTCTCTCTCTTTCAAAAAATAAATAAATAATTTATAAATATAAATTATATTTTATAAATATAAATTATAAATTATATTTTATAAATATAAATTATAAATTATATTTTATAAATATAAAATATAAATATAAATATTTATAAAATATATTATAAAATATTATATTATATATTATATTATTATATTATTATATATAATATATAATATTATAAATATATAAATATATAAATAAAATATTTATTATAATTATAAATTTATAATTATAATTTTATAATTATAAATTATATTTTATAAATATAAAATGTAATATATATTTTATATTTTATATAAAATATAAAATATAAAATTATATTTTATAAATATAATTATAAATTTATAATTATAAATATATAAATAAAATATATAATATAATATATATTATAAAATATTTATAAAATATTTATATTAAAAATAAATATAAATAAATATAATATTTATATAAATATAAATATAAAAATAAATTATATTTTATAAATATAAATATAAATATAAATTATAAATTATAAATATAAATAATTTATATATTATTTATAAATATTTATTTGTTGAATAATAAAAGCATTTATTATTTTTGGATTATATGCTTCATATGACTTCATATAATGCATCAATACTGATTAAATTGTTGAAAGGCATTATGAGAATATAATGAAAATATTCCTTATATAACATTTTTCCCATTTATGTCGTATATTGATGTTGGTCTCTCCAGAGTATATTTAAGTTCACTTTTAGCCACTTAGTTTATACTAATGCAATATAGTTTTCTGATTCTTATAATTTTTTTAATTATAAGCTACAAATTTTAGAAAAATTCATACTCATAGATAAAACTACCCATAATTATGGACAGAACAACTCATATTTAAACCATATGACTCTTAGAAGATAGTCCAAGTGAACGAAATATTTTTAACTCATGGGATAGTTCTCTGTAGAAAAATTCTTATTAATTCCTGTTAATAGTTTTTACTGTACATGTGATTTCCAACACCTCAAAATCAGTTGGCTAAAATATTTGAGTCAGTAGTATCATGAAACCCTTAGATATGTACAGAGATTGATAGTTTCTTAGGCCTGTCGTTTATGAGATATGATTTCCTGGCCACCTTTTCAAAAAGTATGTTTACTACAAAGAAGGAAAAAAATTGCTTTGGGTTCCCTCCTCTGATATGAGCTTGTTTGAAAGTTGAAGTTATTAAAATTGAAAATATTGGAATGTAACCAATTTACATAAACAGACAAAATAGAATTTTGGAACTATGCAGGAAAATGTGGCATTTATAAGGACATATGTTTATTGGAAAGACAATTGAAACAATATATATTTATGTATAAACTGTAGCCTAGCTGATTGTATCACAGGTCCACCCATATCCCTTCAGAACCATTCACAATTTTCACATACCTGCTATGATATGTTTGCTCCCCCAGCAGCAGGCACATGCATCTCTTTGTCAGGGGACTGACCCCAGGCTGCCAAAAGCCCATTGGCCCACATGCACAGAGAGCTGCCCCCCTGTCAGCTGGAAATATTTTAGAATTTACAGCTTCCATAGCTGCGATTAACCAATGACTGCTACCGGAGTATAAATACTGGTGCTCTCTTGTCTCCTCTGTTGTGACCCACACTTTCTTCAGAATTGCCCTTTAGGTCTGAAGCAAAGTTCGCTACTTTTCAAAGACTTTAAACCTGATATCCCACCTAGTTCTAATATGCTGTTGGGTTGGCTTTGGGAGTTGAGAAACTGAAGGAGTCTCCATTTTTAATGATGTACATTTTCCAGAATTGCCGTTAAAGAATGTTGAGGAAGGAAACCAAAAGGCTAAGAGAAATGGACATGTGAAAGAAAACCTATTACACAGAAGAGCTTCAGAGCTCTTGTTGGCTACCCAGTGGAAGTGTGAACAGTGTCTTGCTGGCCCTGCTCTGCCATGAGTCCTATAGTTTTCTGCACCTGCTGGCTACCAGCTCCCTGTTCTTCCTGCATCAGGCCCAAGACACCCTGGACTGGATTATGATCTACTTCTGCCTCTGGGAGTTCATGGGCTGCATATTCATTCAGTTCAGTTGACTGAGGACAAGGCAGCATCCAACCCCACACAGTGTGATTTTTACCTCTGTGGGTTTAATAAAAATTCACCAGCTAAACAAAACAAAACAAAAAACAGTTGGGCCCAGAGATTTTTTTTTCATTTTTTAATGTTTATTTATTTGCTTTTGAGAAAGAGAGAGAGAGAGAGCACTAGTTGGGGAGAGACAAAGAGGGAGACACAGAAACCAAAGCAGGCTCCAGGCTCTGAGCTGTCAGCGCAGAGCCCAAGGTAGGGCTTAACCCCACAAACTGTGAGATGATGACCTGAGTGGAAGTTGGATGCTTAACTGACTGAGCCACCAAGGTGCCCCAAGATGTTCTTCATTAAGGGGGTAAGGAATGTATCTGTACTGGTTATACCATCATGACTAACTTGCTCAGTTGTTGCTGTCTTCTCAGGTCATGACTGACAGCAGGAAAGGTTTTATGGAATTGGGCTACTTACTCTTAACAATAAGATTCCAGAATATCTTTGCTTCTCTTTCATTTAAAAAGTACCCTTTTTCTGATTAAAAAATATACATACTTGGGGCGCCTGGGTGGCGCAGTCGGTTAAGCGTCCGACTTCAGCCAGGTCACGATCTCGCGGTCCGTGAGTTCGAGCCCCGCGTCAGGCTCTGGGCTGATGGCTCGGAGCCTGGAGCCTGTTTCCGATTCTGTGTCTCCCTCTCTCTCTGCCCCTCCCCCGTTCATGCTCTGTCTCTCTCTGTCCCAAAAATAAATTAAAAAAAAAAAAAAACGTTAAAAAACAGCCTTAAAAAAATATACATACTTAGGCACACTTTTTAAAATATTTTTAAAGTTTATTTATTCATTTGAGAGAGGAAGCAGAAGCAGGGGAGGGGCAGAGAGAGAGGAAGAGAGAGAGAGTCCTAAGCAGGCTCCATGCTATCACTGCAGATCTGGATGGTGGGGCTCAAACTCACAAACCATGAGATCATGACCTGAGCCAAAACCAAGAGACAGATGCTTAACTGACTAAGATGCCCCATTCTTGGGCAGATTTTTTTTTTAAGCCATTTAGTGATGTCATTCTTTGTGTCCTAGTATTTATCCTTACTGGTTACTGGTCTCTTTTTGGATATATATTGGGAATTTTCATGATACCTAATGTAGTATTACATTATTTTTTAAATTTTCTATTCTTTTTTTTTATATTTTGTGTTTGATCTGGATACTTTTCAGTATCCATCAAGGTCATAAGGTCTACCTTTTACTGTACATAATTTACTATTAATTCTGCCTATTAAGAGCTTAAATTTTATTTTCTAAGTTAAATTTAATACTTCTTTCATTGATTGCTGTTTTTTGATGAACTCTCATTACTATCAGCTTATGTCATTATTAATTTGTAGTTTCGTTCTCTTGTGATTGGAAAAGATACCTTATATGATTTCAGTCTTAAAGTTTATTTAAGTAAATAAGCTTCTGTAGGATAACATATAGTCTATTCTGGAGATTGTTCTGTGTGCACTTGGAAAGAATGTGTATTCTCCTTTTTGGGGTAGTATGCTTTGTAAAAATCTATTAGGACTGATTGGTTTATAGTCGTGTTCAAGCTTTCCACATCCTTGTCTCATTCTATCCATTAGTGAAAGAAGTGTATTTCAGTCCCAGCCCTTATTGTAGAAATATTTCTTCCTTCAATCCTGTCCATTTTTGCCTCATATGTTTTGGGACCTTGTTGTAAGGTGCACACATGATTATAATTGTTCCATCTTTCATTGAATTGAAACTTTATCCATATATAATGTCATTTTTTGGGTCTCTTTTAACAGTTTTTTTTTTACTTAAACTCTATTTTGTTGATAATAAATTTGCTCAGGTGTCTTTTGGTTGCAATGTTTAAGGAATATTTTTGCATCCACTTAAATTTAACCTCTTGTGTGTTTATGTTTCATGAGTCTCTGGTAAACAGTACACAGATTGAATGTTTTTTATTAACTCTGTTAATCTGCTTTTTCATTGGAGAGTTCAGTCTATTTACTTTTCAAGGAATTGCTGATAAGGTAGGGAATACTACTGCCAGTTTGCTATTTGTTTTCTCAATTTCTCCATTTTTGGGAGAGTAGTTGAATATTTGTAGTGTACCATTTGATTCCCTTCTTTCCTTTTCTGTATACTTTTAGTTGATTTCTTAGCAGATTCCTAGGGGATTACAATTAATATCTTACTATAACGATGTATTTTGAATATTAACAATGTAATTTTAATAGTATACAAACACTCTGCTCCTATATATCTCTATCCTTACCTTTTATATTGTTATTGTCACATATTATACTTTTATACATAATGCACCAATTAACATAAGTTAGCAATTATTCTTCCATGTATTTACTTATAAATCATAAAAGAAGTTACAAAAAAAGTGCAATCCTATTGGTTTATTAGAATTACCACATGACCCCAAAATATTATACACACACACATAACAGGAATTAAACAGATCCTAGCAATGAATGTTCTAGTGGCATTATTCGCAATAGCCAAAAGATGGTAACAGTCCAAGTGTCTATCAGCAGATGAATAGATAAACATAAAGTAGGATATACATATGATGGGATATTATTTAACCACAAAAAAGTGAAATTTTGATGTATTTTACAACATGGATGAACCTTGAAAATGTTAGGATAAGTAAAATAAGGCTGACACAAAAGAACAAGTATTTTATGATTTCATTATAGGACATGTCTGGAATGGTGAAATTCATAGAGATAGTAAGTAGATTAGAAGTTACCAGGGCTGGTGGCAGGAAGAAATTTGGAGTAAAAAGGAAAAGCTAATTTTTAATTGAGTATTTAGAGTTTTTTAATTGCAGGAAGATTGTAGTGATACAAACTATACAAACTGGTCCCTTAAAACCAGATAAGGAAAAGTTGGTCAATGAGGATGTAGGAATTTAAGAAAGATTAATTATTCCAGTCCTTTCCCCCCCCCCGCCCCCCCGTCTTTTAAATCCAAGTGATTTGGGGTGAGTTGGGGGGGGGATTCATTAAACTTTCAAACTAAGACCTAATGAATATAAAATGGAATGACTTGGTGTAAGATGACTAGTCTTTCTAGATGCAAGCTTCTTGAAGACAGAGAGCTCATGTATTCACCATATCTCCAGAGGCTTGTAGCATCTTAGAACTTTTACTGACCCTTAAAAAATATTAATTAAATGGGTAGGTGGATGAATGTCATTCATGAAAGTCCATAGCCTTGTTTCAACTTTTTAAAAATGTGTTACTGGAAAACCACCATGTTTATTCATATACATATTGTCTGAGAATATTCTACAATGGCACTGTTGAGTAATTGCAACAGAAACTAATTTTTACTATCAAGTCCATTGTAGAAAAAAAAAATTCTGATTCCTACCCTATTGTATCTGTTTCATGATGTCCCTCTTAAATATTCTTAACCCTCCATGATTTAGTCACATTCATTCCAATCTTTCAGAAGTTTGCCAACATTCCTTAGCTATATTAGAATTAGTTCTGTATTTTCCTAATTAGAATTAGCTTTTCCTTCTTTGGCTTTGGTTCTTATCACATTTAAAATTTTTATTTTACTCTTAGTCTAGTCTCCTATTTTTCTTCCCTGTTGCAAATAACATAGACATAAAGTTGTATTTATGGGAGAGTCCATGCCACTTAATCAGTAATTGGCCTATAGCAAGACACTTATTTCTGGTATTTAGATAAATGAATGTGATATGCTAGAAATGATTTGAGCCTTTATTTGGTATTTTATATGTCTTTGGTAATAAATGGATTTTGCTAAAATACTTTCATAACATTTTATATGTAATACATAATTGTAAGAAACAATTTATATTATAAATAAGTTTTAACTGAAGATGTTTTTTTGAAACAGAACATATACATTTTTGTATCTTCATATAAAATATTTAATATCTTTCATTTCCTTTTTTATGGGTGAAAGCTACACGTTTCTCTGTAGAACTTTTACTTTCTCCCATAAAATGGAATGAGTATTTTAAAAGACTACCTAAATTTATATATTGGCAGCTACATTTTATTGTTTTTAGGTTGAGGTTTTGAGAACTGCTTCCTTTTTAGATATGTTCCTTGAGATACTAACACTAATTTTTTATAATTAAAATGTGGGTACCCACAGGGATCTCAGAGCTGCATTTTTTTTCTCTCAACCAGATGTTCATTCTAAAATCATCCACTAACACTGAATAAATGTATTGCTTTTCCCTTTCTGTTTATACATATTAATGCAATGGAGATTTTTGAATTGGACATCCAACCGATTAAGTAAAAATATGTGTACAGACAGGTTTTTACATTGAAATGGTCTAGGTAACTATGAACATTTATTTCACTTTCATGTAAAAGGGAAAATTATATGAAAATCTCAAAGTAATGAACATTGCCATCTTATAAGTGACAGAATTATTTCCCCAAATCTATACTCCCTGTGTAGATATTTTCTCTTTTCTTCTGAATTTATTTTGTTCCTTTATATTTCTTACTATGATAATTAAGAGAGTAACACCTTCTGTGTTGACAGAGAATGATATTTATTCTTTTCACTTAGATTTGCAGATTTTTTTTTTCACTCAAATTTTTTAGATTGCCTAAAAATATAATCCATATGCTGTTTCAGTTCAGTCGCAATAGAAAACCTCGTATCTGAAGTGGCTGCAAGTATGTGACTAAAATTAGGTTCAAGTATTCACTGTATCTTTGGTAAGACATTTATAAATAAAGTAGTTCTTTTTAATTCTCTATAAAAATAAAACTTCCACATATGTTTTTATGGTATATATATTTCTTTGGGCTGATGGTATATTCCTTTGGAACTGATGTCTATCGTTGGTTGAGATTAATGAAGTTCTCTGTGTGCTTTTAGTGTCAAAATTGCAGATCTTAAATGTTGAACTAAAATGGCATATCTCTCAGAGGCTTTGAAAAATGGAATCCCTTAAAATTATATGTGTGTCCTTTAAAGCTCCATAAATCATTCTTTTTTTAATAAATAATTCAGTTATAATTTTATTCACTTACAAAAGAGAATAACCCCAAACCATTAATAGGGTAATTACTTTCTTTAAATGAACTCAGTCCAGAAGGTCTATAAAGCAATCGTTTTTTTCCAGTGAAATTTCAAGGTATGCTTAATTAATATTAACTGAATAGATACTTTAAACATCATGTGTTATTTCAGTAGTGGGATTGTACTCTTGAAAAGACAGACTTATGCAGCCAGAGTAGCAGGTAGTGGAGAGAGCTACTGTCAAATTCTAAATTAGTGACTTTTTGATAAAAGAGCAAACAAAATACATAAAATATTCAAACTTGAAATGAGATAATTAGAAGAAGTTGTAAGTGAAATAAATATTTATTTTTCCCAGTTCAATATTGGCAACTCAGTAATCTCTTCCTCTTCCTATTAAAGGTAACCATTGTCCATCAATGCTCTTTAGTACTTGGTTGTTTCCCTTATTCTTTGTTTTCTCTGATTTGACATCTATCAACCAATTAAAATCACTGTATTGAATTCTAATCAAGTATCTAGTTACTTAAGAGGAAATCACAGTGAATCATGATGAGCCCTGACTTTAATGGGGGTAGTTGGAATGAGGAAAATAATATTAGGACTGCATAAGAATGGTAACTGATTAATAGGTAGGTCAATTTATAATCAATGCACTCTCTCTAAAGGATTGTGTCAAACCAGTCAATATTCATGGAGTCCTCTCAGGTGGGAGATACCAGGATTTTGGTAACAGGTTAACTGTAATACCATGGCCCTGGCCAGGAACTAAATTTATAGTATTTCAGCAAGAGGCTGAAGGGTCTATAGGGTAGGAGCTAGCCTCCAGTGAAATGATACAAAAGGAGCAAATTAGTGGAAAGACTCTGAATTGTCGCTGGATTGGTGTTCAATACAGTGCTCAAGCCAAGCTCCTGGGAAATTAACATGTTAGAAATGAGGAAATTAGGCCAAATGACAGCAAATAGACAAAATCAACATGTGGGCTATGAGGAAGCTTTGTTAAAGCATAGGTGGCAAGTACTTGCCTCCAGCAAACAATATAATAGATTTACAAATGAATGCAAAGGCAAATCCTAATATACTTTCCAGAAGGGAATGAGTTGTTTCTAGAAAGGAATGATCTTTGCTGTCCAGTATGATGGTCACTAGTCACATGTAGCTATTTATATTAACTATAAATTAAAATTAAAATCCATTTCCTCAGCTGTATTAGACATTCCCATGTTCTCAGTAGCCTCTTATGACTTTAGATACCATATTTTCCAGTACAGATATAGACTTTTTCATCACTAAAAGTTTTATTGGTACTGTTTTAGGTGAGATACATGAGTGATGCAATTTTAGATAATCTGGGGCTGTCAGAGATAATTTTCATCATTAAAAGATAATTTATGCTTATGGAGATTATAACCTATTGAGGACCAAAAAAAAAAAAAAAGACAAAACAAAACAACAACAAAAACAAATACAAATGATACAGTGAAATCAAGTTATAAAAAACTACAAATATGGTTGTCCATGTTTCCAGGAAAGCTGTTAAAGTATAAGCATTTTTCTCCTCGCAATCCACTGAAAAGAACAAAATATAAAAAAAGAAGAAACTTCTATGTTGAAACTGTACATTTAAAAATAATCTTAAAATTAGAACTAAACAGGAGAGAATACTGAGAGCTGATATATCAAACCAGAAATCAAATAGACTGCAAAACTATTTAGAACATAAGTTGAAGTTAGTCTCTCTCTCTCTCTCTCTCTCTCTCTCTCTCTCTCTCTCTCTCTTTCTTTTAGTATATAGAAGCTTAGAGTAGACCACTGTTACTTTGATAACAATTGAAAAATAACAAAGTAAAATATTTTATATATATATATACATATCTTAAAATATATACATGAAAAGGTGTTTAATGGAAATGCAGTTAGAGTGAGCCCTTCTTGGGAGAGTACTCATTTATGATCACTGGATGCATTTGCTGAGTCAAGGGATGGGGGACTAGAGGATTAGATCTGCCAGAGAAAAGGGGACTCTACTGAGGTAAAGAGAGACCGGCAGAAGTTTTATGACCATTTGGTTGTCACTGAGGGATTGGAGTTTTATATGTCCAAAGGGGAGCTATTTATCCTCCTGCCAAGACTTTCCGTCTGAATTTTGCTGAATACAGTAGTGGTAGAATGGGATACTGGAGTGGGGGGTGTGGGTCTGTTCCAGAAAGGAGAGAGGGAAGGGGGGAGAGAGAGAGAATGAATGAATGAATGAATGAATGATAGTTTGAAACCTCCTTGGGACCTTCCTAGGTATAATATGAAACTGGACCCCATATGTGGAGGGAGAGAGCAAAGAAAAAGGCAGGCCATCCCATATTGGTAGGTGGCAGGCTTAGTAAGCCACGGAACTTGCTTGCAAAGCTAGCATTAGACAGCTGAGAGACTAGTAGATCTATGCACCCATCTGTCAAACCTTATAAGTTTATATAGAGGTCTTAACAAATTGAGTCATGGGTATCATCCAGATGATCTCAACACCACATCTATCTACGGGCTATGTCCTTGAAGCAGCTTCTGGAGTGAGGAAGAAGACCGAATGCACGTTCCAAGGATAGGTGACGAGCATGTCATCACCAGGGTCCAGCCCACAAATCAGTTGATGGCCATGTCCTCTCACTGACCTCCCCCATCTGAGAGGGAGTTCTGTTAGAGGGAGGGTTCTATGATATACACAATATAAAGTTTGCCCTCAAGACATTTTAAAGCAGAGGTAAACTTATTTAATTGTAACAAAAAGCCTTAATCCAGCAGAATGCCCATATAAATGACCTGGTCAGCATCTCTTACTATTTGATGAACAAAGGAAAGAGTACCAATTCATTTTCTTTAGTGGCATCATGGGGTATTTCAAGAGAGAAATGAGCCAAAGAATGAAATGTTCAGTTTGCAAACAGGATTTGATGGATTAGAATATTAAATTGTTTGTTGTTTTCAGTCACTCAAGAAAGCAAAAGATTCTCATAATAAACGTATAAAAATAAAATCCAGGGTATAATTGAAATATTAATTATTAGGAACTCTGAAATGTTTGAGACAGTGCTTAGTAGACCCTCACAGCTAAATACAGGGTATCTAAAAATTTTAAGGACATATTCCCACAGTAAATTTACATGTAGCCCCAAGTAAAAGGAAGCCTATTTCAGAAAAAAAAATGTGAATATGGCTTTTGAGGTCAAGAATGAATCCCTTTTCAAATATGAAGGACTTGTATTAGCATGGTCTGAAAAACAGAATCCAAAATTAGAAGCACCTTCTGGGCCACAGGCAAGAGACAGTTTCTAATCAGGTGGTGGGAAATATTTGGCATCTTACCCCAACATTCCATGTTTATAGTAGTTTTCCCTGCTCTAAAACAATATGGAAAATCAGCCTTCCAATGAAGGTCAGGATATCTCCAGTCAGAAAATAGAATGAAACTCTAACCACTTTTATGGGAAAGGAATTTTGTTATAGAAGTCATAGCCAAGAGCCAGCAAGAAGCAGAAGAGTTGAATTGATTCAGCAATCACCCCCAGGAAGCAGAACCAGACTCTTATCAGGGAACACCCCTTGCTACAGAAGTAGAGAGACTGAGGAGACGTGCTTGGTCAAATTTACAAGTAATTATATACCTGTCACTGCTATGTAGTTCCAGTTTTCCACTCCCTGAAAAGTGGAAATTATCTTGTCATCATCTTGTCCCTATGTAACCGTCGTAAGTTGGGTACATGTGTTGGGTGGGGTTCAGAAGACCTGTCTTTTTAACTTGCAGGTCTCTGCTTGATTACTTTCACCCAAGGGGTTCCACCCACAGAACTGCATGAGGCATGCCATCCACACCTGGATATAGTTTAGATGATTAGATCCTAAACTTCAAAACTAAGCCTGGTGTTATAACAGGAGCAGACTTTTTGATGGTCTTAGGAAGGGATGAGTGTACTTTACATGGAGGAATATAAATAGTGGGGGCCAGAGGATGGGCTGTCAGGTTATAAGTGGTCTAGGATTCTATGCCCTTCCTTCCTTTTATAGGTGGAATTAACTTCCACTCCCACATTGTCACTGAACTTGGCCATATAATTTGTTTTGATCAAAGGGATGCCAGAAAATGTAATATGAGGAGATACTTGACAAACACTTGCATATAGGGCTAGCCATGTAAAGAAGATTGGCTAGGCACACTGAATGATGAAAGGCCACTAGTAGAGAGAGACCCCAGCTTTTCAAACATCCCTATTAAGACCCCAGAAATGGAAGTGAGGTCAAATTACACTTCCCAGTCCCATTCAAGCTTCCAGATAACTGAGGTTACATGAATGTACCCAAGTGACACCATGACCCCAAAGTTGCTGCATCAGCAAATTTTGAGAAATAATAAAAAGTTGTTCTAAGCCACTAAGTTTTGGGGTGGGTTGTTAAATAGCACAAAATAGCAGAAAATAATGCTGATTCTTATTTTATAAACAAATCATCTTTTTATAACTTCATTGTTAGTATGCAATTATAAATAGTAAATATTCCTTAATTTTAGGTCCTTTGCTGTGATTATATTCCTTCCCAGCTATCTAAAATTATGAACTTATATTTTATTTTTTTAAAAATCATTATATTTTTGACTTATCTCATTGTGTCATGATTTCTATTATTCTATTTTATAATTATTTTTACTTAGTTTTTTATTTAGTATTTTATTCTGTTCTTAAGTTTTTGGTAGTCTTTTTCAATTATGTGTTTATTTTTTTTACTTCTTTATTTTTTAATGTTTTTAATTTATTTTTGAGAGAGCCCAAGTGGGGGAGGGACAGAGAGATGGGAACAGGGATCTGAAGTGGGCTCTGTGTTGACAGCAGCAAATCCGAGGTGGGGCTTGAACTCACAAACTGTGAAATCATGACCTGAGCTGAAGTCAGAAGCTCAAACAATTGAGCAACCCAGGTGCCCCTAAAGTTCTTTATTACAATAAAAGTTTTAACATCCATATATACTTCTCTGTACACTATTTTAACTACTTACTGAAAGTTATTTTTTAATATATACATTTATTTTTGAGAGAGAGTGAGCATGTGCGCGTGCACACACACACACACACACACACACACACACACACACACACGTGCACGGGGGAGGGGCAGAGAGAGAGGGAGACACAGAATCTGAAGCAACCTCCAGGCTCAGAGCTGTCAGCACAGAGCCCAATGTGGGGCTCAAACTCAGGAACTGTGAGATCATGACCTGATTCGAAGTTGGATGCTTAACCGACTGAGCCACCCAGGCACCCCTAAGTGGGTTATTTTTTTCTCCTAGTGATATTATTACTAGGTTTTTTTTTTTTTTTTTGGTCTTATAGTTACTTAGGAAACCTTTTTTTTTATAATTTTTTGAGTTTATTTATTTTTGAGAGAGAGAGAGAGAGACAGCAAGAGCATGAGCTAGAAAGGGGCAGAGAGAGAGGGAGAGGGAATCACAAGCAGTCATCACGGAGACTGACTCTGGGCTCAAATCCATGAAAGACAAGATCATGACCTGAAACCAAACCAGGAGTAGAACGCTTGACTGACTGAGCCACCCAGGCACCCCAGGAAACTTTTAAAAATGTTTTTTAGATATTTTTTGTTTGTTCATTTCTGCTTCTCTCTCCTAGACCCATATACCCAACTACTCTCTTATTTGTTTATGTTCTCAAATTCAACATGTCTAAAATTGAACTCTTCATTTAAAAACTTTCAAATCAGGGGCGCCTGGGTGGCTCAGTCGGTTAAGCAGCCGACTTCAGCTCAGGTCATGATCTTGTGGTCCTGAGTTCGAGCTCCGTGTCGGGCTCTGTGCTGACAGCTCAGAGCCTGGAGCCTGTTTCAGATTCTGTGTCTCCCTCTCTCTCTGACCCTCCCCGTTCATGCTCTGTCTCTCTCTGTCTCAAAGATAAATAAACGTTAAAAAAAATTTTTTTTTAATTAAAAAAAAATAAAAACTTTCAAATCAGGGAGTGGAAATTATCTACCATCCCCCCCTCCCCCCAAATCCTGGGCTTATATAGCTATACCCCTCTGAAGCTAAGTGTGGAATTAAAATTTTCCAAAGAAATCTTAGTGTTTTTCAGTCATGAAATAAAATGAAAATCGTGGTGATTAAAGTAGACATTTAAGTAAAATGTGAACATTCTTATTCATTCATTCCACCAATATATATTATCTCCTTATTCTGCACTAGGTATGGGGCTAGTTATGAATGAAAAGATTTGGTGGGAGCATCCTGCCATCAAAGGATCACACACCAATAGTAATGGTGATACTATGTAACAAAAGCTAGAAGAGAGGCTTGTAAGCAGTTCTATTAAAAGAAAAAGCAGGGATATCTAACCAGGCTGTGAGATAGCAACATCAGGAAACACAAATCTTATTTTGACTTAATAAATACACACTGTGCTCTCCCTTAGGCATAAAATATTCATCACAGTTTTCTTAAACAATAAACCTTAGCTTAGTAGTTAAAAACACAACTATAAAAGCAAAGTGCTTTGGTTTAAATCTCAACTTCACCAATTAACTAGTTTGGTGACCATGGACAGATTAATTACTTCTTTATGCTTCAGCTTCTGTATCAGTAAAATGGCGATAATAATAGAAACTTATAGGGTTGTTAAGATAGATCCTGAGAAGTAGTAAGTTCTATTTAAGTGATCACTGTTGTTAAATAATTAGCTAAAATATTTGGATCAAGGCAAAGAATTTAAAAAGTGGAAGAAAACTTGAATTTAAAATTAATGAATTTGTAATTCCTCTAAATGGTCTTCTGTTATAGTATACTTCTAATATCCTCATATCAAGCTTTATATGTTTGTAATCATGTCTAGATATAGACATATAGTACATTCATGCAAAAAGAGACAAGGAAGGACATGGCATCATTATATCACTTTCTTCAAATTCCAGAGGAATTCAATAGAAGTATACACACTATTAGTTAGCCATAAATTTTCTCTTAGTTAGGTGGTGTTGTTTTAAAATTTCTCTTTGCTCTCCTACCAATGACATACATGAAGTTCAGTTAATCATACAAGATGATTTATAATATACTGATGTTGATATGGCTTATGTCAAATTTCTATAATGATTTCGTATTAAACTATGTATTTTTCAACAGTCTAGGGCAGCAGATTAATACTTCCCTGACACAAATTTTTGAAATTGTTCTAGGCTGACATGTCCTCTTTTGTCCAGTCACCTGATTAGATAGCATAAAACTCTGTGGCTGGTGATCTCGGCTAATTTAGTGCATTGTACTGAGTCAAGGCTGATTTCCCACATGGGAACTCTTGGCTCTGCTCTGATTCACATCCACAGGCAGCAATCTGCCCCACTAGGAGTCTGACAAATAGTGTATTACTGGTCAAAAGAGGACCCTGAAAAGGTAGTATGAGTGTGTTAGTACAAATCTGTCACTGTTACTGAGGGGGAAAAGTCACCACCTGTGACTGCTGTTAGAGTATTGGCACTATCATCTTTATTGATGAAGGGCAACACCTTGCCTTCACATCTGACAATTAGGCTTCTTTGTGACCTCTGGTTCTTGTTCTGGTTTCAGAAATGTTTGGTTTCATTTGAAATCACTGAGTTAAGAGCATAATAAGAGAAAGAGAGAAAATATTAATCTAAATAGTCCTCCATTCAATTCTCAACATGGAGAGAGTAGTGGCAGATATTGGATCTATACTGGAGGAAGTCTTGCCCCTTAGTATTTCTTTTAATGAATATCAGACTTTGTGAAGACTCTTAAGCCAACTAAGGCTGATTTCCAACTACCCAGACCTCTGAAATATTCCTCCTGAGGAAGAGTTGTGCAGCTATCCTGTGTTCTGTAATGCCTGTTTTATTCACATACACCCCCACCCCCAAAGAATAAATGTAATTGTTATGGGAAATAACTGTCTTCAGTTAGCCATGGAGAGTGTGGAACTAAGGAAACCTCTTTGTATTTGAAACCTTTTCTTTTTTTTTTTGAATCTAAAAATGAGAGTCATATATTAAGCAAACAGTTTATATAAATAATATCAGTTTAAGCTTCACCAATACAGCCTTTTTTAAAAAAAAGAAGTTGCATTATGAACTTTTTTAAATTCATTTTTTCATACACAGTTAGCAATGGCACATTTTAATACAATGGCTCTCAATATTAATGCCCCAAATGAAGAGTAGTAACTTCATTGAACAAGTAGACAGAGACTTGTGAATATGTCTGTATTAAAAGTTGGTTGAAAAGTGGCAATTGCATCAGTTTTTAGAAACAACACTTTGTATTAACATTCTTTAGAAATGGATATTGCCCTTGTTTTAAGATCAGTTCTTCAGCAACCCTATTAGCAATATTTTCAGTGTAAAACAAAACAAAGCAAAAAAAAACCTTAATTTTTTATATCAGCAAGTGGATCATCCATATGTTGATCCTCAAAGATTAAATATGATACCAGAATAGTCACCTAAAGAAGGTCCCTGCTTTACACTGTGGCCAAGGATACAAGTAGACTATTTGTCTAAACTAAATTATCACCAATACCACGGTGGATCTGATATTGAATAATTGCCTTCAACAATCATGACCAGTGAATTGCCAAATGTGACCCAGCTAGTTACTACTTAACTCTGTGAGACTTAGTTTCTGCATCTGTAAAGTGTTTTGGGTATATTATATATTCTTTTTTGACAAGGCTGTATAAAATGAGTAAGAGTGTGATCTGTGGAGTCAGATATCTGAGTTAAAAACCGAGGCTTGCTACAATTTAGCTGTGACCCTTGGGTAAGCGATGATGTTTCTATGCCTCAGTTTGCTCATTTGTAAAGTGCAGATAATAATAGTGCTTATTATCTAAAGTTGTCTGTACATATATGTGTACACATATGTGTATATATGTATATATATAATAGTGATTAGAACTGTATCTAGAACATAATAAACTCTATCAAACTATTAACTATTATTATTCTGTAAGTAATAATTCAGATGCTTATAAATTAGAAATCCACCTGTTTCAACATAAAGATCAAACTCTTGAGAACTAAAATCCTGTATTATTTACTTTTGTCTTCATTGACTATGACATAATGACTGAAACATAGTCATCAGTCAGTAATATTTGTGAATCAATGAAACATTATACTCCTACTTTTACTGTTGTTGCAAATATGTAGAATTGGAATTCCCTCATTTCATTAGGGCATATGCTAATGTTAAATAGTGTTAAATAGCAGTCAGCATTTGTTGAGAGCTAACTCTGAGCCTAGTGTTGCTTTATGTTAATCATCTTCCTGTGTTATATTCATCATCTTCAACATACCCCATAAATCTATAAGATAAGAGATATTAACTCTGAAGATAAAGAAACCAATATTTGACTATTGGAACTAATATTCCCTCCATTTTTTAGAATAGTGAAGAGATAAAGTTTATATAACCTACACCATTACATACATAATTATTCTTTATCAGACCTTAAATGTGGGCATGCAAGCAAATAGTATGATATTTTACTTATGAATAATTATGTTTAGGAAAATAATGTGTTGAGAAATAGTGTCAATAACAGATCAAAAATAATCATATATTCTCTTAGCTAATAAGATAAATAGTCAAGTAATGAAGTATTCACAGTGACTGAACATGGCTCTCTTCTCTTCTGCCAATTACCAACTATGCTTCTGAGACCTTTCCACAGCTGGGGACCACTGAGAATTTGGGTTCTCTTTTCTAGTTACATTGTTTTCTCAACTAGTGTTGGAAACCCAAGTGAAAGGAACTGAAGAACTCTGTAGATGTCTAATGAAAATAAGAAAGTTAGTACCTATCCTATATGTCTGATCTTTCTGGCTACTCAACTCCTAAGAAGAGGTTCAGGAAGCTGGAAGGGAGATGAATGGGTGGGCTGATTCCCTGAACTTAAGAATGATGGGAAGGTACATGTCATGTTGGCTTTATTCCTGTACTTTGACCAAACCAGTGACCTGCCTCCTGAACTGCTATGGTAGGGCATACTTCACCATCTATTCTTTTTAATTTTTTTTTTAACATTTATTTATTTTTGAGACAGAGAGAGACAGAGCATGAACAGGGGAGAGGCAGAGAGAGAGGGAGACACAGAATCTGAAACAGGCTCCAGGCTCTGAGCTGTCAGCACAGAGCCGGACGCGGGGCTCGAACTCATGGACCGCGAGATAGTGACCTGAGCTGAAGTCGGACGCTCAACCGACCAAGCCACTCAGGCGCCCCTATACTTCACCATCTATTCTTAATAGGACTTCACGTTAATACAGAGAACCAGCAAGACAACACTGTTCTAATACAGAATTTCTCCATCTGCTGCAGGCCTAGGAACTTGACAACTTTATAAATAGGGATTTCAATAGACCATTGAAAATTTCTATGGGGTAGATTTGGCCACAGCCTATTACATGGCATAAAAGACCCTTGATAATATAATTGTTCCTATTTTTCATTCTAACCTCTGATAGTGAAACAGAAGTCTCTATTCCAGCCATACCAAACTACTTGTATTTCCCTATGTGCCATAATGTGACATGCATCTATAACTTTACACGAGAGATTTGTCCACAGTGTATATACCCTTCTAGCTTCACTCTTCATCTCTTCTTCTAATATTGAGGTCACAATTCATCTTCTCCAAGAGGTGCCTGGGTGGCTCACTCTGTTAAGCGTCTGACTCTTGACTTCGGCTCAGGTCATGATCTCATGGTTCATGAGTTTGAGCCCTGCCCATCAGGCTCTGTGCTGACAGCATGGCACAGAGAGGATTTTGTCTCTCTCTCTTTCTGCTCCTCCCCACTTGCGCGCTCTCTCTCTCTCTCTCTCTCTCTCTCTCAAAATAAATAAAAAATAAGTTAAAAAAAGAAAACAATTAAACTTCTCCCAGCTCTCCTGACCTCAAAGATATATCAGCATTCAATGTATATTTGGATCATGAACCTAATTATTGATTTGTTTCGTCTTTAGCCCAGAGTATTTTGAGCCCTTAAGCTTAGTTTTATATATGTCACTCAAGGCTTATTTTAATGTAAAGCACAGAATCAGTGTCCAGTAATAAAGCATGGAGTTAGAATGCCTGTTACAAAACTCCAACTCTGACAGTTACTAGTTGTATAGCTTTAGCAAGTCCCTAAGGACTCTTAGCCTTGTTTCAGTGTGTGTAGAGTTGTGATAATAATGAGTTCAAATATGTAAAGAACTTAGCATAGTGTCTGGCATATTATAAACACTATATAAGAGTTTACTATTATTAGTGTTACAAAATAGTTCCAATTAGGGTGAAGACCACATATATATGCAGAAATGGGGAACCACTGTAGTTGGAAGGAAGACCTTGGGGCTGGGTAAAGTAAGGTATTTCCTTTTAAGAAGTATAGTATTATAAGGATAGGCACTTATGGGTATAAACTGGGCACAAAAGAACAAAATTAAAAATTTAGGTTAATTTATGACAACCAGACTCATAGTGAACTATTAAATGTAATTTTCAATCGTCACAAAAGTTAGGCTCATCTTTACTATCACTGATGAAAAAAAAATACATAGTCTATCAGGCTGATTTGTCCACTAGTGACTTAGCATAACAGTTCTTCTATTTTATTGTGTCATGGCTTTGGTGTAACTGCTATGACACTTTGGATTTAGATCATTTCAAGAACATCCAGAGGGTAGAATGTCACCTAATGAATCATTAATACTGCTGTAGCAGCATGATTTTCCATTATACTTTCTTCCTGAATGGTAACCTGACTTGACCTTAATGAGTTCTTGGAACTAATAGAATCATAGCTCATCTGTCTGTATATATGATAATAGGGATAGATGTACATAGACCATTCTTTCCATTTTATCAACAGTGGAATGGATCCATTTGGTGATAGCCATTAAGACAAGCAGATATATGCTATATCCACTCACTTATAGGGCTCCACTCAACTTCCTTCCTCAGTTGCCTCTGCATGAAATAGGTGGTTCTCTCACAACAAAAAACTCTAGGTAGCTTTCCATGTAATCCAGCATAAAGAGACTTTTAAAAATATGCCCTAAGGAGGCAAAGTATAAGTTAAGTACTTTCTTTAAAAATATTTTTTAATGTTTATTATTTATTTTTGAGAGAGAGAGGGAGACAGAGTACAAGCAGGGGAAGGGCAGAGAAAGAGGGAGACACAGAATCTGAAGCAGACTCCAGGCTCTGAACTGTCAGCACAGAGCCTGATGTGGGGCTTGAACTCAAGAACTGTGAGATCATGACCTGACCAGAAGTTGGACACTTAACTGACTGAGCCACCCAGGCACCCCAAAGTTAAGTACTTTCTAAGAAATATTTACAAAAATCACAAACTATTCTATGTGGAGTTCTGGATTTCCCAGGAAACAGATCCTAGGATGTGCTGATAGGAAGTTTATTGGAGTGTGTTACCTACAACAAAAACTGGAAGAAAACAGAGGCACCATGATGGGTAGAAAAAGAAGCTAACTGTATGTAATACAGTTGTGTGAAGGCCTTAGCTGATCTAAAGATACTATCATTGTACTGGATATTCTTAAGCTGGAATGGCCTTTCAAACGTATCATCAACTGAGGGAAGGAAACCAGGATTCATACCCTTTTATCAACCTTTGAAGACAAGGTGCCCTTGGAGGGAACATAAATTTTAATGAACTCACTGGGAATCAGAATTGAGCTATCAGTAGCCCAATATTCTACGCTTCTGAAGAACTGGGAAATGAGTGGCATTCTACAATATCCACACATACAAAAGTGTCCAAAGAGCAGCCATAATATATAAACAGATGACATCTTCTGAGTTCAACTGTGATATCTTAATCTTCCAAATCAAACTAAAAGATGCATATTGGTGACAAGGGGAGGAAGGATGAAGAAAGAGAGTCAAAGAATAGACCCTTGTAATACAAAGTTCCTATTTAATCACAGAAAGAATGTGAAAGGATAAGAAATGTCTAAGTTTATTTAAATAATCCAATATTTGCTTTAGCCTTGGATATTGTCTACCAGGACTACCTAAAACAACATTGTATTCTTAAAAGTAATAAAAATTACAAGTGGTTGCAAATAACCTACAGTCCTATAAAGAACATTAAAATATTCTTTTGAATAGAAAAAATCCATACACAGAAAACACCATCGTGATTCTTCCAGCTACAAGTGAAATATGAGTGATTATGATAATTTACAAATGTAGTTTTTACAAAAGCATCCTTTCACTTTCTTAATTTGATAGAACACCCATTTCATTTGTTGTATGGTATTAAAAAGTATTAGTAAAACTAAAATTGTTATTCTGTCAATTATGTTTTTCTATTAGTGAGGAATCTGGCCCCTTGAAGGCAATTTTAATATGGATCACCACTATGAAAAAGTTAAGCCAGCTAATTGAGCATATCAAATAAAGTACACTAAATAAGGAAAAAAAAAAATAAAATGTACCTATTGATTATAGCAGTCAAGCTTTCCAAAACCCTGTTTTATATTACCTTGGCTAAATTATGTCTGGCTATTCAATTAGGCTTAAAAATGTGAAGGGTAAGAGAAAGAAATCACTCCTTTATTTCTGAGGCTGGTTGAAAGGGGTCAGAGAGAAGCAGTTTTACCTGATGGAATGAAAACCCAAACCAATCAAACACTTGTAGTAAGAATATAGGATGGAAAGAATAACTCTACCTCAGCCTAAAACAGAAAAACAGCTTGCAAAACTGTGTCCTGTATATATATATACACATATATATACATATATATACACACACATACATATACACACATACATATAGACACACACACATATATATATATAACCTTAGATATTTTTCTAATAGAAATATCTTTTTTCATAACTGAAATGACTTTCCTACTTCCTCATTTTCTAAAAATTAGTTATCCAGTTGTAGAATTATAAAATTAATATATTTGGTTACTGTAAAAATTCCAAAAATGAAGTGAAATATAAAAACAATTTATGTAATCTAATTCCGAGAGGTAGCAATTATTAATGGTTTGATTTATAAACATCCACATCATTTTCCTATGTGCACACACACACACACACACACACACACACACATGATTTGTACATCAAGATAATCATGGTAACAGTGCTATTCTGTAATGTACTTTTCAGCTTACTGCATCATTTTCCCAGTCAATAAATAGTAAAACATCGGGTGCCTGGGTGGCTCAGTCAGTTGATCATCTGACTTCAGGTCATGATCTCACATTCGTGGCTTCAAGCCCCGCATTGGGCTCTGTGCTGACAGGTAGGAAGCTGGAGCCTGCTTTGGATTCTATGTCTCCCTCCTCTCTCTGCCCCTACCCCACTCATGCTCTGTCTCTATCTTTCAAAAAATAAAATAACATGTTAAAAAATTAAAAAAAATAGTCAAAAATCTTTTCATTTGGTCATATACATGTACCCTAATATATGTATCAATCTCAATTGTTTGTAATATTTTATTTGTAATCTTTTTCTATATTTGCTATCAGTCTTAGTGTAACCAATACTACAGTAAATGTCCTTGTATTTATATCTTCCTTGATTCCATATATTTTTCCATAGAATGGATATCATAAGGTGGCCATGTTTATTTATGTGTTTTTTAATATTTATTTTGATATACATTTTAAATTGACTTTAAGAAAGTTACCACAATTTGCACCCTCACTGCTAGTGGAGAATGTCAATTTCTCTCTACCTCTTTTGTTTCAGAATATTTATATTTCTTTTTAACTCTTTCCCATGCTTTTAGGTAACTAATTACTAAGGGAGATACCCTCTATTATCTTAATTTGCATTGCTTTGATTACTACTTATGCTGAACAGGTTTCATATGTTTATGAGTCACTATATTTCATCATTAGTAAATATATCATTTGCCTATTTTTCACTTGTAGGTTTTTCTTTGTCTTAAGTATTTTTGAAGGGTATTAAATTATGTTTAGGGTAGGGCTTATGTTTATGAAGGGTACTAAATTATTGATCTGTTCTCTGTAGTCATTTGTCTTAACTTTGTTTAAGGTATTCGTAATGTTTTGTCATTAATTTTTGTGACAAAGAAATTTTTAATTTTTTATGTAGTCAAGTATTAGTATGTTTTTAAAAGAATTTCTGGCTTTGCTATTATGTTTAGAAAGATCTCTGCTACTTGCCTTTCTGTTCAAAATTGATGTTGGAACATATATGTGTTATCTAGTCTTTAAAAATGCCAGAGAATATAAAAGAACAAACAAATTGCAATATTCTAAAATCAAGAAAAGCATCAACTACCTACTAGAGTATTGAAGAATTTCTTGAGAATATCAAACTAATGAGATCAGATTAATATAAATTTAAACAGAAGTGAGGAAAACTGAACAAAGTAAAAGCTAAAGAAAGCTCTCTCATTTCCCACTAGTGTCTTCCAGTGAAAGCTTTGGGATGATGCCGAGAATAGAGAATAGAAGCAAGTATGGGTTTCACAAGTCAATGGAAGAATTCATCATGTTCATAGAACAATTGCCCTTGTGCTTAAGCATAAATTTTCATATCTAGGACATTTTTCAATAAAGGACAACTCTCTCAATAAATTGGAGTATCTACAGTGTAAGCATTAGATTGAACACTGGGGCCACAGAGACAAAAGGGTGATGTCCCTGTAAATTCCAACCTTCAAGGTAGGCCAGGCAGCCATGAATCTGGAATGCATTTCCATTTTCAATAGAAAGAATTAGTAAGGAAATCTATCTGGGATTTACACCAGGCAAGAACTTTATAGTCAGTGCATCTAAGCCTTCCAGCACAGCAAATTTCACATATGTGGAAGAAACTCATCCAAGTTACCAAAGCTGAATCCATGCCCTCATATATATCAGCAAGATTCACTAGTTTTTGTTTCTCTTCTTTTCTTTTTAAGAAAATCAACACTATGACATTGCAAAGCTAGGCTGCAGAAATAGTGGAACTAAGGTACAAAAATTTTTTGAAATGTTTACTTTTGACATCAGAGAGAAGTTAAAAGATACCAAATCCAAAAATAGGCAATATAGAAAGAATTGAAGATTTCAGTAATTAGGAAGACATCTCCACTTCAAGATTATTATTTAAAAATATTTACATTTTCCTTTTTGCCTTTTTATTTTTTAAGAAGTTAATCCTTAATAATGCTGACTTGAATTTAAGATAGGAGATAGGCATCTAATTGTATTTTATTTTAACTTGTTAGCTGGCTATTTTGTATGATGGTATCTACATCTGTTGATGAAGGGATGGTATCACATCTATTTTTTTATGTTAGTACACAGTGTTAATTATCGTAGCTTATAATATGTTTTACTATCCACTACAAGAAATCTTTTATAACGACTCTGCTTTATTTAAGTATATTCTAACTGCATTATGTATATATATATATATATATATATATATATATATATATATGTGTGTGTGTGTGTGTGTGTATGTATATAATTATATATATAATATACAAATTATATATATATACACACAAATGAGGTAACATATATATATATGTATATACATATATATACATATATATATATACATATATATATATATATATACACACACACATATACACGTTACCTCATTTTTTTGATTTCCAACCAAAACCAAAAAAAAAAAAAAAAATCCACTCCTTAAAGGTTTTATATGATTATGCTACGCTAAATTTTTTGGTATGAGTAGAACATGTATATTTAAAAAAAATTATGTTTATTTTTGAGACAGAGAAGAGATAGAGAGCAGGGGAGGAACAGAGAGAGAGGGAGACACAGAATCCAAAGCAGACTCCAAGCTCTGAGCTGTCAGCACAGGGACTCAGACTCACAAACGGTGAGATCGTGACCTGAGCGGAAGTCTGATGCTCAACCAACTGAGCCACCTAGGTGCCCAGAGTAGAACATATTTTAGTATCTGATATTCTGCATCAATAATATGACTTCTCTGTATTCGTTCAAATGTACATTTTTGCCCCTCAATAAAATATCTTTTTTAGGAATATAATAATTATAGTTTTAAGGTTATTGCTATTAATTGAATATTTATTGTTGCTATATTCAATAACATATTTTTCCAATATATTTAAATTCTAATATGTAAAAAAACATGTCTTAGAAACAATGACAGAATTTAATAACATAGTACATTAGAGGAGTTCTTTATATTTTTTAGAGTTTTCAGATTTAGTCATATTATCTATAAATGTGTATAATTTTTCTTTTTCAATATGTGTATTTCTTTTTTTCCCTTTTATTAAAATTTGTAACTGGTGTTATTGTTCAGTATCATGCCTTTAGTACAATGATTTTCAGATTTTCTTTGGTTTAATGAATTAGATCTGATAAATTTGGGCTTTTTTCCAAAAAGAAGTATATGAATTTTGGAGCTCATGTTTCCCAAGAAACCAATATTAAGAAGGCTGCTTTAATGTTTCATTGTTAAAAATAATATTTGCTAAGTTCAGAGAGGTCCCTCTTACTACATTAAATATCTTTGTAATACTTGTTTATAAATTAACCAACTTTATTTTATTATTTTATGTTTATTTTTTATTCATTTTGAGAGAGAGAACAAGAGCGAGAGCAGGGGAGGGGCAGAGAGAGAGGGGGAGAGAGGATCCCAAGCAGGCAGCTCAGAGTCTCCTGCCTGGGGCTCCAACTCATGAACTGAACCTTGAGATCATGACCTAAGCAGAAATCGAGTTGGACGCTTAACTGAGCAACCCAGGAGCTCCAAAATGTACAAATTTTAGAAAAGAAATAAGGGGATTTGAAATTTTTTTTGTAAGTATTGAGATTGTGATTGTTTAACCTGTAATTGCATTAGTAGGATGGATTGCTTTAATAGCCAATCCACCATTGCTCCATCACTGCATTTCCAAAATAATAATTCTGTATGATGTGGGAAACGAAGTCAAAAAAGGAAATTACATTGTCTTACCACCTGCAACCCATTGACAAGTGCTTGAAACAGGCAGAGTTAGTCACTCTGGGAGCTCAGCTGCCTTGATGTTGACACGTTGCTAAAGGCAAGAGGCAATGTTAGCTTAACATTATCCCAACCCCGCAGGATCCTGTCTGTCTACTTTAAACATATGGAAATTCCTTTGGAAACTTCCTTTATCTCTACTCCTCAAGATATATGTTGGCAATCATCTTCTAAGTACATGGTCCCCTGATATACATCTAAATGATCTCATGGCTGAGGGTTTACTAAACAGTAATAAATGACCTTTTTTCCTAACAATAGCTAGCTGCCTCAGGGTCCTGGAAACCTTGTTTCCAAAATTGCCTGGAGGCTTGTGTTGTCCCTAACTGTCTCCCAACTTGAAGGTATATAATCAGTCACCCCTCATGCCCCCACTGCAGCTCTTTCTGCCCACAGGTCCTGTCCCTGTGCTTTAATAAAACCACCTCTTTGCACAGAAGACGTCTCAAGAGTTCTTTCTTGACTGTTTGGTCTGAACCCCAACAATTCCATATCACTATATTACATAGACCACATTTGTTTGCTCCTTTCTTTTTTTTTTTTCATAACTACTATTTATTTATTTATTTGTTTGTTTGTTTGTTTATTTATTTATTTTTACATCTTGAGAATTTAATGAACAAAAAAAGCAGTTCTCTTTATAAAAGAGCTTACTATATAATTCATGTATTCAACATTTCTTAAATATTTAGAAACACCTACTTTTTTTGTTTTTTTATCCCAGTCATACCTTTTTTTTATTTTTAATTTTAATTTAGTTTTTAAATTTACATCCAAATTAGTTAGAATATAGTGCAACAATGATTTCAGGAGTAGATTCCTTAGTGCCCCTTACCATTTATCCCATCCCCCCTCCCCCAACCCCTCCTATAACCCTCAGTTTGTTCTCCATGTTTTTGAGTCTCTTCTGTTTTGTCCCCCTCCGTTTTTATATTATTTTTGTTTCCCTTCCCTTATGTTCATCTGTTTTGTCTCTTAAAGACCTCATATGAGTGAAGTCATATGGTTTTTGTCTTTGACTAATTTCACTTAGCATAATACCCTCCAGTTCCATCCACGTAGTTGCAAATGGCAAGATTTCATTCTTTTTGATTGCCGAGTAATACTCCATTGTGTGTGTGTGTGTGTGTGTGTGTGTGTGTGTGTGTGTGTGTGTGTACATCCCCCACATCTTCTTTATCCATTCATCCATCAGTGGACATTTGGGCTCTTTCCATACTTTGGCTCTTGTTGATAGTGCTCTATAAACATGGGGTGCATGAGTCCCTTCGAAACAGCACACCTGTATCCCGTGGATACATGCCTAGTGGTGCAATTGGTGGGTCATAGGGTAGCTCTGATTTTAGTTTTTTTGAGGAACCTCCATACTGTTTTCCAGAGTGGCTGCACCAGCTTGTATTCCCATGTTTGCTCCTTTCTTTTTAAAATTTCCACTATACCATTTGTATCCAGACCATCTTAGGTAGTTCTTTAAAATTTTTACAAGAATAATTTCAGTTTGTGTCTTCTAGAGTCAATAATCTTAACTTATCCCTCTCAAATCATCCTCTCAGATAGTCTTAAGCCTAAGGGCTGTGATAAGCACTATGGGATCCTTCTTTGTGTCTGCTGTCCTTGTTCACTGGTCCTCCTCTGCATTCCTTGCCCCATCAAGATGTTAGGGACATTGTAGGAGTGAAACTCTTCTTACCTTTGGCCTACTTCCTCTTATTTGTCACTTCAGTTTCATTTGTGGCAATTCCTAAGGAAGTGGTTTAATGTTCCATCTTCAGCAAGAATGTGATCCTTACCTAGTTTCCAGTGAGACAGATAATTTTTACTCTTACAATTGTTAGTTTCTTTTAGGTAGATGTTGAGAGAGTGCATGGAAATCAAACTTTAAAAATTATCTTGATTCTTTTGTAGTCTTCGAATATATTGTTTTCGAATAAAAAAGCAACCAGATACCAGCTGTATATAATTCCTCCTAATTGTGCCATGGAAGGTCTCATATTTCTGGAAGAAAACAAATCATTAACTACTTCCAAAAACATTTTAAACAAACCCCACGGGCGCCTGGGTAGCTCAGTCGGCTGAGCCAACTTCCCCTCAGGTCATGAACTCCCAGTTCACGTGTTTGAGCCCCACGTCGGGCTGTGTGGTGACAGCTCAGAGCCTGGAGCCTGCTTCTGATTCTGTGTCTGCCTCTCTCTCTGCTTGCACTCTGTCTCTCTCTGTCTCTCTCTACCAAAAATAAATAAAAATATTAAACATTTTTTTTAAAAATCCCAAAACACTTGGACTGGCTTACAAATTAACAGACTAGTATAATGGATAAAATTGTGCTAAGGGTATCAGAAAGATAGAAGGCAGAAACTGTCTGTAAGTCAACAGATAGCTCTGGATTTTATGTAGGGAGTTGATCCCTCTGGTTGGGTGAACCTGTAAGGGAGATGGTCTATTCCAGCATTGGCAATGTATACTTCTAGGTGTTCTTTTCATTCTCAGTAACTTTCTGCAAAGCTTTAATTTTTTCCCTGATGTTAAATCATTAATGCTAAAATAAATAGTATCTTTATGGTTAAATAGTCCAGTTTTTTTGGGTGCTCAGTTTTAGATGATAGGGCATAAAATTTCATTTTGCAGCTTCAACACATCTTTTGTCAATGATTAAATTGGCATTAGCTGTGAGAATTACTCTCAGAAAAATTACCAAATCCATATAATACTGCATATCTATCTTGAGATTTGTCTTTTTTTTTGAATAAAAGATTATTTCCCAGTATTTTTCAATTTGCTTCTATGTCCATTTGGCATCCTTTTTCATTTATTACTCATTTTTGATCATTGGCTGATATGACCTTGCAATGCTCATGGTGAACTTATCCTTTAATAATTTTTATTATGTGAGTACGTATGTTTGAAAGAAAAATCTGGAGACTTTTTTTCACTTTTCTAAGAATGTGATCTTCAGTAGAGACGGTAGTTTATACTCTACCCCTTCAACTTATCAGCAGTATGTTATATGCATCTCTTTAGCTGAAATGTTAATGTTTAAGTGGGTTTTTATTAGGATGAGGTCTCAGAGTTTCTAATTCAGATATCAGAGGTTGGCAGCAATATCAATAAGAAGCCATCAGCATGGCCCTTATTCCTAATTCTCATCCTGACATGTTACAAAAATAAGCATGATAATTTTATGGCTTCTTTTTCTGCCTAAAATGTAACTACATTAATCTGAAAGACAGCTGATTTTTCAAGGTCAAAAGTGCTTAGTTACAAATTGATGAGCTATTATGTGTGTCTGTGGTTTTCTTGATGGCACTGTATTAATAATACGCATGCAGAACAGGCCATAAAAATTCCATTTAAAGGTATTAAGGCATACTGGGACATTTAATCAGGTTAAAATTCCTGTCAGCTGGCTCCAGGCACGATGTTGTTCAGTCAATGATTAACAAAGTGTGTGGAATATAAATATGCATGTCTCTTACATGAGTTCAGATTTCACTGAAATGACCTTTTCCCCCCCCCCCCCCTGCATCTAGCGAATGAGTCAACTAAATGCATTACACTGATATTCATAGTTTTAAGTAGCTTCTACTGTCTCCCAGCCTGGAATGTTTTGATTAGAAAATCGAGAGATAATATACTTGCAAAGGTGCTGACATTTTTTCCAAGTAGGAAAAAAGCACTCAGTGAAGAAATGTTTTTTTAAAATATGAATCACATTGTAAGCTTTTTTTTTTGATTTATAAAAGCTATCTCAACAGGTGTGCACTATGCTCTTATAAAAACAAGACAGATTAAATCAGAGAAAGCTATTGAAAGGATTCTTCTGATGGCCTCTTACAGTATACCTTACAAGTTCAAGGGGAATGTATCTTAAGATACAGAATATAATGCAGTAGAAATGGCAGTTAGTCTGCAGGAACATATGCATATTATAAAACAAAGTCAAATTTTTCAGGTAAATCAAAGAACGAATATACCTGGCCTATGAAAATCTCTTACTCCCTTTTTTCCAGTATTGGTTAAAGAGGAAAATCACAGTTCATGTTTCTAAGCACATTTTTGTATAGCAAGTATAGATGAATGGCTGACCATTCAAGTAGCAATTATGAAGTTGTATAAAAATTACTGTTTCGTTTTTTTAAAATCCTGTAAAGTTAGCTAATGTACCTATCTTTCATGCATGTGTTTGTATATCTATCAGTATGAATGTGAAAATATTTTGGTTAGTACTAAATTAAATTGATTCTTTTTAAAAACAACCAGGGTTCTGAATTACTGTGTTCTTAAACTTGAGAATGCAGATTTATATCAAAGAAACACATCATAGGGGTGCCTGGGTGGCTCAGTCAGTTAAGTGTCTGGCTCTTGACCTCAGCTTAGGTCATGATCATGGTTAGTGGGTTTGAGCCCCATGTCCCGCTCTGCACTGGCAGTGTGGAGCCTGCTTGGGTTCTCTCTCTACCTCTCTCCCCCTCCCCCACTCACATTCTCTGTCTGTCTCTCTCTCAAAATGAGTAAATAAGTGAAAAAAAAAAGACACATCACAGTGTTTCTGAACCCTTAAAAACTCAAGCTTTCTAGCATAACCTCCTACGTGGATTTTTTATTTTAATATTTTTATTTTTTTATTTTAGAGTACAAGTAGGGGAGAGTGGCAGAGAGAGAGACACACACACACACACACAGAGAGAGAGAGAGAGAGAGAGAGAGAGAGAGAGAGAGAGAGAAAGAGAGAAAGGGAAAGAATCTCAGCAGGCTTCATACTCAGTGCAGACCCTGATGTAGGGCTGGATCCCACAACCCTGGGATCATGACCCAAGCCAAAATCAAGAGTTGGATGCTCAACTGACTCAGCCCCCCAGGTACCCCTGATTTTTTAGTTTTAAATTAATAGAATATTTCTAATAGCAGTTTGGGGGTTATAAAGCAATTGAACAGAAAGTGCAAAAAGTGCCACATCCCACCCCCCACACACACATTATTTCCCTTACTAACATCTTGCCTTATAGTAGTGCATTTGTTACAGGATATGATCCAATGCTGATACATTATTGACTAAAGTCTGCATTAAGGTTCATTTTTTGTGTTGTACAAGTATAAGAGTTTTATCAAATGCATAATATCAGGTATCTACCATGACAGTATCATACAAAATAGTTTAGTCTCACTGCTCTAAAAATACCCTGTGTTATACCTGTTCGTGCATCACCCACAGCATACGGTCTCCTCAACCCCTGGTTAACACTGTTCTTTTCACTCTCTGTATATTTTGCCTTTCCCAGAATGTTGTGTAATTTAAATTATACAGTATATGGCTCTTTTATACTGGCTTCTTTTACTTAGCAATATGCATTTAAGTTTCTTCCATGTCTTTTAATTTTATTTTATGACTAAATAATGTTCTCTTGTATGGATATCTGCCACAATTTGTTTAGCCATTGATCAACTGAAAGACATTTGGGGTGCTTCCAAATTTGTGAAATTATGAATAAAGCTGCTGCAAACATCCATATGCAGGTTTTTGTGAGGACATAAGTTATTAATCCATTTAGGTAAATATCTACAGTGTGATTGCTGGATTGTCATTATATATTTTAGATCCCAGAGTAACATCACGTTTCATTTGAAGAGTTTTCATTGCTAACATAATCAGATTGTAAAGAAAACATAATTTTCAAATTAAATTATTTTTATCATTAAATTATTTCCAAATATCAGACGAAATGTAGCTTGTCAAAATAAATAAAATTTGTATTAAAAATATGTATTTTTTTCAATAATAACTAAAAGATCTAATCTAAAGTTAATTCTTCCTATGAAAATACATGCTTTGTTATTTAGGTTGTGTAAAACAATAAGAAATATTTAGAGCCTGTTAAAGTATTTTAAAAGTATTCATTAAACTATCAGATTTTCATTTGGATATGATGCTATTGCAGTGTAACTAGTTTGGGTCTGAACATTAAAGCCACCATAAATGGTGCTTTTAAATTATTAAATTCCATAAAAATATTAAATTAAGTCTATATCCTTTTCTTTGTTGTTATATTGAGTATACTATAAACTTTCAGAACCACAAAGTATAAGAGTAGAAAAGACCTTTGTTGCAAATGGTAATTTACTTGGCTTCCTTGAAATAAATCTCAGAGGATTTATTTCTTTGGGTCTATCTAACATATGTACTGCCTCAAAAATACATGATGAATGCAGGCATTCCCTCTATAATATCTCCCAGAAGTTGGAAGTACTAAAATCTTCCCTGATAATTTTATGGTATAATCTAAATTCCAATAAAATTTCTTCTCTTTATCAATATTTCATCACCTTTAATTAATAAGGTAATTTAAAGTATGTTATATTTAATAACATTTTATAAAGGTTGATAGCTTTTACTGATAAGTGCTAATAAATGTATACAAATTTAAAGTATTAGATTAACCCTTTTATTCTGATATGTTATCTCAAATCTAGAGGACAACTGTTATACCTACTTAACATCTCAGTAGCACATTTATGATGAACTAAAAACTGTCCACAGTGCTACACAAATTTAAATAATTTATGAAAACAAAACATTTTATAAGCTGAGAGAAAATTTCAAAAGAAATTCAGTTGTAATGAGTCATTTCCAGAAGCTTTAAATATATAATTCAAATTAGTTATAAATATTGTGCTATGAACATTGTTTCAGCCATCTTATTTACCAAGTTGCTCTAAACATTATAAATATTTCAAAATATTCAGAATGATACATTCAAAGAAAATGCACTTTTAGGCAGTAAATTGAGTTAAATTTGCAATGAATAGAGAATAAAAAGTATTCATCAAAAATATCAAACTCAAATTTTCAGAGTAAACAAAAAAAGGGATAATTACAGAATTTAGAATGTCTTCTATTCTAAACAACCATTTCTTCCTCAATAATTCTGCCAATTGATATGAATGTATAAGTATAAATTCGTATCTCCTATATGTCTGGTCATTGTCTGAATTATATTAGCTGTCTTGTGTTAACACTTTGTCCACTCTCAGCGATAGTATTTACAAGATACCAAAACATCTGAATAAAGAATGAAAATATCTCTTAATCATATGGATGCTTGATTATACTTTGCTTTTCATTTACTACTGGCTCTAAAAATCTAAACACGCATGCACAAAATCTAAGTACAAAGGTGGGATGATGAAAAGCACACAGAAAAAGTGGAAAAGTACAGCATGAGAATATATAGCAAGATTACCAAAGTCAAAATTCATATACTTTCCACATAATGAAAAAAACAGCTAATATTTGATGAAAACTTACTGTGTGCTATGCATTGTTCTAAGTACTTTACATTATTTGTTTATTTATTTTATCATCACAGAAGTCTCCTTTGGTGTTAAATGCTACTATCACACTTGTGAAGGGAACTGAGACAGATTAAATAATTTACCCAAAGCCACTAAACTAGTATGCCGAGGCTGTAATGTAATCCAAGGCTAATTCTAAGAGTTTTCAACTATTCTCTAACACCTTCTACTCCATATTCAATACATCTTTTCCTCTGTAATCCATGCACTCCATATTGTATATAATCTTACATTCTCTTATACTCTGTAACATCAAATAGTAAGATGCCAGAAGAAGGTGGTAGAAATAATGAGCAGAGTAGATTATAATTAGAGCAAATCTAACCAGTCTCCCATATTCATGCTTATAATCTATACTGAAGTGTCCCAAATACCAGTTTGATGATTAGGGTTTATAGCTAACAAGTATATATGATTTGGGGGTAAATACAGTTTGGCCAGAATTACAGAGGCCTGATACTGATTATAACAATGAGACTGCAAAAGTGGACATAGTAAATAGCTTTAAATATAAAGTAGGCCCAAGAGATTAATACATGTCTCTTTTTCTCTTCCTCCCTTCCTCCCACAAGCATTTATCAAATGTCTCTAACTATATGCTAGACATTATGATATATAATTGTACAAAATGAGGAGTGCCTGGGTGGCTTAGCTGGTTAGATGACCAACTCTTGATTTAGGTTCAGGTCATGATCTCACGAGCTCTGCACTGACTGTGCGGAGCCTGCTTGAGATTCTCTCTCACTTTCTCTTTGCCCCTCCACCACCCACACTGTCCCTCTCCCTCTCTCTCAAAACATACACGTAAACAAAATGAATACACACAGTACAAAATAAATAGCACACAGCTCCTCATAAAGATTACCTATTACAATAAGGGAGATATTCTGAATTTTTTTAAATTTAAAATGTATTAAAACACATTAGGCAATCGGAATTAATTATAAGAAATCAATAAAGAAATTAAAGACATTTATTTGTGATTTCAGGCTTTTTTTCATTTATCTATTGCGGGCGTGGGATTTACCAATAAGGACCGCCGTTACCATAAAGCACCCTGCCTGGATATAGCATGCTGTTTCAATAGAGTTGAGTGTATAAAATCAACTCATGTTTAAAGCATTGCATGATGTTTTAAAAAATTATAGAAATGTGTTGCAGGACACCAATAGTTATAATGCTACATTTTTTCAGTTGTCCTATAACTAAGAGGAAAGTTAGGTATCTTGCAACAGTTAGGAAAAAAGTTGGTGAAAGAAGATCTGTAAGGAAGACAAACATAGAAAAAATGTTTTTCTGTTTTGTGCCTTAAGAAATACAGAGCATTTTGAACACAGTTTCGTAGTAGTACAGAGGAAGCGTATGTGGTTTCCTCTGAAGAAAGAGGAGACAGTGAGAGAAGGTTCTTTTTGGACTGAGTCTTAAAGGTTGTGGCTAATGAGAAAATGGTGGGTATTTATTAATGGCTGAAACGAGGGGTCCTGGGAAACGTAGATCTGGACTTGATTTTGAGGCACTCAAATTCAATTTATAAATTTTAATTTATAATTATATAATTTATTCAATTTATAATAAGAGTTATAAGAAGATATTATAATTGTAATAAGTGTATTGCAAAAAGGGGGACTGAGATTGATGATGACAGTTGTTTTAGCAACATCATTAGCTATTTGGAAGCTGGCCTAGAGTGGAGGGGAACTGGCTAAAGGAAGACAATTAGGACACAATTGTGGTGATCCAGGCAAAAAATTACAAAGCCTTAGATCAGTGGATGTGCACAACACAGAAGAGGCAAGGTTTTAAAGCAAAATGAGTAAGAATTTAAGTGATTGGATAGATTGACTTTTGGTCTTCTCCTAAACTCAGAATTACAAATGATTAATGTGTTAGTATGCAAGGGTGTTTTATTCTCTATTAACTTGAAGATAAAGTTTTTATAGCATTTAAAAACTCAAATGATAAAGTTAGGCATTCAATATAATATTCAGATATAATGCTATTTTATATATTTATGATTGCCTGCACTAAGTATTAAAAATGACCCAAACATAAGAGAATAAAATCATGTTTTACTCCCTCAAAAATGAAGATGATACTATCCACCATTTACCAATTGCTCTTAAATATGAAAAGCTATTCTAAGCTCTTTCCAATAATTATTATACCTCTTTTAAGTAAAGACAGGAAGGCTCAGAGAAATTATTTAAATTCATTAAGGCGACACTGAGTTATCCTTCAGAACTGAGATGCAAATTCGGGTCTCTCTGCTCCCAAGCTTACACTCTTTAAATTCAGATGATATGGTTTTCTTTGAATGTTCTTTTGGATTAAAAAACGCTTTTTTATAATAATCACTTTCGTTTTTAAAGATAGATTTATGCATTTAGTTGGTTCTAACCAACTAGTTTTTGTTAACCAGCCTTGTCTTCGTGGACCTAAAATACCATCTCCTCCAAAGGATATTTAATATCTCATTAGCAATGACTGCAATGTCTATGTTGCATTAACTTTGGAATTCATTTTCCATTATGCAAAACTGAAATTCATCTTTTGCCTACCTTCACCCATAGTTGCTAACAAGGAAAACTCACTTCTAAATGCTGCCTCTGGACTTGTCTAGTTTGACTGATTTCAGAAAATGTTATTGTATTAATTATTTTCTCTAGCTCTGTGAGAAAATGGTACGGTAAACTATACCAGTTGCATGTTTTCAATATTAATGTTAGATATTTTAAAAATCTAGGGAGAAAAAAAATCTCCATACATTCTTTTCAACAATTTTGTATGCTCAGTAAAATGACTTTGTTCTTTTATTTAATGATGTGATTTCTCACCTAATGCTTTTTCTTTTCCAAACTATTTCATATGCTTTTGTTCCTTTGACAAATATTATATGTGTTGTCAAAGTTCAACCACTTATTTGGTGACATTTTCACTTTAAGCTTATCCCTATTTTCAGTATCTAAGAGAGAATTTTAAGAAATATTTTCTTGAGTCTAATAGGTCAACAGTTTATGAAAAGAACAAAAAATGTACTTTGTGTAATTTATTTGAAAGCTGTGCAGGAAATGTCATGGTAAAGTTTAGACAATTGTTTTGTTCAAGAAAAATGCAATTTTAACTAATAGGATATGGCTGCTTCACCAACTGAACACTCATGGTAAATATTAATTCTTCTTAAATAATTTAAAGATGGCTTGATATCTTTTATTGATAGGGTCAGTTGCAATAAATAATTTCAGCATTTATTTATGATAAGTACATTAATTTAAAAAATTGGAGCAGTGCAGTGATGGGGGAGCACTGTAACAAATTATCATGGAGTATCATTTTATATTAATATATATTTCAGTCAATTTTAGTGAGAAACTATGAGTTTCTGATTATATTCCTCTTTTACTTGTCTTCCCACATTAATATTTAACAGTCTCCCATTACATCATCACTTTTAGTAGCATTTCTAAAACAGAGACTGTACGATTATCTGAGTGGGTAATAAAGATTGAGGTCATACCGTTTCAAACAACCATTTGCTGAAAGCTGCAGCCAAACACAGGAAGAATAGATTAACTGCCTCATCAACCACTCTCCTTCTTAACCGACGTGTAAAAAGTGTATTCAACAAAAACAAAACCATGTACATGTAAAGAAGATAGCAAGAAGGAAATATTTTATTTCAATTCTGACTATCCCTGGCTAAAATAGTTTTTTTTTTAATTTTCTTTATTATACATCTTACAATTTATCTTATATTGACATTTATTATGGGCAGGCATTAACCATTTTGATCAATCCTTGTAACCTGAGCGAGTTTTCTAAATTATCCTGAGACCTTACTAAAAGTCTATTTTGTATGCTTCCATGATGTATGCTTATATAAGATTCCTTTCAGATAAGGTTTAACTTGGGGCACAACTGAAACCAGTACTGCATAGCAGTACCTTGTGAGAGTTGGTCACGTGCTAGGATCAAGATAGGATGGAGTGGGAGGTAGAGAATCAACCAAAACTGAGGCACACAGACTGAAACCTCATTTTTAAAAGACCGGAAAGCTGGTGAAGAGCCACACTGCAGGTTCCACGGTGGGATGAGACCATAGCATTGGGCAAAACTGCACACTCACTCACCCTCTTGAATGGAGTGCTGTAAATGTAGTTAAATCAATCATAAGGCAATTTTGCTGCTAGGAACAGTTCATGGCTGACCTTCCAAAACAGTGTTATTTCACAACAATATTAAAGAGTGAAATGCATTGTTACTTTCCATCATGCTAGGTTGTTTAAGATCTTTTTGTCCTTCGGTGACCAGATTTTAATGGCACTTTCCATGTTACATGTTGGAAATAGTCTTTGTGTTTTCAGTCCCCTGAAAAGTCCAAGTTTTAAAAAGATTTTTGAAAACTTTCGGGTTCTTAGAGCATCTTTAACTTAAGGCAAATGAAAGTTGATCATGTATATTCCAACTTATAGATGGCTAAGAATAGAATAAATGCAACTGAACAAATCCACTAGCACCTAAGAACACAAACACTTAGGGCAAACCTTGTGAAATTTGGACAGTAGGCAAGCAGACACAAGCTTGGTTCTAGTGTCTGGCCTTTGTTTCTACTCGGTCTCCCGTTTGACTGGGCGGCAAATACTCATGGGAATGGAGATCAACATGCCACTGAGAATAAGACTGTAAAGAGTGATTTTATTATAACTCCTGAAGCTGAATGGACTTTTTTTTAATGGTCCAAATTGATCTCTGGGCCAGGGAGTAGGGTTTAGAGAGAGGTGAAACAATATGTCAGCAAAGATGAAGAGGTCTTTTTGCTGAACTGAAGCTGCACCTAGAAATTTACACTCATTTGGAGAGCATTTTCTATGTAAAATACTTACCAAACTTAAGGTATATATATATATACTTACCATATATATATATATAAGTATATATATATATATATACTTATATATATATATATATACTGCAGCCAAACACAGGAAGAATAGATTAACTGCCTCATCAACCACTCTCCTTCTTAACCGACATGTAAAAAGTGTATTCAACAAAAACAAAACCATGTACATGTAAAGAAGATAGCAAGAAGGAAATATTTTATTTCAATTCTGACTATCCCTGGCTAAAATAGTTTTTTTTTTAATTTTCTTTATTATACATCTTATATATATATATATATATACTTTATTATACATTTATATATATATATACATATATATATATATACTTATATATATATATATACTTATATATATATATATATATATATATATACTTACCAAACTTAAGGTATACTTAAGTTGTCATTACCACAAATAAGTAAAATGATAATAAGCAATAATAACTAAAATTTAAGTTATCAAAATTTATTATCAGAGCTTCATCTTTCTGTGGGTTATTTTCTTTGCCCTTACCATGTTTATGTTTCTTGAATTTAGATACATGGGTTTTTTTTCCCCCCACCTCAACCTATTCTACTCCAAAACTATGCATGGTAGCAAGAGATTTATGTCCTTTGTATTTTTTAAACCAGGAGACTTTAAACACATCATTCATGTATTTTACATGACTTTCCAACATAATGTGCATTTCTACATTGTATTTGTTTGCAGGCAGGACGAGAGAGTTCCAAGATCCAAAAAGAAATAGCACATTGCTTTGAATGAACACAGGCTTCGTAGAATAGCAGTCTTGCTGTTTCACTATGAGAGTGTAGAAAGGGTTTCTTAATAATTATTTATTAAGCACTTATAAAGTATGTAAGTAGACATACATGCAATCACCAGAAGATAATGACCCTTGTCATTATAGTTTTTGTTGTAATGGCTCTTAGAATTGGGGAGAAAATACATATACATACACGGCAGTTATTATATATAATATTATATATTATATATAATATATTAATATATATGTATATATTATATTATTACATATTACATATGTATTACAATATATTGTATACAATACAATATATAATTGTATATTGTATACAATACAATAATATATTACATATATTATTATAATATTATATTATATATATATGAATGCTCTAAGAAGGGTTAGTGATTGGGACAGAACAATAGGATCTATAAAATTACATACAGTACTTTGTGATGGGGTGTAAGAATGTGTATGGGAGAAGGAACATTTTGGAAAAAATTTACTGAGAAATTTCTGAAGCTTCTTGAATTCTAGTTATATATTTATTCTTAAATTTTAAAAATAAGTTTGATTAGTATTTTCTTTAGAGAGGTATTATTACTGTCAATTATGATTTTTAAGAAAATGCTTTTCAAACATTATATTGCTTCTGAAACTATAAATTACTGTGTCAGCATATTTTCATTGAAGTATGGCTTACAGTACTGAAATAATTTTTGTTGGCATGCTCATACCTACACAAAAAAGGATAATAACAAAAGATATTTTAATTATTGCCATGTAGTTGAAAAATATCCATCACTTTGTAATGTTAATACAAATTTATGCTCAAAATTATAGAAAATGAGAACAGATAAATTGATGATATAAATGACAATAGTGAGGACCAAAAAAAGTTAATAAATAAATGTAATGTTATTCATGCAACTCCATATAGGCTACTTAAAACAAAACAATCTTTTTCCTAAACAAGTATATCCTATTTCAAAATAAAAAGTCAAAGTTGTACCAATATATGACAGTTTTCCAGGACACATAGATACATGATCTAATTCAGATCATCCAAATAACATGCTGCATAAATTTAAATATTGCATTATCAAAACTGACAAAAGGTAGATATATAAATATTGTGTCTCCTATGGAGAGAAGATAATTTAAACCATGTCCCTGTATCAATCTTTTCAAATAGACATTTAATTTTAACTTTTATTGTTCTTCTGACTTAACATTTAAGATCTCCTTTTTGAAGAAAAATTTATTAAGGATGTGATAGTCTTCACTGATTGCTAAAACTGCAGCAAATAGGAAGGTAAAATCTCAGACTTGATATTTTAAATGTGATTGAGCTTGAAGAACTTCTTAATGAATTTTGCATTAAGGTGTCTGTTCTTGAAGATGATTTTCTTGAAAACATTGTAGTAGGACCAGTGCTTAGAATCACCCAGTGAATTCTTCCTTTATTTTGTCTTAATCATTCTATGTGTATTTTTTTTATATATAAATAGAATATTTGTGCAACTACTTATAAAAGCTGATCCTAAAATTACCAAAATGGCTCTTGTGCTTCTGGTAATACAGAGAAATATTGGGAAATGCATTTGGTAATCAAAATTAATTATGATAAAAAACTACAAGGAGATTAAAACAAAGACATTCATTTGTGATCTCAGGCCTTTATCTTTACCTACCATGTGTACAGAATTTACCAATAAGTAAAACCATTACCAGACAGCAGACAATAGATGGGAGGATGAAATTAACTCATGTTTATAGCAGTGCATGATTAAAATCTATCTATCTATCTATCTATCTATCTATCTAGATAGATAGATACAGAAAAGTGTTGCATATTATCAACTGTTACAGCACTACATTTTTTTTTCATTTGTCTTACAATTTAGAGAAAGATTGGGATTCCTACAACAATTAGAAAAAAAGTCAGTAAAGGTACATCAAGTTTGAGAAGTCATGGGTAATTTGAGAGATAGCCCTTACAATATATAAGTCACAGGATAGGTGAGCTTCCTTAAAGAATTTAAAGGAGCATATTTCTTAAAGTAATCAAAAATATAAAATATATGGTTACACTTTGTTTTAGTGATATTTTCATTTAACATATTTAACACTTTGTAATATATTTCTTGTTATATTAGTGATATTTTAATTTAACACATTTAATGCCTTTTAATCTATTTTTGATTTTTGTGGTAATATGTTAAAAATCATTTTGAGGCATTCAAAGTGATATATATACTTACAGGAAATTAATGAAACATTGAGAGAGAAAAATAGAAATAATACACAAAAATGAAATTACATAAAACATGCTAATTTGTAAAAATAAATATTAAATTTTATACTTTTATAAGAAAAAATGAAATAAAGAATTATTGAAGTTAAAATTATATCCTTTACAAGAGATATTATACCCTAACTGAATTCTGCTAAATAAGATTATGAAAAAAATAATAGTTTCAGAGTTCTGTTTTTGTTTTAACTAAATTTTTTCTAATTTTATAGTATCTACTGTTTTTCTACCATGAAAAATGAGCAAATTAACAACAAACTTTGGCTTTACTTCCATCTCCTTGTTGTTCTGCCAAATTTTGTTATTCATATTTTTAATTTTACATTTTAAATATTTATAATTATGGTATACATTAGTGCTGTTCATAAATATTTCTGGCTCTCTGCTTTACAAGCATATGGTAGAATTTGTATTCTATCCCTGTCTTAGTCTGCTCAATCTGCCATAAAAATATATCATAGTCTTGTGGCTTAAACAGGAGAAATTTATTTTCTCACAGTTCTGGAGGATGGAAGTCTGAGATCAGAGTGCCAACATTGTGGGGTTCTTGGTCAGGATTGTTCCTGGTTTGTGGACAGCTGTCTTCTCATTACATCATCACATCGCCTTTTCTAGGTGTATGCATGTGATCCCTCAGTCTTTCTCCTCCTCTTTTGATACAGCCATTAATCCCCACCCTATGACCTCATTAATTTTAATTACCTCCTAAAAGCCATAGCTCCAAATACATCACATTTGGGGTTGGGATTTCAATTGTATGAATTTGGAAGGACACAATTTGGTTCATAGAAATTCCCTTTCAAATTTAATATAGACTTCTGACTCCTCTGGCCAAAAATATGTAAGTGGAAATTGTAAAACCCTGTGTGATTTGCTAGGTTCCATTTTCACTGCTACCATGAGAGTAGAAGTTTCCACTGAGATGAAGACTTTCCTCAGTCTGGTTCCCTGAGGGACTACCATGAACAGGGCCCCACTACTGACCTGTATCTGTACATATTGGTATGGGAGAATTAAATACTATTTGTTGTGCTAAGCCATTGAGATATTGTAGCTTGTATTACTGCAGTGTTGCTTAACATATCTGGATAAGGGAATGAAGTATGCAGTTTTATCTGTGTCAGGAGTTCCCTCAGGCTTTAGTTTCCACTTGCATTTTTAAAAATTTTGTTACCACTCCTTTTCAGTCAATTTGATCTTCTGTTAATTCATTATCAAATCATGTTCTTATATTGCGATACCTGAGTGGCTCAGTCGGTTAAGCATCGACTCTTGGTCTTGGCTCAGGTCATGATCTCATGGTTTGTGAGATAGATAGATAGATAGATAGATAGATAGATAGATAGATAGATAGATAGATTTATTGATTTATTGACTGATTGAGCTGGAGACGAGAGTGTGCAGGGGAGCGGGGCAGAGGGCGAGAGAGAGAATCTTAAGCAGGTTTTACACTCAGCACAGAACCTGACATGGGGCTTGATCTCATGACTGTGAGATCATGACTTGAGCTGAAATTATAAGTGGGATACTCAATCACCTGAGCTACTCAGGCACCTCCAGTGTTGTGTTAGTTTTGTCTTAGACATATCTATTTTTTTTATATATAAATGTAGAAACTATAATGATTAGGTTCATTTTATTTTTCTGAACTCTGAAAGTATCTCTACTCTTTTTTGCATTGAGCTCTGTCCTAGAGAAGTCTGAATATAGTCTGGCATTTTGCCTCTTATTTTTGACTTTTTTTTTTCTGTTGGAAATAACACGAATGTTTAATTCTTTTTATTGACAAATATTACACACATGTAAAAAAGTGCACAATAATAAACGCTAGCATAGCATGATGTAGCAAACTTGTAGTTTGAGTGGCCTGACTTTTTATGTTATAACTTTCCTGCTTTTCTTTATAATTTACCTTCTTTCTGTGTTTATATAATAATATATATTTTTTAAAATTTTAAAAAACTGAACTATGTAGAGATCTCTTTCTTCACATGCATGCACCAAAGAAGGCCACAGTAAGAATGTGGCCATTTGCATTTTCAAAAACTAAAACATTTTCCTCCCTTCCATCCATCCCTCTTCTTCTTTCATTTCTTTATTTTTTATTCTATTATTTTATTCTTTTTTCATTAAACATTACATTTTGAGCTTCAACTATTTGTTACTTATTGCTTTATTTCAGTCATTGTCATACAATATTTCATTGAACTGATGAAGTATAACTTATTTCTCCAGTTTACTGCAGATTTATATTTTATTTGCTTTGAATTTGGGCTATTTTTTATCATAATGCAATTATCATTTTCATACAAGCATCTTGATGTAGCAATGCACATATTTCTTTGGGTTATACTTACAAGTGGAAGTGCTGTGTTATAGGCTATACATTTAGCTAACATTACTCAACAATGATGAATTGCTTGCCCAAATTAAACCTTCACAGACGTGGTAGAAGAGCCCCCATTGCTCTACATCTCCATCAACATTTGTTGCTTTGAGACTTTTAAAATTTATCCAATGTGATGAGTGTGTATTTGGCATCTTGTTATGATTTAACTGGAATTTTCTTAATGACTAATGATGCTGAACACCGCATAGAACTCTGTCAGCTAAATGTGTTGCAAATGCATTTTATAATACAGGATGTATTTTGGGGGCACCTGGGTAGCTCAGTCGGTTAAGCATCCAACTTTGGCTCAGATCATGATCTCATAGCTCCTGAGTCTGAGCCCTGCATTGGGCTCTGTGCTGACATCTCAGAGCCTGGAGCCCGTTTTAGATTCTGGGTCTCCCTCTCTCTCTGCCCCTCCCCCGCCCTGAAAAATAATAAATAAACATTAAAAAATTTTAAAATTGAATGGAATATTTTGGCAATATAATACTTTTATATTCTGCAAAAGTAGCGTTGAGTGGATTATTTTGTATAACACTGCATAAAGACATTTTTGGATTTAGGATTCTATTTGCCTCCAGAACTTCTGATATTATTGTAGGAAAGGTGAACAAGAACCCACAGGTGAGTTGGTGAGTTTTTGTTGGTTTGGGGAAGGAATGAAAGCTACTAGCAGTGGCTATTATTAATAGAGCTAAGGAGATTATTATCCAGAAAGCTGCGGTTTTTTTTTTTCAACTTCATATGTGAATAGTTTTTAAATGATATTGCCAATGATACCAAGATATTGCATTTGGTTATTAAATGTTACTTGGCTTCTAGTATTTTATAGTAGAATCCCGGGGCTTGAGAAATGAATATTTCTTCTTTCAAGGAGCTTTAAACCCAGGTAGAAGATATAAGGTTCTACATTTTTAAAATATGAAAAATGGCAGTGTATAAACTGTGCAAAAGAGGAGTAGTGTCACAGGTAGTGTCATATAGGGACTTGAAAGAAACTAAGGGAAATCTGAAACTAGATACTTGGAAATGAGTAGAATGGCACTCCCAGAAGAAGGAGTAAGAGGACAGAAGTGGTGAGAACAGAGATTCAGAAGAGTTTTCTGGGAAAATGAGGTGACTAGGCTAGAGAAGAGATTGATGGAGGGAGTGGTGCAAAACAAAACATATAGCACAGTTGATAATCAGTGTGAATGATCTTTATGGTCAGTGTAAAAAGCTCTCACCATATTCTTTGGCTACTGGGATGCCATCAAGAATTTCACAGTTAGGGGTTGGGGTCTGGAGAACTAACAAGAAAAGTCATATTTTAGTAAGAGTAACTTGGACAAACTAACTGGAGTAGATAGGTAGAGCAAGGGAAATAAAATGGAGTGGTGAGTTTATCAACTATCTGCTAATGGAAAGATGGAGAACAAAACAATTGTTAGAGAATTTGTTAGAAAAATCAACTAGTCATAATGAAAATTTTGATAAGTGGTAAGGTTTAGAGAAAACTTTTATTTTTGTTATTTTTTAAAGTGTATTTATTTATTTATTTTTGGGGGGAGGGACAGAGAGAGAGAGGGAGAGAGAGAGTCCCAAGCAGGTTCCGCACTATTGGTGGGGATCTCAATGCAGGGTTTGAACTCACAAATGGTGAGATCATGACCTGAGACAATATCAAGAGCTAGACGCTTAACTGACTGAGACACTCAGGCACCCCTAGAGAAAAATATCATCATAATTTGACATCTGTGATACTAAGAGGATAATAATGCTATTAAAATGGTACCACTCTTATTTATTCTATATTATGTTTATATATGTATTTGAAGACAGGAGAATAGAAAGAGGTTAGGTTTAAAACATGAGAGCTACATTCTTTCATGGGCAAATATGGAGCCTTTCAGTGTACATATATTTCTTCTGGAAAAATTATTCTGTGCAATTTAAATTATCTAGGTGAATATCATTGCTAAAATTAAAAAAAAAGTTGTATGGTTTATATTTTCTATTGTAAGTATAATATGAAAATCCTCCTTATTATAAGAATAAGGAATATTTTGCCATATAGTTCACTGAAGAGCCTGTTTTGGAGGAAAAAAAAGTGCAACCACTTAATAGAGTTTTTCCCTGAAGGATCATCACCATATGTTCATAAAGAACCTGAAAATATTTTTCTCTTTTTTTTCCCCTCAGTCAGTGGTTCATTTATTTGGAAGCTTAAAATAAATTTTAATTACTAAGTTAAAATGATTTTGAAAATACTAATAGAAACTGTCTGCCATACTGGCTTTTTGTTCCTTGTGAAAAAGTACCAGATTAATAATGGAAAATACATTAAATACTTCAGCTATATCTGGGAATTGGTATTGTGATCACAGAAATAGTTATACAGATTTTCAAGAGATACCTAATGTTTTCTCTGTAATTAAAATTTTGATTGTAGGTTTATATGTCACATAGATTGCTTATGGATCAACTCTTCTTGAAAGATTATTATTATGATATTAAAAAATCATGCACATTCTTAATGGTTCAACTCTTCTAGGAAATATAAAATTTTTTTGAAAAGAGTCATTTAAGAAATCACAAAGTTTTTCCCCACATTTACTATACTTAGTGCCGTGGAAATTTTCTTTTGTCTATGACCTTTACAAGAGCACAAATTTAAAGCATTAAATAGTGAATGTCAGAGTATTTTCCTGGAGGCATAAAGAGCTCAGTCACAGTATAGTTATTACACAACTCACATACCTTTATATAGTTTCTGCTCTAGGAAATAAAAGGTTAAACACGCTTTTTGTATTGCAAAAGCCAAACAATGACAAATGGAAGGGCATGTTTTTTAACCTCATTTGATTATCTGTAATGTTTAAGAAATGCTACAGTGAATAAAACCTTTTAAATAGAAAATTATATTCAAAGGATTGTAACAGACTGTCATGACATTTTATGTCCTGGTAGCACAGAAACAAATTTGGAAATCACTGTAACAGTTAAGACCAGCACAATGAAATTTTAATTACAGGGCAATATTTTGGTGTGTAGGATAAATGGAAATTTCAGCCAGGCAGAATTAACAAAGGGAATCTCTGTTGGTAGGTATTTGCAATATATGCCTTTTATATGTATTATATACATTTCATTGTTCAGATTTTGTTTTCCCTTTGTAGTATGTGGTAGCTGAATTCTTTCTTCCAACATTGACAGTTTTCAATTATAAATAATTATTTTTAGGGTCAGATACTCAGAATTTTTCTACTCATTTTTCTGTGGCATCTAATTTTTGCTTTTATTGTAAGGAAGAACTTCCCTTTGGCATATTTAAATTTTTTTTTTAACGTTTATTTATTTTTGAGACAGAGAGACACAGAGCATTAACGGGTGAGGGGCAGAGAGAGAGGGAGACACAGAATCTGAAACAGGTTCCAGGCTCTGAACCATCAGCACAGAGCCCCACGCTGGGCTCGAACTCACGGACCGCGAGATCGTGACCTGAGCTGAAGTCGGACGCTTAACCGACTGAGCCACCCAGGCGCCCCGCTTTGGCATATTTTAAAGACAGTAAAATGTTTACTGTGGCTTAATATTTCTGATGCTTGGAGAATTTAGCTGTGGTGCTTAGGCTTTAGGGAATAAGTTTGTATCTAGGCGTCTGAACTGCTTGTGAAGAGTATGCAGAATCAAATGTGAGTCAATAAGGAAATTAGACTAGATCTGAGTTATCGACGGTTCCTCAGGGCTATCTGAGGCTAGGAAGGACGAAAGTGCCTAGTTTGTCGGAAACACGAACATCCAAATAGAAAGCATGATCCAAAGTGTTAAATAAGCAGACAAGTAGCAGATGAGGAAAAGGAACAGAGGCCTGTATTCTCCCAGATCAGAGAATTTCAGATGTATGTGTGAACTTCCTAGTACAGCAACTGCAGTACTCTGATGCATCATAGTGCCTCGCTGTCCAATACAAATTCTGATGCATGTATGAACAAAATACACTATAGATTCAAAACAGTACATGTGAAAAAATGTGGAATATATCAATAATTTTTAAGTTGATTATATAAAAATTTATTTTAAATATTAAAATTAATTTCACTTCTTTCTTTTTACCTTTGTAAATATGTCATGAGAAAATTTTGAATTACAGGGGCACCTGGGTGGCTCAGTCAGTTGAGTGTCCACCTTTGGCTCAGCTCATGATCTCATGATTTGTGGGTTCAGCCCCATGTCAGGCTTTGCACTGACAATGCAGAGGCTGCTTCAGTTTCTCTGTCTCCCTCTCTCTTTTAAAAACAATTTGATTAACAGTTCTAGGTTTTCTGAAAATGTGCTATAATCATAATTTGTGTTGTATTTGAAAATTCTGTATGTGCTATTGCATAATATTAACTTCATTTCATGTGTTATACATTTAGAAGGTATAAATGCATGTTTTTAAATCTTCTAAAAACTCCTTTGTGTTTGCTGCCTGTATTATTTGGACTATGAAGATAGAAAAAAAATGTGGAAAAAAATGCAGACAATTTTGGTAAAACAATCCTCTTCAGCACAATAAGACTTTGGTCATGAATTAGAATTACAAAAATTATATGTAACTTTGGAAACACAGTAATGTGTTTTCATATTTGTTTTTGTGCCTATGGACTATACCAATACAAGAAAGAAAATAAAATATCCAGCCCTTGATGTGTTTTCCTTGATTTGACTCTTTATAGGATCACCTTCGGTTTTTCAGTAGTAAAGTTTATACATTGTCTTCTTATGCTTTAGAAATAGTTAAATAGGGCGCCTGGGTGGCTCAGTTGGTTAAGTACCCGACTTGGGCTTAGGTCATGATCTCATAGTTGGTGAGTTTGAGCTGCATGTCAAGTTCGAGCTGAAGCCTGCTTCAGATTCTGTATCTCCCTGTCTCTCTGCCCCTCCCCTGTCCACATTCTGTCTCTCTCTCAAAAGTAAATAAATATTAAAAAGAAATTAAAAAAAGAAGAAATAGTTAAAGAAGTCCTAAGTATGTAATGTTCTTCATAAATTAATTTTATTAATCTTAGTATAGTAAACATGAATGCTGAATCTGTCAAATACTAAATACAAATAAAAAGGTATTTAATGTCTTCCACCTATCTCTTAAAATTTCTGTATGATTTGAGAATATATAACACAATTTCTATATTAGTGTCGATCAGAGTCATAGTTATGTTTTATCATTTACATCTATTTTAAATGATGTGACCCCAAGTTTTTTGTTTTGTTTTGTTTTTTGATTCATTGGCTAAATGCAGTGACAGCAATAAGTATTTGAACATCATAGACTTTGAGTAATCACATGAATATATAATAAAGTACTTACTTTAAAGATTCAAATCCCAATCCCATATCATACATACCAAATATTAGAATTAATATCCAGATAAACTTTTTGGAAGAAAGAGAGTTCCAGAGAACTTGCTGGACTTTTTTATTTTTCATTGCTATTTCATTTATTTATTTGTTTGATGTTTATTTATTTATTTTGAAGGGGAGGCACAGAGAGAGAGAGAGAGAGAGAGAGAGAGAGAGAGAGAGAGAGAGAGAGAGGGAGAATTCCAAGCAGGTTCTGCATTGTCAGTGAGAAGCCTGTCATGGGGCTAGAACTCACCTGATCATAACCTGAGCTGAAATCAAGAGTCAGATACTTAATACATGGAGCCACCCAGGCGCTCCTTATTTATTTATTTTTAAGTAAGTAAGTAAGTAAGTAAGTAGGACTAGATACTTGGACATACATAGAATATGAGCACTACATTTGGTAATTCAATAGTTAACTTATTAGATATATTACACAAGGTTTTTTTTCATTATTTTATATACCCTCACTCTTTTTCTTATCCTCAGCTTCTAAACAAATGTATGTGTTATATGGACATAAGCTTAATACACTTTGTATTGCAACTACCTGAAATTAAAACTTTCAATGTTTACAATGATTAATATTTGCAAATAAAAATGAAGGCATATGTAGAATACATACAGGTTACTATGTTACTCTTCTGTCATGTTTTGGTATGGTTTTGATGAATTAAAAAATAGAGTTTGTGCATAATTTAATGAAAACAAAATTGCTTATCAAGTGAAATTTGTACATGTATGCTTTACTTTATAATTGTGCATGTTAGTACAAACATACTGTACATACGCACACATATAGAAACATTTGTGTAGGCGTGCATTTGCATAGTTATTTATGTACTAAAGGAAGGCACATATGAATTAAACTGTTAAAGGAGGGTAATATAAATAATAAATTAAAATAAGTACCATTAGCATTATTTGGAAATAGGTGTACATTTAACAATGAAGATCAAATGAATCTTATTGTACATTGCAGTAAGTTTTTAGCCAAACCACAGAGGCAGGTTCGAAAAAAATGATACCTCCCAAAAATAAATAAAAAACGTTGAAAAAAAAATTAAAAAAAAAAAGAAAAAAATGATACCTTTTTTTATAGACAAATTATTTCTCTAGAAAAATGTAAACATATTAATGTGCTATTCATATTGACACTGTGGCATGACATGTAAAATTAGTGAAATGTAGACATTCCTATGAAATGTAAGTATGTTTTCCTTAGTAATAAGCAATAACTAGAATCCACTTAGATTATAATTATTAAGGAAAAATGAATTTTTCCTTTTAATACGTTTTTCTGTTAGACGTGGCATTTACTTATATAGGTTATATATAGATGTAGATATATGCTATTTAAGCAACATTAAATTATATACAAATATATAGCATGCACACACACATGTACATGGTAAGAACATGTTAGTGTTATAGATGTTAAGTCTAAAATGGGCTTCAAGCCCAAAATCTAGGTTTATTATATACAATTCTGGTTTAATACTAGCCTTAAGAATGTTTTTAAGTGTCATGTGAATTTAACGAGCATATTCAGGTGTTTTTAATTGCTTCTTTTGAGATTCAAGTATTTCTCTCTTCTGAGGAGCAGGTTAGAACACAAGTTGCACATGTTGGGTGTGTATATAGGCTTGTGCTGTAAACAGATGAGATGGTGAATACAGCTAGTCAATGGTTGTGGTAGGAATTTCTGACCACATGCAGAGCCTATAGAATCAGGGATGGGAAGGAAGAGGAGGCCTGAAAGTTCTCAAAATCTCAGCCTAGAGCTGAAGAGACTTAGAAATGTTCTGGTTTCTGGTTTTGTTTTCAAAAGAAATCCTTTTGTATGTATACTTATACTCTCCTAGAATAATTTTATTAGTTCTCGTGTTCACAAGTCCAAAAACATTAAGATTGTAGGAAACAAAACAGTTTGCATTACAAAGCAATAGGTAAACTATTATAAAAATTTAAGTGTATGTTGGGTGCCTGGATGGTTCAGTTGGTTGGACCTCTGACTTTGGCTCAGGTCATGATCTCACGGTTCCTGAGTCTGGGCTCTGTGTCGGACTCTGTGCTGATAGTTCAGAGCCTGGAGCCTGCGTCAGATTCTGTGTCTCCCTCTCTCTCTGCCCCTCCCCTACTCATACTCTGTCTTTCAAAAGTAAATAAACGTTAAAAAATTTTTAAAAAATGAGTATACATTATAAAACACCAAAAACAATGCAGACTACTTTGAAATAAAGATGATCAGAAGCAAAATAATCACCAAAGAAAAACGAAGAAAGTGAACGTTCTCTTCAGATACGGTCATGTTCCCTGTTTTGTGATACTAATTTGCTTTTAGAGTACTTAAAACCTCAAAAATATATACATGTATATATATCCCACTTATATGTGGATTTTTTAATAGTATAGGACTATAAATGTGTTTATCTTCCTGATGATTTTCTTAATAACATTTTCTCTTCTCTAGCTTATTTTATTATAGGAATACAATGTATAATACATACAACATCAGAATATGTGTTAACTGCTTATGTAATCAATAAGGCTTCTGGTCAACAATAGGCTATTAGTAAGGTTTTTGGGGACTCAAAAGCTATATGCAGATATTCAACTATGCAGGGGGTTGGTGCTCCAACCCCTGCATTGCTCAGGGATCAACTGTGTGTGTGTGTGTGTGTGTGTGTGTGTGTGTGTATGTGTATGTTTGTATATGGCAATGTTGATTACCTTCAAAGTATTATTTTTTATTTAACTTTTTATTTTAGAATAGTTTTTGATTTACATGAAAGTATAAAGATTTACATAAAAAGTGTGAAGATTTGTCAATTAGTTAACATTGATGCATATTAATAATTAAAGTCCATTATTTATTCAGATTCCCTTAGTTTTTACCTGATGTTCTTCACCTCTTCTAAAATCCCACTTAGGTTATAACATTATATTTAGTTGTCATGTATCCTTGGGCTTCTTTTGGTTGTGACCATTTCTCAGAGTTTTCTTGTTTTTGATGACCTTGACAGTGCTGAAGACTATTGGTCAGGTACTTTGTAGACTGTCCCTCTATTGGAGTTGTCTGTTCTTCTTATGATTAGCCTAGGGATATGAATTTTGGAGAGAAATACCACAGAGATAAAGTGCCTGTCCTAGCTTATCAAGGGTATATACTGTCAACAAGACTTATCACTGTCAATGTTGATCTTCATCACCTGGATGTGGTAGTGTTTGTTCGGATTCTCTACTGTAAGTTATTTTCTCCCCCTTTCCATACTGTACTCTTCAGAAAGAAGTCCGTATGCACTGTCCACTTAAGGAGTGGCGAGTTAAGTTCCACTGTTTGAGGGTGTGATATCTACATGAAACTATTTGGAATTCTTTTACATGGGAGTTTTTTCTCTTCTCCCCAGTTTATTAATGTATTCAGTCATTTCGTTATATCAGTATGGTCTCATGAATCTTATACTTTGGGTTATAAGCCAATACTACTTAATTTTGTTACTCAGATTGTTCCGGCTTTGGCTACTGTTAGTTCTTTCAGATGGCTTCTGTGCTCCTTTGACATGCTCTAATTATTTGTGTGTGTGTCCATGTGAATATATGCACACGTGTATATATGTATGTTTGAGTGCTTCCTTACACATGGTACTAACAGATGTTCATGCTCATCTTGGTTATTTTTTGCCACAGTAGTAGGATCAGCCATTTCTCCAGTAACCCTGCTTCCTTCTCTTGGGAAATAGTATTTAAAAAAAAAAAAAGATCTGGAAAAACAAAGCAAAAGCAAACAAACAGAAAAACCCCAAGATCTGGTTTCCAGATGTGTTTGTTGCTACTGTGTTTTTTGCTACTGATGTTTTGCTGCTTCTAAGTCCCCTCAACTGACAAGACAAGGGAATATATTTGTATGCATACTAGCCTGCAAGTATATACGTATCTATGAATGTTTCAATATGTAATCATTGTAATCATATTAACCTAAACATGAATCCATAACGATGTTTCCAAGTCTAACCCATTAGCACATAGGTCTTTCTAGACTTTTCCCTTTGCTTATATGTAACCTCTCAAACAGTGAGATCTTGGCTCTTACCACCTGCTATTAATGTATCTAATTGTTCAGCTCTAGTTTATATGTATAGTGGTTTCATAATTGTTAATTCATGCCACCATGGGAAACATCATAAACTAGAATATGGTGAGCTGTCAGGAGAAAGGGAATGAAGGAAGTAAGAAAGGGCAGAAGAAAAAAATTCAATAAGAACCTAATCTCAGCTGGAGACAAGCTTTAATATGATCCCATGGAAAAAATATTGGAGGCAAAATAACACCAGAATGTTAGTTCACCTTTTGTACTAAGAGTTCATTGACTGAGGTCTCAGGAAAAAAGCATGAAACTTCTCCTGTTTGGTGGAGGACAAATCTCCTGAGAAGGGGAGCAAAGGTGAGTCTTTTACTGCAAATATGTATAGCAGATGAGGAACAAGTGTCCCTACAGGTAAAGAGGGTCTGGCTGAGATACTAGTAACATCTTTTACACAGTCGTACCTGGTTGCTTTTGCTGTTGTTCTTGACATTGTTTCCAGGGTCCAATACTTGGCTCAAAATCCTCAATAAATGCAACAGTCATCAATGAATCATGTGATTGTGGATTTTAAAGATGATTTCCTATCCCAAGTTAAGGTAATGAAAAGTGGCAAGAGTTAAAAGGCTTATATGACTCTACTTTAGAATGGAAATATATGGCACTTTTTTTTCAAACTGGTTAAAATAGTCAACTTGCCTAGATGGTTGGTATGTGTGACTACATTATATCCACTTATTATTCTGTGTGAAATATAACTAATATTCTTTACAAGGTATATACACAAGGAATAACAATTAAAATAAAGTTGAAAACAAAGTCATCCCCATTTTATGATAAAAATCAAACATATCTCATTATTTTGGCTTCAGATAGGAAAATTTCTGATAGTGAAGGACCTAATACAAAACGCTTTCTCTTATTTTTCTAGCATGTATAATGACTCATTTATAATCTAATCTTCATTGTTTTATTTGTAGTGTTTGTTAACTAGTGCTTTAAATTTATAGCTTGTTCATGTTCTTTATGAGGTCATAAAGAAAAGCACTTGAAAGTGTTTGAACTTGGTTATGTGTACCTTGTATTTCTTAAGACATGCACAAATGCAATATAAATAACTAAAACTCATATGGCCTTTATAGATTAAATATTCTCTGCCATCACATGAAACACTTGCTTTAAAAACCATGGAAGGGTGATTTTTGACATTAAAAACAAAATGCTGTAAACTTTACAGTTTTTATAATACTGAAGGGTGTTAGTTGAGAGAATTCAGCCCCCACTAGAAAGCTTCTGCACTTCAGAACATCTTATAAATTCTCCTTTGGATTTGAACTACTTCTATTATTCTTCATATTGAATGGTATTTCCACCAACGCCCCAACAAATAAAAAGAAAACATAAGAGGTAGATGAATGTCCTCTCATGAACAAGCATTCCCAAGTTGATCATATGCATTTGATTTGTTTTTTTCTTTGCTGTATATAACTATGCACAGGATAATAATGGGAAATGTTACAAATGTAAATTGTATTATAATCTTATTATAATTTTATTTTTTTAAAAATTCATGTGTCTAATACATATGCCACCAAATGGGACAGCATTTGGGACAGCAGTCCATGGTTGTGGAAAGGAGAAAAATAACACTTTACCTTTTTTTTTTTAAATCAGTTAAGAGAATATTTAAAATCTAATCAGTATTAAGTTAAATCCACACTGTCTCTCAAGATTTATTCCAAAATCTTTTTTTCCAAAATGACATTTATTTCATTTGGAATGAAGAAAAAAACATGTTTAGGTATCATTTGGTTCACGATGAAATGTATCCTGTCCTGTCTAGGGGTCTTTCAGAAATTTTGTTTTGTACATTATAAAGAATTCTTAAACATGGCAGAATTTTACTACACACCTAAAGATAAGGATGAATGGTTATCTCAGCCTAAGTGGCAGAGTGTTTTATCTTCTCTTTGGCAAAATACTGGTAGATTGTAAATTTTACCCATCCTGTCTAAATGTCATTTATTTGTCACTGTAAACTTAAAGGTAGAGAGATCTCACAGAACCTCTTTTATCTTCTCACATTGGGAAATCAGCTTGTATTTAAAACCTATGTAGTTAGAGAGTAGCCAATCAAAAATAATACATGGGATACCAGAAGAATTTCTTACATTCATAAGAAACATGCATAATACGTTTTAAATTATTGTTATTCTTCCTTGGCTGTTCCTAGCAACTCTGCGTTAAGTCCTGGGCTTTTTATCCACATCTGTTGAACTTAACTAGGTTCTAGGAACAGCAGCTTGGAAAGACAATTTGGGACAGTGGCCACAGCCAAAAATCAGATACATAAGCTACTTCTTGCCTGTAACACTAACTATGGCTTCTTGAAAAGTGAAAACATACAGAATAATTTTGTTTCATATTTGTATACAGGGATTTACTCCTGCAACAGAAATGTGAAATCTATGAGGAAGGAACTTGATAGCAGTTCTCTTCATAACAGATGATAAGAAACTGTTTACAGGACAAGATGTAGAGCTAAGAAAAAGGCAGGATAAAGGCTGCACACCCTGTGTGTACTTATTAAAACTTACTGCTTGCTTGATTGACGTGAAAAAATGTCTCAAGTAATCTTGACCAGAGTATTGAATTTCTAGTAGGACTTGCTGATAATGGACTTAGCTAGACCTATGATAACAGAGAAACAAAATCCTGCAACTACTCTTATTCAGTAAAATGTGGTTTTGTGTGGGATCAGATAAACACTTCTGAAAATGTTATGCTTCTGAAGTGAATCTTTTGAGGAAGCAGTGTCAACCCAAAGACAATAAGAAGAATGGCAGACCTTCTAACAACATAACAACCATCTTTAGAAAACTCTTGGTCTCCCAAAATGAGAAGTGGCTTTTAAGACCCCTGCTCCATTAAAAGTCAGTGATGGTTCTCTGGTTTTCACTAGTGAGTATTTGCTAAATTCTATAATTTATGATACTTACATCTTCTTTTGTCAATTTTAGGAATTTATATTCTGAAAAAATATTCTTTTTAGATTTTAAATTTTATTGTCTATGTGGCACTTTTGATATCTTCTATGGTGATGGTAATATTTAATTTCTTAATCTCGTTAGTATATATTTCTTTTTCCTTACCTAAAGTAGAATTGCTACGAGTTTATGGATGAATTGCTAGGTTTTTATGGGGTCAGATTTTCACATTTTTTATTCAACTGGTTTTTTTTCTTCTATTTCATTAACTTCAGTTTTAATAATTCCATCCTGCCATTTTCTTTTGACTTATTTTATTCTCCCAAGTTATGTTTAATACGTAGGTCAATCATTTGCATTCTTTTTGTTGTAGATATTTAAAGCAACTCTGTAAAATATTACCCAAATACAATTTTATTGTTATAGCATTTCAATTTTGACATTGAATAGTCTCTTATTTTGTGTTGATTCCTTCATACTTTAAAATTGTGGAGTTCTTTCCCCATTTTAGCACAGGGATCATTTGCAAATGTTGTCTCATTTTTGGTTTTTATTTTTTATCATTTTCCTCTTATTCTTAGTTTTATAAGAAAACTATGGTTTAATTATCAATAAAGTATTTATTGTAAACTATATCAGTAAAATATTAACAGATATATGTGTGTGTATTTATACATAATATTACTTAATCTTCACTTTAGGTAAAACGTATAAAGGAAATTTTTAAAGATACTACATTTTAATTATAAATAAAGCAATGCTTATTAGCAACACTTTCTCATTATTGAGCCAGAATGCGTTTTGATTAATAATATTAAAGGAAATGGTTGGTTTGGATATAGCCTCATACAATAAAACAAAAAATTAACTTGTTTCTTGCAACCACAATTTTGCTTACCTACTGTTTATGCCCGTCTTTAGAAACTAGTTTCTTTTCAGAAACTCTGAAACAAGAAAGGGATAGGATGGAACAATAGAGGCTTGGATAGTATTTGTTCCCCAAAACAGTCAAATAGAAAAAACAAAACAAAAATCCAACAAAACAACAAATCTGAGATGGGGAGAGACAAGAAAGGAGACTGGACTTGTGCTGTGTGGGACATCCTACACCATGGATTTTTATATCTCTAGTCCCCACATTGTTGTGTGGACTTAAGCTTCTCCCTTAGCCTTCCACCTCTGCCCTCCCTTCAGGTCATTTATTAGTAGAATCATATGCCATTTCATTACTCTCCATTTTCATTACTAAAACCAGTTAAAAGTATGTATAACTCTTCACCAGGATTTACATTCTCCGACCTCTCATTAGTGAGCTATTTTTGCCACTAGCTTAAATGAAGGCAGTTTGTCAAATTATCACAATCAACACTCTCGACATCAGTATTTAAAAATTGTCTTCATGTGTATGACAATTTATCTCATGGACTATGTTAATGGGTATTTTATACTTTCCATAAAAGTTAGAAAAGCAATAGTTTTAGAATTGGATAAAAAAGGACGAAGACCAGAGAGAAGAATTTGCCGATAGTAAAACCTGCTTAAGGGGGGAAAAGTTAATTGCTTTCCCTTAAGGTTTTTAAAAAAGTGAAACATTTTAATTTTTCTAGGATGTTTTATGTAGAGTCAAGCCTACTGGCAGAGAAATTGATAGAGACTTTATCTATAATCTTATGAGATTAAATTTTTTTTTGTATTAGAAGTACCACATTTTTGGAGTTGAAGTCCGTCTCCAGGTTACTAATACAATCAATTTCATAGGGTTGGTCTGAGGATTAAGTGAAATTGACCTTGTTAACACAATTATTGTCACATGGTAACCACTCAAATGTTACCAATGTCACTGCTTTTTAAAAAAAGACTCAACTACAATTCAGAGTACAAGCTTAATTTACATTTAAACATTGACAGGCATTGGACTTTTTTTTTTTTAAATGCTTTTCACCCTGCTAACATATTGCATGATGTTAAAGTTAGAAATATTCAGTGAAATCTTTGCTAAAGTAAGGAAATGGTAATGCTGGTAGTTGAATTCCTGGTTTTTTTGTTTGTTTGTTTTGTTCTTTTCTTTTTTTAAATGTTTATTTTTGAAAGTGAGAGAGAGAGACAGAGACAGAGCATGATCAGGGGAGGGGCAGAGAGAGAGACTGAGACACAGAATCTGAAGCAGGCTCCAGGCTGAGTGGTCAGCACAGAGCCCGACGTGGGGCTCGAACTCCCATACTGTGAGATCATGACCTGAGTCGAAGTTGCATACCTAACCAACTGAGTCACCCAGGCGCCCCTTGTTCTACTTTTTTGATCCATTCTTTTCCATGTTCCCTCATGGAAATTTCTAATTTTAGTTTCTATGCTAATGACCATAGAGGATCGTTTTCTAATACAACCCTAGAATAAATTCAGTTACAGTAGAGAAGTTGAAGATGAATTTCTTTTTGCTATAGAAAAATCATACAAATTCAAAACTAGAGAAATCATTTTTCTATACATTTACTATCAACCGATTTTACTATGCATATGAAATAAAGCATACAGTAGTTTAATGACTCATCACATGTCAGGTAGTATCTAAGCTGAGTAAAGATTTCAGATAGTTCAGATCTCTAATTCTCACTCAATCTAAAATTGTATCTACTGCCATATGCCGAGTACAGACAATGTATTAATTTTTTAAATGTTTATTTATTTATTTTGAGAAAGAGAAAGAGTGGGGGAGAGGCAGAGAGAGGGAGAGAGAATCCCAAGCTGAACATGGGGCTCAGTTTAACAAATGGTGAGATAATGACCTGAACTGAAATCAAGAGTCAGAAGCTTAACTGACTGAACCACCCAGGTACCCCCCCAGAAAATGTATTACTAAACATTCTTAACAGGTTCAAAGATGGATCTTTTCTCTCAGAGTGTACGCTGTACCAGGGTCATAAAATGTAACTTTAGCAAATCCATGTTTACTCATACACACATGCAAAAGCATGCATATATGTCCAATTGTCTTTATATGATTATAGTCACATCAAAAATGAGACATGAACACATTTGGACTAAATATTCAGAACTGTTAAGATAATATGCATCAATCTGTGATGTTCACTAGCAAACTTAAACATTTTGCTAAACAATGTCCCAAAGCATAGTTTTATTAAAAGACTGGGTGGTTCCTGACAGTACAAAAGGTTGTTTCCCTTCAATTTAAACATAAAAAATATCCAATTTTCTGGATTTTGATACTGGCAAATTTGCTAGAATCCACATCCAGGAATAGCATAGCATTATTTCAATTCTAGTCAAGTAATCAGTCACTATATGTTGGATAGTAAGCCATAACATCAATAACAGGCTGTCCAGCTGAAAAATAAGCATATGTCATTAAACTTTGATTTTTACTACTCTCCACATTCATTAAGACAGGAAGTAGCAATTCAGGGCTTCAAGGAAGAAGCAAACAAAACATAAAAACTTTACTGGCATAAAAATTTTATTTAATTAAATTAGATAAGAATGCATATATGCATAGATTGGTTTGTTAAATTGTATCTTAATACAGCAGAATCTTTCCATATGTATACATTTTTTAGAGAAAGCTTTTCCTCTTAAGTGTATTATTTAATGGGAAATAATCCCTGTGTGGTAAATGGACCATCCAGTATTTACTGTCAGATCTTGTTTCACTAATGAATTGTCTCTAACAACACGATTTTATCTATTGTGCTGATTGAAATGCTGTAACTGATATAAGTGATAATTTTAATAAACCTATTCTTTTCTATACAATGAAACTTGTGTAAAAAGAAAGTGCTCTTAGGCAACTCTTTAGTAGAATTTTCTGGCTATCAATTCTAATTGCTCTTAGCAAAGTAGTGAAAGAAGAACATGATACAAGGTAAGAGTCCTCAAATCACTATGAATTGCCTGGGTTGCCAGGGTAGTTGACACTTGATAAGTTGCAGAAAAAAGGTAAAGAAATTTGAAATAAGATACAGACTTACTAAATAAAATAAGACACACCCAGTAAGATAGAAGAAAGGCTGAACCCAATAGGATAGTAATAAGGAGGTAGATTCACTTCAAAGAGCACCATCTCAAATAACGTCAGTCATATTCTACTACAATTCTACTACTTTTGAAAAAAAACCGGAACTTTTAGTTAACAGGTTATTTAACCCTCTTACTTGAAAGATATTATCACAAGAGTGCACTGGCACTGGCATTTGTACCTTCTTTAAGCACCACTTTTTAAATAGCTGTGTGGCCCTGATGTATGTCTAGCTGCCTTAAGAGCAAACAAGGAGTGAAAAATAAATGACTCTTGAGTTTAAAAGTCTTGCAAAGAAGATGTAAATATGTAATATATGCCCACTCTAAGTGAAAATGTGATATATATCCTTTAAAGAAAAGTTTAAGTGCAGTGCTCTGTTCCTAAAAAAAATGCTAACTTGTACATTGAATGCTAAATTGTATTATAAGTTAATAGTCCTTCTAAAATAATGTTTTTTATTCACATGCACTTCCTCTCATTTTAGTTCTGATATCAAGAAAATCTTTACCCACTAAAATATTATTATTCATTTGACAGTACTTTCCTGATGCTAAAATTATTTAATAATATTGTCTAGCCAGTCAGAAGTATTTGCCTAAATTCCCACTCTTCTTTGATCAGAAAGCCTTAGTTGTTTGTATTGTGTTTCATAAAATATTAGATTCAAAATTATTTAGTTTTATGGCTTTAATGTCAAGATTTATTGCCTTGAAATATTGCTACTGTTACCACAACACTAGAAATCCTTGCTAAATGCTTACCAGCTCTTGCCAAGAATTGCACTCAAAGAGATTGTCCATTCAGGAGTTCAATCAATTCCATCTTGGTTTGTTTACAACTTGATTATATTTTACTTAAAAATTTAAAAAATATAAATTGCATGATACTCATATAAAATAATGAGTTTTCATTAATGACACTCCCTTTATTATATAAATATTTTTTTCTGTAATATAAAAATATAAAGTTTGCTTGGGAAAAAATCATTTATGGTACACATTGAGAATCTTTTTATTAAAGTACAGCATAATAGGGATTTAAGTATTGTTTCCTCAAAATTTCCAGAGATGAAGAGATAAATAAGTTCTAGAGTTTTTAACATAGCTGAAAGCTTTCAGAAGAGTCTAAATCAGCACTGAAGACATAATTTATTTAGAGGGGAAATTGGCCTGAAGATGTCTTTAAAAAATAAATAAATGTTTATTTTTGAGAGAGAGAGAGACAGAGACAGAGACAGAGCCAGAGCATGAGTGGGAGAGGGGTAGAGAGAGAGGGAGACACAGATCCAAAGCAGGCTCCAGCCTCTGAGCTGTCAGCACAGAGCCCGACATGGAGTTCGAACTCAGGAACCATGAGATCATGACCTGAGCCAGAATCAGGCAGTGCTTAACAGACTGAGCCACCCAAATGCCCAGACCTGAAGTTCTCTTAAGACAGAATGAAAAGTGGTAAATAAGTGATAATTTGAGAGACATCATATCCATCTTTCCTGATGGACACATAAAATTAAAGGTGGATTGGGGCGCCTGGGTGGCGCAGTCGGTTAAGCATCCGACTTCAGCCAGGTCACGATCTCGCGGTCCGTGAGTTCGAGCCCCACGTCAGGCTCTGGGCTGATGGCTCGGAGCCTGGAGCCTGTTTCCGATTCTGTGTCTCCCTCTCTCTCTGCCCCTCCCCCGTTCATGCTCTGTCTCTCTCTGTCCCAAAAATAAATAAAAAACGTTGAGAAAAAAAATTAAAGGTGGATTATTCAGTTCCTCCCTGGGTCAAGAGAAGTACCAGGGTTCAGATGGCATCACTGTATGGGGATGAAGGACAGATACCAAAAATCCTGTCCTAATGCGATCATAGTTTGAATTACTCATTCATCTGAGTTTTTCCAATACAGTCCTGATTTATGCTTCTTTTTCAGTTTACTTAGTACGTCTGTGCTGTTTTACTAGTTAAAGTATCCTTGCTTGTATAATAAACTATATGGGTACTCTGTCAAACCAAATAGTCAAACTGAGCCATCAAACAAATGGGTTAGGTAAGAATACAGAAATAAAATTACACAGTCAAAGCAATATGATGTGAGGAACTAGAAAATCATACAGAAGCATAGGCTAAGAACAGATGTTTCAGAATCTATTACTACAGAGCAGGTACTTCCAACAATATTTTGTACATTTTCATCTGACTTTAATTTTTATTAAAATATCTTTGAATGAATAGGCACATCTAAAGGAAAGAATGTAGAAAATATTATACCTATTTTTTCAAAGACAAAAGAAAGGAATATAGTCATCACTGCAAAAGAAAATAATTCTGCCTCAAGAGACAAAATATTTATATATGTGTGTGTGTGTGTGTGTGTGTGTATGTATATATATATATATTGCGATCAAGTAATATATTGGGTATAAAACAAATTACTATTCTATGCACACACTGAGTAGTGTTGTATCTCAAAATGGAACACTCCAAGTAATAATTGTTGATCTCTATATTTAATAAAAGACATCAGAATGCATTATGATAAATAGGTGAAAGAGCTATAACTACCTGGGTTTAAATTTGTCTCCTGATCATGGAATAATAAAATATCCACAGCAAATGTTAAATATTAAATATTAATTTTAGAATGCTTTTAACAAAAGTGCATTGTTGAATTACATTAAACAACATGTGGGATTGCAAGAACTTTAAAAAAATTTTTTTTACGTTTATTCATTTTTGAGACAGACAGAGCCTGAGTCGGGAAGGGGCAGAGGGAGGGGACACAGAATCCGAAGCAGGCTCCAGGCTCTGAGCTGTCAGCACAGAGCACAATGTGGGGATTGAATTCACTACCCTGAGGTCATGACCTGAGCTGAAGTAGGTCATGGACGCTTACTGACTGAGCCACCCAGGTGCTGCGAGAATGTTTTTTTATCGTCAGCCTTGTTTATTTGGTAAAGCAAAACAAAAACATTTGTGGCATAGAAAATTTAGGAACAGTTATGATATGAAGACTAATTATAAGAGTAAAATAAATGAAGCAATAATGTTTACTTAGCCAGGTAGCATAATAATTCATAAGCAAGGGTATGTAATTCATAAGCATTGGATATGTATTTTCCAGTTGTTAATTATTCTATATGTGAAAAATATATGGGTATATACTTCCTTTGAAATGTATTATGTTATTCAAACAATTTGCAGAAATGCCCAAAATTTTATGGTATACGTTCTTAAGTATTTTATTTTCTTGGACCTAAAACAGTCACTATAATTGTTTACTTTTGTGATCAGATTATCTTGTCAAATACACAAATTTACTGCATTCCAGGGAATCATATGTGAATTGTCCCCTCTTCAAAGTAGCCTGCTATTACTGTTATAGATAAAAATAAAGAAATTTTTATTTTTGTTTCATTAGAGTATGTTGTATGCAATATGCAGGGTACTGATGCAGTGTAGTTCGAAAGGTGAACAGATGGGATTTTATTTTTAGCTCACATTAGCACACCCCATCAAACATTCATTTGCCTGATATGCCAGCATAATATAGCTTACAACTTTAAAATATAGCTTTGCCAGTCACGTAGAATTCAAATAATAAAAGAAAAATGTGGAATAAATATTCAATTATAACTGATGATCACTGAGTTGCTAAAGCTATTTATTGTAAACAAGTGGTAAAAGAAAAAACTTCATTTATATTGCTGGAATATATCCAGCTCTAAGCAATGTATAAGTAGCAAGAGCTTTTTTCACTTTGAAATTTTTTTAAAAGTAAGATTCTAATGGAGAAAGCAGAAAAAAATTAAGGATTGAAACTTGTTGAAGCAAATTAAAGAAACCATTTTCTGTCAAGACTATGATTTTCTCCTCTACTTTGCTTGAGATATCATTTCTAACATAGAATAAACTATCAGTTTAAATAATCAGAATGTTTAAAACAGATGACTTTTGATGAATAAAATCAATTATCTTTTTTGTCTACAAAATGTTTATGTATTTTTTATATTTAGTATTTGTCCTAAAATTGTAAATGATACTTTCAATATAGGCACAGTTTTCTTACCTGAACTTTTCAAGGAAGTTATTTTTTTTTTCCTAAGTACTTTTCATTTGGGTACCTGGAATAGGAAAGTTATGATTAATTTTTAATTATCACTTTGATGGTTCATAAAACCTGTGAAACTCACTTAATTCTAGTCCATACATTCTCAATGGGGACAATATTGTCCCTAAGCAAGTAAAATTGAGTTATTGGTGATGAAATTTAAAAATATTACTCTTCTTATGTATAAAGCAGAGACATGGAAAATATGTAAATAGATATATTTGTGGCGTTAAAATTTCTATGGGGCAATTAGGAAAAAGTATTGAAAAATGCTCCTTATAAAGCTGATAATGAAAATAAAGGTTAAATGGTGCTCTGGTATTCCTTCTTTCCCCCCTCTCTTTTGAAATTGAGGTACATTTACATGTAATACAAGTGATTGACCTTAATCATGGAGTTAAATACTTGTTTTTTCAAATGTTTATTTATTTTGAGAGAGAGAGAGAGAGAGAGAGAGAGAGAGAGAGAGACAAAGAGGGAGGGGCAGAGAGAGAGGGAGAAAAGAACCTCAGGCAGGCTCCACACTCAGCGTGGAGCCTGTTAATGAGTTTGGCAAATGCACACACTCAAATCAATTTTTTTTTCATCGTGCCTAACAATTTCTTTCAGCCACTTTCCAGGTAATGCCCCCACAGAGGCATATTTTTGTACTTGTGTGTTTGTTTAATTTCTATCATTATAGGTTATTTTTTCCTCTTGAGCTTTATATAAAGAGAATCATACAATATCTAATCTTTTGTTAATACTTTTTCCTCTGTGAAATTTCTTTGAAAATTGTACGTTATGCATATGACATGATCAGTTATCCTTTCTTTTGCTGATAAATGTTCCAAGTTTTTCCCAATCTTTGTCTTACTATTAAAGCTGCTATGAGCATCTTGTATAAGTCTTTTTGTAGAAATATGTTTTTGTTTCTCGTGGGTATACCAGAGATTTTGCTGGGTTATAGGGTAAGTGTATGTTTAACCTTATGAGAAACTGTTAAAAAGTTATCTAATCTTTTAAAATGTTTTCTTTTATTAACAATTAAAAAAAATTTTAACGTTTATTTATTTTTGAGACAGAGACAGAGCACAAACGGGGGAGGGTCAGAGAGAGGGAGACACAGAATCTGAAACAGGCTCCAGGCTCCGAGCTGTCAGCACAGAGCCTGACGCGAGCTCGAACTCACGGACCCACTGTGAGATCATGACCTGAGCCGAAGTTGGCCACCCAACCGACTGAGCCACCCAGGCGCCCCTAAAATGTTTTCTTAAGAAAGTTCTAGTTGCTTCACATTCTTGACAACACTTGGTATTGCCAATCTTTAAGTTTTATACATTTTACTGCGTATCTCCTTGTGGCCTGGCCAACAGATCCTATCTTAAACTTTAGATCTAAATTATTCATCATGGGCTTTTTGCATTGATTTTGATTTTTTTAAACGCTGCATTAAAATGTTATTTATCTTAATCACTGTTTGTCGCTCCCTTAAATTTTGTTCTAGAGGAATGCCTCAACACATCTTAGTCCTGGCTCTTTAGTCTGTATTTTCTTGATGACTAATGAAAGCCTCTACATGTGTTTACACATAACCCTTGAAACATTTGTCTGAATGGGAGGAGTCCTGTTATTAACCTCCACTTATTGATTGTGGTTTAACAATCTTCTGAATAATGCCCAAATATCAAATATTTTCTGCTTGATCATATTTCCCATTGTTTAGGTGGGAAAACTAAGAGGATTTTTTCCCCCACATTTGATGTTTCCTTCAAGGTGAAGTTAGCCCAGAAGTATATCAATTCTGGCATTTCTCCTGTACCTCCTTCAGTCCTCCCAAAGGAAGAAGAGGCAATTATTTTAATGGTAAGGTAGAAGGAAAAATAAAAAAAGCAAAAACAACAAAAACACCCTGTCCATGTTAATCCCAGACCCTTCCTTGTGGGGTAAAGCCAACTTCACCAGAAGTTTTAAATCAGTCTGCCCCATGGGAGAGGCAACATAGTGTCATCAGTTACTATGTGGGTAAGTATGCCCAAATCATGGATTTGATATAGAGAAGCTCGAATTTACATAAATAAGTAAAATTCCCCACCTAAGTGCGAGGGAGATGTTTTTGCACTTAGTTGTTTTATTTTCCATTTGGTTGTGAAGAACGTGGAAAAGAAGAGGTGTGTGTGTGTGTGTGTGTGTGTGTGTGTGTGTGTGTGTAGTACAACAACAACAACAACAACAAAACCCAGAAAGGTGAGAAATGAGAGCGTGAAATGTTTGATTTCAAAGGAAAAAGAAAAAAATACTACAAAAATTAAGACAGCAAGTGATAAGCCTTATTATCCAAGTTATATAGTAATTCCTGTTAACATAAAAATAGGTTAGTTCTATTTAATTGGGGAGTTTTAAATAGAAATGTAGTAAGCCTATCAAATATATAAAAATTTGGAAAAAAATTATTTCAAAAGAAATCATCAAAAGAATCAGACAAATGTAGCATATTATATTTCTTATCTCCCCCATCAGGCATGTGCTTCCTATATTAAAAAAAATGTCCAGACCTCTTACAGTCAGACAAATGGTATACAATTGTTTTTTCCTCCATGTTGCACATGGTTGATTAGGAAATGAATTACATAAGTTACAAAGAATCAGGGAAGTTTTTATTCAGATTATTTTATCTCTGACTTATACTTGCAGATCTGAGAAGGAAAACAACCATTGAATCACTTCCTCACTAGCTTTCAGTTATTGCGTGATTACATGTTGATACAAAAGCAATAATTATGGTTATTCTATTGTAATGCAAGGGTGTTGATTACATTTGTAATTTAAGTTAATTTAGCAAAGTTAAATTTAAACAAAGATTTGTTCATTGTATAAAACAATAATACAACTGACAAAACAAATTGCAAGAGTAGTAGTATTGTTTCCTAAGGATTGTCTCTATTCTTTTCAGTAAATTATCTTCAAATTACCTCTATTAAATCTATTTGAGAATGTATTATAGTTGGGATATGGGGGAAAAATCTTTAAATGCCATAGTTATTGCTATGGTACTGTATTTACCTCTCACAATCATTAATCTTAATTCTTTTTTCTAATCCCTCGCAGTTTCAGATTCAATACTTGAGTTATACACTAAAAAAAGAACTGTTAAAGGGTGACTGGCTTGGCTTAGTAGAGTATGCGACTCTTGCTCACAGGCGGTGAGTTCATGAGTTCAAGCCCCATGTTGGGTGTAGAGCCTGTTTAAAAGAACAAACAAACAACACTATTAATGATTGACCATTCCCTCAGTAATAGCTTTTTAGAATAAAAATAAGAAAGTAGTCTTATTGATTGATACTTGTCTCTAAAGAATACCTTGCCTTCTACCAGTGCAAGCTGTAAAGTGCAGATATATTCTCCTCCATATGGTTGTCAATGACTTGAAATCTACAACTGACCATCACTGCCCCTAAAATTTTATAATTAGCAATATATGGAATAATGTTATTTACTGGGAAAAGGTTAAATTTTTCTCAAAATATTAATGTTTTACATTGCATCCCATGAAAACTTTAATAAATGGATCATACCAAAAAATGTAGTATCTGAAACCTTACAATTTCTAGAAGAAAACAAGAGAAAAATCTTTGTGATCTTGGTTAAGCATATATTCCTTAGATATAGCACCTAATGTATGAACCATCAAAAATTATAAATTATACTTCATCAAAATTAAGAACTTATACTCTTCAAAAGATACTGTTAAAAGAAAGGAGAACAAAATCACAAGTTAGGAAAAATGTTTTAAAATCATACTTCTGTTAGAGGATTTGTATCCAGAATACATACAGCACTCTCAAAACTCAATAAATAGCGAACAAACTAATTAAAAATAGGCAAAAGTTGCACATAGTTAAGTGACAAAATAATACCTGCAGATGGCATATAAGTACATGAAAATATGACTGACATCATTAATCATTTTATTTTTTTTTTTATTTTTTATTTTTTAATATATGAAATTTACTGTCAAATTGGTTTCCATACAACACCCAGTGCTCATCCCAAAAGGTGCCCTCCTCAATACCCATCACCCACCCTGCCCTCCCTCCCACCCCCCATCAACCCTCAGTTTGTTCTCAGTTTTTAACAGTCTCTTATGCTTTGGCTCTCTCCCACTCTAACCTCTTTTTTTTTTTTTTTTCCCTTCCCCTCCCCCATGGGTTTCTGTTACGTTTCTCAGGATCCACATAAGAGTGAAATCATATGGTATCTGTCTTTCTCTGTATGGCTTATTTCACTTAGCATCACACTCTCCAGTTCCATCCACGTTGCTACAAAAGGCCATATTTCATTCTTTCTCATTGCCACGTAGTATTCCATTGTGTATATAAACCACAATTTCTTTATCCATTCATCAGTTGATGGACATTTAGGCTCTTTCCATAATTTGGCGATTGTTGAGAGTGCTGCTATAAACATTGGGGTACAAGTGCCCCTATGCATCAGTACTCCTGTATCCCTTGGATAAATTCCTAGCAGTGCTATTGCTGGGTCATAGGGTAGGTCTATTTTTAATTTTTTGAGGAACCTCCACACTGCTTTCCAGAGCGGCTGCACCAATTTGCATTCCCACCAACAGTGCAAGAGGGTTCCCGTCTCTCCACATCCTCTCCAGCATCTATAGTCTCCTGATTTCTTCATTTTGGCCACTCTGACTGGCGTGAGGTGGTATCTGAGTGTGGTTTTGATTTGTATTTCCCTGATGAGGAGCGACGTTGAACATCTTTTCATGTGCCTGTTGGCCATCCGGATGTCTTCTTTAGAGAAGTGTCTATTCATGTTTTCTGCCCATTTCTTCACTGGGTTATTTGTTTTTCGGGTGTGGAGTTTGATGAGCTCTTTATAGATTTTGGATACTAGCCCTTTGTCCGATGTGTCATTTGCAAATATCTTTTCCCATTCCGTTGGTTGCCTTTTAGTTTTGTTGGTTGTTTCCTTTGCTGTGCAGAAGCTTTTTATCTTCATAAGGTCCAAAAGTCTGCTAGAACTGATACATGAATTCAGCAAAGTTGCCGGATACAAAATCAATGTACAGAAATCAGTTGCATTCTTATACACTAACAATGAAGCAACAGAAAGACAAATAAAGAAACTGATCCCATTCACAATTGCACCAAGAAGCATAAAATACCTAGGAATAAATCTAACCAAAGATGTAAAAGATCTGTATGCTGAAAACTATAGAAAGCTTATGCAGGTAATTGAAGAAGATATAAAGAAATGGAAAGACATTCCCTGCTCATGGATTGGAAGAATAAATATTGTCAAAATGTCAATACTACCCAAAGCTATCTACACATTCAATGCAATCCCAATCAAAATTGCACCAGCATTCTTCTCGAAACTAGAACAAGCAATCCTAAAATTCATATGGAACCACAAAAGGCCCCGAATAGCCAAAGTAATTTTGAAGAAGAAGACCAAAGCAGGAGGCATCACAATCCCAGACTTTAGCCTCTACTACAAAGCTGTCATCATCAAGACAGCATGGTATTGGCATAAAAACAGACACATAGACCAATGGAATCGAATAGAAACCCCAGAACTAGACCCACAAACGTATGGCCAACTCATTTTTGACAAAGCAGGAAAGAATATCCAATGGAAAAAAGACAGTCTCTTTAACAAATGGTTCTGGGAGAACTGGACAGCAACATGCAGAAGGTTGAAACTAGACCACTTTCTCACACCATTCACAAAAATAAACTCAAAATGGATAAAGGACCTGAATGTGAGACAGGAAACCATCAAAACCTTAGAGGAGAAAGCAGGAAAAGACCTCTCTGACCTCAGCCGTAGCAATCTCTTACTCGGCACATCCCCAAAGGCAAGGGAATTAAAAGCAAAAGTGAATTACTGGGACCTTATGAAGATCATTAATCATTTTAAAAATTCAAATTAATGTCATAAATATGACTAAAACCTATGAGAATGGGTGAATTTTAAAACAAGACAAATTTAACAAACAGACCATACAAAGTTTTGGCAAGAATGTAAAGCAATTGGAAGTCTCAAGTTTTGGGGGTAATTAAAAATGGCTCGTTTTAATTAAAACAAAATAAGTAATTTCTAATATGCTTCCTAAGAAAATTACATAGTTTGTAAAACTTAAGGTGGCAAATGTGTGCTAAATAATCCAGTATTTTTAGCATAAAAAATATATTTCTATTTTAACTTTAGAAGACTGGTTTGTCCTTAACTGCCCTCAATGAACAATGAACCAATTACAAAAAACACCTAATTATCAGTCAGCCTAGGTTTGCAACCCACCTTGGCAATTGTCTAGATTTAGATATCCTAACATTTCAAGCTTTCCAACACCATGAACCTGCTGAGGTAGCAGAGATGTTGGAGCAACTCTTTAGAGACTGAAAAATGAAGATTCTACATTAGGGCGCAGAGAGCCTCAGTCACAGATCAGGAAAAATGCCATTAGAGAGTTTTAACACATGAAAGTGTGTGTGTGTGTGTGTGTGTGTGTGTGTGTGTGTGTGTGAACATCACATACTTTCAATTGATTATGGCTTAGAAAATGTCTTTGATCTTGTATCACTTGTCTTGATTTGGAGTAAATTTCATCTATCACTTATTTTCAAACGTCTTCTTTCTCCTTCCCTCTCTTGTCTCTAGAATTGCTGCTAGATTGTGGAATTTATAAATCTAGTCTTCAAGTTTCTAACAAATTATTTAATGAACCCTACATCTTTGTTTATATGCATTGATTTCTGGAGAATTCCTCAACTACATCCCTGTGCTCACTAATCGTAGAGGCGTGCATTCCATTATTATTTGGCTATCTTTTTTCCCCTAAATTTTGGCAACTATATTTTAAAATTTGAACGCTTGTGATTATTTCCTTTTTGTGTAACAGCACTTTGGGGGAAATGCAATCTATGTAGATAATGTCTTCTATATTGTTTTAAATAATCTTCAATTAGTTCTTTAGCATTTAATTGTCTTATGGTAGATTTTATGCCCCTCTTCAGCAGTTGGATTTCCTTAAATATGGTTGATCTTTTATTTTCTGTTAGCATTTCTTTTTGAAGATTAAAATTAAGATAATCTGGGGGCACCCACATGGCTCAGTCAGTTGATCATCCAGCTTCAGCTCAGGTCATGATCTCACAGTTTATGACTTTGAACCCCTCATGGAGCTCTGTTTTGACACTTCAGAGCCTGGAGTCTGCTTTGGATTCTGTGTCTCCTTCCTTCTCTGTCCCTCCCCTGCTCGCTCGTTCTCTCTCTCTCGCTCTCTCTGTCTCTCTCTCTCTCTCAGAAATTAACATCTAAAAAAATAAAAATAATTAAAAAAAAATGAAGATCACCTGTAACTGTAGTATATTTCCTTAACCAAAATAAGCACCTCTTGCCTCTTGCAGTGAATTTTAATTTTTGTTTAGAGGACGTCTGCCTCTGACAATCGCAGTGTGGAAAATAGTAGTGATGACTCTTGGCAGGGATTAGCTCTGGGTGCAGGGCATGCTGTCAGGATGCTCAATGTCCTAACCAGCCACTTTGTTTTCTGGGTATGGTGGCAGGGTCCATATCCTTCAGGCAAATTGCAAATTGTCAGAGATGCTACCATTTATTTTGAGGCACATTTGGAGGGTGTTTTTTGTTTACCCTTTTGTAGTCCTGCCATACATATATATAGATTTGTTGCTTGATTTGGAGTGCAAATATCAGAATCAATTGCTATAAATATGGGGGAATAATTCAGCTTATTTTATTATTTGCCAAGAGAAAATCATTTTCGTTTTTCTCTCACTACTACTAATCTTGAGATTATTCCTTGATTCCACTGGGAAAACTCACTGGGGGAATTCCTATTACCTCAAAGAACTGATGTGAGAATTAAATGTAATATATGGGTAGCCTATGTATATTGAATAGCCTATGTATATTGAATAAATATTTTTGTTATTGTGGATGTAGTTTTGGGGATGATTATATCATTTGATAAATATAGGCACCAGGAAAACAGTAATTTCACATATTAGGGTGAGCCACTGTTTCTTTTAGTAAACTGAAGAACGAGAACTTAGAATTGCAAATGTCGTAAGAGAGTTGCAATGCTGAAACACAAATGATCTCACTTCGGCAAGCAGGAGTTTATTATGCTGGATTTAAACACATTCACTTTTGGGGCGCCTGGGTGGCTCAGTCGGTTAAGCGTCCGACTTCAGCTCAGGTCATGATCTCACGGTCTGTGAGTTCTCACGGTCTGTGAGTTCGAGCCCCGTGTCGGGCTCTTTGCTGACAGCTCAGAGCCTGGAGCCCATTTCAGATTCTGTGTCTCCCTCTCTCTCTGCCCCTCCCCTGTTCATACTCTGTCTCTCTCTGTCTCAAAAATAAAAAAATAAAACGTAAAAAATAATTAAACACATTCACTTTCTTGTAGAGAAAACTGATCAGGAAGTCACATACTCATATTGCATGGACATACGCTTTAAATTTTTTTTCTTGGAATTAGTTTTAAGAAGCAATCTTTGATAATGAGAATTTTTATTTAGGAATCCTTTTCTTATTAAAAATAACTTCCATTTTGGGAGGTTCAGTTTGGGGTTAATTTGATTTCCACAAACAATGTCTTAAATCTTCATTTAAAAATATATATAGATTCTAGGAAAATGTCTTTATATTTCTTTCAGGCACTCCAAAATGTTTGTTCTTGGTGCATGATTCATATTAATTTGTACTGGAGGCAGATGCAATAACCAAAGAAGGCGTTAGAGAATAGAATTCAGCTTAGTCTCTATTTTTAGTTTGAATTGCAGCTGTAATGGAAAAAAAGAAACAGAAAGAAATGTAACTTGGAAACAGTAATGACTAAGCTTCTGTACCTATTTTGTATGTAAAGTACTTTTAGTTAATTGAGCTGATCTTTTCTGTCAATATAAGTGTGCATATGAGGTAAAAGAGAATCTAACTCATCCAAATATCATGATTTTTATTAGTTTTATATCTACTTATGTGAATGATTGGTAAAATCAAATGATTAGTCCAAACAGTGTATGTAAAAAGCCTAACAACAATTATTCCATATCCCTTTAACATTTTTTTCGGGTAATTGAAGTATAATTTACATTCAACTAAAACCATCACCAACCTTACATTTGCAATTCAGTGAATTTTTATAAATTCTTAAGGTTGTTCAAATAGAATCACAATCCAGTTTTAAAATAATTAAGTCACCCCAAAAAAGTGTCTAATAACCCTTTATAATCTTCACTCCTACCATCAGATCCAGTAAATGCTGATTTTTTTATTACTACAGTGTTTCTTTTTCCAGAAATTTTATAAACCTGACATTATAAAATAAGGAGGAATTTGTCTCTTCTTTTAATTAGCATAAATTTATGTAAGTCAAGTTAGTGTGTGTATCAATAGTTTGTTTCTTCTTCTTGCTAAATAGTATTCTATTGCAAGAATGTGTCTTTTTTATTTAACCTATTTGTGACTGGATGAGTATTTGAATAATTCCCAGTTTGAAGCTATTATGGATACTGCTTCTATGAAATTTGTGTATAAGGTTTTTGTGGAGACAGGAATTCATTTCTATTGGATAACTGAGAGTGAAAAATTTTTGGTGTATGATAAGTGTATGTTTAAGTCATTAAAATATTCCATGTGTTTTACAAAATGGCTGTAACCATTTTAAATTCCCATCAGACACTTATGACAATTCCACTTGTTCCAGATCCTAACTATATTCCTTGTCAATCTGTTTTACATTATCTGTTCTAACTGTAGTGTTATCTCATTGTGTTTTTATTTGTATTACCCCCAAAACTAATGATAGTAAGCATCCTTTCATGTGCTTGTTTGTCATCCATGTATCTTTCTTAATCAAGTATCAACTCATATACCCATTTCTTGAATAATCCCCATTTTTTTTATTAAGTCATTTGTCATCTTTTTAGTTGTAAGAATTTTTTATGTATTCTGGATAAAAGTCCATATATCTATATCTATGCTTATGTAATGAAAGTCTTTTTCTTTCTGCCTCCTTCCTTTTCTCTCCTTCCTTCTTTTTCTTTTCTTTTCTTTTTTTTTCTTTTCCTTTCCTTTCCTTTCTTTTCCTCCCTCCTGCCTCCTTCCTTTCGTTGCCTTTCCTTTCGTTTCCTTTCATTTCCTTTCGTTTCCTTTCGTTTCCTTTCGTTTCCTTTCCTTTCGTTCCCTTTCCTTTCCTTTCCTTTCCTTTCCTTTCCTTTCCTTTCCTTCCTTATTTCCTTTTACTCTATAGTATCTTTTTTTATTCCCTTACCAATATCTTTGAAGAGCAGAAGTTTTTAATTTAGAGAAAGCTCCATTTTTAAAATATTTGTTTTGTTATTTATGTTTTTTTTGGTGTCAGATTGAAGAAATTTCTACATAAACTCAGATTTTCTCCTACATTTTCTTTTACATGTTTTAAAGGTTTAGCAACTACTTTTAGATTTGTTCCATTTTTAATTAATTCTTCATAGTAGAGAGAAGGCTGGGTATTTTGCCTGCTCATGCTTCTACTCATTTGTGGAAAGACTATCCTATCCCCATTGAATTATCATTATCCTATTTTTTTTTGAAAAAGAAATTTATCATAGATAGGAGGACCTATTTCTGAAATCTTTATTCTCTTCTATTGATGTATATGACTATACTTACAACAATACTATACTACCCTGATTTTTGTAGATTTAGAATTTTTGAAATCAACTAATATAAGTCCTCCAGACTTGTTCTTCTTTACCAATTTTGTATTTCTTTGTTCATCATAGATCCTTTGAATTTCCTTATAGGCCTTAGGGAAAACTTCTCCAATGCAAACCAAAAGTCTACTAGGACTCTGACAGAAATCACCTTGAATCTATAGGTGAATTTTAGGTGAAATTCAGGAAAATATATGGAAATTTAAGGAAAATTGGATTTTAACAATATTTAGTCTTTCTGTTCATGAATATAGCATATCTCTTTACAGGCATACCTCATTTTATTTCACTTTGCATTTTTGCACTTCACAGATACTTCATTCTTTTTTTACCAATTTAAAGTTTGTAACAACATGCATAGAGATAGTCTATTGGCATCATTTTTCCAACAGGATGTTCTTACTTAATGTTGCTGTGTCACATTATGGTAATTCTTGTAATATTTCAGACTTTTCATTATTATTATATTTGCTATGGTGATATCTGATCAATGATCTTAATGTTACTATTCTAATTGTTTTGGGGTGTCACGAACTTCTCTGTATATGGTGGCAAATTTCATAGTGTGTTCTGACTACTCCACCAATCGATCATTCCTTGTCTCTCTTCCTCTCCTCGGGCCCTGAGACACAATATTGGAATTAGACTACTGATAACTCTAAGTGTGCAAGTGAAAGGAAGAGTCATATGTCTCTCACTTTAAATCAACAACTAGAATCGATTAAGCTTTGTAAGGGAGGTATGTCCAAAGCTGAGATAGAGCAAAAGCCAGGCCTCTTGTAATAAACAGTTAACCAAGTTGTGAATGCAAAGAAAAAGTGCTCAAAAGGAATTAAAAGTGCTAATCCAGTGGATGCATGAATGATAAGAAAGGAAAACAGCCTATTGGTGATATGGAGAAGGTTTAGTTGCCTGGATAAAAGATCAAAACAGACATTACATTTCCCTAAGCCAAACCTAATCTGGAGCAATACTCTAACTTTCTTCAATTCTCTGAAGCTGAGGGGTGAGGAGGCTGCAGAAGAAAAGTTTGAAGCTAGCAGAGGTTGGTTCATGAGGTTTAAGGAAAGCAGCTATCTTCATAACATATGACCACAAAGTAAAGTAACAAGAGCTGATGTAGAAGCTGCAGCAACTTATGCAGAAGATCTAGGTAGGATCCTTAATAAAGCTGGCTACAGTAAACAATGGATGTTCAATGTCAGCAAAACAACCTTATATGGGAAGAAGATGCTTTCTAGGACTTTCATACCTAGAGAGGAGAAGTCAGTGCCTGGCTTCAAAGTTTCAGAGGACAGACTGACTCTTTTGTTAGGGGTTAATGCAGCTAGTGATTTTAGATTAAAGCCAATACTTATTGACCATTCTGAATCCTAGAGCCCTTAAGAATTCTGCTAAATCTACTCTGTCTGTGCTCTGTAAATGGACCACAAAGGCCGGATGACAGTATATCTATTTACAACATGGCTTACTAAGTATTTTAATCCACTATTGAGATCTGCTCCGAAAAAAACATTCCTCTCAAAATATTACTGCTAATTGACAATGCACCTGACAGTCACCCAGTTGCACTCATGGAGATATACATGAGATTAATGTTGTTTTCTTACTTTTTTTTGGGGGGGGTACAAAAAGTCATTTATTTATTTATTTATTTATCTATTTTTTAATATATGAAATTTAGTGTCAAATTGGTTTCCATACAACACCCAGTGCTCATCCCAAAAGAGGCCCTCTTCAATCCCCATCACCTACCCTCCCCTCCCTCCCACCCCCCATCAACCCTCAGTTTGTTTTCAGTTTTTAAGAGTCTCTTATGCTTTGGCTCTCTCCCACTCTAACCTCTTTTTTGTTTTTCCTTCCCCTCCCCCATGGGTTTCTGTTAAGTTTCTCAGGGTCCACATAAGAGTGAAAACATATGGTATCTGTCTTTCACTGTATGGCTTATTTCACTTAGCATCACACTCTCCAGTTCCATCCACGTTGCTACAAAGGGCCATATTTCATTCTTTCTCATTGCCACGTAGTACACCATTGTGTATATAAACCACAATTTCTTTATCCATTCATCAGTTGATGGACATTAGGCTCTTTCCATAATTTGGCTATTGTTGAGAGTGCTGCTATAAACATTGGGGTACAAGTGCCCCTATGCAGCAGTACTCCTGTATCCCTTGGGTAAATTCCTAGCAGTGCTATTGCTGGGTCATAGGGTGGGTCTATTTTTAATTTTTTGAGGAACCTCCACACTGTTTTCCAGAGTGGCTGCACCAGTTTGCATTCCCACCAACAGTGCAAGAGGGTTCCCACTTCTCCACATCCTCTCCAGCATCTGTAGTCTCCTGGTTTGTTCATTTTGGCCACTCTAACTGGCATGAGGTGATATCTGAGTGTGGTTTTGGTTTGTATTTCCCTGATGAGGAGCGATGTTGAGCATCTTCTCATGTGCCTGTTGGCCATCTGGATGTCTTCTTTAGAGAAGTATCTGTTCATATTTTCTGCCCATTTCTTCACAGGATTATTTTTCAGGTGTGGAGTTTGGTGAGCTCTTTATAGATTTTGGATACTAGCCATTTGTCTGATATGTCATTTGCAAATATCTTTTCCCATTCCGTTGGTTGCCTTTTAGTTTTGTTGATTGTTTCCTTTGCTGTGCAGAAGCTTTTTATCTTGATGAGGTCCCAATAGTTCATTTTTGCTTTTAATTCCCATGCCTTTGGGGATGTGTCAAGTAAGAAATTGCTGCGGCTGAGGTCAGAGAGGTGTTTTCCTGCTTTCTCCTCTAGGATTTTGATGGTTTCCTGTCTCACATTCAGGTCCTTTATCCATTTTGAGTTAATTTTTGTGAATGGTGTAAGAAAGTGGTCTAGTTTCATTCTTCTGCATGTTGCTGTCCAGTTCTCCCAGCAACATTTGTTAAAGAGAGTGTCTTTTTTCCATTGGATATTCTTTCCTGCTTTGTCAAAGATTAGTTGGCCATACTTTTGTGGGTCTAGTTCTGGGGTTTCTATTCTATTCCATTGGTCTATGTGTCTGTTTTTGTGCCAATACCATGCTGTCTTCATGATTACAGCTTTGTAGTAGAGGCTAAAGTCTGGGATTGTGATGCCTCCTGCTTTGGTCTTCTTCTTCAAAATTACTTTGGCTATTCGAGGCCTTTTGTGGTTCCATTTGAATTTTAGATTGCTTGTTCTAGCTTTGAGAAGAATGCTGGTGCAATTTTGATTGGGATTGAATTGAATGTGTAGATACCTTTGGGTAGTATTGACATTTTGACAATATTTATTCTTCCAACCCATGAGCACGGAATGTTTTTCCATTTCTTTATATCTTCTTCAATTACCTGCATAAGCTTTCTATAGTTTTCAGCATACAGATCTTTTACATCTTTGGTTAGATTTATTCCTAGGTATTTTATGCTTCTTGGTGCAATTGTGAATGGGATCAGTTTCTTTGTCTTTCTGTTGCTTCATTATTAGTGTATAAGAATGCAACTGATTCCTGTACATTGATTTTGTATCCTGCAACTTTGCTGAATTTATGTATCAGTTCTAGCAGCCTTTTTGGTGGAGTCTATCGGATTTTCCATGTATAATATCATGTCATCTGCAAAAAGTGAAAGCTTAACTTCATCTTTGCCATTTTTGATGCCTTTGATTTGTTGTCTGATTGCTGATGCTAGCACTTCCAACACTATGTTAAACAACAGCGGTGAGAGTGGACAGCCCTGTCATGTTCCTGATCTCAGGGGGAAAGCTCTCAGTTTTTCCCCATTGAGGATGATGTTAGCTGTGGGCTTTTCATAAATGGCTTTTATGATCTTTAAGTATGTTCCTTCTATCCCGACTTTCTCGAGGGTTTTTATTAAGAAAGGATGGTGAATTTTGTCAAATGCTTTTTCTGCATCGATTGACAGGATCATGTGGTTCTTATCTTTTCTTTTATTAATGTGATGTATCACATTGATTGATTTGCGAATGTTGAACCTGCCTTGCCGCCCAGGAATGAATCCCACTTGATCATGGTGAATAATTCTTTTTATAAACTGTTGAATTTGATTTGCTAGTATCTTATTGAGAATTTTTGCATCCATATTCATTAGGGATATTGGCCTATAGTTCTCTTTTTTTACTGGGTCTCTGTCTGATTTAGGAATCAAAGTAATGCTGGCTTCATAGAATGAGTCTGGAAGTTTTCCTTCCCTTTCTATTTCTTGGAATAGCTTGAGAAGGATAGGTATTATCTCTGCTTTAAACGTCTGGTAGAACTCCCCTGGGAAGCCATCTGGTCCTGGACTCTTATTTGTTGGGAGATTTTTGATAACTGATCAATTTCTTCGCTGGTTATAGGTCTGTTCAAACTTTCTATTTCCTCCTGAGTGAGTTTTGGAAGAGTGTGGGAGTTTAGGAATTTGTCCATTTCTTCCAGGTTGTCCAATTTGTTGGCATATAATTTTTCATAGCATCCCCTGATAATTGCTTGTATCTCTGAGGGATTGGTTGTAATAATTCCATTTTCATTCATGATTTTATCTATTTGAGTCATCTCCCTTTTCTTTTTGAGAAGCCTGGCTAGAGGTTTACCAATTTTGTTTATTTTTTAAAAAAACCAACTCTTGGTTTCATTGATCTGCTCTACAGTTTTTTTAGATTCTATATTGTTTATTTCTGCTCTGATCTTTATTATTTCTCTTCTTCTGCTGGTTTTGGGGTGTCTTTGCTGCTCTGCTTCTATTTCCTTTAGGTGTGCTGTTAGATTTTGTATTTGGGATTTTTCTTGTTTCTTGAGATAGGCCTGGACTGCGATATATTTTCCTCTCAGGACTGCCTTCACTGCATCCCAAAGCATTTGGATTGTTGTATTTTCATTTTCATTTGTTTCCATATATTTTTTAATGTCTTTTTAATTGCCTGGTTTACCCATTCATTCTTTTGTAGGGTGTTCTTTAACCTCCATGCTTTTGGAGGTTTTCCAGACTTTTTCCTGTGGTTGATTTCAAGCTTCATAGCATTGTGGTCCAAAAGTATGCATGGTATGATCTCAATTCTTGTATACTTATGAAGGGCTGTTATGTGACCCAATATGTGATCTATCTTGGAGAGTGTTCCATGTGCACTCGAGAAGAAAGTATATTCTGTTGCTTTGGGATGCAGAGTTCTAAATATATCTGTCAAGTCCATCTGATCCAATGTATCATTCAGGGCCCTTGTTTCTTATTGACCATGTGTCTAGATGATCTATCCATTGTTGTAAGTGGGGTATTAAAGTCCCTGCAATTATTACCTTTTGTCAATAAGTTTGCTTATGTTTGTGAGTAATTGTTTTATATATTTGGGGGCTCCCGTATTCGGCGCATAGACATTTATAATTGTTAGTTCTTCTTGATGGATAGACCCTGTAATTATTATATAATGTCCTTCTTCATCTCTTGTTACAGCCTTTAATTTAAAGTTTAGTTTTTCTGATATAAATATGGCTACTCCAGTTTTCTTTTGACTTCCAGTAGCATGATAAATAGTTCTCCATCCCCTCACTTTCAATCTGAAAGTGTCCTCAGGTCTAAAATGAGTCTCTTGTAGACAGCAAATAGATGGGTCTTGTTTTTTTAATCCATTCTGATACCCTATGTCTTTTGATTGGCGCATTTAGTCCATTTACATTCAGTGTTATTATGGAAAGATATGGGTTTAGAATCATTGTGACGTCTGTAGGTTTCATTCATTCAGAGACCAGTGATGTCTCTGGTACCTTGTCTCACAGGATCCCCTTAAGATCTCTTGTAGGGCTGGTTTAGTGATGATGAATTCCTTCAGTTTTTGTTTGTTTGGGAAGACCTTTATCTCTCTTTCTATTCTAAATGACAGATTTGCTGGATAGAGGATTCTTGGCTGCATATTTTTTTCTGTTCATCACATTGAAGATCTCCTGCCATTCTTTCTCGCCTGCCAAGTTTCAGTAGAGAGATCCGTTACTAGTCTTATCAGTCTCCCTTTATATGTTAGAGCACGTTTATCCCTTGCTGCTTTCAGAATTTTCTCTTTATCCCTGTATTTTGCCAGTTTCACTATATGTCCTGCAGAAGATTCATTCAAGTTACGTCTGAAGGGAGTTCTCTGTGCCTCTTGGATTTCAATGCCTTTTTCCTTCCCCAAATCAGGGAAGTTCTCAGCTATTATTTCTTCAAGTACACCTTTAGCACCTTTTCCTCTCTCTTCCTCCTCTGGAGTACAATTATGCATAGATTATTTCTCTTTAGTGCATCACATAGTTCTCTAATTTTCCCCTCCTACTCCTGGATTTTTTATCTCTCTTTTTCTCAGCTTCTTATTTTTCTGTAATTTTATCTTCTAGTTCACCTATTCTCTCCTTTGCCTCTTCAATCCGAGCTGTGGTCATCTCCATTTTATTTTGCAGCTCATTAATAGCATTTTTTTAGCTCCTCCTGGCTGTTCCTTAGTGCCTTGATCTCTATAGCAATAGATTCTCTGCTGTCGTTTATACTGTTTTCAAGCCCAGCGATTAATTTTATGACTATTATTCTAAATTCACTTTCTGTTATATTGTTTAAATCGTTTTTGAATAGTTAATTAGCTGTCATTATTTTCTGGAGGTTTTTTTGAGGGGAATTCTTCTGTTTCATCATTTTAGATAGTCCCTGGAGTGGTGTGGAACTGCAGGGCACTTCCCCTGTGCTGTCTTGAATAACTTTCGTTGGTGGGCGGGGCCGCAGTCAGACCTGATGTCTGCCCCCAGCCCACCGCTGGGGCCACAGTCAGACTGGTGTGTGCCTTCTCTTCCCCTCTCCTGGGGGTGGGATTCACTGTGGGGTGGCGTGGCCCTTCAGGGCTGCTTGCACACTGCCAGGCTTGTGGTGCTGGGGATCTGGCGTATCAGCTGGGGTGGATCGGCCAGGTGCACAGGGGCGGGAGGGGCAGGCTCAGCTCGCTTTGCCTTTGAGATCTGCTTTGGGAGGGGCCCTGTGGCACCAGGAGGGAGTCAGACCCACCGGAGGGATGGATCCACAGAAGCACAGCGTTGGGTGTTTGCGAGGTGCAAGCAAGTTCCATGAGGGGAACTGGTTTCCTTTGGGATTTTGGCTGGGGGATGGGCGAGGGAGATGGCACTGGCGAGAGCCTTTGTTCCCCGCCAAACTGAGCTCTGTTGTCTGGGGCTCAACAACTCTCCCTCCCGTTGTCCTACAGCCCTCCTGTTTTCTGAGCAGATCTGTTAACTTATAACCTTCCAGATGTTATGTCCCACTTGCTGTCAGAACACACTCCATCCTGCCCCTCCATTTTCGCAAGCCAGACTTGGGGGCTCTGCTTTGCTGGTGGACTGCCCCCCACCCCAGCTCCCTCCCACCAGTCCGTGTATTGCGCACCGCCTCTCCGCCCTCCCTACCCTCTTCTCTGGACCTCTTGTCTATGTTTGGCCCCAGAGAATCTGTTCTGCTAGTCTTCTGGGAATTTTCTGGGTTATTTAGGCAGGTGTGGGAGGAATCTAACTGATCCACAGGACGCGGTGAGCCCAGCATCCTCCTATGCTGCCATCTTCCGATTAATATTGTTTTCATGCTTGCTAACACATCCATTTTGCAGCCCATGGATCAAGAACTCATTTTGACTTACAAGTCTGAGTAATAAGAAATACATTTTGTGAAGCTATAGCTGCTATAATGATTCCTTTCACGGATTTGGGCAAAGTAAACTCAAGATCTCTGGGAAGGATTCATCATTCTGGGTGCCATTAAGGACACATGTGATTCGTGGGAAAAGGTCAAAATATCATCTTTAACAGGAGTTTGGAAAAAGTTGATTCCAGTCCTCATGAAAGATGTTGAGGGATTCAAGGCTTCAGTGGAGGAAGTAACTGCGATGTGGTGGAAATACCAAGAGAGCTAAAATTAGAAGTGGAGCCTGATGATGGGACTGAATTCCTGCAGTCTCATGATCAAACTTGGTGGATGCGGAATTATTTCCTATGGATGAGCAAAGAAAGTGGTTTCTTGAAATGGAATCTACTCCTGGTGACGATGCCATGAAGACTATTGAAATAACAACCAAGGATTTAGAATATTATATGAACTTAGTTGGTTAAGCAACATCAGGGTTTGAGAGGATTGACTCCAATTTTGAAAGAAGTTCTATTAAGAGTAAAATGCTATCAGACAGTGTCTGATGCAACAGAGAGGTTGTGAAAGGAAGAGTGAATTAAGGGGGAAACCTTCATTATTTTCTTAATTTAAGAAATTGCCGGGGCGCCTGGGTGGCGCAGTCGGTTAAGCGTCCGACTTCAGCCAGGTCACGATCTCGCGGTCCGTGAGTTCGAGCCCCGCGTCGGGCTCTGGGCTGATGGCTCGGAGCCTGGACCCTGTTTCCGATTCTGTGTCTCCCTCTCTCTGCCCCTCCCCCGTTCATGTTCTGTCTGTCTCTCTCTGTCCCAAAAATAAATAAAAACCGTTGGGAAAAAAAAAAAATTAAAAAAAAAAAAAAAAAAAAAAAAGAAATTGCCACCCTAGCCTTCAGTGACCACCACCTTGATCATTCAGCAGACATCGACATTGAAGTGACATCCTACACTAGGAAAAATATTATAATTTGCAGAAAACTCAGATGATGGTTAGTAATAAAGTGTTTTTAAAGCATGTGCATTTTTTAGATATAATGCTAATGCACACTAAGTATAGTGTAAACATAACTTCTGTATGCATCAGGAAACTAAAAAAAAATTCACTTGACTCACTTTATTGCAGTATTTACTTTTTGCCGTGGTCTGGGACAAAACCCGCAACAGCTCTGAGATATACCTGTATTTATTTGAGTCTTCTTTATTTTTTCTGACAATATTTTGTTGGTATATGTATTTAGGTTGTAAAATGTCTTCCTATGTCTGTCTATTTTTTTTGTAGTACTGTGAATGAAAGCTGTTTTTTTATTTCATTTTCAGATTGTTATTCTTATATACAGAAGTATAATTTATTAGAGTATATTGCTTCTATATTCAGATATGTTGTTAAATTTGCTTTGTAGTTGTAATATTTTCTTTGTGTAGGTGTGTGTGTGTGTGTGTGTATGTGTGTGTGTGTGTGTATTCCTTTGGATTATTCACACAGAAGATCTTGTCATCTTCCGACAATTATTTAATTCCTCTTTTCCAATTTATGTTTCTTTAGCTTTTAGTTTTTTCTTTTTCTTTTTCTTTTTCTTTTTTTTTTTTTTTTTGGTCTTTATTGCACAGACTGTGGTTCTTAGTACAATGATGATAAAAGTGATGAGAGTATATATCTCGGTCTTATTCCAGTCTTAAAATATTACCTCTTTAATGACTACCTATGATATTAGCTATTCATTATTTTTAATTGATCTCCTTTATCCAGAAGAGAAAATTTGTTTTTATTTCTTAGTGCTGAAAGCTTTTATCATGAATAGTTTTTTCTAAAATGCTTTTTCTGCATCTATCAGCATTATCATTTTTTTTTTTGTCTTTATGCCTTAATACAATGTATTTATCTTTCACTTGTTTATGAATGCTAAGCCAAATTGCATTCCTGGGATAAATCATACTTACTCGTGATGTGTAATCTTTTTTATATATAACTAGATGATGTTGTCCAGTATTTAATGTATGGTTTCTTGCATCCATGTTTATGAAGTAATTTGTTCTTTAGTTGTTTGTAATATTTTATCAGGCTTTGATATCAAGATAATGCTTCCATAGAAGTTAGAAAGAGAAAGTTTTCTCTACTTCTGTATTTTCTCAAACAATTATGCATATAAATGGTATTATTGCTTCTTTAACTGTTTGATCCATTTCCCCCAGTGAAGTCTTATGTGCCAGGACTTGATTTTATAGTATGATTTTGAACTATTTACTAGTTATTTCTGCTAAATGATGTCTATTTATATTTTACTTTTGCCTTGAGTCAGAATTTTTTGGATCTTTGTATTCATCCACTTCATAAAATTTATTATATCTGTTGTCAGAAAACTCTTTAGAATTTTTCCTTAAGGTTCTTTATATTCCTGTAGAATCAATAGTGATATCCCCTCTTTGATTTCTGATTTTAATAGTTTATTTTGTCAGACTTCTTTCTTTTTTTGACTAAATGTTTACCCATTTGTAGATGTGCCAACTTTTCTTTTTGTTTTTGTTTTATTTCATTGATTTTTATCTCTGATCAATATTATTTCCCAGTCTCTGCTTTTTATGTTCAATTATTATTTTTTTATTTTTAAGTTTAGCACAGATTACTGATTTTAATATTTTCTTTCTGAGTACAACCATTAAGCTATAAGTTTTCCTATAAATGTTGCTTTAAATTTATTCCATGTGTTTAGAATTGCATTTTAACTTTTTACCAAGCTTTTAAAAAATCCCTTCATTATTTCTTCTTTAAATATGGATATTTAGAACTGTGCTGCTTAATTTTCACATTTTTAAATTTCTATATCTGTTATTAATTTCTACCTTAATTCTATTGTGCTCAGAGAAATACTGTGTTTAACTTTTTAAAAACTTGTTGAAAGTTTTGTTAAGGCTTATCATAATCATCTGGTCTATCCTGGAAAATGTTCTAGGTGTACTTGAAAAGAAAATGTATTCTACTGTTATTCAGAGTTTATGATATCAATCCATTTGGCCAACTTAGCTAATAATGTTGTTTAAATTTCCCATATTCTTGTTCATTTTTTATTTTAAAATTCTGTAATATTTACTGCACTATTTTGTGGCTCTGTTATCTGTTGTCATTTGTATGTAGAAATATTTTTTCTCTCATATTCTGTATTGTCTGATATTAACACATCAGCCTCAGTTCTTATGACTACTAAGTGTATCATGTATCTTTTCTTTGCCTCTACTTTCAACTTATTTGTGACTTAAATTAATTGGCTTCTCTTTTGAATCACCAATAGTTCTCCCTTAACTTTTATGTAACCTAACAATCTCTGCTTTTTATTTGGAATATTTAGTACACATATATTCAAGATAATATATGTACCATAAAATTTGCCATTTTAATTTGTTTTCTGTATGTCTCATATCTCTTTTATTACTGTTCTTTTACTTTTCACTGCTTTATTTGTGTTAAATGTCTGCTTTATGTTTATTTATTTATTTTTAGAGAGATACAGAACAGTTCAGGGAGGAGCAGAGAGGAGAGACAAAATCTGCACTCTCAGTGCACAGCCCAATGTAGGGCTGGAACCCACAAACTGCAAGATCATGACCTGAGCCCAGATCAAGAGTTGAGCTCTCAACTGACTGCACCACCTAGGCACCCCAGTTTGTGTTAAAAATTTTTTTAAAAGCATATTATTTCCCGTGTTGAATTTTTAGCTATATCTTTGGGGTTTGACTTGGAAATTGTAATATGCACCTTTGATTTAAATGTAGTTTATTTTAGATTGATACTTTAAATTCTGGGGAGTTATAGCAACTAAGTCCAGCATATCTCTATTTTGTCCTTATTTCTCTGTGCTGTTACTGTCATATATATTCCATCTAAATATCTTTGAAAACCCAATAATGTTGTGCTATATTTTGTTTTTGCATTTTTAATTTCTGGTTGACAATTAGTCATTTTAAATAATATATTTCAACAGTTTGGGATTTTGTTTTGTTTTTCTGAGGGTAGTTGATTTCCTGCCCAGGCTTTAACCATAAAATCTCTCTCCCTCAAAATATTCTATCATTGATATCTTATCATTGATATGCTTAATTGTTTTAATGTTTTTCCTTTATTTTTAGTACTATTCCCCAAGGGGCAATGCCTGGTTCTGGGTGTTTAGTAGTGAACAAATAGTTTGGAAGGATTTTGATAAGACATCTCATATGTCTTAGCTCAGGTTGCTATGGCAAACACCATAGACTGGATGGCTTAAATAACAAAAGTTTATTTCTCATAGTTATAGGGACTAGAAGACTTCATGGTATATCTTTACATGGTGGAGAAAGAGAGCACACTCTCCTCTCTTATAATGGTGCTAATACCATCATGGAGGTTCCACCCTGATAACTTCATCTAAACCTAATTATCTTTCAAGTGTTCCACCTCCCAATACCATTACATAGGGGGTTAGGCTTCAACATATGAATATGTCTATAACTATCTCATAATATAATACTTTTAAGACCTTTATCTTCTGTCAGCTCAATTGTATATATGTGGAGGAATGTATTCAAAGATGTAGCCAGTTTTCAAGTCTCCATTGGCTCTCATTTTTTACCAGAATATTTCAGTTCTTCCATATATATATATGTATATATACTTTATATAAAATGTAAGCTGTGGGTATATGGATGGTTTATTGAAGAACTTCTATGGTGCTTTCACTTCTAGGATCTCTGCATTAATTTTTAGTTGTTTTATTGCTTGCCTTGAGCTGGGGCACACAGTCATGAGTTCTGAGCTGATTCTACCCCATTGAGCCACCAAAGCCATGGCTTATCGACCTCTTCTCAAATCAATTCCTCCCACCCCGGGAAAAAGTTGCCAGGTTTTGTGACCAGCCATAACCTGGTATAGCTACAGCATTCACAGGAAGAGCTGGGAGTGGGGAAAATAGGAGCAGTCTCCAGGAAGACATATACAGAATTCATTTTTGGCCAATGCTGTAGCAGTTTTTCAAGAGAGAGTCCTCTTCAGTTTTTTTTCTTTTGCCAATCTTTGGTTAATTTTCAAAGAAATGGTTGTTTTTGACAACAGCTGAAGTTCATGTTTTCATGAGTTCAATAATGCTCATACATCATTGTCAAGCTAGCAATGAATCAGTGGGTTGAATTATAAGGGAAGTGACACTTGACAATACTAGAAGTATCTTGAAAGGAATTTTAGCCTTTGGGTTTTAATGAAGTTTTCTGAGAGCTGCTGATCTTTTGAGCAACTACAGCAAATAATAATTTTGTAGGTAGGTTCAAAGAGTTAATTATTTGACATGACGTCAGAAATCACCAGTGGATTCAATCAGAGACAACTAGAGGGAGTATGTCTGTAACAACAACAAAAACCGCCTGTAATTTGAAAAACAATAAAGATAAGTCATAGAAGATCTTAGTTTTCAAAAGTCCTAGCCTCTGTGTCATCTCATTTAGGAGAAAACAGTGAGCATCTTTATTATTAAATATATAAGTGGATGTAAATTCTTGATTTTTATGCTACCATTTCTAAATATGAGGAAATATTTTGATGAAATTTGAATAACTTTTTTGTTAGTTTTAAGTGAAGATACAAACTATAAAACTATAAAAGCCATTGAGTGAGCACGTGTGTTGTAAGGAGGTGGATTATAAAATTATTCTAAAACAAAAAAAGACACTTAAGGCATTCTTGTATTGGTCTCAGCTTTGCTCTGAGTTAGTACAACATTGGAGTAAAAAGATACATGGGAACATGTGTCTGATGATTGAAGGAAAAGTGCAAGTAGATCAGAGGAATGTCAGTTCTTAGATAAATAATGTAAAAGTGAGGTAACTAAAAATATTCAATTTGTCCAGTGATCAAAACTTGTCTAGAATGAGCAAGCTAAGTCAGCTTTTTTTGAATTCTATTAAGAGTGGGCTCCCTGTAGTGATTTGGAAGATCTTTTAAAAGTACCATACCACACTTGATGAAAATATAAGAGACTTATGTAGCCATTTTGTGTAGCTAAGGTTGATATAAAATTGTTTTGTTGATAATTACAATTTAAGTTAATTTAGACTAATCTATTTTTGTATGTCTGATATTACATAAACATAAATTTCTCAAAGGAGAAAAGTCAGGTTTCATCAGATGCTGGTTTGGGCTAAACATGTGAACAATAAAATGAATGAAAACAGCTAGCCCTCATTTGTTCAGTTAAATGGGATCCATTTTTGCAGTGCAAGTAAAATCAAAATTAATACAACTACTCAAAAGTATTTTCAAATGATGTGGTATGGGCTAGATTGGGACAAGAGACAAGACCTCAGCCATAGCCCTTATCCTTAATAACTATATATTTTTGGCAATTTAGTTAACCTTATTACATCTTAGTTTCCTAATCTATAAAATGTGAATGGTACTGCTTAAGTTCTGGAATTTTTATAGCAATTATTGTGATAAGTTATTTGATTCACTAACTTTAGGTGTTCAATAAGTGTCAGTTGACTTCTCCCTTTACCACTAAAAATCTGTACTATGAAAGGGCTAGTAAAATATTAAATGAGATGTCTTATTTTCAGTAATTAGAAATGTTCAAATAATAGAACACCAATGTGATTGACAGATTCTGCAAAAAGTGACTAGAAGTGTTAAAAATCTATGTGTACAAAACCGTTCAGACCTGGAATAGATTTAAGGTAGTTGAAGTTGTATCAGTAGTTATGTGACCTTATGCAGGCAGGAATGTATCAATCTTGTTGCTGGCTATATCACAAGGTGCTAGAATATGAAGATATTAATTTAAATTCTATTTTACTTATTGATTGAGTGTTGTTGTCCTTCATTTATTCCTGAATAATTTAGGGTAACATCAAAAAATACATTAGTTTTTATAAACATTAAGTCATGTGAAGTGATTGAAATAGAAAATTATTGCAGATATATTGGTATTCATACCGAAAGATTGTTAAAATAGGATCTTTTTGTAGCATATAGGGAATGTGCGTAGCACAAAAGAGATTCAAATTCAATGCATTTTAGTTTTCAGATTCCTTAGGGAACTTAAAGAGGTACCTACCACCATTTCTCTCGTGAAAATGTGAAGTGTGATAACAAACAGGGGTAACACAGACATTTAAAATTACTAATTAACTGTGACATAATCTCTTGCTTTCAGTCCAAAATAAATTTAGTGCCCCCCACTAAGCTTCAAAAATTATATTTATTTTTGGGACAGAGAGAGACAGAGCATGAACGGGGGAGGGGCAGAGAGAGAGGGAGACACAGAATCGGAAACAGGCTCCAGGCTCCGAGCCATCAGCCCAGAGCCTGACGCGGGGCTCGAACTCACGGACCGTGAGATCGTGACCTGGCTGAAGTCGGACGCTTAACCGACTGCGCCACCCAGGCGCCCCAAGCTTCAAAAATTATAAATGTATGTATGTATATATGTACACATACACACAAGTTGATAAAAATGAAGACACACACAAACTTACACAGTTGTAGAAAATTATATTTTTGGTTTTGTTTTCTAGTGGAAAAAGTTTGGACATATGTAGACAACATTAAATTTATCTATAAAATGAAGTAGAGAGTTGTTAATTACACTGTTAATCTGACAAATACAGAAAACCAAATCTAATAGCTTAATGATTTAGGAAAATAAAAAGTCCAATACATAGCCGTTGAAATGTCTATTTTTGCGTATGACAGTATGAAATAGTGCCATACATATTTGTCTAACCAGAGTGAGAAATGGTCACTGAATGTAATTTTTTCCCCAACAGTGTTTGATTATTCATCAGTAAAGATACGTTTGTAAAATGATTTATAATGAGCTTCTGATGTTATTTTCAAACTTAAACATTTTTCTTTATAAACATAAATTGTATGGCCATAAGGATTTTTGAAATATAATGATGAGTAAGCAGACATACTTACGTTTTAGAACAGATATATCAAAGGTATTATTCTGCAACCATTTCAAGAACTATCAGTCAAATGGGAGAAATGTATTTGAGAATAGAAGGCATCGTGTAAAATGTTAATACCATGAGTGGCCACATATATTATACATATATTATAATCATCTCTTTTCTCCTTATTTTTCCATACAACAACTTAACTATTGAACTACAAAAAATACTGTTTTACACTGTAAGTAGTTTTAATTAATAGAGTTTCATGACTATGTAAAACAAATTATTCTTAATAAAAAAGAAGGGATAAATATCAATATTTGATTTGATATCTTGGTTTAATAGGTTTATTATTATTATTAATTTAATTTCTATCCACTTGGCCTTTTGGTAATCTTTTCTCATTATGTGTTCTACCGTTTATTTATTTTTCTTCTTTCCCAACCAATTATATCACCTATATAAAATTCATTTCCCAAAACATGTCTCATAAACAAATTTAGTCACCTAAAGAAAAATTGTAGTCTAGAAGTGCTTCATGTTGGAACAAGAGAGATAAGGGTTTGATTCCTGCCTTTGTCACTACCATATACTGGCAAAGTTAACAAACTTTTTAAGCTGCACTTTCCTCAATTTGAAAGGAGGAAAACATTACCTACCTCATAGGCTTGCTTTAAGGATTATAAAATGTCCAGAAAAGAACCCATTGCTGTGGTTAGAAATAGTAAGCATTAAATAAATAGGTAATTTTTTTGTTGTGATTACTGTTTGTATCATCATATTTGAATACATGATGTTTCAAAGATCATTTTTTACTAGTTATGACTCTAAGATAAGACAGAGTATTGCCTTTATTCCTGGTGCTCATTTGCAAATATGGCATATCGTTTTTCTTCACAACACATAAACAACTGACATTAATAGCTCTAGAAATGAAGTTGGGATGCCAATAAAAGATGGCTCTGTCACATATGAAATGTTACTTCTAAATTTACCTGTTCAGATTTCTGTGGTATTTATTTCTAACTGCCTCCCAATGCATTGTATCTAGAACATATGTATAAAGATTTATAAATCTTTTGGAATATTGAGTACCTCTCCTAAATAAACCCATGATGAATTATATGAGATTGAGGGATAAGCATAGAGATTGAGTTGTTTTGTAAAATAACAGTGTAACATTATTAGAAAAATTGTGTGCATTAAAAATAGTTTGTGACATTATGTCACACTTAAGCTGTTAGCTTTCTCCATACCAGTGGAGAATTGTCATTAAGGACTTAGTATTCTCTATTATTAATAGAAGATTGGCTGTGTGTGGCAAAAAATGAACTGTTTATCAAAATTATTCAATTGCATGTAAATAAATGCATTTAAAAAATAAATATACGTGCATCCATATATATATGCATATCTGTATGTAGATGAGCTCAAGCCACATAAATCTAATGAAAACCCACTACAATCTACTAGTTTTTATAGGAATTTTTGAATTGCAAATGTTCATTTTCCTATAATTTATGCTAAGTGGAAACACAAGGATCAAAAACACATTTCTATTATCTTTGTAAACTCCTCAGGATCTAAAAACTTCAGAGAAGTAGTGATTAAATGTATTAATCAAAGAGTCATAGTCTTTTCATTGAAAATGAAAACACAAAGGTAGTGATGATCCAAGATGACAGCAAAGGAAGACACTAAGCTCACCTTTTCCTATGGACATACTGAATCTACAGCTACATATGGGTCCTTTTCCTCTGAAAAAGTTCTGAAAACTAGCTGAAGCTCCTTCAACATAAACAATAATAGGACCACATCAAGACAAGTAGGAGAGACAGAGGCATTGTCTTGCCCAAACCCCACCCCTAGTGCACTGATGTACAATTGGTAGGGATCTCAGAAATCCGGAGCCTTTCCCTGAGGAGTGAGAGGTAGGTGCCCCACATCAGGCACCCCAACACTTGTGGCTTGCAATGAGGAGACAGAACCCCAAAACATCTGACTTTGAAAAAAATAAGGAATGTGTCTAGAAAACCAAAAGGACTCTAGGGAACTAAGACACTGCTCTGAAGAAATTTACACATAGGTTCAATTGCCCTGAGGTCTAGTGCAGAAACAGCAGTTTGAAAAACACTTAGGCCTATCTGCAAAAAAATTCATTTGCTAATCACAAAAAGTTTGCTGGAGGGGAAGGAGCTTGTTGGCAATCTCTTTGGGGTTGGAGACATTGGTGGGCACCTTTTTGCACCATCCCCTTTCCTGGCTAGTGCTAGCAGGTGCAAACTGTCCCAGAACTCTCCCATTGCCCTACGAAAGTTGGCAGGTGCACTCTGGTTCTGTGTCCTCCCCTGCTTTGCTAAATCCAACAGGCACACCCTGCTGTTTTCTTCTGCTGCACTAAAGCTGGCAGGTGCATGCAGTGTGCACAGAAGACATTACTTGATTGCTTAGGTCTGGTGACCAGGGGACCTTCAGTTCTTGGGTCCCCCAGGATTTTAACAATTGGAGAGACAGTTCTTGGAGGTCTACTCTGCCCAGATCACTACACAGACAACAAGGTAAAACACACCCCAGTCTTTCTGTGAAAAAGCCCTACTTACTTGGCCTGGAGCTTCAACCTGAGGGATGGTCCTCAGGTTTGCCACATCTGTAGAACTTACCAAGATGCTCTCAGGGAAAGCAGGCCAGGAGATGCTATCTTTGTGCTCCCCCTTGGCCTTGCTACAGCTCACTGGTAGCTTCCAGAAAGGAGCTTATACACTTATCCATAGCCCCAGTTTTTACAATTATCACCCAGGGGACACCTCCAGGCTATTTGCTCTCATGGCTAGCAGAGTTTATGGTGAGGTCCCACAAGACTGTTTATGTTTGCATACTTTAAAAGCTTGTGCCAATCAGCCTGAAACTGGGTGCTGAGATCCCTCCTTTTGGAACACTGACAAGTCTTGGCACACCCTCAACAACTGTGTCTATCAAGAACAAATCTAGCTGCTTAGATAATTGCAATTATCTAAGAGACAATCCAGGGCTTGGGCAATGCTAAATAATAAGTTTTATCTTTTACACAAGACCACTCCTTGAAGCTATTGCATTTATACATAGACAAACAGAAAGAGTTAAGCTAATTGAGGAAACAGAGAAATATGTTCCAAATTAAAGAACAATATAAAACGAGAAAAAATAAAATAGTGATAAGGTATTTACCTGATAAAGAGTTAAAAGTTTAATGGTTATAATGATGCTTACCAAACTGGGGATAAGAGTGGATAAACAGAGATAGAAAATACAAGAAAGCTAAAGAATACAATAACTGAAAAATATACTAGAGGGGTTCAACAGAAGACTAGATGAAACAGAAAAAAGGATCAATGATCTAAAAGACAGGACAGTGGAACTCACCCAAACAGCACAGCAGAAAGAATAAAGTAATTTTTAAAAATAAAGATAGCTTAAGGGACCAAAGGGTCAACACCACGTGGAATAACATTCACATTATAGGGGACTCAAAAGGAATGGAGAGAGAAAAGAGGGCAGAAAACTTGTTTGAAGAAATAATGACTGAAAACTTCCGTAAACTGGGAAAAAAAACAGACATCCAGATCCATGAATCCCTGAAGTTCCAAATGAGATGAATCCAAAGAAATTCACACCAAGACACATCATAATTAAGATGTCAAAAGTTAAAGAGTAAATCTTAAACAGCAAGAGAAAAACATCTGTATGTACAAGGGAAATCCCATAAGACTATGAACAGATTTTTTCAGCAGAAATTGTGTAGGGCAGAAGGGAGTGACATGATACATTCAAACAACCAAAAGGAAAAAACAAACAAACTTCCAATCAAGAATACCCTATCCAGCAAGGTTATCATTCAGAATTGAAAGAGAAATAAAGCAAAAGCTAAAGGGGTTTATCATCACTAACTGAGCCTTACAAGAAATGTTAATAGGACTTCTTTAAGCAGAAAAGAAAGGGTACTAATTAGTAACAAGATAACATATGAAAGTAAAAACCTCTCTGGTAAAGGTAAATGTATAGTAAAGGTAGTACATTAATCACTTATAAAGTGGGGATAAAAGTTAAAAGACAAAAGTAAAATTAACTAAAATTACAATAGTTAAAGGGTAAACAAAATAGGTGCAAAATGTGACATTAAAAACAAACACAGTTGGAAGTTGTACATATGTAGTTTTAGAATGCAATCAAACTTAAATTGTTATAAACTTAAAAAGGGTGATTACACACACACACACACACACACACACACACACACACACACCGTTATATGTGAACCTCATGGTAACTACAAAGCAAAAGCCTGTAATAGATACACAAAGCATAATGAGAAAGGAGTCTAAACATAACACTAAAGAATCTAAACATGACACATAACCTCAGGCCACAAGAGGAGAGAGCAGAAGAAGAAAGGAACATAGAAAAACTACAAAACAGCTAGAAAGCAGTTAACAAAGTGGAAATAAGTACACATCTATCAATAGTTACTTTACATGTGAATGAGCTAAGTTCTCCCATTGAAAGACATAGTGTGGATAAAACGCAAGATAAAAACAGAAGATTTATCTATGTGCTGCATACACTTCAAATGTAATGACACACATGCACAGAAAGTAAAAGGATGGGAAAAGATGTCCCATGGAGGCTACAAACAATAATAACAAACTAGGGTAACTATGCTTAGACCAGGCAAAATAGGCTTTAAAACAAAGCCTGCAATAAAAGACAAAGAAGGACATTGCCTAATGATAAAGGGGTCAATCCAACAAAAGGATATAACACTTATAAATATTTATGCACCCAACATAAGAGCACCTAAATATATAAAGCAAATTTTAACAGAATGAAAAGGAGAAATTGACAACAATACAATAATAGTAGGGGACTTTAATACCCTATATATATCAATGTATTGATCAGACAGAAAATCAGTTAGAAAACAAGGGCCTTGGGGTGCCTAGGTGGCTCAGTCGGTTAAGCATCCAATTCTCAATTTCAGCTCAGGTCATGATCTCATGGCTGTGAGACTGAACCCCACATCAAGCTGAGCATGGAGCCTGCTTGAGATTGTCTCCCTTTCTCTCCCTCTGCCCCTCTCCTCTCTCCCTCTCTCTCTCAAAAGAAAAAAGAAAAAGGCCTTAAATGATCCATAGGACCAGATATACTTAATATACATAAACAGGAAATTCCATCCAAAAGCAACAAAAGACACATTTTCTAATGCACATGGAACATTCTCCAGGATCAATCACATTTGGCCACAAAGAAAGTCTCAATAAATTTAAGAAGATTGAAGTCATATCACTAATCTTTCCTGACTACACTGGCATGGAACTAGAAAATAACTACAAAAAGAAAACTAGAAAAATCACAAATATGTGGATATAATCAACATTCTACTAAATAACCAATAGGTCAATGAACAAATCAAAGAAGTGAAAGAGTAACTTGAGACAAATGAAAATGGAAATAGAAACCAAAATCTATGGGATGCAGCAAAAGTGTTCTAAGAGGGAAGTTGATAGCAATATAGGCCTGCCCCAAGAAACAAGACAAATTTCAATCTAACTTTAAACCTAAAGGAACTAGAGAAGGAAGAAAAAATGAAGCTGAAAGCTTGCAGAAGTAAAAAATATAATAAAGATCAGAGTGGAAGCAAATGATATAGAAACTTTTAAAAAATGGGGAAAGATCAATGAAACTAGTACCTGGTTCTTTGAAGTCAGAAAAACTGACATTTTTTTAGAGTCACCACGGATAAAAGAGAGGAATGAAATAAATAAAATCAGTAACAAAAGAGAAGTTACAACAGAAAAAAAATTCAGAGGATTATGAGACTACTATGAACAATTATATGCCAATAACTTGGACAACCTAGAAAAAATGGATAAAATCCTAGAAACATACAATCTTCCAAGAGTGAATTAAAAGAAATAGAAAAATCTAAAGAGACAGATTACTAGTAAAGAGATTGCATCAGAAACTACCCAACAAACAAAAGTCTGGGACCAGAGGGCTGTACTAGTGAATTCTAGTAAACATCCAAAGAATATTTATTACCTATTAATTCATGTTTATAGCATAGTATAAGCTAAATATTGTAAACTAAATACTAAACAAATTGCTCATAGTTTTCTTTTCAGATTGATTTAGTTTTCCCTTATGATGGGTTCCCATTAATGCAGGTACTTCAAGGATGTGTGTGTGTGTGTGTGTGTGTGTGTGTGTGTGTGTGTGTGAGAGAGAGAGAGAGAGAGAGAGAGAGAGAGAGAATGATGAAGGGGATGGAGAGGGAGAGGAGGGGGAGAATTAAAATAAAATTAGCTATACTGCAGTAGGTTAGCCTTAGTAGGATGCAATTTAAATTCATGTCAAAATCAAATCAAAATAAAATGTGAGGCAGCAGTTAAAACATAAATATCAAGAAAATGGGAGAAGCTGGATTGGTTACCAAAGTCTTAAACCTGATGAAAGTCCTGAACAACTATGTGATTTTGCCAAAGCATTGAGCCTCTTTGAATTTCCAGGTATGTCTTCTCAACTAGGAGATTATAGAACTAAATTTTCATCGAGTTTCTATTTAAGTCTAGTGTCTTATAATCTGTGAAGTTTTTGAACTACTCAAATTGAAATCTTATAAATCTGAGCATTCATTAGTGAGTTGTTCTGTTTTTATGAAGGTTCCAAGCACATTGGCTTAATTATTTCAAATTTTTAGAATACATCTGTTTAACTACCCACGATGGTTGTTTGTTCATTATTTCTCCATCATTATTAACTCCATTAAAAGAGATATAATGATATTACTAAATATTTACTTTGCAGAAAATACCACAATTTGCACAAATAACAAAACAGTTTCCAGATGGCATTACACATGCATGTCTGTATGAAGATACTAAAACTTTATATTACATGGATTTTAATGAGGTGAAGCAGTGAATATAAAGATTTTTTTTTCTGTTTGGGGTGTGTGTGTGTGTGTGTGTGTGTGTGTGTGTGTCTGGTGAATAATGAGGCCACGTTTTAGAAAACTGATTTTTCACTGTTTTTTCACTAGCCAAAACATTACATCTTTGCTATTCTGTATTTAAATATCTATCAAATATCTATCAATACTTTTGTAGATCTTAGTAGTCGTTGTATTCTTTGTGCTTTGTCTTAAAGCAATGTAACTGCATACACTTGGTTGGCAGGCCAAACAGAAAACTATATTTAATATACCCCAATAGGTATAAAGCATTAGGAAAAAAATACAGAACAATATACTTCTTTGTAAGATAGCAACTAAGTGTAAATTGCATTTATTCAACATACAAGTTATGTATTAAATATATGAATACCTAAAATGCATGTATAAGAGCCTATTTATCTATAGAAATTTCTTGTTTTTGTAGCATAGAACTTTCAGCTACTGTGGATTCATAATAATAATTGAGTGAAATTTGTGTAAAAGCATAATAACTTTTTATAGAATTCAGAAGGAAAAATCTTAATAAGAAATACAAGGTTTGCAAATTTTGAACTAGGTATAAATAACTATGTAAAAAGATAATTTAGAAAATAGCCATCTTTTCCATATATCAACAATAAACAAGTGGTTTTGAAATTAAAAACACAATACTGTTTACATTAGCACTGCCCAAAATAAAATATTTAAATAGAAATATAACAAAATATGTATCAGATTTACATGAAAAATATAAAAGTCTGATGAGTGAGATCAAAGAACTAAATAAATAGAGACGTATTTGATGTATATATGTAGTAAGACTCAATATTGTCAAGATGTCAGTTCTTCCCAACTTCATCTATTGATTCAGTGCAATCCCAATCAAAATCCCAGCACTGGGTACTTGGGTGGCTCAGTTGGTTAAACATCCAACTCTTAATATTGACTCTGGTCATGATCTTGCAATCATGAGATGGAACCCTATGCTGGGTTTGGCACTGAGCATGTATCCTGCTTGGGATTCATTCTCATTCTAATTCTCTCGTGCATACACTCTCTCAAAATAAATAAACTTTAAAAAATATCCCAGAATGTTTTTTATGGATATAGATTAGATACACTGATTTTAAAGTTTATATGGAGAGGCAAAAGACCAGAACAGCCAACATGATATTGAAGGAGAAGAACAAAGTTGGAGAACAGATGCTACCCAACTTCGAGATTTACTGTAAAGCTACAGTAATCAAGACAGTGATGTGTTGGTGAAGTAATAGACAAATAGATCAAAGGAAAAATATATTCAGAAATATAGTTAACAAATCTTTGGCCATGGGCCAATGACAGTCTCTTCAACAAATGGTGCTGGGACAACTGGAAATCCACATACCAAAAAAAAAAAAAAAAAAAATCTAAGCACAGACCATACACTTTTCATTAACTCACATTGATCATAGACTTAAATATAAAACATATCACTTTAAAACTGCTAGGAGATATCATTAGGGAAAATCTAGATGACGTTCAACATGGTGATACCTTTTTAGATATAATACCAAAGCCACAGTTCATGAAAGAAATAACTTGGTAATATGGACTTCATTAAAATTAAGAATTTCTGCTTTCTGGAAGACAACAGCAAGAGAATTAAAAGATGAGTCACAGACTGGGAGAAAATATTTGTGAAAGACACATCTGATAAAGGACTTTTATCCAACATATAAAAAGAACTCTAAACAGATTGTTTAAAAAACAGAAACCTGATTTAAAAATGGGCTAAAGACCTAAAAAGACCCCTCACCAAAGAAGATACAGATGGAAAATAAGCATTTGAAAAGATGTTCCACACCCTGTATCATCAGTGAAAATTAAAATGATAATATACACTATATGCCTATTAGAATGGCCAAAATACAGAACACGGTCCATATCAAATGCTGGTGAAAATGTGGGGCAGCAGGAATTCTGACTCATTGCTGGTGGAAATGCAAAATGAAACCGCTGCTTTGGAATAACATTTGGCAGTTTCTTACAAAACTAAATTTACTCTTACCATCCAGCAACATTGCTTATTGGTATTTACTCAAAAGAATTGAAAACTTATGTACATACAGAAACCTGCACACAGATGTTTATAGCAGCTTTATTCGTAATTGCCAAAGTTGGAAGTAACCAAGATGTCCTTCAGTAAGTGAACTGATACATCAACTGTGGTACACCCAGACAATTGATATTATTAAGTGCTAGAAAGAAATGAGCTGTCAAGTCATGAAAAGATGTGGAGGAAGCTTAAATGCAGTGTTACTAAGTGAAAAAGCCAGTCTGGAGTCATACTGTATGACTCCAACTACATAACATTCTGGAGAAGGCAAAACTATGTAGACAATAAAAAGATCTGTGGTTTATAGGGAAAGAGATAAATAAGAAGAACATAGAGGATTTTTAGGACAGTGAAAATACTTTGTATTATATTATATTGATATACATGCCTTTATCCAAACCCCCAGAATATACAACACTAAGAATGAAACATTAAGCAGACTATGAACTTTGGGTGATTATGATATGTCAGTGTAGGTTCATCCTTGGTTAAAAAAAAGTACCATTCTTATGAGTGATGTCAATAATGGGGTCAGCTATGCAAGTTTGGGAGCAGACGGTATATGGAAAATCTCCGTACCTTCCTCTCAATTTTGTTTTCAATCTAGAACTTCTCTGAAAAAAATGTTTTTGAATAGTCTTCTAAACTCCCATAAACTCCAGTTATGATACGAGTTAACACCCTCAGGTCACTAAGCTTCATTTTAATGCTATGCATGTTTCTAGGTCCTTGCAGGTATTTTCCATGATTAACTCACCATTTGTATACTCAAATCCCTTCTAGCCTAAATACAACTTTTGTTCTGAGTTAGTTTGATTTCAGGTAAATACTTTTGTAGCTTGCTGTTAAGTCCAAAGTACTAATGGATGTTTTTCATCACTTAATGATCATGTATGTGATACTGGGGCCACATTGGTACTTTTTGCTTCAGTTTTATCAATTACACCACTTTATTTCCTAGTATTGTGTCCTAATTGAAGCACTGTTGCTCTGTTCGTGCAAACCCACCTTTTAATTTTTATATTAGACATCGCCTGAAATTCACCCAAGTTTCATACCTCAACAAGACGTGTATCACTATAGTTATCTCATGCTTAGAATTTGCTGTTCTGGGGGTTCCTGGGTGGCTCAGTTGGTTAAGTGTCTAACTTCAGCTCAGGTGATGATCTCATGGTTCTTGAGTTCAAGCCCCGCATTGGGTTCTGTGCTAACAGCTCAGAGCCTGGAGCCTGCTTCAGATTCTGTGTCTCCTGCTTTCCATCCTTCTCTCTCTCTCTCTCTCTCTCTCTCTCTCTCTCTCTCTCTCTGTCTCACACTCTCTCTCTCAAAATGAGCAAACATTAAAAAAATAAAGAAAAGAAGAATTTGCTGTTCTAGATTTAGAATTAAACTTGGCTCAAGAAACCCTTCATTTATTTGCTGTGATTCCCTACTTTTTTTTTTTTTTTTTTTAATTTTTTTTTTTTTCAACATTTTTTATTTATTTTTGGGACAGAGAGAGACAGAGCATGAACGGGGGAGGGGCAGAGAGAGAGGGAGACACAGAATCAGAAACAGGCTCCAGGCTCCGAGCCATCAGCCCAGAGCCTGACGCGGGGCTCGAACTCACGGACCGCGAGATCGTGACCTGGCTGAAGTCGGACGCCTAACCGACTGCGCCACCCAGGCGCCCCAATTCCCTACTTTTGTCTTATAAGGAAAGCTTTTCTACCAGCTTTCTATGACATCATAATCTTTTCATCTCCAGCTCTTGTTTTTTTAATTCTGTGTCTAGCAAATTCCTGGTTTTATACTTGTTATGGTGGAAAAAGGAAAGGAGGAATATCCACTTTTTCCATGAAGAGAATAGGGTTCCCCCCCACACACCTAAATCAGAAGCATCAATTTCTGCAGCTATTGATGAGTGAACACAAAACAGATAAAGCAAGACTTAATTCTGACTCTTCAATCTATAGTCTTCCAGGTATAATGTGACCATATATTCTCATTTGACTAAGACAGATGTGGATAAGTCCAGCTGCCCTTATGTAATTGTTAATAGTGCCTTTCTTCACTCACAAACGTGTCCCAACTTGAGAGATAAATTATATGGTCACCTTATCCAGAAATGTGAAATTCAGTGAATAAAAAGAGAATATAATTGCTTACAACATGACTAGAAAGGGAGAAGATTGAAGGTAAACATCATAAAATGAGAAGTGTGATTGAAAATGACTAATCGTAGAGAAAATGCCTGATAGGTATTTATGATCTATCTACTTTCATTGAAATTCAAAAAGATGAGTGAGGTCAAAGAATTAAGATCCAACTAGGGTAATAAAATTGAAAAGCATAACTATTAAAGAAAATATAGTTGGGAGAAGGAGGGTAGAAGAGGAATCTGATCCTCACTATTGAGGAAATAGAGATAAAACTAATAAGAAGAGTGAAGTAAAAATACAGAGATTGTTCAGGGAAGGGGAAAAATTGGCTTTTGGAACTTGCAGAAATTATTCAAAATGCAGTGAAAGGGCATGAGGGTGAAAATTAGTAAATATATTGAAAAATTGGACCAATCTTATTGGTAAATAAAAATGTAGTGGAAATTCTGAAGTACATTTCAGATAAATTTGTATCACTAAGATTATATTCAACTTGAAATTTTACTTTCATACTAAGGCTATAATATTACATTTCAATTTAAATGTGGAAAGTATTTCATTGTCAGTAGTGATGTACACATACATACATTTTACTTTTTCTGCGTAATTATAAGATGACCAAACATAAGAAATCTGTAAGACATGATATTAGCTTTAAAAAACTCCATTTAGTGGTTGTTTGCCCTAAAGGAGAACGAACTCCTCCACAAAATCCAATCTTGAGTGATTAGGTCAGGATCTTCCAGAAAGAAAGAAACTTATTTTACTGCGGACAAAAACATGTAATGGTAGAATCAGGTTACTTTTCATGGGAAAAAAAAAGAAAAAGTTTTAATATTCTTCAGTGTTTTCCTATAGACAGGACACGCAGGTGGAGAAGGACCTTCTGACTATATTAAATTTTAACTTTGATAATCTTAATGGAATATATAACTTGATGGGAAAAATTATAATTATATATTACATATATTATATAAATATAAATATATAAATATAAATATAAATAAATGTTATATAGTATATAATTATGTATTATATATAAATATATAAATATAAATTTATATATGAATATTATATATTATATAATTATATATTAAATTATAATTATAATTATAATGAAAATATTGTGTGTCTGTGTGTGTGTGTATCCAAACAACCAAAATGTGAAACAATTTGTTCTGTGGCAATCACTAAGAATTACCTGGCATCATTTGTTCTACAGTATCAAATTTATCACTTCATTATCTGGAAGGACCTCTTCTAAGAAAGAAACTACAAATAATGGCTCTACTGAGCATGGGTACTGAGGTACCTCTCGTGGTGTTTTACAATAATTGCTGAATCCATAAAGATACGTATTTAGGGACTCAGAGAGCTTGTGTTTTCTGAGAAAACTTATGGAAAAGCAGTCTAATTGGTTAGTTTGTAATGATTTGCTAATGCTAAATGGGTGCATGAAAAAAATAATTTATAAAAAAGAATGAGACATGACTGTGTAATCATAATGGCACATGGAACATTTATAATTAAAATGATTATAAAGAGTAGCCTAATGATGGAGTCAACAAGAGTCTGTCTAAAGTAGAAATACAGAAGGAATAAGCTTCATAAAGACAGTGTGCTGTAATGAATGCTATTTACCTGGTATGCCAACATACCTTTGAAAAATACTGCCTGCCTGTCCCTGTGCTGGATGCTGAAGCATCACTATTGTTACTAGAGTAACAACCCCTTAAAGAAAATTTACAGAGGTGGCCACAGAATTAATAATGAAATTTATTTAAAAAGGACTAAAACTCAGTGCATAAAATGTTAACAATATTTTAAGTAGAAAATATCCGACTGATGTTTCTTTTGAATTTATGAGTCATTAGCTCAATGCCTTATGAAAAGAACCAATTAATTCAGTGTTTGTCAAGAATGCAGTTTGGTCATGAACTCCATAATAATTTGCTTTCCAACATATTCCACAATATTTATAGTAATATTCATGTAGTTTTTAATCAATTTTATTTATAATAACTTCTGAAGGGATTCTTGATGCTTTATAGACAGGAAAAAGTAAAAGTTGAGGAATGTTAAAACTACATATTGAAAATAAGAATAATAGATACATTATAGATCAAAGTTGTATACAATGTATCCATAGTTTATACATGTATACATATATAACATTATAGATTTAGATGCAATGACCTTTCAGGTGAATTCATGAATTACCATGGCAATCTTGTTTCTTCCACATTAAGGAATGGTGAGATATTCTTTTACCACAGGATCTGGATATCTTTGGTGATGCTGGATTATTTTCAGTGAGTAAGGCAATACTTTCATGCAGGTTGAGTTGTCACTTTCTAGCTTTCCAGACCTTCTTAGTAAATACAAAGTTCCTTTGGTTTCTAACTCCCAAATTGTTTTATTATCTCTCTCTCTCTCCCTTTTAATGCAAGCATTCAGTTTATATGACTTCTTCTGCATGATCACTGCACATGTGTTTAATTTTGTTTTTAAAATTATTCTCTTTGAGGGTCTAGAGGCAGGTTTGGATAGCAATGGAGAGAGGAAAAGAAAGATCAGCTTTTTTTTTTTTTTTTTTTTTTTTTTAAATTTTTTTTTTTCAACGTTTATTTATTTATTTTTGGGACAGAGAGAGACAGAGCATGAACGGGGGAGGGACAGAGAGAGAGGGAGACACAGAATCGGAAACAGGCTCCAGGCTCCGAGCCATCAGCCCAGAGCCTGACGCGGGGCTCGAACTCACAGACCGCGAGATCGTGACCTGGCTGAAGTCGGACGCTTAACCGACTGCGCCACCCAGGCGCCCCGAAAGATCAGCTTTATGACAACCTCTTAATCTCCTTTTAACTTCTCCCACCCTTATTTACCCCATCCTCATTTATGCAGGAGAAAGGAAGTGTTCATTTTAAATTCAAATTTAATCTTAAATTCTGGCATGCCTGAGGACACCAATTTACCTTGGTGAAAATAAGTTTAGATAGGTGGGAGATAAGAGGCATTATGTTTTCTAGAAAACATTAATTCTTTTGAGTAGTAAGATGTTGAACGAGAGAAGTTAAAATAATGCTAGTTGAAAACCTACTTTCCAATTTATAATCTTAAATTAAGATAGTAACCCCTGGGGCACATGGGTGGCTTGATTTGGGCTCATGTCATGATCTTACAACTGTGAGATAGAACCCTATGTCTGGCTCTGCACTGGACATAGAGCCTACTTGGGATTCACTCCCTCCCCCTGCCCCCTGCCCCCCCACATTGCTTACACACTCTCTCTCTCTCAAAAGGAAAAAAAAAAGGTAGTAATCCACTAATAGATGATCATGACATTTGCTGTTGCCTTTCTATTTCCCCAGGCAGAGAGCAATAATCAGACCATATGCTTTCATCAGTTTAAGCCCATAGTATGTCTGAGTTACATATTGTTTAGAGGTTAAAAAAGGCATAGTTAAAAGTATAAACAGACACAAGTGTATGTGTTCATGACTTATCACAAAATTTTCAAAAGAAGAAAGCTGAAAGACAGTATTTACCATTTGAGAGAAAAAATACTGTGCCAGAAAATTTGTTTTCTTTTCCCCAAGAAAATAAAATTTCTATGTTTATAAACAGAAGTAAATTGCTTTGTATTTTATGAGAATAGAGAATTTTGCACAGAAGATATATAATTTTTGGTTTGGTTGGCTTTAGCTTTACTAAGTAAATTTCATTTTTAACACATCTATATGTCTTTATCTAGTCAAGATCAGAAATCTCTAGGAATGTGATGGAACTTTAGATTTTGCTTATGTATATAAACTGTCTTCTATATTTTGGACCAAAAAACTAAAAAAATTAAAAGTCGAAATAAAAACCAAATAACATTAAAGATGATAATTAAATCAATGACAGGAAAGAGGTAAAAGAATAAAATGGGGACACTTGGGTGGCTCAGTCGGTTGAGCGTCTGACTCTTGATTTTGGCTTGGGTCATATACTCACAGTCTCATGGTTGCAGGATCGAGCTTTCTCTTTCCCTCCCTCACTTGTTTCTCTCTCTCTCTCTCTCCCAAAATAAATAAATAAACATTAAAAAAAGAATAAAATGAAATTATTGAAATCAATTTATAGAATTCATTTTTCAAATTGTGCCAGAAATTGTCAAAATATGAGAAAATGTTAAAAAAACAATAGTAAATAAGTAATGGTAACTAACTCTCCCTAAGCAAAGTTAATCACCTTGCAAATGTCCTTCATGTCAACTGCAACTCTGACTTCGTTCCATACACTCATATTTTATTTGCTTATATACTTATATATAAATATAGGTCTAGGTCTTTCCACCTAGAAAGCTCAATAAAGGCAGAAACCTTATGTATCCAACTTGTTCTACTCCCAAAACCCAAAAAAATATTATTCATAGAGAAGACACCCAATACTTACTTGATAAATGTTTAATGTCTAATACTTGTGTCCAGCTTAATGTACCTAAAAAAGAATTTATAATTACTCCCTCCGTCTACTCAGATCATTGTCTCTATTCCTGAAGACAAAAGGCTTTGTGCCACCTTTAGATATTTCACACTCACATCTAATCTTTCTGCAGATCTTGTAAATTGTAGCTTCAAACTGTATCTAGAGTCTAACCACTTCTCACTGCCTGTATCGCTACCACTCTGTCTCTTGCCTGGGCTGTAGCAATTTCTGAAATGGCTTCCACCCTCTTACTATTACTATTTCCACAGTCTGTCATCCAGACAACAGCTGTACAAATGTCTACAAACCCTCCAATGGCTGACCATCTTATTCAGGTTTTAAATCTCAGCCCTTAGCATCACCTCCATGGCCTTACCTATTCTGGCCCCTAGTCCTGTCTTGTCTTAACCTTTCCCACTCTCCACAAGCACATGGGTCACAGCTATACCAGCTATGTGCTGTTTCCACAAATACACCAGACTTAAATTTCTCAAGTCCTTGATGCTTCCATTCTTCCTGGGATGCTCAGCCCCCAAACTTCCTCACAACTAGAACTCTCACTTAACTCAGGCCTTCCCACACATGCCCTGTCAAAGAGGGTCCCCAACTGCTTGACCTAAAAGAACAGCTCTTTCTCCAGCTCATTCTGCTGTTTCCTCACCTTGTTTTATTGTTCTTGACAGTTATAGCCAACAGAAGTTTAAATATTCATTTGATTATCTTTTTTTTTTTTACATTTTTGATCTCTATCTCCTGCCTGAGACTTTATTCATTGAAAAATGTATAGATCATAGAAAGCAGCTATTACATAATAAGTATTCAAATAAATATTTGTTAATGAAAGAAATAAACGACTGAATGAATAATCAGAAAATCTTCTCAAAGAGACCCCCTAATGTTTATGAAAATTATCTGGTTGTCTCAGTAGAAAATTCTACTTATTCTGTATGACTAACTACCCCTTCTCAACATTAGATTGCTATTCTTGCACAGAACTTATTCTGCCTACATTTGGCTGCTACTGCCACACTAATGTCAGAGAGGGGATGCCCCATTGCTACTTCAGTCACTCTAATGTCTTCTCGTAAGCCTGACACCAGAACTATGACATTTAACATTAGTTTACTGAAGGTTGAATGATAATCAACAAGACATCTGATACAGAGCACAGGCCACTATGAAATTAGACTATATTCAGAGTGAAAGGTAATCAAATATTGTTTTCGTTCTTATACTTTTTTTTCAAGTTTATTTATTTGAGAGAGAGAGAGAGAGCACGAGCAAGCTCAAGCAGGTGAGGTGCGGAGAGAAGGAAAGACAAATCCCAAGCTGACTGCACACCACAGCACAGAGCCAGAGGCAGTGCTTGAACTCATGAACTGTGAGATCATGACCTGAGCCGAGATCAAGAGTCAGATGCTTAGCCAACTGAGCCACCCAAGACCCCCACTACTTATACGTTTTAAAAAATAGTATCGCTTGGGCACCTGGGTGGCTCAGTTGGTTAAGCATCCGACTTTGGCTCAGGTCATGATCTCGTGGTTCTTGGGTTCAAGCACTGCCTGAGGCTCTGTGCTGATAGCTCAGAGCCTGGAGCCTGCTTCCGATTGTCTGTCTCTCTGTTTCTCTGTTCCTCCCTCACTCATAGTCTGTCTCTTCCTCTCTCAAAAATAAATAAAAGATTAAAAGGAATTTTAAAATAAAAAAATAAAAATAGTATTGCTGGAGTTACTTATAAGATTTATTTTTTTAGAGTCTATAAAATAAAAAATAAATACTTTTACCACTTCCTGATCAATGCTAGGATCTTACTGTAGCTTAGATCCATTTACTACCTTATTGGCTTTTGTGTGTGTGTGTGTGTGTGTGTGTGTGTGTTGCCAGGTAAGTTAATTCTACACATTTTCAATAGCCCACAAGAAGTTATTATTAGTGCTTTAAGTAAACATACTTACCTTTCTGTTATTATCTTCTTTCATGCAACTGATAAATTTTACTCTGATAAATTTGTTTAATGTTATTTTGATTACTGGTTTACCAGCAATATATTTTCTCTCCCTCTGTTTCAAAAGGTATCTATTTTGCTTCTTTTTGGTATAGAGTATTGTCCTTGGTGCTAAGCTTATGGGTGGGTTGTTAAATTTTGTTTTTAACAATTCAAGGTTGTCTTGAGACTTCCGTATATATATATTTTTTTATTAAAAAGTCAGATTTTATTCTCATTTTTCCTCTTTGAAAAATATTTGTCTCTTAATCTGGCTATGTTTTTCCTTTTTTGTGTGCATTTTTATTTAAATGCTAGTCAGTTAACATACGATGTAATATTGGTTTCAGGTGCACAATACGGTTATTCAGCACCTCAATGCAACACCGTCTGCTGGTCACAAGTGCATTCCTTAATCCCCACCACCTATTTACCCACCCATCATCCCCATCACCACCCCCTCCTCCCCTCTGGTAACCATCAGTTTGTTCATTGTAGTTGAGGGTCAGCTTCCAGGTTTGCCTGGCTTTTTGTAATATTTGTTTTTTTGTCTTTAATTTTTAACAGTTTTACTATGTGATGCTTTATAAATGCTTATTTCTATGAATCTACATTGCTTGAAATTTACTTTTCTTATCTATTTGGCTTGAAGTCGACTTTGAAAATCTAAGCTTATAGTTCCACAAAATGGCAGCATCTTCCTTTCATTTGGCTCTGCAATTTACATGTACTTAGGGCATTTCATCGTATTTCATATGTCACTTGTGCCCTATATTTTCCATCTTTTTATGGTTTCTTTATTTCAGCCAAGTTATTTTTTCCGACCTTTTCCAGGTTTGTAATTTTCACTTTCCCTATGGTTAATCTGCCTATATATATATATACATACACACACATACACACATACAGTTTGTTAATTATATTTTATTGTTCTTTGCATCATACTTTTCAGTTTAAAACTATCCATCTGATTTACTTAATTTTTTTAATGTTTACTTATTTTTGAGAGAGAGAGAGAGAGACAGGGAGGGAGACACCGAATCTGAAGCAGGCTTCAGGCTCTGAGCCATCAGCAAAGGGCCCGACGTGGGGCTCGAACTCACAAACCGAAAGATATGACCTGAGCCAAAGATGGACACTTAACTGACTGAGCCACTCAGGCACCCCTGATTCATTTTTATAGATTGCAGTTATCTGGTTAAATTTTCCATCTTTTCTGCTTTCTGGAACATATCATTCATGATCATTTAAACCACTGGAATTTGGTAACTTTCATATCTGGATCTCATATGATTTTATTTCTTTTTTTCAACTTATCCCTTAGATTTTGGCCATTTAATCTAGTTTTCCATGTGGTGATAAATTTTTTGGATTTCAAAGATTCTGCATGTGACACTGTGAAGACTTTAAATGATGACATACTCCTCCAGGAATAATTTCATTTTCTCATGAAGCTAGAATACTGGCAGGTCATCTTAATCCAATGAAAGCTGGGTTCCAGACTGGGTTATGCTTACTCCTAACGAAGGGATAGTCCTGAAGGAGTCTCACCTGAAGACTGGGCTGCTTCCTAGGACTCTACTTTTTCAGACTCTGAATTGCAATCTTTAGCTCTTCAGCATCTGTAGAATGCAGGGATTCCTGCTCACCCTTAGCACCTTGCTAGCTCCTTTCTTGTTTTTGTCTCAGGTCACAGAAGAGTTAAGAGTTGGCAGTCATCTTGACAAATAGTTGCAGGCAGAATACTTAGGTTGAACTCCTGTGATTGCTTCCTATAGAAGCCACTTACGATACATCTGCCTGTGTGCTTTTGCACACAGAACTCTAAACTCTGTCTCTCTAGTCTGCCAAACCCTTAGCCACTCTTTTTGATGGGCCCCTATCCTTAGCACAGTGTATTGGAATATGTCCTGAGGGGATATATCAGAGGTAAATGTTCACCTTAATGTGCTGCCCTTCCCTCTAGGATTTTAGCCTGTCCATTTCTGGCTGTATTGTTTTACCCTGACCCTTTCAAACAGCATTTTTTTCTTTGGTTGGTTGGTTTTATATTTTATTGAGACTTTATTGTTGTTCTCGCCAGGAGGGATAGTCTGATACAAGCTAGTCTTTTATTGCCAGAGACAATTTGGCTTTAAATAGCATTTTATATAGGTCATCAAGTCTCCAGTCCACATATTTCTAGAGAAATGACTAGTTGTGGTGTGATAGAGCTGTTGGACATTTAGTCTAAATATTCTCATTCTTTTAAATTTTGACTTGTATTTTTCCGCTAAGAATGCATGTTGATACTTTTATATATTTGTGTTGTTACATAACCTAATATATTTTATCAGATATATAAAGTAGATGAATTTTATAGGAAAATAATACTACATACAATTTTAAATTAGTAAGTTATCAAGTACTTATCAAGGCCTTATAACTCTGAGGGCCTGCTCTTACCTGAAGCACCCTGCTACATCCTATTTAACCATATTTATAATCTATATTTTAAAATATCTTCTTTTCCTTGATACAATTTCTTCATTGAATTTAGTGAAGGAGCTTCCAAACTTATAGAGTCAGTAACACTCAATTTTTTTCCCAACTGAAGGCCATCTCTTATTTTGGAACTAAGGTCAAGTTTGGGAATGTAATACTAATCTTTAGTATGACTTTCTCTCCACATGACTACCAAGCTTCTAGGGAGGAAAAAAGCAAAGCAACAAAGCAGGTCAATGGCATTAGATATGAAAGGAAAATCCTCTTTGCAGACTCCCTAGAAAGTCAGACACCATGTCAGGATTAACTTGATACCTGATAAAGGAGAAAGTTATTGGAGTGAGCTTTCCACATAATACGTTTTTCTCACCTTCTGATTTCATTTTCTCCCTAAAATAATGGAGTAGAATTTCAGATAAACAATATTTCTTGACTCAGTAAGGAAATAAGAGTCAAAATAAATACATATTAGTTTAGAATGTTAGAGGAAGTGCTGATAACATTAATATCTGGCTTTAGAATCATATTGCTTAAGTTAAAATCGTCAACTTGTAACCTGCTAACTTTAGTCAATCTATCCAACCTTTCCTTCTAAATTTTATTTATTTATTTTTTTTCAACGTTTTTTATTTATTTTTGGGACAGAGAGAGACAGAGCATGAACGGGGGAGGGGCAGAGAGAGAGGGAGACACAGAATCGGAAACAGGCTCCAGGCTCCGAGCCGTCAGCTCAGAGCCCGACGCGGGGCTCGAACTCACGGACCGCGAGATCGTGACCTGGCTGAAGTCGGACGCTTAACCGACTGCGCCACCCAGGCGCCCCATCCTTCTAAATTTTAATACACTTCTCTATAAAGTAGGCATGAAATATCATCCATACATAAGGTTTTATACTATTTAAATAAGTGAAGTCCTGAACAAAATACCTGGCACATATAAACTCTTAATAAATATTTGATACCATTTTCATTATCTACTCAATGTCCAATATTAGTTATTGCAAGGTACATGAATGGCATAGTATAAATTCCTATTCTTAAGAAATTAAAGATATTTCTTCAAACTCGTTTTTTTTTACATCCTGTCACCCAATTAAGAGTGTTGTGTTAGATTTAATTTACATATTCCTTTAATCTTTTTTCTTTTTTTGAAAATCAAGTCGATAGAAGTAACATTTGATTTTGATTAAGGATGCAGTCTATTAAAACTGTTTTCTCTTAGCTGATGCATTGATCATAATTATCTTGTCAGATGTCACTAAAGGCAGTGACAAGGTGGTAATAAAACTTTGCAAGTTTAAAATAAACTCAGCTTTTTTTTGCTATAAAGCCTATGTGTTCTGGAGCTTTTAGTCAAGTATGAAACATAAAGAATAATTGAAATAAATAAAATCTAGTGTTAAAAAATCTGCAATCAAAGTAACTTGCTGTCAAAGTCATAGTGTTGTTTAGGCATTAATAATGCCTTCCCACACCCAGTACAAGGCACAGCATATGGTACACACTAAATGTTTAATTGTAAAATCTAAATTAAACCAGATTTCAGGCAAATGAAGTTGGGACATAGGTAACAATGAAAGAGATGTAAATAAGAGGCTCCAGAATGATGTATGCATTTAAATAGGTTGGTTTTGATTAAACATAGGTGTCAATTGCATTGTGCTCAATTAGAATAAATAGGAACAAAACAAACATACAGCCATGCAGATAAGAAAGTTCAGGAGATAGCAAGGGCAGCACTCATTTTAAAAATTAGATTATTTACTCTCTCCTCCCTCCCCCCCTCCCCCGCCTTTTAAAAAATATAACTGATAGGGGTGCCTGGGTGGTTCAGTTGGTTGGGCGTCCACCTTCAGCTCAGGTCATGGTCTCGTGGTCCATGAGTTCGAGCCCCGCATTGGGCTCTGTGCTGACAGCTCAGAGCCTGGAGCCTACTCCGGATTCTGTGTCTCCTTTTCTCTGACTCTCCCCTACTCACACTCTGTCTCACTCTTTCTCTCAAAAAAACAATAAACATTAAAAATTTTTTTGAAAAAATATACTGATGGATATGGGAAATCATAGATCCAAAGTTACTGAATTTATGCGAGAAAATACATGTCTAAAGATTATTGATGATTTTGTCTGAGGCAAAAACAGAAAGGCTAATATTACCTTGCCTTAACTGGCAGGAAAAAGTCTATTCTGTCCAACAGGGAGTACTAACTACTCCTAGTTAAAGATCTTGGAAAATCCTTCTCATTTTATTTCTATTTTCTTTTGATAAATGATTAATAATGCCTTTGGATAGATGAAGTTTTTTTTTTTCTTCTGATTACAAGAATAAGAATTATGGACTTGGGCTACAAGGAAGAGTTCAGTTAACTGTGATTCAGAAACAATGTACAATATATTAGAGAACTTTAAAATTGTAATCAACCAGTGTATATAGAGGACATAGCATATCTGACAAGATAATCTTTCAGGTTCCTTAAAACCAACTAGTCATTAAAAAGAAAATGTAATAAAATATAAAAAACTAGCCCCTCTTCAGGATGTTAAAAACAGGTTCATACTAAATAAGCAGAAATAACTAAACTTTGGGTCTGTTTATTATATTAGACACCCCTTTTCACTCTTAAAGGTATTTTAATTATGTTTACACAAGTGACTCTATTTCAATTAATAGAAAATTGAAAAGAAAAGCAGCTGTACAATATAATAAAAAAGGCCATTTCCCCTAAACTGTTAGAACTATGAAAAGCTTTAGTATAAATCATGTTATTTGTTGCTCAGTTTCTCATGTTATAAATCCTGTAAAAGAAACAAAATTATTATTTGAGTAAATGAAATAAATGGTGTCAAAGGATTCCAAATTTAAACTAAGATTTTCGAAGATGGCTTCTCACATTTATATTGTGTCTTTTGAATGAGTTAAAGAACTTTGAAGCATCTAATTAATTTTTAAAATATTTATTCCTTAACATTATTTTCGATTGATAGCTAGTAATATAAGAAGAAAGGAAGTCCTTTCGCAAATTTGAATCTTAAAAGAACTCAGTATTTCTAAGCTTACTGCCTGTCATTGAATCCTATGTAGAATGCAAAAGACAAATAAGGCAAGTATTTACGATCATTGACTTCCACAAGTATCAAGTGTGTTTTTTAAAGAATACACATTTAAGGGGCGCCTGGGTGGCTCAGTGGGTTAAGTGTCTGACTTCAGCTCAGGCCATGATCTCATGGTCTGTGGGTTCCAGCCCCACATCAGGCTCTGTGTTGATAGCCTGGAGTCTGCTTTGGATTCTGTGTCTCCCTCTCCCTCTCTCTCTCTCTCTCTGACCCTCCCCCTCTCGCACTGTGTCTCTCTCCATCTCTCAAAAATGAATAAACATTAAAAAATTTTGAGACAAAGAATAAACATTTTAAAAATTACTTTATTAAAAGTGACAACGATACGTGGATGAATGCTATATAACTAGGTATATTGGTCAAACTAGATATATTTATGCATAAGAAAATACATTCATTATTCACCTATTAGGGACACAGGGCTTTCAAAAATGTCATCTACAGAATTCTATCATATGACTTTTATTAGTCTCATTTTAATTATAAGAATAGGTTAAATGGTCTGCCCAAATTTACATAACTAATAAGAAGTGAAGCTGATGAATTCAAGTCTGACTTTTTCTTAGAGGTATTTATTTATTTTTAGTAGACTTTATATTTTAGAACAGTTTTAAGTTCACAGCAAAATGGAGTGGAAAGAACAGAAAGTTCCCATATTGCCCTCTACCCACCCCTCCACATGCATAGATTCCCTAATAATATCCCCTACTGGAGTGGTACATTTGTTACAATTGATAAACCTACCTTAATACATCATTATCACCCAAAGTCGGTAGTTTACATTAGGGTTCATTCTTGAGTCTCATTCTGTGGGTTTGGACAAAGGTATAATGGCATGTATCCACCATGATAGTATCCTACAGAGCATTTTCACTGCCCTAAAAATCCTCTGTACTCTACCTATTCATCCCTTTCTACCCTCTAACTTGTGGCAACCACTGATCTTTTTACTGTCTCCAGTTTTTCTTTTTCAAGAAGATCATATAGATGGAATTATACAGCATATAGCCTTTTTAGATGGACTTTTTCACTTAGTAATATGCATTAAAGATTTCCCCATGTCTTTTGATGGCTTGATAGCTCATTTGTTCTTAGAGTTGAATAAAATTACATTGTCTGGATATAGCACAGTTTATTCACCTAGTAAAGGACGTCTTGGTTGCTTCTGCAGTATGGCAATTATTATTTTTTAATGTTTATTTATTTTTGAGAGAGAAAGAGAGAGCAAGCACAAGCAAGGGCGTGGCAGAGAGAGGGAGACACAGAATCTGGAGCAGGCTCCAGTCCCTGAGCTGTCAGCACAGAGCCCAACTCAGGGCTCGAACTCATGAACTGTGATATCATGACCTGAGCCAAAGTCAGATGCTTAACCGACTGAGCCACCCAGGCACCCCAGCATGGCAATTAGTAAAACTACTATAAACATCTGTGTGCAAGTTTTTGCATGGACGTAAGTTTTTATCTTCTTTCGGTAACTACCAAGGAGCCTAATTGCTAGGTGGTATGGGAAGAGTATGTTTAATTGTGTAAGAAACTGCCAAACTGTCTTCCAAAGCAGTTGTACCATGTTTCATTTCCACTAGAATGAATGCGAGTTCTTGTTGCTCCACATCCTCGTCTTTTAATATTTGGTATAGTCAGTGTTCTGGATTTTGGCCATTCTAACAGGTATGTAGCAGCATTTTATTGTTGCTTTAATTTGCATTTTCCTGATGACATATGATGTGGAGCATCTTTTCATATGCTCATTTTCTATCTGTATATCTCCTTTGGCAAGTTGTCTGTCATGGTCTTTGGCCTGTTTTGTTGTTTGTTTGTTTGTTTTTATTCCAGTTTTTTTAATTTCCTTATTGTTGAGTTTTAGGTATACCTTGTATATTTTGAAAAACAGTCTCCTGTAAGATATGTCTTTGCAAATATTTTCTCCCATAAATTCTTTATGAGTAACTATAGAATTAATTTAGTTTTTGCCTACACCAAATGTTTGGGAGAAACAAGCAAGCAGGCAAATAACTCTGAAAGGGCAATATTGCCTACAGCTTTTTATCACTTTGAAACGTCTATGGAAGTTCTACTTATTGGGTGTTTACGTTAGCTTCCTATTGCTGCTATAACAAATTACCACCAATTTGGTGGTGTAAAACAAATTTATTATCTTACATTTCTGGAGGTTACAAGCTTAGAATGAGTCTTATTGGGCTTCAGTCAGTGTATGAGCAGGGCTGGCTTCTTCTAGATGTTCTAGGGGAGAATACATTTACATATTTTTTCAACTTTTAAAGACTACCTGCATTCCTTACCTGATGGCTATTACTTTAATCTCTTGCTTCTATAGTCACATCCCTTGGCTTTGATCTCCTGATCTTATCTAAGAACCCTTATGATTTCACTGAGTCCACCTGGATAATTCAGAATAGTCTCTCCATCTCTAAATCTTTGACTTAATAATATCCACACAATCTCTTCGCCATATAAAATAACATTCACAGGATTATGATGTGGGCATCTTTGAGGGGTGCACTGTGTAGCCCACCCAAAGTCTTCTTTGTGGTAACAGAGACTTACTGAGATTATTCCCCTAAATTAGGGAAGACTTTAAAGTTAGGTGTCTGTTGATTAAGATAGAAAGAAGAAAAGCAGGGCTCTCAGTAACACAGGAATTGAGGAATGCAGAACTAGACTATTGAGAAAAGAAGAAATCATGGTATAATTTTGTTTCAACGTACTGGGAATGGACATTCTTTTGGAATCCAGAGCAACTCTGAGGACTTCAGTATTCGAAGTTTGTGGATCTTCACTTTAGACTATTCATGAATGATGCTGTCCATATTGCTTCTGTTCTTGTGTATATTCTTACCTTTGCCTACCAACTTCTTCTTTACTGTTCTTTTATCCATCTCATGGTTTCTGCTTCTCTAAAACTTTATGGTACTTACTATTTTATCTAATGTGCCAATAATGACTTCTGCCCAGTGACTCTCACTTACTATTGACTCTTCTGCTCAAGTTACAGGCTACCCAATTTGCTATAGGTTTCTTTGGAGCATTGTTGTCCAGAGTGTGATTTATGAAAACTCTGTGCTAGAATTTCCAAGGATGACCAATAAAGATACAGATTCCTGCATCTATCCACCTGAATCAGAGATCAGAGGTCAGGGATAGTATCCAAATTTTTAACAAGCTCTCAAATAATTCTTATATCCATCAAAAAAAATGAGAGAACTTAGGCTTGAAGAGAGAATGTGATTCATGCTGCTATCCCAATTAGCCTTGTCTTAGCAGAATTGGTTTTTGAATAGCTAGACAAAAATTAAGTGTCTGCCTAGTTCCTATACTTACTGTCCTTAAATCAGTGAGAAACTGGATCAATATGCATAAAGATTCTAGAATACTTTTTAGAAGCAAATTTATTCAAAACTTTAATCATTTGTTCTATATCAATATCTGTCTACTAGCTCTCTAGCTAGCTACATATATATCCCTATATAGCTATGTGTCAGGATCAGTTCTCAGTGTTTGAGAACATCAGGGAACAACCCAAAATTTGGAGACCCTAAGCAAGGTCCAGCTGCAGGTATGAGCTATGTTATTTTTTAGCAAAATTGACCATGGCAGTAGAAAGATACTATATTAATTGGATGGCCTTTTAACTGAGGAGGAAGATTAATGAAAAGTAGCACTTAGAGGTACATGTAATGTTTTCCGGATCCTGTCCAACTCAAGCATGTCAGGACATTACTGTATGATTAAATACAGAGAACTGATACTGGGAAACATGGCCATTTTTGTCATGGAACATTCATATTGTGTTAAGGGAGAGGACATTCACTCTCAGCTAAGCAGCAGTGACAGTGCTTGGAGCAGGAGTCCCACTCTTGGCTGTGTAGCATCAGAGATGTCAGACATAACGTGTGCCCCGACACCAGTAAGAGAATTACAGAGACCAACTTAAGGATGGATGGTTTTCAGCGGTGACACTAGATTGTGGCTGTTAACATATTCTAAGCTCACAGCCTCCAATACAGATTATGGAGCCTATCACTGCTCACATTAGAGTTTGGACTTTATTAGTCAGGAGTAGGGGAAATTAGTTCATATTTTGGACATACATAAGCATGTTGGGTACTTCTTGACCATACTGGAAGAGAGACACTGGGCATGTGTGCCCCACTATTCAGCTTTATAATACTCTATATTTCTCCATAATAACACTCATCACAGTTTTTATAATCAATTGTTTAAATATTCTTTAAATATTTTGAATCTTATGGTGGAAGGAATCTGGCCTGTTTTGCATATTGTTATTTCCTATGCCTTATCTATCTATCTATCTATCTATCTATCTATCTATCTCTATTGTCCACTGGTTGCAGAATAAATTAATTTAACCTAAAATTATTTATTTCTTCTTGAAGTTTGGAAAAAATTGCTGATTTACATTTTATACTTAGTTTTGTACATGGAATTTGAGAATATTTGTGCATAGAATCACAGCCTATTGTGATGTATGATCATTAATTGCCATCTGAGCAAACCATCGCTATTAACACAAATTTCAGTGGTTCAGACAACCCTCCTCATTTCTCTCTCTATATAGCTCCTCTCTCTTTCACTCTCTAGTAAATCCAAAACTGGTTTTTCTGCATGCCTAGTATTTTAGGCACATGTGAGAAACAATATTATTTTTTTTTATTTTTACTACTCATTACCTCAAGTTAAAAAAAATGTTTTTTTACATTTATTTATTTTTGAGAGACAGAGAGAGACAGAGCACAAGCAGAGGAGGGGCAGAGAGAGAGAGGAAGACATAGAATCCAAAGCAGGCTCCAGGCTCTGAGCTGTCAGCACAAAGCCCAATGTGGGGCTCGAACCAATGAAACATGAGATCAAGACCTGAGCCGAAGTCAGACACTTAATCGACTGAGGCACCCAGGTGCCCCTCAAGTTTTTGTTTATGAATGAAGTAGAAAAGAAGTTGAGAATGCCAAAATAATGAATATATATATATATATATATATATACATATATATATACATATTCAGATTTCTTTGTTGAATGGATTCGAGTTTGTTGTATTCAAAAATTAAAATTATTCCCTTCAATAGCGATGAATCTGCTGTTAATTTTTTTTTTGGACATGTAGCTCAGTTTCATCCAAGGTATTATTGTCTCAGAGAAGTGGAAAATAGTTGACATTAATTTTGAGGTCTGGAAATGTGTTCAATCAATATTTGGAAAATTCTAAAGTTTCAAAGAGTAGGTTAAATTTTATATTAAAATTAAGTTATATTAAAATTTATATGTTTACCTAAATTCAAAAACATTTTATGGCCTCTTATTTTTAAAAAGCTGACATTAAAATAATTATATAGTGATGTCATGTTTCAGCTCTATACTTTAAGAGATTTTATGCCCAATTTAATATCAAAGACCTATATAAAACATAAAATGCCAAAGTTGGTGTTACAAAATATGTTTAATTAATATTTTGAGATAAAATTCTGATTATTAGTACACATTTATGAATTAATTATTCATTGAAAATACCAGAAGAAAAAAAATCAATACCCCAGTGCTCACATGCTTATAAATGGGAAGCTTGAAACTATAAGGTCTAACGTTCCCTCATGAAACTGTAAAATCACATACCAATCTGCAATTCTAAAATCCCAAATCTCTGAAAATGAAAAGCTTTTTGTAAATACAAAACAAACTCACTTGGCACCTAGGTCTTACGACACAGATGTGAAATATTTACAATCCATATTGATACCATTTGGAGTAGCTATTCACATGTTTTGCTATAGAAATATCAGTGTGTTAATTACAGAATGCTACTTGTCTAGTGTTTTTATGTTTAAAAAAATCTCAGCAGTTCTGAATTATGAAAGAATTAAGAAAAAGAAAGTGTGTAAAACTTAACCACAACTCAATCAATTTTGTAATTTACCACAATTAAAAAACATTTTTGATGTTTATTTTTGAGACAGAGAACAACAGAGGTGAGCAGGGGAGGGGCAGAGAGAGGGAGACACAATCTGAAACAGGCTCCAGGCTCTGAGCTGTCAGTGTCATGACCTGAGCCAGAGTCGGACGCTTAAGAGACTGAGTCACGCAGGCGCCCCTAAAATTCCATTTAAAACAGTAGGCGCCAGGGCGCCTGGGTGGCTCAGTCGGTTGAGTTCCGACTTCAGCTCCGGTCATGATGTCACAGTTGACGAGTTCGAGCCCCAGGTCAGGCTCTGTGCTGAGCTGTAAGCACAGAGCCTGGAGCCTGCTTCTGATTCTGTGTCTCCCTCTCTTTCTGCCTCTCCCCGACTCATGCTCTAGGTCTCAAAAATAAAGATAAACATTAAAATAAAATAAAATAAAATAAAATAAAATAAAATAAAATAAAATAAAATAAAATGTGGGGCGCCAGTCTGCTGCAGTCAGAAGAGCATGTGACTGTTGATCTCCGGGTTGTGAATTTGAGCCCCAAATTGGATGTAGAGAATAAATAAAACTCTTAAAAAATTAGTAAAAAATTACTTAAACATTTTTTAACAGTTATTCATTTTTGGGAGACAGAGACAGAGCGTGAGTTGGGGAGGGGCAGAGAGAGAGGGAAACACAGAATCTGAAGCAGGCTCCAGGCTCTGAGCTGTCAGCACAGAACCCTAGGCAGGGCTCAAACTCACTGACCTTGGGATCATGACCTGAGGTGAAGTATGACGCTTAACTGACTGAGCCACCCAGGCACCCCATGAAAAAATACTTTTATAACAATTCCTATTGAGTCACAACATTAAAAATATGACCCATATAGTTCAATAAAATGCTAAATTGAGGGCCAAAGACTCCTAAATTTAGGGGGAAATATTAAAAAAAACAGTGAGATGGATGAACATACACAAAGTGTTATGGGTTTATTAATAAATTGGTAAAAGACAATTTGGAGCAAGTAGATAAAGACAAACAGGGTAAGAGAACTTGCTAAAATATTCACATTAGAAAATTTGAAGCAACAAAGGAGCACTACAAAATGAAGATGGTTATGGATATAAACACAGAGAGAAGAAATGAATATTTTAATATTAGAACCAACTCAATTATTAAAGGGAAATTTAAAAATGATAAAAATGTAACTGTGATGATCCCTGATATCTAATATACCAAAGTGACTAAAAATTAGGGAAAAGTGAGCTTATAAAGTGGAAAAGAGCACACTTAAAGTCTTATTGAGAAAAGGAACTCTGGTCAGTGTAGTTTTTTTTCTTTTTTAATTTTATAATAACAGATCTTAGTGTTCTATTTTAACATTTTGCTTTATTAGAATTTAATGTATTTTTGTAAATAGAGTCTCAAAAGAACTTTTACTTCTTTAAATTTTCTTTGACCACTTAATTATAGAAAAAATTGTTTTGAAGAAATAATCAGTAAATTATAATTTTATTTACCTATCAGAAAGATTGTATTTTATTAGAAATTAATTACATGAACAGGACATTTTGAACACATTCTGTTGGCTGAATATAGGCTAATTTTATTACAGGAAGAATCATTTATAGTTGTCATGAAACATCTTTTTAATGTTTATTTTTGAGAGAGAGAGAGACCATGCACACATGTAAGCAGGGAGGGAGAAAGAGATGGAGTCAGAGAAAATTCTGAAGGACAGATAATTCTAAGAAGGCTCCATACTGTCAGCACAGAGCCCTATGCAGGGCTCGAACTCACGAACTGTAAGATCATGACCTGAGCAGAAATCAAGAGTCAGAGGCTTAAGGGAGCGAGCCACCCAGCTGCACCAGAAACATGTGACAATTACTTACAACTTTTGATGTTCTTTATCAAAAATAAATTGATTTGTCCATTCTACTATTGCTTTTTGAATTAACACATATTTACAGGGGCTCATATGATTATTTTTTCTGGTAATATAATTCAAATCCTAATGCATTTTTAGTCCTTCAGTGACTTTTTTATTTTAATTCTTACTTTAAATGAGACTACCATAAAAACACATTTTTATTTAATCAATTGCTCACATTGCCAACTGTTTCTGATCAATAAGTCAGTCACCTTGGTTTCATCTTGCGGTTAAATGGCTTTATCACTCATATGTTTTCATACATATTGATGAGAACATGTCCCAGTTAGGTAAGTAAAATATAAGGAACATATTAGACTTGGGATATGAGAAGAAAATTCATGTTTAAAATACAGACTTTTAATGTTTTGGGAATAGCTAATGGGGTACAAATAGGCTCAATATTCTGGCAAGTGTCCCTGCATATTAGTCAATGTCAAATCTTCTTCAGGTTTAGATGAAATCCCTGATAATCTATGTATTTTTATACTAGAGAGTATTTGACCTTTTATGATCTGAAAATATCCCTTAAATACCTGTATTCCTAGCAAGTTGACTAAAGCACTGAGTGATATAAACTTGAAAAAATAAGCCCTTAGATCGACTGCTGTTCCAGCGTATTCTAATGACTCCAGTGAAGTTTTGATTGAGGTTGGTACAGGGCTTTCTAATCTAGATTGGTGCTTTCCACTTTTCAAATGCATATTAATCACCCATCGACCTTGTTAGAGAGCTGATTCTAATTTAGTAAGCCTGGAATGGAACCCAAGAGTCTGTATTTCTAACACATTCTCAGGTGATCCCTGTGCTGATGGCCTGTGGGCCACTCTTGGGTTCCAAGTTTCTACAGCACTGTTCCTCAGTTCTGATGAGTTAACCTACGGATCCTGATGTTATATCTAAAAATTCTTGTATAATTGGTCTGTGCCAAGCCCCAGGTATTGATATTTTTTCTTACTAATTTAGGTGATCTCATGTGCAACCAAGTGTTGAGGAACACCGCTCAAGAGCAAAACAATGATTTAGAATATGTTACCAAACTTCTGAGAAGTTCTGATGACTGAAATTGTAGAAGTTCATCTACTTCAGGGCTCTTGAGGTCTGTAACTTTTATACTTTTAATGGTTGCCATGCAAACAGGAATACCTCTAAAGCCCAACTACAGTCTTGAAATAAGCACACTTTGGGGAAATAATACTTTTAATTGAGACAGATTGACCTTTAAGATCAAGTTATTAATGCTCATTGTCCCTTCTCTGTCATTAGTAGACATCAGTGGGTGGATTAGTATAAGAGTAGCAAATGAACACTTTGTGTGGTAATAACTGTACTAAATCTGAATATTTCTTGAAACCATTTGCACAACTTTAATGTACCTGTGATTTAGTCATCTCCTTGGAGTGCAATTTTAAACTGTTACTCTCTTGGTTTAGAAACCTGTATGTGGTTTATGACCCGGTTAGTTTAAATTGATTCTTTCCCTATGTACTCAATTAGCAATTATGGTTTTCAGAGCCCAAAGGGGGAAGATGTGTGTTGGTGGTAGGGAATCAAAGTCATTAAATACAAAAACACAAAGAGAAATAAAAACAAAATGAAAACCAAACCAATTTATCATTAGTTACCTCAGAAAACCTACCACAAACATTTTTGGTTAAATTATTTTAAGTTTTTGTTTGTTTTTATATAGCAACTTCATCTGTGTTTGAAATGTCTATACTTGATGGTGTCAGTTGACAGTGAGATCTTTGAGTCTATCCTTAGTACAACTTCCTTTACCTTTCCTTTCTCTTAGCTACATGTTGATCCTGTGTTTCTTCCCTCCAGACAACTGGAACTTTATCATCCTTTTTATGCTCTCTAGGCCCTCTTTTCAGGTTAATTATAAAATTGCCTCATGTAAAGTAAGCAATCTGTACATAGTTATACCTTCTTGTATTATTAGAATCTAATACCTTTTGAAATTAAGCCAAACAAATTAATTTCAATGGGTATAAAATGAGGCATCATGCAAGACTATGGAAATCATCTGGCATAGAGCGAACTTTTAACATTAACATAAAATCTCATATTAATCCACATACTTAGCTGGATCCTGCTGTGGTTCATAATAACACATGTTATTTGGGGGGAAACTTGAATACTACCATTATGGCAAAACTCTCCACATTTCAGTCCCAAGTGTTTCCCCTTCTCCCAACATAAAAACTCTGGTTCAGAGTAGCTTGAGCAGAGTCTAGAAAAGGAGCCCCAAGGGAAATGGGGGAACAAGGGGTCTTGGTTTGCTCTGGCTGCCATAACAAAGCCCCATGGAATAGATGGCTTAAACAATAGAAATGTATTGTCTCATGGTTCTGGAAGCTACAAGTCTGACATCGTGGTGTTCGCTGGGATGGTTCCTTCTGAGAGTTGTGAGAAAGTATCTATTCCTTGCCTCTTTTCTAGTTTCTTGTGCTTTGCCAGCAGTCATTGCTGTTCCTTGGCTTGAGCGTGCATCACCCAAATCTCTGTGATGTTCACGTGGAGTTCTCCCTCTGTGTATTTGTCTTTAAACTTCTTTTCTAAGAACACCAGTCATTCTGGATCAGGGCCCATTCTAATGACCTCATTCCAACTTGATTACCTCTATAAAAACCCTGATTTCAAATAAGGCCACATCCTGAGGTACTGGGGAGTTGGACTTCGAGATAACAATTTATAGGGCACCTAGGTGGCTCCATCAGTTAAGCATCTGACTCTTGATTTGGGCTCAGGTTATCATCTCACGGTTTGTGAGACTGAGCCCCTGTGAGGTTCCATGCTGACTCCATGCTGACAATGCAGAGTCTGCTTAGGATTCTCTCTCTGTGTCTCTCTCAAAATAAATAAATAAACATGAAAAAAGATAGGAATTTTAGAGTGACACATTTCAACCTACAACACAAAGTAAACTATCTGAGGCCATCTATTGCTTTGGAACAGATATGTGGAAATTCAGTTATGACAGCAATAGTGGGACTGAGAATCACTGATTTTATTAGGTGAACTGTAGATACCTGACTTCCACCAACACCTTGGTCAGAAAGATTGGCTATTAACTAAATTCATCAAACATTACTGTATGGTAGGCATTCTTCTATGTTCTCTATGTGTTCTATTCCACATAGCCACACTTGGGAGGTCATTAAAAGAGGAGGAAACTCAGACACAGAGAAGTTAAGTAATTTGCCCAGTGTCACAGAGGAAGAAGCAAAATCAAAGTTCAAATTCAGAAAAATCTAATCTTAGAGGCTCAGGTTCTAGGCCACAGTGGGAGACTGCAGTGAACTGATCTGCCTCCACAGGGAACAGACTTCGCGTTGATTGAGCGTTTAGTGATTTCAAAGGTTTCTGCTAGAGATCATGGTCCATTACTTTTGTTATGTTTAAAAGAAGAATTTTCTACTGTGCAACAGGGGCTAAATATTGAACACTAATGAAATCTTTTTACTTTGATGTATATGGTGTAGATTTTGTCTGATTTATTTAGGACCCTTAATTACATCAATTAATTAAAGTGAAAGTAAAATGTTGAGTAACCTCAAGAATTCTACAGAAACCATTAACTTGTTTTTAAAAAAGTGCTTAAAAGGGGTTCTTGTTTTAAATGAAAAAAGGCATTGAAGTTGAGAAGGAAAAGAATAAAGATATTTAGTCCCTTTCGAGAATACAGGTAATTGTGAAATTAGTTAAAGAGGAATTTAAGCCACTGCCCTTTGTAGTGAGGTCAGCGGACTCCAGGCAAAAACAGAATTCCCATCAGGATCTTTGCTGGTTGTGAGAATTATTTTCCTTGCTGCACTGACATTATTTTCTTCTCTACTCTCTATACTTCAGTTGGAATCAGTCATGTAGAGATCAGTTACAGGGGCCACTGTGCACATGGTAAAGAGTGATTTGCAGACATTTCTTCAGAGGCAGCAAAGCTCAAGACGGAATAACAGATGAGTTTCTAATGAAAGGGAGTTGGGAATTGCCTAATTAGTGCCTTTCTGGAGAGGTGGCGAATGTGACACTGGAGCCCTCTGGGAATCCAAGACAGCAAAGAAGGAAGAGCATACAGCTTCAGGTGGCGGGCCTAGTATGAACCATGAAGAACTAAAATAGCACCGGTAGTAGAAAAGTAATGTAAGTAAATGCATAGGGCAAAGATAATTATTTTTTTTTTTTGTTCCAAGTGCTTCATTCCTTTCTCCTTCTCTTAAACAGTAAGCGTTTGTGTTAATGCCTGTGTGGTGGTGGTGGCAGTGTTCTAGTTTTCATTTACTCGGGTCAGAGAACTCACATGAGAAGGTGGCTTTGTAGGATTCACAAACATTGCTGGGAAAAGGTCAAAAACAGCTGACAGAAAAAAATTATTAAAAACATTTTTTAATGTTTGCTTTATTTTTGAGACAGAGACAGAGCATGAGCAGGGGAGGGGCAGAGAGAGAGAGGGAGACACAGAATCCGAAGTAGGCTCCAGACTCTGAGCTGTCAGCACAGAGCCCGACAGGGGGCTCAAACTCGTCAACTGCGAGATCTTGACCTGAGCTGAAGTCGTATGCTTGACCGACTGAGCCACCCAGGCGCCCCAGAAAAAATTATTTTAAATGGGTGAAGTATAGCAGTCAGGGAAGGAAACAGATCCGTCTTAGATGGACAAGCTGGTAACAAACTACACAGAGTAAAGCTCAGGTTAGGCAGGAGGTCACAAATCATACAAGTGCATAGGAACCATATGTTTGAAAATTCTGCAAGTAGAGAAAACAATTTTGTCAAGTATCAGGCAAGCGGGAAATTGAAGATCTGTCAGCAATAAAGGAGCAAGACAAAGCAGTAGGAGAAAACAAGAACTTATTAACAGTGAAAGACCTTGATAGGTGAGGCAAAGGCCTGCTTTAACCCAGAACTTGCATTTGTTTCCTGTGGATCAGGAATTAATCTATAAGCATAGCTGGCCTAAGGCTTGTAGGTGGAGAGAATTAAAGAGGTGACATTAGTAAGACACTCGAAAAAAAACCTGTTTGCAAACATTTTTAAACAATAAATAGAACATATCCTTTTGCATATATTAGGCTCTCTTAAACTTCATCCAAAAATATGAGTAATGAAAAAGTGACTACATAGTTTCAAAAGGCCATTTAATGAAGAGGCCATGTGTAATTTAGACATTTGACATTTGTTTTATGGGAAATATATCCTCAACAACAACAACAAAACTAATTTGAAAAGATATGTACCTCTATTTTTATTGTAACAATATTTACAGTATAGCCAAGATACAGAAGCAACCTAAGTGTCCATCAATATACAGATAAAGAAGAGGGTGTGTGTATGTGTGTGTGATGAAATAATTATGCAGCCATAAAAAAGGATGAGATCATGTCATTTGAGACAACATAGGTGGACCTAGCACATAGTATGCCCAATGAAATAAGTCTGAGACTATGATTTCACTCATTAGTGGAATCTGAAAATCTGCTTTTCCATCTAGCAATTTCTATCCTTTCTTCATGACCCAGAGTAAATTTTGTGACTTCTGCAAACGTTTGTTTTTTGCCTCATGCTATCCCTTCTTCCATTATGTTACAATACTGTTTTGTAAAACCTGTATACCTTATTACTACTTAGTTATTATTTTTACATATTTACTTCCCATAATTGTACCTGGAATAGCAGATATTAATAAATGTTGATACATGCTAATCAGTGGCCATATGAGAGAGATTTTGGAACACAGTACCAAATTTAACATTTTGAGAATGACCTCTTCTGCCCATATGTTATCTGATCTTTCTCAAATGTATACAATTCACATAAGATTATCTTTAAAGGAAAACATATAATTTTAAGATAACTATCTTAAATATATTACTATTACCTTTGCTTAGCCTAAAAATATCAGCTTTTAAAAATATTCTATAATTTTCTTGGTGGTAAAGTCTGTGTTTTTATTTTTATAGATTAATAACAGTATCCAACTCAGAATAAGAATTCAACAGTTGAATAATAACTTTGTTTTGGCTCAAGGAAGATTTGAGCGATTTAGTACCTGAGTTGCTAGCATCAGATTTCCTGCCCAAATATCAACTTTGTTTCTTACACACTATATGACTTTAGTCAGTGATTGAAATTTGCTGTGCTTTACTTTTGCCATACTATTTTAGGAAGAACATAGAGAAGTATCTGACACAAAGAAAGCCCTCAGTGTTAGCTATTATTATTTCAGTCAATGAAGAATTACTTGTTTTCAACAGAATGCTCAAAGAAAAGTTTTCTGTTTTACGGATTACGGTGTTATTCACACCTTCCCCCCATTTTGAATCAAAAGCCAATCAAAAATATTCAAAACAGGTGCAGTTTGGGAAAAGAAACTCCTATTTCTGAGTATTTGATTTTACTGTAAGAATTTCCCAGAGCTCCTTTTTATCCACTGATTATGTATGACTAAAATTCCAGTTTCGTTTCTTATAGATAACTTTTGTTATGGTTTTAATTAAGAAGTTCTATGACATTAATAGAAAATTGAATGATTTGTCTGGATTTCTGAACAACTGTTGACCCAGGCAACATTAGTGATTATGTCTGTGATTCAGTGCAGAATATTTCAGATTCAGTCTCCAGATCAACTGATGTGCTCTATTTCAATCTTGCTTTACTGGTTCACAAGGAACCAGTAGTGTAACTATTTACAATTTTTAAACTTTATCATGTAGAAAATGAAATATGTTGATAACACATTATCCTCATTTATATCTATCCCAAAATAGTACACACTCATCTTGGAAGCCATCAATGGCAATGCTTCGTGTTGTCAAATTTATCTTAGTTATTATTTTGTTTTTTTTTTTTAAGGAGTTGGAAAAAATCAGACAAGAAAGCACAAATGAAATTTTGCCCTAGTGAAACTGGTAGGAGTTTAGAACAATAAAGTACAAGATCATTCATTACATGAACAGAACTATCATGAAAACCAATACTGTGCAGTCTGTACTTCTACTGATTCTGCATGGTCTATGTAGCAACACAACTTGGGTCATATGGCTTAGAATTGTGAGTTTCCTGTGGCAATATTGGTTGCCATAATGTTTCAACTCCAAAATGAACACCTGAGCCACCCAAATATGCATGCACACACACACACACACACACACACACACTCATACTCCATAGATAATTTCCATGGCTTCAGTATTCATCATACAAAATAATGGCCAAGTCACTGAACTTTTAATTTCTGATGATAGATTATCATGTCTGTTTACAAGTAAGGGCACTATTTCCAGTTTAATTCAGTTTAATGAAATAGTATTCATATTAATGTTGCATGAGAAGCGATATGATGTTTTGAGATTCCAACTAATCTGACACGTTTGGTTTACTAAATTCAATCTATAGTCATGGTCATTCCCAAATTAGCATAAATTTAGCATAACAGTATAAGTGTTATTTTCCAATTTGGGGTTATTCTGGGTCCAAGGACCAGTTGGAGACTATCAGAAAATTTGTCTCTATACTGGGACCCAGAAAAACAAAAGGTCTTTCAAAAATATTTAAAAATTTGCCAGAGATATGAAACATTAAAGAATAATTAATGTTAACAAAAAAAGGAATGGAAGCTAAATTCAAATCAGTGCTTTGACACAAGCAATGGATTGGAATATTTGTCGAAATATAACATGGGCTAAACAGCCAATGTAGGGGCGCCTGGGTGGCGCAGTCGGTTGAGCGTCCGACTTCAGCCAGGTCACGATCTCGCGGTCCGTGAGTTCGAGCCCCGCGTCAGGCTCTGGGCTGACGGCTCGGAGCCTGGAGCCTGTTTCAGATTCTGTGTCTCCCTCTCTCTCTGCCCCTCCCCCATTCATGCTCTGTCTCTCTCTGTCCCAAAAATAAATAAAAAATGTTGAAAAAAATTTTTTAAACAGCCAATGTATTAAACCTTGGAAAAATAATGGTGACTATCAAGTATCTACTCAAGAAGCATGTCTAGACTAGAAAAAGATGATTCTTTAATTCCAACTCTCATATGGTCTAAGAACAGTATTTAGTCTGATGAGATAGGAATGCATTTCAGAATCCACTGAATCCTGCCTTTTAATATATTTTCAGACAAAAGAACCTAATTTTTTCTGAGTTTTTTCTCTTGTTTTATTTATTCCCCCATGAGCCTGCCCTTGTAGTCATTTCTACAGGCAGTGCTAGCTTAATGCAAAATAGTCTAAAACTTGTTTTCGATTTGCCAAATATTTATGTTTTAAGCTGTAGTATAACCCTATCCCAGATGAGATTCCCTTTCTAGTCAGTATTTTAAATAAATAAATTAAATAATTAATTAAATAAATTAATAAATAATTTATTAAATAATAAATTAAATAAATAATTAAATTTAAGTAATTTAAATAAAATATTTTATTTCTTTTTTTTTAATATTTTTTCAACGTTTTTTTTTTTTTTTTAAATTTATTTTTGGGACAGAGAGAGACAGAGCATGAACGGGGGAGGGGCAGAGAGAGAGGGAGACACAGAATCGGAAACAGGCTCCAGGCTCCGAGCCATCAGCCCGGAGCCTGACGCGGGGCTCGAACTCACGGACCACGAGATCGTGACCTGGCTGAAGTCGGCCGCTTAACCGACTGCGCCACCCAGGCGCCCCAAAATATTTTATTTCTTAATACTGGAGTTTTATACTATGATATTGGAATTTTAATAGTTTTTCTATTAAGATTATAAAAATCTGGGGCACCTGGGTGGCTCAGTCAGTTAAGTCTGTGACTTTGGCTTAGGTCATGATCTCATGGTTCCTGAGTTTGAGCTCCATATCAGGCTCTGAGCTGTCAGCACAGAGCCTGGAGCCTGCTTCAGATTCTGCATCTCCCTCTCTATCTGCCTGTCCCCCACTTAGTCTCTCTCTCTCAAAAGTAAATCAACATTAAAAAAAGATGATAAGAATCTAGAGTAGAATATGTAGAAAAAGACAGGGAACAAACAAGTATAACATATATAAAAGAGGGCACCTGGGTGGCTCAGTTGTTAAGCATCTGACTTCGGATCAGGTCATGATCTCATGGTTTGGTTTGTGGGTTTGAGTCCCCCAATGGGTGAGCATTAGCCCTGCATCCGGTGAGCTTGGTGAGCTTGAGCACTGCTTCGGGTGAACAAGAGTCCTACTTTGGGTACCCCCACTTCTTTCTCTCTCTCTCTCCCCCTCTCCCTCTCTCTCTGCCTCTCTTGTGGTACTCTCTCTCTCTCTCAGTCTCAGCCCCTCACTCACTTGCACACTTTCTCTTTCAAAAAAACAAAACAAAGACAAAAAAACAAACAATATATACAAGAAAGTTATATACCTCAAAAACAGCAAACTGTAATTTAGCATGATTGTCAGCAACTGGTAGAATATTAAAAAGGAAAATAGCATGGGAATTAGGATATTAGAACCACAAAGAAAGAAATGAAGTACTCAGTAGTGATATTTCTTAGAAGTCTTGTTTTAAGAAAATAGCATCATGCATGCATTCTGTTTCCTTCCAAATAAATGCATGTCTAGATATTCTCACAGTATAGTATTAAAAAAGACAAATTTTATTTTACTAGAACTTCCACATCTTGATGTTCAGCAATATTTCATCATTTCATAATCCAACTATGTTTATATATATGCAAACATATATACACATACTCTCTTTGGCTCTCATACACACACACCACATACCCACAAATGGAAACGGTAGTACATATTGTTTCTTACTGCAGGCATCTTTTATCAATTTTTTCCTCTTCCCTACTCCCTTCCACTATCACCCTTCCTTCCAATAAATAATCTATGTTGTGAATTTGTTGTGGATCACTTTACCTTGTTTTCAGTGATGATATGATTGCACATAAATTTTACATATATAGGTTTTAATTTTTCTTATAAATATAGGATCTGTATAATGTATATTCTTCATTGTTTTCCCGCTTTATCATGCTTTTTTTGGTTGGGAGAAGGCTTGAAAATGAATTGTAGAAATCACTCCCTTGCAACTGGCATGCATTTTTTTTAAAATTCTATCATACAAATTTATTATTATTTATTCAAGTTATCCCTATAGAAGAACATTCTGATTTTTCCCTCTGCTTTCTTCACATGTGAATGTTTCTATAAAATATTTACCTAATAGGAAAATTGCGCCATTTAATTTCAATTTCAATAGCTCTTGCTAGTTTGACATTCAAAATTTTTTTCTTAAAAACACATTTTTATCAGTACTATAATGAGAATGTCCCTTTTCCTTGAATATCACCCAGCAGTAGCTTATTTTTTTTGTTGTTGTTGGTAGAAAAATGATACCTCATTTTTACTTTAAATTAACTAATGTGAAATTAAGCATCTTTTCTTTTTTTTTTTAATTTTTTTTTAACGTTTATTTATTTTTGAGAAAGAGAGAGACAGAGCATGAACGGGGGAGGGTCAGAGAGAGAGGGAGACACAGAATCTGAAACAGGCTCCAGGCTCTGAGCCATCAGCACAGAGCCTGACGCGGCGCTCGAACCCACAGACCGCGAGATCATGACCAGAGCCGAAGTCGGATGCTTAACCGACTGAGCCACCCAGGCGCCCCTTAAGCATCTTTTCTTATGCTTTGGGCTGTTGGATTTCATTTCTTTAAATTGCCTAATAGGCTTTTTCATTTTTTTTCATAGAAAGTCTTTATCTTTTAATCTTTGAGGGACATTTTTTAATAGTATAAATATCATTTTGATCTGTTTGTGCCTAAAATATTTTTCTTGTTATTTTGGTGTTTTTTCCCAGTGCTTTTACTTATTTATATTTAATGTTTATCTTTGCCCTCTATAGTTTTGGGATTCCTGACTTGCTTTAAAACTCTTTCAATAGCTAAGATATACTCTTTTGTTCTTCTTCTAAAATATATTGTTTTATACATTTTATTATGTACATGTGTATATGTTGCATACATGTATATACATTGTATTATATATTTTTCTAAAATGTGTAATGCATAAATATATCATCGTATTATTTGTTTATTTATATATACCTATAAGTTAGGTTTCAACTTTAAAATATTTAACAAAATACGATTGTCATTAACAGAGATTAACTTTTTATAAATATTAAGATATATTGCTTAATTCTATTTTAATGTATGTTCCTACTTGCCTGTTCCTGAACCAATAACATCTACAGTGCATGTATGCACATGCGCACATGCATTCCTTCCTGGTACAGCATATGATTAAGGAAGTTGGCACAAGGTTGGAATCCTGGCTGGGTAACTTATTACATGTGTGAAATTTGATAAATCATGTAAACAATCTGTGCTTCAAATTCTTTATGAAGTGTAATACCAGCATATATTAATTTATAGAATTAAACTACATTTGATTATGATAATATAACAGTACATAGACCTGTATGGGAATCACATGAGCTAATTTATATACTTTAATCATTTAAAACTGTATACACGTTATACATTTTATACATTGCTAGCGTTGTTGTTCATCAGTACTTTTTCAACTCTCACTTTTTACCTTTGCCTACCTCATAGATTTCTTTTTCCCTTTTTCTGTCTGGGTGGTGTAGTGTATGCTGTGCTGTTTCATGCAGGTGTTCCTGCTAGGGCAGAACCACCCATTTCCTCACCTGCTGGGCATGTTGGCATCAGTGTGTCTCAGCTAAGTCCCTGTGGGGCTTGCCCTCAGTTGAAAAGTTTTCCTAACCCAAGGCCATGCCTCATCCAAGATCCAGCCTCTTTCCACTGGCTCTTTGGTGAGGGAATCTAAAATTTGGGCTTCCTTGCCTAATTCAAACCAAATATTAAGGGTTGTTTCAGCTCCACGGCGCCCTGTAGAATTAGCTGAAACCATAAGTTCAACTTCCTCTCTTGCCCAATCCTGCTTCCTTCACTCCCTGTGGTTGTTGGTTCTGAAAATATTCACCAATGTAATTCTGCAGGTAAAGCTCCATCTTAAAACCTACTTTTCAGGGATCCCATCCTGGGATGGATAGTGTCTCCATCATTTTACTCAAATGGCATTGTGTTCATGATAGATTCTCCCTATCTTTCAATATCTTAAATCTTTCTTTTGTTCTGACTGAAGAAATCTCTCTCTGCTACATATTGTATTTTTTTTATTTAAAACTTTTAATGCTTATTTATTTTTGAGAGAGAGAGAGAGAGAGAGAGAGAGAGAGAGAATGAGCACAAGCAGGGGAGGGGCAGAGAGAGAGTGAGACACAGAATCTGAAGCAGGCTCCAGGCTCTGAGCTGTCAGCACAGAGCCCGACTCAGGGCTCCATCCCACAAACTGTGAGATCATGACCTGAGCCAAAGGTACCACTGATGCATAGAATATTTCTAATCCATAATTGTGTTTTGACATTTTCTTCTACTTCATTTCCAGGTTATAATTCTCTTTTTTGGTTCATATATTAAATCTTTAATTAGAAATCTGGGGGCGCCTGGGTGGCGCAGTCGGTTAAGCGTCCGACTTCAGCCAGGTCACGATCTCGCGGTCCGTGAGTTCGAGCCCCGAGTCAGGCTCTGGGCTGATGGCTCGGAGCCTGGAGCCTGTTTCCGATTCTGTGTCTCCCTCTCTCTCTGCCCCTCCCCCGTTCATGCTCTGTCTCTCTCTGTCCCAAAAATAAAATAAAAAATGTTGAAAAAAAAATTTTTTTAAAAAAAATAAAAAAAAAAATAAAAAAAAAAGAAATCTGTATGTTTTCTGGAATATTTATCTTCATTGGAATCTCTCCTCTATGTTGTCATTATTTTAAAAACTTTATTGTCTTCTGTCTACTCTAAAAATTTTACTTCACTTAGAGCTGGATTTACAGCTGGATCCAGCTGTTTTACTGGATTTCCTTAGGTAAATTTTATTTATTTATTTATTTATTTATTTATTTATTTATTTATTTAGTACTCCTGTTTTTGTCACTCTGGCAGTCTGTGTGGTAGAAAAACAACACCAGAGTGGTAGAAAACAGGGAAGTCCATTCTCCTAAAGTCAAATGATGTTCAAAAGGTAACTTTTGAGATGCTAGAAGAAGCCTTACTGTTCCAGGACTTTTAACTTGTAGCCTTGGGTGTAGGGATGAACTTAGGACATCTGTACATCTTCCTGAAACATCTTGTAACACCCAGTTACCCACTGTGACTTCTAGGATCACATACATGGGGATGTGGCAGAACAGTGAACACCAGAAACCGAGTGTTCCCTGAGAAGCATGGAACTCTCATTTTTACACAAGGAATCCATGAGGTCTGTCCCTACTTTTGTCAGGATACGTGCTTGCCAACATCTTGTCCTGGGAACCTAGCAGAATGTTTCAGCCACTGCGTGCTCTTCCTGTGTGTCTCCTCGTGATTATGGCTGGTTTTCTCCCGAGGCATCTTTTCATCAGAGCTGAGCTTGGCTAGAACTTTTGCTTTTCCTGGATGTTGTCTTGAGAAATAAAAATATATATACTTTGGTCATATGACATGAATTCTGATATCTTATTTCCAACATTTAGGTCCCAGTGTGTGGACACTGTACTAAAGAATGACTATTGACTACGAAGCTGCCTCCCTAAACAGTATAAAAGGAAGGATGAAACTTTCCTTTTTTTCTTTTGATTGAAGTATAGTTGACATGCAATGTTATCTCAGCTTCAGATGTACAGCATAGTGATTCGACAACTCTATACATTGTGCTAGGTTGACCAGATTAGTGTAGTTACCATTTGTCACCATACAACAATAATGCAATAGTATTGACTATAATCCCTATGCTATATTTTTCTGTGATTTATTTATTTTATAACTGGAAGTTTCTAGCTTTCTTTTATAATGTGACATAGAGGGGAATTATAGAAGGAGAGGAAATTCAGGCATGTTATTTTTTAATGGTACAAATCAGGAAAATTAAAGACACAGGAATAGTAGTTTGAATACAAAACAGATATTTAGGTACATTAATTCAAGTTTTGAGGACCGTAGATGGAGAAATTAACAACAGGACTCTTTTGAAAATTGAAAGTTAAGAGGAGCAAGTGGTATGCTCATTTTTCTTAGCCAGAATTCTAAAAAGAACATCAAAAAAATTTCAAACAGAAATATAATGATAATATTTTGATGTAGTAGTAGAAGGTTTCCATCAAAAAGTTAAAATTGCAAATCTTCACAAATCAGTGGCCTCTGTGCAGTGGCACAGAGGTATGGATTTGGGAACAGTTGCTTTTCTCTTTGACCCCCTCTGTACATATTCATGTGTCAATATGATGAAAAGAGTCTCATAAATACTAATGATAATTTTTACACCAAAGAAATAAATCCCTATGGTGGAATTTTAAACCTGTGGCATTTAGGTGGTAGTGGTGGTACACAGTAGTAATAATTAGGTGCTTATATCAAATTTAATTTCCAACTAGAAAATTCATTTATATAAGTATAAAAATGATATCACCATAGGTGAACATGATCCTGAACCCCTTAAAATGTATCATGTATCATGGAAGTCAGACTCTGATTTGGTGATTCATATGCAGGGCATTAAATAGGGTGTGGAAGGTAGCAGGCAGAGGGAGAATGTGATGTGTAATGTAACCTTAAAGAAAGCCCCACCCACCTAACAATGGGCTTTGAAACTTGGGTATCCCTTTAGCCTGGTGTTAAGTTGGGATAAGAGAATCAGAACTTCATACCCATTTGTTGCTTATTCATCCGATGTGGACTGCTCCTGACATTAGGCAAGGCAGATATCTTTAGCCAAGGCAATTCCTGAAGAAGACTGACAGCTGATAGCAATGTTCTGAAAGGGCTTCCAGTACCTCAGGCAATGTCATTATTCTTGAAGGGGATCTGAGAGACACAACAACACAGTGTTATGCCTTGTGTGGTTTAGATCCCTCTCTTCACATAGACTATACAATCAGCAACTTCAGGCTTGTGTGAGCGTCACTTCCAGGGAGAAATTTAGAAGAGGAAGGTTAGTGGATCGATCCAACAACAGCTCCTACCAAAAAAGCTGGTCTCAGGGATGCAAATAAAACTCCGTCTCTCCTACCCTTTCTAGGTTTTTCTCACTCTCAACTAGTACTCTGTTCATCTCAGTGTTAACTGAAGGCACTTCCCTGAGCCATTACCAGACCCTAATCAGGTCTGGGTTGCTGCCATTGTTTGTATATATATAGTAGCATATGGGAAAAGGAGTACCAATGTGTTTCTGTAGATCAACTGGGTGTTACACATATTTCTCCCTATCACATATGTAATAATAGTCTTACCTCCTACCAATGATAGAGACAGCTACTCCTGCCAAGATGGCTTTTTCTCTTCTTGCCTGCTGGTCTCATGGAATGAGGATTCTAAAATACTCAGTTGGATATTGTAGCTTCTGGTTCAATAGGATCTTGCTAGTGCTCCTAGTGGAAGTGTTCCACTACAGGAGCCAGGATCTAATCTGCAGAGCCTGAGTTGGAAGAACAGAAATATAAATTCTCCGAGTCGGCCACTGGTTATGATGGTAAGCAGAACCGCTCTAGCTTCCATTGTTTGATTTATATTTTCTATTTACTGGGGATACAACACTATATAAAATTCTTCAATGTGTGTAGTATTGTGTCCTAGAGAATGGTGCCCCATCTTATTGACTCCCTTCAACAGTCAGTTGCAAAATTTTATGAGGCATTTATGGGTGGTGCTATATGTGGTGTAAAAGTGGATTTTATGTCTTACTTACTGTTTTGTAGATCCCTGTGTTAAAGATTCTATAAGCCCTCTGAAGTCAATGCTTTCTGGTGATTCTATAAGCCCTCTGAGTCAATGCTCAATCACATTAACTTGTGATTCAGAGATTTCATGCTTAGTACTAATTCCCCTATGGCTATCCACATATAATTACTTCAGATTTCCTTACCTCAAATTTTGCAATCCTTTTCCTTCCAGATTTCTGACCAAGCCAATTGCCTTGTCCATTACTGTGATCTGTTTAATCTAACTATATAGTCTAACTTCTCAAGGAGGATCACCTAGTAAAATGCCATAAGTTGTATTCATGAGAAGAATTTTCCCTCACTATCTTCTTTCAAGGCCACTCCTCAGTAAAGATGCAGGACAGCTATCATTGATTTTTGTAGGTACCCACATATAGTGTCAACCTTTCTGTGAATAAGGCGTGGAATTTTCTTCTCTCATCTGATCATATGTGATTTCCCACATATGGCCATAGCTATGAGATAAGAGGGAGTGTCTGATGCATGGGAAGACATGGGGGACTGGGCTATATACTGACAGAACTAGCTTATGCTCTCTGATCCTCAATCTATACAAAGAAAAAAGGTCTGGTAAACAAAAGGTCATTATTCTTTAAGAATTAGAACTGATCAACTGAGAAAAAGCTTCACTTCCCAAGAGAAAGGACTTTGGAAAGCCACTTTTGCTAGCAAGTAAAGTTAGATTGTATCAGAAGCATCCAAAAAAAAATAATAAAACATATATGTCATAGCTAATATGGAATAGAAAATGGAGAGAAGCTGGGTCTTAAAACTGGAACTGAGAATCGTATAGGAAGTAAGCAAATACTCATATTGTTTCTCTCAGAGGCTATGTGGCCATTTGTAAATTTTATTGGAACTCATCTCCTCTCATGTTTTTCCTATTCATTTAATGTTTTGTTTTGTTTGGTCTTTTAAGCTTCTGTGAAATAACCCTCCTGCTAAATAACTCTGGATGATATCTGAGAGTGGGGACTTTATATTTTCAAAGAAAACCTATGCCCTTTCAAGTAGTGAAAGAGGTTGAACAGACCTGTTACATGATATTTTGGTCTTCTCAGACCACTAAACAAAAGAACATATATAAATTGTATCATTATTATAATCTGCAAGAATCAGAAAAGACAGAAGAGTGTTACTGTGGAATATTCATCTCTGTTCTTTTAAATATTTTAGAGATGAAATACAACTTTTTTCTTACCACAGAAAAGCAGTGGTAAAATTATTATGTAAAATTATTTTCAGATTGCAGAAGTTAGTAAATTTTACAATATTTTCTTTTTTATGACAATATATGAATACCACATTGAAATGGCAATGACTATGGTTTTATCATTTCAGAGATTCAGGACTGAGTGAGAAGTTGGGTATGAGTGGAGAAAAAAGTGTTGCAATTAGATGAGAAAATTAATAAAAGTAACTTAAGATGAGGCATGTGATACTAAGTTTGAAAAACAAAGGAATGAAATTTACACTAAAGGTCACTTGTTGTACTGAAAGAGTCACATAGAAAACATTTAATTTTTTTTTGTTGTTGTTTTTACATGTATTTATTTTTGAGAGACAGACAAAGCATGAGTGAGGGAGGGTTAGAGAGAGAAGGAGGCACAGAATCCGAAGCAGGCTCCAGGCTCTGAGCTGTCAGCACAGAGACCGTCGTGGGGCTCGAACCCACAAACAGTGAGATCATGACCTGAGCTAAAGTCGGACGCTTAACCGACTGAGCCACCCAGGTGCCCCCACATAGAAAACATTTAATATGTAAAGGGAATTAAGCGGTAAAAACTTCCAATTATAAAATAAATAACTCATGGGATGCAATGTACAGTATAGGGAAATACAGTCAATAATACTGCAATAATTCTGTATGGTGACAGATGTTAATTAGACCATTGTGATCATTTTGTAATGTATAAAAATGCTGAATCACTCTCCTGTACACCTGAAAGAAATATAGCCTTGCATGTCAATTATAATTTAATAAAAAATAAAATGTTTAAAACTGAGTTTTAATGATTAATTGACTTTACTCATATTCAGAAGAACCCTTTTTATCTTAGACTATAAACTTCTGAGGACCGAGTCTAAACTTCTGAGGACTAGAATCATGGTTGTTGTTTTTTTTACAGACTTCTATGTTTCTTCTTTCTGGATTATAGCCTGACCCACAGTAATTGTTAAAAATATTGCTTCAATAAATAAATATTAATTGGTAATAAATTAATAAAGTTAGCTGTCTTTAAGTAGGGCTACAAAATTTTAAACAAGATGAAATAGTGTCATGACTACCATTTTTTCACAGAACTTCTATATTGCTAATTTTTGTTAAATAATTCAAGGATATTTCTCACACTGGATTATATAACCTATGTCACGCAGTGCATAAAAAAGAGAAAAAAATAACTTTCATATTCATCAAGCTGTATTGTTATTTGGTCGATGGAAACATTTATAATATTTTATAGATATGCTCATTTTGTCTTTTTTGATAGTTCCGAAGGGAGTGGGGCATTTTGAGTGTGCATGTACCACAGTTTATCTCAAAAGTGGTTACTAGTTAGAGTTACAATAATCCTTAGATGCAAGGCTATCAGAGAGCTTTGTACTCACCAAGAGACTTGCAAAATATTTTTAGAATTATCTGTGTCTTGCAGATGCTCTTAAGCCACAGAGAAAATTATTTAATGGGGAATTTATATCCCATAAAGGATTCTGCAGCTGACAGACTGGGTTGCATGACTGACCACTGATGGAGGTAAAATCCAACAAGCAAAACCACATCTGTGTGAGATCATCTGCCAGTCCCTGGAGAACAAGTGCATTTCCATCAATTCCCCATCCCTGTTAGCTGGGGTGTTCCATCTGATGGACTTATATGGGTCCCCTGGGGCTTGATCCTAAGGGGCCTGGCTGGAGGGAAAGATAAAGCAAAATGAATATTTAAGTTTTGACAGGATTCTTGAATTAGATCTCTGGCATGTTGGATTAAATGGTTTAACATTGATAGAATAAAGTATTCCTTGGAAAGGTAATCCTTACACTTTTTTCAGAGATTGTCCAAATTATAAAAAAGAAAACAATGTAACTATTCTTATCAGAGTACACAAAGAGAGAACAGAAAGTATTTTCCAAAAGTCTACTAGATCAATGTTTTTCCAACTGTGGTCTGTAGTTATAATTAAGGAGCAGAGTGTTTTTTCACATAATTAAAAAAATATGTTTTCACTAAAATAGTTACATAAAAACACATAAAATAAACCACAAAACAAGTCTTTGGTTTACTTAGGTTAAGATAATTTGAGAACAATTTATTTTGAATACGTGAAATTCAAACACTAGGAATTACACTGATTTATTTTATGGCTCTGGGTAACAAAGCCACACAATGGGGACAGAGAATAAAATAAAACAGCTAAGTGTGTTTAGTGTAAAATAATTTTTAAGCACTTGACAAATTATAGTGTTCGAACCATCACTTATTCATTGATTTTCCCTATAGTCATTGTTTTATGATTTTATGTAATTATCTAAAATAATGTTTTACCAGCCTTAAAATTAACTCAAGCATAGATAAAAAATAATCTATGCAGCACATTCAAGTTCTCTTTTCTTTAGGTGTCAGAAACTTGTAGAAGGAAGGAGTAGGGTAGGTAAGGAATAACAGTGTATAGCAAATATGCAATGCAAATTGGACCTTAATCTTTGCCTACTAAATCAAATAAGACAATTTATCAAAGAGAAAAGCTGATTTCCTTCATAAAGTGTGAACCTGTTTCTGATTTTGTTCATCCTTTCTTAAACAGTTTCTGTTTCCATTTACTTCTTAGTTCCTTTGTCAGCACTATCTTATCTGAAATGTAAATATTTTCTTGTTTCACCTTAATTTTCCATTATATTTTTAATTAACTTGACTAGCTTATATTCACTTAATAGTACAAACATTTTGTCGACATTTCTGCTACTATTAAGTACATTATTTTGGCCACATAATTATGCAGTATTTCTTCCTAGTCCTACAAGGGAAGATTGACCCCCGTGTCACTTTGAATCCCAACAGAAAATAGCACACTCCAAATAGAATTATTAGATGAGAGTTTGTTAGCAAGGATCATTTACAAAGTTGTAACCTCAGGAGACCTGAAGGTGAGCAAGATAGTCTCGAGCTAGTAGCTTCTGACCTGTCCCTCCCCACTATGCCTGGTATGACAGAGAAGTTGTCAGAAAGTGGAAAGAGAAAGATTTGTGTCCAGAAGGTGAATCAGATCATTCTGTTAAAGACAAGTCAGCCCATGGCGACACCACAGAAAAGGAACAAGATAAATACCCTGACTTCACTCTTGCAGTCTGTCTCCACTCTCTCTTCAGTCTGTCTTCAATATTTCTTAATTTTTTTCAATTTCCTTCCTGAAGTTCCTCTTAACTTCCTAAGAAAAATTATCTGAAACTTGGAAATAAAGCAAGAGAAGACTGCGGGTACTTTCAATGTCATAATGGGGTATTATTTAAAGAAGCCATCTGAAAGTTATTTATTTCTCTAAGAGCACAGAGCAGTGTTTGACCTTGCTATTTATTATTAATTACAGGCTGAAACTATATGAACTTGCATGTTAAGTTGCAGATTTTTGTCTGTAGAGATCAAATTATTTCTGTCTGGTAGAAAAGATAACCTATATTGTGTCACCCTGTAGGACATTCTTATTGGTTTTCACTTTAATTAATGAGTTGAAAAATATCATTGACACCTTTTCATTCTATTTTGTGTGAGTCTCATTTTTAACTGAGCCTGGTTAGAAATCAGAGGACACAAGAGCCCTGTTAATGTAATCCGTACAGGTCAGCCTTGAGGGCAGAAAGTAAAGTGGCAAGAATGGGTCATAAATCTCAAGGAGCAAATGGAAGATATTCTATCCAATTACAATCTTTGATCTGATATAATATCTTTTTTCTTTCCCAATATGACTAGTCAGGTCATGAACACATTTTAAATCACTGTGAGTATATGTGCAGTATTTTTTTTTTTAACCAGTGAAGACACTTTTGTGCAAAGAAGTCATGGATAGAAGCCACTAAAGCCATATGAGACAGATAAAAAAAAATAGGACTTATTGGAGGAAAACCTTACAATTAAATAGATTCATATAGATATATAATATAAAGATAATATGATATATGTTATTAGAGATATATAATAGAATACTTTAGACTCTCATTATCTTTCTGTGCAGGCTGCAAATGGACAAATGCAAGCAACTTGGCCATATTTCAGAAAAGAGGAGACTTAATCCATAATATTCTATATGTACTTATAGGTTTAATGGAAACAGGTGAGCCAGAAACATCTTTGTGACTATGCAACTATAAAGGTTCCCTGATATGAAGTAGTAGTTTCCAGAGTCCAGTAGATAGTATCAGCCTATTCTAATGAGGCAACTCTGACCTATGAGCTATGCTCTTGTTTAGCTACTGAAAAGAAGGATGGTGATGGTAGTGAATGCACTTCCGGAGTCATCTACACTTTTCTTTTGTTAAACAGAAGTGCCTCCATTATCTCTGATTGACTACAGGTCTGGAAATGGAGTATCAATAAGTTCCTACTCAACTGAGTCACTTAGACAAATGTCTAAGGAATTTGTGAGGAATTTGAGTTATGAACCCCTTTCTGGGATAGTTGAAAAAGTCTTCTTATAAGATATCTGTCCATAATATGATACCCTTGGCCTCACCCACATCCTTGATTTGGATCAGGGATACAAATGACTGGCTTAATGGACATAAATCAGGGTATCTGTCCTTTGTCTGGCATGATGAGTTCCACAAGAACCCTAGGATCACCATTTTATAATCATAAGCAATATCCATGGCAGAAAAGGGCAGATCTAGTGCCATCTGACATAGTCAGTATCTAAGTTCATGTCTCTCCATGTGTTCCCTTTCTGAACAATATGTTCATCCATCTGCTGAGGTCATATGAACCATCCATTAATAAAATTCACTCAGAGTAGGCATTATATGAACAATTTACTCATTCATGAGATGAAAGCAAGCAAGAAAAATGGATAAGAAAACAAACTCTTTGGAGAAAAGGGAGGAGAAAAAAGGTTTCTTCTTAAAAATTTCCAACTCCATCTAGAAGTTCTCCAAGGCAGAGGTCTGTTATGGCCAGGTACTCTTTTTTTTTTCTTCTTGAATTAAAAAAAAAAATAGGTTAATAGTGGTTTCAATATACATAAAAATAGAATTCCCATTGATAAATCTTTTATTGTGATTTTATTACTATTGAGGCATTGAACATGGATATAGTAGGCTATAACAGAGATGATATCTGCATGGACTTGATTGGAAAAGATGTTTTCTTTTAGACATGTTTACTTCAAATGAACATGTATGTCAGCAATATGACAATTAAGTTAGCCAGTTTTGTAATATTTTCCATAAGGTGGTGATCCACATGGATGTATACTTATAATACATCCATGGGTAGGTCAAAGGTCTACAGCTAGGACATACATACTATTAGAACATAGTCCTGATTCATGAGTCTGTGTAAAGGTATATTTCAAATCTTTCCCATGCTTCAGGGAGCACCCCCATCAAGTATCCAAATGCTGTGTTTTATCAGTAATTTATTACCATTATGATGAGTGAATGTAAAATTCCACTAGATTTGTCCATCTTGGAGGAAAACTGATTTATCAGTACGACATGATGTCAAGTTTTGTGGGTGACGTCCCCATCAGGGCACTAGTTTGGGTAAAGAAGCTGATGAGACTAGCTCTTTGCCTAATAGGTGAACACTTGAGAGTGGCTAAAGTATTCCATTAGGGACCTGGGTTGATATATTAATTGGAGGTACCATCTTCATTTTTCAGGGAGTTTATTGGGTTGTCCCATCTCAAAAGACTTGTTTTCTAATTTTTAAAATGGCAACATACATAGAAATAAAGTTTACTATTTTATGTATTTTTAAATATACAGTTCAAAGGGCGCCTGTGTGTCTCAGTTGCTGACTGAGCATCTGACTTTAGCCTCAGGTCATGATCTTAGGGTTTGTGAGTTCAAGGCCTGCGATGGGCTCTGTGCTGACAGCTCAGAGCCTGGAGCCTGTTTTGGATTCTGTATCTCCCTCTCTCTCTTCCCCTCCCTTCTCACGCTTTGTCTCTCTCTCTCAAAAATAAACATTAAAAAAAATAAATGTACATTTCAGTGGTATTAAATGCATTCATAATGTGCTACCGTCAAGACCATTCTTCAGAATTTTTTGTTTTCTAAAATTGCAACTCTACATCCATTAATAACTCCCCATTTCCCCCACCCTTCTACTTTTTGTCTTTACAATTTTGATTACTTTACCTTATAAAATTGGAATCATACAGTGTTTTTTTTTCTTTTTGTGACTGGCTTAACACTCAGCATAATTTCCTCATGGCTCATCTATGTTGTAGCATATATTAGAATTTCCCTCTTTTTAAGGACGAATATTATTCCACTGTATGTATGTCCAACATTTTACTTGTCCGTTTATCCATTGATAAACACCCGAGTCCCTTAAACCTTTAGGCTGCTACCAATAATGCAGCTCTGAACATGGATGTATAAGTATCTCTTTGAGAATCTGCTTTCATTTGTGCATATAGCGGAAGTAGAATTACTGAATCATATGGTAGTTCTATTTTCAGTGTTTAGAGGAACCACCACACTGTTTGCTACAGCTGCTGTACCATTTTACATTACAAAAAGCAGTGTACAAGTGTTCCAGTTTCTCCATGTCCCCTCTAACACTAGTCATTTTCCACTTTTTTTGTAGTAGCCATCCTAATGGGTGTGAGACAGTATCTCACTGTACTTTTGATTTGTATTTTTTTAGTGATTAGTGACATTGAACATCTTTTCATGTGTTTATTGGCCATTTATATATCTTCTTTGGAGAAATATCTATTCAAGTTCTTTGCCTTCTTTAAAAAATCAAACTGTGTTTTTATTGTTGAATTTTAGGATTTCTCTACATATTTTGGATATTAATCCCATGTTAGATATATGTTTTGCAAATATTTTCTTCCATTCTGTGGGTTTACTTCTTACTCTGTTCATAGTGTCTTTTGATGTACATTTAAAAAAAATTTTTGTTAAGTCAATTTGACAACTTTTTGTTGTTGTTGCCTATACCTTTGTCATCATATTCAAGAAATCATCCCCATATCCAAAGTTGTGAAGCCTTTGCCTTATGTTTTCTTAAGAATTTTATAGCTTTAAGTCTTATATTTAAGTTGGATCCATTTCAGGTTAATTTTTTTATATGGTGTTAACCAACAATACCTTTTTATTATTTTGTGTATGCATATACACTGTTCCCAGCACCATTTGTTGAAAGGCTGTCCCTTCCCCCATTGAATTGTCTTGGTACCCTTACCAAAAATCATATGATGGGTCATCTGGGTAGCTCAGTTGGTTAAGTTTCCAGCTCTTGATTTTGGCTCAGGCCACGATCTCATGATAGTGACATAGAGCCCTGCATGGGGCTCTTCTCTGGTCATGGAGCCTGCTTGAGATTCTCTCTCCCTTGCTCTCTGCCCCTCCCCCACTCTTGCTCTCTCTCTCTCTCTCTCTCTCTCTCTCTCTCTCTCAAAATAAAAAAAAAAGGTTATATATTTGAGGGTTTATTTCTGAGCTCTCTATATTATTGTATTCCATTGATCTATATGTCATTATGCCAAAAAACAGTTTTTAATTACTGCAGCTTAGTAAGTTTTAAAATCAGTATGCCTTCCAGCTGTGATCTTCTTTTCAAGATTGTTTTGTCTGTTTGGGGTCCCTTAAAATTCCATATGAATTTTATGAAGGGGTTTTATTTTTCTTCAAAAAGTCATTAGGATTTTGATAGAGATGTCATTGAACCTGTAGATGACTTTTAGTTTACCATCAATGTCCATCAGAAGTTTCAAGTCCAAAAGTCTGGAGACCAATTATCCTGTGTTCCTGATCACCTGAGTCTTTCCATATACGCTTGTAATTTCTTGGGGCATGAAGGAGAAAAAGTAAAGATTTACTACATTGGACTACTTTTAACTCTTTTTTGTTACAGGGGCTCTCCTGTCAACTTTGGCCATCTCTAATATCAATTGATTATAATAGCTATTGCAAAATTCTCAGTAGTTGTTCTGTTTAAAATAACCAAAAAGGCCCAATAAGATGTTGAGACTCTTTCTGTGAGGGTGTGTGTGTGTGTGTGTGTGCGTGTGCGTGTGTGTGTTTGTGTGCGCGCACCTCTAGGACCAACAATCTATTTCTGAAATTCTTTAGCTTATATCTGAATTTGTCATAAAATCATTACTTGAATGTCAGGGAATATGTTTTTGTGTCTTTTTCTCTTATTCATTGCTGCTCATCTATTCTTATGTGTGCTTGGTGGCATGCAGTCAACAAAAGCCATTGTCAAAAAGTTATTCTTGTAACAAAATGCCTGCCTACCTACCACTCCTTCACACTATGCTAGATAAGTATTGGTCCAAACAATTGATAATATGTTGGTAGTATGACTTGCCAGGTGAAAGCAAATCAATTTTGTGTTTCTTCTCAGAATTATTATAAAATCTAAAACATTACTAATGTTGTCTGAGTCTATAATCCAAATGCAACTATTGACAGCACATTTAGTCATTGCTACAAAATCATGTACTCAGGGAAAAGGCAGTTACTACATTTTTATCTAAGCCTTTATTATCCACTGTTTGATTCTAAATAGTAGTGCCTTCTGCTGGGCACACAGGCTGTTCTAATTCTGTGTGGTAAAACTCAACACTTTATTCTCCTAGTGGAAAAATTATGTTATTTACACAATTGTGATGTTTTGTTTGTATATAGACCTTTCTTGATCATGTTTTATGTTGATTTGCTCTGAATCAGACAGTAGAAACTGTGATTGCATTCATTTAAAAAAAATGAAAATAACTGAGACTTAGTGATTTTCCCCATTTACCCATCTCCATGGTTTTCTGAAGTCCAGCCAGAGTCTTTTCATCAGCTTTTTCATAATTGTGGCTACCATTTTGAGCAGCTCCTACAGGTCCCAGATTCACCAACTGATTTTCTCCCTTTCATTTTATCAGTCCACCAATTTTGGTGTTTTGTTTTGTTTTGTTTTGTTTTGTTTTGTTTTGTTTTGTTTGCACCCAAGAGCATGACCTCCTTTGTTTTGTCTATGAGCAGGTCTCACCTTTTCAGGTTTTCACATTTGTAGTTAATCTACTCTTCTAATTGTCTGTTTTAGAGAGTGGGAAGCTGGCAACTTTCCTGTTTTTCAATGACTTAATTATTTTTGTTTCTCATGGCTGATAGATTAATAATTGGTTACTGAAAGGGAAATTTTTGAGAATCTATTAAAATCTTCCCTTTTGGTCTTACAGTTGCTCCTCACATGCATGGACTTGGGAAAGACACTTCAAGAACTCCTACAGGACTGTGAGCTAGTAGACACCATATCCATATTGCCACTTGTGTGTGTGTGTGTGTGTGTGTGTGTGTGTGTGTGTGTGTGTGTGAGAATACCGGGTTACTGTCTTACTCATGCTCTGCTCCTACCGTTAACAGTGTAGTTTCTTACTCCCGTGGTAGACTAGATAAACGTTATCACTATAGTAAAACAAAACAGAACAAGATAGCATCTTTAGCTTTATTGAAACTAATTTTCATGTAATGGGTTAAGACAAATTAATAGCACCATGTTGTGAAATATAAATGACAGACTATGAAGAGAAAACCTATAAGAAAAAAGTAGTAAAGCACACTCAACCCCTTTGAAGTCTCGTAAGCCCAGAACCTAGGCTGGGCGTGAATATGAGTGGCCAGTGGCCAGTGTTCCAGCAAATGTCTTTCCTGTAATCATCCAGCTTGTTCTAACATTGGCCATATATACCTTCTTTACTAGCTAAGATTTATAATGCTTTTGTTAAATCAAAGATATGAAATTCACCAATTTTACTATAATTAGCTTTAGTGATTTAGCTGTGCTTCTAACTTGTCTCAAATAATTAGCCAATATTAAGTCAAAATAGCATTGCTAATGTCTTTCAAGAATATTTGTTTCCACATAAGTTGAAAAATTATATATATTATATATATAATATATATGTAATACATATATATTATATATAATGTATGTAATACATATATAATATATATAATAAATGTATAATATTTAACTATATAATAAGCTATATAATATTATATAGTTTCTTATATATATAATATATATAGTATATAGTTTAATAGTATATAGTAAATATATATATATACACACACATATATATGTGTATATATATGGTGCCAACATTACCTATTAAGATATCAGGAGCTCTGGAAGCAAAAAATAACAAAATGGGCAAAAATTCTAGAAAGGAAAAAGTGCTTAACTGTTACTAGATTCTAGAAGCTCAACAAAGTCTGAGCAGGATTGATAATAAGAAAACCACACCTAGTCACTGATAATGACACTATTGAAAAACCAAAGACAAAAAAAATCATAAAACTGCTTCAAAAGGGTGAAAGTAAGATGGGTGGCTGAATTTTCAATGGATTCAATGGAAGACAGGAGTGAGTTCCATGGTATTTTAAAAATATGAAACATCAGTTTTAAAACCCCATTACATAATATTCCAACCCAGTAGGAGTCAGCATCAACAATGAAAAGGAATAAAGAAAAAAAAAGCAGAAGCAAAAAAGCAGAAGCTGAATTAATTGTCAATAAGCAGGCGCTATAAAAAATGCCAGATGGGATTTTTTTCAGACTCAATGAAAACAATCCCAGATAGAAGCATGGATCTACAAGAAAGAAAGGGCATTAGAATGGGTAGGATGTGAGAGAATACAAATATCAATTGTCAGAAATTTTTTAGTGTTGTAATTCATCTGTTTGCTTTTTATATATACACTTCTTTTCAGTATTTTCGAATTCTTTAAAATTTCTATATACATCTTTATAATTACTCTGTTCCATTTTATCTAAAACATAGCAACTTTGCATTTACTGCTCTCATTCTTTATGCTACGGATGTCATATGTCATCATTTTTGCTTTAAATGGTCAAGGGAATTTTAAAGAAATTAAGAGAAAAAATAGTATTTTATAAAAACTTACCTAGATATTTTCTGTTTCTGAAGCTCTTCATTCCTCTGAACATCTGAGCTTGATGAATCTGTTACCATTTCACTTCAGTGTGAAGGACTTCCATTAACATATCTTGTAATACAGGTTTGCTGACAACAAATTATCTTAGATCATTTATTAAATTTTTTTTGAAAGATACTTTCATTGGATAAAGGATTCTTTTTTTTTTTTTTAAGAGACAGTGTGAGTAGGTGAGAGGGACAAAGGGAGAGAGGGTATTTTTATTTATTTTTATTTTTTTAATGTTTATTTATTTTCGAGAGAGAGGTGGTGCATGAGCAAGGGAGGGGCAGAAAGAGAAGGTGACACAGAATCTGAAGCTGTCAGCACAGAGCCCAACACAGGGCTTGAACTCACAGACCTCAAGATCATGACCTGAGCCGAAGTTGGACACTTAAATGACTGAGCCACCCAGGTGTCCCAAGAGAGAAAGCATCTTAAGCAGACTCTACACTCAGCATGGAGCCAACCCCTGGGATCATGACCTAAGCCAAAATCAAGAGTGGGACACTCAACCTACTGTGCCACCCAGGTGCCCCAACGATTCTTTATCATTTTTTTCTTTCATCATTTTGAAGATGTTATTCTACTGTCTTCCAGCCTTTATAGTTTCTGATGGGAAAATGACATTTGTCTCAGGTATTTTTTAAGAGTTTTCCTTTATTTTGGTTTGTAGCCAAACTAGGATGTAACTGCAGTTTTCTTCACATTTATCCTGTTTGGGCCTCTATGACCAATACAATTTTTAATTTTGTATATTTCACTTTATTTGGGAAATTATCTGCCATTATCTTTTCAATTATTTTTTCTCCCCATTCTCTTCTTTCCTTCTAGAATTTTAATTAATCATATCTCAGGCCTTTAGTTACTGAATCCTATACTTTTTTTTTTTTTTAATCTCTTCTCTCTCACCTTCAAATTGAATGGTAAAAATCCACCTTCCAGTTGACTGACTCTTTTCTCTGTCGTTTATATTCTATAAAACCCATTGAATAATTGTTTTATTTCAGAAATTCTATTTTTTACTTTCTTTTACTATGCTAAACTTTCTCAAATGATATGTATTCATTATAAGAATGTCTTTATCTGATTGAGAATAATTATAACAATAATTTACATTCCTACCTAACAATCCAGCATTTAAGTCCTCTGTATGTTGATTGCTATTGATTATCATGTTCTACTATAGTAGTTGGATGTTGGATGTTGAGTTGTTTGAATTTCAAGTGTCCCGAATATTGTAAATATTATATTTTGGAATTGCAACTCTAGATTTTGTTACATTGTTTTGAAGAGTTTTCATGTTTGTTTGGTGGGCATTTAACCTTGTTAGATTCAAATTTCAAATTCTATTTTGTCTATGGTAGGTGATGGCGTAAATCCCATTTAAGTTCTTTGAACCAAAAGTTCAGGCTGTTTTGAGTCTGCCTCACACATGCATGGTTGAGGAGTCAGCCAGAGACTTGAAAAGGCTTTATGCACAGAATTTGAGGCACCGCTTCTCTGGCTCTCTTCTTTTTGATATTTGTCTCACTTTTTATCAGTGACTGTTGATACCCAGGGCTCTGGTTTTTCTGTCCAGAAAGAGGGTGGAGTTTATATAAGAGTTTTAGCTGTTCTAGGACTAGTTATAACTATGGCTTGATTTCAGTGTAAATTTATAGAATATTCGTCTTCCCTTTTAAAAGCTATACATTCTAATTTCCATTATCTAGGACTAACAACTAACACCTAGGTTCTCTCTATAAATATATTTTGCATGAATTTGTTTTTCCTAATTATTGTGTCATTATTTAATAGCATTTAAAAATAATCTGATTGAACAAAACAAGTATGTGACAAGAACAAAGCCAACACTTCATCGTTATTTTATCCCCTCATCTCCCTTTTGACCTCTTTTTCCCAGCCTCTCCAGTTATCACCTCCCCCATGCCAACTCTCACCCCATCCCAACTCATACCAGGTATACTTCAGCCTTGTATTTCTGTAGAGTTTTTGTTTGTTTGTTTGCTTGCTTAGAATGTGTCTTTCTTCCTTCCTTCCTTCCTTCCTTCCTTCCTTCCTTCCTTCCTTCCTTCCTTCCATGGGAATGGTGTGGATATTGCTTTTTTAAGACTACCATAAATTTTTATGAGCTAATTTATATATATTTCTTATGTGTCATTCAATTATCCTGTGGGTTTTTTTCCTGTTTTTTTTTTTTTTAATAGGAGTATTTGCTTGTTTAGACTATTATTCAGAAAATATCTTTGGTAAAGATTTTGAGTTCATGTGTGCCTTGGCATTCATTTATTATAAACTCTTGTATGATAATTTAGGTATAAAATTCTAGATCTAAAGCTGTTTTACTTAAGAATTTTGCCACATTATGGGATGCTTAGGTGGCTCAGTCGGTTAGGTGACTGATTTCAGCTCAGGTCATGATCTCACAGTTTGTGAGTTTGAGCCCCACATCGGGCTCTGTGTTGACAGCTCAGAGCCTGAAGTCTGTTTCAGATTCTGTGTCCCCTTCTCTCTCTGCTCCTCCCCTGCTCATGCTCTGTCTCTCTCTCAAAAATAAACTTAAAAAAATGAAGTGTCTCACATTAGGGTTCCTGGATGGCTTAGTCAGTTAAGCATCTGACTGTTGATTTTGGTTCAGGTCATGGGTTCACAGTTCATGGGTTCAAGCCTCACATTGGACTCTGTGCTGACAATGTAGAGCCTGCTTGGGATTCCCTCTCTCCCTCTCTCTGCTCTCCCCTGCTTTCCCTCTCTCTGTCTCTCAAAATAAATAAATAGACATATATATATAAATGAAGTTTGTCATATTATTTATTTTCTTCCTTTATTCCAGTGTCACTGATTTAAGATCAGGTTCTTATTTTTTATAGATAGCACACAGTCTCTCTCACAAATTTTTTTTTAATTTTCTTCTTGTTTTTTTATCTTCTATATAAACAGGCACCATAAATTCTATAGACATACAAATCTATTTTGCTACTCAGTTTGTTATTCTATTATTCTTTTAATCTGAAGTCATTCATTATTCTATTAAATACTTCATCCTACCACTTATTTTTAATTTTCTTCTATTAGTTATAATTTTATTTTTACTTCTTTTTTGTATTTCTCATTTTTTTCTTGTATTTTCTATGATGTTATTAATTTTTAGAGGCTGTGTTTCCTCACTGCGTTAAGCAGTTGATTGGTCCTATCTTCTGACCCTCCTCTCTGTCCCAATATAGAAATGACTATTTTTAGCATGTATGTTCCCTCTGTCTCATTACTGCTGAACTTGTGATACCTTGTTATGCTAATTATAAATAAGTTTTGCTTTCTCTAAATCTACATGGACTATATTTTTCTTCTTATGCATCACTAAAGTGAATTAGAGCTCTAGCTTACTATTCATTATTTAATAGTTCTTTCAGATCATTTTGTATGTACTTAGACATGTATGAATAGAACTCCTTGTTAAAGGTCATTATTTATTATATGTGCAAAATATTGTATAGCGCATTTATGGGTCAAAAGTATATGGCCTCTGGATTGTTCATAGAGGCTGAGAGACCTACACAGTAATGTATCTGAGGAGGGACTCCAAATTAACTGTATATTGTGATTTTTTTCCTCAGAAGAGATTTGGGAAAGGCATATACTTATTTGAGTTTGTATTCTACACAAGTTTTTTTTTAAGTTTATTTTTAATTCTACTTCCATAATGTATACTACTTGCTGTTGTGGGTAATATGTTGAATCTGTTATGTTTTCCAGTCCTGTGGCACAAGTCAGCAAATAAAATGAGCATGTCTTTTACTCTTGATGTAGACAAGTATCTCAAAATGCAGGATAGAGTTCATTTTAAAATTTTGTTATAACCTTTGTGCATGGACATTTACCCATCCTGATCGAACAATTAAATATTATAGTATGAATAATATATTTGGGTAGATTTAACCTAATAGTTTTAGATATTTGTAAATTATTTTAAAAGAATTACAGATTTTAGTTTTATTTTTTTAAGACAAAACTAGTTTTTTTCAAAATAACTTCAAAGTTTTTCAGCAGTCTTCATTTTCTTATAATTATATGTGACTTATTTTTGACCTAGACATGAAATCAACCACTGTCTCTGGTGCCCTATATCTTTTTTAAGTCAAGGACAATAAAAGACTATTATATGAGCTTTAGGTTTATATAACAGAAGACACTATTAAAGTTTTTCAATGCATATGCACCATTATCCAGTGTATTTAAAGGCAGTTTACTTTTAACTATTTTACATATTTGTCTAAGATACTTCACATAAATTGTATTTCATAATTGATACCATAGGAATAATATTGAAAAAAGCAGAGACTCTAATATATTTCACACAATAGCATTTTATTTCCAATGTCCTTCTATTATCGATTATATTTGAAACTCTATTACATTTTACATGTAAGCATTTATTTCCAATATCTTTCCAGTGTGGACTATTTAATAATGGAGTATAAGTATTATGCTCATCTACATTTTTCATAGAAATATATCTCTTCATTGGAACCATTTCATAACATCCTAAGAGTAGTTACATTTTGCAATTTGTCTTATGTCCAAAAATCAGTCCACAACATGTACCTCAGTTCACAAAACCCACTTTTCTTCACGTGCTCAGCCTTCCTTACCCAGATTTTATGATGCATGAATTTTAGGTTACTAAAGAGCCTATCATAGGATATTGGCAAATAGTGGGTACTGTGGGCCCAAAACTATGTAAATATTTGGAAAGTTGGGATGAGGTCAAAACCAGTAAGTGATCATAAACCATGAGTAGTTAAAATTGTTCAGTGGCTAAGAATGGCACACATTAATTATTGATGTATATATTTTTTTAAAGTTTTTTTTAACGTTTTATTTATTTTTGAGATAGGGAGAGACAGAGCATGAACAGGGGAGGGTCAGAGAGAGGGAGACACAGAATCTGGAACAGGCTCCAGGCTCTGAGCTGTCAGCACAGAGCCCAACGCGGGGCTGGAACTCACGGACCGCTAGATCATGACCTGAGCGGAAGTCTGCTGCTTAACCGACTGAGCCACCCAGGCGCCCCTATTGATGTATATTGTTGATGAGTTTCATAGGTGACATATACTGAGAAGATTTCCAATGTTGAAAAGATAATACTAACACAGGAGTAATATGTGGCCTACATGAGAAACTCTAATAAATAATACCAAAAGGAGAAGAATTAAAACATTAGGCAAAGGATATAAGTGTATAGTTTATAAAAGAAGGAGAACTAAATACAAGAAAATGAATAGGTACTCATACTAATACTTAGTATCAAAAGTACTAGATAAACATCAATGCACTTGACTGATTAAATTATAAGATAGACTAAGTGGAAGTCCTGGTAGAGAAAAGGTAATATCTAAAAGACTGGGAGTACTATGAAAGGTGGCTTAATTTTGAAGACAACCTTATCTAACTGGGATCATAGATAGGAAAAAATAGTGGATATACACATGAAGTATTTTGCTGTACTTAGAAGTAATGGAATGGAGATGCACATAGTGATTGATATAGGTGGATATTTAAGTACCATGTTTTATGATAACATTAAAATTCACAAAAACCTAGGAATCTAGTAAAATATGTATTAGGGGTCTGAATAGGGAACAAAAATCATTGAGGTGAGTTAAATATTGGTATCAATTGAATAAATTCAAGTATATACCATATTTATGAGTTGGAAACTATAATAAAATGTTAATTGACCTATATGTTAATTGCAATCTTGTTCAAAGTCCAGAAGTTTTAATTTATTGTTCTTTTTTGTGAAAATTTATAAACTGATTCAAAAATTATATGGAAATAAAAAGGGCCAACAAGAGATAAGATAATGTGTAATTATAAGCATAATTTTGAAGAGATACTCTATTAGATGTTAAGATTTAATAGTGGCACTGGGGTGGCTCAGTCAGTTGAGAATCTAACTTTAGATTTCAGCTCAGGTTATGATCCCAGGGTCATAGGATGAAACTTCCACACTGGGCTCTGCACTGAGCATGGAGCCTGCTTAAGATTGTCTCTCTCTTTCTCCCTCTGCCCCTCTCCCCTGCTGGTACTCCATCTCTCTCTCTTTCTCTCTAATAATAAATAATAATAATAATAATAATAATAATAATAATAATAAAAGATTTAATACAAAGATACAATAATTAAAACTGTGTTATTATTGCAAAGATTCATACATTGACAATAAAATAATTTGAAAATGGACTTCCATGTATATGTCATTTTCATGTATGACAAATTTGGCATTGCAGTATTGTGCAGAGATTTTTTTGATACGCTTTGCTAGATGATTTGAATATTCAGAGAATATATTAATAAATTTAACTTCTTCCTCATAACCTCATTCTATATGTAAATCATAATTCCTAAATGTGAAAGGCACATATGGTTGCACATGCACACACACAAACAGGTGTACACACACATTTTTTTTTTTTATCCTGGTAGGAAAGGTAGTCATCTACCATATGAACTTTGGTAAGAAAAAATCTTCCTAAATAGGACAGAAAATTTGCTAACCATAAAGGAGCAAATTCACATATCAAACTACACTAACATTAAGAACACCTGCTACTTGAAAGACATAGTTAAGTCTTAGAAAAATTCAAGTCATAGAAATTGGAGAAAGATATAATAACTGTAATTCAAACAAGAGAGTTGCCTTTTGCGGATGGTAATAATGGGCCATGAATGGAAAGACTGATTAACTAAACCTTCTGCAGTTGAAGACAAATGAGGGCAGGGGTGCTAGTGACATCCCTATCAAGTCTAAAGGGACCTAGGAATAAAAAAATATTAAATTATACAAATATAAATCATCATAATCTTCACTAACAAACCTTTTTTGTATGGAAAGGGTTAAGATTACAGCGACACTAACTTGTTCCTGGTTCTGAAACATTTACACCAAAGTAAATGGAACAGAAGAATATCTGAGTTTTATTTAATGAGCTGACTTAAGATAATTGAGTGATTTAATGATTTACTCTTAGAGATGTACGGCTTTCTATTTCAGCTCCCATGACTTCAGTTTGTATATTAACAAAATAGTATATATAGAAGAGCTTTATCTGAATAAATATAAACTAATAAACATCAAAAGAAAATTCCCAGAGCTTTTCTCACTTATTTATTCAGTCAGTTTTTCAGCTAACATTTATTGAACTTTTACTCTAAAAATGGGGTGTCTCTTTAAACATTTTACATTTTCTAATTTAAATAAAATTAAATCTGAAAATATATTTTTAAGATATACTATGTAATCAGAAGTTTGGTTTGCGTGCTGAATTATAAGAAGTTGAAAGACAGTCTTTATAGTGAAGGAATTTATCATATTTTTGAGAAGACTATAGGTTAGTGAAAAAATTAGATGATGTGTATGGAAAAGTTTGACAAATATAAATTTATTTTTAATTGTCAGTTTGTAGATTTTTTTCTTTTTTTTCTTTCTTTTTTTTCTTTCTTTTTGGTGAGGAGAGAGGTGATGACATATAAGGGAATTGGGTGGTGTCACTCTTCATTTTCATCTGGGGACAGTATGTAGTGTGACATTCTCTTTAATGGTTCTTTTATAAATATTCAGACTTTTCTGTAAAAAACCGTGAAAACATATTACATCCAGAAAGTGCATTGTATAATCCAGAAAGTGTATTATCTAGATACCTCACATTGTGAAGTGAACGTTTGGCACTTACTGGCACATGCTGGACAAGTGCTTGTCAGAACAATTTGGGTTAGAAGGGGAAATACAAAGCGAAGTATAGGAAAGAAAGAAGCACCAAATCTGTTTACTTGAGAAGAGTTTTGTGCTTTGACTGTCTACAGACATAAAATAAATGTGTGTGGAGGGTTGAAATTAAATGCTGTGTCATTTCAAAAATAAAATTTCAGGGATTTGTTTTTTTCTTCACACAGAAGTAAATAGATATTCACGAGTACAACTGGATTTTATTTGAAAGGACTATAATTTAATCACACACACATTCACATACATACACACACATATATACATGTAAATAATATACCTGAATATTAAATGATTAGTACAGTGAAAAAAAAATAGTACAATGTTGGACTCTATCCTTTTAAATAGTGGTACAAGCACAAAAAAAAAAAAATATGTTCCTACTTAATCAACAGTAAAATTAGTTTCTACCCAGAAGGTATTAAGCAAAGATGCAGCAAGCTGTTTGTCTGAGATTAAAACTCTGGTGAGCCAAATCCAGTAAATGTGGCTGTAAAGAGCACAACCTTCCTTCCTTGCTCGCCTTTAAAATCGGTCTGCTTGTTTGCTGTGGCTTTAAGACCATTCAGTTGCTTAGAGTCCACATATTCCGACTAATGGCAGTTCCACATTGTGTGTTTTCTTTGATTCTGTGCTGAATTATTGGTGGGGGTGGGGTTTCTAAAATATACACTATACACGGTAATTCAGAAGTCAATTCCACAATTATTCTACATGCCTTAAGAAACAGTTTTGAACAAGAACCAAGTCCTAATTCACTACCTGATATAGTAAAGCGGTCTATACACTGGGGACTAGAGTGTCAGCGGGCATAACTTGATTTATGAATTTTTTGTTTGTTTGTTTCTAAGTGTACGCATGCTGGAGAATTGACTGGAACTTCTGCTTTTGGGTGTGCCAATTTTTTACAATCTCAGTGTACTTTCTCCTTTTCTTCAAGGGGTCTTATAATAAAAGACACATGGCAAATGACAGTTACTTTAAAAATTACTTTCAAGAATGATATGAAAGGAAGTATATTAAGGCCAGTTGCCCTACTTTTAAAAATTCTTACTTTTTAAAATCTTCTTTTTTACAGGTTCTTCTATTATTCCTATACTGTTTCTGACCATTCTTCTCTTTCTCTGTGACTATTTCTTAAGATTTTATTCTTACCAAATTTTTGCTTTATACTAAATAATAGGAAACATTCAATTACTGTTCTAGTGGGGCTGACAGACCCCAAACTTACATCTGCTGTTTTTCTTCGGTACTTTTTTTTCCTTTTTTTCCCCACCAGTCTAGGGGAAATTTCTACTTACATGTCTTGCTTTCAGCCCAAGATGATCATATTCCAAAATGAAATCAACATTTCCTGTTCATTTTGGTTTTATTCTTCACTTACTCCCACTAAATTCATTGGTACCCACTTCTTTATTCTTCATTATTAAAAACTAGAAATCTTGACATTATTTCTTCCTTTCTTTCCTTTCATCCTTCTGGCACAGTCTATTAAGGGAAAGTGAAATAATGGTCTACTTTCAGCTTCTCTTTGGGTTCTACTTACTGTCCATCTTTTCTCTTCACCAACCCCTCTTCTCATTTTCATAACTCCATACTATTGTTATTCTGCAAACTCCCTGATAGAATATTTTTAGGCCAGTTTCTCTAAGAACACTTTTACTTAACAGTATTACGTTATCACTTGCTTTCTGAAGATGTATGACCCTGTTGTCTGGCACTTAAGAGTCTCCATAAATTTATTTCTTGGTATTTATTTACTTTTGTTCTATACTGTATTGGAACTTCCTTATTTGGAGAGATAACTGAACAATGTACCTCTTTTTCTCAATATGTACATTCTCCCCATTCATGGTCTATTAATCTTTTTTAACAATTATTTTTAAGGTTTTAGATGTTTTCTTGCTTTGGTAGAAACTATTCATTCTCTAAATCCCAGCTTAATCTTTAACTTCTTTATGCAATACATCTTACTCTCTGTTCTTTTAAAAAATCCTTTTAGGGGCGCCTGGGTGGCGCAGTCGGTTAAGCGTCCGACTTCAGCCAGGTCACGATCTCGCGGTCCATGAGTTCGAGCCCCGCGTCAGGCTCTGGGCTGATGGCTCGGAGCCTGGAGCCTGTTTCCGATTCTGTGTCTCCCTCTCTCTCTGCCCCTCCCCCGTTCATGCTCTGTCTCTCTCTGTCCCAAAAATAAATAAAAAAAAAACGTTGAAAAAAAAATTTAAAAATAAAAAAAAATAAAAAAAAATCCTTTTAATGTTTTTATTTATTTTTGAGACAGAGAGAGACAGCATGAGCAGGAAAGGGGTACAGAGAGAGAGAGACACAGAATCCAAAGCAGACTCCAGGCTCTGAGCTGTCAGCACAGAGCCCGACGTGGGGCTCAAACTCACTGGCTGTGAGATCATGAACTGAGCCAAAGTCAGATGCTTAACTGACTGAGCCACCCAGGTGCCCCTCTGTTCTTTTACCTTTTGCAAACTTTATTGCAGTTATAATCAGTACCAGATTGTATTACTTTCTGGTTCCCTATTTCACAATATTTCATCAGACTGATGGCTTCATCAAAATACAAACCACATAATTTATTCTTTTGTTTCCCCTATGGTATATATTATATGCTGTATACAGAGATTCTTAAATACTTTTTAGCAGATTAATATTTTTATTATTGGTATGGAGTCCCCTTATGTACACCAGCCAATCCACAGCCTGTAATAGCATCTTGGAAATTTCAGAACAGAAGGCAGTCAGCAGATATGTCAAAGGAAAAAGATATCCTTGGTAGATTGCAAGTGACATTCTTGTTTATATTGTACACTCCCAGAAGAAATATATCCTTACAGGAGGAAAAATTATGGTGACAATTAGATATCAAAATGAAGGTCAATGTTCATATTTCTCTCCACCTCCTTTCAACATAATACATCTTTAAATTATTGTCACATTTTTGTTAATGTAAGGATCTCCAATGAGCAACTGAGTCTTCCTAATCGTTGCCCTCTGGTGGCCACAATTTAGAAGGTCAAGGATAGCATATTTATCAGTAATTTTCAAAAATTATGAAGACAAAAATTAAAAATTAAAAGAAGTTATGAAGGATAACAGTAAATGATTGCTATAAAAGTGATAATGTAAATATTTTCCCCAAGTCTTCAGTCTCATTATTGAAAGGGGAATGCAACCAGGTAATGGTAGGAAGATTTCTACCTTCACTTTGTAGGCACAAACATAATTTTGGACTTAAAAATAATCATATGCCTCAATATCATTCTTTCCTCAGATAATGTCCATAAATCACTATATGGGTACAATCAAAGCTTGGGTCACTGTAGTGGATATTATCAGGTTAATAGACATATTGGACAAAGCTGGATACAAATAAAATTCTCCATGGCTATTGGGACCTTCCAAACTGATATAGTTTGTATAACATCATTTGAATTTATGACCAATTGTGATGTTATTCTCAAGTCCTCCTAAGTACTTATCAATAAGTATGTCATTTTACAGACACCACTAAAAGACATTTTGAGAAGGGAATTCTCTGCCACATCTTATTATGTGTGGACAGGAGATAGAGGTGTGTGTGTGTGTGTGTGTGTGTGTGTGTGTGTGTGTGTGTGTGTTTAATGAATTCTAAAGAATGCTTCTCCTTATGGAGGTAAAAATTGAAATTCTAACAACTCAAGCAAAATTGTGCAAGAGGTCTTTCCAGCAAAGTGATCCTGGAATATCATTGCTATCCTCTCTAATACTCCAGGCATCTTAGAAGCTGGTGAATATTGTTAGGCTATGTGAATAGTAGCTCTCTACACTACAGACATGGTGAGCAATAGTGCTCAAGATGGCACTGCATGGTTTTCCTTACCTGCATGTCTTTAGGGTTGTGCATCTGACACCTAAGTATGTATAAATAGAGCTATAGGATAACAACAATATGTGCATATTTTTCCTGTCTTTGCATTTTCAAAGTGTTTAAAATGAGAAATACAAATACACAACTGCAAACGTGATTACATACAATATACAAATATATTTCAATATAATATTTATGACTGTCACTAAAAAGAGAACCAATTATGTTTTCTGGAAAAGAATCTCTCCATCACCAGTAGTCATTAATCTGTTTAGGCAGCAACATAAACAAGCAGAGACACCTAGGTTTGATAGTATTCTCAAATATAAAGCAAGAACTTCAGTGACCATATCAGACACCACTTATGTCCTAATTCACATACCCTCAGCTCACCCTTATACTCCAGGAATGGCTATGGAAACCAGCTGTATGCAAATATAACCTATTGCAACTTGCTTAGCTGAATCCTGTATCTCTAGCTTTATGCTCTGAGATTATTGTCCACTGCCATATGGGATGCCCATAGGAACCTGCAAGCAATTCTGACATATATCCAAATCTAGACTGGTGTTAAGTGTTAATACTGCATGGTAAAGCCCTTGGCTAATAGGTGTTGGCATCTGAAAGATTCTCACATTGTTGCCCCTGAGGCAGACAATTCTGAGATGATTTGTATAAAGATTCTCAGAGATTCCCCAATGGGAACAAGCCCAATTTTTCTACAGCGCTGCCCAACTTGAAAACTTTCCTTTGAGTAGTCTTTTTCTTCTCATTTTGGCCTTCCCAGTCATCCACTACAGTTCCTCAAAATCATTTGCTGAAATAGCATAGCTGCATCTAGCTCTTGCCTCAGGCTCAGTTTTTAGAGGCCAGAAAGTACATACAAATAATATGGCCCCACTGAGAAGCTACAGATGGATTTAAAATTTCATTTTTGTTGGGGCACCTGGGTGGCGCAGTCGGTTAAGCGTCCGACTTCAGCCAGGTCACGATCTCGCGGTCCGTGAGTTCGAGCCCCGCGTCAGGCTCTGGGCTGATGGCTCGGAGCCTGGAGCCTGTTTCCGATTCTGTGTCTCCCTCTCTCTCTGCCCCTCCCCCGTTCATGCTCTGTCTCTCTCTGTCCCAAAAATAAATAAAAAACGTTGAAAAAAAAATTAAAAAAAAAAAATAAAATAAAATAAAATTTCATTTTCGTGAAGGGAGAAAAACCTATGACTGTTCCTGGGTGTCACTTTGTGTAATCGATTATGAGAAACTTTTTTTTTAATGATCAAAAGTAATCCCCTAAGTAGCTACCATTGGAGAAGAAATAAATATCTACAACAAATTATTGACTTTCAAAAGTATGTTGACCATTTCAAAATAAGAAAACCCAGTGCCACTCTTACTACGCTGCAATGATGTATTTTAATGATGCAAATAATGACTGATATCATTCTTGGTCCAAGGTTGACAGCTCATTCAGTTCATAGTGAACTGAATGTCATTAAATTTGATCTCCTGGGCTCTATCTCAGGAAACAGCATGTAGCAAACACTTACTGAATCAATCAGTTAGTATAAATAAACCCCAGATTATGTATCAATTGTAGTTGGGTTAGCCATAACAACAACAGCAGTGCGATCACCTCTGGTCATTCATTTATTGAACCTGGTAATTTGGTATTCACAAGAAAGACCATAGTACTCTCATTCTTCTGTGAAAGAAATTGCCATTCATTTAACAAGAGTTCATGATCTTGGTGGGAACTCCAGGAATTAATTTACCTATTTTAAAAATATAAATTATATTTGGGTTTTCAGCTATCAGCTACTAACTTTAAAAGATTCAACTTTTGGGGTGCCTGGGTAGCTCAGTCAGTTAAGCAGCCTACTCTTGATTTAGGCTCAGGTCATGATCTCAGGGTCATCAGATTGAGCCCCATGTGGGGCTCTGCGCTAGGCGTGGAGCTTGTTTGAGTCCGTCTCTTTCTCTCTCTCCTCACATCCCCTCAGCTCACACTTGTTCTCCAGGAATGGCTATGGAAACCAGCTGTATGCAAATATAACCTCTCTCTCTCTGCCCCTCTGCACCTCCCCAATCCCCCGCACATGTGCATACGTGTTCTCTTTCTCTCTCTCTCAAAAAAAACACCAAGTTTAAACTCAAGGACACAATAAGTTATTATTTTCAGGTTGCAAAAGAGACCTTGAAAGAATGTCTTCCAGTGAAATGGAAACTCCTCCAGAAGAGTTTATTCAGCATACACAGCTAGAAAAGTTATTTTTTAAATTAACTTTGCCTTACTTGAACATGAAAAAACATGTGTTTATACATTCATATCTTTTCAAAAGTAATGTTCTCCTTCATTTATTCAACAACATTTATTTAGTGCCTAATTATATACTGTTACTGTACCAGAAGCTGTGACATAGAAGGGAATAAAATATAGTACTTGCCCTCTAGAGACTCATTATCTAGAGAGGGACACTGTAAGCATAATTTCAGTAAAAACGATGACTTCTTTTTTAGTATAGTTGACACAAAATATTATGTTAGTTTTAGGTATACAACACAGTGATTCAATGAGTCTATGTGTTATGCTATACTCACCACAGTATAGATACTATCTATAATCATATAACACTATCACAATACCATTGACTGTATTCACCATGTTGTACTCTGTATAAAAATGACTAACATTTTAATAGTTATATGAGGTGTGCTGTTAGAGCATAGATGAGGGATAAACACCTTACATAATTCTTGTTATCTATTTTCTTATTAATGTTTTGTATTTAATTGAAATTTATTTTACTGTAACTGTTTGTAACAGACCTAGAATATATCCTATGAGACATGAAATGCCAAAGCAAAACCAAGATGCATTATTAGTCTATTTCTCAATTTATTTGCCCTGCTCTTTTTTTTTTAAATTTTTTTTTAACGTCTATTTATTTTTGAGACAGAGAGAGACAGAGCATGAATGGGGGAGGGTCAGAGAGAGAGAGGGAGACACAGAATCTGAAACAGGCTCCAGGCTCTGAGCTGTCAGAACAGAGCCCCACACGGGGCTCTAACTCATGGGCTGTGAGATCATGACCTGAGCCCAAGTCGAACGCTTAACCGACTAAGCCACCCAGGCACCCCTATTTGCCCTGGTCTTTACATTAATGTTTATTCTAGTTTGCTTATCATTATCATCATCATCATAATCATCATCGTTATTATTTTTAGAATTCAGTATTCTTGCTGCCTCTGGTAAACATACTGGGTTTTGTAAACCCCCAAATATAAACCTATCATAGTAGAAAGAAGAGTATTAGAACTCAGGAAGGTCTACATTTGTAGTGAGCATGGCATAATGTAGAGAGAAGTTGAATCACTATGATGTATACCTGAAAGCAGTGAAAATTGTGGGTCAACTATACACAGATTTTAAAAATGTAAAAAAGGAACAATTCAGGAAGTTCAATTTCTGGTAATCGTTGTGCAGCTGACCCTCAAGTCACAATCTCTCTGGGTCTAAACTTTCTTCCTCTTAAAAAAAAAGATTAGATTTCAATGAGTCATCAAGATTAAAGTACAGAGTAATAGAGAAATTTGACAGGGTTTAGCAAGCAGGATTTGGGCCAATTTTATTACAACATTGATAGAAATATAAAGACTTCTTTGTTCTTTGTAAAAATGTCCATCTGGGTTTAAGAATAGCTTATGAGTTACACAGTTTTTTTTAAGTTTACTTACTTTCAGAGAAAGAGAGAGAGAGAGAGCAAGCATGAGTAGGGGAGGTAGAGAGAGAGAGAGAGACAGAGAGAGAGAGAGAGAGAGAGAGAAACAATCCTAAGCAGGCTCTGTGCCATCAGTACAGAGCGCATTGTGGGAATTTGAACCCACAAACCGGGAGATAATGACCTGAGCTGAGATTAAGAGTCTGATGCTTCAGAGACTGAGCCATCCTGACACTCCTAGTTACACATTTTTAAAGTGTATTTATTTATTTAAAGACAGAGAAAGAGAATGTGCTTGCGGGTGCACACACACACACACACACACACACACACGTGCACGTGATTTGGAAAGGGGAAGAGAGAGAAAGAGAGAATCCCAAGCAGTCTCTGTTCTGTCAGCACAGAGACCAACGCAGGGCTAGAGCTCAAGAACTGTGCGATCATGACCTAAGCCAAAACCAAGAGTGACACTTAACCGACTGAGCCACCCAGGCACCTCAACACATTTTTTTTTAATCTGTAGCATGATAGAGACTTTAAACACTCATTGGTTCATATGGAACTCTAATTCAATATCAAACAACTTCTATCTGCCTTTAACTTTCTTTCTGGTTCTATTTGTCTTATTTTCCGTTTGCCTTTTTCTTTCATAATATCTAAATATCTAAATAGAATAAGTAGATAAGGAATCAGCTATGATGTCCATTTCAATTAAAATCTTTAAGTAGATTTATTTAATAAAATGGCATAATATCTTTAAAATAAGAGTAAAAAGAATAAGAAATGTATTAATTGGTTATGTTTCAGTTCTGTCCACTTCTGTTCAGAATATTAACCAGAATACTTCTTTTATTTTTTAAAAAATATACTTCACAAATAACATAAAACAAGAAATTAAGTACTGAGAATTTTAATGATGCCCTTCAAGATTAATACAAATTTTTATCAATTTTCACAAGAACAATTTACTTTAATGAATATTATAAAATATCATATGTTTTTAAATATGCAGTAAAAAAAGTAACAGTTTTAGCCTTAATTTGAATTCAGAAATATCTGGACAAGTTTGGCAAATGTGTCCTTTAAAGTGATGTATGTAATTTAGGTTTACTTAGCACACAAAAGTCCATTTAGATAAAAATATACCTTGTGCATATATGATTAAAATAATAATCATATGTTGGGAGTCAGTTCTTATTTTTTCATGAGGGAAACAATTTATAAGTTGGTTATCATTACTTAAACACTTTGAAGGTATGAATATGTTTAATCAATTTTAAATTTAGGAAAAACACTAAGTTTAGAGAACAGAAAAAGTAACCAATTAACTTAAAAAAAGATTAATATAAAATGACAATCGATTCTGTGGCATTTTTGAGACATTTGTTTATCTATGAAACATATGTATGCAAGTAGAGAAAATATGTTTATATGTAGGAAAGTAAGATATTATCATATTCTAGGGCTTAGGATAAGCAGAATAAACTGGAAAATAGTGGAAGAGGAGAGCAGGTATATGCCTGCCTTATGACTACAACGCGTTCTCTTTCATGGATGAAATCCAAGTACCTGGAATAGTGTCTCGTACACATTAGAAGAGTGATAATTACTTGTTTGAGAAATGAATGAATGAATGAATGAATGAAGGCATGGTGTTGGAGGGCTTTTGGGTAGATTCAGGATGATTTCAGATATAGCTAATGCCTGCTTTGATCAATTTACTTGTATTGATACACAATTGACATGCATAACTCAGCCCTTTAGCTGAATGATAAGAGAGCCCACAATGTGCTTTCAGCATCATTTTCAGATGGGCTTGAACAAAGGTTTGGCATATTACGCTTTGATGATGCTTCCCTGAAGTAAGCACATGTGATCCAGGGTTCACCCTGCCTTCCAGGGGTAGATCAGGGACTCGATTCTGACCACAGTAGTGTGATTTAACATGTATTGGTTCTGAATAAATGTGTCACCTTTATACAATCAGACTCTTCCAATGCCTAGACTCCAGAGAAATATTAGAAATCTTGATTGTGGCTCACCATTGAGCCCAGACAGTACTAATGTTCTGTTTCATTTCTATCAATCTGGCATCTGTCTTTAACTGGTTTCAAATTCAGGTTTAGATAATTATTTCCATCTAAAGACAAGCAGAATGGAAACTGATTCAATGAAATGAAAACATGACAGGTTTTCAATTAAGGAACCAATACTCATTATGCAACTTAATAATTATACTTAATGTATCAGCTCACAAAGTACGTTCACTTACATCTTATTTGAATCTTAAAATAAAATAAATATGTGGTAAATATAAATGCACTTGTTATTTTAGAGTTATATAGATAGGAATCCCTATGGGATAAAATGAGGAAACTATCTTATGAAGACATATATTGCAGAAGAAACAGTGCAATGCATTTTTAGCAGACAGAGTGAAGACATTCATTCATTGACTGGAAAAGCTTAAACTGGGATTGAACAGGCCTATTTTTAATTTTGGGTTTATACTTCACAGTTGTGTGACATGAATTATCTGCTCATCAACTTCATCTCCCTAATAGGAATAAATAATAATTACCTTGTAGGCTTTTGGTTAGGATTAAGTGATATATGGGATCTGAAGTTCATAGCACATAGTAAATTTTCCACAAATAACAGCTAAAGCAATACCAAAGTAGTTTAAACTCCTAGAGATCTCGGGCAAAACTGGGGGAAAAAATCCTCTAAAATATCACAAGATTCATAATGAAATATATTTATTGTATATATGAGTATACTTTTGTGTCAGAATAATTGCACTGTAAAAATATGTTGGAAATCTAATTTACATGTCCTTCACACTGTAATTACCTCAATATTTTATTCACCATAGCATTGAAAGTGATGCTTAACACAAACTAACTCCTTCTGATCCCTTCTTGTGCATAAACTTCTTTGCTAATCCTTTGAGACACATAAGTACATTCTAAGTTCAATTTTGTACATCTTCTTAAGACAAGCTAATATAGGTTTCATTTATTTGTATAATTCTTCATTTTCAATTCTGTATGCTTTCCTAAGAAAGAATAACATTTTGAATATAAAAAGTATATTCCATAATTTTAATTATTCAAACTTTACTTAATTTTGAGTTTATGTTTAGAAAGCTCAGAAAGGCAATATATTTGGTGCTTCTCTGAACCCAAAAATATATGCTTATGATTTTCTTGGTATGGTTTTATATTCACTGAATAGAAGGCATAGTTCCTTTTTATAACAGTAACATAAACTTGACTCAGCCAGTCTTTTAGAAAAAAATTAAGATAATACATGACATTACTTTAAATGATACTTTCATGTTACTTCTAGTTTAGAAGTCAGTTGATGCAACATCAACTCTGACTTTGTTTATGAGAACACATATGAGTTCCACATTGACTGGAACTCAAACATTACTTCTTACTATGATTGTTATTTCCCTAGATTAATCTTCCTCAGCCCAAATAATTATAGATTAAAAGTACAATAGAATTTTAATGTAAAAACATGGCACTATATGCAAGTTAGCTCAGATAGTTCTGGAATAAAATCTGTGTATATCATCTATTAATTCTTTGGCATTGTCTAAGATATTTTAAATCCTTATAATGATCATTTTCCTTAGCTTTAAAATTAGGGTAACAATGATATTTGCATGAAAATTTGTGTTAAAAGAAAAATGCACATAGTATTCTGTACACAATTATTTCTTAAAGTAAGCATGCATCAATTATATTCATATATAATGTATAATGACATTTTTGGAATTCAAAACCTAGAGTTTAATTTTATAGTACTATCATTATTAGAAATGTCAAATCTAAGACATTTTGTAACCTGCCTCCAGAGATGAGGTAGAACACTGTGGCACTAACATATCATACTTTTGTGTGAATAAAGTTTGACATTTTGCCATACGTTCTGACCAGTTCCGCATGATTCCTTTGATCTCTCCAGCACACTCCTACACCATGTAGCTGGCAAATCTAAAAATGGACCTTTAACATTTTTCTTGTGCTTACTCATGAAACCACTTGCTTGAACTTCTTTATACTGTTCATACTTAATTGTTCCCTATATTCTGAGCTTTCGTCTCTTTCATTTTTTCTTAATGTCAATTTTGCCAACCTCACAGTCCTGACATTTAGGTTTATTTCACCACACATGACCTACTTTCCTCATGGTCTACAATTTAGAATTTTCTTTCAGTTTCCCTGACTTCAACTAGCCTGAGGATAATTTCCCATCTTTGGGATGATAGACTACATTTTCCCCTATAATAGGAGATACTCCTGCTGAGTTCCCCTTTGAATTATGAACAGACCTTACATATACTCCAGTTACTTTTATTTGATCAAAATGGCATTGAAAAACTAAAAATTAGTTTTACTTCTAGGCAGAAATCAGTAAACTACTATGACAGCCAATATACTAACAAATACTCAACTTGCACTCTGCCCAACTCTACCTTGGAGGCATTACCATTTGCCCATAATTTTATTCCCACCCATACTCTAAACATGGTTCTAGAATCCCTGAAGAGATTATATAATGATCTCTTACTTCAGGAAATGCTGACCTAGTTACAAAAAACATTCTGGCTTCTGTTTCCTGTACTTGAAATCTGGATGTGTAAGATGAGTTTCTCACTGACCAGCCCCACTTCTTTTCTTGATTCCTTAATTCACATTGCTCATTCTCTCCCTATAGATCTTCTTTAAAGGAAATACAGAAATACAGATGCCTAGGTGGCTCAGTCACTTAAGTGTCTGACTCCTGATTTTGGCTCAGATCATGATCTCATGGTTCATGAGTTTGAGCTCCATGTTGGGTTCTGTGCTGACAGCATGGAACCTACTTGGGATTCTCTCTCTGCTCCTCCCCTGGTCATACTCTCTCTGTCTACCCCAAAATAAATAAACTTAAAAAAAGAAAATTCAGAAATACAATAAGCATGTTATATAAAATATATATTTAATAATATATGTTTATAAATATATGTATAAATTATATATAATATAGATATAGATGATAGAGATAGAGATAGAGATAGAGATATATTTAATGCATGCCTATTGTATTTCTGTGTTATCCTGGAGTAAAAGGAAGAACACTGCATTCCCAAATCTTGTAATCAAATCTCTCTTCTTGGCTACTTGCTTCTCTCTGTTATGGATACAAGCCATGAAGTATACCTTCTATAATCTCCTTGCCCCTGATCTACACTTCCACCTTACACGCTTATATGGAAAGCAACTATCCGTTTGATCTTTCAAGCTTATGCTGCTGCCCTACATACTTACTTACTTGATCTGAGTACTTGCAATGGATCTATTTTTTGTGATTGTATCTAACTCCACCAACTCCTTGACTTCAGACAGTCTTTCCATTTGGATTTGTGTCATTCCAGCACTGTTCTTATCTGTTAAGGAATCGCACACTGTATCATCAATAATCTATGGGTATGCTTGCTTCATCAGAATATTAGGCTATCTTCTCCCCATGTTGCTTGATCCTGTTAATATTAATTACCAGATTCATGAATTCAAATAGCAAATTGCAATACTAAAAAACTGGGTTGAAATATTTACCACCAGAACATACCATTTTTTCTATTGGCTAAAAATAATGTATTTTATATAAATACAGTTATAGATATATTAAGAAAATCATAGTTAAATCTTAACTCTTTCAAGAAGAGAGGGAAACAAACCACAAGGGGCTGTTAATGATAGAGAAAAAACTGAGGGTTGATGGAAGGAGGGGAGGCTAGATGGGTGATGGGTACTAAGGAGGGCACTATTTGTGATGAGCACTGGATATTGTTATGTAAGTGATGAATCACTGAATTCTACTCCTGAAACCAATATTGCACTGTATGTTAACTAAAATTTAAGTTAAAAAAGAAAGAAAGAAAAGAAATACATATCAGAAAAAATAAAAACAAACAAAAACCACAAAGCAAAAATAGTAAAACTTTCAATTAGTGCTAATGATAGATAATTTTATATTTCACAATTGATCTGGTTTCATTTCTCTGGTATTGAGGCTAAGTGGGATTTTGTTTCTTGCAATGTAATTATGATTAAATCAGCTTTAGATCTGCCATGATAGAATTGGTATTGTTTTACAAAGTGGGAAGATTATTCTGAAGGCCTATTTTCTGCCTATTCCTTCATCAAAAAATAATGTCATCTTTATATTAGTGTACATTAAAACTGAGGATCAACAAATTTCAATTTTATCTGAATTATCTGAATGTCTCTTTAAAGTCTTAGCTGCAAGGTAGCAGAACTATTCCCCATTGCATGTTATTAAATAACTTTCAAATTCTATTTGCACATTTTTCTGTATTAGTCAAAGCCATTTTCTGCTGCAGCCTGTAATCAAAGCTTAGCATACTTAGAAAGAAAGCTATAACCACATTATTTCTCTTAAAGCAAGCCTGACTCTTGTAAAGAAAATCTGGCCTGCAGAATTTAATGGAGAGGCTTTGCATTTGATTGCACATTGGTAAAATAATGAAATCACCCTCCTACAACCACTAACTTCAGAAAAAGATAAATTGCCAGGTAGATTTTATACAATATGACAATTCTGAAAAAAATAAGATTTGGTAATTCAAAATATATAATATTAAGTCATGTAGTTTTTCATTGTTGGCTGTTGCAGCTTTTACTTATTGCCAAAGATGAATTGAAGGAAAGCCTAGAATCCTCCATGTATGTTTTCCTTGAATTTTGCAGATGAGTATCTTATGTTTATATATTGAAACAGTGAATTATACAGTGAAACAAAATGGACTTAGGCAATGGAGAAATATGTTTTTTCTGGAAGTCATTTATTCAATCATTTTTAAAATTCATAATCATATGACATTAGTTTCATGTAAAAAAACAAATCTCTTAGTGTATTCACTTATCCATTTATTTTATGTGAGATGCCACATAATCATTTGACATGTTGCTTGGGAATCCATCATTGCTTTCATATTGTTTAGGTTGCAGTTAGTATCTACAACAATCTGGATTTACATGTAACACACTGAAAATAAGACCAAGAAATTCCATTCCATTTGACAGTATTTCAAGCAATTAAAAATATGGATGCTAATCATTTTGGTGAAATAGATACTGAACACTCAAAAGATTTTTAAAAACTGATAGTTTTGAAGCATTAGTGGATGTGTAGATATCTGAAAGTAATCATTATATACCTTTAGTCCCCAAATTTTACCATAACACACATACACACACACATGCATCCTCTAATAAGCTGATGAATTGAGCAACCAAGTTTATCACCTCCTGCAGGGAGGAGCATCAACTTGATAGAGTCTTGGTAGTGTTTTAACAGAAGATTACAGTGAGAAACTTTTGGAGATTTGGGATCTAGCCTTGTGTGGGTTAAGATGTGTGTTTTACTGTGATAAATCTGAACTTGATTGGGCAAATTGTATGAATTTCTTGTCAGAAGACCTTGCAGCAAATTTGAATAAGTAAAGAGTTGTTTCATAAACAAATGTTTTGTTCAGTTGAGGGAACTAATGCCATGAAAAGCAGGCTAATTTGAGTTGTCAATTTTGGAAAATCCAATTTTAGAAAATTGCTGACACAAACAACAAAATCATTAACTGGTCTACAGAAGTACCTGAATGAAAGTCATTTGAAGTAAATAGTAATCATGTTGAATGCAGGTGGCCTTGGTTCTTAGTCCTGATAATTAAGCCAGAAGTTTAATGCAGGAACTTTTATTTCATAATCTCCCCTTTTGGACATTATTTGGGCTGAACTGGAAGACAACCATTATATCAAGAGACCATCGGGGCGCCTGGGTGGCGCAGTCGGTTAAGCGTCCGACTTCAGCCAGGTCACGATCTCGCGGTCCGTGAGTTCGAGCCCCGCGTCAGGCTCTGGGCTGATGGCTCGGAGCCTGGAGCCTGTTTCCGATTCTGTGTCTCCCTCTCTCTCTGTCCCTCCCCCGTTCATGCTCTGTCTCTCTCTGTCCCAAAAATAAATAAATAAACGTTGAAAAAAAAAATTAAAAAAAAAAAAAAAAGAGACCATCAAGCACTGTGAGAGGCCTGGGATTTTATCACATTGGCAATCTAACAAGTTAGCCTGACTGCTGTTCCATAGATAGTGGTAGAAAACACACAATTTCTGGGTTAGAGGCAAAGGACTTTATTACTCATGGAAAAACAACAACAACAACAACAACAAAAACAGTAACTAGAGTGGTTCCCTGAGTTTCCTTGGTTTCCTTCCAAGGTCTACGGAGAGAGGACAGGACAGGGTGACATAAATACGCTGGGATGCTTTCCCATGTAGTGAAGTACATTGCAGGGGAGGAGCCCTGTGCTTGGGGAATATAGCAAGCAAAAGAAAGCTTGCACCTTGTCTCATAATAATCCATCATTCATCCTGACATGTTTTTGGCAAAACTCAAATTTCATGAATATACAACTTCAGTGATTGTGATGATTAATCTCACCAAGAAAGGCTGTCACCAACACCACTTATTTTTTCTCGTAAACTATTTCATTAAATACAATATCAAGAGAATTATAAATGGCATCATGAGGCCAAACTGCAGCAATGACCTCAGCATACCCCCCAGGGCCCCAGGACTCCGTCAACTATCAATAAATCCTAGGGGGGGAAACTGCTAAGTCTCATTTCAGAAAACCAAGATGAAGTCTAAGGGGAGGTGATCATCCATTAGATACTTGTTCAAACTTCTTTAATATAATGAGTTAAGGAAAGATCATTAAGACTTTTCCATACAATATAAATACAACTTTGTTTTTCAATTCAAATGAACACTGTAATATGTGCTTTGTGAACTTCTATAGGAAATGACAGAGAAAAGATAAAGATTTTGTGGGATATATTACTAGCATGACTCAAGTTTAGAAATATATACATCTTGGGGCACCTGGGTGACTCAGTTGGTTAGGCATCCAACTTGAGCTCAGGTCATGATCTTATGGTTCATGAGTTTGAGCCCCACATCAAGCTCTGTGCTGACAGCTCAGAGCCTGGAGCCTCCTTCAGATTCTGTGTCTCCCTTTCTCTCTGCTCCTCCCCCACTTGTACTCTGTCTCTCTCTCAAAAATAATATTAAAAAAAAAACATTAAAAAATAATAATAACATAAAAAATAAGGAGAGTTACTACTTACAGAAATATATATATTTGATATAACAAATTAATTTTTAGGTTATAAAAACATAAAATAATGCTACTTCTCATAATTTATAGTAATAAATGTAATGATTAGCTTAAGCTATTTTTTTTTTAATTAGAGGTAAAATAGCTTAAGCTATTTTTAATTAAACTGTGTGTATGTATCTGACTCTGGTGTTTGATTTTTACTGATAATTAAATAATTTAAAAATGTATATAGCATAAATAATTAATCTTATTAAACATCATAACTGAAATATTCTTATTAATATGAAAGATGTATATAAATGTATATAATAATACAAGTAAATTGGTTCAGAATTAATATATAATTAAACATTTTAACAGATGAACTTATATAATAATTGATTATTGTTAGAATAAGTATTTTATAATATATTCAGATTAACTAAATATTTACATGTTTATTCATTACATCTTGAAAAATATGATATTCCAGTTGCGTTTTAAAATAAGCTGTTAACCATTATTGTCTTAGGAAATATTGAAAAAGTCAATTTTAGGATTCATTTTCTCTCTATTCTTCTAAAACAGCCATCTCTCATGGAAGAGCAAAGAGACTACCCTCCCCACTCTTAACCATATAATCTGAAATCAAAATATTCCAGCAGAGGCCACACTATGTTGTGTCAAGTTTTCCAACGTTTTTTTTTTTTTATTATTATTATTTTTTTATTTATTTTTGAGACAGAGAGAGACAGAGCATGAACGGGGGAGGGGCACAGAGAGAGGGAGACACAGAATCAGAAACAGGCTCCAGGCTCCGAGCCATCAGCCCAGAGCCCGACGCGGGGCTCGAACTCACGGACCGCGAGATCGTGACCTGGCTGAAGTCGGACGCTTAACCGACTGCGCCACCCAGGCGCCCCAGGTTTTATACTTCTTCTATCACTGAAATAATTACAAGACAGGGGTGCCTGGGTGGCTCAGTTGGTTAAGCATCTGACTCTTGATCTAGGCTCAGGTCATGATCTCATGGTTTGTGGGTTCAAGCCCAGTACCAAGCTCTTTACTGACAGCACAGAGACTGCTTGGGATTCTGTCTCTCCCTCTCTTTCCCCTCTTTCCATCTCATAAACAAACAAACAAATGTTTGAAAAAAAGAAATAAGACAGAAAAGAATGATAGGTCCCATGCCATTTTATGAAATTTTTAATAAACCTAAAAATCCAATAAACTTAATACATACTTTTACCCAAGATATATGCAAAGTTGATAACACTCCCCTCATTTAATTCTGTCTTCTGATAACCTGAAAACACTCAAAAGACTCAGCTACAATAAGATAGTTAAGTGTCATCATACTAAATGGGGTGGGGGTGGAAATAAAGTAGATTGTTAAACACTGGCCCTGCTACAAAGACTTCTCAAAAGTACCTTGCATGTAGTGAGTTGTAACAAATATCACAATAACTCAGGAGTCTAGTCTCAAACTAGCAGTTAGTTGTAAATGATCCAAAGTTCTTGTCAAACAGTTAATCCTAAATTACATTATATGCAATTATTATTCTATTTCTTAATCGTGGTTCATACTATAAAGCAGATAAAATGGTTAGCATATGTACATTTCAGTAATATTTTAATTGAATATGCTACTAATAGTAATGCATTTTCAGGTGGTAAAAAGCATAAAGTGGTTAATTTTATTGTCTTAAACTTGCATTTAGTTTTAAATTACTGATTACACTGAATTTTGAAAATAAGATCAAAATAATGACCTGAACAGGATAGGATTAATGTAATTTCTGTAAACTCCCCAACATTTCTTTATTATAGTGCCTGTGTTTCTCCTAACAAAACTTCCAATTTCTTTTAAATATTTTCTCTGAAATTGCTGCTTTTGAGCTTAACATTCTGCTGACAAATGATCTACTTGTGAAAAGGATATAATCACTTACTTCAGGAAGAAATGATCCACTGTGGACCCTTAATATAGACAAATGAAAGTAGAGCAAAAGTTAGTTTTCTAACAGTTCTAGTAACCTAGAAGGTAAATTTATAACATGGCAGGAAGCTCAAAATAGGCAATATAACTTTTGTTCCCATATGAGATCCCTAACTGTATTGCCAAGTTTTGAATCAGATGACTGTCTTTTTATGCTTTACATAGCACCGAATGCATTTTCCATAGGTCTTTCTTTTTGCTTCATTTACTGTAAGTGTTGATATTGCTCCCAGCTCCTCTTACTTATGTTCTTTTTTACACTCAAGCTATAAAATGTTAAATAATTGGTAGGACATATTTTTCTCTCAAGTGAAAAGAGGGAACAATATGGTCACCTTCATTTGTTCTATGACAAACTATTTGTCCACTCAACTGCAGATCAGCACCGCTGGTACAGGAGAGCTCACCCAAACACACTCACTGAAATTGCCCCAGTAGACATCATTACCTCCTGGATCTACACCTGTATGACTGGCTGTTTCCTTTTAGCCTTTTCTGAACCTGACTGTACTCTCTGTCTGCAGTTCCTTAGTGTATATCAGTGTTACAGACAAAGTCATTATTGCTGTTTTTGTAAATACTCTACTTTTAAATATTTTATTGTTTTGTTTCAGTAACATAGCTTCTGATTTCTTTGTAAAACTTTTAAGGAACACACTTCAGTGGCTCTGTATCGCTGTGCTTTTTTTGTAAGAAGAATCATAACCATAAATAATTTTGTGTCAAATATTCAAATACATCTTTAATTTTCATTACTTATTTATACATTTTTTCAGGTGACTAATTGGTTTAATGTTTTTTGCATCAGGAGTTAACATAGATAATAGATTATTAACATAGATAATGTTTCTATCCTCAAGTCTCTAAATGAATCATCTTATTCATTTACTTTTTCATTCCTTTATCCAGCAGTCATTCATTTATACTTCATGTCATTCCATGGTAATAGAAGTTAGTAGATAAAAAAAGAAATATAAGAATATACCAAACATACCAAGATTGGCAAAAAAAAAATCTGATAAAATGACATTGCCACTTTCAGATTAGTTAGTTTCATTTTTATGATGAAAACCAAGGATGTGAACAAAAGAAATTGTGAGATATATATGAATTTCAGAGCATTGGATGAGTGTAAAAGGAATTAGTCTGATTTTAGAAAAGATAAAGAATGCATAGCACTGCATGAATAGAATTTTATATAACCATCATGAATATTTTTCAAAGTAATTTCTAATTTAAAAAAATTCACCAAGTAATGAACTAGCAAGAACTGTTAGATTTGAGTACTTCAGAACTCCAAAGTCTAGTTCAACACTGCAGTGTCCTGGGAATGCTTGATTAAAAAAAAAAAAAAAAAAAAAAAAAAGAGGCAGGTGAATTTTGACATTTCACATAGAATCTACAACACCCTGCTCCTGGCCCTAAGACGGGTAGCTGTAGAGATAGTGGCCCACATTCCTACTGCAGCCTGCAGATGCCAGGTGGGCAGTAAGGCCCTTCTTAAGAAATTTAGCTTTGGGTTTTAATGTGACCAGCAGTTCAGAGATCAGCATAGTGGCTATTGTTAAACCTCATCAGGTTAAAAAGCTTCTTGGGAAGACACGCTTGAAAGAAGTTTGAGACAAATGCCTCCCCCTCACCGCCCCCCCCCCTTTTTTTTCCTTATTGGATGAAATAGACTAAATGCAGACATAATTAGACAAGGAATATACTCCTGACAAGAGTTTGGAAAAGCCACTAAACAAATGGGTAATTATTATCCTCGACATCAATCTCTGGGGAGGATGAAGAACCTCATTTTTAGAATTACCACATTGCAATATTGAAAATATAAGGTTCTCAACAAAAATTATAAAACATACAGAGAAACAGGAAAATATGATCCATTCATAACAAAAATAAGTGAATCAGAAGAAACCATCTCAGAAGATGCTCAGCAATTGGACTTCCTAGACAGACTTCATTCAGGTTAGCTGCCTTAAATGCACGCAACGCTCTGAAAAACAAAAAACTAAATCAGGAGAACGGTGTCAAACACATAGGGAATATCAATAAAGAGATAAAACATAAAACTTTGCAAAAATGGACATATTTGTCATGAGACACAAACTACCAGAGCTCTCTTAAAAAGAAATATATTATGGGAGTAGTCTGTATTTCTTTATAAATGAATCTTTATTATATAAAAAAACAAAGTTTTTTTTCCTAATAAATCCTACCAAATATTTAAAGAATAAGTAATAGGAATTACCCAATACTCTTCTGAAAAAGATAAAGATGAGAGAATACTTCACAGATGTTTTTATGAGACCAGTGTTACCAAAACCAAAGGCATGAAAATATAAAAGTACTTAGTAATACACTCATGACATAAACTCAAAATTTCTTTAAACTAGGTGGAAAAATTCTAGTAATAGATATAATAGTTAACACATCATGACCAAGTGGTTTTCTCCAGTGAATGTCAGTAAGGTTAGTCAATTTTGAAGATTAATCATTGTAAAGCACCATGTTTCCATTTCAAAAGAATAACATACAGTTATCTCAGTAGATACAGATAAAATGTTTCAAAAATTTCTGCAACCATTTATGATAGAAGCCCTCAGCACTCTAAGAATGGTAGAGATGTTCCTTCATCTGATAAGCATTGACAAAAACCCTGTGGCTAAATTATATTATGTAGTGAAATACTGAATTCGTAGCACCTGAGGTTGCAAAACAGATGAGGATGCCTACCCTCATTACTCCTACTCAACAGAGCAATTCAGTGTTTGTTTCATCTAGAAGTTTGGAACATGAGAACAAAGTTCTTACTGACATTGGTAAAGAGGTATTCACACATGTTACTATGAATTGAGTAGTTTAAATAATTTTGTGGTTTCCAAGTGTTATGATTTTATCATGTTGTGTCAAAGTAATAGACTCATCTTGTCTAATCATTGTCATCATACAACGAAAGTTGCTTATGTTTATTTGGGAACTTCATAGCCTGGCTTTCAGCTACCAGTTGTCAAGAGAGTCTTCATATTCCTTAAAGACAATGGTAAGAATACACGAACACTTTCATGGTATTCTTTTTTATGAAACAGTAAGTATATTGTTAAAATTAAATGACTAATTGGGCAGAAAACTGTCAGTTTTATTTATTTATAATATTTATAATACACAATATTCATTGCTGGTAACTTACGAAAAGCATAAGCATATAAGACCACAGATTTATGAACATCTTTCTGGCCAGTCCCTTGTATAAAATAATGAAGGTTTAATTTAAAATAACATTTAGGAAACGTGATATGTGGCTGACACACCACACTTGATGTGTAGCACTTAGTGTGCCATTTTTGGGTTCCTTCCATAATACACATAAATGGCATTTTCTGTGTATCAGATGGCATATTCTGAAATCATTATGCTTTTTCACGAATGGTCAACAATCATCATACCACAATGGAACACTTTGTGAGTCTATATTTGTTTTAAAGATTCATAAAAGTAATCTTTTTTGAGGGGGATGGTAAGTTTGAGTTACTCTGTTTTAACAAGATGCAAATTTGGGAGCACAGTAATGTTTTCAAGAATGTTTCAAGAATGCATTGGGGGCCCCTGGGTGGCTCATTTGGTTAAGCATCTGAATCTTGATTTCAGCTCAGGTCATGATCTCACAATTCGTGAGTTTGGGCCCCATGTGGGGGCTCTGCCCTGACAATGCGGAGGCTGCTTGGGATTCTCTCTTTCTCCCTCTCTCTGCCTCTCCCCTGCTCACATACTCTCTCTCTCTCTCAAAAATAAATAGACTTTGGGTGCCTGGGTGGCTCAACGGTTAAGCGTCCAGCTTCGAATCAGGTCATGATCTCGTGGTCCCTGAGTTCGAGCCCCACGTTGGGCTCTGGGCTGATGTCTCGGAGCCTGGAGCCTGCTTCTGATTCTGTGTCTCCCTCTCTCTCTCTGTCCTCCCCTGTTCATGCTCTGTCTCTCTCTGTCTCAAAAATAAATAAACGTTAAAAAAAATTAAAAAAAATAGACTTAAAAAAAAGAGAGAGAATGTAATGGCATAAAATCCTTGGTTCTTATAATCAAATATTATTTTATGCATATCAAGAAATAGAACTCAAGAGGATATACACACACAATTGTTAATTTTTAAAAATTAGTGTCAAAATTCGGATCCCATATACCTAGTCTTTAAAAGAAATTTAGACAATCAGGAGACAGTAAAATATTTTAAGCAAGGAGGAATTTGGTTAGAGTTGTAATCTGAAAATGTAATAATAATTATAATAGTAGTAGTTAGTAATAAAAACAAACCTAATTCTGATAGCAGTGGATGATGTGTTAGGCATGACCAGGATACTATGGGATGATTATCAGGAGGCTATTTCATTGAGTCAGTAAAAAAGATACAGAGAATTTAATCAAAGCATAAGTTGAGAGGATGACAGAAAAGAAAGAAATTTGAGAAATATGTAAGCAATAGAGAGAACTTCACAATGACTGAACCCTGCTAAGTGAAATAATCCAGTTAGAAAAATATGAATATTGTTTGCTTCTGCTTATATTAGGTGCTTAAAATAGTCAAATTCATAGGGACAAAATGTCAAATGATGGTTACCAGGGGTTAGGAAGAGAAGAAGTTAGTGTTCAGAAGTGTAGACTATCAGCTTTGCAATATGAAAAGATTTTCGGATATGGAGTGGAGTGATAGTTATACAACAATATAAATGTATTTAATATCAAAACTATACCTTTAAAATGGTTAACATTGCAATTTTTGTGTATTTTGCCACAGTATTTTTTTTTTTAAAGATAGAATAGAAATACTTTATATGAGATAGCTGGTCTTAAACATCATTTATCCAATCAAATATTTACTGACTACCAAGTAGTTTAGTTTCAGAGGACAACAGTACAGTTTTTCTTGAAACCATACATACAAATGGGAAGACATGTATAAAGATAAGGAAATGGAGATGAAAAAGCTACCTCCTGTAGATGGTGTGATCCCTTTGAGCAAAAAGGTGAAATTATTTCTTCAGCTGAGGACAGGAGAGATGTAGGTATCAATGTACAGTTGACCCTTGAACAACACTGATTTGGACTGCATTTATACATGGATTTTTGTTGATAGATGCATTAGAGTACTTTAAATGTATTTTCCTTATGAATTTCTTAATAGTAGTTTCTTTTCCCTAGGTTCCTTTATGCAAAGAATGCAGTATATAATACACATAGCATACAAAATATGCTAATTGACTATGTTTTTGGTAAGGCTTCTGGGCAACAGTAAACTATTAGTAGTTAAGTTTTAGTGCAGCAAAATTTGCACACAGAGTTTTGACTGTATGAGGGGTCAGTGCCCCCTAACCCCTTCATCGTTTAAAGGTTAACTGTAGTTAATAATTAGGTACAAGGAAAAGAAACTTAAGCATAGAAAAATTTATTTTTGGGGGCGCCTGGGTGGCTCAGTCGGTTAAGCGTCCGACTTCGGCTCAGGTCATGATCTCACGGTCCGTGAGTTCGAGCCCCGCGTCAGGCTCTGTGCTGACAGCTCAGAGCCTGGAGCCTGCTTCGGATTCTGTGTCTCCCTCTCTCTCTGACCCTCCCCCATTCATGCTCTGTCTCTCTCTGTCTCAAAAATAAATAAACATTTTAAAAAATTTTTAAAAAAAGAAAAATTTATTTTTTTTAATTTATGTATTATTTAATTTACATCCAAGTTAGCATATGGTACAACAATAATTTCAGGAGTAGATTCCTTAATTCCCTTTATCCATTTAGACCATGCCCAGCTCCCACAACCCCTTCAGCAACCCTCTTTGTTATCTATTTAAGTCTTTTATGTTGTGTCTCCCTCCCTGTTTTATTTTAAACAGAAAATTTTATAAATGCAACTATTTATTATAGTAGTAATAATGTATTTTATCAATAAAATAATGAGATGGCCAGACAAAAATTAAATTCATCAGGGGACAAATTGCATTGTATCTCTTTTGTGGGGGGAAAACAAACATTCAAACTGGGAGATTCTGGAGCTGTCCCTAAAGGAGCCTTATTAGAAAGACGTAGATGAGAAAAATTTCATGATTCTTCCCTTTTGTGAGAACCAGAAAGAAAGACTATAAAGAAAAATCATTATAGAAGACCATAGTAAGTAAGAGATAAACAGATTCCTAAAATGTTAGTGGAACACAGAATGAGTTGTGTGGCCCTAAATCCATCGCTGAATCAGTAACTGGAGAAAACTATAAACAAGGAAAGGAGCAGCTATTTCTCTCTTCCAATGGCACTGGCTGATAGCAGCATAATAAGGAAACCCATACCAGCTGTGCAGAGCTTTTTGCCACACAGTTTAACTAGCTCTGCCAGGATATTTGTGATGTCTGTCACTCAAGTAGCAGGAAAGAGAAGGAAGATTAAGCTTGATGACTGTGATTTGAGAAGGAGTCAAATGTGGTAGAAGTAAATTAAAACATAGATGTTGTTGGGACTGTGATGGTTAATTTTATACTTCAACTTGGTTGGGCAATGGCACCCAGTTTCTAGGTGTTGCTGTATAGATATTTTTTGAGATATGGTTAACATTTTAATTGTTTGGCTTTAAATATGGCAGATTACCTTTCATAATATAGGTTGGCCTTATCCAGTCAGTCAAAGGCCGTAAGAGAAAAGACTAAGGTCCCCTGAGGAAGAAGGAATTGGCCTCTAGACAAGACATTGCAACACTAACTCCTCCCTGGGTCTCTAACCTACTGGCCTGCCCTATGTGTTTTAGACTTGTCAGTCCTCACAGTCTTGTGAACCAGGTGAACCAGTTCCTTAATATATAGCTCAGTCTCTCTCTCTCTCTTTCTCTCTCTCTCTCTCTCTCTCTCTCTCTCTCTCTTTTTATGTGTGTGTGTGTGTGTGTGTGTGTGTGTGTGTGTGTGCCCATACACAGATAACCTATTGGTTCTGTTTCTCTAGAGAATCTTGACAATACAAGGACCAAAGATTAAATATTATTTGAGTCAATGAAGAAGATAAACACCAGTCTTAACAATGAAATGTCATTAAATAACTTAAGTTACATAGGACAATATTTGCCAGTAGTAGTCCCAGGATACAGTCCTTAAACAAATAAACAAAAGAAATAAAAAAGAGTAGGAGAAGGGGGAAAAAGGCATTACGGTTTAATAAATTGAAAGACGTTGCATTGAATAACCCTTCAGATTCGTAATTCACATTAGAATACTATAGGTGTAGGAAATCTTGCAATAAAGATAATTTTTTGACCCCATTTAACCTAGTGTTTTACAAGCTCATTTAACTATCAAATACTTTGGTGTGTGTGTATGTGTGTATTTGTATATGTGTACATTCTCATGTGTGTATGTGTTTGGTAAATCTGGTATGAAATATTCAGTGGGATGAGGAAAGAAAGAAGAGTGTATTAGTCAGATAGGTCTGCCATAACAAAATAGCACAGACTGGGTGGCTTAAACAACAGAAACTTATTTTCTCACAGATCTAGAGACTGGAAGTTTGAGATAAGGGTGCCAGTAAAGCTGTTTTCCCCTGAGGCCTCTCCTTGGCTTACAGATGCCTTCTTCTGTAACTGAACTTGAGGAGTTCACCACTTGGAAGTGCATCAAATTGAACACAACCCAAGGAAACATGGAAAGCAAAGAACTTTTTATTACTTATTTCAAGTATGGAGACAGGGAGATAGCTATCAAAGCACTGTCTTTCCATCCTGTTAGTAGAGGAAACTTTTGTTCCATGTATTAGGGGACAAGGGCAGGGAGCTTGTATATACATTAAGGGACTTATATGTATTCTATTTTTGTGCATATCTAGCATGTGAATATGCTAGTGCATACATCGTATGTTCAAAAAATAGCAGAAACCTCCACCATGGGAGAGGCTGTTAGTATTATGTGCTAAAGGTAACTTCAGGATAACTCTGGGTGTTCCCCACACAGGTACTCAGCTCCAATTCTGCTCAAACTGCCTCCCTTAAGGGGCTCTGAGGTGAGACACATAGCCAAAACCTATCAGGTGAAACACCTAACCCATGGTCTCCTTAGCTGAAACTACATTCCTTCCCTGCTTTTTTCCCTTCCTCTGCTTTTCTTCTGGTGACAGCTTTTATCCCTCTGATTTGAGTGACTTTCTGTTGCATCCTGGCTAATGTTTCTCTTTGTATCCCTGCATTTGCTTTTCCTCTGCACACTGCTCGTATCTCCCACTTCTTATGAGGATACCAGACATTGGATTAGAACCCCACCCTCGTGTCCTCATTTAACCCTGATTACCTTCTTAAAGGTCCTATCTTCAAATACAGTCATCAAGGGGGCTAGAGCTTCAAAATACACATTTTGAGGGGACAAAATTCAGTCCACCATAAAGAGTGACTTTTCTTTGGTCTGATTTGGTTGTTCATTATTGAGTAGACTAAATTTTAGCTCATCAGTTTGTAACCATCATCTTGGAAGGACAAATACTGCATGATTCCACTTATGTAATGTATCTTCATCACCAAACTCATAGGAACAGAGACAGAATGGCAGTTGCCAGGGACTAGGAGGAGGGGAAAATGTGGGGTTGCTGTTCAATGGGTATAGAGAATTGTAGTCACACAAGATGAAAAAGTTCTAGATCTGCTGTACAATATCATACTTCTAGTTAACAATACTGTACCATACACTTAAAATTTGTTAAGAGGGTAGTCTCATGGGTTTACTAAGATAAAAAAAATCACTTACTGCAAACTATAAGATTTCTTATTTATACTTTTGTATTATTTTTCCTCTTTGTAATGAAGGAATTTGTTACAAGTAAGCCTGCACGATAAGAAATATTTTAAAATGCTCTTTAGTCAGAAGGAAAATAACAACATATGGAAAATTGTATCTACCTATGGAGTAAAAAGAAAAGAATGGTAAATATGTAGAAATCGAAAATACACTTTTCTCATTTTTTATTTCTTGAAGATAATAATTTAAAACCAAGTACCAATGTATTGGAATGCTTATAAGCTTTGTAGAAGTAGATTTATTAGAACATCACACATTGTACAGGTATTTATAGAACACTGCCTCGTCCAAGTATCCTAATTAGCTCTGCACATGTTGGCTTGCACCTATTTCTGCACAGCCCTCCAGTAGTTGACTCCAGAAGACAGTGAATGATTTGGGGATACAAGTATGTTTTTAATCATGTAACTCCAGCACCTAACAGTGGGTATTTATTTCATATATTTGTAAATACTTGGTGAGTGAAAAGCTAATGTTAGAGGCATCAATAAGATAGAATATTATCTTTCTCAAAATATCTTCATTTTCTTCGGTCAAAGCCAGTGCTCTATATTAAAATATTGGAGAATTGAAATGTGAATTTGTTAAAGGTCATCAAGTGAGCAATAAGAAAGCAGGATTTAAGAAATAAAATGTCTAGGGACGCCTGGAGGGCTCAGTCAGTTGAGCGTCTGACTATTGATTTCCACTCAGGTCATGATCCCAGGGTCATAGGATGGAGCTCTTTGTCAGGCTCTGCCCTGAGCATGGAGCCTGCTTGGGATTCGTTCTCTCTCTCTCTCTCTCTCTCTCTCTCTCTCTCTCTCTCACCCCTCCACCCCTCTCCCTGGTTTGTGCTCTCTCTTTCTCTCTCTAAAAATATAACAAAATAAAATAAAAACTATTAAGAAAAGAAAGAAATTGTCTATAAGGTAAAATTATTCCTTAGTAATTGTATTCTTCATTTAATTGATTCACACTAAATATTTTCAACCAATGTATCTTCACATGTACTGAACAAAAATCCTGTTTAACATGAGTTTTTCCTAAATCTGTAAGTTGTCTTTTCCATTTACTGTTCCTTATTTCTAAAAAAAAAAATCCACAACATTTAATAATGCAAAATGATTTTTAATATCTAAAATATGTGTATTTAAGAGAAATAGTAGAGTATATACTAAGTATATTTTTCTGTTAGTATAAGACTCTAAAGTATATTGATAACTTGAAACTAAGAAATTAATTTTATTTTAAATCATCATTTCCACAACTGAATATATTCACTATTTCTGATATTGGTTATTTGTTTCTAAATGAAGTTTTAAGTAAAATCACCTACAAATAACATGTAAATATAATAATGTAAACTATGTAAATTCATTTTTTTAAGTAGTTATTTGCAAGAAAATGGGGAATAATTCACCACACGGAAATCAGGTGATAAAGCATCTATATTCATAAATAAATTGAAATAATGAGAGACTTTAATTTCCTTTTGTGCATGTTCTTTGTAGGTAAAATAAAAATACATATGAAATTTGTAGCTTGTTTGAACATAGCCTGGGGCAATGATATTGCAATTAAATTTATGCTGGATTGCTGTGCAAACACCTCTAGGAATTTGTAATTTCTAATTAGAGATATGCTTAACTGTTAGGAATTTTGGAATAGTCACCCACTGGCCAGGTTTAAACCATGATGAACACCATGACCACTTAAGCAATTTGTAGTTCTCTTTACTGAAAAATGGCTTTCTGTATAGTAATTGAGATGATTATGGCCTCTTCAGCAGTAAAACTAGACCATGGTATCAGCAATTATATTTTTAATCACTTCTTTTTGTACTTATTTGTACTGGCTCTCACAATAAATTTGTGTAAAAATTGGGCTCAAGGCACGTGTATACATTAAATCAGTCCACTTGTAGCACAGAAATAATATTTTTAAAATATAGTTTCACTAAGTTAGTATTTGAACACAATATGATTGTCATAGGCATCTTTGGCAAATTTTAGTATTCCAGTAGGCACTCTTTCAGTATATAGCATGTAAAAAAAACACACTTGGCTTTAAAGAGTTTTCAGTCGGTCTAGTAAGTACAATACATATTTTCACAGTAAGTAGAATGCAGTATAGTGAAGGTATCTAACACCCGTACAGGGAGCCCTGAGAACACAAGGAAAATTAACACCTGGGGGCATCAGGGAAGTTTTTGAAAGCAATAGTATTTAAGATGCATGTTGAAAATTGTATGGAGATTAGCTGGTTAAAGAATTAGGAAAAGAGGGCAAGATGGATATTTCTGGTGATAGAATAGTTCTGCATCTTGGTTATGTTGGCAGTAATACAAATATATGTTTGTGATGAATTACATAGAAGACATATATAAACACACAGACACACAAACGAGAATATGTATACATGGTGAGAGCTGAAAAAATTCTGTGACTTATACTAATTTAATTTCCTGGTTTTGATATTGTAGTATAGTTATGTAAGATATTATTGAAGGAGACGGGGTGACAGATAAGCGGAGCTTCTCTGTACTATTTTTGCAACTTTCTATGCATCTATAATTATTTCAAAATAAAAATGTTTCCAAGCATCAAAGAGCAAGTGGGTAGGAAAGTTCTTTAGCATTATCAAAGACACAGTGTATCTGAGTCTGATAAAGCAAGGTTTAGACTGACTCAAATTCAATAAGCACTTACTCAGCACTTGTTGTCTGCCAGACTCTACAATGTGTTTCACATAGATCATTCCTCTTCATTTCCACAACAAACATATCAATTAACACATACTGAAGTTACAGAGACTTGCTGTTTAAAGAGACTGGATTAAATCCTACAGGCAAGCAAGAAGACTTTAGAAGTCTCTACTTCCTGGTTACTTCCTACCCTGTCCCCCCAAGATACACACAAACACACGTTTGCCACTCAGATTTTGACAGTCGTCTTAAAGGCACACCGTTTTGAATGCTGTTATGGGCCGAATGGCATCTTTCCAAAATTCATCTATTTTAACCCCCAGTCCCTCAGAATGTGACTGTATTTTGAGATGGGGTCTTTAAAGAGGTAATTTACTTAAAATAAGGCTATTAGGGTGGGCCCTAATCCAATCTGGCTGGTGTCCTCCTAAGAAGAGGAAACCAGTACACATGGAGGGATGGCAGAAACTTGCGTGTGCAGAGGAAAGAACACACGAGGGCACAGGAAGGGGCTCATCTGCAAGCCATGAAAAAAGGCTGAAGGAGAAACTAAGCCTGCTGATGGCTTGACCTTAAATTCTAGCCTGCAAACTGAAAAGCTAAATTTCTGGTTTTTAAGCATCCCAGTCTGTGATATTTCATTGTGGCGTCCCTTGCAAAGGAATACACTTGCATATCGACTTTTCTTTTGTCACTTCTTTACTTTGCTCGTTGGCTTTCAGATCTTAATGTGAAAGTTACTTTTTAAGGCTTCATGCTAAAAAGTATGAATGCTTTAGTTTATATTTAGAAGAATTGTAGCATTAATTTTGATTATATAAAATGCTTTACAGTCTTCAACAAACCTTGAATTAAATGCCATCTACCCCAAGGTATATAATTGTCTAATGCTGTAAGTAATACAGCTCTTGAGACACAGTTCTATTTTTCAAAATGTGTTATTCATTTTCACAGTGGATAACATATATGGAAAGTATATATTTAAGACTTAGAAAAAACTGTTAGCCTTATCTCTAGGAGCTGGCTGTCTTATAAATTTTCTTCATCTAATGAATGATTTGATTAAATATCTTGATTTAAAAGATATATTATGGACAGGTAAAGAAGCTTTTCTTTGACAACAGTCTCATACATGAACAAAAGATGGGTTTGCAGATTCTGGAAAATAACTGACCACCATTTAAAGGAAATAATTGTATTTCAGTTTTGAAATGGTACCTTGTCACTTGCTCTCTTCTGTGTTCTCTCAGTAGCCATCTAAACTTAAGAATGCTTGAAGATGAGTTTGGAAATAAAAACTTGACTTTCCATCACAAACAAAAATAAAGATTTATTACTATGTTTTTCATAACTCTATCTCCTTCTTCAAGTGTCTACAATGTAATTACTTCAGCATAGTTAATAATGTTAAAATAAAACACAATGGAGACCAGGCTTGAAGATCCTCCAAGTGTACAAAACCACTTAAGCCATGTAAACAAAACTAAATCTAGCTTATTTCATAAACATAAATAAAATTTAGTTTACTTCTTGTAAACGCCTCTGATAATCATAAAAGAAACATGCCATCCTCCTAAAAGTGGTTTAAGATAAACATTTTTAACCAATCCCTAACCTTTTAACCAATTCTTAATTATTCTTTTAAAGTTTATTTATTTTGAGAGAGAGAGAGAGAGAGAGAGAGAGAGAGAGAGAGCGCATACGTGGAAGAGGGAGAGAGAGAGAATCCCAAATAGGCTCCACACTGTCAGTGCAGAGCCCAATGTGGGGCTTGAACCCACAAACTGTGAAATGATGACCTGAGTCGAAGTCAGACACTTAACAGACTGAGCCAACCAGGTGCTCCCTGGTCATTTTTAACCAAACACACATTGTAAGAACCTGTTATTAAACAATTTCCCCATTTTCACTTTATAAGCATCATGCCACTGAGCTTCATATCAGTTTTGGATTGCAAGGCTCCCAGTCTGAGAACTGTTCTTAGGTGCCCAATAAACTCTTACTAATTTTTATCCACTGGTGGTTTTAATTTTGCTATTCTGGATTTTTGACATTACCTTAAAATGTTGCTTTGACATTTGCCTTAATGTAAGCAATGATACAAAATGGAGTGCTTAGCATATAAAAAGATTCATAAACAACTTTATTGACAACTATATAAACCAAATTGCATTTATATTTTATCATGTTCTTATAAGTTGACACACAGTTTAGAACTAATTTTTTAAATTTCTACCATTGAAAAAGACATGGCTTTCAAAATTTTTCATTTCAGTTTTGCTTTTTTCTTTTGTTTTAGTTTCCTTCGCTCACTGTATTACCATTTTTTAGGAAAGCAGCATGACTGAGAGGGAAACATAGAAGACTCAAAATCAGGAATCTTGAATTTTAGACCCAGTGTTCCCCTAACTGCTTAGTGTGACCTGATATAAGTCAAACACCCTCTCTGAACCTCAGTTACTTTGTCTATATACTATCTCAGTCTAGATGATCCCTGTTATGGACTGAATTATGTTCCACCAAAATTTATAGGCTGAAGTTCTATGCCCTATTTTCATTGTTTTGGGACATAGGGCCTTTAGGGAGGTATTAAGGTTAAACGAGGATATGAGTATAGGATCATATAGGATTGGGGTCCTTGTGAGAAAAGGAAGAGACACTAGGAGTTTGTATACATAGAGAAAAGGCCATCTGCAAGCCAAGGAAAGAGGCCTCAGAAGAAACTAACCTTGCTAGCAACTTGATCTTGGACCTCTAACCTACAGAACTATGAGAAAATGAGTTTCAGTTGTTCAAGCTACCCAGTGTATGGTATTATTTTTTTATGTCAGCCCTAGCAGACTAATAAAGATCCTTGAAGTGTCTCTACTTGTAAAAATACTCCTCTGTCCTCTGCATGTCCTAAATCTGAGATCGTCTAGAGATAAACAAATATAAACAGTTTACTACAAAGACTAAAAGAAATATTTTTGAAAAATACTAAAGAACATCTATTATTCACTTTAAAAATGTCTTTTTCAGAAGGTTCACATGTAATTTCATTTTAGTTGTGTTTTTTAATATTTCAAATTATAATCATATTTTATATCAAAAGTGTATTTTTTTCCTAGATAATTGCATCTATATAATTTATCATATGGTCATAAAATTACAAACTAGCTTAGTGGAAATTTGCTTTGGAGCAAGATGGTTTCAAATTACTACAAGAGCAAGATAATTATTGATTCTAAGTTAAAAAGCATATACAGCACATTGAATGCAGACAAAAAAGCGAGAATCAATATTGTTGATTCTGAATAGAGCAATATAATTAGAGATATGAACTTACAAAAGGAATAAATACTAAAGACATGATCATTTATCTCTGATTGGGAAGTAAGGTCTTGTGGGAACCTTATCAGCAGTGTCATTCCCTCCTTTTCCTAAGATTTTCATTTAGTGGAACAAGAGCCTGCAGGGAGTAAAATCGAAAGAACTTACTGTTTCAGCTTCCCCTTACTTAGGTAATGATGACCTAAGTAGAAAAATTAGAATGATTCAGCCCTGCAGCCATTAACATGTTCAGACTCTCGCTTAGCCCAGATGGCTCTTGACTCTAATAGGAAGCCACAAGTTCAGGCAAGAGGTGGATTTTAAATGGTCTCAAGTGTCAGGAGAAGTTTGAATGAGACGGCTTTAAGTTGGAAGTAGCATAGAAAAAAAAATACCATGTGATAAGAATTTCAACATATGAAATAAATCAAAACCCAAGACATTTTTAATTACCTGTGAAGTAGAAGATAGAGGGTTTTTAACTACTAGACGTATAAGGTAATAAATTTATGTATATTATTACAAAAGTAAAATTATCCTAAATCCTTTAACTCATGTGAGAAGAAATGCCTATGTTTTCTGTAATGTCAAATAAAATCAGTTATAGACTAGAGTTAAGTGATAATTATTAATACATCTAGGAGGCCTGCCTGCAATTCAGTCTCATACAAAGGGATACTGACATCATATGTAAAATAATGGAAGGTAAAATATTTGTTAAAGAACCCTAATTTCTTATTCTATTTAAAATTAAATGTCAAGCTGGAAAATGTTTTAAACTCAGAGTCAGCACCTCTGCACAGTCATGATTAATGACAAATTCACTCACATGATAGTCTTCCCACTGAGCTAGTGAAGCATGGAAGCAAACTGCTGATTACACACCTGTACGGGCTTTTCACTCAACCTACGGGGTCCTGCTAGAATGCTTCATGATCATGACTGCTGTGATCATTACATCCTAAGAGAGGAAAAGTAGAGCAGCTAATGCTGGTAACACACCGGTTACTTCATTCTCATCTCTAGGAAGATCCTGTTTATAAAATTCTATTTGATTAAGTGTAGCATAGTTTCATTTTTATTATGGCAGCAAGATGAAGAAGATAAAGTCCTTGATAGTATGACAAATATATAAAAGCAAAGGTAAGGCGTCAAGATTGTTTCACATTCCTATTAACCTCAAAAAGTCTAGAGAACAATTGTGCATGTGATTGCTGAAGTATATAGGTTTTAATTATAAGATGACTCTGTTAGACGTTTTAAACTTGTACAGTCACATGTTTTATACTTACACCATGTACTGGCATCTGTCTCTTTTTAGGAAGAGACAGTGCTGCAGTAAAAGGGAGGGGACTGCTTACAGGAACAAAATAGGATGGAGACCTAGAAAACAAGGCAAATGGTAAGGGTGGAAAGAAATTAGAGGTGTAGGAGGAGATACACAAAAGGAAAATAAAATATTTATTATTCACAATAGAGAGGCATCTCATATGCAGTGCTTCTCATTTTTTAATGTTTATGAAATCATGATTTGAAAAATAATTTGGAAATTTGGACTCTGTTAAAAGAGTTTGGTGAAATTAACAGCAGACATATTTACAGGGAGGGGTTGACATCTCTAAAAGCAGTTACCGTATTAGGGGATGACCATATACAATGTGGTGTTCTAAGTTGATTTACATGTGCTAATTACTCATCTCTACAACCTTAGGAAATAGATAGGATTGTTATTATTGCTCTTAGATGAATTCTTTACATTCTGTTATGCTGAAGTAATGAAAAGGGCAGTAGGCATTAACCCACCCACCAGCTTTCATATATACACAATCATCTTTCTTACCCCTTTATATAGGTTAACTATTCACACTCATATAAAAATCAAATTCTTCTACATGTGACTAGGACTTTGCAGCAGCAATCCTGTCTTCTATCTTCTGTAGCCTCAACTTCTGTGCTATTGGATCATTTTCATTGACATACAATCAGTTTTTTCTTTCTTTCTTTCTTTCTTTCTTTCTTTCTTTCTTTCTTTCTTTCTTTCTTTCTTTCTTTCTTTCTTTCTTTCTTTCTTTCCTTCCTTCCTTCCTTCCTTCCTTCCTTCCATCCATCTTTCTTTCTTTCTTTCTTTCTTTCTTTCTTTCTTTCTTTCTTTCTTTCTTTCTTTCTTTCTTTCTTCCTCTCATTTTACTCCTATTACTTGGTAAGCTACTTTCCCATTTATTTGCTTCCCTTTGAAGCAAAGCTCAAACTCACAGTATCAAATCCTTTGTATCCAATGTCTCTGAAGCCCATATTACCAGCTTCTAAACCCCACTCCACCAAAATATTCTTAAGTATCAGCAATAATCTCCATGTTGCTAAATTTATTGGCCATTTTATTTGGCTTTTGGGTATCATTTGCTGTGGTTGGTCACTGTCTCCTCCCTGGTAGACTTTCTCACTTGGTTTTATCACACCCAGAAACTATCCCCAGAAAGGCAATATTTAAAGGTCATCTTTCCATCTTTTAAAGGATGATTCAGAACAGAACATATAATTTTCATGTAATGCAAATAGAGTTTTATAAGAATGTAGGTATTCAGGCCACCTTTCAAATGTATAGCACCTAGGACAAGAGTATCAATGGGTACCGTTTTTCATATGTCTCAATACTTAAAAATCATGAATCAATCTAAAAAATTGTTAAAATATATTCTGCATTTTTATTTTGCTTTATATGCTTCCCACCCAGCTTTACTGAGATAAAATGGACAAATTAAAATTATTTATTTTGAAAAAGTGCAATGTGAGGCTTTGATGTACATATACATTGTGAAATGATTGCTATAATCAAGCTAATTAACATATCCATCATCTCACAGTGTTAATCATTTTTGTGTATTGTGGATGTGTGGTGAGAATACTTAAGATCTACTCTCAGCAAATTTTAAGTATACAATACAGCATTATTAACTATAGTCATCATGCTGTACATTAGATATAAAAGTAACTCATAAGTGAGTGATTGTACCCTTGGATGTTGACTTATATGCTTCTGTGAAAACAAAATTTCTTTTATTGATTTAGTTTTCTTTCCTAAATTGCTTTTGTTTTTTTTTTCTATAATGATCTTGACTTTTACTCATTCTCAATTATCAAAAGATTTATAGCAACAGAAATTTAATTGCATATCAAATCTTAAAATGTATGTTTTAATCCAAAACCAAATTAGGGGCACCTGGGTGGCTCAGTCACTTAAGCATCCAAATTCAGCTCAGGTCATGATCTCACAGTTCCTGAGGTCTAGCCCCTCCTCAGACTTTGCACTGATAATATGGAGCCTTTTTGGGATTCTCTGTCTTCCTCTTTCTCTGCCCCTCTCCACTTATGCTTGCCTGTACACGATGCTCTCTCTCTGTCTCTCTCTCAAAAATAAATAAATAAATAAATAAATAAACAAACAAACAAACAAACTACCTTAAAAAATAAATTGAAGACAATGGAAAGCATTGGAAAAATAAAAGTATTTATATATGTATCAAAATCTATTTTTATTATTTTCTGAAACACCCATTATTTATATTACATACTAAAACTAAAAAAAAAACCCAAAAATTGTAAGTAATAAATGTGAGAATTTATTTATTTATTTATTTATTTATTTATTTATTTATTTATTTTTCATTTATTTATTTATATTATCAAGTTAGCTAAATACAAAGTAGTCTTTGCTTCAGGAGTAGATTTTCATGATTCCTCACGTACATGCAACACCCAATGCTCATCCCAACAAGTGCCCTCCTTAATTCCCATCAACCATTTAGCTCATCCCCCCACCTCTAGCAGCCCTCAGTTTGTTTTCTGTATTTGAGTCTCTTAGAATTTGCCTCCCTCTCTGTTTTTATCTTATTTTTCCTTCATTTCCCCTATGGTCTTCTGTTAAGTTTCTCAAATTCCACATATGAGCAAAATCATATGATATCTGTCTTTCTCTGACTGACTTATTTCACTTAGCATGATACCCACAGTTCCATCCACATTTTTGCAAATGGCAAGATTTCATTATTTTTCATCACTGAGTAGTATTCCATTGTGTATACATACCACCTCTTCTTTATCCATTCATCAATTAGTGCACATTTGTACTCTTTCCATAATTTGGCTATTGTTGCTAGAACTGCTATAAACATTAAGGCTCGTGTGCCCCTTCAAATCAACATTCCTGTATCCTTTGGACAAATTCCTAGTAGTTCAACTGCTGGGTCACATGGTAGTTCTATTTTTAACCTTTTGAGGAAACCTCCATATTGTTTTCTAGAGTGGCTGCACCAGTTTGCATTCCCACCAACAATGCAAAAGTGTTCCTCTTTCTCCACATCCTCACCAACATCTGTTGTTGCCTGAGTTGTTAATTTTAGCCATTTTGACAGGTGTGAGGTGGTGTCTTATTGTGGTTTGATTTGTATTTCCCTGATGATGAGTGATGTTGAACATCTTTTCATGTGTCTGTTTGCCATCTGGATGTCTTCTTTGGAAATTCATGATTTCTTCCCATTTCTTCACTGGGTTATTTGTTTTTCCAGCATTGAGTTTGGTAAGTTCTTTATAGATTTTGGATTCTAACCCTTTATCCTATATGTCATTTGTAATTATCTTCTCCCATTCCATCAGTTGCCTTTTAGTTTTGTTGATTATTTCCTTTGCTGTGCAGTAGCATTTTATCTTGATGAGGTCCCAATAGTTCATTTTTGCTTTTATTTCCCTTGCCTTTGAAACCATGTCAAGTAAGAATTTGCTGTGTCTGAGGTTAGAGAGGTTGCTGCCTGTTTTCTCCTCTAGGATTTTGATGGTTTCCTGTTTCACATTTAGGTCTTTCATCTATTTTGAATTTGTTTTTGTGTACAATGTGAGAAAGTGGTCCAGTTTCATTTTTCTGCATGTTGCTGTCCAGTTCTCCCAGCACCATTTGCTAAAGAGACTGTCTTATTTCCATTGGATATTCTTTCCTGCTCTGTTAAAGGTTAGTTGGCCATATATTTGTGGGTCCATATCTGGGTTCTCTAATCTATTCCATTGGCATGTGTCCATTTTTGTGTCAATATCATACTGTCGTGATGATTACAGTTTTGTAATACAGGTTAAGGTCAGAAATTGTGATACCTCCAGTTTTGGTTTTCTTTTTCAACATTACTTGTACTATATGGGATCTTTTGTGGTTCCAGACAAATTTTAAGATTCTTTGTTCTAGCTTTGTGAAGAATGCCGGTGCTACTTTGATTGGGATTGCATTGAATGTGTAGATTTCTTTGGGTAGTATTGACATTTTAACAATATTTGTTCTTCCAATCCATGAGCATGGAATGTTTTTCCATTTCTGTGTGTCTTCTTCAATTTCTTTCATAAGCTTTCTATAGTTTTCAGTGTACATATCTTTTACCTTTTTGGTTAGGTTTATTCCTACATATTTTATGGTTCTTGGTGCAGTTGTAAATGGGATCAATTCCTTGATATCTCTTTCTGTTGCTTCATTATTGGGATATAAAAATGCAACCGATTTCTGTACATTGATTTTATATCCTATGACTTTGCTGAATTCATGTATCAGCTCTAGCAGTTTTTTGGTGGAGTCTTTGGGGATATCCATGCAGAGTATCATGTCATATGAGAAGAGTGAAAGTTTGACTTCTTCATTGCCAATTTGGATGCTTTTTATTTATTTATTTTTGTTGTCGTTGCCTGATTGCTGAGGCTAAGACTTCTGACACTATGTTAAACAACAGTGGTGAGAGTGGACATCCCTGTCGTTATCCTGTTCTCAGGGGTAAAGCTCTCAGTTTTCTCCCTTGAGGATGATATTAGAGGTGGGCCTTTCATATATGGTTTTTATGATGTTAAGGTATGTTTCTTTTATCCCAACTTTCAAGAGGGTTTTTTTAAGAAAGGATGCTGTATTTTGTCAAATGCTTTTTCTGCATCTATCGACAGGATCATGTGGTTCTTATCCTTTTTTCTATTAATATGATGTATCACTTTGATTGATGTACAAATATTGAAGCAGCCCTGTAGCCCATGATTGAATCCCACTTGATCATGGTAAATAATTATTTTGATATGCTGTTGAATTAGATTTACTAGTATCTTGTTGAGAAGTTTTGCATTCACATTCATCAGGGATACTGGCCTGTAATTCTCTTTTTTAGTGGGGTCTTTGGTTTAGGAATCAGGTAATACTGGCTTCATAGAATGAGTTTGGAAGCTTTGCTTCTGTTTCTATTTTTTGGAACAGTTTGAGAAGAATAGGCATTAACTCTGCGTTAAATGTCTGGTAGAATTCCCTGAGAAGTCATATGGCTCAGGACTCCTATTTGTTGGGAAATTTTTGATAATTTATTCAATTTTTCCCTGGTAATGGGTCTGTTCAAATTTTCGATTTCTTCCCATTTGAGTTTTGGTAGTGTGTCAGTGTCTAGGAATTGTCCATTTCTTCCAAGTTGTCCAGTTTGTTGGCGTATAATTTTTCATAGTATTCTCTAATAATTGTTTGTATTTCTGTGGTGGTGGTTGTGATCTCTCATCTTTCATTTGTGATTTTAACTATTTAAGTCCTCTCTTCTTTTTGTGAAGTCTGGCTAAGGGGTTATCAATTCTGTTTATTCTTTCAAAAAACCAACTCATATTCATTGATCTGTTCTGCTTTTTTGGATTCTATACTTTTTATTTCTGCTCTCATCTTTATTATTTCTTTTCTTCTGCTGACTTTGGGCTTTCTCTGCTGCTGCATTTCTAGTTCCTTTAGGTGTGACATTTGGTTCTGTATTTGGTACCTTTCTTGCTTCTTGAGATAGGCCTAATTGCAATATATTTTCCTCTTAGGACTGCCTTTGCTGCATCCCAAGGACTGTCATGGTTTCATTTTCATTTGCTTCCATATATCTTTTAATTTCTTCTTTAGTAGGATGTTCTTTAACTTCCATGTATTTGGGAGCTTTCCAATTTTTATCTTGTGGTTGATTTCAGGTTTTATAGCATTATATTCTGAAAATATGCATGGTATAAACACAATCCTTTTATATTTGTTGAGGGCTGCTTTGTGACCCAGTATGTGATCTATTTTGGAGAATGTTCCATGTGCACCCAAGAAAAGTCCTGAATATATCTGTTAAGTCCATCTGGTCCAATGTGTCATTCAGAGCCCTTGTTTCCTTATTGATTTTCTGCCTAGATTATCTGTCCATTGTTGTAAATGGTGTATCAAAGTCCCTTACAATCATGGTATTATTATGTCTACATTATTTATGTTTGTGATTAATTGATTTATATATTTGCGTTCTATCATATTGGGGGCATAAACATTTATAATTGTTAGCTTTTCTTGATGGATAGACCCATTAATTATGATGTAATGCCCTTCTTCATCTCTTCTTATAGTCTTTGTTTTAAAATCTAGTTTGTCTGAGGGCACCTGGGTAGCTCAGTGGGTTAAGTGTCTGACTTCAGTTCAGGTCATGATCTTGCAGTTCATGAATTTGAGCCTCATGACAGACTCTGTGCTGACAGCTCAGAGCTTGGAGCCTTTTCAGATTCTGTCTCCCTCTCTGCTCCTCCCTGCTGTAGTTTCACTATAATATATCATGGTGTTGACCTGTTTTTGTTGATTTTAAAGGGAGTTCTCTGTGCCTCTTAAACTTGGATGCCTGTTTCCTTCCCCAGATTAGGGAAGTTCCCAAATATAATTTGTTCAAATAAACTTTCTGCCCCTTTCTCTCTCTCTTTCTCTCTCTCTCTCTCTCTCTCTCTCTCTCTCTCTCTCTCTCTCTCTCTTTTCTTCTTCTTCTTCTTCTTCTTCTTCTTCTTCTTCTTCTTCTAGAACTCCTATAAGATGGATATTATTTTGTTTCATTGAATCACTTTGGTCTCTAATTCTCCCCTTGTGGTCTAATAATTTTCTTTTCTTCTTTCTTTCAGCTTCATCATTTTCCATAATTTTATCTTCTATTTTACCTATTCTCTCCTCTGCCTCTTCTATCATTGCTGTCACTGTATCTAGTTTATTTTGCATCTCATTTATAGCATTTCTTAATTCATCATGACTATCTCTTAGGTCTTTGATCTATGCAGCAATAGATTTTCTGCTGTCTTCTATGCTTTTTTCAAGCTGGCTATTTGTCTTATGACTGTTATTCTGAATTATTGTTTATATATGTTGTTTATGTCTGTTTTGAGCAATTCTCTGGCTGTCATTTCTTCCTGAAATTTCTTTTGAGGATAATTCTTTCATTTTGTCATTTTTGCTAGGTTTCTGTCTTTTATGTGTTTTAAAAACTTGTTATGTGTCCTGCACCTGTGAGTACTATTATATTAAAAGGGGTCATACATTGTACAGGGCCTAGCATTTCAGGAAGTGTTTTGGGAACGTCTTGGATGAACTCTGTTGTTGTGTGTTTGGCTGCTCTATTCCACTGGTCAATCTTCTCTAAAGCTCCTCCTTATTCATATTGGTGGATTGTTTAGACCTTCCAACAGGTGTGCTTTGATTTGTTTGTTGAAGTAACCCTGGAAAAAAGGAAAGGGCAGGGGACCTAATCCCATACAAAGAGAAAAATGAAAGGGGCAAAAAAAGACCAAACAAAGAATCAAAGAAACTATAAGGCTTAATCCAGAGGGAGAGAAAGGAAAATAAGAAAAGGTGTAAAAAGAATGGAGTAAAAATGCCTGATTAAACAGATAAACAAAGCAGAGAAAGAAAGTATATAATAAGAATTGACCAAAAATCAAATCAGAAACTATGAGCCTGTTTCCAAAGGCGGCGGGGGGGGGGGGGGGGGAGGGCAGCAGGGAAGGAAAAGGTAGAATGAAAAAGAAGAAAAATAGAAGAGAATGAAAGAAAAAAAAGAGGGAAAAAAAAAGAAACAGACTTACATACAAAACCGGAGGACAGTAGTCTATTGGTACCTGGGACCAGTGGCTGTGCTGGTCTGGAGGAGAGGCAATCTGGTTCACTCAGTGTCAGTCCTGCTGCAGTAGATAAGCAGTTGCCAGGCACAGAGGGGCAGGGTTTGGTGTAAGCAGATCCTCCCTCCACTGGGGGCCTCTGTCCTGTTCCCTGAAGCCCCACTGTGTTGGTGATGGGGACAAAAATGGCAACACCCCACTCTCTCCTTCCCAGACCAGGTATCTCAATCCACAGTGGTCAGCCTTTCCTGCTCCACAGTTTCCCTATTCCTTCTAAGCCCTCGGCTGGGATTCAAAACCCAATGTCTTAAAGGATCTTGCACCATGCAGATCCGGTTCTGGGGTAGCACCACTCCACCCTGCTGAGAAAGGGCCTTTAGCTGGTGCCTGCAGGGTCTTTTGCCCTTGGGGGGTGGGGCAGTATCTAGAATATACATTATACTCTCGCATACATGCACCTCTGTCCAGCCAAGCTGTCTCCTTCCACTTGTGGAGACTTTTCTGTCACTCCGCAGATTGATTTCTTTGGTGTTCCAAGTGTTCTGACCTCAATATAGCTGTGTTTGAGGGACTAGAGAAATCCCATTCCCCCTACTTCTCTGCTATCTTGACTCCTCCATCCAGCCTTCATACTTAAATGGTTTCCAAAAGCCACTTTATTAACTTAACAAAAGACACTTTTTATTGCTCTCATCACATAGAAAATTACAAAGGTCTTAAGATCTCTGTGCCAGGAACTCTGTATTTTCCTCTACACCTTCTTCCTCTCATCTCCCAAAGAGCAAACAGTGTCTGTGAACAAGTATAATGATCTTTAGAGAGGAAGCCGCTCTCCTGAAAACTCAATGCCAATGCTGCGAAATCAGCTGGCAGAACTAGAATCCTGTGCTGCTCTGCCTTTGTAACTCAGGAACAGCCCTACGAAGGAGAGGCCCAGGGCAAGGGTGCAGAGCTTCCAAGTCCCCCTCCAGGCACATACACAGCTCCCTCTGCACCTCCATGCTACATGGAAATGAAAATTTAAGCCAAACACTATATGAGGCTGGAATTTTAATTTGGGAGTAGAAATTAAGTAAGTAGTGATAATGTTTAATAATACCCAGTATCCAATTTTGTCCATTGCCTTGTATACATAGTAAATTATTACTTTTCACACATATTATGACTAGACCTCCATTGATACAAGTATAAGAATGATTCAGGTTGGCTGATATTACAGACTTTTCCTCAGTCATGATGTGCAACTCCTGCAAATGTCATGCTAATTCATGACTTCTTTAAAAACTACAAATTGAGTCATGAACAGAAAGAAACAAAAAGATTATGTCTATTGTTGAGAAACATTACTTTATCATGCAAGAAATTATTGCATTCTTGCTAAGAAGGATTTGACAAATTAATTAATTTGTCTTTTCATTTACTGAATTCTGCTGCTCAAATTATCCCTCCCTACATGCCAGACTCTTGTCGGTTTCAACATCAGCAAAGACGCAAGTCACACACTATCCCAGGAATTGAACCCACTCACTCTGTTTTCCAAGTATATAAGACAAGAGATGTTGAGAGGAGTACTACAGAGACTGAGAGGTATTAGACACAAAGAGGATGTTTAGGATTACAGGTAGTGTTGTGACAGTTTTGAGTACCAGATCAGAGGCAACAAATGTTTATTTTTTTTTAAGTTTATATATTTTGAGAGAGAGAGAGCACAGAGCAGGGGCAGAGAGAGAGGGAGAAAGTGAGAATCCCAAGCAGGCTCCACACTGTCAGCATGGAGCCCAAATTCACAAACTATGAGATCATGACCGAGCAGACATCACGAGTTGGATGCTTAACTGGCTGAGCCACCCAGGCACCCCCAAATTTCTGTATATTCTTTCTTTAATAAATTTATTTTTCATATGTTTGCCATATTCAAAGCCCCCTGAAAAGGGCATTGTAAGGGAATTTTGTGTATGCATTTATGGCATAATTTTATGAGTTATTATTAGTTATTCCATTAGGGTTATTATTATTATGTCACCAATGCATCAAGCATGACGATGATATGCATCACTGATTTACCAACTATATGTTATAAAGACTCCCATAGATGAGATTGTCTCAGAGGAAAACAGAACAAATTAGGATGTGGACATTCACTCCCAGTTAATAGAAAACAGCTGTGACATTTTCTGATTTAGAGAAGGGATTTTTTTTAACTCAGATTTTCTCAGATTTTTTGTTTGCCTGTTTGTTTGTTTATATTGTGGATCCAAAAATCTGGAAAACCATTGGAATACATCATAGAACCAATTTGAAAAAAACCAAAAAACAAAAAAACTTGAGATTTATAGGCTGAAATGCATCAGAAAATGTCAACTATATATTCATATTGTTTATATTATGAGTGTTTTAAATATTGCATTTAAACTACTTTAAGATTTTTAATAATAGATACTTTGTCATATGGCAGGATTTGGACTTATAAATTTTAATAATAGTGTTAATAGATAGCATAAACTATTATTTAATTTCTTATCTCTCAAACCAGCCGCATCTTTCTGAGCTCTTTGAATTGAATTGACATTTGAATCTCAATACAAACTTTAATTTCTCGGCTATTTCCATTATTCTTTGCTTTCATAGAGCAAAAGTTTAAAATGTAGGGAAAGGAACAAGGTATGAATCAACTAAAATTTGTTTAAGGCAAAAAAAAAAAAAAACAATGTGTTTCCTATTTGTATGAGAAGCTGTCAGAAACCAAAGGAGATGCTCAGCTTTTATTGTTTAACTTTAAATTATAGATCCTCAAAAGACTTATTTAAATTTGAAATAAACTTAGCAGATCTAAATAAATGCTTATAAAAATTGAGGTAACATTGTGAATGACATACATGGGTGCCATAACAGCAGGACTTACTTAGAAAAAGCACAAATGCTTGAAAGAGCATTTAGCTAATAATTGTCTAGTTAATTTGGAAACATAAATCTATTGATCAAGAAATAAAGTATTTCATATAAATTATTATAGCTTTTTTTTTGCTAGAGTAAGATTTGAGAATCTAGTTGAAAAAGGTCAAAAGGGGGGAAAATGGGCCTTATGGAAAAAGATTATCACTAAGTATATAACCTTGGGGGAACCCGGGTGGCTCAGTCATTTGAGTGGTTGAACCACCGACTTTAGCTCAGGTCATGATCTCGCAGTTGAGCCCCACATTGGTTCACTGCTGTCAGCCACTTCTGATCCTCTGTACCCCTCTCTCTGCTCCTCCCCTGCTTGAGCTTTCTCAAAAATAAATACACATTTGAAAAAAAAAGAATATAACTTTGGACTGTTTTTTTTTAATGTTTATTTTTGAGAGAGAGAGAGAGGGCAGGGAACAGAGAGAGAGGGAGAGACAGAATTCGAAGCAGTTTCCAGCCTCCAACCTGCTAGCACATAGCCCTATGCGGGGCTCGAACTCACAAGCCTTGAGATCATGACCTGAGCAGAAGTTTGACACTCAACTGACTGAGCCACCCAGGCACCCCTGGACTGTTTTATAAGAAATCTTCTTTTATTGAGTTTGATTTCTTTATATATTTTGGATATTAATTTCTTGCCTTAAGTATGGTTTACAAATATTTAATCCAATTCCATGGGCTATCTTTTCAATTTCTTATTATTTCTTTTGCTTTGCAAATACTTTTTAGTTTAATGTAGTCCCACTTGTTGATTTTTGCTTATGTTGCTTGTGCTTTTGGTGTCATATATAAAAAATTCATTGCCAAAACCAATATCAAGGAGTTTTCTCTCCTACATTTGCTGCCAGCAGTTTTATGGTGGTAGGTCTATGTTTACATCTTTGATCCATTTTGAGTTAATTTTTGTGAGTTATGTAACATGGGAGTCCAATTTCATTTTTCTACCTGTGGTTACCCAGTTTTTCCAGGGCCATTTGTTGAAGAGACTGTCTTTTCCCAGTAAGTGTTCTTGGTTATCTTGTCAAATATTAGTTGACCATAAATATAGGGGTTTATTTCTGAGCTTTCTGTTCTATTCCATTGATCTATCTATCTGTTTTATTCCGGTACCATACTGTTGTAATTACTTTAGCTTTGTAGTGTAGGTTAAAATCAGCAAGTATGATGCCTCTGGGATTGTTTTTTTTCTCAGAATTGCTTTGGCAACATCTATCTCAATTAGAAATCTTTTAACATGTAGGAAAAGCAGATATAATTACTCTTCCTTTTTAAAAATGTTTAAATTTTTTTACAAATAAGGCCATTTTATGATAAGTATGAAAGAGCTTTGTCAAAATAGTATATGTTTTCACTCTTATGTGGATCCTGAGAAACTTAACAGGAACTCATGGGGGAGGGGAAGGAAAAAAAAAAAAGAGAGGTTAGAGTGGGAGAGAGCCAAAGCATAAGAGACTCTTAAAAAATGAGAACAAACTGAGGGCTGATGGTGGGTGGGAGGGAGGGGAGGGTGGGTGATGGGTATTGAAGAGGGCATCTTTTGGGATGAGCACTGGGTGTTGTATGGAAACCAATTGGACAATAAATTTCATATATTTAAAAAAATAGTATTCTAATCATTGTGTGTAGTCTTGGGTACCTGTCACTTCAGCTTATTCTTTAGTCTTCTGTATGGAGAAATGGGCTGATATGTAAACCTTCTTAAAGGGTATTCAACATTAGGATGTTTTGCTTTGCTTTGCTTTGTAACTCTTGGGGTGGTTGTGTACTGCTTTCCCAGCCATATATGAACTGTGGATAGGTTGGGATGCTGAGACGTTCCCCTGATTTATTCACTCTGCTTAACACAAGGAATCTTCTGAGGTACCCTCACCAGCAGCTCCAATGTTCCACACACAATATAGTAGGAAGAAGCCTACATACACTATTTTAACCCATTCAAGCTGCTATAACAAAATATCATTGAATGGATAGCTTAGAAACAAACAAAAATTTATTTCTCACAGTTGGGAAAACTGGGAAGTCCAAGATCAGGGCTCTGGCAAGATTTAGTATCTGGGAGGAATCTGCTCCCTAGATAGCCATATCTTCACTATAACCTCACATAGAGGAAGGGGTAAGCTAGCTCTCTGGGGTCTCCTTTATAAAGGCACTAATCCCAGTGATTTCAGGGATAGATTCCTTAGTGCCTCTTACCCATTTAGCCCATCCCCTCTCTGACAACCCCTCCAGTAACCCTCAGTTTGTTCTCCATATTTATGAGTCTCTTCTGTTTTGTCCCCCTCCCTGTTTTTATATTATTTTTGTTTCCCTTCCCTTATGTTCATCTGTTTTGTTTCTTAAAGTACTCATATGAGTGAAGTCATATGGTTTTTGTCTTTCTCTGACTGACTAATTTCACTTAGCCTGATACCCTCCAGTTCCATCTATGTAGTTGCAAATGGCAAGATTTCATTCTTTTTGATTGCCGAGTATTACTCCATTATGTGTATATATATACCACATTTTCTTTATCCATTCATCCATCGATGGACATTTGAACTCCCTCCATACTTTGGCTATTGTTGATAGTGCTGCTATAAACATGGGGGTGCATAAGTCCCTTCGAAACAGCACACCTGTATCCTGTGGATTAATGCCTAGTAGTGCAATTGCTGGGTCATAGGGTAGTTCTATTTTTAGTTTTGTCAGGAACCTCCATACTGTTTTCCAGAGTGGCTGCACCAGCCTGCATTTCCACCAAAAATGCAAGAGAAATCCTTTCTCCGCATCCTCAGCAACATCTGTTATTGCCTAAGTTGTTAATGTTAGCCATTCTGACAGGTGTCAGGTGGTATCTCATTGTGGTTTTGATTTGTATTTCCCTGATGATGAGTGATGTCAAGCATTTTTTCATGTGTCGGTTGGCCATCCGGATGTCTTCTTTGGAGAAGTGTCTATTCATGTCTTTTGCCTATTTCTTCACCGGATGATTTGTTTTTTGGGTGTTGAGTTTAATAAGTTCTTTATAGATTTTTGATGCTAACCCTTTATCTGATATGTCATTTGCAAATATCTTTTCCCATTCTGTCGGTTGCCTTTTAGTTTTGCTGATTGTTTCCTTCGCTGTGCAGAAGCTTTTTATTTTGATGAGGTCCCAGTAGTTCATTTTTGCCTTTGTTTCCCTTGCCTCCGGAGATGTGTTGAGTAAGAAGTTGCTGCAGCCAAGATCAAAGAGGTTTTTGCCTGCTTTCTCCTCGAGGATTTTGATGGCTTCCTGTCTTATGTTTAGGCCTTTCATCCATTTTGAGTTTATTTTTGTGTATGGTGTAAGAAAGTGGTCCAGGTTCATTCTTCTGCATGTCGCTGTCCAGTTTTCCCAGCACCACTTGCTGAAGAGACTGTCTTTATTCCACTGGATATTCTTTCCTGCTTTGTCAAAGATTAGTTGGCCATAAGTTTGTGGGTCCATTTCTGGATTCTCTATTGCACTATATGCTAACTAATTTGGATGTAAATTTGAAAAAATAAAAAATAAAAAATAAATATATGAAAGAAAAAAAAATAAAGGCTCTAATCCCAATCATGAGAGTTTCTCCAATGACCTAATCACCTCTAAAAGGCCCACCTCCTAATACTATGACACTGAGGTAGGATTTTAACATATGAATTTGGAGGGGAACAAACATTCAATCTGTAGCATGTACTATTAAAGCATGGTATATGAGCATTTTTAGCTACCTGTAATGTCAAAATCTGAGTTGAAGAATTTATAAATAGAGCTACTGAGCCCTCTGACATGAAGTAGTATGAGAAAATAAGTACTCCATATTTTTTCAGTCCAAGAACAGAGCCCAGGATGGCACACCAGACTGGAAAATCAACAGTCCCTGGTTCACAGGACCTAAGGATGGAGGGAATGGGTGCTCTGTCCCCTGCCAGTGCCCCTCTCCAAATCTGGCCATTTCCCACTTTTCTTTCTGTAAAGTTAGTGCTCTATCATTGGAAACACTTTTGTCTGTGTGAGAATTCTTAGAGAATATGAGAGTCTAATGAACTTGACTATATTGAAATATTTGTCTTCACATTTCTATCAAGATTTCTGAAAGATGGTAAAGCTGACTTCTGACTCTGTGCTTACCTAAATAGTAAAACAAGGAGCTCAGTACTTCCCTCTACCGATCTCCCAGCTTCTGTCCATGGAACCTCCTGACAATCAACCGTGCCATCGTCAGTTTTTAAAGAATTGATTATACAATTTGTGACTACCTAGATGTTTTGCTTATACATTTTCTTTTCTTGAGCATTTTTCTCCTTACTATTTTTTTTGTACATAGTAAAACAATACAATAAATACTGTTGTCTGGCTGAAAAAAAAAATAAGGAGCCCCTTTTATGTGTACTAGTCTCGAATTACAATGTCCCACACAGAAGTTAATGGAGAGAGACTTAAGTTTACCAATGACAAATGGAATGATTTGTTCTCTGCAATCTATCTATCAGATATTCTGGTATGCCAAGAGAATGGTTTAGGGCTTAGCTTCTCTCAAGGGTGCCCTCTTAAGGAGTTATGACATAAAGGCAACACTCTTTATGCCCCAGTAAGTATGGCTTCCTTTATAATCAGAGTCAGCTTTTCATATCATAAACGCAAGTTAGTCATACAAAAGCAATAGAGTAATTTAAAAGAGAACTACAAACCTTAATCAGTTAATAATATCTTTTGTAAGTAAGGGTGCTAGACAGTAGTAGCATGTTTCCACTTCCTCATTTAAACTATGTTATTTAAGGGGCGCCTGGGTGGCTTGGTCGGTTAAGCGTCCGACTTCGGCTCAGGTCATGATCTCACGGTCCGTGAGTTCGAGCCGCGCGCTGGGCTCTGTGCTGACAGCTCAGAGCCTGGAGCCTGTTTCAGATTCTGTGTCTCCCTCTCTCTGGCCCTCCCCCATTCATGCTCTGTCTCTCTCTGTCTCAAAAATAAATAAACGTTAAAAAAAAAACTATGCTATTTAATAATAATATGAATATTCCACATGGCTTTCCCTCTACTCCTGTGAGTTAAGTTTAGTCAATATATTCATTGTTTAATATCATCTCAAAAGCATATAGCTTTGTTTTGATTAATTAATTTACTATGCATATGGGAAACATTTAAGTGTTTTTAATTTGAATGGATGCAATTAAAAAACAACCCATCTTATTATGCAAAGGTTGCAAGAATTATTCATTGAACATCTGTATAACTATCTGTATATTCACCAATTCTAATCATTTTGCCACATGTACTATATCCTCTAATTCTCTCCCTCCCTCCATCTCTCTGATATTTTTCTTCTTTGACTGAACCACTTGAGATCAAGGTACATGCAGCATGATCTATTATTTCTTAATAATTCAGCATGTATCTCCTAAGAACAAGAACATTCTGTCACATGTTCATTGTACAATTAACATATTCAGGAAACTGAATGCTGATGTAATTATACCTGATCCAACATCTATACTTCAATTTTGCCAGTTATCCCAAAAATGTCCTTTAAGGAAATTTTTCAGTTGAGGCTCCAATCTAGGATAACATATTTCCTTTACTTGCATGTCTTCTTAGCCATCTTTACCCATGTGAACAGTCCCTCAGCTTTCCTTTGTATCTCATAACACTGACAGTTTTAGAAGAGCATATGGATTGTTCTTATTGCTTCCTCATAATTAGATTAGACTAATGCATTTTCGTCAAGAATTCCATAAGTAATATTGCGTCCTACCAAGTACAAACCATCTGGGGACATAATGTCAATATGTCCCATTCTTTGTATGCTTACTTGAAATACTCAGTTAAGGTGTTATTTCTCAAATCAATACATTAATACATAAAGAGTGAGTTTGGAGATGTTTTGAGACTATGTAAATATACTGTTCCCCATCAAAATTTAACAATTGGTTTTAGCATTCATAGGTAATTCTCTTCTGAATCCAGAACTCAAATTGTCACATGGAGATTTTTTAAATCAATTATTGTCATACCTGCTTTTTATTTATTTATTATTTTACTTACTTATAATTACTATGGACTCATTAGGCCATTGTGGATTATAAACCATTGTATTTACTGTTTCATGCTAAAACTGTCCAAAATTGGCCAGTGGGGGCAACTTCAAACTGGCTATGGCCTCTTCTCCTTCTCCTTTTCCTTCTCCCCCTCTCCTTCTCCTTCTCCTTTTCCCCCTCTCCTTCTCCTCCCCCACCACCTCCTCCTACTCCTCCTCCTCCTCCTCCTCCTCTACCTCCTCCTCCTCCTTCTCCTCCTACTCCTTCCCCCTTCCCTCCTCCTTCCCCTCCCCTCTCCCTCCCAACCTTCTCCTCCCACTCTTCCTTCCCCTCCCCTCCTCCTTTTTCTCTTCCTCCTCCTCAGTCATTGTCTTCTTCTTTTATCTTCTGTATTCTTTCTTCTTCTTCTTCATTTTAGTACTTTCTTACTTTCTAGCATTAAAGATGTTCCAGGCTTATTTTATTCTCATCTGCCACAGCCTTGGAATCACCAATTTCTCCAAAAATCCTTGTTTCTTTAAGTGAGGAATGGTTTTTGAAAATCAAGATATGATTGCTCGATGCATTTATTCCTACTGGGTTGCCATTGCAATTGAATTCTTTTAACAAAGAAAACTATAGATAGGTAAGTTAGTAGGAACATAGATTTTATATATATATTCAGGAGTTTCGACTGATATCTTTAATCCCACATCAACAACACAAGATTCATCTTTGCCTTACCCCTCCCATTCCATACTTATATCACTCCTCCCACAACATGAACATTGGTTTCTCATAATGTCAATGTATTTACTTATTTGCTTAGTTCAAAAATATTTATAACCTTACTATACAGGAAAAAATTGACATGGTATGCTTAAACTACTATCCTTGAAAGGACCTGCTTGCAAGTTTAGCTCTTGGCTAACTCTGGGAAATTGGACTTTGGATAGTTCCCATACTCCTAACTGATAAGAGTTTCTCACTATGCCTAAAGTGTTTGTGCAAGCAATATGGTTAATACTGAAAACCTGCTTTCCTTCTCAGGATCTGTAATTTTTGTGCATGTCAGACAAATGCTGCCTATATGGCCAGACCTAATAGTAAAAAGCATAGGAAATGATTCTGTATGTGCTTCACTGGTTGGCAACATTTCATATGTATTTTCATAACTCCTTGCTGGAGAAATTAAGTATGTCATGTGTGATTCCATGGAAGAAGACCCTTGGGAGATTGCTTCTGGTTTCCCTAGACTTCACTCCATTTGACTTTACTCTTTGTTGATTTTGTTCTCTATCCTTTCACTGTAATAAATCATAGTCACGAGTACAACTATATGCTGAATACTCTGAGTTCCCCTTAGAGAATCAATGAACCTAGGGATAGCCTTGGGGACTTCCAACACAGTATAAACAGAAAATCTGTAAGTGAAGTTAAAAACATATATAATTCTTTTGGTCTTTAGACTTAGGTGTATAATCAGAAACTGTATTTTTTCTTTCCAATTTTTATTTTGAAACTATTATAGATTTACACAAATTATAAGAAGAGTACCTGTACCCTTTACCAAGAGAGCTCCATGTACCCTTTACCAAGTTTTCTTCCATAGTTATAGTTTACATAACTATAATACAGTATCAAAAGAAGGAAATTTACTTTGGTATAATGTATGTGTATGGTTCTGTGTCATTATATCACATGTACAGATTCCTGTAACCCCTAGCACAATGAAAATACAAACGTATTCCTCATAAATATCCACTTCAGACTCTCCATTTATTGTCACATCTGATACCATTCTTACCATCATCACTGGTAACATTGATCTATTTTTGCCATAATGAGAATTTTGCCTCAGTAATTTTGCCATAATGAGAATGTCACATAAATGGAGTCATAAAGTATGTGATTGGATTTTTTCACAAAGTAATTCTAATGAGATTAATATAGTTACTGCTTATATCAATAATCCATTTCTCTTTGTAAGTGACAAAATTTATTTTAGAGCAGTTTTAGGTCTAAAGCAAAAATTAACAAGAAATAGAGTTTCCATATACCCCCACTAATAATATGCATTTAAGTTGCCTCCCTGTTTTCCCATAGCTTGATAGAGCATTGCTTTTTAGCACTAAATAATACATTTTCTGGATGCACTGCAGTGTATTCATTCACCTGTTGAAAGAGGTTCTCGACTGCTTACAAGTTTTTGCAATTTTGAATAGAGTTGCTATAAACATCCATGTGCAAGTTTCTATGTGGACATAAATTTTCAGTTCATTTGGGTAAATATCAAGGAATAATGTTGCTGGATAATATGATAAAAGTATGTTTAATTTTGTAAGAAGCCATCAAATTTACAAAGTGGCTGCACCATTCTGTATTCTTAATGGCAATGACTGAGAGTTCCATGTCTTCACCAGAACTTGGTATTATCAGTATTGTAGATTTTGGCCATTCTAATAGGTGTGTGATAGTATCTAATCCTTGTTTTAATTTACAATTCACTAATACCATGATTTTGAACATCTTTTTATATCCTCACTTGTCATCTGTACTTCTTATTTGACAAAGTGTTCAAGTATTTTTCTTGATTTTTAAGAGTTTTGTATGTTTTGGATAACTGTTTTTTGTCAGATGTGTCTTTTAAAAATATTTTCTCCTGCTCTGGGGATTTTTTTCTCATTCTCTTGATACCATCACAAAGTAGACATTTTTATTTTTAAGGAAGTCTAGCTTATCAATTATTTATTTCATGGATTGTGTCTTTGGGGTTGTATCTAAAATGTCATCACCATACCCAAGGTCTTCTAGGTTTCTTCTATGCTATTTTCTAGGAATTTTATAGTTTTGCATTTTACATTTAGGTCTGCGATCCATTTTCAGTTAATTTTTGTGAAAGGTGTAATTTGCGTTTCTAGATCCATGTTTTTGCATGTGGATGTCCATTTGTTCCAGCGCCATTTGATAGAGACTATCTTTGGCTTCACTTTATGGCCTTTGCACCTTTATCAAAGATCAGTTGACTATATTTACATACATCTGTTTCTGGGTTCTCTATTTTATTCCATTGATCTATTTGTCTATTTTTTCACCAAAACCACACTGTCCTCAAATTGTAGCTTTGTGGTAAGTCTTGAAGCTGGGTAATGTTAGTCCTTCAGCTTTATTGTCCCCCTTCAATAATGTGTTGGCCATTTGGGGTCTTTCATCTCTCTATACAAACTTTAGAATTAGTTTGTCAATATCTACAAAAGAAACTACTGGATTTTGATTGGGATTACATCGAATCAGTAAGTCAAGTTAGGAAGAACTGTTATCTTAATATTGAGTCTTTCTATCCATGAACATGGGATATTTTTCCATTAATTTCATTCTTTTTGATTTCAGTCATTAGAGTACTATGGTTTTCCTCAAATAGATTTTGTACATATTTTATTAGATCTGTATTAAATATTTCCTTTTTTGAATGCTAACTATATAGTAATGTGTTTTTAGTTTCAAGTACCATGTGTTTAGTTCCAGGAGCTTTAGGATTTCTACGTACATGATTATGTCATCCACAAAAATGACTGCTTTATTTCTTCTTTCCCATCCTCTATATATTTTATCTTTTTCTAATATTATTATATTAGCTAGGACTTCTTGTACGATATTGGAAGCAGTGGTGAGAGGGGACACCCTTACCTTATTCATGATCTTAGCAGGAAAGCTCACAGTTTTTCATCACTAAGTATGATGTTAACTGTAAATGTAGACGTTTATCAGGTTGAGGAAGTTCCCATATGTTAGTGTGCTGAGAATTCTTATATGAATGAGCATTGGATGTTAAATGTTTTTTTTTTTTTCATCTACTGACATAATTGTATGATTTTTTTAGCCTATTGATGTGATGGATCACATTAGCTAATTTTCAAATATTGAACTAGCCTTGTATATTTGGCATAAATTCCACTTGATCTTGGTGTATAATTCTTTCCATGTTTTATTTAATTAAATTTTTCATATTTTATTTAGAATTTTTGCATCTATGTTTATGAAAGTTATTAATCTATGATTTCCTTTTCTTATAATGTTTTTGTCTGATCTTGGCATTATGCTAATTCTGATCTCATAAGATGCATCAGAAAGTAGTACCTCTGCTTCTACCTTCTGAAAAATGTAGAAAATTAGATAGTTTCTTCTTAAATATTTGGTAGAATTCACTTGTGAACTCATCTGGGTCTGGGTGCCTTCTGTTTTTAAATGTTGTTAATTATTGATTCAATTTCTTTATTAGATACAGGCCTATTCATATTGGTTATCTCTTCTTAAGTGTGTTTTAGTAAAATGTATCTTTCAAGGAAGTGGTCCATTATGTTTTTAGGTTATCAAATATGTGGGCATAGAGTTGTTTATATTTTTTTATTCCCTCTCTAATGTCAGTGGGATCTGCTGTAATGTCCCTTTTCTTGTTTTTGATATTAGTAACTTGTATCATTTCACTTTTTTTTTCCCTTCGGTAGGTTAACTAATGACTTATCTATTTTATTGATATTTTCAAAGATACACCTTTTGTTTTGTTGATTTTCTTTCTTATTTCCTGTTTTCAATTTCACTGATTTCTCTTATAATTTTTTATGATTTATTTTCTTCTACCTACTTTGGACTAATTTGCTCTTCTTTTTCTAGTTTTAAGGTAAAGATTTAAAACATTGATTTTATATCTTACTTTTTTTCTAATATATGCATTCAATACTTTTTCTTTCTAGGCATTGTTTTTGTCGCATCCCACATATTTTGCTAAGTTGTATTTAAATTTAAATTTAATTTAATTTTTTTTTGAAATTTCTTCTTTGATTTATGGATTATTTAGAAGTGCATTGTTTAATCTTGAAGATTTTTGGATTTCCAGCTATCTTTCTGTTATTGATATTTAGTTTAATTCCACTGTGCTTTGAGAGAAGATGTGTGAATTTTATTCTTTTAAATTTGTTAAGATGTTTTTAATTACACAAAATATGACCTGTATTGGCAAATGTTCCATGTGTGAGCTTGAAAATAATCACTATTTCTGGATGAAGTAGTCTACAGATGTCAATTATATCCAGTTAATTGATGGTGCTATTGAATTCAACTATATTCTCATGGAATCTCTGCTAAATCTGTCAGTTTCTGATAGAGGAGTATTAAAGTCTCCAATAGTGGACTTATCTATTTCTCCTTGAATTTTTATCAGTTTTTGCCACATATATTTCAGTGCCATGTTGTTAGGCACATGCACATTAGAGATTATTATGCCTTTTTGGAATATTGATCATTTTTTAAATTTAATTTAATTTTTATTTTGAGAGAAACAGAGCAAGAGCGAGGGAGGGAGGGAGGGAGGGAGGGAGAGAGAGAGAGAGAGAGAGAGTGAGTGAGTTAGACAGAGAATCAAAGCAGTCTCCAGGTTCTGAGCTGTCAGGACAGCTCAAACTCACTAACCAAGAGATCATGATCTGAGCCAAAGTCAGACACTTAACCGATTGAGCCACCCAGGAATACGGATCTTTTAATCACTACGTTTTACCCTTCTTTATCCCTGATAACATTCCTTACTCTCAAGTCTACTTTGAAATTAACATGGCTTTGTTTTATTAGTATTATCATGTCATATCTTTCTCTATCCCTTTATTTTTAATCTTTTATACATATTTTTATATTTAAAATGGATTTCTGTAACTAATATATATTTGGATCTTGTGTTTTGATCACTCAGACAATCTTTATCTTTCAATTGGTGTATTTATACCATTGTTGTTTAATGTGATTATTGATATAATTGAGTAATCATTTACCTACATATTGACATTTTCTATTTGTTGCCTTTGTTTTTGTTTCTAATTCTGTTTTTCTTAGTCTTTTGACTTTTGTGATTTTAATTAAGCATGATGTATAATTTTATTTTCTCTCCTTTATTATATCGATTATCTTTTTTTTCTACTTTTTAAATTGTTGCCCTTTAGTTTGTGATAGACATTACATCTAATCCAATTCACTTTCAAATAACAATGTATCATTTAATGGGCATGCAAGTAATTTACATGAACAAAATAGTTCTAATCCCTCCTTGCTATCTCTTGTTTCATTTTATCCTTTATTTCACTTACACATAAGCATATATCTGCACATATAATCAAATTCATTGTTGATATTCTTATTTTGAAGGAAATATTATCTGTTAGATAATTAAAAAATTAAAAAATAAGTTTTTATTTTGCCCTCATTTATTCCTTTTCTAATACTCTTTCTTTATTTTGATCTTAGTGTCTCACCTATATCATTTTCCTTCTCTCTGAAGAACTTCTTTCAACATCTTCTGCATAGCAACTTTCTGGTAACAAATTCCTTTAATTATTGTTTATCTGAGAAAACATAATTTAGCCATTGTAGATAATGCTTCTATAAACCTTGGGGTGCATGTGCCCCTTCAAATCAGTATTTTTGTAACCTTTGGGTAAATACCTATTAGCACAATTGCTGGGTCATAGGATAATTCTATTTTTAATTTTTTGAGGAACCTCCATTCCAGACAGGCTGCACCAGTTTGTATTCCCACCAACAGTGTAAGAGGGTTCCTCTTTCTCCACATCCTCACCAAAATCTGTTGTTTCCCATGTTGTTAATTGTAGCCAGGTGTGAGGTGATATCTCATCATAATTTGATTGTATATCCCTGATGATGAGTGATATAAAGCATCTTTTCATGTGTCTGGTGGTGATCTGTATGTCTTCTTTGGAAAAATGTCTATTCACATCTTATACCCATTTTTAAGTGGATTACTTGTTTTTTGGATGATGAGTTTGATAAGTTTTTTATAGATTTTGGATACTAACCCTTTATCAGATATTTTATTTACAAATATCTTCTCTAATTCCATAGGTTGCCTATTAGTTTCTTTGTTTCCTTCACTGTATAGAAGCTTTTTATCTTGACAAACTCCTAATATTTCATTTTTGCTTTTGTTTCCCTTGCCTCAGTAGATCTGTCTAGTAAGAAGTTGCTATGGCTGATATCAAAGAGGTTACTGCCTGCCTGTTTTGTCTTCTAGTATTTTGATGGCTTCCTGTCTCGTGTTAGGTATTTCATCCATTTTGAATTTATTTTTGTGTATGGTGTAATAAAGTTGTTCATTTTCATTTTGTTATTTTTATTTTTATTTTTTTATTAAAGAGCACAAGTAAGGGAGAGGGGCAGAAATAGAGAGACAGAGACAGACAGACAGACAGAGAGAGAGAGAGAGAGAGAGAGAGAGTCTTAAGCAGGTGCCATGCTCAGCATAGAGCCTATCATGGGGCTCTATCACCTGAATCTGGGATCGTGACCTGACTGAGCCACTCACGTGATCCATAATTCACTCAGATGCCCTTGGACCAGTTTCATTCTTTGACATGTTGCTGTCCAGCTTTCCCAACAACATTTGTTGAGGAGACCAAACAAAAATTCTTTTAATAATTCATTATGTGCTAACATTTTACTTCTTTACCTTTTGCCTATATTTCTAACTTTTGCCTTTATTATTAACCTATTTCAGGAACTTTAAAGACAGTTAAATTTTATGTAAATTTCAAATTGTCTCCATTACATAGTCATACTCCTCAGCTTATTTCTCTAGCAACTTGAGACTAATACAAATTCTATAAGAGATCTGTTTGTGTAAACCTATGTACAAATACATTCCTCCATTTAATTGCTTGTTTCCAAAACATGGTCAGTGATGAAACACAAATGATATCTTATGATTATCTTTGAAGATAACATGGAATTTTACACATTTCAAACATCCTTCCTTAGATTGTAAATAAAGAATGATATAATTACAGTGGACACTCAGTTATAAAAAGCTGAACTTTTTTCCTCTAATGATCAATTAATGTAATTTCACTTTTACTATCTTGCTAACTGTAAGTTAAAAATTGTTATATGACATTTATGGAAATCACTTCAAAGAATATAGAATAAAGCATTTCTGTGAACTTTATTTTTTTGGAGGTGAATAGATATAATGATAAAAACAATAAAAGCCCCAAATTTTAACATTCACTGAATGTCAGGAACGTTGTTAAATGTTTAGTTTGCATGATCTAATCTTATCCTCAGTATATTCCCCCAAAGTAAGTGTTATAGTCCTTTTTCACAAATGAAGTAATCATTGCCATGAAAAAGGAAACTTGCTTATTTTTTGTTTATGTTTAAGTTATAATAAATAACTGTGGTCATTGGATCTGTAGATTGCTTTGGGTAGTATGCACATTTAAGCAATATTCTTCTAATTTATGAACATAGTATATCTTTCCATTTGTGTCATCTTCAGTTTCTTTCATGAATATGATTTCATTTATGTGTGGAATCTAAAATCAAATGGAAAACAGAAACAAACTGATAAATACAGAGAACAAACTGGTGGTTGCCAGAGGGGAGAGAGGATAGGCTAAATAAGTGAAGGGAATTAATAGGTACAAACTATAAATAAATCATGGAAATAGTACATCATAGGGAATATAGTCAATAATGTAATACCATTTTATGGTGACTATACTTATAGTGGTGAGCATTGAGTAATGTAGAAAATTGTCAAGTCTACGTGTTGTATACCAGAAATTAATGTAACATTGCATGTCTACTATACTTCAATAATAAAATTGTTTTCAAATATTATGTTTGATTGTCCATTACAAAATAAAATATTTTATACATTTAAAAAATAGTAAGCCAACCGCTAAATGCAGAATTTCAATAGTTAAAAATAAAAACAAATTGCAGTCTGTCAGCTACATGTGTATGTAAACAGAAATGATCTTAACTACTTACTTAGGTGATGGTAGGTGAGTGTTTTCAAGTGTATATGTTAATCCTACATCATTATTTTTCAACAAATGGCTATGCCTCGTCTTTTCCTTCCTCCAAAATTACTCCATAACCAGAATTTATTACAGCATGAAATCTCTTACTAAATAGATAAGCTGATTAATTAAAACAAAGTTTTCTATTCAGATAGTGTACAATGTACACATTAATGTGAGTTTTAAATTTTATATGATAGGGAAAAAACACATCATTTTTATATCTAGGCAAGTCAAAAAATTAAAATGGTAACATAATTTGTTAGATTATTTGAAATCTCATGTTTTCAGTTTTTTGGTTATGTCATTTACTTTTCTAGGCATTTGCAATATATCAGTAAGGAAATAAGACCAAAATTTTCTCCTTTCATGTATTCAGCATTCTAGTAGGGCAAGGCAGACAGAGTAATAAAACAGGAAAGCATTATAGCAGGTGATAATTTATAGGGAGAAAAGTGAAAGTGAAGGAATGTAAGAGGACTCTAAAGGCAAGAGGATGACCAGTTCGCATTATTTAAATGTGAGGTCAGAGTAGATTTCATTGATTTTTATTATTTATTTTAATTTATCTATATTAGTTTTTTATTATTATTATTTTAATTTACATCCAAGTTAGTTAGCATACAGTGTAATGACGATTTCAGGAATAGAATTTAGTTATTCATCACTTACATATAACACCCAGTGCTCATCCCAACAAGTGTCCTCCTTAATGCCCCTTGCCCATTTAGCCCATCTTCCATCCAAACCCCTCTAGCAACCCTCAGTCTGTTCTCTGTATTTAAGAGTCTCTTATGGTTTGTCCCCCTCTCTGTTTTTATATTATTTTTGCTTCCCTTCCCTTATGTTTATCTGTTTTGTAACTTAAATTCCATATATGAGTTAAGTCATATGATATTTGTCTTTCTTTGACTTATTTTGCTTAGCATAATATACTCTAGTTCCATCCATATTGTTGCAAATGGCAAGATTTCATTCTTTTTGATTGCCAAGTAATATTCTATTGTGTGTGTGTGTGTGTGTGTGTGTGTATATATATATATATATATATATATATGTGTGTGTGTGTGTATATATATATATATATATATATATATATATATATACCACATCTTCTTTATTCATCCATCAATGGACATTTGGGCTCTTTCTGTACTTCATGATAGTACTGTTATAAACATTGAGGTGTATGTGCCCCCTTTGAAACAGCACTTCTGTATCCTTTGTATTAATACCTACTAATACAATTGCTGGGTCATGGGGTAGTTCTATTTTTAATTTTTTGAGGAACTTCCATACTGTTTTCCAGAGTGGTTGCACCAGTTTGCATTCTCACCAGTAGTGCAAAAGACTTCTTTCTCCACATCCTCACCAACATCTGTCCTTGGCCTGAGTTGTTAATGTTAGTCATTCTGACAAGTGTGAGGTGGTATTTTATTGTGGTTTGATTGGTATTTCCCTGATGATGAACGATGTTGAGCATCTTTTCATGTGTCTGTCTGCCATCTAGATGTTTTCTTTGTAGAAGTGTCTATCCGTGTCCTTTGTCCATTTCTTCACTGGATTATTTGTTTTTTCGGGTGTTGAGTTTGATAAGTTCTTTATAGATTTTGGATACTAGCCCTTTATCTGATATGTCATTTGCAAATATCTTCTCCAATTCCATCAGTTATCTTTTAGTTTTGAGGATTCTTTCCTTCACTGTGCAGAAGCATTTCATCTTGATGAGACCCCAATCATTCATATTTCCTTATGTTTCCCTTGCCTCTGGAGATATATCAAGTATGAAGTTGCTGTGGCTGAGGTCAAAGAGGTTGCTGCCTGTGTTTTCCTCTTGGATTTTGATGGCTTCCTGTCTTATATTTAGGTCTTTCATCCATTTTGAATTTATTTTTGTGTATGGTGTAAGAAAGTGATCCAGGTTCATTTTTCTATATGCCACTGTCCAGTTTTCCCAGTACTGTTTGCTGAAGAGACTCTCTTTTTTCCATTGTATATTCTTTCTTGCTTTGTCAAAGATTAGTTGGCCATATGTTTGTGTGTCCTTTTCTGGGTTCTTTAATCTATTCCATTGATTTATATGTCTATTTTTGTGCCAGTACCATACTGTCTTGATGATTACAGTTTTGTAATACAACTTCAAGTCCAGAATTGTGATGCCTCCAGATTGATTTTCTTTTTTCAGAATTGCTTTGGCTATTTGGGGTCTTTTCTGGTTCCTTACAAATTTTAGTTTTGTTCTAGCTCTGTAAAGAATGCTGGTGTTATTTTGATAGGGGTTGCATTGAATATGTAGAATTGCTTTGGGAAATTCTACTTTGCAGAATGTTGTCTGCAAAGAGTGTAAGTTTGACTTCTTCCTTGCCGATTTGGATGTCTTCTATTTTGTTTTGTTGCCTGATTGCTGAGGCTAGGACTTCCAACCTATGTTGAATAACAGTGGTGAGAGTGGACATCCCTGTCATGTTCCTGACTTTAGAGGGAAAACTCTCAGTTTTTCTCAATTGAGTATGATATTAGCTGTGGGTCTTTCATATATGGCTTTTATGATTTTGAGGTATGATATTTGTATCCCTACATTCTTGAGGATTTTTATCAAGAAAGAATGCTGTATTTTGTCAAATGCTTTTTCTGCATCTATTGAGAGAATCATGTGGTTCTTATCCTTTCTTTTATTAATGTGATGTCTCACATTGATTGATATTTGGGTGTTGAACCAGCCCTGCATCCCAGGAATAAATCCCACTTGATCGTGGTGAATAATTCTTTTAACGTATTGTTGGATCTGGTTTGCTGGTATCTTATTGAGAATTTTTGCATCTGTGTGCATCAGGGAAATTAGTCTGTAGTTCTCCTTTTTAGTGGATTCTTTGTCTAGTTTGGGAATCAAGGTAATGCTGGCCTCATAGAATGAGTTTGGAAGTCTTCCTTCCATTTCTATTTTTTTTTTTTTTTTGGAACAGATTCAAAAGAACAGGTGCTAATTCTTTTTTAAATGTTTGGTAGAATTCCCCTGGAAAGCCAGCTGGCCCTGGACTCTTGTTTGTTGGGAGATTTTCTATTACTGATTCAATTTCTTTACTGGTTATGGGTCTGTTCAAATTTTCTATTTCTTCTTGTTCAGTTTCGGTAATTTATATATGTCTAAGAATTTGTCCATTTCTTCCAGGTTGCCTAAGTTGTTGGCATATAATTGCTCAAAATATTTCCTTATTATTGTTTGTATTTATGTGGTGTTGGTTGGGATCTCTCCTCTTTCATTCGTGATTTTATTTGGGTATTTTTTTTTAATCAATTTGGCTAAGGGTTTATCAATTTTGTTAATTCTTTCAAAGAACCAGCTCCTGGATTCATTGATCTGTTTTTTGTTTGTTTTTTCGTTTTGTGTTTTTGTTTTTGTTTTTTGTTTTGTTTTATTTATTTATTTTTTGATTTAGATATCATTGATTTGGCTTCTAATCTTTATTATTTCCCTTCTTCTGCTGGCTTTATTTGCTGTTCTTTTTCCAGCTCTTTTAGGTGTAATGTTAGGTAATATATTTGAGACCTTTCTTCTTTCTTTAGGAATGCCTGGATTGCTATATACTTCCCTCTTATGACGGCCTTTGCTGCATCTTAGAGGTTTTGGACTGTTGTGTTTTCATTTTCATTGGCTTCCATGTACTTTTAAATGTCCTCTTTAATTTCTTGGTTAATCTATTCATTCTTTAGTAACATGTTCTTTAATCTCCAAGTATTCATGGCCTTTCTAAATTTTTTCTTGTGGTTCATTTCGAGTTTCATAGTGTTATTTTTGAAAATATGCAAGATATGATATCAGTCTTTTTGTAATTGTTGAGGGTTCATTTGTGTCCTAGTATTGACCTATTCTGGAGAATGTTCCATGTGCATTCGAGAAGGATGTGTATTCTGCTGCTTTGGGATGAAATGTTCTGAATATATTTAAGTCCGTTTGGTCCAGTGTATCATTCAAAGGCATTGTTTCCTTGTTGGTTTTCTGCTTACATGATGTGTCTATTGTTGTAAGTGGGGTGTTGAAGTCCCCTACTATTATGCTATTATTATCAATGGGTTTCTTTATGTTTGTGATTAATTGATTTATATATTTGAGTGCTCAGTATTGGAGGCATAAATGTTTACAGTCTTATTGGTGGATAGACTCCTTAATTATGATATAATGTCCTTCTTCATCTCTTGTTACAGTCTTTATTGTAAAATCTAGTTTGTTTGATTTAAGTATGGCTACACCAGCTTTATTTTGGCGACCATTAGTATGATACATGGTTCTCTATCCCCTTACTTTTAACCTGAAGGTGTCTTTAGGTCTAAAATGGGTTTCTTATAAGCAGTATATAGATGGGTCTTGTTTTCTTAACCATTCTTATACCCTAATGTCTTTTGAAAGGAGCATTTAGTCCATTGACATTTAGAATGAGTACTGAAAGATATGACTTTAGTGCCATTGTGTTGTCTGTGGAGTTGGGGTTTCTGGTGATATTCTCTGGTCTTTTCAAGTCTTTCTTCCGTTGGTCTTTTTTGTTTTGTTTCATGTTTTCTCACCTCAAAGAGTCCTCCTTAAAATTTCTTGCAGGGCTGGTTTAGTGGTCACAAACTCCTTTGGTTTTTGTTTGGGAACTCTTTATCTCTCCTTCTATTTTAAATGACAGCCTTGCTGGATAAAGAATTATTGGCTGCAGGGGCGCCTGGGTGGCTCAGGTGGTTAAACATACGACTTTAGGTCAGGTCACAATCTCACGGTTTGTGAATTCGAGCCCCATGTCAGGCTCTGTACTGACAGCTCAGAGCCTGGAGCCTGCTTCAGATTCTGTGTCCCCTCCTCTGCCCCTCCCCTGCTCATGCTCTGTGTCTCTCTGTCTTTAAATAATATATAAACATTAAAAATATTATATATAAAAATAAAAAGAATTATTGGCTGTATATTTTTCTGATTCAGCATGTTGAATATATCCTGCACTCCTTTCTGGCCTGCCAAGTTTCTGTGGATAGGTCTGATGTGAACCTGATCTGCCTTCCCTTGTATGTTAAGGACTTTTTTTCCCCCTTGCTGCTTTCATAATTCTTTCCTTGTCTGTATATTTTGTGAATTTGACTATGATATGCCTTGGTGATGGTTGATTTTTGCTGATTCTAATGAGTTCTCTGTGCTTCTGGGATTTTGATGTATGTGTCCTTGCCCAGATTAGGAAAGTTTTCCACTATAATTTGGTGGAATCTTCTGCCCCTTTTCCTGTCTCTTCATCTTCTGGGACTCCTATGATTTGGATGTTATTCCGTTTTAATATGTCATTGAAATCTCTAAGTCTTGTATCATGATTTTTTGCCTTTGTTTCCCTCTTTTTTTATGCTTCATGTTTCTCCATAATTTTGTCTTCTATAATGCTGATTCACTGCTCTGCTTCATCCATCCTTGCCACTGTGGTATCTATTCAAGATTGAATCTCGGTTACAGAATTTTTAAATTCATCCTGACTAGATTGTACTTCTTTTATCTCCACAGATTCTAGGAGGGATTCTATGCTTTTTTCAACCCCAGCTAATATTATCGTGGTTCTAAATTCTAATCCAGACATCTTGCTTATAACTCTGTTGATTAAGCCCCTGTCTGTCATTTCTTCCTGCTCTTTCTTTTGGGATGAATTCCTTTGTTTTGTTATTTTGGAGGAAGAAAAAAAAATTAATAAGATAAAAATTAAAATTAAAAAATTAAAAACAAAGCGAAACAAAAAAATCAGATAAAGGAAGCTAGATCCTCAGTGTGTTTTGGTGTACTTGTTGAAAAAAGCTTGATATAACAGAGAAAAAAGGGAAAGAAAAGGAAAAAAAAGGAAAAATTAAAAACTTAAAAAATATATATAATAGAATAAAATGAAATAAAGTGAAATAGAATAAAAAATTACAAAAAATAAAAGAGTAGTAAAAAATTATTATAAATTAAAAAAAATAAAATAAAATACATTTTTCTCTTTCTGTATCCAAGAAAAAGAAAAGAAAGCAGAAAAAAACAAGCAATTTAAACAAAGACAGAAACAAAACAAACAAGCAAAAAACGAATAAATGAACCAGCAGACAGAAAAAAACCTGAATGAATTTACATCCAGTTCCCCTAGAACTGAAACTGTGGGACACTCTGTAGTCCATACAGTAAGCAGGTGGTGAGACTTGTGCTGGTCTTCTAGGGGATGCACTTGGAAGGTGCAGTTGGTCAGGGCTTGTTGTAGTGGCTCCATTTTCCACTAGGTGGCACTTCTTAGCTTACTGGGGTGGCCAGGGTATTCACGTATGCAGGAGAGGTGGAAATGGCTTCACCCAGCTCACTAGTCTCTGGCACTCTCTGGAACTTTGCACTCTCACTTACCTACAAACAAGCACCCCTCCTTTGTCTCAGGCCTCTGTACACTCTCTGTCGCTACCTGTCCATGTCCAAGCCATCAGCCTGCCAGGTGGCACCCCCTCCCTCCAGAGTTTTATCTCAGATGGGGCTGTGTTTCCAAACCCCTCACTTCAGAGAACCCTGTGTCTTGGACCCACTGAGACTCTCTGGGGGAAGGCATTGCTGAGCAATGGCAAGGTCCAGTTTGCTACAGAAAACTTTCACATGATTGTGCAGTGACAAAGGTTGAGATTGTGGCAATTCACAACACACAGCCAGTGCCAGGTTTTCATTGTACTCTGGTGTGTTTTTCCCGATACCAGCAAACATGGCTGCTCTCCAGGTTCTGCTGGGACCTCTACCAAAAGCTCTCCAAGCAGGGGAACCACTTCTCCCCATGTGGCACATAAACTCCTCAGACCCTGCTGCCTCCTCCTGGGAATTTGCCCTTTTTCCTCACCAGAGCACCGCCAAGTACTGAGCTCTGGAATTTCAGACTCTACATTTCACTGTTTATAGAATCCTAATAGTACTGAAACCCTCTCCTTTCTCCCCATCAATGGTTTTGGGGAACAGATTTCTTGCGAATGTTTTCACTCTTTCTCTTTCTCTCCAGCTACTTTTAGCAAGAGTGTTTATCCTGCATGATCCTGGTGTACCACACTCTCCCTCTTTCCCTTTCTCTGTCCTGTCTGCACAAAAGCAGCTCCCTACCCTCCATGGCTCTTCTCTCCCCCAGTTCACCTCTCCACATTGTGTACCTGCCAAGTTCTGTGGCTCAAGTTATGCAGATTGTTGTTTTAATCCTTTGATCAATTTCCTAGGTGTGCAAAATGGTTTGGTACTGATCTACCTGTGTTTCAAAGAGGAAACAAGCTGAGAGCTTCCATGCTGCTCTGCCATCTTCCCCAACACCAGAGTAGATTTCATTTAATGGCACATTTGAGGAAGGACAGATGAAAGTGACATGATAGCTACAATGGACTGTATGTTTGTGTCCCTCAACCCCTAATTCATATGTTGAAAGTCTAAGCCCCAATGTGATGGTATTGGGAGGTTTGGCCTTTGGAGGTAATTAGTCATGAGAATGGATTCCTCATGAATGAAGTTAGTGGCCTTATAAAGGAGATCCTAGGAAGCTAGCTAGACCTTTTTGACCATTTGAGAACCCATAGAGAAGATGGCTGTCTATGAAGCAGACAGCTGGCTTTCGCTGGATATCAAATCTACAGGCACCTTAATTTCAGACCTCCCAGATCCAAAACTGTGGGAAAAAAATTTATTGTTTATAAATCATCAAATCTACGGCATTTTTGTTATCACAGCACAAACTGAATTAGACTATAGCTAAGCAAAGTCTAAGGGAAGAACACTTCTCAAAGAGCTAATAGATATAGCAAACATTTAAAAGTTTGAGTGTATCTGGTTGATTTGAGATACAACAAGGAGGTTAGCATGTCTAGTGCAGGGAGAGCACAGTCACACATAGATACAACAGCAAATTCATGAGAGACTAGATTATATAGGCTCTGATATCTAAAGAATATTTGCTTTTTACTGCAAAATAAATAAGGGTCAGTTGAGGGTTTTGAGCAGAGAGGTGGCAAGATTAATTTAGATTTAAAAGCATTACTCTGACTACTTTATTGATACTAGACTCCATGTAGATGGGGTTGGAAAGTAGGTAAAAGTAAACAAGAGAAAATTCTTTGAATATACTCAAATGAATTTAAATGAAAGATGTTAGAGGCTAAGATCAATGGAGGGGCTAAGATGAGTCAGATATTTGATATATTTTGGAGGCATGCCAGAAGGTGAACAGTGTCATGTACTGGAGGTTAAAATTAGAAGGTAGGATGAGAACATGATAACTGATCATATTCATGTTGCTTGTATTAGTACTCATTTTAAACTGTTTGATTTTGAAAAAGTTATATTTTAGTCACATGTTTTAATTTTATCAAGCCAAAAACATACTTGTATGAAGAAAATATTTTTAATGAGATATTTCTGCACAAATGAAATTTTTTAGGAGTCATCTCCTTCAAAATTCAAAACCTTTAATAAAAACCATTTATTTTGGAACATTAATAATGGTATCTAGAATCAGTGGTTATCAAGTGTGGTAGAAAACGTAAATGATAAAGATGGTGCTAACAAGAACCCTGCTTAGATGTGGTAACTTAAATACTTATTTTTATATTAAAAAAAAGTTATGGCGTATTACATTTTATTTTTATCATATACACAGACTTTCCAAATTAAATTTCATGGCTATAATACAGTATCTCTCTTTATGCTCAAATTAATGCAGTAACAAATCTCTATAGCAAAAAAATGTGAAATTAAAATCAAGTGTAGGAAAGTATCCTTCCTGTTAAAATATTCTTTTTTATCAAACTTTTAACAAAGGTCAACCAGAGAGTGAGGCAAATATAATTAGAGTAGAACCCCTAAATCAATAATATTTCAATCCCAAAAGTAGTAGTTAGAGGAACTTTTAGTGTAAGACACTAAGTAGAAGGACTTCTTATTTTGGAAACTGTAACACACACATTTAAAATAAAATTTAAAAACATCAAATACTTGATGGGGTAATTATGAAAAAAGGTAGTTATATTTGAATGCATACATAATACTGCAGATGTGAAATTCAGACTACGCTGGAATCATTAAAATGACATTTCTTTTTTGAAGTTATTAAGAAAAGGCTATTGAATTTGACAAAATTTTTTTGTCAATACACAAAGAATAGTATAAAATTTTAAAGTACAATTATATCCTCCCTTTTCAGACAAGTATGGTTTAAATATGTTTGTCATTCTCAACAATAGTATTATATTTTGTTCGCATCCACAGCATAAATCACTCCAAGGTTTACTTTGAAACTATACACAGAGGTTAAGGGAGATCAATTAATACTCCATGAAGTTATAGTAACCTCTCTCCCTTTAGTCATATAAAGCATTGTGATTTTAGAAGAGAGAAAACAAATGAAATAATTAAATAATTAAAATAAAACAATTAAAATAAAAGATTATTTTAATCAACCGGAGGTTCATTCTCCTTACAGAATAAAACATTACAATATAATTTATGCTTATTTTTTTTATCTTGAATTTTTGGAAAGAAGTGTTTGTTTTAATGTTATATCTAACAGATATTTAATTGATATTGGTGTTTTAGAAGGAGTTTATTTTATGGGTCAGGATAACATTTATAATCGATTCATGTAAATTTTATGCCACTTGTATAAACCCATTTTTTTTTTACATTTAATTGGATTTAGAAGTTGAGGGTTTTAAAAATTTACTTAAATTGAAGAGACAAATACTAGGAAATTCTTATTCTACCTCCATATCTGTATTTCCCCATGACAAAAAACTATTAAAAAACTTTAGTTTTCTCCCTTTAGATAAGTTATAAATTGCCCACATAAAGTGATGGACAGAGATAGACATAATGGAATACACCATCTCATGTCTCATCTGGAACCTTGCTCACTCACCTCCTCTCTCTCTTTAAACTCCAATCTCTCATTTTCGTCTAACTCTTTATCTGCCACTTATGAAAATGTACAATTTAAATTCCTCCCCACCCTCTTTTCTTTCAAAACATCTCTGTTTTCCTCCATTGCTTCACCAATCAATTTCATCAAATTAGTTTGTATGTTCTCAATTTCCATTCTATTTCATTTCTATTTTTGACTCACCTGACAGTGACTCTTAATAAATTACTAGGGGCACCTGGATAGCTCAGTCGGTTAAGCATCCAACTCTTGATTTTCGCTCAGGTCATGATCTCAAAGTTTGTGAATTTGAGCCCTGCTTCATGCTCTGCATTGACAGTGCGTAGCCTGCTTGGAATTCTCTCTCTCCCCCTCTCTCTCTGCCCCTCCCCTGGTTTTGCTTTCTTTCGCTCCAGAAACAAACAAACAATTAAAAAATAAATTACTAATATTCTTTGATTTGTCCAAAAATTTTCAACTAAGTATAAATTTAACATATATACAAATAGGGTAGTGAGAATGTGACCTACATTTTTCAGGATAGTGATTGCTTTGTGAAAAGTAATCTCTTAATGGTGGATGGGGCAAGATTAGAAGCAGGAACACTAATGAGGAGACTTGTACTATTACAGGGGTAAGATAATGGTGGCCTGAACTTGGATATTAGGGCATGATTATTTTTAAAAATTAGATTTAGGCTGTATCTTAGAAAACACATGGACATGATTTGTTTTAGGAGTGTGAAACTGAGGGAAAGATAAAGCTTTATTCTTTTTGTTTTGACATTTATGTGGAAATGTCAAATAACCATTGGACATGAGTATAAAGTGGAGGAGTGAGGTGACAGAGATGCAGTTGTGGAACCAATAAACAAAATTATATCAATACATGAGACAGAATGAGCTCACCTAAGGAGGAATTGTAATAGGTTTGACAAGATGTAAGTTGTCCCTTTTTTTTTACACATCTATAACACAGTATTACTAACTATAATCGTGCTGTACATTAGATCCCCAGATCTGGTTTATCTTATAACTGAAAGTTTGTACCTTTGACCAACATTTATATATTTCCATGCCCTCTAGCCCCTGGCAGCCAACATTGTACTCTCTGCTTTGTGAGTTGAACTTTAGTAGATTCCACATTTAAGTGAGATCTTGTTTGTCTTTCTGTGTGTGGCTTATTTCACCTAGCATAATGTCCTCTAGGTCCTTCCACATTGTCACTAATGATAAGATTTCCTTCCTTTTTTATGGCTAATATTTTATTGTATGAATGTATATATAATAATGTATATATGTACATATAATAATGTATATGTTATATATAATATAATAGCATATGAATATATAACAATATTCTATTATATGAATATTAAATGAATGGATAAAGTATATAGCTAATTTTCTTTACCCATTTATTTGCTGAAAGAAACAGGTTATTTCCATACCTTGGCTTTGTGAATAATGCTGCAATAAACATGGGAGTGCAGATATCTCTTTGAGGTACTTACTTCATTTTCTTCAGATATACACTTAAGAAGAGGGATTGCTAGATCTTATGGAGTTCTATTTTAATTTTTTTTGGAGCCTCCATACTGTTTTCCAGAGTGGCTATACCAGTTTGCATTACCACCAACAGTGTAGAAGAGTTCCTTTTTCTTGTGACCTTCTCCAACACTTATTATATCTTGTCTTTTTGATAACAGCCATAGTTCTTTTGTTTTTTTAATGTTTATTTATTTATTTTGAGAGAGAGAGAGTGTGTGTGTGTGTGTGTGTGTGTGTGCGTGCAGAAACTGCAAAATCATGACCTGAGCCAAAATCAGGAGTCAGACACTCAAACAGCTGAGCCCCCTAGGTGCCCCCACAATAGCCATAGTTCTAACTGGTGTGAGGTGATATCCCATTGTGGTTTAGATTTGCATTTTTCTGATGCTTAGTAATGTTAAGCCAATTATATGTTTTCTCTGGAAAAATGTCTTTTCAAGTCCTTTGCACATTTAAAATTTTTTTTATTTATTAAAAAAAAATTTTTTAACATTTGTTCATTTTTGAGAGACAGAGGGAGACAGAGCATGAGTGGGGGAGGAGAGAGAGAGGGAGACACAGACTCCAAAGCAGGTTCCAGGCTTCAAGCTGTCAGCACAGAGCCCAATGCAGAGCTTGAACTCACAAACCATGAGATCATGACCTGATCTGAAGTTGGACACTTAACCAACTGAGCCACCCAGGTGCCCCCTTTGGCATTTTTTTAAACTGGGCTATTTTGTTGTTGTTGTTTGATATTGAATTGCAGGTGCTCCTTATATATTTAGATAGTAACCTGTTATCAGATATATGGTTTGCAAATATTTTCTCCCATTTTGTGGGTTTTTCATTTTGTTGATTTTTTTCTAAATAAACCTTTTTACTTTGATATAATACCACTTGTTTTTTTTGCTTTTGTTGCTTGTGCTTTTGTTGTTTTATCCAAAAAAATTCATTGGTAAGACCAATGTCAAGTTTTATGATTTCAGATCTTAAATTTCCTTCATGCATTTCAGTTATCATGTACGGTGTAAGATAAGGTTTATTTCTTTTGCATGGGGCTGTCCAGTTGTCCCAATACCATTAAGTCTTCACTACTCTTGATAAGACTTACTTTAGGGAGTCAGGATGTACCCCTGAATAAATGTACATATTGTGATAAATTAAGCATGAGAACAGAGAAGGTGGTGACAGTCAATATAGAGTTGCATATATGCAACTTTCATTCTATTGGAGGAAAAAAAGACATAGAAGTGAATAAATGACCTTAAATTGTGGTAAATACTATTTAGAAAAGAAAGCATATTGGAAAGTAACTCAGGGAAATTAACATTTTGAGATGGAAGAAAGCATTGATGAAAATGTAGTATATGAGCTGTTCACATATAGACAAGAAGTACCTGACCTGGACCATATGTTTCCTTGATTATTCTCACTGTCATTTTCTGTGCATTCCCTGCCCTTGGGAATAATTTTAAGCATGCTCAGAGAAAGTATAATCAGAAAGAGTCAACATACCAGCCTAAATCAGCTATTCCAATTAAAAAAAAGTCTTTAATTTTTTTTCTCACATAACTATTAGCATCCTATGGAACAATGACCTCAGAAAACATGCTGTTTCAGAATTCATGTAATAGTATGTACAATGTTATTAGATATGCAGAGGTTACTTGGTATAGAGTGTTTAATTTTATGATTACAGGGTTTAACAGCAGATTACACTTTGCACACTGTGCTTATTCTAGCACTTGGGAGGGAATATTGATTAAAGGGGTAATATAGCATAATTTTCCAATGCCATAATATTTTTCGCACCAGGAAGAGGGGATAACCAATGTAATTGTTGCCATAATGTTATGAATTTGTCAAATTAAGACTTGTTAAGTGGAGCACAGGGTAGTACCAGATGATGAGCTTTGTTTCAACAACCTACCACAAGAAAAACTGAAATAGAAAAATTTATTACAACTCCTGGAGGAGGTACCTGGCGTGCCTTAAAGAGCCACGTGGGGACATTAAGGCAGAGTAAACAAACAGAGAGACAGCAATAGGACCTAGGACACATGCCTTTATTATAGTCAGTGGGTGGACTACTTTGGGGTACCTAGGCTAAGGCCAGATTGGTCTATTCATACTAAAATTGTGGGGTTTTGGGAAGCCCCATTGGGGTCTTATCTAAGGGGTACATAAAAGCTAGACCTTGGGAGGCTTGGGGGATTATTGATCACAAGAACTTTTTGGAAGTCATGTTAGGAACTTATACTTGTGACCCTGTGGCCTGCTAAGGCATGTGTTTGCATGAGGGACTAGAGTCAGTTTAGGTAGGTGCAATCCACTTGGCCAAACAAAATGGATACTAAGGCAGCAATACTATGGAGTAGCTGAGCTAAACTCTTGACATATAACTAACCTAAAAGTCTCCTGACTCAACTTCCAAGAAATATTATCAGAAGTTACCTTCTGAATTGTGACAAGGACTTTAAGATAATACTATTTTAATTTAGCTATCTTATGCTAGAAGTAAGATGCCTCCTTTGACATAGGTGTTATGGTATAGGACATAGAAAATCAACCATTAAAAAGAAAGTCAACGGGAGCCTGGGTGGCTCAGTCAGTTAAGTGTCTGACTTTGGCTCAGGTCATGAGCTCACAGTTCGTGAGTTTGAGGCCTTCATTGGGCTCTGTGCAGACAGCTCGGAGCCTGGAGCCTGGTTCAGATTCTGTGTCTCCCTCTCTGCACCTCCCCCACTTGCACTCTGTCTCTCTCTCAAAAATAAATAAACATTAAAAAATTAACAAAGAAAGTAAAACCATTCATTTTATCTATTTGTTTTCAGATTACCAACTAATGTGTGAAAGATAAATCCAAAACGCATCTGTAAGCTACACACAATCATCAATTCCCACCCCTAAGGAAAGGAACTGAAGCAGAATCAAGGTACATTAGACTAATACTAATTGCTATAATGAACAAACCCAAACATATATAATGACTCAGGCATGATATAAGTTTATTTCTTATTCATAGAAATTTCAGATTGACAATGGACTCTTCTAAGGGCTGATTTAGGAACTCAGTTTCATTATATAGCATGACTCCACCATATTCAGAGTGTCTTTAAGTATCATAATGTTCACAGCATCAAGATGGTGGAAAGAAAAGAGAGGGTGGATAAGCACATTTACTTCTTAAGAACATCTGTCTTAATTATGTCATACATCAATTCTCGTGATCTAAGGATATCTCATGGACTAACCCTGTAAGAAGAGGTCTCCTACTTACACAGACACACACACAGACACACACACACACACAGAACAATTCACAATGATCCACAGACTTACACATAAAGTGAAAGGACAAAATACTAAAATAAAATATAGGAAGCTATTTTTGTGACTTGGCATATACAAGAAATTTTTAAACGGGTTGCAGAAAGAAATAAGCATAAAAAACTGATTAACTAGACTTCATTAAAAGTAATAATTCCACTCATTAAAATACATCTTCAAGAATATGAATATGTAAAGCACAAACTGGGAGAAAATAGTTGCAAAACACATATCTGAGCAAGTACTGGTATCCAGGACATATAGAGAACTTCTAAAACTTAATTTTTAAAAACTGGAAAAAAAAATGAAGAAAATATGTGAATTGACACTTTATAAATGCATAGCTAATAAGAATTTGAAAAAAAATCTCAACATGAATGTCCTCAGGGAGTTGTAATTTAAAACCAGTGAGATACAACTGCATGCCCATAAAAATGGCTAAAAGTACAAATTTAAAAAGACCTATAATACCTGCTATTACCAAGGACCCAGAGCAGTCGGAGCTCTCAGACACATTTTGTGGGGATGTAAATGGTGCATACTTTTGGAAGAAATAAATGTTGACAGTTTCTTATAAAACGAATCCTCCCCCATCCCATGACCCAATGTGATATTTTGATTAATTGTAAGAAATATTTATTTGATCTTTGTCTCCATTCCTGGTACAAAGCTCCTAAAACCCTGGGAATTTCCTAAGTGATAAGAGTGATAAAGGTGTATTGATGTTCATAACAAATTCCTGCCAACCTGAGTTTATGTTACGAGATGACTTTTAGAGAGTCCATGAGGATGAGGGCTGTTGCCAGAGGAACCAACCATGTGATTAGAAGGCCTGAATTTTCAGCAACATCTCCAGGCCTCTGGGGAGAGGTGAGGAGCTGGAGATTGACTTAATCACTAACAGCCAATGATTTAATCAATCATGGCTACATAATGAAACCTCCAAAAAATCCTAACTGAAGGGGTTCAGAGAAATTCCAGAGGTGCTGTGAAAGCAATATACCCAGAGAGAGCATGGAAGCTCCCTGACCCTTCTCTCATACTTTGCCCTATGCATTCCTTCCATCTAGCTGTTTGTGAGTTGTATCTTTTTTATAATAAAACAGTAATCTAGTAAGCAAATTGTTTTTTGAGCGCTGTGAGCAGTTCCAACAAATTATTGAACCTAAAGAGGGAATCATGAGAATGCATTGCCCGACAGTCAGAAGCACAGGTGAGTGACAACCAGATCAGCATCTGAAACTGGGGCGAGGTGGGGGGGGAGAGGTAATCTTGTGAGACTGGGTCCTTAACTCATGGGATCTGATACCAAGTTCAAGTAGAGAGTGTCAGAAGCAAATTGAATTGTAAGATCTTCAATCTGTATTCAGAAGAGTTATAGAATTCCTTAATGTGAGGGGGAAAAAAACCCCACACACCTGGTGTCAGAAGCATTGGTGTGACTAGGAATAGAGAGATAAGAAACAGCTTTTTCCTTGAGATGGTATAGAAAAGGAAACACTTTTTCTTCCCTTTCACCCAACAGTTACACTTCTAGGTATTTAACCTAGAGAAATGGAAGTATGTGTAGAGAAAAAGCGTCGTGCATAAATGTTTCTAGCAGTTTTACTTGTGATAGCCAAAAACTAGACGGAGCCCATGTAACCCTCAATAGAGAAGTGAAGTTACAAACTGTAGTCTATTCATAAAATTGAATAATACTCAGAAATAGGAATGAAATAATGATATGTACAAAACCATGGACAGTTCTTTGAAACGTAATGTTGAATGCAAGAATCTTGTCACAATGAACTACATACTATAATGATTCAAAAGAGAGGACTTTTCTCTCAGAAAAACTAACCAGTGGTAAGTATGAAAATGGTACTTATTTCTGGAGAATAAGAGAAGGACTGTGTTGGAAGGAGCATGAGGTGCTTTTCTAATTGATAGTAATATTTGATACCTTAATAGAGACTTGGGATTATACAGGCAAATGTGTTTGGCAAAACTCAGTGAAATTTTGCATTTCATTGTATGGACATTTCATATTGAGAGAAAAAAAAAACCCTAAAGTTTTATGATTTCCAGTTAATGATATCCATGCTAAAGTATTTAGTGGGGGTGGAGATTACTGATATTTTGAAATTTATAAATATAAGGTAAATTGATGGATGGATAGGGAGATAGGTTAATATCTGATAAAGCAGTAAAATTTAATGGGGATGAATATATATATATTATGTGTTCACTGTAAATTTTTTTTAAGTTTATTTATTTTGAGGGGTGAGTAGGGACAGAGAGAGGGGGAGAGAGAATCTGACAGTGCAGAGCCTGACTCAGGGCCCAATCTCACAAATCACTTGCTAGGATCTGAGCCAAAATCGAGAGTCAGATGCCCAACTAACTGAGCCACCCGAGGGTCCCTAAACTACAACCACTACTACTAAAACTTCTTCTCCTCCTCCTCCTGTTTCTCCTCCTCCTCCTCCTACTTCTCCTCCTCCTTCTTCTCTCTCTCTCTCTTTATAAAATAAGTACAATTAACCTTTTTTTGAGAGAGAGAGAGAGAAGTGGGGGAGGGGGGCAGAAGCAACTGGGAAGGACAGAATCCCAAGGACACAGCATACAATCTCAAGACTGTGAGATCATGACCTGAGCCGTAATCAAGAGTATGATTCTTAACCAATTGAGCCACCAAGGCACCCCATGTAAACTTCTTAAACTAGGCTGTATATTAGAAAAATTTTATAATTAAATATTAAAACTAATTTGGAATTTTTGGATTGACAAATAGTCACATACATGTTTGTTGAAGCAAATACTCTTTTTTTTTAAATTTTATTTATTTATTTATTTATTTTTTAATATATGAAATTTACTGTCAAATTGGTTTCCATACAACACCCAGTGAAGCAAATACTCTTATTGAAACCCCGGGTTTGTACAAATTTGAAATCTTGATTCTAGTTACATCTTGAGACTCATTTTAATTAAATAAATAAAATGATCTATAAAATGTAAAGACTTTTAGGTATTTTATTAGTTAAAATACTTTAAATAGGCTGTTTTCCTCTTTCTCTTATTCTTTCAAAAAGAAAAAAATCTTTATTCTCATGTCATTTTCTATTGAGATCTCAAAATCACTTGATACATATTGCATATCTAGAATTTGACATCTTCAGTATCTTAGAATTTGCAGTGCTTAATTTGCCTTTCTATGATGATATGTAATTACTTCAGAAATGTAGCTAAAGCTATTGTACATTTTCCAGATTTTTTATCAGAATCACACAGATTTGAGAAAATACTGTGATGAATTATTTTCCTCTTAAATATTAAAGCATTTGAAAGAAAAACAACTTTACCATGAAAGCTGAGATCCAGAGACATCAAGGAATTTCTCCAATTCAAATGGTAAAGAGGGTATACATACATTATATTTTATTTAAAGTTACACACAAAAAAATAGATCCTTGTAATCAATTCCTGTTTTAGACTTTGACTCACTCTCAGGTATACTGTTAGTGTTACACAGTTGACACATCTTAGACTATTTTAACTGGAAAGAAGCAAAATAAGTACAGTGATGCCTCCATACACTTGCAGTTTTAGTGCACTCATTGGTCCTTGATTGTAGAATCCTGAAAACGAATTTCTATGCAGTTAGTATAATTATAGTAAATTTCAATAACGGGTGATTGCTTGAATAAAAATGTGTTTTATCAAATGGGTATCTATCATCTATTTACCTAATGAGAGAAATGAAATGATGGATCAAGTGATACATAAACTTAGAAGCTCAGAAACATGAGTTGGCTTGTGAAAGACTTGTGAAAGAGCGACCTCTTGAGGGAAGTACCGTTGTTTTGGTACTATCCAGAATGAAGTTTGCAATATAAGGGAATACCATAGCAATTAAGCATGAAAAAGTGATCAAATAGCCTGTGCAACTGAAAACAAAAATCCTGCTGATTGTTATATGACATAGAACTTGAGTTACGTTCCAACCCATGGCTAGAGAAGAACAAGTAGATTGCTGTACTTAGAGTAAACGCAGTAGGGAGATATAGAATACCTTAACAGGGAAGGTTCAGAATTGGAGACAGAATTGAATGTTGTTCAGAATTGGAGACAGATCCTGAGCAATAAAATAGAGATAAAAATATACATTTCATTTGGGGGTAAAATTATTATACAAGGAACAAATTCTTAGAAGACAACTTCACAACCTCATTAGTATTTGTGATTAGTTTTAACACTGTTAAGCATCATTTTTTTTTCTTTTTGGTTAAGGTCAAAATAGATTAAATGGAACATATTTGAAATATACAAAAAGAAGAAATTCTAGGGAATTAAGTGCAATTTATTATTATGTGGGATTATTGTGAATTGGTTTCTTTCGTGGTAAAGTAGACTAAATTCTTATCTGGCAAGAGAAGTTTTATGTAGTGTGGGGGTATAGAATAAAGAACTTCTTAAATATCTTGAAGTTATATATTCAAAAATACCCCTCAAATATATAATCACTTTTAGAATATGTAAGTTTTAAATAAATCAATTCTAAAATGATTCTTAATGAAAGGATTTAATGTTTTATTTAAACTCCTTTGATAGAAGCAAAGGTAAGAATTCTCTAGATTATTATTTATAGTTTATGCTCTTAAAAATATTACTTTATGTCAAATGTTTACTCACTGGGTCATAGCATTAAGATAAAAGTCATGATTGAAATTTCCATTATAAAGTCTTGCTTTAGAGATACATTATCTATCACTTACATGTTAGTGTGAAGCCACACACACACACACATACATTTACAATTTAGTAAAGCCTTACTGGTGATTTGGTCATTTTTAGTTGGATTTATGAATATGAGAGATTTAGAAAAATCTACATGTCATCCAGGACAATTTATTTTCAAAGAGACCTTGGCTTTTACTAAAATTTTTTGAGCTCAAAAACTGATTATGGATATAAGTATGATATAATATTAAAAATAACAAATCTGATTCATTTCCTGTGAATCAAAAGAGAGTCTGTGGTGTGTATGTATCTGCTTACAGAACAAGGTTGTTTTACATTGACAACTATGGGTTTGGCAGAAGAGTTTTATTTCCACTGGTTTCTTTCCAGTGTCCCCTAAAAGCAGGTGTTGTTTTTGTTTGTTTGTTTGTTTGTTTGTTCTCCTTCTTTAACTCCGTACTTTAGTGTTCTAGCCCAATCTGCCAGAGAGGTTTTTAAAAATATTGGTGTCTAGTTCTCACCGCAGACCCATTACAACAAAATCTCTTTGGCAATGGGATGTTGAAGCCTGGGCAATGTTTAATTTATGCGAGTCTGATATACATTTAGGATTAAGACATGTGTGACCTTCCAACTCAAAGTCTGGACTGATGTACTGTCATCACCAGGCAGCTTGTTGGAAAGACAGAATCTCAGACTGCACTATAAGCTTATTGAATCAAAATTTGTATTTTAACAAGATCCCCAGGTGAAGGCATTTGCATAGTAAAGTTTGAGGTATTAGAGTTCTGGGCCTTCGCAGAGGAGGGTTTATCTATTTGATGTAATTAAGAACAGCAGACTAAAGTGTATCAGTTCTGTAAATACACATGGAAGAATGTGGGAATGTTAGGACGAAGGCTTCCATATCTGAAAATGAGAAGGAGTGCTACGATAGCTCCATCTCACAGTATGTGAGAACTGTGGACTTTGGGAGACTGTCATACATTCTTATTGGGACATTAAAAACTTGGAGCTTGCTTTGGTAGAAGCTAGCCACTAGATGCTTACTATGCACACTTTAATCTGCACATCTTTATCCTGAGATGTGAGCCCCACTTAGCCCTCCTGAAGGAAAACTTCCACACAGACAGCTGTAACAACCACCGTGGGCACTGCTGGGTGAGATTATCCTGCTCTTTCTCTAGTCTCTTTCCTATCTAGTATTTCTTGCATAAATTTGGATTTGTTTCCTTGAAGACTTTAGCCTTTTTAATCTTAAAATCATTTTATTTTCTCAAAATGGCCAACTCTTACAAGCAAAAAGTTAGGTTTTCAAACTACTGTGTCTGTTATGAATTTGAAACATTACCTTGGTGCTCAAAAGCAGAATATTTTAGTTTCTTTCACTGTATAATATTTTTATAAGGTTTTAAATTATGAGAAAATCGATGTCTCAAAACTGAATATAGGGAGTAAGGTACAGAAGATAATTTTGAGGGAAACTTTGGTGGATCTATATATTTAGCTATGCATGGTGACAGTAGCTCTGTATAGTTATGACTATAATATTAGTTCTTAGATCTATCATTTTTTTTCTCACTTGGTGCTCTGATGTAAAGAATCTTTACATTTATTTTTAACTCTAACGTACTGTATTTTAAATAATATTTGTTAGTTCAGTACATCCTGTGAGGGAAAATAAAATGCAATATAATTTGAATTCCATTGTAAATAGTATACATTACTTAGAAGTCTTCAAGCACTCACCTCTTAAAAACAGAAATTGTGTCTCTTGCATGATATCTTTGATCTCTAAGAGGTACTTCCTAATAGGCTGACTTCACATTCAAAATTCTTTACAGTACATTACAATGATGTTATTTTTCTCAGAATGACAAGTAGGTGATATAGACATATACATAGAAGTACAAGATTGTCCAGTTGTTTCATATCTTCTCAGGATATATATGGCCTAAACCAAATGAGATACCAATGTGAGTCTAGTTCAGAGTATACAGACATTCAGTGCCAGCATTATTTGATGATACTGAAAAGAAAAATTAATGTTAAACTGTGTCTACATAAACAGCTATTATTAAAAATATGATGTTTTTTGTCCAAACACAGCCATATGCTCACAAGCAGTTTGATTTCTGTTAATAAATGGAATATGTCATGGATCATTTGTGCAACAATATCATTGAGTATACTAGTCAATAACTAAGCGGGGTGAAAAAACCCCTACCTGTGGCCCCAAATCTGATGTGGGTTGATTGCTACTCTTTTTATGTCCAGGCATACAGGAATCCAAGTTTCCTAAGTCTTCAGATGCCAATACACCAACTTGGCCAGATAAAAAAAAAAATTCTATCAACTTCATAAAATTGGGAAAGAAATGTAAACCCATGTTCTTATATGAAGTTAGTAAGCAGTATTCAGTGTTTCTACCAAAGATATCAGAACATAAATAACATGATTATATATGTATCTATACATGCTTGAGATTATGTGTGTATATATGCACACATGAGTATATACATGTATATGTGCATGTATGTATGCATTATAATGTACACATGTGTATTAAGCACCTAAGCAGCATTATATATTATATGTTATGTATATATATGAGTATACACATATACATGGGTATATGTATGTTATACATATGAGTACATGTGTATATATATGAGTATATGCTTACATGCTTACACATTTATATACATATATATATACACACATATATATACACACATATATATGTTACATGTTTACATATATATACATATATACACACACATATATACACACATATATATGTAAACATGTAAGCATATACTCCTATACATACACATGTACTCATATGTATAACATACATATATATGTAATGTGCTTAGGGTAATGCTTAGGTTCCATTTTTATAGCAACTATATACCTGCATTCTGTTAATTAACAACATGTATCAACATCTACTATGAACTGGAACCTAGTCGTTAAATGCATATTTATTCTAAGGGAGATTTGCTAATTGATAGGTTATTTAACCATTTATTATTAGTGCATGTGCAGGTCTATAAAGTTAATATTATATATCTATTCCTATTTGTGTTACAATAATTTATGCTGGAACATGTCGTATGAGTGGACCACTATATCATGCTTCTAGCATTCTCTTTCTTTTCTCCATAAATGTTTCAGAGGAAATATTAGAAACATATAAAAATAGACACTAAAGAATTACTGGAGTAATTCAACACACTCCTGCTTCAGCAACGTTATTTGAATCTTTTTTATATTTGTTATTTACAACAACCCTGAATAAAATGTAAATTTCCCCACAGGTTCTTAAAATAGATGTGTTTAAAAAAATTCTCAGGAGGAACATATGAGTTGAATAACAAGAAGTTTTCCTTTTATAAGTCTCTTTAGCATATTTTTTCTTGGGGCAATTCAGGCAGACTAAACAATTTTGACACAAATAAGAGCTGCTTAAATTGTAATTTTAAAAGAAGTCTTGAAATAGGTATGTCTCCCCTTGAGAAGAATTGATGTGCATGTAGTATGAAAACTCATTCCCAAAAGATAATTGGAGCATTTTTCTTTTATCTGTGAGGTGATTCTTAATAATCAGAGAGTGTTCTAATTTTAAAGATCACGGGGAATAAAAAGAAAAAAATCCCAGTTAACTCAAAAGTTAATGGTAGAATCAACTAACTGCAAATATAACTCTCTCAAAAAGTTTGTTCTTTTAAAATGTATCTTACTGTTGTTTCTAAAATTAGTTTAAGAATAAAGAAGAAATAATTTCCATGTTGCTTCTTTTCATTTTAAGCATTTTCTATGTGTGTATGTACATATGTATGTATGTATAAATTCATATAATTCTTAACCTTTACTGACAACAAATACATCAGATTTGTTTTCTGTATCTGTACTTCAGATATCATTAAATCTGTTTTAAAATGTTACTATCTGAAATGATCCATTACACAATGGCTCAAACAAGATTATACAATTAAAGTTCTCTCACATTTTCACTCGACTAAACTTCAAGTTTATCATTCAATCCATAAAAGGTATTTTTTTTTTTAAATATTTTTTTTTTCAACGTTTTTTATTTATTATTTTTGGGACAGAGAGAGACAGAGCATGAACGGGGGAGGGGCAGAGAGAGAGGGAGACACAGAATCGGAAACAGGCTCCAGGCTCCGAGCCATCAGCCCAGAGCCTGCTGCGGGGCTCGAACTCACGGACCGCAAGATCGTGACCTGGCTGAAGTCGGACGCTTAACCGACTGCGCCATCCAGGCGCCCCAATAAAAGGTATTTTTAAAAAGCTAATAGTTTCTTATTGTTTCAAACATACATTCTTACACTTCTGGGAGTCAGGAATCCTACATGGGTATTACTGGACTAAAATCAAGGTGTCTCAGGGTCATATTTCTTCTGGAGACTCTCTAGAAGAACCCATTCTTGGTTTTCTAAAGTATTTGGAGGCTTCCTGTATTTCTTGGCTCATGGCCCCTCCCATTTTCAAAGCAGGAATGACCAGTTGAGTCTTTCTCACATCACATCACTCTGACCTCTGCTGTCTTCACATCTCCTTCTCTCACTCTGACTTTCCATTTACCTCTCAACATTGAAAGGACCTTTGCCATTACAGTGGACACAAATGAGTAAACCAAAATAATCTCATCTCATGATTTCCAACGTAATCACAGCTACCAAGTTCCTTTTGCCATGTCAGGTAAGATACTCACAACTTCCAAGGACTGTCGTGTGAACAACTTTGCAGAGCTATTATTCTGTACAACACCAAAAGGCATATATATTTTCTTTATAATTTCAGAGAACTTCTCACTCTGCCTTCCACACTCTCACTTAATAGCATGTAATCATTATTAACTATGCAGTGTGCATCCTCCCAGACCATTTTTGATATGCACTTACATATAAATAGGTAGACGCATATGTCATGGGATAATTCATCCTGTTATTGAACTTGAACTTTCCCTTCAAATATATTTTGTGAATATTTTTCAGAGTTTATTTTTTTAATGGACCTACATGGTTACAGGTTTACATGTAAATGCATTTTTAATTTGATGATTACTGGCAAATTGTTCATGAAAATTGTTGCAAAATTTAGACACTGCCTTACTGTGTTGGGAGTATTCTTTACAATCTTTTGTGAAGATTGGACATTATAATTTATGATAATAGTAGTCAAATTGGAAAAATGTTTTTGTTTAGTTTTTTTAACCTACATTTCCATGATCATTACTGAATTTAATCATCTCTTCATAGATATTGTGATTTTTAAAAAGTGTGAATATCTAGAAGGAAAAGAAATGAACCATGTTATGTGATGAAGAAACTTACCAGAAATTAAAATCTGTTTTAAAAATGATTTGTATAATGCATACAATCCATATAATGGATTCAATTTGCTTTTCTATTATAGTTTTCTAAAGGTAACTTAAACTATTGATTATATATTTTTCTTTTTTAACATACACATTAAATGCTATAAATTTTCCAGACCAATGTCATCAAACAAGTTTCCTTCTTATTCTCTAAAACATATTTGAAAATATATGTACCCCCTCATATATACCAAGTTAAAATCTAAAATATGTCATGGTAAGTCTATGATGTTCCAAATAATGCATTTTTTAAGTTTTATAAATTTTAGGATAAAGCTATTTCTACTTTTAAAGGTGATTTGTAGAATTTAAATGTCATCCCAATGCACCAGCATTTATTTTAAATAATGAATATGCTCTTTAATATTAACTAAGAGACTTTACAGCATTTATTATTTTTCACTAACTTCTATTTCCATTCCACTTCTCCCATAGAATTATAGCAATGATAAATCATTTTATGTCTGGAATTCTTTTACTCACCTGAACTCATACTTCTTTAAATAAAAAATATGCATATAAATTTAATTTTTGAAAAATTTCCCATTAAACCTGTGTGTGTTGATCATGGTCTTTACTTTCTGTAAATAAAAGACGCTCCAGCCTTATACTGCATATATCCTGATGTAATCCTTGCATTATACATTTATTTAAGTAGCCCTGGTTCCTTTTATTAAGGAATGATATTAGAAAACAAATTCTGAATGCTGGGTGTTTTGTTTTTGTTAATATTATCATTTAGAAGAGTAAGAACAAAACTTAAATAATCTGTACATTAAGCAAACATAAATGTCTATGGTGATACTACTTTTACCCTATGTGTATTAGTTTTCTGTTGTTGCAATAAGTAGTTATCATAAACCTAGAAGTTGAAATAACACAAATTCATTATTTTATGGTTCTATTGGTCTATAAGTCCCAACAAATCTCACCAAGCTAAATTCAAGGTGTCAGTCGTGGTGTTTTTGTTTTTTTTTTAGAGGCTCTAGAAGAGTATCCATTTCCTTGCTCATTTGGTTGTTGGTGGATTTCACTTTCTTGTATTTGTTGTTGTAGGAGCCAAGGTTCCTATATTCTTGGTGGCTATCATCTGAAGATCATTCCCAGCTTCTGTAGGCTGGTGCATTCCTTGACTTACAGCTCCCTTCTCCATCTTCAAAGATAGTCAGGTGTGGTTGAGTCTTGGCCAGACTGCATGTCTTTAATTTTTCTGTCTTCATTTGTCCTCACAACTCTCATTGGTCACAATCAGGGAAGATTACCTGCTTTTAAGAACTCATGTGATTAGACTGGGGCCACTTACATAATACAGGATAATCTCCCCATCTCAAACTCTTTACCTTTAATCATATCTGCAAAATTCTTTTACCATGTATGATAACATATTACTTCCAGGGATTAGGTTGTGGACTTCTTTAGTGAGCAGTTATTCTACTATGGGATGATTGAAGATAGTCGGAAGAATTCTTCCTTAAAAGGCTAGAAAATACATTTAATGGTATACTAAATAAAAGTATATTTAGAGGTAATCAAGCAAAGTTGACTATTTTATTTGACTGTTAAAACTATAACTGTTATAACTGTTTTCTAACTATAACTGTTAAGACTCAGAATAAGGTATATAGCCTTACTGTAGTCTTTGTAATCAAAATATCTGTAATGTTAAGACTAAAGAGATCCTCCATGTTTAAAAAATAATGGTCCTTTTTTTTTTTGAATGGGTATGAATGACATACAAAATTTTCATGTTAAGTCAGGCTTCTTCCAAGTAACATGTTATAATGCAACCTCCATGAGGGCAATGGCTTTCAATGTCTTGTTTCTTGAAATACTTCCAGTACGTAAAGGCATAGTAAGTGCTCAAAAATGTGTGTGGAATGAATTAAATAATGGATTGAGTGGAGTGTAATTAATAATGACTTAATAAGGAGTACTCAAATTTGATATAAAAAGTAAAATTAATGTTACTAATATCAATGACAACTATAAATATCTACCGTAATAAAAAGGGCTGGTACACAACACTGCAAAGTTCCTATTATATTTTTTCACACAGATAGGCTAACATTTCATACATACTTGCTATCACTGTATCTTCAATAATGTCTTTTGTTGGTCTCATTTTTCAAGTCTTAACTTTGCTTTTTTACTTGTAAATTATTGTAAGTATAGTGTAATCCTCAGTCACTTAGTTTAGTTTAGGCTTCTTATATGTTTACTTGTTTGTTTTTGGTTATGTTACAGTGTGTAGTAATAAATATTTCATCCATAATCTTTAGCCTATGGTTTTCTATATCCTGGCCTTTAAGATAAACATGCATTGCAATTCAAATATAAATAATTCATACCCTTATTTATAAAGCTGTTATATGCATAATTTGCCAAATTTTATTTGTACAATGTCTTGATTATCATGGTGATATTCATTTTCTAGAGGCAAAATAGTGTAAGTAGGGAAGGAAAGTTTTTAGTCCTTCTTAACTGAGTTCTGGTAAAGAAATTACCATAGAGCATTAGTTCTACATTCAGTATTAGATTTCATATATTATGAAAAATATTAGTACATTTTAAATAAAACGTTAGTACAATTTTTCAGAGGGCAACAGGCCATATGGAGAAAATATCTGGTAAATACATTTCCTGAGACAAAATTAAACAGAAGTTTTTAAACCTGGAAAAGAGATGTCTTTGAAAGAGTGTAATAGCACTTTCATTCTAATAGCTGAGGGACTTTGTGTGTTAGAGGAATTGGACTTCTACTATTAACTCAATAGGTAGATATGCATTAAAATCAATGAGGAGGCATTAACTAAGGCATGTTTTGGTCAAGGAAAGCAAAACTTTCTAACTTACTGTGTTTAGAAATTAAATAAAATATAATACATGTTGTAGTGAGTGCACTGTTCTAGGAGGAATTCAAACAGAGCTAGCTACTAAGCCATAAGACATGAGAAGAAATGATGACACTACAAGCATAAAAGCCTTTTGTTCCAGTAGAACTTGGAGGCAAAACAAAGCAAAAATTTCATCATCCATTGCTAAAAGTACATACTCATTTTAAAAGCTCATTAAGTGATGAAAATGAAAACATATTTTATTCAATAGCATTATTTTCACATGTAAAATATGAATTTATATTCAACATGGCAGTTTAATTTATGTATATATTATTTTTATTTTGTTCTGGGTCCTCTTCTATTCTAAAAAGACATCCATGAAGTTTGTGATTCCTAGCCCCAGGTGATGTGTCAGGCCAAAAGCAATAACTAATTGAATATCATCCCTTCCCTTTAGTTTTTAATTAGCATGAAAAGGTCCCCATTGGTGGTCTCTTATCAAATGTGCCGTTTTGGGGGGTGAGCAGAGTTACTAAAGTATTTAGTTACTTTTATTTAAAAAATGTTCACACTTATGGGACATGCACTTTTGAATTCATCAGTCTCCACTCCTGAAGGTCTTATACTCTGCTGACTCCCACCAAAAAGTTACCTGTTTCCCTCCTGAAGATATTTGAATTTCTGACCCCTAAGGTTGAGGTAAGGATTGGGAAATGAGAGAAAAGTGAAGAGAGAGACATTGAGAGAGAGCATGGGAGAGCACATAAAATGGAGACTGCTGATATGCAGATCACATGAGTTGCTTTCTGTCCTTTGTGTTATGTGCTGACTTGTAATAGGGAAGTGATAGAAACTTCTGTGTAGAGGGATGGAGAGGGAGAAGACAATTCAAGAAATGAAGGAGGGATAGTGCCTGAAAGACTGAAGCTCAAGCACTAAAGCTGTCAGTCTAGGCAAAAGTTCCTTTGGACCAGTTAGCATAAAATTCTGAAAACACTGGACACTAAAGAATCATGCTTACGTGGGCAATGATAAATGTATCAAACAGTGGCCACACAAAATTTAAGATTAGATGATCTTCCATTTTGTATATATTCTGTAAGCTTCCTGAAGTTATGGGGAAAAAAAATATTCCAAATTAGGATTGAGATGACTTGTTTTTACCATTATAGAATACTAGGCATCTTATTAAGAAAACTAAAATAGGGACACCTGGGTGACTCAGTCAGTTAAACATCCGACTCTTGATTTCAGCTCAGGTCATGATCTCATGGCTCATGAGTTTGAGACCTGTGTCAGATTCTGCACTGACAGTGTGGAGCCTGATTGGGATCATCTCTCTCCCTTTCTCTCTGCCCCTCCCATTTCTCTCTTTTTCTTTCCTTCTAAAAAATAAATAAATAAAAACTTAAAAAAAATACAACTAAAGAATTTGTTCATATCTTATAGAAAATTATATATATATATGTACATACATATACATATATATGTACATACATACATAGACTGAACAACGATCACTCTCAGGAATGGGATTTTGTAGAAAAGTGGAAGGGGACAACTTTTAATTTCTTTAACAATCTTCTTCTGTGTTCTTTAAAATTTGCAATGAACATATATTACTTTGTTATAAATATATTTTTGAAATTTCAATAATTAAACTGTATGACTTTGTCTATTCTTTCCTCCCCCCACCTTGACAGGTGTTATTTTGTGTGTAATTTCTTCCTTGGTGCATCTTCAGAGCCTATAATAGTGCTTGGCATAAGACAGGCACTGAATAAATTTTGGATGCCTGAGTTATTACTAGATAGATAGGATCATACTCTAAAGGGACAGAATTATTTCATTCATGTTTAATGAACATATGGTAATATGTTGTCATTAAAAAAGGTAAATAGCAGTGTGGCTTTTTTATTTTTTGATGCTTTATAACACTTTCAAATAGTCCTTTCAAAAGAAGAGAAATATATAATATCTTTAAAGTACCTGTCATAATGATGAAAATTAAAGAAAATTTCAGTTCCATCATTTGCAGATTAATCTCCATTATCTAGACACTGTGTGAAACAGGGCTTGCCTGTTATGTGAAGGGTCCTGGGCCTCATTGCCATGAAAAACCTAGCATGGAGCCTTTTGATATTAATCTCCAGCTAAGGTTATTCACAAAGTGGGTGTATTTTTAATGTGCTAAACTATCAATTGGCAACTGTAATAATTTAAAGTCTAAAGCAATTTTGGGAAAGTTGCTTTCTAGTTTATCATTTCTAATTTAGTGGGAATCTCAAAATCAAAATGTCCTGGGCCTTTTTCAACCTCTTAGAAACTCACATGGGAAACATCTGAAAATGCCAGATGCCCTGAGAATTTTTTTTTAATTCTTGTTCTAAGAAGTTATTTATAAATTGTGACAAAACGGGACACTTAGGCTCTAAGTGTTAATTCCTGATGGATATTATCATTTTCTCTATTTATCATATTTTATGTAATGAGAATTAAATTTAGACATCCAGGTCTAAATTTATTTATCCCCTTCTCTGTCTCTTTCTTTTCTTTTTGTAGATATCACTGGGGATACTGACTAGGAATAAAATATATGAGAAGTCAAATAAAATTTAACTGGCTAGTTTACTGATTAAGCCAGGCACTCTGCTAGGTATTCTCCTGTATGGAATTCCCTTCATCTTTTACTAAACGTTGTACTATGCATGAACTTGAAAAGCATTGGTTCCAATGTGGAGGAAGGTTAAGAGAAAAATATTGAATATTTTGCTAATTTCCATATTTTTGTTTATGCTGGGTCTACCAAAAGTAAGGCTGTCATCCCTCCCTGGTGTAGTGACACTTTGATTTGTTTTTAAACCACAGAAGACAGAAACTTTGGCAAACAAATATAGATAAATTGAATTCTAAATATATCTTCATTTCTTTATTAAGGCAATGCTAAACAATATCCATGTATTACCAGCACCCTTTTCAGTCTTGAATGGAAATTTGGAATTTTTTCCCAGATGAACACTTCTGAACTGTAAATGCTGAGATCTATTTATAACTTATTTTTGCCTTATGAGGAACACAGAGAGGTATGTTCTTCCCTAGTCTCTCTGGTGGCACAGGAGTATCACACAGAAGTAAGATTTCATATAAAGGTGGTTGTAGGCTCACAAAGTTCAGATATTTGGCATTCCTTACTTAAAAACAGCTGTATTAATTGAGTACTTCCATAAAATCCTTTGAAAAGGGAAAACACTATTTATGTTAGAGCTCTTGGGCAACTTTTGGGAACAGAGAACTTCAATGATGAATGATACAAATGAGCAGCTTTACATAAGAGACTTTTAAAAACTGAGAACAAACTGAGGGCTGATGGGGGGTGGGAGGGAGGGTAGGGTAGGTGATGGGCATTGAAGAGGGCATCTTTTGGGATGAGCACTGGGTGTTGTATGGAAACCAATTTGACAATAAATTTCATATATTTAAAAAAATAAAATAAAATAAACAAATGAGCAGCTTTATTTGATTAAGCAATAGTAAAATCAATTTGTTCAGCATAACTGTGACTGTGATCTTGTTCATCAAAGTTAGACTGGCTCTGATAATTTTATTAAAATTACCAAACTGGTTCAATCCAACATTTTATTTGAAAGATTTCTCAAAAACATTCAAAAAAAGGAACTTTCAAAGATTCTGACTATGATCTAAACATCTTTGTCTAAGAAAGAATAAAATAAAAAATGGTTGAAATTTTGTTCCCTGTAGACATCATTTGGAAGCAGAATAGCAGGCTTTGGAAACAAATGGAAGTTAGCAAAGAAAAGTAATTATTTCATATATGCTACCTCCTTAAATAGAAGTTATTTATTCTATCAAACAAATGAGTCATTTTAAAATTGAAATAGTTCATTTATATATGCAGTACACTACTGTTTGCCATTATCTGAGGTATATTGGCCTATTACTCCTACTGGTATTTACATTTGTTACTAAGCACCTTCTTTTACCAGTATTTTACTGAAATTTCAAAATGCAAAATTTTTAGCAAAAGGGGAAATAGTTACATAAGCCCACTGAAACCATAAGAGTAACAGTGAGATAGCTTCAAAGAGAGAATGAGAGTTCTTCAAATTTCTGAATGAAAGAAATAAAATTAGCTAAAAATACCAAAACTATGGCAGATTCACATAGACATTCTCTTCCCCCATGGGATGAAATGTAATACAGTAATAAAGTACATAGGTGAACTCAACAGAAAGAAATTAAATTCCTACATACAAAAAGTGAAGCATCTAAAGTCAGCTATGTAAACCAAAACAAGTTAAAGCTATTTAAATGCCATGGGTAGGATAGTGAAAGGATCAGACATATTGTCTCTGTGAATTGGCATTTTGAATTTAAATCCTTACATGGACACTTTAATCGTGGTCTTTGCACTACATGAAATATACCACATAAACAGGCCTCTGTATAAAATCGGTTCTTTGGGATGTTTAAGTTTTCCATGGAAAACAAAAACAAGGGGCGCCTGGGTGGCGCAGTCGGTTGAGCGTCCGACTTCAGCCAGGTCACCATCTCGCGGTCCGTGAGTTCGAGCCCCGCGTCAGGCTCTGGGCTGATGGCTCGGAGCCTGGAGCCTGTTTCCGATTCTGTGTCTCCCTCTCTCTCTGCCCCTCCCCCATTCATGCTCTGTCTCTCTCTGTCCCAGAAATAAATAAAAAACGTTGAAAAAAAAAAAAAGAAAAGAAAACAAAAACAAGTAAAACCTCATACATTGACTCCAGGAAACAGGTTGTTTTGTAATTTAAAACTAGAATAGAATATTTTAAATACAAAACTAATTGATAAAAAAGATTGCAAAAGAACCAAAATTTTGTAAATTATTTAACGCATGTATTGATAATTCTGTCCATATATACATTTATACATTTTCTGGATATAATATAAATGAACAATAGAAAGATAAAAGTGAATACAATTTATATGTAAAAAATACATAGCCTGCTGGTAATGTCTAAGGGAACATGCATCATGGAACACTGTCACTAGGCTTACTGGTTCCTGTGGCATCAGCTTCAATTTAGAGATGGAAGTGACAGGTTATACCATTGAAATGTGTCAAAGTGATCATAAAGTGAGAATTTGAGAGGTGGAAACAAGCTTAAAGGTCAGTTAATTATATCTTCCTTCAAAGAAGGGAGTATGTTCCATGATACCCATGACCAATGTTCATCCACAGACAGCAAGAACACTTCCAGTGACAGGAGCTAACCACTTTGAGAGACGGCCCATTCTTTCTTGGAGCTCTAAGTTATAGAGGCACATCACTTTGTTTTGAACTGAAATCTACCTCTGAATAAATACCATCCACAGAAATTGCTTTTGTTATCTAAAGCAAGAAAGTTGACTTTAGTCCCAATTTCCCATTATAGGACATCAGATATCTAAACATTTGAATTCCTTGAGTCTTGCCTTGTATAACTGAAACATCTCATCCTTTCTCAATGTTTCCTTTTATTACACAGTTACACAGTTTCAAGGCCTTTCACTCTCAAGGCCAATCATATGTTTGATAGACTATAGCTTATAAGTATCACTCTTTAAAATGAAGCAAGAATATATAAATGAGACATTTCACATTTAATTGGGGCATGGTAGAGTGCTGTGGAGCTAATGACTAGATCTGAAATTATTTTACTGTTAATCCTGCTTTTTATTAAATCAGATGTTTTCCTACAAGCATATTACATTTTCAAAATCATATAGAGCTTAATCGTTCGCTTTATTAATTTTTTTTAGTTTTGTTTCTTACCTACAGTTAATGTCTTCTATCTACATCCTTTAACTTTGCAGTTGTTTCTTTGAGTATAACTAAAGAACTTCGCATTTGGCATTACTAATCTCAATTAGCAGATCTGGTACATGGATTGAGCTTAACAATAGTATTGACAGGATTCATCCCCTAGAATCCTGATTTTGTTAACTTATGCAACAGCTTTCTAGGTCTCTTACAATTGTTTATGACTCATCATTTAAGTAAGGATGCCTTGTAATAACTATAGTTCTAATTCATATTTAGTTGGTAAAATCTAGCACAATCATCCCTGGTTTTAAAATCTCATCTGTTCTGATTGGTCAGTGTTTGTGCCATACTTATTATCAAATAGTTTTTGTAGTTTCATTTATTTTTCATATTAGCAATTGGTTCAAACTTTTAATCTTAATTGGATGATACTAAGGAAAGAGTTCAGTAACACACTTCTAACAAATATGTATAGAAACAACATTTTCTGACAGTCCTCATATTTTCCTAGTTATATCAGAATCTATGTAAAGTTTCTGATGCACATCAGTCAATAATAAAATGTTCTCTAAGATCTTGGTAAAGGAAAGAGTATGCTTAAACCCATTCTTTAGACCTAATTTCATCTGAAATTGATACTTAATAAACTTTAAGAAGACAAACATTCTTAGTATGTTAAACTTAATTTATTCATGAAAATTCCATATAATCATATCATTCTTTTTCTTGTGTTTCCAGAAATCATCTCTTTAATGTAATCTGGAATTGTGCCAAAATGTATACTTGCATATATAAACATTTATACACAAAAGATGAACAACCAAAAACTTACAAACAATAAATAGGTATTACTCAAGTGTGGGGTTAGGATTAATGAGAAGTCTTTAAGTTGTTGATGATGTTCTAGTCAGCGGTAACTTTGCTAAAGTATTTAATTCTGTCTTTGCTTTCTTAGAATTATCTTGGTTATAGGTCCTTACACAACAGAGTACATTTCTACCTTTGTTTTACCGATGTAGATAAACAAGTGTCATGCCACTTATCTCAAAAAAGTCACTCACAGAGCATTTTATAACAATTTTAACACTGCTGATGTTTACCTGCACAGAAGTTAACCACAGCAAACACATTCTGTTAAATGTATTGCCCTACTAAACAGGTAAAAAAAAAAAAAAAAAAAAAAAAGTAAACTCCTCCTAGAACACAGGCTTTTAGAAATACTGGTTGGCATTAATTAACAGATATTCACTTGGATGCAATTGGGTCTATACGATGATTTGACACTAGATTTGTACTATAGTTTTACCTACATAGTTGCCACATTCACAATTCAGTTCTTGGCCTGCAGAATCTGTCAAATAATGGGTGGGTGAATTTTATGACCCCCAACAATTCCAAATTGCCTAAGAAAAGCTTCTTGCTATCTTCAGTTATGAGAAAAACCTCAAATGTTCTCTCTTCCATGGTAAAATGGGTGGGAAAAAAAGTTTCTGATTTTTTACCTATATATGTATGATTTATATTTTCACATAAACATATGTATTTCTTTTATATAGAGGATTTTGTTCTTTGAAGTAGTCATTTAGCCTGAAGATGTAAAATTAAGAAGTAGGGGGAGGAAATATTCAATGGAGTATACTTTTTCTCTTCAGAACCTCCAATTTCCTTCTCTGTGTTTTATTGTATATCACATCATACACAAAAAGAAAACATGGATTAAAGACCTGACCAGAAGAGGGCTGCCTGAGTGGCTTAGTCAGTTGAATGACTGACTCTTGAATTCAGCTCAGGTCATGATCCAAGGGTCATAGGATTGAGCCCCTTGTTGGGCTCTGTGTTAAGCGTGGAGCCTAAGATTCTCTCTCTCTCTCTCTCTCTCTCTCTCTCTCTCTCTCTCTCTCCCCTTCTCTCTTTCTCTCTCTCTTTTTCTCCCTCTCTCTCTCCCTCTGCTCTTCTCCCCCACCAAAACTTTTGACAATGACTTTTTAGTTGTGACATCAAAAGTACAAGTGATTAAAAAAAGATAAACTGGATTTTATGAAAATTAAAACTGTTTTGTTCTTCAAAAAGGACTATCAAAAAATGTGAAAAGACAACTCATAAAAGAGGAGAAAGTATTTATAGATCATATATCTGATAAAGGATTTGGATTGAGCATGCATAAAGAATAATAAAAAAAGCAAACCAATTAAAAATGAGCAAAAGCTTTGAATAGACATTTTTCCAAAGAATATATAGAGGTGGTCAGTAAACCCATGGAAAGATGCTCCATGTCATTAGTTATTAGGAAAATTCAAATCAAAACCACAATGAAAAACTACTTTAGACTTACTAGCATGTGGTTATTAAAAAAGTGAAACAATAAAAAGATTATGCAGAGAAACTGGGACCTTCATACAACTGCTGGTGGGAATGTAAAATTGTGTCACCACTCTAGTTTTAATTTGGCAACTTTTTAATAAGTTACACAAGAATGTAAAATAGGACTAAGCAATTCGAATTCTAGGTATCTACCTAAATAAACTATCAATATATATCTGCATAAAGATTTGTACACAAATGTTTACAGCAGCATTTATTCAAAATAGCCAAAAGGGCAAACATTGCAAATACCCATGTACTTGTACATGGACAAACACAAACATTCCACTAAAGGCCACATATTGTATGACTTCCTTCATAGAAAAGATTCAGAAAAGGAAAATATTTACTGACAAAAAAAATAGATTTGACAATAGTGGATGCCTAGGGCTTGAACTGTAAATGGGGATTGGCTGCGATGGGCTTTAGAGATCTTTTTGAGATGATAAAATGATGTAAAACTGGATTGTGGTGATGGTTGCATAACTTGGTAAATTTATTAAAAATCTTGAATTATACATTTAAAACAGGAGAATTTTATGGTATATAAATTATACCGTAATAAAATTGTTTAGAAAATTCACATCTTCAACATATTGAGAGCTTTCTCAAATCAATGAAGAAAAAAAAAAAAAAAAAGAATGTCCCACTGGAAAATATGGCAGTCATAATGGAAGAAATATATAGCCAATATGTGTATGGAGATATATTCAATCTCAGTTGTTAAGCAAGAGACACAATTTATTCTATTTTATTTTACTTTATACTTGCTATTCTGTCAATAAATATAGAATTAGATATTTATAAGACCATGAAGAATAAGCTCTAGCCCAGGGCAAACTTTTTATGTTAAAGAAAATAGTAAATAATTTAGACTATCTTAAGCACAATAAATATATAGTCTCTGTCATAACTACTGTGAAAGGAGCCAGAAACAGTATATAAATAAATGAGTGTTACTGTGTTCCAAAAGAATTTTTTTTCAACAAGTGATGGCTGACCAGATATGGCCCAGGGACCGTAGTTTACTGACACTCTCACAAAAGAAACTTATGGTGATTTAAATTATTATGTCCTTTCTGGAGACAAATTAGTCAAGTACCAAAACATTTATTTGCTTCTTTTACATACTTAAATTCTCCTTTTAAGTTTTTGTCCCAAGGGAAAAATCAGAGCAAATAATTATAATATACATGTAGGTATGTATAATTAATTTATGTTGATTATGTAATATATAGAGTGAAACTCTATACAGTTAAATGTATATTTATGCAAATCAATATTTATTGGCTTGGAAATATAGTCCATACATGAAAAAATACCATTGCATAGATTGTAATGATTCCATCTTGTGAAATTGTGTGTACATTTCTAAGCATTTTTATATACCTATAGTTCGATAGGAACAAATCTAGAAATATATGCTTTTAATTTTTAACAGTATTCTTATTTGTTGGTATAATTTCTGATAATTAAATGTTTTAAAGATTTTATTTCCTGTATTACTTATTTTTCTACAGTGAATCTATAAATCAATGCTTAAAATGAAATCTGTATTGGCACATTTTCCTTAGTAATTAAAAACATAAAAAATCTGTTGTTAATATACTGAAGTTTCTAGTTAATTAAACTTTTATGAATACTCACTAAATCTCTATGAGAAAGTACTTATCAACTACATTAAATAAAGTGCACAGCACATTACTTTAAAATCAGTTAATTAAATATTCAAATCCACATCTGAAGTTGAAATATGACTGATTAGAAACAATAAATTTTTAAAGCCATTTGAAAAGTCCTAATGGCTGATTCTTTGTAAAAATTGACCTGGATCACCAAGTTATGCACTTTTAATTATAGCAACAAACATATTTCTGCTACATATTATTTTGCACAATCATTCATTAATTTCCCCTACTATCTTTCAAATGTCATTTGAACTGCTACATAAGCTACAGAGTCTAAATCATTTTAATTGCTAAATTTCCTTCTCAGGACTACTTAAAAATAAAAAGGCAATTCAGGCAATTAATCTGCCAGTGTAAAAACAACATAGATAAAAGCCTTGATTAGCTAGAAGCTACCTTATCAGGCACTTCACTTAACTATAATTTTGGGAGCACATCAACTTTAGGAGAAAAAGAAAGGGCATATTTTAGATTTAGAAACAAAGTAAACAAAATCTCCCAAAACAAAGCTTTGGAAAACAATCTGCTTCTTAAAAGCAAAAGCTTATCATTTAAACCCTTTTAATTCCTTCTCCCAAGACTCAGAGGAAGATTTGACCTTAAACTGTCCTTCCAGTGCTCCTTATTCAAGTTCTATTTCCACTTCTTGACTTGATCCTTTGTCATTCTGTGATTGAACTTTCAACTACACCAGGTGTAGTATAGCATTGTTCCTTTTATTATTTTCTCCTTTTTCATGTGTCAACCTAAATAAAGAGATAAGCTAAGGCAAGTTTGAATTACCAGAAATTGAGTTTATTTGGGAATAGTAAAGAAATCGCAATTGTAGAAACAAATGGTATAGCAAGCTATAGAAGAGTCTGTTGAGGGTTTGTGTTGGACTGTGTTTGTGGGCAACAAGTGCAAAGAAAGGGAAGTCCATTCAGAATCCAAGCAGTAAGTTCATTGGCTTGAGAAAGAGAAAAGATTCTTGGCCATCTCAATTTTCTGTAAATGAGGCATTTATGGCAAAGCAGACTTTCAGTTAAGTTTCATTGTTCTGAGGGTGCCTTGGTGACATTCTCCATCTCATAGTGTCTGGTGCCATTTTAGGTTGAAGTCTTTTCACACACTTAAATCCTTAAACCATATAACACGCCCTCAAATCTTTCATGTTAAGAAAATGTTCACCTCAAAACCAAAGTTCTCAAACTATTCAACTCTATGTGTCTTCCCTACCGTATTATTCTGTTTCATTACTATTCTTTTCCCTGCAATCTGTCTCCCCTCCAACTGTTATACTAAAATCTATCTTGGGGCATCTGGGTGGCTTAGTCAGTTAACATCCGACTCTTGATTTCAGCTCATGATCTCATGGTTTGTGAGAATGAGCCAAGCATCAGGCTCTGTGATGACAGCCCAGCCCCTGCTTGGGGTTCTCTCTCTTCCTCTTTCTTTGCCCCTCCCCTGCTTGCTTGCTTTCTTTCTCTCAAAATAAACAACAAAACATTAAAAAAAATTTTAAATCTCTCATAGGTCCTACCTATATGACCTCTCAAAAGCCACAGTCCATGCAAAAACATGGGTTCTTTACAAGAAATAATATCCAGTGATATTTATAAAAGCTCAGGCAAGCTGTATAATATCTCTCAATCTTAGTTTCACATCTTTAAGAATTATTATAGCTCCATAGCTTTTTTGTAGGCAAGTTTGAAAGATTAAGTAGAAAAACAAATGTGAAGTATCTGCTCAATAATTTCATTTATTTATTGATTGATTGATTGATTGATTTAATTTATTTATTTATTTATTAAAGTAACCTCAAACTTCTCTAATTTCTTTTTTTTTAATTAAAAAAATTTTTTTTTAACGTTTATTTATTTTTGAGACAGAGACAGAGCATGAATGGGGGAGGGGCAGAGAGAGAGGGAGACACAGAATCGGAAGCAGGCTCCAGGCTCTGAGCCATCAGCCCAGAGCCCGACGCGGGGCTCGAACTCGCGGACCGCGAGATCGTGACCTGAGCTGAAGTCGGACGCTTAACCGACTGAGCCACCCAGGCGCCCCATCTAATTTCTTTTTTTATAATGTTTATTTATTTATTTTGAGAGAGAGAGAGCATTTGTGAAAGCGGGGAGGGCAGGGAGAAAGAGAGAGACAGAGGATCCGAAGTGGGCTCTATGCTGACAGCAGAGAATCTGAAGTGGGCCTCAAACCCATGAACTGTGAGATCATGACCTGAGCCAAAGTTGGACACTTAACTGACTGAGTCACCCAGGTGCCCCAACAATTTCACAATTTTTTATGCAGGTATGGAATGAATAGCAAATATTATTTTAAATGTGTTAGGCTTACGAACATCTGTGGATGATTTTATCATCTACTAAACACACCATTTATAACCCACTTTTCTCACCTATACATTTTATTATCAAATTATGTGAAGCCATTCTTGTAAGTAATTATTGAATCCATTGGGTTCCCTCTCAAAAAAAAAAAAAAAAAAAAAAAAGCAGTATCACTATACAACCTTTCAAAAACTGCTTAGAAGCTTTGTATCACACTCCCAAATCTTTAGCACCACATAAGACATTTGTTATAATTTTCCAGACTAATAATCCCACATCTTCATTTCAAAAACTGCTCCATTGAAATGGGGCTACTCTTAGTTTCTTGATTATGGCAGCCATTCTTTTCCATTCTTGTCCATGCTGCCTGGAATCTGTTCATTATCCCTTTGGCAGGATTACTCTCTTTATAATAACCACTGTAACTTGAATATATCTGATTTTGTGTTACAATATTGCATTATATTTAAATGTTTTCCTCTCCCTGACCTTTTAAACTGTAAATGCACTGATGTATGCTATAGCTCTGTCATGGATAAATCCACATAGGAGTAACACAACAAATGTTCTTTGAGGGAAGTAACAAATCATTTTATATTTCAGTCATTTCTAATGTACTGTGTGAATTTGTGTTCAGAAACTGTGATACTGAAATAATGTAAGATTCTTAAAAACTTTACATTTTTGTTGCTTATATGATGAGAGATTGCCTTAACCCCAACTGTTCAGAGTAATCAGAAGATTGCTCATTTTCAGACTTAGTGAAAAACTGCAAACAGACATTGCTGGAATTGAAATAATAAGAATAATAAGGTGCTATGTAAAAAGTACAGAAATGTATCACTTCCATTTCAGATGGCTCAATAAACAGTCCAGATTGATTTCCTCAGTTTCAATATGGAGTTAAATAAGTAAACAAAATTCTTGGGATTAGTATTTTTTCTGTCTTTTCATGGTTTCCTAAATTTAAAAATGTTTAACAAGCTGCTTAGTGACACTTAAAGTTTATGCGATGAGATTCTATGCTTGAAGTAATATAGGAATGAGAAGAACATTTTCCTCATAACTGACTTGTATTACACCTATAGATGGGCCTTTATGAAATACAAAATAAGTAGGAGAATTGAAACACATATGGGATGAGCCAAAGGAGAAATAAAATCACATTGTCTAGGATGTTGAAATTAATCTATTACCTGTGGAGACACCAAGAGGGATTTGATAAATAGAGAAATAATATGATCAGATTAAGGAAATAATTCTCACTAAATGATACAAAATTTTCTGAAATAGAGACTAGGTGTAAAGTTACCAGTTTAAGGCGTTTATTCTGGGATCTCTCCAAGCACTTTCTGTACACTAATCTACACACCTCACTCACTTTACTGAAAACTCTCAGGATCTCATCTTTTTTCTTAAGGTGACGACAGATTTTAATATGATGCACAAGCCCTCTCCTTTTAATTCCCGTTCATTTAATCTACTCTGGCATTCTCTCTTCCTATAATATCTCTATGCCCAAAATCTTTTTGTCTCTTAATTCCCTAGAATGCTCTTTGACTCCCCTCCCCCACTGCCCCAATCCTTAGCCTAGTTAACTCCATTCCTTCAAACACACAAAAGGCCACTCTAATCTCTAATCAAGTCAACCACCTCCATGGAATCTCAAAGCATCATCTCTGTTCTCCTTCATATACTTGCTATAGAAACTATTTACATTTGTTTATGTGGTTATTTGATCAGTGTTTTTCTCCCAATTTCATTGCTATCTCCACTAGAACAGGGATTGTGTCTGTTTCCACTTGTTCTTTTTTCTGCATGTTTAGAAATCAGGGTTGCCAGATTTAACAAATAACATTACAGGATGCCCAGTTAAATTTGGATTCCAGATAATGAAATTTGGATTTCAAACAATGAATACTGGCTTTTTTTTTTTGTTTTGTTTGTTTCGTTTTAGTATAAATATGCATGAGGAATACTTATATCAAAAATATTAATTTTAACTAGGTATTTTGCATTATATCTGGCAAACCTACTGGAAATGGGTCACATGTTAGGTCTCAGTGAATATATTTTGGGCATCTGAATGTGTCCTGGATCAATCTGTAGGACAACCGACATGCCAGCGTTTGCCTGGTTGTAGCTTTACTTTTCCTCTTCACATGGTTTTTTGAAGTGTGGCCATCACTGATAACTGATAGCCTTAGTTTCCTCACAGCCTTTGGTTTTATGCAAGAGTAATTTCAAAAGCCTGAATCTCTTGAATTTTATTTGTTTTTCAGTGACTGACCTCCTTGGAAAGGTCCTATGCTATCCATATACTACTGTACCATTGGCAATTATCTTACATTTACCTGCTTTCACCCCGTACTTCCCTAGAAAGGGCTGTCTTCTGCAATAGACACATTATGCACAAAACAAATGGCCTATACCCATTTCAAATGACTACTAAATGCTTATGACATGAAAAAATATGAAAGTAAGAGGGGAAATTTGTAAATTCAAAATCAAAAAATGTATAATTAAATGACTAACAGGTGTTTTAGTTTTATTGATTATTAAATTTAACATTGATGAGATTGTCATTACATTTAAAAACAATGTATATGAAAGCTGCAGAGACATCATGGTCCATCATAAATTTTGAAATACATGCAAAAAACATTCAATTTTTAGATATAATTAAAATTTAATATGAGATATACATATATTTTATTTATTTATGCTGTAAAATGCTGTCTTTAAAAGTCAGAGGGCCGATGAAAATCTTAAAGAAGTTAAACTTGTGTCCACAGATCTAAGCTTTAGAACTTTCCTAAGACTTTTAGAAGATGTAGTTCAGAGAAAATACTTAGGAATAGTGGTTTTGAGCTCTGGCTACTAGTGCGGGCTTTGATTGATACCTTAAAGCAAACATGACTTTAATATTGTTCCTGATGTAAAAATCCTCCACTGAATTCTGATTTCTCCAACTGGATCTTTATTGTTTCTTGCTCTTGAGTAAACGTATCAATGGCTTGGCTTAATATTCCAGTTTGATAAAACAGGACAATTGTTTGGTTTTGCTTATTCTTCCTATTGGGTCCAGGAGTAATGTTTCTAAAGTTTGTCCCACACTGAAAGATTTGTATATTACTGAATGTCTACATATGAACTCTGATTTTTAAAACATGTTTTATTCACAGACACATGGTAGATAGTCAAGTAAGGGGTCAATGAAGAAAAAATATATTTTAATATTAAATTCAGTCAACACTGATTTACATGTTCTGTTATTTTACAGTGATTCTTGGAAACCAACAACATGACTGTAATTACTACCTATCATCTATTGTGTACTCTCTGGATATTACGTTCTGTCTGCCAATGTAGATTTCCCCCAAGAAAACACCTGTAGATGGGTCAGCCACCTTGATGTTTGCTCCACACCACTAAGTAGATTAGGTTCCAGATCCCTTCCATCTATGCTGAAATAGGTCATGCCTGGCTGTGTCTCAAGATATGTCATATTCCATGGAACTACTCTCCTGAAGACATTTTAAAATTATCTTTTCAGAGTCAACATAAGATAGCAGATGGATAATCTGCTTGAAGGCAGCTGAGGTCATATATCATTAGACATCAGGGAAATTCTATATGTAACCAAACATCTGCATTTGCAAAATAGAGCTGAAAGCTTTCCAAAAAAATTCTCAAAGCCTAATTTCTTGCCAATTTAACATCTGAAAAATGTAGAAAAGGTAATCATGAAAACAGAGTCAGTGAATTTTTGAGCTGAAAGTGCCCTTAGAGATCAAGTTTTCCAACCCGATAATTTCACAGATGGAAAAACAGAGCCAAGAGAAGTTAAACATTTCACCTAAGTTCACATAACTAGTTCCTGACAAAAGTGGAACTCAAATGCAAGTTTTTAGCCAGTACTTTATTACCATGCGGCTGCCCTCAGTCTATTCAATTTATTAAATACTGTGTACAGTATATATTGTGGACATTAAGACTGCACTCTAAATATAATACCAAAGTTCCCAATCAATTTTAACAAAGTTTCTGTAATTACATTGGAAAAACGGCGGTCAAAGTGATCTTTCATAGATGCCCAGAGAGTGCTTTCTCCTGAAGGAAATAATATCAATTAGAATAACAAGATCTTTATAAAATGAATGTTTCCATTTGCAGAATTAAATATTTAGAACTTCCCAGAAATGCATTGGCATGATTTCACATGTTTGCATATTTTCTCTGCAGTGTGTAAGAATATCCTAAGTATTAAGAAAATGTGAAAAGTGGGTTCATTTGTATCATCCCTGGGAACTCAGGTAGATCATTTTTTAAATGCCAGAAACTATGAAGAATTTTTGAGAGAAAGAGGTTAGATGAGCCTCTAGACAGATTGATAAATTATCTTCCTGGAATAGTATGGCTTAATGGGAAAGGAGTGGAGACAATTGACCACTGGGGATTAGGTAAAATGAGGTAAGGGCCGACAAATGGATTAGTAAATTTGATTCAAGTTTTTTGGATTCCTTTGTTTTTGTTTTTGTTTTGTTTTGTTTTTGTTTTTGTTCCAGTGGTTTTTGACATAGGTGTTCCAGTGTGGGGGCATTATTGATTGAAAGGTGCAGTTGACATTTGAGCTAGAGATACTAAAAGTCTGGCAATACTGATAGTAGTCCTAAGTAAGAAAAATCTACCCCATATTGTGCATCTCTCACACTTGGAATATCTCACTAATTATTCATGTAGGCAAAACTGGCTTCTTAGTAGCTGAGACTAGAACTTTGGCTTCATCTTACAGTTAAATACTATGTATTATTGAATAGTTCTAATACTCAATGAATTTTCCAGTAATACTATTACTGTGTAGATCAAGAAAAGATGATACTTTTCAGGGGAGAGAATGAGCCTTTCCTCATTTTGGAAAGTATTTGTCTTCGCATTTGAATGGCCCGTGCCAGATAATTATTTCAATACACACTTGTAGCCAGTGCATTCACTATGATTCTACATTCAGATGCAAGCATCTGACTGCTTCAGTATTTCTACTGGTATAATCATCTTAAAGCTTTCATGTATTAAAACTGATATACATTGTTTTCCTTTTATTTTACCTTAATATTACATGTAGGGCATAGTATTGGTTTTTCAAAATGTATGCAGTCACAATTCTGAGTTTAATTCAATGTTGTCAAGAGGAATCATAAAATATTTATTTAAAAATGGAGCATTGTATATGACCAGATGTGAGTTCCTGCTTTTGTCACTGTTCTGGAGAACTAAAAGGCATTGATGTTGGAAGCGGTCAGGAGCCCAGAAGAAGCTAAAGAATAAAATGTGTCTTCTGCAGTGCCAACGGCAACAGCAGGAGGTATTGCTGTAGGTCAGACAACACTGGCACAAATGCAGACAGAGGCCTAACAGATAATGGGGAGGTGTGACCTGGGCAAGTAGAAGACATTAGGAATGTTGCCCTGTCGCATGGAGATAACCACCTAACTCTAGCTAATTGTTATTCTGAACTGTAATAATTCATTTCGGGGAAGATGTTGATGTACCTCCAAAATACCACTTCAAGGAAGGTCTTGGTGGCCCAGTTCTGTACTGGTTGTCAGTACAGCAAGGATTGTCTCAGTTGCAGACAGCTGCCTTCCCAGTATGACCCATCCATCTCAGGCAGTGTATATAACAAATGCCTGTTTGAGGCAGAGCAAAAATATGGAACTGCCCTGAGCAACTGTAGCTCTAGAGTGCCCCCATGGGGTCAGCCTAGGCCATCATTGCCCTCGCCTCTAACTTGCCTTGGTTCCTCCCTTTCATAAGCATTGATTCTAAGGGCACTCCCTAATCAACATTCTACCCACTAAACTCAGTCTCAGAGTCTGCTTCTCAGACAACCAAACTTGTGACATACAGTGTTAGTATCTCATGATAATTTTAAAGAGAAATTGGCAATGTGAATTCTTATGTGAAATGTCCTTATTTTTAACTCTTGCCAGCTAATTTAAATACTCTTCCCATCAACACATCTGTGGACTACATTTAGATCTCAGTTACTGGGACCATAAATCAAAATTTGGCCAAGATGATTGTCCCAAAATAAGAATTAATAAAACTCCTTTCACTGTTGAATGGGTCCCAGCTTAGACGACAAATGAATTTTATGATCACCCTTGGACCATCAGTTTTCCATTTCTGCTTGAGAGAAAAGACTTCCTGAGGCAGCAGATTTCTGTCAGGCTCAATTAGGTAAAGTTTGTTAAATCAAAGAATGGGCCACTGATTGTCACAAGGCGCCTAGAGTATATTTGTTCTTGCAGTGTGGTTGGCAGTTTGGTGAAATTAAGTGGAAGAGGAAGAGCCCTTTCAGTGTCAGAAATGACAGCCAACCAAAGTCTGGCGCAATGTTTTGCCAAAACCACTTCCTTAACAAGAGAAAAAAAAAACATATTTCTCTTTTGGGTTTATTCATGTTCTTGGCCTCTTCTCAAGTCTATTCAGTCAACTGTAAATCCTTTAACCTGGTGACAAATTTGTCACTTTGACATTTTAGATGAAGTGTCTAATAATCTTTAAGTGTCCAGGAAACATATACAAAAATTAGTACATAACAGACTTCAAAATGGATATTAATAAACACAAAATTAAAAGGTCAAACAAAACACATCCTTGTAAAATATAAATATTACATTTTCATAAAACTGTACACAAAGACAAGTTACTTGGTAATTAGTCAATTAATCAGTCAATTAACACAATTTAAAAAACTGAGCACTGGATGTTGTATGGAAACCAATTTGACAATAAATTATTTAAAAAATTAAAAAAAATAAAAAAAACAGTCTCCTAATGAATTCTTGAATCAGAGAACAAGTAAAGCTGCAATGGTGGAAAATAATGGTGTTAGGAGCATTTCATGTCACAAAGTATGCAATGCAGTTCAAGTAGAAATCAAAGCCAAATCCATAACATGAAGGGCATTTATTTTATTTTACTTTTAATAAAAATAAATGAAAGATCTAAAAATAAAGAACCAGAGGAATATAATAAGGTATTCCTTTACAAAATATATAATTTGTAAGCTCCAGAATTGCTTCTTTGAATAAATAAAAGTAAAAAATATTTATATAAGATTCTGAATAGGAGTTGTATATTGTAGATGTGTGTATATGTATGGATACACATACATATGTATGTGTATGTTGAAGGATGTGACAGGTGACTAATCATGTGTGCTAATTGCACTGTCAGAAGCCACTGAGTCACTGATGAAGATTTATGAAGAATGGAATGTAAAAGTAAGCATGGTACAGAATGATGAAAAACAGGATATCAGAGTAAACTCAGTGTAAGTATTTGACATCAATTAAATATCTGCTGACTATTTTACTGAAACTAGGATGATGTGTGACAACTATAGCTTTCATATAACTAGAGCTAAAATATCCCTTACAGTTTTAGAGCTCCTTGCTGGCTACCTGGATACATTCAGGGTAGTTTTTGTAAATTAGCTAAATTCTATATTAGTTGATAATATACTACTTTATATATATATATATATATATATATATATATATATATATATATGACCATCTTAACTATATAAATTTGCAGGCTCTCGCTCTCTCTTGCTCTTTATATATATGTACACACACACACACACACACACACACACACATTTATTTATTTATTCATTTATCTATCTATTTATTTATTTATTTAATTTTTTATTTATTTGAGACAGAGACAGAGAGAGAGACAGAGAGAGAGCCTACACGCAGGGGAAGGGCAGAGAAGAAGGAGGGAGAGAATCCCAAGCAGGCTCCACACTGTCTGCTCAGAGCCCAGTGTGGGGCTCGATCTGAGGAACTATGAGATCATGACCTGAGCTGAAATCAAGAGTCAGATGCTTAATCAACTGAGCTACACAGGCACCCAGCTCAATATATTTTTTATAAATTATCCTTTGAAATTTTGTGTTGAGTTAGCTAATTTGCAAATTATTAACTACCTAGTTAAGTTGATAAGAACCCAATAGGTATCTACTATTACCAGGAAATAAATTAACATGATGCATATCAATATGTCAAAGAATAAAAGCCATATTGTTATCTTTACAGATACCAAAATATGGGTTTTATAACAATTGACATTTAGTTCTGATGAAGACATTTAGTAAGAGCTAACATGTACTGAGCACCAAATGTCTGCCAGACACCATGCAGAGTTTTAAATGTATTGTTTCATCCAATTCTCAAAATATCTCTGGTTTATACTAAAGCACTCTTTACAGACAAGAGGACTAAGACGTAAAAAGGTGAATCCACTTGTTTTCAGTCATGTAAGAAATAATCTATCGGACTGAGGAACAGTGGGATAAGCAGAAATAGAGCAGGAGACACAGATAGTTTTTTTGTGCTGTTTAGTATACTTTTTTGTTTGGATATTTTAAATCACATTTATGAATTGCCTATATATGTATATATATATATATATACACATGTGAATATACACACATATATATGTATATATAAAGGAGGGTCTGTATATACTGATATATATTTTATTGATAAAAATTTTATAAAAATATAAAAAATATTTTTAGATCTAATATGAATGAAAAGTAAGAATATGTAAATTATGATACTATATGTAAAGAAAATAATTTTTAAAAGATAATTGCTTGCTAAAATGTAAAGAAGCTTGTGATATATTAGAAATAATATATAATATTATCTCAGGGCACCTGGGTGGCTCAGTTGGTTGAGCGTCCAACTTCGGCTCAGGTCATGATCTCACAGTCTGTGGGTTCAAGCCCCACATCGGGCTCTGTGCTGACATCTCAGAGCCTGGAGCCTGCTTCGGATTCTGTGACTCCCTCTCTCTCTGCCCCTCCCCTGCTCATGCTCTGTCTCTCTCTCTCTCTCTCTCTCTCTGTCAAAAATAAACATTAAAAAAATTAAAAAAATATATATATATAATATTATCTCATTTAATATTGTTTTCATAAAATTATATATCTAAACCATGTGGTGACAATCATGTTCATTAGGTCATAAACTTGTACATATTTATTTTATTCTATATTTTAATTGTATTTCATAGTTGTTTTCCATAAACATAAGCACTATTAATGCAGTAAATGTATTTAAATAAAAAATACCTAATGTCCAAAATTAATGGTTTTGTATAAATCATAATATTTATTTATGTTTTCTTTAACATGCAGGTATTGTACACTTACATACTAGATTAGAAACTGCATTTACAGTTCAGAGCTCTTGGAATTATAGTTTATATAATTAGATGTCAACTCTGGTTATCTTTTCTTTCAGTGTTCAAAGATAATTGGCTCAAACTATATACCATGTGTGATTGGAAGCCTTGCATCCTTTCAGATGCCTGCCAGGGAGTTTAGAGTCCCCTTGCTTCAACTAGTTACCTCTGAGGTAGATTTGTGACTTCTCCTACCTTCTAGTAATTTCTCATGTCCATTTGCCTATAGTTATTTCCTCATTTGCAACCTTTATGTGAAAGAAATGGTCCTTTTTTCTTTCCTTTTTTTTTTTTTTGTTCCCCAAGGCATCACTTAAGCAATGATACTGAAAGCTACACTTTATCACAGCCCAGCATATAATGCAAAATTAAATTTAGACGTATTTGGACTTTATATTTCTTAAAAGTAAATGGACTATCTTTTCTTTTCCATCAGGAAATTTCAAAATGTCCTCTCTTCTAACCGGACTCCAGCCTCCTGTTACACAGCTGAACTCCCTCTACTTTCTTCAGACTCCTCTGTTTTTTCTAGTTTGTATATATCTAACCCCTAAAATCTTATTCATTTTCCCTCAGAGAAATTTATTCTTTCATTTATTTGAGCTACCATAAGAAAAGTCTTTTCAATTAAAATGACTCACAAATGTTTTGTTACCCAAAGATATCCTCCCTTCCAAGGGGAATTAAGAGGCCACCTCTTAGGTTTTCCTTCCCACACATTTACGTTCAAATGGTCTAAATAAATAGCTATTTTTAAGAATCATAGTCATGTCTCACAACATTTATATTGTGTGGTCTTTCAAGTTCTCAGTACTGTGGATTTAAGATGATCCATTTATCTTTTATTCAGTCACTCACACTCTAGACTTAGGCAGGCCCGCTCCCACTAGACACTGGTAAGACATGGTCTCTAATCACATTTCAGTTCGCAGAAGTATTAAGTGAGACAGGTGGACTATGAGGTTTCTAAAGACGTTTTCAGTTTAAATAACAGAGGTGTGTTTTTATATATATCTTGTAAGTAAGGGAAAAAGAAAAATAATTTACTTAACTAGTACATTTATTTCATATGCTAATAAAACTTTATGATTTGAAATATCAATTCCCAAGTGCATAAAAATGAAGTGCTAATTATATTTTAAGAAGTATCCATTTATTTACTTCCTGGGTTTTAACAAAAAGCAAGCTTTCAATTTTCAATAGCATCTTTATAAAACACTTTTATTTGTAGAAGTAACAGTACTTCAAGAAGAATTTTTTTTTCTTTGCACCAAATCTTGTGGATGTAAAATCTAATCTACAGCTCTAAGTTTGGATTTCTCTAGGGAGAGCTGGGGTGATGGTGTCATTTGTACTAAACTGTGTGTCTCAGAGTATTCTTAGGTTTCCAATTGTTTGAACAAAACTAAAGAGTAAAGAGAAAATAAAGATAATTATTTAATGTTTTTTTCAAGTTTTTATTTAAATTCCAGTTAGTTGACATACAGTGTAATATTAGTTTCCAGTGTAGAATTTGGTGATCCATTATTTATATACAACACCTGGTGCTCATCACAAGTGCCCTCCTTAATACCCATCACCCATTTAGCCCATCCCCTGCTCACCTCCCCTCTAGCAACCCTCAGTTTGTTCTCTATAGTTAAGAGTCTGTTTCTTGGGTTTTCTCTCATTCTCTCTTTCTGTCTCTCTCTTTAATGTTTTTAAAAGAAACATTCTTTATGGAGCCTTTTATGAAAATAAATTAAGACTTTTAAAATCACAAACAGCCTGGGTGGCTCAGTTGGTTAAGCGTGGAACTTTTGATTTGGCTCAGGTCATGATCTCACAGGCTCATGGGTTTGAGCCCCCCATCAGGCTCTGTGCTTGTGATGCAGAGTCGGCTTGGGACTCTCTCTCTCCTTCTCTCTCTGCCCTTCCCCACCCTCAAAATTAAATAAATAAATAAATAACTTTAAAAAATCACAGACACTAAACTATATGCTTCCAGTATATTATTTTTGTTTAAGTATCAACACATGTCTACAATAAAATGAGAAAAGAAAAGGGTTGAAAGGAAGATTAAGAGAAACCAGACAATGCATAGGAAAAATGCCTTGAAATGGTGAAAAGGAAAAGGAAGAAATATTTGAAAAGCAGAAAGATGCAGTATTTTGTTATTCCTCCTACTTAACCTTGTCATATATCCATTCAGTTAAATAAGTATGCATTTTTCTTCCCTGTGATCAAATCTGATCAAACTCTATCATTTTAAAACAGAACTTCCATTCCATCTTCCAAAACTCTATTGCTTAAATAGGTTGTACACTGTGTGTCAAATTTCATAGACACAGCATATTTTCACCCTTTGTCTCTTTTGAACCAAGTTCTTCTCAAATACAATTTGCTTTCACCTTATAATAAAGATTCTGACTTCATTTTTTATGTTTGGCATGCGTGAACCCACATCCCATCTACCTCTCACAAAAAAATACAAGCCAACTTCCTGTACTCTGTCAAGCCTTTTTTTTTGGCCTGTGTGGGACCTGCCCTTTTCTCTCAAGAAAGGCTCATTACATCAATGATTAACTGTTTCATGGCTTCTTGGGATGTGTGGATAGCATCATCAGCCTCAAAATCCAAACTAATTTTAGATGAGGGGCCTGTCCTATTTCTGTATCTGTTCAGCACACCTCCTCTATTTAGATAAAACCTCACTGCCCCATGGAATGAAACAAGTAAAAGGGTTTCTTAGCTGGTTATTTCTCTAGGTGGGGGGCCATATTAGAAGAGAGTCTTATTTTGTAATCAAGAACATAGGGAACAAGAGAGAATTGTTCCATATAGTTCCCTCTACTTTGTTTTTTTAATCAGTGGGCATAACTGAAAAAAAAAAATCAATGACTCTGAGCATTTTGGCTATGCTCTTTAAAGAAGGTGAATATCAGTTTAGCATAGTAGTTTTATACCCATTTTCTGATTCAGTTCTAGTAGTAGTGTTCTATTGTTTACCTTCTGTCTCCAGGTATACTTGAAATAGTTTAGACAGACATACTAGCTACACAAATCCAAAGCCATAGTCTTTTCTAGATCCAAATTTTCCCTATTTCTGTTCTTGTCTTAATTATTTTTCCAAAGTGCAGGTTTTGTCGTGATCCACTAGGGGTTATGTAATTATTCACATGACCCTATAAAATTCATCTTAATTCAATGTCAAAAATTTTATGCCTTATATTTAATTCACTATAAAATTTTCCCTAGTATTAAGTCCCTGGAAAGTAAGTAAGTAAAACTCCCTTAGAAATTAAAAGACGATGGAAGCGTCCTTGTTTGATATTAGAGACATCATCTTCACAAGATCCTACCACAACCCAAAGTGAAACTGTAGTGTCCATTTCAGACCCCAAAACACAAGTACAAGTACAAAACACATATTCAAGAGAAAACTAGAGATTAAAAGCATGACAAGCCCATATGTGGCTAAAGTAATTCGACGGAATGGAGAGCTCAGTGTTCATCCCCTAGGGTAACATTATGTCAGCATGTCACGCTGTCACTCTGACAGAGCCACCCGAGGGGGGTTGAGCAATGTCTGTGTGTTAGGTAATGTCTTGGTTCAGAGAGCTCAGCGGACCTATGCCCTATCAGGTTCATCAGAACACTAAATCTTTAGTAAAAGTAGATTTGCTTTAATTATAAACTCAGTTCTTTCTAAAACATCAGACTAAAATAAACAGTTCCCTAAATTTGCCTTTCACTGTGATCACTACAAATGCAAACTATAGTAGGAGTCTTAGGACATCAAAGGCTCCCAAAATTCCTATAAAAATGTCTCCACCCAAGGTGCTTTCAGTTTTTCTAGAATCAGATTGATGCAGTTTAACAGCTACTGATGCCATTTTAACCCCACTGAGGTGGTGAGACTAAACACTGTGGCCTTGAGAATTGTTAACACAGCATCCATCAGTTTAATTGTTTGATATATTATTAGAAAATTTTTCATGAAACTGTCTGTTTTCTCCATAAGAAAGTTTTATGGTTTCCATTATACAAACGGACAGTTTGGCCCATTTGAATTTCGTTTCAGAGTTCTTTCATAGCCTTATGCAGAAACTTTGCTCTTCTTGTAATTTCCAGAAGTCAGCAATCTACATACATAATTTAATAGGCCATTTCAGTTATTCTCACTGCTTAGATCACTAATACTACAAGTTTAAAGACTTAGTGTCTTCTTACAGTATTCCTCTCCTGATTCCAGTTCTCTAGATCCTTTGGGTCCATACATGAACCATAGAAGGCTTGTATTTTACAAATACCAATATTAACTTTGGCAAACTTCCTTAATAGCATCCTTATTTTACTTCTAGTCAGAATGTGCACACTAGTCTTTTCATTCATTGTGTTTTCCTATCATGGAGTGAGTCAGTGCCTACATACCTGTGCTTTAATGTTCCAATATTACTAGGAGATTCTCTTCCTTCATGATTGCATGACAGCTGTGGCCCTGGATAGACTGTATCTATGAGACTAGAACATGATGCTGCAAATCAGCATGCATTTTATAGTGCAATTCTAACATAAAGGACCTATATTTTTGCTGAGAAAAACACCTTTTACTACTGTTCCCTTAAATCAAAATTAGGATGGTTTCTTACTAAGAAAGTATCAATGATAAGGAGTGTCAGACAATTGAATTCTTCCTTCTATTTTGAAAGTTAAAAATGATTTGTACTAATTTGGCTAGTCAGGTTTATATCTTTTAACAAGCCTTTAGAAATTAGGCTACAGGGAAACTGTCAGAGGGAAAAAAAATAACTGTGTCTTTATCATGGACTAGCTCGACTTGTTGGGTATTTATGACAGCCAGGTTTAAAATCTTGCCAAGATTAAGACCTTAGAAAAAACAAATGATTCTAAAAGTATTCTGATCTCCCCAGGATTTTGGGATACCTTAGTGTTACTTCTACTTTATTCTAATAATGGCCACGACATCTCTTCAGCGGTTATACAGGTCACTAGCACCTAGTGTACTAGTAACTAGTACAGGCAGTTTTCTTATAGTTGCTCAGGCCCCATGACTTTAGAAATCCTAAAATTTTAAAACCATTAAAAAAATCCTGCTTCTAAAGGCTAGCATATGCCATATTTAGAAGTTAAATGTTAAAAATATACAGGTTATATAAAAATATTTTTTAGGGGCACCCAGGTAGCTCAGTTAGTTAAGCCTCTGACTCCTAATTTCCACTCAGGTCATGATCTCATGGTTTGTGAGTTTGAGTCCTGTGTTGGGCTCTGCACTGACAGCATGGAGCCTGCTTGGGATTCTCTCTCTCCCTCTCTCTCCACCCCTCCCCCCTTAGCTCTCTCTCAAAATAAATAAATAAACTTTAATATATACATATATTATTTTAATAATTTCATTTATTTTAAGTGATACAAAAAATGATTTAATGGTAAATAAAGTAGAATCATTGTACCAGTACATTTTTTAAAATTGCTTCTAAATAATTATAGTACTATATTACTGTATAAAAAGTGAAACATAAACTTCACAACTTATAACTTTAATGATCTATTGAACATTGACTCTTTCGGTTCTCTCAATTTCCACAATTATCCTAAATATAGATGCTATTGATACCTTTTTGTTGCTTTAGCTAATTTATCTTTTAATAAAAATATTCAAATTTGAATAGTTTTTCCATACTATAAGATCCAGATTATTAGTCTTGTTTACTGTGTGAAAAGTGTTCAATTTGAACAATTAGAAAAAATATTTTCTAAGGAAACAAAAATCTGCAAAAAGTAAGAATGCCATCATAGACTACCAAATACCTAAAATATATGCTGCATTGTCATCACAGGCTAAAATGAGACTTAACCATATTTAGACCTATTTTACTTTTTCCAAGAGCATTCAGATGTATGGTTGCCATATTGGAGGAGTGGTCCTAGAATATCTGACCCTTCTGTACATCATATGGTACACAAAATACTCTAGGAAGAAGACAAAAAACAAAAAAAAATCTGTCAACCCAGTATGAATCTTTGAGCCAACCTAAAAGAAGCCTATACCTATTCTAGCATGAACACTACACAATTTTTCTAGAAATGAGATGACTTTCTTATTGCTGCCATAGATCTGATCACTCTCCAAGGGTTAATCAGGAATCCCTTTGTTTATCATCATCATCATCATCTTCTTCATCTTCATCCTCTTCATCATCTTCATCATCTTCATCATCATCATCATCATCATCAGCTACATCATCATCATTACTATTTTAATCTTGACCTCTGCCATAAAATAAAGGGCAGAAATTGGAATGACTTCAGTACCACGATACCAACTATAAAGTATGTGATAATTTATGGAATAACTTTCTTATTTAATCTATATATCTCTGGGATTTCTCTTAGAAAATAAAGGAAGACTGTGGAAGCAGACATCTTTTGAATGAAAAATAAAGACAGAAGCTCTATATAAAATTCTGTTACATGAAACATTTGCTGCTTAAATTTATTCATTATGCCATGAATATTAGTAAAAGCTACTAGCAAATTGTGAGAGAATTCCCTATGGAAAGTTTAAAAGTGAATAAAACTAGGGGTGCCTGGGTGGCTCAGTTGGCTGGGTGGCCAACTACAGCTCAGGTCATGATCTTGTGGTCTGTGAGTTCAAGCCCCATGTTGGGCTCTGTTCTGAGCTCTCAGAGTCTGGAGCCTATTTCCGATTCTGTGTCTCCTTCTCTCTCTGCCCCTTCTATACTTGCTCTCTCTCTGTCTCTCAAAAATAATAAACAATAAAAAAATTTTTAAGTGAATAAAAATGTTTTTGTGGAATAAAAAAAATTCATGGACATGAAAATAATGTAACACATCTCACTGAAGGTTTTCTTCTCTGTAGAATTTCATGTATGACCTTAGCAAAAACAAGACTATAACTTTGTTTATACTTTGACTTTATTTCATAGCTTTAAAAAATTTCTATAATATTAAAATTATGTATTAGGTATAAAAATCCACCTATCTATATCTATATCTATATCTATATCTATATCTATATCTATATCTATATCTATATCTATCTGTGTATCTAACTATCACCTTGTGTGCAGAATAGTACTGCTTATCTTAAAGTTCAGATGATTAGGAGTAACAGATGCACTATTTTCAAAGAATTAAGTCACGATTCATTTATTATGAACATAAAGATTAGTTGTTTGGAGGTTCACTTTAGTTTTTAAAGGTTCACTTATGCTTTAAAGTCATTTCCATAAAACTCTATGAATTTAAACATTTAAATGCAACAAACAATGTCAGATGCCAAAATATGACATACTGTTCTTTTTGTTTTAATTGAGTCACTTGAAATAAGTTATGACTGTATCTCATATTGGTACAGAAAGCATGCTTATTATTTTATTGATGGATTTTATAAATAAATAATATATAGGTCAGTAAGCTCATTTAAAATGAAGCCAGGCAGCTTTGTAAAATTCTACTAGTAACCATTGCAAACAAAAACAAAAACAGAAAAACAACTGATTGTACATATGAAGTTAAAGCAGCATAATATTATGATTATATCTACCCCCATGAAATGTCACGAATAATTATTTTTAATATAGATACTAAAGTTACTGTTTAATACTGATTATTTTGTATGTAATTCACTTAAGGATTTTGCTTTTCTCTTCCTCTTGCCAGCTGGTATTCAAAGCTCTCACAATGAGAATATGCAGAGAGACACAGGATACAAACTAGCCAGAGGTACAAAACCCAGTGGTACAAGATTTATTAATACAGATGTTTGATTTATTTTAATGTTTTTTTCCTGGTTTGGGGAAAGCTGTAGGCAGATAGATGTATTATTTAAGAAATGTGATGTGGTAGTTTTTAAGGATGGCATTGAAATCTCTGACACTCTTCCCATTGAGCAGTGGAACCTATGTCCCCTTTACTTAATTCTGGCAGGCAGGTGATGGTCTTGTGTAATAAATGTTGAGAAAATAACACTGAATAACTTTGTAGGCTTGATCATTGTAGATCATGCAGCTTCTTCTTGAACCTCTTAGAATGCTTGCTCACCAGAAACTCTGCTTGGGATGCTCAGTAGGTAGGAAGTACGACTGTCTTAACCCTGCCATGCTAAAGGCACCAGTATAGGGATTGCAGCTGACAGCCTCAGCTGAGCTTCCAGCTGACAACCAACAATTGACAAGCAGGTAATTGAGTCTCTTGGATGACACCAGCAGGAGAGACCCCAAGCAAGAGTCACCCAGCCAAACAATTCCTCAATTCTCGTTCCACAAAATTGTGAGCAAAATAAAATTATTGTTTTAAGTCACAAAGATTTGGCATTGTCACAGAGCAATGGTGATCAGATCACCTGGGTACCAACTCTGCATCCTTTACCCAGTTGAGGATGTGTCCACAGAATTTGGTTTAGGAACCAACGTAAACATTTCTGTAAAAGAAATACTTATGTTCTGTGTGTAAATTCTTCCTGAATTGAGAGAAATATACAGATTACCAAAAGGATATGTTATAGCAAGAATTCAGCTTTTCAGGTCATCTCTCCCCTAGCTTGCACCTGTGGTCCTATGAGAGGTTTGACTAGCTGAAAAAGCAGGAAAAAGCCTTCATTTGGTTTACAGATGGCTCACTCAGTATTTGGATCACTCAGTATTTGGATGCAAATTGAAAAGCAATAATGGCTGCATTACAACCACATTTGTGGTGGTCCTGAAAGACAATGAGTGCATAGTAGAGAGAAGAGGAGTAGCAGTCATAGCCCTGAAACAGCTGCAGCAGGGATTGTATTTAATTCCTGCACTTCCTGTTTTCTAGTTTCTCTTTAGGAACAGGGAGGTATGAACATCATGGAAGAGTTGCCTCCCAAACTGGTAGGAAGGAAATCGATGAGTATGACTCAAGGGATGGATTTTGGTGACAATGAGAATGTGCTTTTCAGATCTGTGACTGTAGGGAATGTAATTGATCAAGGGCTCCAGCTGATGTGCTCTGAAATCCATTGTTTAACTTCCCAAGCTTCCCATAGGCTGCTCCCAGCAAATGAAGGAGTGTAGCAAGGTACAAGGGCAAGTGGTGAGGGACTCCTCTGACGGGCAATTTGTATCAAGAATTCACTGATAACCTTACCAAACCATCCGTAGAATTGAAGTGCAATCTAGTACTCTTCACAAATTATCCTGTAAGTCTTATAAAAACTTCATGTACTAGATAATATTACTATCATTTACTTTAAGAACAACAGAAGCTTAGTGATGCTAGGGATCACTTTTTTAAGGTCACATGTTTGGAAGTGTTATAGCTGGAATTTCCAACTAGGAAGTCTGATAATGGAGTCTGTTTAATACAAATTAGCTAAAATAGCATTTCTCCAATATGATTTTATTAAATCATGTATCATTTTCTTTTAAGTACCAACAAAGTTAGAGTCTAGGCTCTGGGAGGAAGTTTAAACATTTTATGGCAGTACTTAATGCAAACAAGATGCATATTAAAAGTAACAAGTATTTTATCAGTAACTCAACAGATGAATTCTGGTATATGCTGTTACCAGAATTATATAGGCTACACTCTCCTGAAGCAAACAATAACAGATGTTTTAGAAAGAAGATGTTTAGAAGACATGTGTCAAGCATTTTGATTTGGAGATTGCACATTTTAATTTGCATAGGAAAATTCAGCTTCAATCAATCAATAAATCAATCAATTTTCAGTGATTCAACACTTAACAAAGTTCAGAGTACTGTCCTTGTTATGAAATCACTCTGGCATGGCCACATGCCCCATATGAGGGACACTCTCAGGAGCATGACCACATTTCTTTCTATGTATATAGATGCAATGTGTATGCAAGTAACATTACATAGTACCTGTCTGGAACAATATATCTTAAAATTAGCATCATCGAAAAGAAGTGATAGTTTATTTTTTTTAATTTTTTTTTTAATGTTTATTTATTTTTGAGACGGAGAGAGAGCATGAACGGGGGAGGGTCAGAGAGAGAGGGAGACACAGAATCTGAAGCAGGTTCCAGGCTCTGAGCACAGGCTCTGAGCCTCAGCACAGAGCCCGACGCGGGGCTCGAACCCACTGACCGTGAGATCCTGACCTGAGCTGAAGTCGGACGCTTAACTGACTGAGCCACCCAGGCGCCCCAGAAGTTATAAACAAATCATTTTTTAAAGGCTCTCAAAATTATTTTTTTCAAAACTTTTTGTTAATGTTTTTATTTTTGAGAGAGAAAAACAGTGACACAGCATGAGTGGGAGAGGGGCAGAGAGAATGAGAGGGAGACACAGAATCCCAAGGAGGTTCCAGGCTCTGAGCCCTCAGCACAGAGACCAATGCAGGGCTCAAAACCATAAACCTGGAGATCATGATCTGAGCCCAAATTGGATGCTTAACCAACTGAGCCACCCACGCACCCCTCAAAATGATTTTAGCAAACCAATAAATATTTTTGTTTCTTTATATGTATCAGTTTTATATAACTTTCCACATTTCTGGACTCAGTGATTACACTATAAACATCTTTCCAGGAATATATAAAATTTTTTACTTTGAGATGAAGAAAAAGATGTATTTTTACAAGTTTGGCATGTCAGCCAGTAGCAAGGAGACTCAAGGTTTCAAGAGGAATTATTTTAAATTAAACTAATTGGAGGTTTTATTTTAATTAGTGCTCTGAGAAGATTGTTGCAAGAAATTAAAACTCAGATTTTTTTTGAGAAATGGCTTAAGGCAAACATTTTTAACCACTAAACCTTAAGTGAATCATGGGAAGTAGAATACTTTTTTTCTGAGTGACCTACCATTAAATACAAAAGTTTCTTCAACACGCTTTCAAAATTGAACTTTTCTCCCTTGTGCATTTATAGTTGTACCAACTTTTTCTTAAATACTTAATAAATCTGCCAATTATAGGTAATCCAGTGTTTTATTCCTAAGCCTGAAATCATTTCTTTTAAATGGGAAACATTTCTTTGATAAGGCAATAATGTATATAGATATAGATATGCAGTGGCAATTCTACAAAAATACTGAAGAAATGCTTCTCCAACAAAAACTTTTAAATAAACCAACAATAGTTAATCAAACAATAATATGAATTGTGATCTCAAATGAAAATAAAAATGTAATCATTAATCATATGTTATTTGAAAGTCATGGCATGTCTTTCCTAATTTTAATATTTAAATTTAAAACCAGTATTGACTCAAACAGAATTGCATAACACGTTTAAAGTAATACATATAATTAAATGATTAAAATTATTAAACTTAAGCATATATAAATAGTGCTATTATTTGGATTCAAAATTATTTCTATAAACTTGGCTCTGAGCTTCTTTCAGACAGATGGAATGAAAAATAATAATGAGACACCTGATTCTTATTGCCTAATAGGAGGAAACATCAGATCACAAAAGAACAGATTCCTTTATCTTAGAGTTTAAAAAAACATTGTCAGGAACTTCATTCTGGAGTTCTGAAACATAGAGAAATATCTTCAAATATCTATTCAGTGGCAGACTTTGGAAGCAATCCTAAATGTAAGTTGGGGCATGACACCAAAATAAATTTCAATGTGTGCAATTTTGCAAGGAGAGTCATGAATAAAATCTAGAATAGAACTGGATTTCATGTCTTTAAAACTGCCCTGCAAAAATATTTCTCTCTTAACCAAAATTTACATTATATTTTAAAGGCCTACTGTGAAATCATTAAAAATTATCCCTATATGTTATAATGTAATTATGCATATGAAATTCAGGAACCTAATTAAAACATTTGGGAATTCCCCAGAAACAGTTATAAGTAACTTTGTCATCAAATATCAAGTATTTTTTTTTTTTTATATTTTTGAGAAAGAGAGAGAGAGAGCACATGAGCGGGTAAGGAGGTAGAAGGAGAGAGAGAGAATCTTAAAGAGGTTCCATGCTCAGTGCAGAGCTCAGTGGGGCTCAATCTCATGACCCTGTGATCATGACTAGAGCTGAAGTCAGGAGTTTGATGCCCAACCGACTGAGCCACTCAGGCTCCCCAAATATCAAATAAATTCTTCATTTCTAAAAAAAAACATTTTCTATTGGGCTACTAAGGTATAATCATTTACCTTTCACATCTTAGTCTATACAGAATTGAAGATGCTAATTTGTCACAGCTCTAATTTGAATTGGAGTTTTTGAGAATTAGACCAGACTAACCTTTTTCTAAAGAGAACAGGTAAAGAATTTTACCTTTGAAAAAATAAGCATTGGGGTGCCTGGGTGGCTCAGTTGGTTAAGTGGCCGACTTCGGCTCGGGTCATGATCTTGCGGTCCGTGAGTTTGAGCCCCATGTCGGGCTCTGTGCTGACAGCTCAGAGCCTGGAACCTGTTTCAGATTCTGTGTCTCCCTCTCTCTGACCCTCCCCCATTCATGCTCTGTCTCTCTCTGTCTCAAAAATAAATAAACATTAAAAAAAAAGTTAAAAAAAAAAGAAAAAAGAAGCATTATAGGACAGCAAAGAACTTTGATTCTAGTTCTGCATATATATATATATACACACACATACATATACATATATGTACAATGTCCTGAATGAAAAGTATGATCCTCATTTTTAGGAAACGTTAGGATTTAAAGATTTTATGGAGCATAAAGGAGGGAGATGCAAAGTCTAACCAGCAAAGAGCAAAGTTTGGAGGCTGAAATATATACATACACATACATATATATAGATATTTGTAGTTGTATACAGATATATTCATTCATTTTGCTGCTTTTTGTTTTTAGAGTCTCTTACTGGACACCAAGAATGCATTCCCTTTTAATCATAAGAGGTCTCACACACAGTTCTTCTCAATATTATCTCTATCACTTAGCCTTCTTCATATAATAAATGTTTGACAGGGGCACCTGGGTGGCTCAGTCGGTTAGGCATCCGGCTTCGGCTCAGGTCATGATCTCACGGTCCATGAGTTCAAGCCCCGCGTCGGGCTCTGTGCTGACAGCTCAGAGCCTGGAGCCTGTTTCAGATTCTATGTCTCCCTCTCTCTCTGCCCCTCCCCTGTTCATGCTCTGTCTCTCTCTGTCTCAAAAATAAATAAACATTAAAAAAAAAAATTAAAAAAAAAATAATAAATGTTTGACAAAATTTTGCTCAGAAAGTGACATTAGCTTTTGAGGAAACTTTTATTCTTTGAGGCCTGAGGCAGTATGTGTCATTTCTCAGCATGCTATCTCATCCTAGACATTGCTAATTTGGGGCTGTAGATATTTTCTTTTTTAATTTTGGAAAGATGTTCAAATTCTATGGAGTTGAGAGAAAGAAAATGAATGAAAAGGCATTTATTCTGACACATTTTACTTGTATCTTATAATTATTCTGTAATTGGGCAATTTTATCTATATTGAAAATTAAAAGTTTATATATGGCAAAGGATACCTTAAAACTAAACTGAAAGACAAATGATAAACCAAGATAAAATATTTGTCATGGAAAGGGAAATGTTAAAATTCCTTATATACCACAAAATCATAAAATAACGTTTTAAACAATACACACAAGTAATTCACAGAAAAGGAAATGCAAATAAACACACACTAGTTTATTCAAATAACCAATGTTCTCAAGTGCTTACTCTGTAGCAGATACTATTCTAAGTACAGTGAGTGCAGTGGTTTATAAATAAAAAGAGCAGGGGAGAAAGTTCTTGGCTTCCTGGATTACTGATAGTCTAACAGGGAGGAGTTGGGGAACTGAAAATAAATAAATAGATAATTGAATGTATAGTGCTCTAGATGTTGATAGTGTCTTGAAGTAAAATTAAGCAGGGAGATAGGAACAGAGAGAGCAGAGGTGGGCAACATTGCTCTTTTATACAGAGTGACTAGATAAGACCATATTTATAAGGTGATATTAATCAGGACCCTGAAATAAGTGAGGAGGTGAACCATGTGGGTATCTGGCAGAAAGCAGAAGGAACAAAACACACAAAGGCCCCAAGGTGTGACCTTGATTGCTTGTCCAATGTAACAGAAGAATAAGCATATGGAGTAGAATTCATAGGTGATGTCAGAAAGGCAGCTGTCCTCAGATCTTATAGTGTTTTGCCTACCACTGTAAGGCTTTGCTCTTGACTGGGAGTGACATGAAAAAGCATTGGAGGGTTCTGAGCAGAGTCATCATACAGGTGACATTAAGATACATGGGACTTATTTGAATAACCTGAATGTGTGAGTGTAGTAAAGAGGTCTGAAGTTGGGGCACTGCAACTTTTAGAACTTAGCAATGATGGTTCTAGCAAAGAGATTAAGAAAGAGATAGCAGCAGTAATGTGGGAAAGACACAAAATGCCAAGCAGGAAATATATTTTAGGGAGAAATAGTTAAAATATTTCCAATTATTTTGATAGTTTAATAAGATGAAGCCTGAAAATGAAGTATGTGCTTTGACAATGTGGAAGTAATTGGTAGATTTCCCAAGAGCTGCTTGAATGGAATGTGACAGTAAAGAGACTCTTGGGGTCAGGAGAGGTTAAAGAGCATACATGAGAGGGTCAGAGTGAGTGAAGAGAGACTACTGATTTCAGAAGTCTGCTGTAAAAAGAAACAGAGGAATGAAAAGGTAGCTAACGTAGATATGGGATCAAGGGAAGGATTTTCTTAAGGAAAAATTATTGTTTTTTATATACAGATGTTCCCATAGCTCCAATAGATCAAATAGGCAAAAAAAATGATGATGTAGAAGGTAGAGGGGAAAACTGTTGGATCAACATTCTTAGGAAGGCAAAAAGGTTATGAGAGTTAATCTACAAGTAGAAGGTTACCCTTAGGAGCAAAGGCAATTCCTCCATAGTATATTCTTCAGGGTGCCTACAGAAACAACACACACAAAATGCAGTAATTCAAGGAGGATGTATTATATAGGTGTGAATATAGGGAAACAATAAACAATAGCTAAGCTGTTAACAACCCTGAACCCAAAGTGACAAAATGGAGAAGGGGGAAGACAGAATGCTTCCAAGGCAGCTACCTAATGTTGAGGTGACCTGTTTATTAATGGATAAATTATAGTGAATATATATACACATCTGGCCTCTGTAGTTGCTTTTAAAACTCATGCATTTGTTCTATATCAAACTTTTCTCAACCATGCCTACACGCTGGAATCATCTGGAAAAAGAAAAAAAAATTAAAAATATTGATGCCTTGGGTGCCACCACTAGAGATTCTGATATAATCAATCTGGGTCTGCTTAGCCAGATTTCTAAATGTGCTAACGTTTAGACCTGGAAGGTCATCTATAATATTTTAGTCAAAAAGCAAGTTGCATATTAAGCAATGAATATGGTTTGATTTAGTATTTGTAAAATACAGAAAAATCAATACTATCTATGTATCCAGCTGTATTAAATTTATATAAATAAATAGGTTTATATAGGTGGAATAGAGACAAAATGGTGAAATAAAAAGTTTTGGATTTTGCTCTACTTTTTGTCATTGAAATTAATATGTAATATTTATGCATTTGGAAGAAAATCTGTAATACTATGTAAGTTAAAAAGTAAATTAAGCACTTGATCTAAAATCATTGTCTTTTGTCTTTTAGTGGCGGCTTCTTTGAAAACATAAAATAGATTATTCAATAGCTATTAATCTCTTCAGGAGGGTAACTGATCATTTTATAATCTTTGACATTTCCTTCATCCTAAAAAGAACGGTCCTGTTTTTATGTTTTTTTCCCTCCATTTCTTATTATACTTTTAGCAGTGTTCACTTTGCTTTTAATTATTTCAAAGCAAAATTACTTTGGCTTTACAACTTATATTCCATTCAAGTCCCCATTTTATTTTTACTTGATATTTAAATCTCATCTTTACTCCCTTTTTCAAAGTGCATACCTTCAGGTTTTATTGAACTTTAATAAAACAGAAAGGGGATTTATTTGATAACATTTTGCTTTTTTAGTATTTCACATTTTTTCTCTGCATTGAGTATTATTTTCCCTATTTTTAAAAGTGCAACTTTGTATGGCTACCTGTTGTATGTATGGATATACCTGTGTGTGTGTTTGTGTGTTTTTGTTTACTCATATTTGATCGAGCCCCAATTAGTCATTTTCTTACAATTGTGTAAATTCTCCTTGCTTATCCTTATTATCCAATTCTTGTTTTGTTTTTCTTCTAAGAACTTAAGCCAAAGCTCAGCTTGTAAAACATTTATACCTCTCAGTAATTACTAACCTAGGAATCCTATAACCATGGCAATCCCATCATACAGACTTCCTTACTGTGCCATTTACTGATGACTAGTGTAGCTTCCCTGGCAAGGGCCAACCTTTGGATATGACTTTCTGTCTGGTCCATCATCCATGCCAGCATCACAGCAGGCACTGGCACCCTTTTTGATGCCACTGATCTCTTTAATCTTTTCTTATTTTAGCCATGGTCTGTATCGTGGGGCATCATATATGCTAATGCATTCATGTGCTCCTAACTAGCTGTGGTAAAATTAAATCAAAGTCATGTGGGTGCAGGGTATCATCCAGGGCTTCTTGCCCATATTTTCTTTCATTTTTAAGGCTCTTATCTGTTTTCTTGCTGTTACTTTAATTGGGCTATTTGGGTCTTCCACTGACATTAATTGCAATTGCCAATATCTCAAATTTGTTCCTTCAAAGAGGTCAAGTTCTGCAAGAGTTTTTATACTTAACCTCCTATCAAGGGCAAGCTCTTAACACCCAATAACTATATGCTTGTTTACTTATTGTGAAAACCCCCCTCATATACAAGAATGTCACTTCTTTAAAGTTCTGCTCATCCAAGGTATAAAACAAGTTTCAAGTGTTGTACTTAATGCTATTTCCACCTCCAGCCTTCACTCTTGAAATCCTCTGGGAGTCCTTAAACATCTTTATAGGTCACAAGGTATATAGGAATGGAAGCTGTAAGTCGACCTTCATAATCTTCAGTTTAGTTCAATGGCAACATATATCCCATTACTTCCTTGAAAGGTCTTTCTTTCTAGTACAATTCTCTATTTTCCAGTGCTTTTCCAGAATTCTCCTTTGCTGTATTCTTTGGATATTTTAATAAAATTCTGCAGGAAGGGACTGAGGCAACCATTGCACATATTTTATCATATAATTTGGAAGTCTGGAATTATCTTCACAAAATTAGGTTGTTATTTTAAAATTCTAAATATAGGTTATATTTTGAGACATTATTGAGGCTTAAATCCTTGCTATATTCTTAGTTGAACATCTGCATTAAGTTGTTTATAACCCATTTGCTCTTTTCATAATTTGATTGCATATGAATTAACAACTCTATTCAGGTCACAACCAGAAGTAAATAGCTTTATTTTGATTTAATCACTCTTCCTTAAATTGTGAAAGTGATTTGGACTTCCATTTCACATTCAATAAAAGTTCCTTCTAATGTTGACATCAGCTGAGAAATCTTGTGTATTTTAATGCAACATATCTCTATATTGACCGACTGACTATATAGGTAGAAAAATGCTGCCACCATCATTTTAGTGGATTCATATAATAGAAGCACTTTTCCATTCAAGTACTGGACTGACTTAGTTTCTATGGTTGGTGTGTGGCTTTCATTCATGCAGAAGTCACAAGGACAAGGGCCCCTTCTAACATGGTTTTACTATTCTTTGGGTCCTCCTTCTCCTCATCTGTTTCTTACTGCAGAAGACTAAAGAGAATGTGGAGTAGACACACTCCCTAAAATGCTTGGCCTGTCACTTGACTACCTCAACAATTATGATCAGATTCCACTAGGGAAAACAATTTCATGGGACTATGAATTGTCTTCTCACTACAAAGCAGTAGTGAAAATGAAAACAAAATAACAAAACATCTGTATGTAAATTATTAGGTCATTGATGGCAATAATAGACTGAATTGTTTCCTTCTGGGGAAAGTGAAATTCAACCATATGAAAGAAACCTGCATACTAGTTCTGGTATTCACAAAAAGGAGGCAGGAAAGGTGTTCCAGTAATGAAGGCCCTAGACAGGAAACTGTTTATCTCATCAGATCTTTTTATCTTGTACTTCTTAGGCCCTAACTGTGATTCAGGAAGAGAAATTATCCATGCCAGTAACGAAGTATCCATATGACAACATACATGTGCTTCAAAGGGTCACCTATGTTTATTAAGAGGAAAATAGCTTTTGAATCCATTTACTTATCTCCTCTATTTCGTATTTTAAATGAGAAATTCCTCTTCTTGTTCAATACGGGGCCCATTGGAAAGAAGACTAAAATAAGTAATAATTGAGTGAACTAACCTGGAAAACTGGTTTTCAGTTTGTTTCTACAAGCTATCATAATATTTCCCTGGCATTTCAAATAATTCTTCAGAGTATAAAAAGCAATAACCTCTAAAAATTGATATTAAAATGTACTGCATGCTCAATATAGTCTTGACAAAATGGATCATATATGAAGTTCAATATTGTTATATCTACATTTCCAGATTCAAACTAAAGTGTGTCCACACAGTGTTTACATATTCCTTTGTTTTCAAAATGCCAGTGTTTGAGTAACTTAAAATATTTGCCATATGTAACTTTTCAATTTTTAAAATGATTATATTTTTGGCATATCTGGGAGAGTGAAAGGATTAACAAGACCTATTAAGAAGAAGAAAATAAACTATAGAAATTGTGAAATACACTACATTTTAACTAGATACAATAAATAATAATTTTCATTTGCAACTATTTTTGAGGTTGTAAGTGATTTAACAATATTTTACATCGAACAATATTCCTTGGGGTATCTACGTTTAAGAATTCCAAGTTTTAAAACTGACTTTTAAACTATTTCATTTAACTAAAGATCCAAGTGAACCAAAGATAAATTGAAAAATGCAATTTCCTCTGACCTATTTTCCTTAATAGAGACGTTTTGTTATTATTACAGAGATAATTTACATATATATAACACGTGTGTGTTTTAATTATGCCTTTAAAAAGAATGGGCTAGGGGCGCCTGGGTGGCTCAGTCAGTTAAGCATCCGACTTCGGCTCAGGTCATGATCTCGCGGTCCGTGAGTTCGAGCCCCACATCAGGCTCTGTGCTGACAGCTCAGAGCCTGGAGCCTGTTTCTGATTCTGTGTCTCCCTCTCTCTCTGACCCTGCCCCATTCATGCTGTCTCTCCCTGTCTCAAAAATAAATAAACGTTAAAAAAAATTAAAAAAAAAAAAAAGAATGGGCTCATTTTTGTCAAATGGCTTTATAATATTCCACTCCATGTAGATACCATTAAATATTGAATCAGTTCTCTATTAATTTTTTGTTTCTATCTTCATTTTGTGAAAACTGGAGTTTAATACTTTAAAAAAAAAGTATCACTTTATATATATGTATGAATAACTACAGAATACATTGATAACAATACAATTGCTGAGACTAAATGAGGGGTAATGCATTTGGAAATTTAATACATATTTCCTTTTTTATCAATGTTGTAAGTCTCACAAATATAATGATAAGTGAAATAAGCTAGATACAAAATGATACATATTCCATTTCATTTATGTAATATTCAAAAGCAAAAAACTTGTTAGCAGTCAGAATACAGCATAATGAGAAAGTTTGAAGGGGTTAGCTTGGGGCAGGGCACAATGGGAACTTTCAGGAGACTGGTAATGTTCTGTCTCATGATTAAGGTAGTAATTAAATAGGGTTGTTTCCATGAGAATGGATCAAAGTCAATTTCTTTGCATTTCGTTATGCATGTTATACTTCAAAAATATTTATTGACATGAAACCTTATATAATAAAAACATTAATTTAGTGAGACAAAATTATATTTATATGCTTCAGAGCCATTTGATTTGTTTGTTTTATTGAGAAATATATGTCAATCTCTTTGGCTAATTTTCCTGTTATTTCTAACTTGTAGTCTGAGAGTTTATGCTATTTATATTTTAAAAATTTATCGAGGTGTGATTTGTATATAGTGCTGTACATATTTAAAGTGTAAAATATAATAAGCCCTAACAAATGTATAAGTTCATGAAAATTAGTTCTATACTTTCTAACATAGATTGCTTTGAGTATCTAAGTAGAAAGTCATATCATCTATGTAGTTGCATTTTTATGCAATCTGATCTTTTTATCCAACTTCAAGTCTTTTACTTTTTCTTATGTTGTTACACTGGCTATGACTTCCAGTACCATGTTGAATAGGGGTGGTGGGAATGGAGTAGACATCATTTCATTTTATTTTTCCTAATCTTGAAGGGAAAAACGTTCATGCATTAACGTTCATGCAGCATTAAAAATGATGTTCACTGTAGTTGTTGTTTTGCCTGGTTTAGATGTTTTTTTGTCAGGTTAAGACACCTTGCTCCCAAGTTTGCAGAGAGATTATTTTCTTTTCCTTTATTTTTTTGTGTGATGAATGGATGCTGAGTTTTGTCAAAGGATTTTTATGAATGTATTGAAATAACGATAGAGCTTTTCTTTTCTAGTCTGTTAATACAGTGAATTAAATTGATGGATTTTTGATTGGTAAACAATCCTTCCTACATTGAACTCCACTTGTCATGATGTGTTACCCTTTTTATATATTTTGTCTGTTATTTAATAATAATTTGCTGGGGTTTTTGCATAATATTTGATATTTTTTTCCAGTGAAAACATATGGGCCTATAGGTTTCTTTGTTGGCATGGTTTTGTTTAAAAAATAAAATTTTTGATAGATATAGGACTAATATGATTATCTACTTCTTGAGTGAACTTTGTGTCTTTCAAGGAGTTATTGATTCATTTATTCTGAATTATACACTTATTGGGTAAAGTTCTTTGTAGTATTCCTTTATTACCTTTCATTTATTTTTTTAAAATTTTTTAATGTTTGTTTATTTTTTGGGGGGGAGAGAGAGAGAGAGAGAGAGAGAGAGGGAGAGAGAGAGAGAGAATGAGCGGGGGAGGGACAGAGAGAGAAGGAGAAACAGAATCCAAAGCAGGCTGCAGGCTGAAACCAATGCAGGCCTCAAAGACAGGAACCTTGATATCATGACCTGAGCCCAAGTCGGGCACTTAATGGACTGAACCACCCAGGCACCCCCCTTTATTACGTTTTAAAAGTCCCTAGATCAGTAATGATATTTCATCTTTCATTCTAGTATGGGTAAACTTGCCTTAACACTCATATCTTTTAACCTTTTGGTTTCATTGACTATTATTTTGTCAAATTTATTGATTTCTACTCTATTATTTCTTTATCCCATGTATTTGTCTCTATTTTGCTCTTCTTTCTCATTTTTCCTTATAATATAGAATTTATATCATAAAATTTCACTTAGTGTACTCTTAATAATGGCCTACATTTAAAAAGAAAATGCTATTTTAATGTCGCTAACTAGTTTAGGAACTAAAATTTATTAAGCATCTGCAATTTTGCTAACACTACGGTAAATACTGTTTAGCCTCATTTTGTCCCCACAACTTCATGAGAAGGCACTATTGTGTTATTCCACGTTATAGATCACAAAATTGTGACTCAGAAAAATTTGGCTTCTTCACAGTTGGTAATGTGAGCAACTTATACTCAAAGCTAAGTTAGTAAGTGTATCTTGTCCATGTTTCTATTACACTAGAGTGCTACATAATATTCCCGTTTTCATCTTTTTACCAGTGTACATTAACCGTATTTTTAATATCTATATTTACCTAATAAGCAAAAATGGTTCCTTAATAACCATTAAAGCCTCTTTTCTTAGAAATCTTCTTCACTTTTATACATCCCTTAATACACAATTAGATATATTCAATTTGAAATAGTTCATTAGTACATGAAATACTTATATGATTACTGGGTACATTTTGTACTGCACAAAGTCATGGTTTTATTGTGTGCATAAAGAATTTAAAGTTACAACTAAGGAATATTATGACTCAATGTTGCATTTTAAAATTGTTTTCCTTCAGAGTAAATAGTCCCAGTGGTTCAAATAATTCCAGTCTGAGGTTATCACAAGGCCAGTTTCAAAAATATTTTATATGGGGCGCCTGGGTGGCTCAGTCAGTTGAGCGGCCGACTTCGGCTCAGGTCATGATCTCGCAGTCTGTGGGTTCGAGCCCCGTGTCGGGCTCTGTGCTGACAGCTCAGAGCCTGGAGCCTGTTTCTGATTCTGTGTCTCCCTCTCTCTGACCCTCCCCTGTTCATGTTCTGTCTCTCTCTGTCTCAAAAATAAATAAAAACGTTTAAAAAAATTTTAAAAAATATTTTATGTATCTTACTAATATTTCAAATATAATTTTTGTGAGTCCACAAAATATATGATTATTGAAAGTGAAAACACCCAAGTTGATCAAGGCTAAAGCTTTGCAAGTTTAAATTAATCTCTTCCATTTTCACTGTTTTGATTAAATTAATTCCAACTTTTTTTTTCTGAGATGAGATTCAATCTTTCAGTTACATAGCTATCCAACTCATGTCAATATATATGGAATGAAAGTTCTTATATAAATAATTATTAGAATGAAGAAACTTTTTCACCTTTCCATTTGATTTTTTTGAAACAAGTGAATACAGATTTAATCTAGCTAGACATGACCTTTACTCTTAACTAAATCAATTAATTATTCCAAAGTCTGACATTAAGTTTGCTGTGTTATTGTAAGGTTGTTTTAACCACTATATTCCATAAAGTGATCTTAAATCCTACAAAACCATGAATTTTAAGAAGAGCTGCCAATTGTATTCTTTAATGTATCTACTGGACCAAGCACATAGTAGGTATATTTACTTCTTGAATTTATAAATTTCTTGTATTTGAAATACTTCTTTTAAGATCTAAAGCCATGTTTATCTGTTCAACAATTTCGTTTATCAGAGTATTACTGTATTTATTATTTTTAAAAACATTTCACCTACCAGGTTATATTTCACATCAAAAAATTCTTTAAAGTTCATTATATTTACCCTTGCCAATGTTTCTCCAGTTTTCAGGTTTAAAAATAATTTACAACTTAAAGATACCTATGTTCATGGCAATGGGTGGCTGGCAAAATATCTCTATAGCGTGATCAATGAGCTGGCTTTATTTCCAGGCATAAAAAAACACAGAAATCATCTCATATATTTGATGGAATCACGAAATGTAATGACTTTGCATCTAAGAGACAAAAGCACTGATGCATAGATAAGACAACTGACAAAGTAAATTCCCTAATTGCAAGCAAAACAAAACAAAAAGAACAACAACAAAAAACAACCCACAGTTCCCTGCACAAAAAAATATATGCTTTCGTAGTCCAACACTATGTAGTGACTCAAGACTAATTCTCATATGAGTCACTATGTTTTTAAGTATTTAAATATTAGCCAAGGACTATAGCTTGACAAAACCAAATTACTGGAAGCCCAACAGGAATAAACAAAATTTCACTGATGTCTTTGCACGCTTTCTACAGAAAAATCACCTCTAACACATTTTCCCACTATTCAGCTATGTAAATAAACATGTTTACAGTAAATAGGAAATGGATTCTATGTTTCTCTACTAGTATTCACAGAATAATAGGTAACTATAATTTTGGTTGCTATGTCCTTAGAACAATGTACAGCACCTCAGTAAGTAAGTATAAATCAATTTGTGAGGTGTGATCTTAAGTTTATGCTTTCGATGTTTAATATAAGACTGTTTGCAATATCTGCAGGAATGGTTTTTATTTAAAAATGCTTTTAAGCAGTAGTTTCTAATTGTATGTGTAAGTTGTTAGTCTTGATCTGATTTGAGTTTTTCAATCCCTGGCTTAAAATTTAAATGTTTGTAATGCTTTACAGCATTGTAGCATATGTAGGAGACAGAAGACTCATAAAAGAAATGTAACTAAAATTTTACAAAAGTTCACTTAATTTTCTATGTCAGTAAATAGTAACAATAAGCAAATATGGTAAGTACAGGCCAACCATACAACAAATAGCCTCTGTAAGTATGTGAAGTATTGAGAACTCATACCTATCTCTCAGAATACATTAGCCTGGGATTGTGAAGTAAAATAAGATCCGGGAATAGTAAAATAGAGTTAAGGCCTAAAAAATGGTGGTGTGCGTTTTGGGGTAAGGATGGGGAGCAAATATGAAGAGAGTGGAAAATAAATGTCTTTATTGTACATAAGATGTGGAATTAAGATAAAGTAATGCTTTGCCTAATAGGTTGGCAGAGCCAGTTTTCTTGACTCTAATCCAATTTTGATTACAAATTTCATTTTCATTTAATTGGAAAGTTTCCTTCCAATATAGACATATAATTTCTTTCTCTACATTCCTGCACCCTTCCCACACATCTTCAAGATATGGATTATACTTAGGCCATTTATAAATAGTTAGATTTAATCAGGAAGGTAAACATTCATATAGCAATTATTGCAATTAGCCTCTTTAATGTTAATCACTTCTATTTGTGTTTTTCAGACTTCATTTCTTATGTCTTTAACAGAAGTAACTTTATGAGCCTCATAAGATGCCAACTTTTTGAGTCATGAACATCCCTTTAAAATAAAAGGGGATCACCTTGAGCTCCAAAAATGCAAATCAACTGGAAAAACACCAGCTGGCCTTAATCTTTCAACATTACAGTTTAGTCTGCCTCATGTCAGCAGGCTAGCAGGTACTCTTTTTATAGAAACAGAACTTAGCAAATGTAGCTGCTGTTTCTTTCTTGTCAAGAGTGAATTTCTCCCTTCCCCAGCTGTACCCAAATACACACACATGCACACACACACACAACTCATACAAGTATACATTTGGAGAACAGCATGTTAGTGAAAGTTACTACTAGTATGGGGCATTCCACCGAAGACCGACTCTTAATTTTTGTGCTAAAATAGCTTAGAAACCCAAATGTGTTTTTGCTGCCTTTTCAATAAATTATCAGTAGCAATAAAATAAAATATAAATAAGCCAAAGAAAAATCATTAATTATATACTCTTTCTTTTTTTTTTTCGTTAAGTGAAATGAATGCCAAGTAATAGTCATGAAAATTAACCTAAACTTATGCTCCAGTTTAAAAATACTCAACTGCAATTCACTCTGATAAAACTTCAGTATGTTCTGATTGTCTCTCTATCCATTCTTTTGTGTCCTTATTTTTAAAGCACATGATAAGTCACTGTCTCCTTTTCTGTTACTGTGTCCCCAAAAAAAGGTAAAGAGGTAATATATGCAACCCAAAATAACCATTTCTTATAATAAGTAAAGGTTAAAACCATTTGTACGGTGACTCACATAGACATCAAGTGCTGTAAATTTATCAGGCATGTGATGGCATAATTTGAGAAGTAAACCCACTCTAATTTTTTCCCATGAAATGGGACATCATTTAAAACTAAACATTGCAGAAACATGAAACATATCCTGTCATCCCTGAGTAACGACTTCTATTTTCTATTTACCCAGTTATCTCTCTTTCCTTTGTTTATACACTATATTAAATAACCACATGTCATAAACTGGATAATAAATCAGATTGCTACACATTTTCTTCCTCTCCACCACTAATCTGCAGTTGCCTCTTTCTACTCTGTAATAGCTTGCATGAGATATTTTTACTGTTGATCTCTGAAACTTTTCTTTATAAAAGAAAAGTGATAGATGCTTTTTGGCAGTGAAGATCTCTAACCATGCAATTTGTACTAGCTCTGGGATGAGGTCAAAATATTAATTTATATATTTAAGCCCCTATTGAATGCCAGCCACGGTTGTAAATACAGTGGAAACTGTTGGGAATTAAAGCCAACTATCAGGCATTTTATTCCCTTCCAACACTATCTCTACTTAATGTATCTACTCAATATAAAAGAAAAATGTGTGTTCACAAGACCTTACATGCAAAGAAAAGAAGAACCCATAATACCTGACTCATTGTCTGTATGTATTCTATATTTGTTAATACTTCTGGTGTAGTTTTATATGAAAAGAGGAAAATATGAAATAAAAAACAACCATAGTAAATTTTATTTGATTGTAATACGCAATTAGAAATAAACCACAGAGAAATAAACCACAGAGAAAATAAAAATTAAATTTCCCTACTTGTTTCTTTTTTACTATATTTTTAAACATATGCAATACTTTATACTATCTTATTATAAATTTAATTATACAATATATCAAACAAGAGAATTAATATTGAAGAAACATAATACAAAAATAAAATAAAAACAGACATAATAATATCTCTATGATCAACACAGATCAGCATTTTCTGTATATGTTTTAGATATCCTTGTTTATGAAATAACACATATAGATGTAACTATAATTCCTTGATCCTTTCCCCAACCTTTTTTCCCATAGTTTAGTTATCACTTAAAGTACCTATTAATTATCCATTAAATTTGTAAAACTTTGCTATCTGCATAGGTATTTATAGATATATATAAATATATATCAATCTAATGTATCAATCTAAATTCTCTACAATTTCATAAACAACACAGTAGTAAATGTATCTTTTTTCACCCCAATTTTCATCCAAATATTTTGATTTTTATTTCTATTCTTACATGTATCTCTATATCAATAAGTGCTTTGTATTTGCATTCTAATATGTGAAAATGCACAATTTCGTTATTTATTTCCTACTAACCAATACTTAATTTGTTTATCCCCTCTTCAGTTATAAACAATACTGCAAAGAATATTTATATATGTCTCTTGCCTACATGGACAAAAATTCTGGGAAATGTGTTTGGTGGCGAATTCTATTAACATTTTTAAAGTTACTAGTTATTGCCAAATTTTCTCCAAATGTCTGTACCAAATTGCATTTCCAATTTTGAGTATGAGTAAAATTTTCCCAAACACTTTATCCTTCATGTTATACAATTCTATAAATGTTAATTTTTTATCTAATTGGTGAGAAGCTATGCATTTTAATTGCATTACTCTGATTTCTAGTAATTACACCATCTTTTCATGTTTACTAATCATTAAAATATCTTCTTCCATAACCTGTTTATACCATTTGCCCAGTTTTCTGCTGATTACCGATTTTTCCTTTTTGCCTCATAGGAGTTATTTAATACTCAAAATACTTATATTCTTTTTTTTTTTTATTTTTTTTTTCAACGTTTTTTATTTATTTTTGGGACAGACAGAGACAGAGCATGAACGGGGGAGGGGCAGAGAGAGAGGGAGACACAGAATCGGAAACAGGCTCCAGGCTCTGAGCCATCAGCCCAGAGCCTGACGCGGGGCTCGAACTCACGGACCGCGAGATCGTGACCTGGCTGAAGTCGGACGCTTAACCGACTGCGCCACCCAGGCGCCCCATCAAAATACTTATATTCTTAAAGGCTGCATCTAACTTGTCACCTTCTGTGGGTTTTCTTTTCATTTATATGTCTTTTAAGAAGATGTAAAGAAGTCTTTCTTGAAATTTTCATATTATTAAATATATCTGTTTATCTCTTTTATGGTATGACATTTTGAGATTTGAATAAGTCATCTTTCCTACCTTATTATACATAAATTGACTAGGTATTCTATTTTTTCCCTTTTAGATCTTCAATTTCTGTGTATTCTATTTAGGTGCATGGCATAAAATAGAGATCTATAATTTCAGTAGGGATAGCAAATATCCTAGCAGCATGGGTTGAATGGGCCAGTTTTCCCTGCTAAACCACAATGCAATGGTATTAAATACCAAGTTTCAACACACATATCTACTCCTGGATTCTCTGTTTTGTTCCATTAACATACATATGTACTCACTCTTCGAATAATTAAGTATATTGATTCTCCTGGCACTACATCTATTCTTATACATTTTAGGCTTTTCTTATCACCCATGAATCATATAAATTTTGATGAAATGATAAATTTGACATCAATTCACAAATTTTTATATATAGTTTATTTATTTATTTAATATTCACTGTATTTATTTTTCAAATTCATTAATTTCATTAACAAAATTAGGTTAGGGGTGCCTGGATGGCTTAGTCAGTTAAGCGTCTAACTTTGGCTCAGGTCATAATCTCACGGTTCATGGGTTTGAGCCCCAGATCAAGCTCTATGCTGACAGCTCAGAACCTGGAGCCTGCCTCAGATTCTGTGTCTCCCTCTCTCTCTGCCCCTCCTCCCTTTGTGCTCTGTCTCTCTCTCACAAAAATAAATAAACATTTAAAATTTTTTTAAAAATAGGTTATTTTTATATAATATTCAAAGGATGTGCAAAGTTCAGCTTTTTATTATTAGGGATTTACAGATTATTTCTATTCTATATTATAAATAACTTTTGAATTTTAATATATGTCATTTTATTTATATATGTGTGTTTGCATAACATATAATTTATATATAATATATATATAAATCAATAAAATTAATTATAATATAACTATACATGTGTGTGTATGTGTGTGCATATATGTATATATAATATGTATTATATAATTATTTACATGGTTCAGAATCTCCAAGAGGGAGTATTAAGGCATAGGGTATATATATTTTGATATATTTTGATACATTCTGAAATTATGTCCTAATGTTTCTTTTTATTTATAATACTATATGCAACATATGTCAAGATATGTCATATGTCAACAGATGTAAGATCTATCTGCATTGGCAAAATTAACATATTAAAATGTTTCTAATCTGATGTGTAATAGGTAAGATATTGTGTATGTGCCCCTACCCTCTCCCCTCGAAGGGGACACTTAAAAGTCTCATCCACTAACTGTATCCTGCTCAAACCCAAGGTTGTTTGTGTAAAGTTGCCTGGGTAAAGTTAGATATGACTTCTCAAGGTTGAGCAATCTAAAAGGAAAGGGATGCTTTTTTAAATCAGCGTTCTTCACAGAGCTAGAACAAAAAATCCTAAAATTTGTATGGAACCACAAAAGACCCAAAATAGCCAAAGTAATGTTGAAAGAGAAAACCAAAGCTGGAGGCATCACAGTTCCGGACTTCAAGCTGTACTACAAAGCTGTAATCATTACAACAGTACGGTATTGGCACAAAAATAGACACATAGATCAATGGAACAGAATAGAGAATCCAGAAACAGATTGTATGACCAACTAATGTCATACAAATGTATGACCAGCTAATTTTTGACAAATCAAGAAAGCGTATCCAATGGGAAAAAGACAGTCTCTTCAGCAAATGGTGCTGTGAAATCAGGACAGCAACATGCAGAAGAATGAATCCGGACCACTGTCTTATACCATATACAGAAATAAATTCAACATGTATAAAAGACCTAAATGTAAGACAGGAAACCATCAAAACTCCAGAAGGGAAAACAGGGAGCAATCTCTTGACCTCAGCTGCAGCAACTTCTTACTAGACAGGTCTCTGGAGGAAATAGAAATAAAACCAAACATGCACTATTGGGACTTGATCAAGATAAAAAGTTTCTGCACAGTGAAGGAAACAATAACTAAAAGGCAACTGATGGAATGGGAGAAGATATTTGCAAACTACATATCTGATACGTATTTTAGTATTTAAAATCTATAAAGAACTTATGAAACTCAACACCCAAAAAACAAACAACCCAGTTAAGAAATGGGCAGAAGACTTGAATAGACACTTTTTCCAAAGAAGGTATCCAGATGTCTAAAAGACACATGAAAAGATGCTTAACATCACTGATCACTAGAGAAATAGAAATCAAAACCACAATGAGATACCACCTCACACCTGTCAGAATGGCTAACATTAACAACTCAGGCAACAACAGATGTTGGCGAGGATACACACAAAGAGGATCTCTTTTGCACGGCTGGTAGAAATGCAAACTGGTGCAGCCAGTCTAGAAAACAGTATGAAGGTTCCTCAAAGAATTAAAAATAGAACTACCCTACAACCCAGCAATTGCACTACTAGGCATTTATTGAAAGGATATAATAATGCTGATTCACAGGGGCACATGCACCTCAATGTTTATAGCAGCACTATCAACAATAGTCAAAGTATGGGAAGAGCCCAAATGACCATTGACTGATGAATGAATAAAGAAAAATATATATACACACAATGGAATACTACTTGGCTATGAAAAAGAATGAAATCTTGCCATTCGCTATAAAGCAGTTGGAACTAGAGTGTATTATGCTATGTCAGAGAAACACACATATCATATGATTTCACTCATGTAGAATTTAGTAAACAGAACAGATGTACATAGGGGAAGGGAGGTGAAAATAAAATAAGATAAAAACAGGGAGGCCAAGCATAAGACACTCTTAAATACAGAGAACAAACTGAGGTTTGATGAGGGTGGGCTAAATGGGTGAAGGGCATTAAGGAGGGCACTTGTTGGTATGAGCACTGGGGTTTTATGTAGGTGATGAATCGCTGGTTTCTACTCCTGTAACCAATACTACACTGTATCCTAACTAAGCTGAATTTAAATACATATTTTTTAAAAGGATGAATAATTTGCTCTCCTGCTTTCCCCTTCCTTGCTTCCTTGCTGCTGAAATAGAAGTACAGAGAATACATTTCTGATCCAGAAATGTTATAAACATTCATTCTTATTTTTTCCTTATATGCCCTCTGAGGTTTTTGTTCTTTTAATATTATTGAAAAATAGTCTTTTTTTTTTCACTTGTCAAATTTAATTGACAGATTTCATCTCATTAGACTGCAGGATCTTTTGAGGCTCTTGACTACTTTTTGAAGCTCTCTCATTTCTCAGCATTGTGGAAAACATACCGTCCTGATTCTGCTACTTCTCTGAGAGACTACAGTGTAGTCATCATGGTGCATTCACCAGTGAGTTTTCCAGGTTCTCTCTTCTTCACATTCAAAGATTTTGTTGGCTTAAACTACAATCTATATGTTAATGATTCTCAAATCTCTAGCTTCAGGTCTCCTATGTACAATAGATTAGTGGACATAGCTACTTGAAAATCACAGTACTGGCTCAGAATCTAACATGATTAACATTTTAAACCTGTCTTTTATACCGATTCTTATCCTGTCATCCGCTCCCTACCCCCAACGCCACCCCTACTCACCATCTGCTCTACCCGTTTTTGCTTCTACATTCCCAGTTTGGTAAGTGACTTAACAATTCACCTTTTCTTTCAAGTCAGAAACCTGGCTGTCAGTCTGAATGATCATTTCCACCTTTATAGCTATATTTAATTAAGCATATTTTCTATGATTTCTGTATCCTAAGTACCCCTTGTACTTCTCCCTGGTCAGTACCAGTAGCTAAAATTTAGGTCTTAATTTTTCTCTTGCTTAACTGTCATAGAACCCTAAACTATCTTTTTGTCTATATTTTTATGTTATTTCCCATCCATCCTAATTCTACATGGGTGATTCTCAAAAATTCCAGCTTCATCCTGCTATGTTTTCTCTGCCTGAAACCCCTTTGAGGTGCCAGTCCAAAATTTGCAGGGCAGACCATCAGGCTTGGGACTCAGAGGAGAGTTGCAGTCTGAGTCCATAACAGTTGGCTGGCAGAATTTCTTATTGCTCATGGAGGTCAATCTTTGTTCTGTTAAGGCCTTTAATTTATTGGATTAGGCCTATCCACATTATGGACCGTGGTCTGCTTCACTCCAAGTCCATTGATTTAAATGTTAATCTCAACCAATTTACACCATCAAGGAAACATCCAAAATAATGTTTGATCAAATATGTGGGCACCCTGGCCTAGCCATGTTGACATGTAAAATTCATTATAACAAGTACCCATTTCTGTGCCTCTATTTTGTAATTCTTTAGCACCCTGGCTAATTTTTTTAAGAGAGATAGTTATACTTTTTAACAAAAGAAATCCATAGGCATAGTATAGTAATCAAATAATATAAAAAGGTTTATAATGAAAAGTAAAAATCTCCTGTCCTTTATTTCCCTTCTTCCTGGTCCAGCTCCCTAGAGAAAAAACACTCTTTTCTGCTTGTATTACCTCTGATAGTTAATTGCATATTACGAACAATATTTTATATAGCTTTTTCTTGTTTTATCAGCTATATATATGATCTCTTTGTTTTCTACATGGACCATCCCCAGTAAAAATTGACCTGTCTCCAAAAATAATTTTAGATCCTCTTTATTTTTATTCATAATTAAAGTAATATGCTTAAGAATTTTACGTGTTGGCATTTTTGATTACCCACTTTATAAGAAGATACTTGTACTTTTTTTCTCTATAATTTTTTCTCTGTATCTTCCTACATCTATCAAATATAATATTGTTGTTACATTATAAATTTTTATAGATTCTTCATTTTTGCTTTAAACATAAAACAACCTGTGTGTACTTTCTATATCAATATATCATACACTCTCAGCTAGGCAGAAGTTATATTCTATTTATGACTTAACTTTAGAAGTCACATAGCATGACTTCTTACATGTTCTGTTTATAAATAGTGAGTCATTAAGCCTAATCCACATTTACGGAAAGGGAAAGTCTTCACCAACTTTAGAAGGGAGGATATCAAAAAATACAAGAGTATTTTTAAGTTATATTATAAAAGTTTTATTATAGCATTTTATTTTATATAATTGCAACGCATCTTGTTTTTTTATTGCATCTTATCATTTCCTTTATGGTGGGCTTAATACATGCCGAAGAAAAACCTATTCCTACTGGACATTTACATGCTCCTCTCTCAGGACCTTCCTTCCTGAATTTTCCAAGCTTGTTCAGCCAGTCTCCTGACCCATCAGCAGAGCCTTTGGCACTTCCTTGGAATGTACAAATATCCTTAGAGTCATTCTTTCTTCACAGGAAGTAGATAACCAGTTCATTGTCTATAGCTGTAACCATTAGAGGAGTACTTCACCTTGCCACTCTCTTTGAGAGTTCACTGAGTGTGTCTCTACTGCAGAAGCAGCACCTATTCAGCTTGCACTCGTATAACAAATTGACACATTCATGTGGTGTTTCAATCCCTAATCAGCTGGTTATAGAAAACCAACCATAAGGCCTTTTGTGTGTCTTGATTTAAAGATATCAGTGTAACGGTAGCATGTGTTTTATGTCATCAGTTAGTATAGCTTCCTTATTCCCTCTAGATATGCTTGGGCCCGAAGCTGAAAGTGATACCTGCATTTCATGATGGATTGCTGTTGAGCCCACTTCATCTTATGATGTACCCAGCGCAGGATGCTCCTTGGTTGGATTCTCAGTATTTACAGGACTCTTTCTATAATTTATATGCTAAGAGCTGCTTTGTGAATGGTGTAAAGCTCTTTGCTGCAGAGATCATGGCTTTGCTAATGAACATTACTTAGGGGTCTGTACTTCAACTTTCTCATTGTAGCTTGCCAGAGATTCTACATAGTCTCTTCTTTTACCACAAATACCTTTAGTAACTTGGGATCTGTTGAGTCATAAGCAATAAATATCAGTTTCTCGCTTCTCAACCTGGACCTGCTGAAGTGCTCTTCCTAAAAGCAGTCTGTCTCCAAATAAATGGACCATAGTATAATCCCAAGCAGAGTATGCAGGCATCTAAACCCAAAAGGTTTTGTTCTCCTTACGTTTTTTCTAAAATGTGAAAAGTGTAGTAAATAATCCTTTACGTTGTGGCACTTTTCTAGCATGTCCCAGACCACTGGAAACTACAGATTTTACCAGCAGATCAGTTTCAGGCACATTTGTCTTCCTAAGACATTCAAAGCACATATAACTTGTCACCCTATGCTTCTCAGGTCCTGTTAACAAGTATCAGTATAGTGAAACAGTACGATGTTCTGCATAATGTCCTTTGCTCCTCTGGGATTCTCTCATTTGCATTGTTACGGGGAAGTTCAGTTCCAAACTGAATCTCCTAAGGTCAACTGCAGCCTACAAGGGACAGTCATTACTGAGCTTCTCAGTGATGATTGCACACCATTCTTCCTCAATTCCATAACCCCACCAGACTGTTTCTTATTACTTTGCTAAACAAAGTGTCCTCCAGGCCCCTCAAAAGAGGCAGTTGCTGTGTTTCCTTCTGTAGTAAATTGATTTTATCATGCGCAACTCTATTAGCCTAGTTAACATTTTGGTTTCTCTATTTAATTTATTGTGAGCTATTGCTTTTCCAAGCTTAGTAGGGCCTTCCCAGAAGCATACCAGGACCGACTTGGGAATCTTACCTTATGTCAATGAAGAAAGCCCCCATTTCAACAAACTTGTATATCCAGCTTTGTGATAATTTAAGATGAATGCATAAAATATTGTGAGTTAAAATGCACATTGAATAAATATGGGATAAAACTCTAGGGTCTTGAATGTGAGAAAGTAGTATTAGTACATATTAAGGAAAATAATTAGATGGTGGTTTGAAGAGAGATTACCTAATATTTAGAAAGTGTACATTTTTTAGTTCTCTTAATCATATGCTTTTAGCTAATGACACATAGTCTTTTTTATTCCAGTTTTTAGACTGCTATTATTTGTAGTATCAATTTAGTATTTAAAAGTAAAACTGATATTTTATCTCATCTTTTACCCAACTAAAGATTATTCTGTATTAGGAAAAGAAACTCTGGTACCCAAAAAAAGTAGGGGTCCATATTAAATTGGTCAGTATCACCTAAGTATGGATACTATATATACTCAGTATATATCATTTCGTGATCATGTAATTTAAGTTGTATATTCATAATAAAAGTCTCTAAGGTATAGATTGTCTTCATTCAATTTGATAAGGGCTCTTAATGTTGAGTCTCTTGTTTAATTATCAAAGATGCATTCATTAATGCATGGCTGGGTAATGGCTCAGATAATAGAGTCTAGGATGCATGTGTAACCAGGATGTCTTCCTGATGGTTAATTATGGCAGGATACCAATTTCTTTAATTATATTATCATACTAACAACCAGGTACTTAGGTAGCCATCATTAACTATTTAATAGTTTACTGGTATTCTCATAGGAACTTAGGAAATCGAGTAAACAGTAGGTGGCTGGAGGCCAACTAAAGACAAAGAAATAAATCTGAATGGAAGTGAAATAGCCGGAGTCAAGCATAAGGACAAAAGTACTAAATAAAGGAAACTACTCTAAATCTTAATATTCTTTTTTTTTTACCTCCAAACAATATCTAAAAGTGCCATACAATTACATAAGTCAGATGCACTACATCAAAAATGTTTTATTTTGCTAATAAACTCTATTCAATAGTCTATATAAAAGTAATATTTTAATCCTTATTGAAAACATGCAAGATATATATATATTTTACATATGTGTATGTGTGCATATATATATATATATATATATTAGCAATTTTATTTTTTCAACTTAATAGACTTTATTTTTAGTGCAGTTTTAGGTTTACAGGAAAATTTAGCATCTGTGTATTTTCCTCCATGAAAATAAAGTCTTTCATGTCATCAAATTATCAAGAATCAAAGGCCTCCAAAAAAGGTCTACATTTTCAGCTCTGAGGCATAAAGAGCATGGACATTATTTCTATACCAACAGGAAAAACTATGAAAATCAATAACTTTTCTTGGACCCATCCGAGAAATGAGGTTTTAGAACAAATTGCCTACAACCTGAATTCCAAAGAGACAAGAAAATCTAGTTACAGCTAAGATCCACTTACTGGAGCCATGAACTGGTAGGAACACTTAAATGCTGATTTTTGAAAAACCCCCAGGGGCTGCAATCTTATTGAGCCCCCCAACACTTTCATGGGCTTTTCTCCCATCACCCTACCAGGTTTTTACAGAGAGATTCTGAGAAAGATTCCCTGTAGCTCTGGCATAGGGAAAGGAAAAGTCATTCTAATGATATATGCCAGAGCCTTCTCCATAAAGAAGGCCTACAGTTCAGGGAAAAGGACTTTGCCAGAGCTAAATTCTGAAACGTTCCGGCTTGGGGAAAGGAAACCGTCCCCACTTCATCCGCATATTTTCTTTCTGTCTTACATAATATAATTGTGAGACAGTCACCAGGAGTCAGATCTTCAATGAAATATATTTGGGACTCTGGAACCAGGAATAAGGGTCAGGGGAAATAAGCTATGCAGCTGGAGAAATACTTGTGATTTCACAGCCTTGTGATGCAGACCCATTAAAAGACTGATATTTAATCAGATTATAGAATATTCATCTTCCCATACATTTAACCACCATATCAACAGTGGCATTGCATTATAGATGACAGAGATGCAAGACCCTATTTCTCTGAAGGGAATCCACAGGGGAGTCCAAAGTCAAGAGTGGAAGGCAAAGCAAGGCACTAAAAGAAGTGGAAGCCTCTGGAACTCATAGCTACAGCAAACACCACACAGCCTGATTCCTCGCCAGATTAATATCAATCTTCTCACTACGTCCTGTTTGACTCACTATCTACTACCCGCTACATGTCTGGTTTTCAACAAAAAAAATTACAAGCCATGTCAAAAGGCAAGAAAAAAACACACTCTGAAAAGGCAAAGCAATAATCAGAACCAGAATTAGACATCACACAAATGCTACAATTATCAGACAGGTCAGTTAAAATAACTATGATTAATATGTTAAAGGCTCTAATGGAAAAAGTAGAAAACACACAAGAACAGATGGGTGATGTAAGCAGTGAGATGGAAGCACTAAGAAAATATCAGAAGGAAATCTTAGAAACAAAAAACACAGTAACAGAAAGAATGACTTTGATGAGATCATTAGTAGATTGAACACAGCGAAGGAACCAATGAGTGTACTTGGAGATAGGTAAATAAAAGCTTCCAAAAATGAAATTGAAAGACTAAAAAGGATGAAAAATAATACAACAGAATATTTAAGAAACGTGGAACAATATAAAAATGTCTCATACATATAATTGGAATACCAGCAGGAAAAAAAAAGACTGAATAAGGCAGAAATAATTGAAGTAATAGTGACTGAAGACTTGTATAATAAATGACAGATACCAAATCACAGATTTAGGAAGCTCAGAGAATACCAGACCAGATAAAGACTAAACACACACACACACACACACACACACACACACACACACACTCCTCAGCATATAATATATATACTGCTGGAAATCTAAGATAACAAGAATATCTTGAAAAGAGATTCAAATTCTTTTTTTTAAGTTTTTTAATGTTTATTTATTTTTGAGAGAGAGAGACAAAATGTGAGATGGAGGGACAGAGAGAGAGGGAGACAGAGAATCCAAAGCAGGCTCCAGGCTCTGAGCTGTCAGCACAGAGCCCAACCCAGAGCTCGAACCCACAAACCATGAGATCATGACCTGAGCTAAGTCACAAGCCCAACTGACTGAGCCACCCAGACACTCCAAAGAGATTCAAATTCTTAAGCTTAATATGGAGGGGCATTTTTCTCGTTATCAAAATAAATGTTTTATTAATTGATATGTAGACATCATAGCTACAGCCATAGATACATTCCTATGAATGTAAAAGGAAAATAAGCTTGTTCACACAAATCTATAAAGAGTTAAATCTAAAAACAGGCGATTTTGAGATTGTAGTTTATAGTCTATAGATTTTCCTGAATAAGGTACAAATAAATGCATGAGAGGTATAATATGTGGGAATAGTGAAATATGCTATTCATGTTAATTAAGTTTTTTCTTGATAAACAATATATCATAATTATTTAGAAATTACATACATATACATATATGTTTCAGTGTAATTAGTATATGGATAGGAGTATCTAGTTCTAAAATTTTAAATGTCTGTTTATACTCTCAGCTGTTTACTATCTAGCAACTTGACTTCTGAGGAAATGGAAAAGTTATGTTTATAAGCATTTTCCCTTATGAAAAGGGCATCTATTTTCACTAAATATATCAGATTCCTAGCAATATAGACATCTCCAAATTTGTAAATGCCTGAGAATACAGTACTAAGCATGTCAAATTCTGAAATTATTATTTTTCACCAGTATCATCATTATTTTACAACTTCTTAATTTGTGATAATTAAATTTCAGAACTATCCTCATTCTCCAAGCTATTCAATAATTGTATAAATTCTGAAAAGCCCAAAATTCTACCTGTGAATGACATTCAAAGCCAGACTTCTTCCTTTTCTGGATTTATCCAGATATCCTCATGTTGATGATATTCTTGATACTGACCTCTCAATGAGAATATATCACTTATGACTATCCTCATTAGCTCACTTTTACAGAACCCATTATGTTTTCAGCAAACATAAGCTGATTGTAAGCCTCAAATACACTTAATTCTGGAAAGTACTTTAAGCTCAAGCATATCATTAAAATAGACTAGTGCAAAGACAATATATTAATGTCTCTCGGTTGGTTTTTGTTTTCCTTTTTCAGGCTGTTAAATTAAAAGGTTTTTCTCTTTCTTGCATAAATGACAAAATAACATACTATTTAGACTCTTAAAATTTGGCAGATGTCTTTCCCTAATAATAAATAAATTCATTCTAACACCAACATATAACATAATCAAACACACCCACATATATAGAACAGAAAAAATTCTCTTTCCTATATGAGGATGAGGGTTAAACCAGTACAATATGATTAGCATAAATCAACTTCTAGTAAGAAAATCTCTAAATCAATGATAAAACATATTAAAGTATCAATAAAATGTTAAATTTTTATGAGTGCTTCAGAAATTCTGCCATAATAAGCAATTTAATTAATATAATTAGGTGGTTAAAATGCAGTTCTACTTATATGGTATATTATTATATTTCCATTTCAAATTTTGATTATGAATAATACTTTTTCAACAAATGATGTTGGTTCAACTGACAATATTTTTAGTATGTTAACCATATTGGGGTACTTAAATCTTGTCCTTAGCTAAAAGAAAAATTCAAATATGTCCATGCTAATGAAACAAATAATAATAAGTATTATAAAATCTGAATTATTTTGAAAATGAAATTATATGAAAAATATGAAAATATATTTTATAATTTTGAACTAATTTTATATATGTATGTACATACATATGAAAAGATAATAAAAATGAAAAAATTGGTAAAAGTTACCACACACAAGTTTAAAACATTTGAATTTTTTATCTCAAAATTACAGCAAAGATGAGGCATCTGGGTGGCTCAGTGTGTTGAGTGTCCAACTCTTGATTTTGGCTCAGGTCATGATTTCATGGTTCATGAGATAGAACCCATACAAGACTCTGTGCTGACAACATGGAGTCTGCTTGAGTCTCTCTCTATCCCTTTCTCTCTCTGCCCTTAACCGCCCCCCCCTTGCATAGGCTCACTCTAAATAAATAAATGAACAAGCAAGCAAACAAACAAACAAACAAACTTTAAAAGAGTCACAACAAAGAATTATCTGGCCCAAAATGTCAACAGTACCAAGATGAGGAACCCTGGTGTTGAGAATTAACTATAACGAATGTTGTTTAGTGTGGAGTGAAATGTGCGCTCCATGTACTCCTTTCTAAATTTAATCTTTTTATATTTATTTATTTTTGGTGGAGAGGCTGACAGAGTGTGGATGGGGAAGGGGCAGAGAGAGAGGGAGACACAGAATCTAAAGCAGGCTCCAGGCTCCAAGCTGTCAGCACAGAGCCCCATGCAGGGCTTGAACTCTCAAACCCGTGAGACCGTGACTTGCACTGAAGTCAGATGCTTAACTGACTGAGCCACCCAGGTGCCTGCATGTACTCCTTTCTGATGATTAAACTTGTAAAACTCTTTTGTAAAGCAGTTTAATGACATGCTATCAATATTTAATAGTATACATGCTTTGATTTGCTAAATATACTTCTAGAAATTATTCTAAGCATATAATTGAACAAGAACTGAAAAACTGTGTGTATATTTGTACATCACAGCATTGCATATAATAGTGCTAAAAACTGAAAACTAATTATCTGAATATAGGAATACTTATTTAAATCATGATAAATACATAAAATAGAGCACTTGTACAAACATTAGAAAATAATCTGTATCCCTTAACAGGTATGAAAATAAAGCCATGGCAAATACAGAATGAAAAAGAAATTTAAAGCATGTATATCAGGAGTTTATTTATCATAGACATATAGTTTAAATATTGCAATATACATACAGTTTTTGTACATAGGATTGTACAGGCAGGTTTGCCAAATTGAAAACAATGTTCATCTCAGTGTCATGAAATAGGGAATTTTTAAAACCTTTATTTTAACACACTATAATGGTTAATTTTATGTAAATGTGGGGATTACTTTTATATTCACAAAATAGGTAATGGTGATATGTATTATTTGCATAATACAAGTGATTAAAGTGGTCCTTTTTAATTAACAGCTTGTGCTAAAGTTTTAGACTAATATTTTAAGTTGAATTCTACTAAAATAAGTTTACAAAGAGGTCAAGTTTAAATGTTTAGATTCTTAAAGAAATCTTTTTAGGCTGTGATGCCCTTTACTCTTTCAATTTTCCAAGAATGCAATTTTAACTACCTGAAAAATTTACTTAATTTATTTCAACATGAATTTTTCTATCTGTTCATCCATTCATTCATTCTTTCATTCATTCAGTCACCCTGAAGAACACCAGGTTTGGGGGTTAACTGAAAATGTATATATAAAACAATTTAAAACCATAATATTAGAACTATTGCTGAACTATACAAACAATAAAAATGACACGCAAGTAGGTCAGCAAATTAGCAAAAGCAGGAGAAGTTGTCAGTTTTCCTGAGATTTTTCATAAACTCCAGTACAGCAATTCTTCACAAATTAGAAGAGGTTCCACATGTGCATATTAGAAAAGCACTTATCACTATTCTTCATATTTGTCCAAGAACAAGGCACTAAAAAGAATCCATTTACTTCCTTGATTATTTGAGGGGAGAGATAAGAGATCAGATTAATTTCACTAAGTATACCAAGTAAGCAGTGACAAACCAATCAAACACATTAATAAGCCACTGACTAGAAGTCATAAACTATTTCAGAACCATTTCTCTGAAAATCTGGCTCAATAATTATATGAATAATTTTAAGTTTAATGCTCAAGATATGGTTTAAAAGAATTTTTCAGTTTATTAAGAAATGTCAGAATGCCAATGATGTTTTCTTTACATATTGAAAATGTTAAATATTTTGAAATAATTTGCTTACTATTAGATTCTGTACAGAGAGAATACATATTTACTTACCTTGGTTTAGTGGGTGAACCCCTCCATATTCTCTGATGTTTTTCCAAAATATCCTAAAATGAGTGTAGCAATGGGCAAGCCTTTCCGTACTCTAAAAAGCTATAGGAAATTAATATTTTGGTGCTATCCACTCTCCCCATGACCCTAGAAGAGTGCTTGCCCATTAGCCTTTGCAGCCTTTGCCTGCTATTATCATTATTACTTTAATTTATTGCCTCTTAGCCCAAAGTGTACTTTTTTATACTTGCTTAAAGTACTATGGCTGGAACTTTCAAATTATAAACTCTTCTGACAGCATGCTTTCAGATGTGTTCAGCCAGGGTGAGGCAGTGATCAGAGATAAGTTTGAAAGAGAGAGTGACACTTTTCCTATTTCTGGTTCCTTTCCATATTAGCAGCAGATACCTAAGGATTCAGTACCATTTAGCTCCCTATGTACTGGGTATAAGACAATCCCTCCTCACCCTCCCAGCCACGGCAGCCCCATCTCCAAAGTCCCCACTCTGAACTCTTTCACTCTCTTTTGGATCTTTCAGCCTTCTATCACCAGTGACTAAATTCTATGTATTAAATTCCTTATTTTGAAATTGCTAGTATGAGTTCTACTTTACTGATTGGATCCTAACTGATATGGAAACTTGGAAGTATTTGCAGTGGAGAAGTTAGGCCTTTCTCCTGATGCGTAGGTGGAGGACCACGTCTCACCATCTGGAGCAATGCTGACCTACATAAACAGGGACACTGTGTTTCCCAAACTTCTCAGACATAAAGCACTCTTACCAGCAGACTCTGGTCTTCATTTAAGTTGCTTAAGGAAAGTAAAATTCATCTATGGTACTCAGACATCCCAGAGAGAAAGATCAAGTGTATTGCACAGAAGAGGTGCTTAATAAAATATAAGCTGCAAGAGGAGATAGTGATATCTTGATCAGATATAATATGAGAATTTAGGAGCCTACCTAAATGTATACACATACACAAAGAAGACCTTCTGGAACTCAAACTCATGACTTATGATCTATACAAATTTAGTATTTAGCCTTTTAGCTGACATGGAAGAAGTTTTAGTTAACTTGAATTACGAAACTAGAAGACAAAGTGAAATTACTCAAAATAGAGTGCAAGGGAACGCATTAGTGCATTTAAAAACAGATCTAATATTGAGATGATAGGAGTTTCAGAAAAGAGGAAGTAACAAGTTGACATAAGTAAGTAGTAATCCTTTGGGCCATTAGTGGCCCAGGTGATGTGGATCCCATTCCTGAATCAGAGTAGACACACTTAGGGCCTGAGTTTCTGAGATCAAGAGCTATCTGTGTGTCCCAGGGAATATAGGGCCACTATTATCAGAAAAGCAAGAAGATAGCTTTGGATACACAGTGGACACCCCCTTCCCCATATATCTTTTGTTATTTCATGTGCGTTGCTGTGTTCCCCACTGAAATCATAATAAACATCATAAGAGAAGACAATATCATAATTTTCCATGGGTCAGATCCCTTAACACAGTGTTATGCACATCTTAAGAATATTTAGCTTTGGGGTGCCTGGGTGGCTCAGTCGTTTAAATGTCCAACTTCTGTTCAGGTCATGATCTTGGGGTCGCAAGTTCGGGCCCTGCACTGAGCTCTGTGCTAACATCTCAGAGCCTGGAGCCTGCCTCTCTCTCTGCCCTCCTCACTCACACTCTGTGTCTCTCTCCAAAATAAATAAACATTAAAAAGAAAAAAAGAGAATATTTAGCTTGGTTTGTAAAGTCCTTTCTCCTCAATTATCTCCTTAGATTCTCACAGCAACTCTGTGAGGGAAGTACTGAAGACTTCTGCTTCATTTTCCATGTGAGGAAGTTGAGAGAGAGGTTAAAATATTTGCTAAGAAATGGTAGACTAAAAGCTCATTTGGCTTCAAAGCTCATTCTGTGATATCACACTATCTTCCATTGTAGGGGCTGAGGAAAGACGTTGACTCAAGGCTCAAGGGTTAAATTGGTGCCCCAGACTAAAAGTAGCCATGAACCATGGAGTTACTTGAGGGGCCGGTGTCTCCAGCAGCTACTGGCAGCACTGTGCCAATGTGAGTTGGGAAAAGGGGCAGCACAAGGGCCACGTCTTCCATATGGCAGTGGGCCCATGTGGTCAGAACATGCCGCTACTCTACACCGGCAGGGCTAGACACCCACCCAGCACACAGCAGACACCGGGAAACTCAGTGGAATACGGAGAAAGGGCCGAGAGCCAGGAAAACAGTGCAGAACTGTCTGGGGGTACGTGGTAGGGCAATCCAGCTTCGTTTTTGTTTTTTCAAACAGGGATGCTTTCAGAGACCTAAAGTAATGTGATGTGATGTTTTCCTCTTCAATTGTAAGATGTTAACTCAAATATATGGGAAAATAATAACAAAATAAGTGTAAGGAAATTGGAAGGTATTTATTGATTTTTAAAAAGCAGAATGTGATGTAGTGGAAAACCAATACATTGTGGTCATGAGAATGTACCTTATAGTCTGACTCCCTGCCCACAGTGTAATTGCCAGGAACACAGTTGGTGCTCATTGAAATCCCTACCTGCTTCTCTGTTGAAGCCAGACTTTTCAGGGGCTGCTCCTGACCAATCGCTAAGTATGACCAGGGATGCTGAGGCCTGTTCCTGGGGTAGGTGGCACTGACTGAGGGGTGACTTTGGCTCAAGAACTCTCTGAGAGCCTCACTGTACTTTCCTTAGAATTGTAGTGAGTCTAAGACACTTCCACCCAACCTTCTTCCTTTCACACTGTGGTCTGATGGCTCCCCCAGATTCTCCACTTCCTCCCATTTCCTCTTTTGGCTTTGTTTCTACTGATCTCTTGCACAGCTAACCCAGTTCAGGCATCTGCTTCTCTCAGGACCAGAAATAACACAAATACCAACATGCTTCTGGTCTGTGCAGTGCACAAACAAAAAAGTGAAATGTTTCAAAGGACTAGGAAAATGAACATGTACCTGGCAATTCTAGTCCAGGAAAAAAATATAGAAAAAGATATGTAACACAAAAGACTAACTACAGGTACTAAGAGAATTAGAAATAAGACTAGGAACAGTTTTATAAAAATAAGTTTGAAGATTTATTTTCTCATTCAATTGTTCATGCATTCTTCATTCATTCATTCATTCATTCATTCATTCATTCATATATTATGCCTACTATGTTCCAAAGGTTATTTTAAGCACAGCTGTGGCAGTAGTAAATAAAATAGACAAAAATCCTTGGCCTTGTGGATTTTATATTCTAGTTGGGAAAACAGTCAGTACCTATGATTGATATGTAAAATATTTTGCATAGTAAATAATACAAACAAGTAAAATAAAGCACAAAAGGGATAGGAAGTATTGGTGACTCGGTAGAAAGCTGCTGAAATTTCAGATAAAGTGACCTGAAAGGACTCATTAAAAAAGGTGACATTTTGGGGCACGTGGGTGTATCAGTTAAGCCTCTGACTTCAGCCTACAGTTCATGAGCTCAAGCCCCGACTTGGGCTCTCTACTCTCATCGCAGAACCCGCTTTGGATCCTCTGTCCTGATGTCACTCTGTCCCTCCCCTGCTTGTGTGCTCTCTTTCAAAAGTAAATAAACATTTTTTTTTAATTAGAAAGGTGATGTTTAAATATTGACCTTCCTCAAGGAAATGAGGAAATAGGACCAATAAATATATGAATTTATCAGGGAAAGTTCATCTGAGGCAGAGAAAACTGCAAAATGCCAAAAACCCAGGGCAGAAACATCCTCAGTGTGTTTGACAAATAGCAAGCGTCTCTGCCAATGAAACTGGGAGGGAATGGGTGTTATAGGACCTTAGGGCAGTTTGTTATATCATTTGGGTCCCATGAATTATAGGGAAATTTTGAAAAATAAGTGATATGCAGTGATCTATACTTAATAGGATCACACTGGCTTCTGTGTTGAACTTGACTGCATAGAACCAGAGTGGAAAACAGGCAAAATAGGAAACTATTCCAATATTGCAAAAGAGATTAGGGTGGACTGTGGCAAGTTGTACTGCTTACAGATTTTGATAGGTGGTCATATCCTAATATATTTTGGATTAAAAACTGACAGAATCTATGAACACCTTAGAAGTGGGATATGAGGAAAAGAGAAGACTCCAAATCAATTTTTCCCCCAAGTAATCGATGTCTAAAATTGTTATTTATCAAATTGAAGAGTGAGAGAAGGCGGATGGCTGGCGGGGGTGGGGGGGTCTTCAGGAATTTAGTTTTGGCTAAATGACATTTGAAGTTCTTTTTAGATGTCCAAGTGAAGCTGTACCAACTCTGAAGTTGAGAAGAGTGGCCTGTCTGAATATTTATGTTTGAAAATTCGTTTTATTTTGATGTCAGGGTAATCAAAGTGATCATTGAGAAAAGAGTATGTACTAGAGAGAGACGTTCAAGGACTGAGGCCTTTCAGGTAGAAAGAATGGTCTGGGGATTTGGAGGAAGAGGCCAAAAAAAAGTAAAAAGGAGCAGACTTTGAAGAAGGAGAAGTAGACAGGTGTAGTGTCCAGGGCAACTGAGGGACTGTTTTATGAATGGTAGAAATCATGTGTGCAAAACACTGCTTATCAGTCAAACAAGGTGGGCACAGAGTACTGACGTTGGAGATGACTGATGGTTTAGAGCATTTTCAGTGAACCAGTGGAAGCAAAAAAGCCAGGTCAGAAATTGGGAGGAAAGAAACTGAAGACTGCAAAGAATGTAAAATTGCTTCAGGGAGTTGTCCTTAATGGAGGAACAAGAATGGGCCCAAAGCTGCAGGGGAAATTGAGGATAAGAGAAAAAGAAAATGAAGGGAGAATTAACAACTTATTTTAAATTGTTTTTCTGGTAATCAACATGGGAAATGACTTCTTAAAAGAAGTTATCTTTACAGCAAGAGGCCACAAAATGCCTTTCATAGAAGTATAGAGCAACTTCAGTGCTAAACAAAAAAACCCACACAATTTAGAAAAATCCATCAACACATATGCTGATATGTGATATGGCAACTATATGATATTCATTAAGTCCAAAAAAATTGGAAATTAGGTTTATTTTTGCTTTTTAAGATAATAATCAGGCTAAATCAGCTGCCCTTAGCCAGGAATGCACTTGCCCCACCATGGGACATTGGATGTCTGGAGACAGGTTTGTTTTTCACAAATGAGAAGGGGGCACTATTGGCATCTCATAGGGTAGAGACCAGGGAGGGTGCTAAACATCCTACAATGCACAGAGCAGACTCTCATAACAAAGAATTATTCAACCCCAAATGTCAGTAATGCAGGGTTTGAAAAACCTTGGCATTTAATATATGAAAAGCCAACATAGGGAGTAAAAGTAACTTAAATATTCCCAAGATTAGACTCTAACCATATTGAATGCCTTTCAAAAGAGAGATGGAGGAGTGGTGAGTCTCAGGCTGATTGAAACTCAAGATCTTAAAAAGCCAGTATTGGCAATGACTACCAGAAAGGTCCAGAAGGGAGGGGACCTTTGTCAATAGACTAACCTCCATCTGGTAAGACCCCCCCTCAGGAGGAAGTTATCAACTGACTGTGTTATCCTAAACACAGTTTATCTAACAGACTTCCATTGTTCTAATTTCTAAGTCCTCAGTTTATGTTTAGATTACAAATTAATTTCTCATGGAGGATTGCTTACCATAGGAAGAAATATATTAATCACATGTACACACCTAATCTGGTAACAGTTAAATTTATGTATTTAACCTTGTAAATTGCTATCTGGATTATAATCTGTTAGCCACACTTCACTAAATTAGGCAGAACATATCTTGACCATATTCTTACAAGTATTACCATCCATATTTTGCACTATTTTTTAAATCTTCTTACAATCTACATCAGTATCTTGCGTTGGTTAAGTCAAGTCCATCTTTGAAAGCTGCCTCAACTCTGGAGCTAAAATAAGTCATGCTTCTGAAACATTGATGCAAATGTCCAAACTCAGGCCACACAAAATTCACCCAGGAAATAGGTGTCACCATTTTGAAAGATAGTCCATTTTTCTTTGATTTCACTGTCTTAACTGATCATTTTCCTTAAACTTCCACAAATAGTTCTTAAAAATCTATGCTTTATTCATGTACTTGGTATATGTGCATGTTCCATCATGTATATTGTACCATAGCTTCAGGGGAAACATTAATATGTTAGTCATTTTAAAGTGCAAAAATATTAATGTGCACAGATTTTCTTTTCTGGATTTTTTTTCTCTGCTTATAAGAGGCACATAAGATCCCTTGACATTAATTGAGTTGTTACATTTCTCAGAGGCATTTCTGTAAAAGCTGGTAATAATTTCACAGGTACATAATTATATTAAGCTTTTTCTCAATCTAGTGTCTACCAGGGACTTCTTTCTGGGAAAATAAAAATAAAAGGTGATGACTCAAATAAGTTTTTATTTCCTGTGATTGACCAATGGCTCCTTAATCTTCAGCTGGTGGAAAAATCTGTGTACTTAATTTTATTAGCAAGTGATTTTGTGGTATCTGACCACATCTAATACATCTAATAAGAAGAAGGCATCATATAAATTTCCAGGCAATTTCAAGCGTGGATACCAAGTATGCATTCAAGATAATGTGAGAAGAAATTTATAATAATGATCATTATTATAGATCAACAAGCACTGTTTTTACCTATTATATCAGCACCACGAAAATCAACATTGTTAAATATCCAGTAGTTAACAGAAATGATTTCCCTAGCATTCATTTTCAAAACAAAATTCCAAAGCTATTAAATGCTGAACCAACCATAAAACAGCAACAGTTTGCCTTATGACATTTAGATGAATGATGGAAATACATTTATAAAGGTCATTCTAAGGATGTGAAGGCCAAGACTTTCTCAATTTCTCTCACAAATTAAATTGTATAAGATCTCTACTGTGTAAAATTATGTTTTGAAAGAGCATATTGTGACATGGGTGGCTTCTTTTTGTCTTTGTTTCCAATATCAGCTGGAAAGGCAAAGAAAAACAGAGAAGTATCTGTACATAGCAACTTTTTGTGGATCAGATAATAGAAATCGAAATAAAGAAAGCAAATAGAATACAGTGCTGGATAGAAATCTATTAACACAATGCTAAATTCCAGGCAAGAAGGTTTGTCATGCTATGTGAACTTCAGCCCAACTAGGAGTCCGAGGTTCGAGCAAAGGAGGCCCTCTGCAGCAAGCCAGCTGAGGCAACTGAGGCAGCAGCCTCTTCCCCCTCTGTGGGACAGCAGTCTCAGGGAGCAGCCTCCCTCACTTTGGTCATACCATGTAGGGGAGCTGAGGAAACTCACTGAAATACTATCTTGTGCAGCCCAAGAGATAGAGACCAACCCAGAAGTCAACCTACTGCCAGATAAACCATTCCAGACTATAGTTTTTTGGCCATGTTTTTCTAAAGAGTCTATAATTATTGATTCCATTGTTTCTCCCTGTTTATCTCAGTCACCATAAATTCATCATTTATCATTTTGCTCACTTTATGTCATCTGAACTTAAATCCCATAATTTTTCATAAATCCATCAATGTTCTCTCCTTAACCTCCATCTTTTTCTCTCTCCAACATCTTTGCTGTGTGGACTCATCAACTTCTGCTCTCCAAGCATAGTCTCAACACTGTCCTCAATGCTGTCACAGTGTATCCCTAGAAATCCTGGCTTTCACTAAATCTCATTATCCTATGCAAAAACTCCTTCACTGGCCTCAACACTGGTTTGTTTTTTTCCTCCAAAGTCATACATAATGGGGGGAGAAAAGATCCTTTCTTCACTTTCATTGCCATTTCCTGACAGTCATACCTTATTTTTCCTACAAATGTTTGTTCCTTATGGAACCTCTAACTTCTTCACTCCTGCTCCAGTTTGCCCAGGACTGTGAAGCCTCCAGGGACACAGACTTTTAGTTATAAAAGCACAATGATTGGTCATCTTAGTCCTGACTCATAGTTACTTTTTAAGTGATACTTTTCTCATGATACCCAAGAACATCAGATACCCATGACCTACACTACATCTTAAACTTGCTATTTATAGCTATCTCACTTCCTAGTAACTTGCTTACCCTCTCCCACTGCCACACCGTGAAAGTTGCTGCTGCTAGAACTCGCCACATCACCTCTGGAGTCCCAGTGATCCAACCTCATTTTCTTATCTCTTTCCCTGTACCTCTCTCTTTAATATCTTTACTTTAACAATATTTAGGCCTTTTGGAAACAGCCAATATATTGATCCCCACTGATTTGTACTTTTTACTTTGTCCATTCTAGTTTATGTCCTGTCTCATCTACCTTAAGTTCCATGATCCATCATATGCTGCTATTTACAGAGCAGTTCTCTCAGTAAAGCCCTGCTCTACTATGAGGAGGAACCATTGATGATTCTGAATAATAAACCAACACTGGCCTGATTGACACTACACAACAGTTCCTATAGATTGACTAGACTAGTGTAGAATTCCCTAGCAACCAACACCTAAGAAAAGCATGATTGTGAAATGGAAGGGAGATGAAATTGTGTCAAACGGTAGGGTGAAGACCAAGAATACTGGGAAAACATGGAGCATTTCCTCACTGGGGTTAACTTATGAAACAGTTTGGTCTGACCTAGTTGAATTAGAGGGGGATGAGGAAATGACTTCAGAGGAACACCTAAAAAAATTTCATTCCACTTAATCTGTAGGGTAGAATACAAAAAGCATATAAATATATTTGGATTTCAATACTTTATTTCATAAGGATACAGTATATTTTTAATTATACCAATAACTGACATCTGTTTAAAAATTAAACCAAAACAAAACAAAATTTAGAAAAAATACATAAAACTAAACAAATGGAGCTAAGGTGCTGGTAAGGGTTTTGATTTACATAAATCTTAAGAAAAGGCATGCTAGTATAATTTCAGAACAAAAATGGTTATCAGTTGTATTCTGAAGAGGTTAGTATTAGTTCATTAATATTTAAATTTGTAAACAAAATAGCCAGGGAATAAAAACCATGTACATTAAACACAGAATATATTAATATTTATTGTACACATAGCCACCAGAGGAAATAAACCTATTCTGAGCCATTATAGGCAGTATATAATATTTTTTAAACTTAATTTTAATAATAGATATACTATTATATAATTACTTTTGGTACAATATTGGCTGATTTTTTAAAATTCCGTAAGATTCTTAAGATTTTCTTAAAAAAACAAACAAGAAAACATCCTCGCATATATTTTGCTATACCAAATGGTAGGTGAAAAAAGTGTTCCAATTATATGCCAAACTACAAAGTATTAGGATGTATGACCCACAGTCTTTTCATGATTGGCATGCTTATAGAAATGTTCAAAACTATAAAGGAAAAAAAAACCATAAATGAGTTAGATATTTTTCTCTATATGTTAGAATATGCGCTAAATCATTTGTTAAAGTTCAGCAATGATTTTTTTTTTTTGGCCATATTACTCTGGAAAGGATCTTCATGCTCATTATGTCCCAACAAATGAAGAGATAGAAGGTATGTAGAAAAAATAAATACACCCATCATTAGTGGAGAAAGAAAGCCTAATGAGAAATATGACCTGATTTAAGTTGATCCTAAGTTTCTTTTTTAAAGCCTTGCAACCTTGGACTGTGAATAATTAATAGCAAAAGTCCTTCTGAGCTCTCTCCTTCTGCTAATGTCTGTCAGTAAGATGCTTGAATCAGTTAGTAGGCAGTGATTACTTCTCTGTTTCCTTCATTTTTAAATTTGTCATCTGGTCCAATTATTTTATTTTCTGAATTTGTGAGACTTCACTCTCTTTTTTAAATCTTCCTGAATTCCAATATTGTTCCAATTAAAACCACATAAAATTTAAATAAGTTACTATGATCAGTAGAATTATAAAAATATGAATTAAATGAATTAATGATTAGCTACCTTTGAGGGTTGTTACTTATTTAAAGGAAAGAAAAAAAAAAAAACAACAAAGATCACTTCTGAGATGCCTGGCACTGCAGTGAATGTCATTCCCAATAGCAATCACACTTTTCCAAAATATTGACTTTAAATATTTTTCTTTTATAAAAAAAGTGTTTATTTATTTTAGAGAACAAGAGAGACAGAGTGCAAGCCAGGAAGGGGTAGAGAGCGAGGGAGACACAGAATCTGAAGCAGGCTCCAGGCTCTGACCTGTCAGCTCAGAGGCCAACATGGGGCTCAAACCTACAAACCGTGAGATCCTGACCTGAACCAAAGTAGGATGCTTAACTGACCTAGCCACCCAGGCGCCCCTAAATATTTTTCTTTGTATTTTTTCTTTGATTATAGTACTATAAAATTTAATTTCAGGCTTACAAAAAATTACAAGACTAGCACAAAGAATATCAGTGTGCTCTTTATCTAGATTTCCCAAATGTTAATATTTTTACCATATTCACTCTCAATATAGATTTGTGGGGTTTTTTTCTGAATCATTTGAAAGGAAGTTACAGACAAGGTGACCATTTACCACTGAATATTTTATTGTCTATTTCCTAAAATCAAGACACTTTCTAATATAGCTTTAGTCCAATTATCATAATCAGAAAATTAGCATTATGAGATAATATATAATCTCCAACATTTAATTAGATCTGACAGTTTAATAACTATCCCAGTAATATTGTTTATAACAAAAGAAAATTCCAGATTATGAATTGCATTTACTTGTCATGTCTTTTTAGTCTTCTTAATCTACAGCCGTTTGTCTTTATTTGTCACAAGATGGACTTTTCAAAGGGTAGGTCAGCTATTTTGTATAATATCCCTTACGCATCGTTTATTTAGTTTTTCATGGTGATTAGATTATGTTTACATGTTATTTTGAAAAGTACCATATTCCTTATGCTGCATCCTTTTCTGTGCATACTATCGGGAGAAACATGATTTTGTTTTATCCCTTACTGGCAATGGTCCAGCTTTGAAAAGTCGGTTATGGTGGTGTTTGCTAGTTTTCTTCACTATAAAATTCCATTGTAATTAAAAGCATCTGTGGTTAGATCCTTGAGAGGTGAGGATGGGGCAGCTTTGAGACTTTATAAATACAATGTCAGGTTACTTTTTCTAATGTTCACCTCTAGTTAGTATCCACTGATGACTATTGCCCGAATTAGTTTTTATAATCATGAAAAACAGGTGATTTTATGTCAAGGACAGGAAAAGTAAAAGATATGCCTGAATATCTTTGCAGTGACAGAAAGCAAGGTAGCACTCTTGAGATTGATAAGTATAAGTCAAAGAACATAGAAGCCACTTAAAGAATTCCACTAGCCAAATCTGGGACAACTCAAGCATCAAAATAAGTAATGCTAGCAAAGAATTATAACTCATTGACTAAAATAATCCATGAGACCCTTTTGAAGGAAAAAGAGAAAGTATTTCTGTATAGAAAATATTCAATCAATAAATATAGAAAACATAATGGAATTCAAAACTCACATATGAAAAGAGTTTCAATAAGGAGCAGCATCAGTGTTAGGGCTTCAGAGAAAGGGAGAGAATACCGTCAAAAATCTAAATTCTGCAGGTCTTGGATTATAGAGTCTCCAAAGAAGAATTTTGTGTAGTTCACAATTTCATCTAAGATAAATCGTGTACTAGGTTTAGATCTAACTCAGAGTGCCATTCTTGTCGTAATTCGAAGTTAAATAAGGTGCAAACTTAAAAGCATGCAGTCATAACCAGAGCTGTCACTTAATAGCACTGTGTAGAATATAGGAGGTGGCAGCATAGACTATATGTAAAAACAAAGTATGCTCTGATCTCCTGCTGCAAGTGTAAAGAAAATTTCTCTCTCTTTCTTTTTTTTTTTTTTTTTTTTTTTTTTTTTTGAGGAACATGTTTGCCATCTGTTCTTTAGAGAGACAGGTAGAAAAACTTTATTGCATTTTAAGAAATTAATTTTCTCTAGCAAAAATACACTTTTATGAGGGGCACCTGGGTGTCTCAGTCAGTTGAGCGTCCTACTTTGGCTCAGGTCATGATCTCACAGCTTGTGAGTTCAAGCTCCGCGTCAGGCACTGTGCTGACAGCTCAGAGCCTGGAGCCTGCTTTCTATCCTGTGACTTCCTCTCTCTCTGCCCCAACCCACACGCATTCTGTCTCTGTCTCTCTCAAAAATAAATAAACATCAGAAAAAAAAAATGTTTAAATACACTTTTACGAGCATGATGTAAGGCTAAGGAAACCCTAAATGGAGTATGTGTCCTGGTGTGTGTTTGAGTGGGAGAGGGAAGGAGATTGTAAATAGGCCTTTGTTTCTTTTCTTGATCAAAAAGTTGTAGACGGTCTAACATTGGGCTGTAACCGAAGGAGGCCATGTATAGTTGAACTATGGTGCCCAAGAAGTGAAGCCTAGCCACTGATGCAAAGTAAATGCTTGGCAGAAATTAGTGGCCTAGGAATTAGAGGTATTATAAGTTTGAACAGTTTAAAGGACTGTAACAGAGTAAAATACTCTCCCTTTGTACTGTTCTTCCCTTTGCTTGTCACATTCCTGCCACTATGATCTTCTTTCGTTTCACTAAATGCAGCACAATTTTCCCTGCCTCTGAAAGCCTGCACATGCTGTTGCTTCCGTCTGAAATACTCTTCTCTTTACCATCCACTCCTTTTCACCTGTGTTAATTGCCATACGTTATTTAAATAGTCTGTCCTCTGAAATCCTGCTCTAATTTTTGTAACCAGGTCAGATTCCATTAGAAATAAGATCTTATTTATATAAACTATAAATGGCTAAAAATTGGTTATAGTTGCAATTTAACATTTATTTGTGGGATTCTTTCATTGGTGGTTGCTTCCTTCACTTTTCTATAAGTTCTAGATTGGGCATTATATTTTGTTTATTTTCTTCAAATTTCACAATATTCTTTCAGACACAGGATATTTCCTGACATGTAGTATATCCTAATTAATGATTAATTGAAGAAAACTTAGTGGGGGGGGATGCCAAATGTAGATATAGAAATAAAAGCTAATGATGCATAACCAGGAAGAGAAGTCAAGAAAATTACTGTGCAAGCAATTCCATTCATTTTACCAGATCATTCTTCTGATGTGCAGGATATCTTTAAAGGAGTCAAGTATGGCGTCACTGTTTTGAAAGCACCAACCAGAAACAGATAAAAAGTTTTAAAAATTCTTGTAACAAATCTATCTTTCATTACTAAAACACATTCTAAATTAACTGTGCATGTGTTATCTGTTTTATTATAACCCTTTAAGGTGTGTATTTACTTTCCTTTTAGACGAGAAATTTCTGGTTCAGAAATATTAAAGCTTTTACTCAATGTTACAATTAATATTGGTTCAGCAGAAACTCAAGCCCAGGTCTTCTAAATACATGCATTAGGTACTAGATAGATATCATAGTTCATTAACAATTTAGTTGGTGTAATTTGTTAATGGTATGTTAGCATAGGGGATTTTTAATGATGATCTGATGCTTAAATTGTACTTTACTTAATCTCCTTAACCCTGCCAAAGGTAAGCATAACTAATCTTTTGACTTAGCTGCAAAAGGGAAATGCAAAAATGCTAAAGTAATTTTTGGACAACAAGTTAGACTTACTGTTATCTATCAGCCAGATGTCATGTTAAAAAGTGCTTCCATAACAAATATCACCAATGGTGTTAGATTCATGTATTATTTTTACAACTAGCTTATATATTTTTTTAATTTTTTTTAATGTTTATTTATTTTTGAGACAGAGAGAGACAGAGCATGAACAGGGGAGGGGCAGAGAGAGAGGGAGACACAGAATCTGAAACAGGCTCCAGGCTCTGAGCTGTCAGCACAGAGCCCGATGCGGGGCTTGAACTAACGGACTGTGAGATCATGACCTGAGCTGATGCCGGACGCTTAACCGATCAAGCCACCCAGGCGCCCCAACAACTAGCTTATATTTTTAAATAATCTATTATGTTTTCTGACTTCAAACTAAATAAATATATTTTTAAAATATTAGATTCTAGAGATTAAGCAGTAAATAAAAATATAGTTTTGTTATTTGCTAACTAAATTTTAGTGTCATGCTCGCTTACAATATGTGCATATTCTAATATATTGCTGATTCTTTCATATAGTTATTCAATTAAGATGGTCCTAACGTCTTTCTAATCTGTTACAGTAAAGGTGTTTATTAAATGTCTGCATATCATGTATAATGGCTAGGTCTTAAAAATAAATATTTATGGAGGTTTGGTTGTTCCTTGGCAAGATTATTATCTATTAAGGCAGCTTGCTATTTTGAAGAATCAATGTAACTTTTAACAAATAAGCATGATAGTTAGGTAAGAGATCTGTTTCCTAGTACCTGGTCAGTGTTGGATATTCGTAGAGAATTTTCCAGTTTTTAAAATAGTTTATATACCTAGAAATTAATTTCTAATATTTACACAAAGCAAGAATTTCACAAAATGACTTATAAAATATTCATTGTATCTCCAAATTTAATGCTTAGGAGAATTCCATTTTATCACTTTGTAGTTAAAATCTATTAATTCTTCCCTATCTTCATGGATTCAATTTTTATTTTCCACATTTCCTTTTCTTAAGAAATCTGAGACATCAGGTCATTTCTTTGTTTGATATATTCATACTATCTTAAATTTCCATCTTCATAATTTATTAATACTCTAAATTTGTATAATTCTTTTCATTTACCTGGTGACTTCACCACATGTATCTCTTTTTATCACAGTAATACTATTTTAAGTGGGGCAGAAATCTATTCCTTTGTATCATTTAGGAAATGAACATTTAGATTAAAAGGTCGTCTAAGATCAGACAGGGAATAATGTAAAATCTTAACCTTGAATCCAGTTCTTCTTTTGGATTCAGGGATTTTGTCTGTTATCACAGGCTGCTTTTTATTACATTTTTGAAGGTCAGATCTGTCTCAAATCTGAAACTTACAGAAATCCCCTTTATCCATATAAGTATTACATTTTAATTATGTGACTAATCTAGAGTCTAGTAGAGGATATTTAATTACAGATGTAGGTATTTATATAATAAATTAAGCTGTCCACAATATTTTTAAATGCTCATTAAGTGCTAAAGGACATAAAAAGTTAATATAATGTTATATGTTAACTATTACCATACAAGCATAGAAACAATTGCTATAAGGGAAGGAGAGTCAAAGTGCATTGGGAACATGCGAAACACATACGAGTATCTAGGATAGAGAGAGACTTCTCCAGAGGAATTTGATTAGATGGGAAGCTGTATTCACTAGATAGTTGTGCAAGATGAGATCATCATAAACAAAATGAACCACCTCTACAAAAGCATGGATGAGTGGAAGGCCAAGGAAAACAATTTAATTAGTTTTACCATGATTTATTTTTATTTTTATTTCTTAAAAGATAGAGAGCGAGCGAGAGAGAGCTTGCACAAGCAAGCAGGGCAGGGGCAGAGGGAGAGGGAAAGAGAAAATCTTAAGCAGATTTCACACCAGTGTGGAACCCCACAGGGGGCTCGCGAACCATGAGATCATGACCTGAGCCCCCTGAAAGCGAGAGTCCCACACGTAACAAGTTCAGCCACCCAGCACCCCAGTTTAACCGTGATTTAAAGTGACAACTAGATATAGTTCATTGTACTTATTTTATATCATGTGTGTGTGTGTGTGTGTGTGTATACAACACACACAATAATATATATACAGAAACAATAATATATACATTTACTTATTTTTTCTCTCTAATTAGATAGCATATTAAGTCCCAGGACTATGCATTATCAATACTGTTATTTTCATGACACTTAAGACAGTAAATGCTTAATGAGGAACTGTTAAAAGAAGCAGGTACAATAATGGGTTTCCATTTTCTGAATATCTCTCCTCCAATTCTTCACTGATTTGAATTAACAAGTTAATTTTATTTTTATGTTTGTATTGGTGTCCTATTCCAACTGAAGTGAATATATATAAATTATGTCATGCATAAATGTGATGATTTTATTTTTTCAATTTAAAATAACCTAATAAATCTTTATTGAGTATCCACAAAAAGTAAGTGATAATGTTAGCTCCCAGATATGTATGGAAATGAATAAATATATGATAGCATTCTTCAATAATTCTTCTGTCTAAAAATGTTCAAAATTGTCCATTATTTTCAATTTAAACATGTTTGACAACTCAATACAAAGTTACATATGTAATTTATCAAATGTAATTTATCAATGTAACTTATTTTGTATCAATATAGTGGAGAAGTGTGGTAGAGACTAGGAAATCACTATATTTAACTATGTTGTCAAAGTATAGAAAAAAAGCAAAATGTTTCATTGAGTATCTGCATCTTTTAGCAGTAGCTATGTATGGCAGACATGGGGCCCACAAGAAATCTTGCTTTATTAGAATTTGTATTTGTTGTCTTAAAGCACTTTATGTCCTCTAAATCACTTACAAAGTAAAATTGTACATTTAAAAAAGGGACTGTGGGTGTAATTGGTTTCAGGAACTAACTTACCTTCAATTTTAAATGCCAAACTGTCCATCCAAAACTGCAATTAGCCACTTGTGAAAGAAAAGTTCTATTTGGAGAACCCCTTTAAAATGTCACTATAAAATTTTATTTTGCAAGATAATTGCTTACTTCAATTGCCAAAAGTAATATATTTTTCTAAGCAAGTTTTATAAAACTGTATTCTTAAGATGTCTATTTCTGCCATAGATATTGAGAAGTTATAACTATTTTCAAGTTTGCTATTACTTTGTTGCTGTTAATGTTGTTTTAATTTATAAAATTTCATCAGCACTTCTCCAGACCGGAAACATGATAGTCAGTATGGAGACAGTGGACAGGCTTTAGGAAAAAGTGGCACCGGCCAACATTCCACAAGAGCAAAATGTATTTTGATACTATATTAAGAATAGATATCTGTAATGGAGAAACATATTATCAACATATAAGGAAAGGATTCTGAGTAATAATTCTAGTCTCAAAACCCATACTGGAGACATAGTGTTAACTTTCTTGGCAACAGAACTTGAAACACATCCTTCCATAGTACTCTATCTGATCATTCATTCTTTTCATTATTCAGCTTTTATTCATGCATTTATTAATTCTTTGTAAAATATTTATTATGGTATATGTTGAACATACAAAAAAAGCATATAAGTGTATGTATGATTTAAAGAAGAATAAGAAAACTAACATATTTCTATTCAACACTCTACATGAAAAAGTGAGCATTGTAAGTATTATATATCAATTTACCATATTTACCATGTAATGATCTCCATTTTTACCCCTTTCCTCCTTCCTCTCCAGAAGCAACCAATATAAACTTTCTGTTTTATTATTCCTTTGTTCAAAATTTTGTCACCCTTTCACATTACAGTATTTGCTTTAAAAATTTTAGCATACATGTATGGAATAATTTGGTATTCTTTCACAATTTGCTTTTAGATTAATAGTTAAATTCCCACTCCTCCAAGGTGATATCTGTACCTAAACTTTCATTTCTTTTCACTGATCTAGGATATTCCATAGTATTGGTATGAAAAAGTCACAGTATATTAATCTGTTCTTCTTTTAGTGGACATTTGGGTATTTGGGTGCTTAACAGCTGAACAAGATAGGGTATGGTCTTTACATGTTTAATGTTACACAGGGGCAAAGATTTCTCTAGAATAAATATCAGAATTGATGAGAAATGGAGAATGTTCGTTTTCTATTTTATTAGAAAATTCCCAAGCGTTTACTAGAGTGGTGGTAATCAATCTACTTTCTCAACACAACTCTGATTCTCTGCATCCTCACCAGTGGTATTATGAAATCTTATTACTTCGCAAGCATAATATTGTGTGGCAGGATGGGGGTGGTTTTGATTGTGGATTTCACTGTGGTTTTAGCTTATATTTCTCTGATTACTAAAATCTTTTCATATGTAGATTGATGTTTGTGATTTTTTAAATTTTGAGTAATCTTGACACATAATGTTATATGAGTTTCATGTGTATAACTTAGTGATTTAAGCAGTTCACATTCACAACTGTAGCTACCATCTGTCATGTTATGTCACTATTACAATATCATTGACTATATTCTTTATGCTGTGTGTTTTATTCCCGTGACTTAGTCATCCTATAACTAGAAGCCTGTATTTCCCTCTCCACCCATATTGCCTAGCCCTTCACCCCCATCCCCTCTGGCATCACCAATTAGTTTTCTGTATTTATAGGTATGATTTGGCTGTTTGTTTGTTTATTCATTTTTTTTTTTACATTCCACTTTTAAGTGGAATTGTATGGTACTTGTCTTTCTCAGTCTGACTTACTTCACTTAGCATAATACCTTCTAGATCCGTCCATGTTGTCTCATATGGCACTATCTCATTCTTTTTTATGGCTGCATGATATTTCTCTGTGTGTTTGTGTGTGTGTGTGTGTGTGTGTGTGTGTGTGCGCGCGCATATACACCACACTTTCCTATTTGTCTTTTGATGAACACTTAGATTGTTTGCATATTTGGCTATTGTAAATTTTGATTGATTTTTCATATTTAGTTTTTTCCTAAAGTCATTCTCATCTAATATTGATATAGACACTAGGTTTTAATATTAGGTTCTATGTCTCTTTCCATAACTTTTTATTCAATATTTTTTATCCAAGTATTGTTGATACACAATGTCATATTCAATATTTTTGTCCTTAATGGTTTAAATGTGTTTCTGATAGCAATAAGCATAGGAAAAAAATTTTCCCAGCATAAAATTTTTCTCTACTATCCAATCTATCTTTCTGATTCTAAGAGTCCCTCCCACAGCCCATATGCTGCTCTCAGAATCAGATACCAGTAGCCCCAGGTAAGCTTCACAGCTTCTTTGCTAGGTTGTGTACTGAAATCTGAGACCATATTGTTTTATATTTGTTTTCTAGTATATTATCTAATTAAAATGGCTCTCTTAAAAGAGTAAAGGGTGGAGAGTTGAATTTAAAACAAAATAATACTCATTTTTCAGAGAATGATAAATCAGAGGTCTATATCAACCCTATGGTTATATGAGTTTACTGCCACTTTATCGTAATTCTTATAGTTATCCTCTCATGTGCCTGTAGATAGTCTTTCATCTCTGCATTCTCAGTATCTGGCACTTGATGAACACCTCTCAATGCTTTCTGAATGAGTGAGAAAACCTGTATCAAGTGAGTCTTATCTTACAAAATATATTATATAGTAATTGATGTGAGTCACTACCCTGGGGAAATACACCTGTGTGAAGAGGGTAATGAAGAAAGACTGTAATCCCCAACTGCTCATATTTTTTAATGGGATATGAATTTTACTGGGATAGTTATACAAAATAGGTATGAAGCTTAAAAAGTTAAATTTTAGGGGTGCATGGGTGACTCAGTAGGCTGAGCATCCGACTTTGGCTCAGGTCATGATCTCACGGTTTGTGAGTTCGAGCCCCACGTTGGGCTCTGTGCTGACAGCTCAGAGCCTGGATCCTGCTTCGGATTCTGTGTCTCCCTCTTTCTCTGCCCCTCCCCTATTCATGCTCTGTCTCTCCCTCTCTCTCAAAAATAAATAAACATAAAAAAATTTTTAAAAAGAGTTAAATTTTGTCCTCAGTTTTGTAAAATTATGTTCAAAATTGTGTCCACAAGAGCAGCATAAGTTAAAGAATTGGAATTATTCACATGTAGCATTATTTTATTTTATAAATAGTAATCTCAGAGGTGGAGCTTTGAAGATTAATATGCATATAACTAGAATATTTCTGCAACTATTGATGCTTTTTTTTTACTTCTGCTCTTTCAACAACCCTCATACTCTCTTCTCACAGTCATTTTTATTTTTAAATTTTTCTTGTTTTGACTTATAAATTGTTTATAATTAAGTTACAATGATTCAAGCAATGGAGTTCATATAACCCTTCTTTTCATTAGCTCTTGTATTCATCACAAATGCCACTGTGTCAAAATACTTTATTAAAAATTGTAAAATGTATTCTGTCACCTGAAGAAAGGAAATAGAAGTCACTTCTTTATCAAAATGATAGCACATTATTTAAGCCTGTTAGAATTTAATAAGTTTGTCTCCAATTTTTTTAATGAGTTTATTTTTAATGGTTTTTCTTCAAGGAGTCACCACTGTGTCAGTTGTCACTTTCCTTCCTGAGTTTTAAAAAACCTAAGGATCATCTAGGGGAGTTAGTATTCTTAACATGCCAGTCAGATTCTCTAAAGCTTTGAATGATTAATAATGAGACTTGGATTTTGTAACCACATTTCAAATGTCTTTAAAAAAATTTTTTTAATGTTTTTATTTATTTTTGCGACAGAGAGAGACAGAACATGAGCAGGGGAGGGCCAGAGAGAGAGGGAGACACAGAATCAGAAGCAGGCTCCAGGCTCTGAGCTGTCAGCACAGAGCCCGATGCGGGCTCGAACCCACAGACTGTGAGATCATGACCTGAGCCGAAGTCAGACGCTTAACCGATGAGCCGCCCAGGCGCCCCTCAAATGTCTTTTTAAAGTCACTTTTGTTTTACAAAACACTTCATTTGACTGAATTCATATACCACACTCATGCAATCTTGAGATGGAACCTCAATCTAGAGACAGAATGGTGGAAAATCTCTCCATCTCTATTCCTGAGTTTCTGTTTCTCTGACCATTTTTAAACTTGAGTCCCTATTATTTCACTCTAAATGCCCTAATGACTAGACTGGTTTCATTTATCCTTCAACAAATATTTATTACATATCTTATATGTTAGACAACTTCTTATGTAACATGCAAAGTGTATAATTGAGAACAGAGCAGTTATGGTACCTGCTCTGAAGGTGGTTACACCTGATTTGGAGACATACTATCCTAGCAGTCATACATGTTGTAAGTTCCATGATGTAGAAGTACATATAACCATAAAATAGATGGCGTTTATTTAGTGTGGGGGACTGGGAAAAACAAGGAATTGAGTAAGAGTATGTACTGGAAAGAAGACTCCAGAAATAGGAACTACAAGCAGGAATAAGTGTAGTATAAATCAAAGGGCTAGGGAACAAAAACCAATGGACCTGAAGAAGGATTTCTAAGGAGAATGATACACAATTAGGAATTCTTATGAATGTTACTTGTGATGGTCATTGAGAGCCATAGTATGTAATGTTTGTAAATTATGTTACACTTGAGAGTGTGCTTTGGAGAATAAACAGTCAGTGCCCATGCTCTGAGGGGCAAAACACTCAACATGGACAGATTTCTGAGATATTTTGTGTTTGAATATTGAAAAAAAAGTGACCCAAGAATTTAGAGATTGTCATTGAAAATTATACTATTTTATGACTTGTGAACATTTTCTCTCGCCTCCCTGGTGTAGCACTTATATTTATCTGGATTCATCCTCTCTTATTCCAACCTTTTTTGCCCCTGCCTGGATCTATGAAAAAAAAATGACTTTTGTGTAATTTCCTGTTTCATTACAATCAAATCAAGTTTCTAATTAAAATGTACAAACCAGCACCATAATTCTGTAGGTGCTTTACCATAAACTCACAGTTAAATTTCAATCAATAAAATTTGAAGTGTTTTCTAATGGGGCCATGCTGTTTTTAAAAAGTATTAACTTGTTAAAGTACATGTTTAATACTAATGAATTCTCCCATTCCTTTTGGCTCTTTAGGAGTAGGCCCAATGCGCAACACTGGCTCCACCTGAGTCTGGCATTGATTCCATCTGTAGAGATCTCTAATGAGATGTACAAGTTTCTCAGGAGCAAAAGTATCTCCTATTTGGCTTCAGAGTTCTACACTGCTTTTTCTTATTCTGTTAATGAGAAAAGAAGGAAGCAAGGGAGGGAGGGAGAGAAAATACTCATTGAGCGAAAATACCTTAGCAGTATATAAAATGTCCCATTGAGAAATGCATTTAAAAAGGTACGAAGAAACAGCAGTACCATACTTAACAATCATTCAGTACATCCCTTGCTTTCTGGTGTCTCCGATGCTTCCCATTCATGATTTGGCCAGTTGATTGAGTAGGAGAGGGAATCAATTAAGTAGTTCAAAAGGGAGATTGCATAATATGAATAATAATTGTATGTAATCTTAAAATTAAATCTATCAATCTATCATCTGTCTATTGATCTATCTATCCATCTACCTATCATCTATCACTTAGCACATCTTAGAAATATATTATAAAATTCTAGGATTTTATTTACTTAATCTACTCATTAGTTTCAGGTCAATCACTTGTTAATAATAGCAGCTGTTGTAAATCCAAATCCAGCCAAGTCCTACAGTACTCTTACTTTTTGTGATTTATTGTGATACCTTCTTTCATAAGGAGGAGATTCCCCACTTTTATTTTTCCTGCAGTACAAATTTAAAATTGCTGGTGTTGAATTATTTCTGCTGTAGTTAGGGAGAAGAGTGGGAAATGAGCTTCACTAGGTAAACACCTGACATGATGAAGCTCGTTTTCTTATGAATTATGCCAAAGGAATAGAAATAATTAACACAGAACAAACATATGTCCAAAAAAGCAATGATTCTTCTGAAAAATTGCTACAGCAAAAATAACTACTTTTCACATTACATGGAAAAGGTAGAAAAATGAGCAGAGTTATTTTACAAATATTTTTGCGTAAGAAACCTAAAGAAATAAAGTATATTTAATATGTCAGAAAAAATCTACTTAAAATAGAAAGCGACACACTGCTTATTTGGTATAAATATAAAAAATACTTAAAAGAAGGAAATGTCATCTTAGTGAGGTGAAAAGAGCTCTACACTAATTCAAAAGAAATGATTTTTGGCATTGAATTTATCCACGAAAGGGCTAGGTGCTCCTCTGCAAAGCATATTACCCCCTCTGTTAGTTTTGTCATGTGTGAAAATGGCAAATGTTAGATTAAATAATACTTAGGTTCTATTCAATTCTGACATTTTGTAATTTATGAAATCTTTTGTATGTTTCACGTACTGATATGTACATAATGTTTTTTTAAATTTTTAATTGTAGTAAAAAGCACATAACATAAATGTTACCAGCTTACCTGTTTTAAATCTGCAGTTCAGTAGTGTTAAATACATTCACATTGTTGTTTAACAGATCACCAGAACTTTCACATCATGCAAAACAAAAACTCTCTACCCCTTAGGCAATAATTCTTCATTCTTCCTTCAAACCCTTGGTAACCACCATTCTACTTCCTATTTCTATGAATTCGACTACTTTAGATACCCCATACAAATGGAATAATACAGTATTTGTCTTTATCTGATTGGCATAATATTCTCAAGGTTCATCTTGTAACATGTGACAGGGTTTTCTTAACTTTTAAGGCTGAATAATATCCCATTGTATGTATATACCACACTTTGTTTATCTCTTCATCTGATGATGGACATTTGGTTTGCATATCCTCTTGGATATGGTCAATAATGTTACTATGAACATAATGTGCAAATCTCTCTTCAAGACCCTGCTTTCAATTCTTTTGTATGTATATCCAGAAGTGAGATTACTGGATCATTTGATGGTTCCATTTTCAATTTTTTGAGGAATGAACATAATTTTTTCCATAGTGATGGCAACATTATATGTACATTATATATTTTAAATTTATATTTAATTCATTGCAATCATGTGTTTTGTGATTTTATTCCTTAACTCTTAAAAAAATTATAGAAGTTCCATAAGCATTATGGGTAGTCCGACCCAAAAAACACTAATGTTCCTGGTAGTATCTCAAACCCTGTTGTGGGTCATCTGTCTAGGAAAGTTACCTGGGAAAGTCATGAGAACTAATAAAGTTGTTTATCTTAGGTTTGCAGCTACTTATGTAATCACTGGAAAGTATCTGTCTCTTTCATTTTTCAATAGTTTATTTATGTCTGGCCAAATAACTCTGGATGCTAACAGAGTAAAGGGGATTAAGTATTCTTTACATGAATGGGGGAAGAGGGAAGTAGATGGGGCTGAATGTAATCTTTTGCCTTGGGAACTATCTGTTTAGAATCCTGAAAGAACAGTGTGACTTTAGAGGATGAAGAGAAAGCTGTATTTATATATTCTAGGTTAAATGATTTGGAGCTGTTCTATTCCTTAATTGTTTGAAAGTTGTGGTGTTGTGGAAAGATCTGAAGAAATGCCTTTTTCTTGCTTGGAACCACTGTTGCAGTCCCAGAACTCTTCTAGGGACAGAGTTGCATGGCTCAGTCCTTTGGGAGGCATCAGCTAAATTAATCTGCTGATTAGAATCTGGACAAGAATGTCTGCCTTTAAAGCCCATGTTCCAGGAGGAGTATGGTTTAAAGGGATGATGCCTTCCCTCCTTCTTCCTTCCTTCCTTCCTTCCTTCCTTCCTTCCTTCCTTCCTTCCTTCCTTCCTTGCTTTCTTTTTTTTTTTTGGCTGCAAAGATTAGGTAAAGAGTAAGTAAGCAAGTATTTATAGTTCAAAATTGTATGAAAGAATATAGGCTATGAGAACTATGTATGACAAGAAGTTTATAAAGCATATGAATTTTTCAGTGTTTATTCAACTAATTTTATAATTTTTGAAATAATGTATTGCAAGATAGACAAAAGTAAACATTTCTGCAGGCAGGATTTTATGTACCTGTATTTCAATCCATTAAAAACTATGCATTGTTATACATACTAGGCTTTGTTTTAAGACTGTAAAGGGACAGAACTGAAAGACATCTGTCTAAAGATGACAGAAAAGACAGAAATGTACACACAAGTGTGCAAGAAGTGTTATGATAGAGAGCTGATCAGATTTACATGATTATGGAGCAAGAGCAGATAACTGAGGGATTCGTGTGTTATCATTATTGGTTTGAAGTCCGCAGTGAACCACTGAAGAGTTTTAATTAAGGATATTATATATTCAGGTTTATTTTGGAAAGATAATTCCGGCAGTTCTCAGAGATTTGAATTACAAAGAGGTAAAGCTGAAGTAGAAGTACTGGTTTGGAGGCCATCGTAGTTATGCAGATAAGAAGTGATGACTTGGGATGAGCACTGGGTGTTGCATGTAAGTGATGAATCACTGAATTCTACCCCTGCAACAAATATATTGTTGCTTAACTAAAAGTTAAATAAATAAAGAAAGAAGTGATGGCAGAATCAGTGTGGAAATGAGAGCACAAATGCCAAATGTCACCAAAATGGACATAAATGAGGATCCTTATGGATGAGGAGCATAATAGAAAAAAAAAAACAAAAACAAAAACAACAACAACAACAAATCGCGTATGCTTAAAATCTTTCTAAACAGTGAGAAAAATATGTCTGATTTTATGTCTGAGGTTCCACAGTCTCTTGTCTGTGTTATTAAATTTACTTATCAGAAAGTCATTTCTGATTATAGATTCACCTTTCCAACAGGAACGAGTCTCTCAAGAGCAAGATGGTAGTATCTAAAATATCTAGCGTGAGCGTTGATAGATGATATTGTTCTCATTGCAAATAGCAACCACCTCTTAACTACCAAAACAAAAGGCCCTTCCATTTTTCCTTACATTAGACTTCTTTGTGGCATTTAATATTCTTGGTAATTCCCTTTTGAATTCTCTCTTTCTTATCACGGTGTCCGGTACATAATAGTTATTCAATTATATTAATCTTTCCACCCCACCTCTTCTTTTCTTTCCAAATACCAATCTTCCCTTCATCTTTTATAGAATGCCCACAATTTCACTCAGTCTCCATCACCATATTTATTTCCTGTATCTTCTGTTTAAATTTGGCAGATTTCAAGTTTCTGTTCTTGATCCTCTTAGTTTAGTTTAAGTTTCCCCTGTGTAATTTCATATCTACTCTTGTCATTCCATTTTTCTGCCTCAACCCATAGACCAGCTGTTCTTGCCTTAGTAGTCTCATAACTTTTCAAATCAGTGTGTTTTTATAAATGAATTTTAGAAGTCAGTATCCTAAGCACTACTTGTGCTCATTATATGTTACCATCAGCAAATGGCTTTCTCTGCTGAGCCATGTGGAATATAGCACAAGAATTGATTCTGTTATTTCCTGAAACAGAATGATCTCTACCACCCAATTTGCTTCTCAGTGCATACATTGGAATTGACTCACATATCTAGCAAAAACTGTGCCACTCAACAGCATGATTTATGATGTAGATGAAGACAATTATGCATTTTGGGAGAGATCCTATCTTTGTTCCATGGCATGTTCAGGGCCATAATTTATGCAGAAAGAAACTTTCCATGGGGCATATGGAACTGTAATCACAACTCTGAACAAGGTGAGTGTCTGGTATGGATAAAATCCTTGGAATTTTTTATCATGTCTATACTTCAGGTTCCAGAAAAGAATCCTGTTGATCCATACATGGAAAGGGGGAGGTGGTGCAAGGAAGGTATTATTGCTCTCATACAAATAATTTCTCTTAGATAACAAACAAAAACAAAGGGCTCCTCTATCCAGATGTTCAGGGTATTCTAAGACATCCTGTATTTCAACTGTGAAGTGCCCCCTTATCTTGACTTCAAAAAGTCCTTTCTCCCTCTATTATGCATAATACTTATGTTCTTTATATCTATCCCTATTCCACATGCAGATAGATAATGTAATGAATTATTCATTACAACATAGTCAATAGTATTTTATTATTTTATAGATTACAAGTGTCTTTGATGCCACTATGCAATTTGTCAGACATTACGAATACCCTGTATATTATTGGAGGAGTATCTCAAGTAACTTAACCTGAGTTACTTGATGTGTAGTAAAAAGAATACAATTCAGAAAACAAAATTGTGAAATAATAACTCATATTTGGAAGATACCTTAAAAATCAATCACTTATGAAATTGCCTGTCTATCCCCTAGATATCTCTATTAAATAATTTTCATTTGGTGAAATCATCTTGAATAAAATAAGCCCTTCTATAATGTCTTCCTTTGGTATTAATTCTTCTTGAATGCATTGAAAATTTTAAATTTATTTCACCCAATTATCACTAAAGTTTTAAAAGACAGCTAGTATACTAGACTTGCCAAATGTTTATTGATCTAATCAAATTCCAGCATTGGGTTTTATTGATTCACTCAACTCTTTGTATGTATTTTGGTTTCTTTCCCATTTAATTAAATTCTATTTTTTCCCTTTATTAAGTCCTTCTTTTTAAAACATTTTGATGAATCAAGTGTTTACATAGCTTTATAGAGTCCTTGTATAGCACTGGCTGTGTGAGATAATCAATGCTCTGACTGCTTTAACAATATTAACACATTTAATCCCAGTATCAGGTCTGTGAAAAAGACATTAATATTATTCTACTTAAAAAATGGGGGAAATTGAGGCAAAGTAAATTAAATAACTTTCCCATGCCTTCTAGTTGGTGGGTGGCAAGGCCTGAATTCAAATCCAAGTAACCTGACTCCAGAATCCAATCTTAACCACTATGCTAGGCTATCACTTTTTTTATGAAGTTTGGATTCCCACTATTATATACCCAACCCTAACTTTTTAATTAAATGCTATTTCACTTAAAAATATGATTTCTTATTTTACAAAGAGTGCATTAAGGCAATGCATTTTTCTGAAGATCTCTTTGACTGTATCCAACGTGATTTGGCATAGTGCTCCCAGTGTCCTCATTTATTACTTTCCTCTTTGACTCAAGAGCAATTTTTAAAGTTTTATTTCTGATTTTGCAGTATTTTTAATGTGGTATTTTTGGTTTCACTTCTTGCTTTTTTGTTTTACAGATAAATAAATAAATAAATAAATAAATAAATAAATAAATAAAAATACTTTACTTTTAGAAATCAGTTTCAGACTCACAGCAAAAGTGAGAAGATACAGAGATTTCCCATAGACCTCTGCCCCCAAACATACATAGCCTCCCACATTATCAACATTCCCCACCAGAGTGATACATTTGCCACAATTGATGAAACTACATTGCTACATTAAAACCCATAGTTTCCCTTAGGTGTTGTATGTTCTACTGTTTGGACAAAGCATAGTGATATGTATCAATCATTATAATATCACACGGTGTATTTTTGTAGCTCTAGAAATCCTCTGTGCTAACCTTATTCATCCTTTTACACCACCTTGACTTCTGACAACCACGGGTCTCCATAGTTTTGCCTTTTCCAGAATGTCATATAATTAGGATCGTAAGTATGTAGACATTTTAGACTGGCTTCTTTCACTTAGTAATATGCAATTAAGGTTCCTCCATGTTTTCATGGCTTGATAGTGCATTACTTTTTAGTGCTGAATAATAGTTGATTGTCTGGATGTATCACAGTTTATTTACCCATTCACCTGCTGAAGGGAGTGTTGGTTCCTTCCAAGTTTTGGCCATTATGAATAGAGCTTCCATAAATCTTCCTGCATGTGTTTGTGTAGATGTGTTTTTAATTTTTAATGTAATTATACTATGTAATATATCAAATATAGAGAACAGAGAATAATTTTAAACACCCATGTAGGCCCCACACATAGTGTATTTTAATGTGCCAAATTTTTTTCAGGAAAAATAGATGTAAAGAAACAAAGGTCCTAGAAACTGTTGAAGTACTCTGTTTATCCTTTTCTAATTCCATTGTCTTCCTTTTCCCAGAGATCAATACCATCATTTATTCTGAAGAGTTTATACTTTTCCATACACTGTAGTCCCTCCTTATCCACGGTTTCACTTTCCACAGTGTCAGTTGTTCCCAGTCAATGGAGGTCTGGAAGCAGATGATGCTCTTTCTGATGTATCATAGAAGGTCAGTAGCAGCCACATGCTAAATTGCAATGCCTACCGTAATAACCTCACTTCATCTCATCACATAGGCGTTTTACCATTTCATATCATCACAAGAAGTAGGGTGATTATGGTAGAATAAGATATTTTGAGAGAGAGACCACATCATAAAAATCTATTACAGTAAATTGTTATAATTGCTCTATTTTATTAGTAGTGATTATTATGTCTTACTGTTTATAATTTATAAGTAAATAAACTTTAGGGGAGCCTGGGTGGCTCAGTCAGTTAAGCGTCTGACTTCCGCTCAGGTCATGATCTCATGGCTGGTGAGTTCCAGCCCCATGTAGGCCTCTGTGCTGACAGCTCAGAGCCTGAAGCCTGCTTCAGATTCTGTCTCCCCCTCTCTCTGTCTCCCCAACTTGTGCTCTGTCTCTTTCTCTCTCTCAAATATAAACATTAAACATTTAAAAAAAATAAAATAAATTTTAAAATAAATAAATAAATAAACTTTATTATAGGTATATATAGTTTATAAAATTATAATTTATATAAAATAAACTTTGTTATAGGCATATATAGAAAAAGGAAACACAGTACATATAGGGTTCATTACTATCTGGTTTCAGGCATACACTGGAATGTATCTATCTTGAAACATATCCCCTGCAGAGAATGGGGACTACTGTATTTATGCATGGATAATATATATTTTTGTATGTTTTAAGTAACTGTTCTATAGAGCCAGGTGTAACTTGCTTTTCCAACCCACCATTATGCTTTCAGCATTTGTATATTGATAGTTAAAACATGTAGTTAACAATTAAAGATTGTTCTCAATAGTTTTGCTATGAAAGAATGCTACATCCTGATGCTTGTATTCCTGTCCCAAGATGTAAGAGTTTCTCTAGGACCTGTTCCTAGCAGTGGCGTTGCATTATACACTATGTGCATCTATTTCTTCCCTAGGTGTTGCATAATTCTCGAGAGTCACTGTAACAATTTAGCTTCTCACCATTTGTGTATGAAATTACTCTTTCTCCAAATTCATTGCTACACTTAGGGCTGCCAACGTTTTAAATTCTCTTCAACTCACAAATGATATACTTTTTTTAAAGCTTTATATTTCTCTGATTATGAATAAAGTGAAATATCTTATATACTTTAATGGTCAGTCTGGGTTTCTCTTTCGGGAAACACCGTTTTCCAAGCATTTACCTATATTTATTGTTTTCTTCCTTTCTGTTACTTTTCTAAAAGATTAATCAAAGTTACTTAAATATTCTAGATGCTACATCTTTGCATTGGTTGTTGGTCATTCGGCATTGTGTTTGGTTGGCCTGTATTTGACCACAAGTCATATTATAGCAGGTGTGTCCAGAAATTGTGGAAGGGGAACATAATACGTTGTCTGGCAGGAGGTCTCAGCAACTTATCTCCTAAGATAGAGCGGTTGCAGAAATCTGTCGCTCCTAGTGTTCTGTAAGCCAACCGGGATCTTGTATGACTTGGCTGCTCAATACAGCAGAGGGAGATGACCTATCCATGTCCTGTTGATCATGACTTTAGGCTTTCAGCACTTCCATAATTGGCCCCCTACCCTCTAACTCAATGGAAATTCTTTCCTGGCCTATGCTTGGGCTCTGGATACTCTAACTCTCTGATTTAATCTTCTTAAAATATTTCAGTAATTTCTCAACTACCTGGCCTTCTGATATGATCTGTTCTTGATTTCTAACACTGTTATAGATTTATTTATTTTTTTAAATTTCATATCCTTTCTGTTATTTTTGGAAGTTTAGGCAGGAAGATAGCTAGGGGTATATGTTGATTTGCCATTTTAGTTCATTGTCCACACATTTAAATTAAAAAAAAAAAAGACTTAATTTTTTTTATAATACTTTTAGTTTCACAGCAAAATTGAGGAAAGATCTAGAAAATTCCCATATACCTCTGCCCCCACACATGCACAGCTCCCTTATTACCAATATCCCCCACCAGAGTGGTACATTTGTTATAATTGATAAACTTATACTGACATAGCATGGTCACCTATAATCGATCCATTTCACTCTTGGTGATATACATTCTATGGGTTCAGACAAATATATAATGTCATGTATCCATTTTTATACTATACACAGTATTTTCATTGCCCTAAAATTTTTCTGTACTCTTCCTATTCTCTTTTCTCACCCCAACCCCTAGAAACCACTGATCTTTTTACTTTCTGTATAGTTTTGCCTTGTCCACACATTTTTAAAATAGATCTTAGCATTATGAAGACATGTTTTTCCTTGAATCTATCAATTTAAATGGACCTTCTGGCAACTGTGGAATACCATGTTTGTTGCTCCTCATTGTAAGCTTTTCCCCAAATTATTTTAAATTGAAATAAATAAAACAATTTGCCTTTAAATTCAACTACGGGAAATATCACTGGAAATCTGATATTAAAATTGAAACTCCAATGTTAGCAAGCAGTCAATGGCACTGTATTTCATAACAAAAGATGATTTATAGTTCTTAAATTTTTTTAACATTTATTTATTTTTGAGAGATGGAGAGAGATAGAGCACAAGCAGGGGAAGAGCAAAGAGAAAGGGAGACACAGAATCCAAAGCAGGCTGCAGGCTCTGAGCTGCCAGCACAGAGCCCGAAGCGGGGCTTGAACTCACAGACCGCGAGATCATGACCTGAGCCGAAGTCGGCCCTTCCACCAACTGAGCCAGTCAGGCACCCCAATGACTTATATTTCTTAATGTATAATGCAGGTATTATAAAGTAGTGGATAACTTCTGGTACATAGACTTGAATGTACACACTTCTCTCTTTATAAAATCCTACATTAATTGTTGTAAGGCAATCAAGAATGGCATCAATCCATCACACACAAAAAATTAGATATTTACTGAAATTTTCTCAGCCAGAAGCACCTGGATGAGTAGTAACTGATTTATCTGATCAGAGAGGAGGGAGAAAACAGGGTGAGCAAACTGGCTCGAGAATTATAAGCACCATGAACTCATAGGTAGAGATACTCAAGCTGTCAACAGATTCCTTGAAAATCTTTTCGGGAAGTTAGACACTCAAAAGTCCTTTCCCAGGCCATGAAGTCAGCCAGATACTCTTTCCCTCCCACAAAAGATGGCATGTTTACACTTTATAGAGATTAAAAGATAGACTTTGGTTTTGAAGGAACTAGATTCTGCTGTGGGGAGAGGGGAGTACTGAAACTGGCAGGATTAAGTGAAAATCTTCATAGTGATGATGAGATCTCATAGAAACATTTTTTTTCTCTCCTTGGACTGTTAGAATACCAACATGTATCCACCAATTAAGAAATTAGAGAATTTTGGAGAAACTGAGCAATTTAAGAGAAAATTCATAGGAATAAATGCCCACTCCCAAGGAAAATAGTTCATTCACGCTAAGGTCTTGGTCAGCAAACCTCTACAATGAACATAGAGCTTCTAATCAGATCTAATTAAATCTTTCTGTTTTTAGACAACCATAGTTCACCATACTTATAAGAACAGCCTTACCTCGAGAGAAAATGGAAACAAAACCCATTAATGGACAAAGATATAAACGAGCCATCTTATTCTATTTTAGACTGACAAAGATCACAGAAGATCCTAAAATCTTACACCAGTGGGGGGAAGTATGCATATAAAGAAATAGGAAACCGAATTGGAAACTGGAAAATAATAGGGGAATGCCTTCAAATTTTGAAAGACTCAAACTAACTCTCACTGAAATGAGAGATTTCATGTATGAAAATCCCAACAAATTTACTTGCAATGTATCCTTTCTCGGGATGCTCTAGTACAGTAATTGAGAGCTCTCAATCGAAATAAAAGTCAAATAGAGAAAATATGACTCTAAAAAAAGGTATCTCTAATTCAGAGAAGTGAAAGGAATTCTGAGGATTAAGCAACAGAAGTACACTGTATACTGTATTGTATAATTTAATACTGTATGATTCAATTTATAAAACATTTTTGAAATGAAAATAGATATAGCAATGTGAGACAGATTAGTAGCAGCCAGGGGCTTGAGCAGGGGCAGTGGAGATGGGGTGAAGGGAGAGAAATGGGTGTGGTTATGAAATGGCAACACAAGGGATTCTCATGGTGTTGAAACTGTTAATCATCTTAACTATGGTAATGGACTAAGAATCTACACATGTTATAAACATCAGTAGAAAGTTATACACACCCAATTACACAAATGTGTTTTTGAAAAATTTCACTATCAGAGAAATTGGGCAAAGTGTACATGGGGTCTCTCTGTATTATTTTTTTTTTTAATTTTTTAAATGTTTATTTCTGAGACAGAGAGAGACAGAGCATGAGTAGGGGAGAGGCAGAGAGAGAGGGAGACATAGAATCTGAAGTAAGCTCCAGTCTCTGAGCTGTCAGCACAGAGCCCATCGCGGGGCTCGAACTCACAAACTATGAGATCAGGACCTGAGCTGAAGTGGGTCACTCAACCGACTGAGCCACCCAGGCACCCCTCTCTATATTATTTTTTACAGCTGCATGTGATCTACAGTTTTCTCAATAAAAGTTGCCATTAAAAAAATTTAAATAAAGAAAATGGAGGCAGAATTCACTGTCTGACTCTGCTGTATAAAAATATTATATTGTCATAATCAGAAAGAGAATGAAGAAATGTAAACTCTGTGTGAGTGAGTGAGTGTGTGTGTGTGCGTGTGTGTGTAGGGAAGATACAAGAATTACTTAGCTGTATGTACTAGATAAGTTGAATGATAATTTATAAAACTGAAATATAATTAAGGAATATATAAGGAAATTACATAAAACTGTGAAAGCAAATATTTCCAATAGTAGTTGAAGGAAAAGTGCTTGCACCTGGAAAGAGGGAACCTGGAGTATTGTTAGAAGAGGTGAAAGATAGTTATGTTAAATTTTAAGCTTTGTGGTGTAATTTTTATTTCAAAATTATATACACAAATCACAACATCTTACTATTATTGTAAGTTAATAAAGAGAATAAAAATTCATGTAAACATTAAATTAAAAGACATGTTGAAAGTCTAATGTTTTAAAGTAAATATTTTGCTACGACATATGTAATAGATGTGTAAAAATAGATTCATTACAACTATTAACTACTCATGTCTGAACAACTGCATTATAAGTTATCAATAAGCTAGCTCTTTTATACTGAAAAATTAATAATACTTAGAATATTAAAAAATGGTTAGTTTTGTCTACTTGGGTTTGAATTCCTGAGAATGTGCTGGTTCCTAGACACCCAACTTTTTTTTGATGTTTATTTATTTATTTTGAGAGAGAGAGAGAGAGCATGAGTAGGGGAGGGAAAGAGAGAGAGAGGGAGAGAGGGAGAGAGGGAGAGAGGGAGAGAGGGAGAGAGGGAGAGAGAGAGAGAGAGAGAGAGAGATATTCCCAAGCAGGCTTCATGCTCAGGGTGGAGCCTGACACAGGACTTTATCTCACAACCCTCGGATCATGACCTGAACAGAAATCAAGAGTCTGATGCTCAACTGACTGAGCTACCCAGGCTCCCCTAGAGACTCAACTTTCAAAAATTCTTATATAATTTTTTACTTTACTTTTACGGAAACAGTATGATTGTGTTATAGAGAAGTGTGGACCTACACAGTTGTAAATAATGTTTTCTAACATGTTTGAAAATAAAGTTACATTAATGACAAACAATAGATTCCAATATTATAGGTTAGGGCATGTTAGCCACAGCAAGTTTCAAAATATTTTTTCCAAGACTATCTCTGATTCCTGCATATCCCACATTCCTCAGCTCTAGGAATCGCATGGAAGGTAATGAATCAGGGATTATATCTCTTTTGTTTATTATGATATCCCCAGAAATTATTGCCTGTTACATATTAGGTTTCTATTAAATATTGATGGAAGAAAATCAACCTTATAGATATAAATGATGCTATTACCTTACTATCATTTTAGAAAAACTTTCCCTATTCCAACTTTATAAAAATACCCATGTGTATTTTATTTTGCAATGAATATCATTTATTTATTCATTTTATATTAGTACTTTAACAAATTTAGCATTTGATTCTGGCTTGGCAATTGAAAAGCAGCCAAGTACTTTTGTTGCAAATTCATAAGCAGTATTTCTAGCATTACATTTCGAATAACCACAATATCTCTATAGATTCCAAATGTTATATTAAAATGGTGTGTTTCATTATTTTGCAATTTTGTCATTACTAGTTTGTTTTTTGTAGCATCAGTATCATAGAGATTTAATCATTGTAGTTTTATGAAATGTTTTAATCTAAGACAATTTCTGTTATTTTTTTATTGTAAATAACTCTAAATAAGAATACATGTTCAGTATCACAATTCAACAATACATAAGCACACAGAATGAAAAATTAAAGACTACTGTATTTGAGTTTGGCTTTTTATACCACTTTTCCCATGGAATGCTTTCTGATTTGTATTCTAAATAATCAGATTGGTACAACAGTGTGCCATTTTAATTAGGTGTTGAATAGTATATTTTTTACCATCTCTTTTTTCTATCCTTTGTGTTATTCTGTTTTGAGTGGAACACTTATAAAAGATTACATAGTTACTTTTATTTGCATTTACTAGTGTGAAACTTTGTCTCGTAAAGAAGCATTGTTTTCTAAATGATAAAATCAAATTTAAATAATAGTGCTGTAGTATATTACCTTAGCCTACATCACGTTCTTTAATTTAGGAAAAGTCACCTTATTTCTGTTATGAAAGTTGTGACATAATTCCATCCTATCTCCCAGCCCTTCTCTTTATCTTAATATTTCCAAGAAAACTGACAGCTATTCAGAGATTTCCTCTTCAATTTCTTTCCAGCATTCTTAAATGGATGTCATCCAGGCCAGAAATTTGCATTTTTATAGAGCAACTAAGTGCTCTCTAAAAATATCCTTTCTTAAAACCTCTACTACTTTGACTTCATATCACTATTACCAAAGTTGAATCTACCTTTTATCATCTGGGTGGCCATCTACCTGGCCAGAAAAAGCTAAAAACCTGAGTAATATTTTGCTCATTTGTTAGTGATAAATGAGGTGAATAAAGTAAATAAACTGGGCTTTGTTTTTAGTATTTTTTTTGTTTCATAGTAAAGGTAATTGAAAAGATCATTGTATTTAATTTAATACTTCTTCACAAGGATCATTTTATACTAGTTTTGCATTAAAAATCTATTTTTATAAGTTTATGACAATCTGTTATAAACTTTGATTATCATGCTCTGTATTCTGTGTTTTATGCTTTTTATTTCAGTATCTCAACTCTTCAGTTGTCCTTACTATTTTCTCTCTCTTAGGATGATTTGTGGCTGTATCCATAGAACTTTCTTTCTGAAAGCAATTCATTATTATTAACATTTTCCTATTAATGAACCCTATATCGCCCTGTAAATGCAAAAACTATAATAATTACTTGTATTGTTAACTACGTCTTATCGTTTAAAACTAAAAACTTTTTTTGAAGGTTGTGTATTTTACTAGACTCAAGTAACCAACCTTAACAATAACAAATTCTAAGAGTTAGAATTGAACCTCTTCCAGATTTTCTGTCATTTCAACTTCGCTGCCAGTCAGTTACTTCTTATTGGTTGGAATTAAGTATAGAGTAGCAATTCCCCTCATCATTCTGTCTAGCTTCTAAGAGATTAAATTGACAGTAAGGCCAGCCAAGTATTTACTAGACCCAGCTTTTAACAGAATGAGTTTTGTGGAAGGTCTGAAAGATTAAATCTTACCTTTTTATAATATTTTCAGTTTCCTAAACTCTGTGAATTTCCATTTTTTATATATATAATATGAGATAGTAATACTTTCTCTTGCTTGTTCATTTTCTTTTCTTCAAGGACTAAATGAATGGGACCAAAGACTGTTAAAATATTTTGAAAAAAATTAAATGCTCTATAAATGTACTATGGATTTTATGTATGCATTTTGCAAATGGTTTTGTTCATTGAACCACAAATCCTACAAGATCAGAATTCTCTTAATTTCTTTCACTATGTGGAATACACCTAAATAAGTTATCAAAGAAATACTTCGCTTTATTATCTGTCATGTAAATCATCACACATAGTTGCACCAATAATAAATCATTGATCTATACACTGAATTAATATGAGTAATTCATTTAGGATTTAACAGTTACTCTATTTTGTAGGAACAATAAATGTCACCAAAGATATCCACTTCCTAATTCTCAGAGCCTGGGAATATGTGAGGTTATATGGCAAAGAGGAAGTAAGGTTGCAAATGGCATTGTTTGCTTATTAGCTGAGCTTAAAATAGGGATATTATCCAGAATTATCCTAGTGGAACCAATGTAATCACAAGGATCCTTAAAAGTGGAAAAGGGTGGGAGACGGCAGAGTCAGAGTCTGAGTGATGTGCTGTGACAGCAACTTAACCCACTACTTCGGACTGGAGGCAAGTGGCTGGACGGAGGAAGATGGCCATGAGTCAGGGAAAGAGGGTATACAGGAATTAGAGTCTCACTTAATAACTTCCAGAGGGAATACAGTCCTGACAACACTTAGATTTTATCCCAGTGAGACCCACTTCAGATTTCTGACCTCCCAAACTATAAGATAATCAATTTGTATTGTTTTAAGCTACTACATTTGAGATAGTTTGCTTCAGCAGTTATAGAGAACTGATACCATCTATATTCATTTGTATTGTTAGTACCGTTACAAAATAAACATGTTTCTGAATAAAAGCACTGTTGACAAGTGCATGAATTGAGCAACCATAGTTGTGGGCTTGTGGAAACAGAAGTCTTTCGCTGTTGTATTCTAAGTGCATTCACTTTGGTAAAATGACCAAATGGGAGAGAGGCAAAAGAATTGCTTTATGTCTTTTCCAAGACAGTCACTTAAGATGATTTCCTTCTTGGCAATTCTCTTGCTAATTGATATGAAGCACTTTAGTGCTTATGGAAATTGCTAACCATTCAACAGTTGAACATTCAGTAAGAAAATTCAAGACTTCTTTTTGTTTTCATTAAGTGATACTTTAAAGCACATTTCTTATGAATACCACTACTAGTAAACTAGAACAATAAAAATAATAAGATGAAATTATAGAATTAAAATAATTGACATAAAAATAAATATTGCAATCACAAAATTACATGCATAAATACATGTGCAAGCACATGCATACACATGCCCACACATGCACATACCCCAAAATTAGTTGAGGTTGTTTCATGAAAGAAAATACTTGGCTATATATTACATAGATAAAGAATTGCCAAGATGTATGAGCTTAATAAAATCAGATGAGCTTTCTCTGAAGATTAAAAAGTACATATTGTAGAGGAAATATTTTTATCATTTAATCAAACTATAGTTTGTTGTTTCCTATATGTTCTTAAGACAATTTCCTCAATCATATTGATGTTTTGGAAGGTTAATCATTTCAGAGCACATGGGTTATTTGATACATATCAAATGTTGTTAATTGATCAATATCTATTTTTCTCAGTATACCATAAACTCAATTGCAGCAAGGTTCATAAGTGTATAGCTTCATTGTTTTATCTTTAGATCTCATGATATTTGGTAGAGTAAGCATCAATGAATATTTGTTCAATGAAAAGTTTTTATTATAGAATGAAGTCTTAATATCATTGAAGTCTTAGTATCATCTTCTGAATGTTCTGGATAGAAAAGTTTCATTTTTGCAAAAAAAGAAAAAAAACTGGCTTAAGTTTATTCTATGCCAAATGACAAAAAAGCTAAATACTAATGTTTTATATCTTTCCTGGACAATGCCCAGGAAATACATGTTAATCATCAGGGGAGGGGGATCCATATTTAAGCTTCAAATTACACTGGATGTCATAGGTTATTATGTAAGACACAGGTATTTAAGACACCAAAGACTTTTATGACATTAGAAACCAGTTCAGCTTCTGAAGTCTTCTGTTTAAACTAATAAATAAAAAAGGAGAAGGAGGAGGAAGAGGAGGAGGAGAAGAGAAGAAGAAGAAGAAGAAGAAGAAGAAGAAGAAGAAGAAGAAGAAGAAACAGAAGAAGAAGAAGAAGAAACAGAAGAAGAAGAAGAAGAAACAGAAGAAGAAGAAGAAGAAGAAGAAGAAGAAGAAGAAGAAGAAGAAGAAGAAGAAGAAGAAGAAGAGAAAGAATGAGGAGAAGGAGGAGGAGGGAGCTGTTTTAGATAATTAGGATTCATACTTCTAGACAAAAATAATGTTTTAAATTTATTAGAAATGTTTTGAGATGTTAGATTTTTAATGTATTTTCAAAGGTATTTTAAATAAATTAGAAGCAGAAAATTATGAGTCAATGTGATGATACTTCCAACTGAATTTTTATAGTATTTTTTTACCCTATACACTTTAAATAAATTCTTCAAAATGTCTAAGTTCAAATGAGATTACTCTCTATATAGGAAATAAAAATGACCAAAAGGCATGTCCACATGGTATAATTACACTAACAGAGAAGCTTTTCATTTTAATGAATCATTACCAGACAAAGACTTTCTAAATTAAAGGAAACCTATTGAGAAGCAGAAGAAATCAAAGAACACAATAACCTAAATACTTAAATGTGAAAGTAATTAGGGGTGCTTAGGTGACTCAGTCAGTTGAGCATACAACTGTTGATTTCAGCTCAGATCATGATCTCGCACAAGGTGGGATAGAGGCTCACATCTGGCTCTGTGCTGACAGCACGAAGCCTGCTTGGGGCTCTCTCTCTCTCTCTCTCTCTCTCTCTCTGCCTCTCCCTTGTGTGCACACACACACACGTTTGCTCACATTCTGTCTCTTTCAAATAAATAAACATTAATAGTAAGTAAAAATGGAAGAAATCATTAATAAAAAGTAAATTTTCCAAATATATTCTCATCTTTTACCATATTTAAATGCTTCATATTATTTCAGGCTCAAGGTAGTATTTAATAATGTCAAAGCAGCCAGGAGGAATAGTTCAAATAAAAGAAGAATCCGAATTCTGCTTAGTAATACAACCAGTTTATTGCATTTCATACAATTCATGGTTTTGACTAGTGTCCTGTAAATAAATGTGCAATTTCTTTTTACCAAATTTATACTCAATCATAACTGATAATGCTTATAAAAATGTATATATGGGTAGATGTAGTAAAATAATAGGGAATACAGATGAAAATTAAAAGGCACTATTGCACTTATCCTTGTGTTTGTCAGCCAGAGTCAGAGGAAGGAAATTCAAAACAAAAAAGAAAAATCAAAATGTGCATATAGAAAGGAGTAGTTAGTGAGATATGTGCTTATTTTAAAAATAAAGAAATTATTTAAGTAGGAGCTAAGACGGTGGTATAGTAGGAGGGCCCTAAGCTTGTCTCATCCTTTGAACACAACTAGATAACCATCAATCATTCTGAATACCGAAGAAATAAACCTAAGGACTGACAGAACAGACTCCACACTTAGAAGGAGGGGAGAAGCCACATCAAGGAAGGTAAGAAGTGCAGAAACATGGTTTGAGAGAGAAATGATCACAAATACTGTGATGTGAGGGAGCCCTGGTCATAGAGATAAGAGAGAGAGAGGGAGGGAGGGAGGGAAGGAGAGAGAGAGAGAGAGAGGAACACACAGGGATGCTCACAAGGAGAACACTTCCCCACAGCCATTGGCTGGTGAAAATGTGAGTTTTTGCAACCAGCAGGACTTGAAACCTGGTGTTTAAAAAACACCCAACTGGGTTGGCTGGGATAAGGCCCTGAGGGTACTGCCCTGCTTCTGCAGAGAAGACAGACAAGCAAACCCTGGGCAGACAGCTTGATCTGAGGAACAGCTAAGGTACAGAGGGGGAAATTGTTCCCTCTTTTTGAACCACATCTGTGAGAGGTGGCATTCATAGAGATGCTTCTCTAGGAATAAAAGAGCCAGCTGGTGCCATTTCCTTCCCCCTCAGCATAAGCACAGAACCACCTATGGAAAGCAGTAGAGCCCTGACACTGGCTGCCTAACCTGCTTACACCAAGTTCTGCCCCCTTGCACTCTGCTGGTACTGTACCTCTCAGACGAGTGTGCCTGAGTCCAGGGCAGCGGGCCACCAACCCAGAAGACCAGCAGAAACCCACACCCACACCACATCTCCCAACCAGAGAGCACTGCAAAGTTTCAGTTCTAGTGGAAGTAGCACCAGGTCTCATTTAACAAGCAGACCAGAGACCACCTAGTTAAAATTCACCTCACTGTGGCCAAAGACCAAACACTGCCCACTGCAGGCAAGGAGAGTCTCTGAAGACAACTGGCCTGAAGGATAGAGCAGCCAAAACACAGCAGCAGAGCACATGCAGCACATACCAGAGACACTTCCCGAAGTACCAGACCCTGGACACTATATGACCTCTTCTTCATAAAGCCATTACTCTTAGAAGCAGGAAACATAACATGTTTTTTAAAACAGAAGGAGACAGAGACTTAGACAAAAAACCAAGACCGAGTAGTTAATCCAAATGAAACAACGAGAAAAGGTCATGGCCAGAAATCTAATTGAAACAGATATAAGTAATATGCCTGATGGAGAATTTAAAGCAACAATCATAATGATACTCACTGGATTTGAGGAAAGAATGGGTGACTTCAGGGAGGGCCTTTATCTCAGAGAGATAAAAGAGTTAAAAATCAGTCAGTCATAAATGAGAAATACAATAATTGAGATTCAAAATAAATTTGAATGAACACAGAAAGGAAGAAGCAGAAAAATGAATAAGTGATATAGAAGATAAATTAATGGAAAATTACAAAGCTGAACAAAAGAGAAAATGGAATTATGCAACACAAGAATAGACTTAGGGACCTCAGTGACTCCATCAAATGTAATAATATTTGTAACATAAGAGTCCCAGAAGAAGAGGGAGAAAGGGGGACAGAAAAAGTTTATGTCAGGAAATCATAGCTGAAAACTTCCCTCATCTTGGGAAGGAAATAGACATCCAAATCCAGGAGGTGCAGAGAACTCACATCAAAATCAACAATAGCAGACCAACACTAAGACATATTGTTAATTGAATTTGCAAAATACAGCAATAAAAAATAAAAATCCTAAAAGCAGCAAGACAAAAGAAGTCCTTAACTTACAAGGAAAGACACATAAGGCTACCTGCATATCTCTCAACAGAAACTTGGCAAGCCAGAAGGGAGGGTCATGATATATACAAAATGCAGAATGGAAAAATCTGCAACCAAGGATATTCTATTCAACAAGGCTATCCTTCAGAACAGAAGAGAGATAAAGAGTTTCCCAGACCAACAAAACCTAAAGGAGTTTGTGACCACTAAACCAGCCCTGCAAGAAATATTAAAGAGGACTCTTTGAGTGGAAGGAAAGACCAAATATGACTAATACAAGAAAGGAACAGAGAAAATCTCAAGAAACAACAAAACAAGTAATAAAATAGCACTTAAAATATATCTATCAATAATTACTTGGAATGTAAATGGACTAAACACTCAATTTAAAAGAAATAGGGTGTCTGAAAGGATAAAAAAAAAAACAAGATCCATCTATATGTTGCCTACAAGAGACTGATTTTACACCTAAAGACACTTGCAGATTGAAAGTGAGGAGATGAATAATGATTTATCATGCAAATGGTCATCAAAATAAAGCTGGAATAGCCACACTTATATCAGACAAACTAGATTTTAAGCCAAAGACTGTAACAAGAGATAAAGAAGGACATTATATCGTAATAAAGGGGACTACCCAACAAGAAGATCTAACAACTATATATATTTATAGCCCCAACATGAAACACTCAAATATATAAAACAATAGCGAAGGAACTCATTGATAATAATACAATAATAATAGGAGACTTTAACAATGCACTTACATGAATGGACAGATCATCTAAGCAGAAAATTAACAAGGAAACAATGGCTTTGAATGACACACTGGACCAGATGGACTTAACAGATATATTCAGAACATTATATCCTAAAGCAGCAGAATTCACATTCTTCTCGAGTGCACATGTGACATTCTCCAGAATAGATCACATATTAGGTCACAATTCAGGCCTCAACAAGTGCAAAAAGACTAAGATCATACCATACATATTCCTGACCACAACACTGTGAAATTTGAAGTTAACCACAAGAAAAAAACAGGAGAGGCCAAAAATACATAGAGGTTAAACAGCATGCTACTAAAGAATGAATGGGTCAATAAGCAAATTAAAGAAGAAATTTTTAAAAATCCATGAAAACAATTGAAAATGGAAATGTGATGGTCTAAAATTTGGGATTCAGCAAAAGTGGTCATAAGGGTGAAGTATATAGCAATACAGGCCTACCACAAAAGCAAGAAAAATCTCAAATGAATAACATAAACTTCCTCCTAAAGGAACTAGAAAAAGAACAACAAAGTCTAGAGATAGCACACAAAGAGAAATAATTAATATTAGAGCAGAAGTAAATGATATGTAAATTTTTTAAAAAGGGGTGCCTGGGCGGCTCAGTTGGTGAATGTCCCACTTCAGCTCAGGTCATGGTCTTGTGGTCTGTGAATTCAAGCCCTGCATCAGGCTCTGTGCTGACAGCTCAGAGCCTGGAGCCTGTTTCAGATTCTGTGTCTCCCTCTCTCTCTGCCCCTCCCCCACTCATGCTCTGTCTCTCTCTCTCTCTGTCTGTCAAAAAGAAATAAACATTAAAAATTTTTTTTTAAATGAATTAAAAAAAAACAGTAGAACAGATTAATGAAACCAGGAGGTGGTTCTTTGAAAAAATTACTAAAATTGATAACACCCTATCCAGACTTATCAGAAAGAAAAGAGAGAGGACCCAAATAAAATCACAAATGGGAGAGGAGAATTAACAACCAATACTATAGAAATACAAACAATTAGAAGATTATGAAAAACTATATTCCAACAAGTTGGACAACCTGGAAGAAATGGATAAATTCTTAGACACATATAAACTATCAAAATTTAAACAGAGAGAAATAGAAAACTTGAATAGAACAAAAATCAGCAATGAAATTTTATCAGTATCAAAAAACTCCTAATAAACAAAAGTCCCAGATCAGAAGGCTTCACAGGAAAATTCTACCAAACATTTAAAGAATGTTAAATATCCATTCTTCTCAAACTATTCAAAAACAAACAAACAAAACAAAACAAAACAAAACAAAAAAACAGAAAGGTAAGGAAAACTTCCAAATTCATTCTATGAGACCAGTATTACCCTGATACCAAAACTAGATAAAGACTTCACAGGCAAAGAGACTTATAAGCCAATATCCTTGATGAACACAAATGCAAAATTTCTCAATAAAATACTAGGAAACTGAATCCAACAATATATTAAAAAAATAACTCACTATGGTCAAGTGGGACTTATTCCCAGGTTGCAAGAGTGGTTCAATATTCACAAACCAATCAATGTGAAACACTACATTAATTAAAAAAAAAGAAAAAGAAAAAAATAGGAACCATATGATCCTTTCAGTTAATGCAGAAGAGGGATTTGACAAAATACATCTATTCATGATAAAAACCCCCAACAAAGTAGGGTTAGAGGGAACATACTTCAACATAATAAAGGCCATGTTAAAAAAACCCACAGCTAATATCATCTTCAATGGGGAAAAACTGAGAGCTTTTTCTCTATGGTCAGGAACAAGACAGGATGTCCACTCCCACCACTGTTATTTAATATAGTACTGGAAGTCTCAGCCTCAGCAATCAGACAACAAAAAGAAATAAAAGGTATCCAAATCAGCAAGGAAGAAGTAAAACTTTCACTATTTGCAGATGACACGATACTCTATATAGAAAATACAAAAGATTCCACCAAAAAATTGCTAGAACTTTCACACAAATTCAGTAAAGTAATAGGACACAAAATCAATGTTTAGAAATCTATTATATTTCTATACCTCAATAATGTAGCAGCAGAAAGAGAAAGCAAGGAATTGATCCCATTTACAATTGCACCAAAAACCATGAGTACCTAGGAATAAACCTAACCAAACAGGTGAAAGATCTGTACTCTGAAAACTATAAAACACTGATGAAAGAAATTAAAGATGACACAAAGAAATGGAAAGACATTTCATGCTCATGGATTGGAAGAAAAAATATTGTTAAAATGTCTACACTAATACCCAAAGCAAACTACACATTCAATTCAATCCCTATCAAAATACCATCAGCATTTTTCTCAGAGTTAGGACAAACGATCCTAAAATTTTATGGAGCCATAAAAGACCCTGAATAGCAAAAGCAGTCTTGAAAAAGAAAAACAAAGCTGGAGGCATCACAATTCCAGACTTGAAATTATATTACAAAGATGTAGTGATCAAGACAGTATGGTACTGGCACAAAAGTAGGCACATAGATCAAAGGAACAGAATAGAAAACCCTGCAACGAACCCACAAATATATGGTCAATTCATCTTTGACAAAGCAAGAAAGAATATCCAATGGGAAAAAGACAATATCTTCAACAAATGGTGCTGGAAAAATTGGACAGTGACATGCAAAAGGATGAAACTGGACCACTTTTTTACACCATACACAAAAATAAATTCACACTGGGTGAAAGACCTAAAAATGAGACAGGAAACCATCAAAATCCTAGAAGAGAATACCAGGCAGTTACTTCTTTTACATCGGCTGTAGCAACTTCCAAATAGATACGTCTCCCAACAAAAGGGAAACAAAAACAAAAGTAAACTATTGGGACTTCATCAAAATAAAAAGCTTCTGCACAGTGAAGGAAACAACCAAAACTAAAAGGCAACCTACTGAATGGGAGAAGATGTTTGCAAATTAGATATTTGATAAAGGGTTAGTATCTATTTTTTTTTTTATTTTATTTTATTTTTTTCAACATTTTTTATTTATTTTTGGGACAGAGAGAGACAGAGCATGAACGGGGGAGGGGCAGAGAGAGAGGGAGACACAGAATCGGAAACAGGCTCCAGGCTCCGAGCCGTCAGCCCAGAGCCTGACGCGGGGCTCGAACTCACGGACCGCGAGATCGTGACCTGGCTGAAGTCGGACGCTTAACCGACTGCGCCACCCAGGCGCCCCAAAGGGTTAGTATCTAATCTATAGAGAACTTATAAAACTCTACATCCCCAAACCAAATAATCCAGTTAAAAATGGGCCGAAAATGGGATGCCTGGGTGGCTCAGGTGGTTAAGCATCCGACTTGGGCTCAGGTCATGATCTCAAGTTCGTGAGTTTGAGCCCCGCGTCAGACTCTGTGCTGAAAGCTCAGAGCCTGGAGCCTGCTTCAGATTCTGTGTCTCCCTCTCTCTGTGCCCCTTCCCACTCGCACTCTGTCTCTCTCAAAAAATAAGCAAACAAACAAACAAACAAAATTTTAAAAAATGGGCAGAAGATATGAATAGACAGTTTCCCAAAGACATACAGGTCTCTAACAGACACATGAAAAGATGCTCAACATCACTCATCATCAGGGAAATACAAATCAAAACTACAATGAGATATCATCTCACACCTGTCAGAATAGCTAAAATTAACAACACAGAAAACAACAGATGTTGGTGAGGATGAAAAGAAAGGAGAGCCCTCTTACGCTGTTGGTGGGAATGAACACTGGTGCAGCCTCTCTGGAAAACAGTATGGAGTATTCTCAAAAAGTTAAAAATAGAAGCTACCCTGTGACCCAGTGATTGCACTACTAGGTATTTACCAAAATATTACAAACTACTAATTTTAAGGGATACATGTACCGTGATGTATATGGCAAAATACCAACAATACCCAAATTATGAAAAGAGCCCAAATGTCCATAGACTGATGAATAGATAAAGAAAACATGACATATATACACAATGGAATATTAATCAGTCATAAAAAAAGAATGAAATTTTGCCATTTGCAACCATGTGGATGAAGCTAGGAAATATTCTAAGAGATAAGTCAGTCAGAGAACGACAAATATCATAATTTCATTCATATGTAGAATTTAAGAAACAAAACAGATGAACATAGAGAGAAAATAAGAGAGGCAAACCATAAAACAGACTCTTAACTATAGAAAACAAACTGAGGGTTGATGGAGGGAGGTGGGTGGTGGAGGGGTTAAATGGGTGATGGGTATTAAGGAGGGAATTTGTTATGAGCACTGGGTGTTGCATGTAAGTGATGAATCACTAAATTCTACACCTGAAACTAAATATTACACTATGTGTTAACTAAATGGAATTTAAATTAAAGCTTGGGGGAAATTAATAAATAAACAAACTGAATACCATAATTTTCAAAAAAAAGTTAAATTAAAGAAATTATTTAATTTCAAAGAAATTGTAGATCTTACTATACTGATCATGATGATAAATCCTCAAATGAAATGAGAGGCAAGGCAATATGATGTCAGTGTTTAGTATCTTGTGAAAATCACTTAGGATATGATATAACATATTTTTGGGTCTAATTTCATCACCACTGCTAGATAGATAGGTTTGCAGGCTGAGTATATTACCCCAGTGGAATTATGTGTGAAATGAAGATACTTTTTACCCAATACATTTTTTGGTTAAGATTTGAGATATTTGTGAAGTGCTTAAATGGTGTATAGAACCTAGCAGAATCATAGCGTATGTAAAAGAGAAAGATACTTCTTTGGTTAGATGTAACTTACTCAAAATTGAAGAATATCAATTCCACAGCCAATGAGGATTTTATAGTTAAATATGAAGAGATTTCGTTATTAAAGAAATAAATCATACACACACATACACACACATGCACACTCTAAAAATGGTTTCATTTTAAAGAGCATAAGGCTTAGTGGCACGAGAGCAAAATTCATCCAAATAAAATATATTCTCACATTCACCGGCCATAAAAGTTTAAAGTTGATTTTTGGTGATCTGCTTGGTAAATATAAAAGAGGCCATTGATTTTGTTGATTTTTTTAGGAAAAAAAATACAAATAACTAAGATATTCCAGCTCTAACAGCCATAGCAAATATTTCAATAGGAAACAGCCTTTCTATAAAAGTGAAATAAAATAATAATATATTTTTTTTGTATCTCTACATCAATAAACTTTACTCAGATGCCCTTGGCCTAAACTCATTCTGAGAATTACTTCATTGTTCAAGAGCAACATTTTGTTTTTTAACTGTCATGATTACTGAGGGTTTTATTATTCAAATGTGAAATACAGGTTTTTAAAATATAAGAGCTTTGGCAGTTGTTTCATAATTTCATGTTGTTTCACGCCAATTCCATTTTATTATGTGAAAATCGTTATTCTTATCTGTAGGTCTCTTGGGATTTTAGAGTAAACTTGCTATATCATATTGCAGTCCATTTTAAAAAACATTACTCCCTCTTAGTTTATGGTCCATTGCAGCTCAGAAAGAAAAAAACAAAAAAACACTAGAGGTTACAAGCAACACAAAGTAAAAAGATTAACTTTGTTTTTATTTTCCTTTAGAGCCTGGGTCATTTTCTAATGTATCAGATTCAAACAACCAAAGTACTTTTATATAGTAATGCTTAGGGATATTATGAGAAGAGTTTAATAAGTATGCAAAGCATTTTGAATATGTTATGGTCATTTACATTAAGTTTATATATTCAGTGTGTTTATAAATTCTAGAGAAATGTGAATATACCTTTTATATCATATATATATATATATATATATATATATATATATATATATATATACACACATATGTATTTATAAAAATATATTTTTAATGGTGCCCTTAACCTCATACATTAAAAATAGTATGACTCCTAAGGGAAAAAAGAGACACATGTAATTTGTTGATGATGGCTGTGTTAGTCTGCTAGGGCTATCATAACAAAATACCATAAACTGGGTGGCTTGAACAACATTCATTTATTTATTTTCTCATAGCTCCAGAGGCTAATAGTCCAGGATCAAGATCTGGGTTGGTTTCTGGTGAGGCCTCTTTTCCTTGCCGTGGATGGCTGTAGATAGCCACCTTCTCATTATGTTGTCCTATGGTCTGTCTGTTCATGGAGAGAGAAGGAGGGAGGGAGGGAATTAAAGAGAGAGAGAGAGAAATCTCTGCTATCTCTTCCTTTTCTTATAACTGATACCAGCCCTATTGGAATAGGGTCGCACCCTAATGACCTCAATTAACCTTAGTTACTTACATAAAGGCCCTATCTCCAAATAGAGTCATATTAGGAATTAGGGCTACAATATATGAATTTGAGGGGGGCCCAATTCACTTAATAACAATGGCATATGTTTTCATTTGCACATTTACTCAACATATTTATTAAGGAGCTACTATGGGTAGGCATTCTGTTTAGTGTTGGGATACTACATTAAATAGCACCAACATATTTCCTCCCACATGGAATTTACAATATAGCCAAGAAGGCTCATATTGAAAATATTAAGTGTTAAAGGGGGCAAATGATATAAAATGAAAATGTAAATACTTAGATCTAACTTAAATTAATACTAGTGCTGGGGCGCCTGGGTGGCGCAGTCGGTTAAGCGTCCGACTTCAGCCAGGTCACGATCTCGCGGTCCGTGAGTTCGAGCCCCGCGTCAGTCTCTGGGCTGATGGCTCGGAGCCTGGAGCCTGTTTCCGATTCTGTGTCTCCCTCTCTCTCTGCCTCTCCCCCGTTCATGCTCTGTCTCTCTCTGTCCCAAAAATAAATAAAAACGTTGAAAAAAAAATTAAAAAAAAAATTAATACTAGTGCTAATCCTGCTGTTATAAAATATCAATCTAGAGGAGATAAAAATGCTTCTTATACATAAATGTATTTCATAATTTTCAATTTGTATGTTACATTTCTCTCTTTGGTTATAATGATCACAGCAATTGAATAGTGAAACATGCAAATATGCATCAGCTCTTTAGTCTATATGAGGAATAATATTTACCTAAATGTATAAGGCACATTAAATCACATGATACTATTTGATTTGAACAGAATATTTTGAGGTGGCTGATATAGGTGGTATTTGAAAGAGGTAGGTTTACTTGAATAAAACTTTGGCTTAAGATCTTGCTGAAGTGGTAATGAGTTAAATCTTGATTGATTTATTGATTAAAAATTTAGTTATATATTTATTATATTATTTCTATTCTTTTAGTCTAATCTGTTCTTTTAAGGGAAGTGACAGAAAGTTGTTAATTTTGAAGTTTATAAATATATTGTCTCATACTTTCTATAAAATTCTACATAGTTTATCACGTTGATAGAATTTCTTAGGAAAAACATATATGCAGATAAAGGAATGGACAAAAAAGTAAGTCTGAACTTAACGTTGATACTAACTTTTTTTAATACTGACTTTTTAGTAGGGACATAATTTCACCATGAATCCATTTGTTATTTGAAGGAGAATTGGTCATTTAATTCCATTCATCTTAGGTGTGTGAAACACACTCAAAAATAGTTACAAGCATAGGGGGTTACTGCTTTGTTTCAAAGGGAAACTTACCACTATTGCAGAATGCATTTATATAAAATACTTAAATAAACTCATAAATTTTATAAACAAAGTGTATGAGCCTAAGATAATACATACAAAATTGCCTCATATGGTCTTTCAGCAGGTTTAGGAGTTTCATATCTTAGAACATTTACCAGGAAAGATTAAGATTTACATGGGTAGGAGTGCCTGGGTGGCTCACTCAGTTAAACCCCCACCTTCAGCTCAGGTCATGATCTCACAGTTTGTGAGTTCAAGCCCCACGTCGGGCTCTGATTCCGTATCTCTTTCTCTCTCTGCCCCTCCCCTGCTCGTGCTCTGTCTCTCTCTCTTTCTCAAGAACAAATAAACATAAAAAAAAATTTTTAAAATTGCCTAGGTAGAGAGGAAGTTAAAGATAAAACAATGCTTGCAAACACCCAAGGATAAGGGAAGGCATAAATACTAGAGTAAGTACAGCAGGTGCCATATGGCATATATATAAAAGTTAAGGTGTGAATGATCAGGGATGACACAGGGAGATGATAATAGCTAACATGTCTTGAGCACTATGTGCCAGACCTCTCTTCTAAGTCTTGTATATAGACTATGGCAGGTATTCCTCAGAATATAAATACATGTACTACCTAATAATTAATATATTTATTCCAATAAATATAATATGCTCGCCAACATATTATAATTAGTCATACCATGGCACTGCAGCCAAATTGCCTATCAATTATTAGCTATGCAACTTTGAGGAAGTTATTTAACTCCTCTACTATTTATTTTCCTCATCTGTAAAATGGGATAATGATAACCCATCTACTTGATAGTTGAATTGTGAGGATTGCATGAACTAACAGATGGAAAGCACATATCTTAATTATTAATAATATTATTTTCCACACTTTATATTTATAGAAACAATCAGAGTGTTCCTGTTAAAATAGAAGTCAGAACGATTAGTACTCTACTGAAAAGCTTGTCTTGGGTTCTCAGCTTGTATAGAGTAAGAACCAAATTCTGGGCTCTGAAAACATACCTCAACTTTACCACCCTCTCCTCCCTTCACTGGAGTTTCACTGGCCACCTTGCTGTTCCTCCAAGCATTCCATTCCACAATAATTATCCTCACTATTCTTTCTAATCAAAAAACTTTTCCTACAGTTGTACTCATAATTTACACCTTCATTTCTTTTAAGTTTTTTATGAGAGAGATTTAATAACCACCTTATATAAAACAAGGATTCTCCAAGTGGATGAAATTTATACATATAATTTATTATAGTGATCTTATTCTATCTGCATCTCCGTTAATCATGGCATTTTTCTAACTAATATCAGTACAAAATATTGAGATGCTACCTTTCTCACTTTGGGTTTCCCATAGAGCGGAGCCTGAGAAAAGGATTTGAGCAAAAGTAGTTTAGTTGGTTGTTATCCCAGAAGTAGAAGTGGAGAAGCAGGGAGTGAGCTAGAGAACAAAGCAAAATCCAGGAAAGCATGCATTCTCAAACTGGTTACCATTGTGGGCAAGAGAGGCTAAATCTGAAGAACAACATAAAACACATAGCCTCAGAAGCATCCCTTTAAATAGCACTGTCCAATAGGACTTTCTGATGACAAAAATGTTCTATATCCCTATCATAGCACATGATATCATAGCACATAGGAACATGTGACTATTGAGCACTTAGAATATGGCTAGTATTAGTGAAGAATTGAATTTTTAATTTACATGTAAGTAGCCATATATATCATATCAACAGGAATAAATTTTAAAAATATCATATTAAATGATGCAGAAAATAATTTTTAAGAAATAAACAGCCATTTGAGGTGCATTGGTGGCTCAGTTGGTTAAGCATCTGACTTCAACTCAGGTCATGATCTCACAGTTCATGGGTTCAAGCCCCATGTTGGGCTCTGTGCTGACAGCTCAGAGCCTGGAGCCTGCTTCAGATTCTGTGTCTCCCTCTCTCTCTGCCCCTCACCCTTCAAAAATAAATAAACATTAAAAATTAAAAAAAAAACTATTTATGGTAAAAACTCTCAGAAAACTAGGACAAGAAGAAAATTTCCTCAACTTTATAAAAAACATCTCCAAAAATACCTATAGCTTCCGAAATATTTAAATGAGGAATTCAGTGCTTTTCCTGAGATTGGTAAAAATGCAAGAATACCCCTTATTTTTATTTTTATTTTTTTACCACTCTTCTTCATTGTCACACTGGAAGTCCTAAATAATACAATGGTAGGAGACAGAAAAGTAAATGATATACCTACTGGGAAAGAATAAGTAAAATATTTTTGTTCAAAATGACATGTTGTAGAAAATCACCCCAAAAATTGTTTTAAAAATAAATGTTCTGGAACTAATAAGCATATTTAGAGCAAGGTCTTAGGATATAAAGTTAATATACACAAGTCAATTGCTCTCTTATATACCAGCAAAGAACAAATTGAATTTGGAATTCCAAAATATATACATTTTATATTACATATATAATTTATAATAGTACCAAGAATTAAAATATTTGATGTAACTATTTAACAGAATATGTGCAAGGTCTATATGTATAAAACTACCAAACCCTAATAAGCAAAATCAAAGATCTAAGAAAATAGAGAAATAGTCTATGTCCATCAATTAGAACACTCATTATTGTTAAGATGCCAATTCTTACCAGCTTGATCCATAGAATCAAAATAATCTCAACAAAAATTTCAAGCAAATTATTTTATAAACACAGTAAAACTAATTCTAAAGATTATATGGACAGTCAAAAGACCTAAAATAGCCAAAAAATACTGAAGGACATTGGAAGACTGATACTACTGATCTTAAGACTTACTATAAAGCTACAGTAATGGGGGCGCCTGGGTGGTTCAGTTGGTTGAGTGTCCGACTTTGGCTCAGGTCATGATCTCACAGTTTGTGAGTTCGAGCCCCGCATTGGGCCCCATCCTGACAGCTCAGAGCCTGGAGCCTGCTTCGGATTTTGTGTCTCCCTCTCTCTCTGCCCCTCCTCTGCTTGCGTGCTCTCTCTCTCTCTCTAAAATGAATAAAAAATTCATTTTAATTTAAAAAAATTAAAAAAGGAAAAAGCTATCAAGTTAACATGGTATTGGAAAAGAATAGACAGACACATAGACCAACAGAACAGAACAGATAATACAAAATCGATCCATACAAATAGTTACCTGATCTTTGGCAAAGGATTAAAGGGAATTCAACACACAGTTTCAGCTCAAGCTCAGTAAATCTGAATGATTATTAAGTGTGATGGAGCTATATTATCAGTAGTTCAGTTGTGACTCTCCTTACTTAGCTCAGTCAGGGCACGTGCTGAGTAGTCTCATTGCATCTAAGAAGACATTACTCAGCAAAAGCATAGAAAGCAGTATTCCTCTCCTGGATTTTGGGTCTCAAAAGCTTATTATTTTAGAGGACTGAGGGGAAACTAATGGCTTAAAGATCTGGTAGATTACACACTGGGAAAGAACAACTTCCTATCTCACCTACCATCATTTTCCATCATACTTACTTGCAGTAGAAAAAAATCCCTGGGTGGAGAGTTGGGGAGATTCAAAAAGAAGTAGTTGTTAAATAAATGCTGGTAGTGTCCTTGTTATGCATACTGTGCCTGGGGTGAGTAGAATGTAGCACACATTCAAAATAGGTATGAGATGAGTAAGATCTGAGGATCAAATAAAAACATTGTGACCAAGTTGATAACACTCCATTGTAAAACTGAAATTAGCTAAGAGGGTAGAACTTAAATGTTCTCACCAAAATAAAATATAAATATGTGAAGAGATAAATGTGTTAATTAACTATATGGGTAGAATCCTTTCAAAAGTATACATATATCAAGTCACCACAATGTATACTTTAAATATCTTGGGTTCCTGGGTGTCTCAGTTGGTTAAGCATCTGACTCCAGCTCAGGTCACAATGTCAAGGTTCATGGTCTGAGTCTGGAGTAGGTCTCCACACTGAAAGTGCAGAGCCTGCTTGGGATTCTCTCTGTCTGTCTCTCTCCCTGTCTGTCCCCTCCCCACATGTGCTCTCTCCCCCTCTCTCTCAAAAACATAAACTTAATAAATAAATAAATAAATAAATAAATAAATAAATAAATAAATGATCTTACCATTTTATGTCAATTATACAGCTGAAAGTTTTGTAAATATAGGTTTACAAGCTCCCAGAACAGAAACCCTTTCACCATTTTGCATGTCATATCAAATTCAATCAAGACTGCAAGACGCTAAAAAGAAAATTGGCTACTTCGGGTGTATAGGCAACTGAGGTACTTGCAAAATCTTTTCTGAGCTCCAGCATGGTATGGGAACCAAAAATGTCAGTTTTCCAAGAATGAAAAAAAAATCACAGATAGAATCATGGGATTATGGGATTTGAGGAAATTTTATCAATAGGAAAGAGAATGAGCAACAATTTTTGAAGCCCATCAGTATATTGACTGAAGTCTCTGCAGCTATCTGCATAGCCATATAAGATTAAGGACAAGTGCTACTCCCATCATATACATCTTGTCACTAGAAAAGTCCCACAGATCTTAATTTAATTAAGTTTATAGCATTCAGGCCAAATAGGCTTCAAAGCAAATTGAGTTGTAGAAAAACAAGGAAAACTATACATGTACTAAGCTGAGCTTTGGGACCGAGATACAGACCCACTTTATAAGTATAATTCACGTTACAGGCTCTGCCCTGCCATTACTAGTAAGAAATGAATCTTGGGCAAAACTTTTAGTCCAAAAAACAGAATATTAACCCCACCCTACCATCCTTAAAGCTAGGTCTTCTACAAGTAAATTGAGATAACGTACATGCAGCCACTTTGCAAATAGAAAAATAATACAAGGACAATGCAACTTTAATGTTTTTTAAAGTCCATAAATTGTACTTTTTCCTTCAATCACTTTCAATCTATTGGAGACTTTATAGTATGATGTAGAAAGAAATTATATGAGTTCTGCCAGTAAGTGGCCTTCCATCCACATTGGTGATATGACATATTCTCAATAACATTTAATTGAAAGAACATATTATTACAGGACTAACTTCCAAGGCACTTTTTCCTGAGTGATGGTAAGTGAATTTCAATGGAAAGGGTAGGATAGGAGCTGGCTATACAACATAAGAAGAATTTAAATATAGAAGGGAAATGGAGCTCCAAGTATTTGGAACTGCATTAGCAAAGACGTTAAAGTTGGAGATTAGCATGTTTTATTTCTAGGGCAGTGGGAAACCTGGTAGATCTAAGTGAAATAAAATCATTTAAAGGAAAACTGATATATAATTCCACATGTAAACCAAAAGATGAGTTTAAAGAATAAAGAAACATTAAGCCATGAAAAAGAAATGAAGTACAGATGCATGCTACTCAATGAGAAAAAACCTCAAAAACATTCTAAGTGAAAGAAGACACAAAATATCACATATTATATTATTCCACTTGCATGAAATATCCAGAACAGATAAATCCATGGAGACAGATGCAGACGGGTGGTAGTCAAGGTCAGGAAAAAAGAGGAAATGGGGAATAACTGCTTAATAAGTACGGAGTTTTATCTGGGGGTAATGAAAATGTTTTGGAGATAGATAGAAGTAATGGCTACACAATATTGTGGATGTGCTAAATGCCACAGAATTCTTCACTTTAAAATGATCAATTTTATATGAATTTCTCATAAAAATTAAATGTAAAAAAAATTGAATGAAGAGACAATTTCCAGAGTGGGCTGGTGAGCATTGTTACAGCAGGATATTTATAGAGACTAAGTTCCCTCCAAATCCCCTGTCAAGAATGTTTGGGAGATGCTTCCATAAACTGATGTGCCATGTTCAGTGAGTTCTGGTATTCCAACTGTACACATTAAGCACCTTGACTTGTCACCCACTGTTAGCTTAATTTTAACATATATCCTGGAAATTTCATAAAAAGTGCACATTCTCAGAACTTTCTATTATTGTAATCATTCTCCTAGAATACAATACAATAAATGCATCCCCCTTATCCAAATTTAGTCAATCACAATTTGTTATGGGCCACTTCTTCATGATGGCTTTTGCAGTTAGCACATCCTTCTTCATTCACATCTAGAACATCATTGTTTTACTAGTTGGCAATTCATTTAATCTATCTCTGGTTACTCCTCCATTTTTCACTGTTACAAAATATCTATTCATTGCAGCTAGAATAATTTTACCAAGAGCAGTGTAAATTTGGGTTTTCTTAGGTAAAAAAAAAAAAAAGTAGACTGGTAACTCTCTTGTATCTTTCTGATGCCTAATTCTAACCTGTGGCTCCTATCCTTAAGGTCACTTTACGATCCAAGATATCTCAAAACATCATGTTCAAGTTTTAAGCAATTCTGAAGAAAAGGTGTGTGGAGTAAGAAAAATTGGGACAGTACCCAGTTTAGTCAGCTCTCTTTAGGAAACTTTCGGAGAATTCTCAGATAACATTTGTAATTATGTCTCACAACTAACTGTGAGGGAGTCAAGGCAATAAAATCTCAATCACAACCTTGAATAAAATTGTTTTTGTTATTAATTCTAATGACAAAATGTCTATCAGGCAGGTGGTCAGCAATCTCTTACTTTTGCATATTGATTGATACATACAAACTAAATAATTAAGTACATCAATTATTTTACAGTATGTATTTTATGTTCAATAGTATGCATTACGTGTGTATGTGAACTATACCAGGCATCGTGCTAAAAACTTTCATCCATTAAGTAATTGTTAACAACGTACTGTGTTTTTGGCACTTGACTAAGCACTGAAGAGCAAAATCAACCAGTTCCTATTTTCAGAGAGCTTATAGTCTAATGAGGGAAACATTCTTTAATCCAATAAACGTACAAATTAGTATTGAAGTATAAATTAAAGAACAACCTTCTATGAGAGCATATGACAAAGTAGGCTGACTTCCTTTGGGCAGAGAATATCTGAATATTCACTGTGAAATTGATGCTTCAGCTGCAATCTGAAGGGAGACAGATGTTAAGTAAGTGGTGAGGATGTTTCTAGGTGGAGAGGACACAATGGCACAAACCCAGTGGGGTGAGGAAGGGAGGAGCTGAATATACCTGGGGAAACTGGAGTTTAATGGCTAAAGGAGGTTGGATGGTAACCATAATAGACCATAAAAGTTCTTTTTGACAATGTTAAGGGATTATACAATTACCTTAAAGGCACTGAGTGCCTCCACTCCCTGCTTTGTACTTTATCATTAATCCAGAGGCACTTTTTATAATTCTACCACAGAATGCTTTTCTTGCCTCTCTATCCACTGAGCTTCTTGTTCCTTTTCTCCCTCGCCTGTTCAGGCACGGCCCACTCCCTCCCTGCAGACCTTACCTGCCTAAACCACATACATCCTTTGATGCAGAACACGTAGAACCTTCATGATATCTTTCCTGACATCAACCATATGCCCTCAGTTATGGTTACAAAAATGTTTTATCATAAACTGTACATATTTCTACTTTAGTTCCTTCCCTTGTTACTTTATATTTTCTGTTTTTATATCTGCTCCTCAACTAAGACTTTGAGCCTCTTGAAGCCAGGAATATGACTTACTCAAGCTTATTTTCCTAGCATCCAGTAAAAAGTTTGGCACAGATAATGACTCAACAAATAGTTGTGGAATGCATAAAGGAATTGGTCATATTGATATATTTTACTTTATAAATTTGATTATAACACATCACATTATTGTACCAACCTGTCAGAAACTTCAAAATATATGAGGAGAAAAATAGTAGAAAATTGTACTTCTAAACTTTTAAATTCAGGCTTCTGGCTCAAGAACACCATTGGGGTAGTATGATGAAACTATTCTGACTCTAATACTGAATCTCTTTAGCATGAATAAAAGCAAATTGTTTTTAACTTTGAAACCAAATTGTTAGGCATTTCTGCTGAAGATACTCCCTATTATATCTAGATGCCTTATCATCTATAAACATTTTATTAATTCTATAATTTACTAAAAGCTATGTGTCCAGCAGACTATCTTGAAGTGGAAGAAATGTTATCTGCAGTACATGTGTGGCATAAAAAAAGTATTCATAGGCAATTAAGATGATGACAAATAAAACACCATTATTTGGGGTTATGGTCAATATATCCAATTAGAAGGAATTCAAACATATACATTTTGCTATAATTTATCCTTGCTCACAATGGAACTTAAAAGGGGATCTGGACCTAATTTCACTATCCACTGTGATGGGACAGGAGTCACCAGTGCCACCAAGCACTCTGCAACACCAGATAGATATCCTATAATTTAACTGAATTCTGACACTATCTACCTGAAATTAGCATCAGATTCCATACGTCAAGTCCTACAAGACTATCCCCACCACCACCATTTCAGACACCAGGTGCAAGTCTAGGTTGTTTCCTGTACTTCTGACAAACTGGGTATAAATTAGAGATTCCCACCACCTCCTTGGGTTCAATTAATTTTGCTACAGTGCTTACAAAACTCAGAAAAAACACTTTGCTCACTAGATCGCCTGTTTATTTTAAAAGGATGTAAATCAGGAGCAGCTACATGGAAAAGATGCCCAGGCCAAGGCATGGGGAAATGGCATACAGCTCCCATGCCTTCTCCAGGCAGCCAATGTCCCCAGATCTCCACATGCTCACCAACTCCAAAGAAATTTGAACCCCATTATTTTGGAATTTTTTGGAGGTTTCATTACATAGGCATGATTAATTAAATCATCAGTCGTTGGTGATTAAACTCTATCTAGCCCCTCTCTTTTTTCCAGACATCATTGGGAAGGACTGAAATTTCCAACCCTTTAATTATAAGATTGACCTTCCTGGCAATCAGCCATCATCTTCAGGTTACCTAAGGGCTTTCCCTTAAGATAACATCAACATAACAAAAGATACCTTTATCACTCTCAACACTTAGGAAGCTCCAAAGGTTTGGGGAGCTATGGGTAAGGAACCCTGAAGACCAGATATGTATGGGAAATATATTTTGGTCATCTGAATGATTTTATATATATATATATATATATATATATATATATATATATATATATATATATACCACATAAAAATCATATTATCACATATAAAGCCTCACCCTAAAAAAACTTTTTACCATCAGTATGAAGGATGGGGTATCTCTGAGAAGAGGGGGACACTGGGACATATGTCTGTTCCCTTTGCTCTCCAGATTTGGAGAATTTTCCATATTTTTGCTCTTGTAGAGAGCTCAAGCTATTCTTTCCTCCAGTTCTTTTTTTCTCAAGTTTCTGGATTGTTTTGCAAAAATCGTGCTGCTGAAATACCTCGATCCCATGATTCTCTCTGAAGATTGTTTCACATCTTAAAGCAGATAAATATATAAATCAGTAAGTTCATGAACAGGACCAGTGGTCCTAGAGCACAGAAGGGGACAAGAGGAGAAACAACAGCAATTTTTATCATGTGGTACTTTTTGGTCCGGAAGTGACATATTTATTTGCATGAACTAAATGTACCTTCTCTGCAACTGGAAAGAATAAGAGAGGCAGGTATCATTATCTCCCATTTACTTATCTGGAAAATGAGGACTTAATACTGCAGAACTGATATGGTTATTGTGTGTTTAAAAGACACACATGTAAATTGTTTAGAATATTTGCTAAAAGATAGTAAGCATCAAATATATGTTAGGTATTATTATTATATTCCCCATTCCAAGGAAATATCTTAAGGCTAAGAGATGTTTATTAATTTGCCAAACTAATAGAGATTAAAGTCAGAATTCAAATTAATACCTTCTGGCTTCAAACATAGCATTGTCTGCGTTGTGTTTTTCAAAAGAGATTGGCTTTCTTAAAAAGGATTTTGGAGCATCTGCCTTTAAAATCAAATTCACTAATAATTTTAATGAGCAGAACTGCCCATTAGTTGGGGAGGGTGACTGACAACCTCTGTATCTTATCAGGGCAAAGCAGAAGAGATTTAATCTAAAAGGCTAGATTTCAGCAATCAAGGTTAATTGGAATGGAAATAATTTAGTTTGGACTGCATTTCAATGCTTAAGTATCAAAATTTGATTTTAATTAAAGCATCAACTCAACTATAAACTATGATATTATGTTTCCCCCAAAAAGACAGCCTCTTTGACAAAATATAGATAGTATGATTTATTAAATTCCAGTGATAGGGAGTTAGGATAAAATATAGTTATCTTTGTTAGAGAGGCAGAAGTGAAGAGGATGTAATAAAGAGTAGATAAAGGCAAGCACATCTGAATTAGAACTTACTATAGCTCATCAACCATGACTGCATTGTTATATGAAAAAAATGTGTGCTTGTGTTCTTTTTTTTTTTTAAATTGATCCCAGTATACTCATACATTGTAATGTCCCTGATGGAAAAGCAGTCATTTAATAGCAAATTGGTAATCCTGTAATTTCTAGAGCAAATATAACGATGAAGAGTGAATTTTAGCAACAGCTAAATGGGAAATGTTCAGATAGCTCTTATTATCATGTCTTGAACATTGAATATCAGGAAAGATGCAGTTCTTAGACAACGGATGATAGTGTGTGATAAGACTAATGCATGAGAGCTTCCAATTCAGGTGAGGAATGTATTATAGGGGCGTCTGGGTGGCTCAGTTGGTTAAGCATCCACCTTTGGCTCAGGTCATGATCTCATGGTTCATGGGTTTGAGCCCCTCCCTCATCAGGCTCTGTGCTGACAGTTCAGAGCCTGGAGCCTGCTTCAGATTCTGTGTCTCCCTCTCTCTCTGCTCCTCCCTGCTCATGTTCTGTCTCTCTCTCTCTCTCAAAAATAAATAAACATTAAAATTTTTTTAAATCCTATTATACTAGTAGTATATAATTAACTATATACAAATTAGCTGCTAATAATATGATATAGAGAGTATTTACAGAGATTTAAGAAAATGTTTTTGTCCTTTAATAAATAAATCTATAAGAATTTATGTACTTGGAAGGATGCCTGGGTGGCTGAGTCAGTTAGGCTCCTGACTCTTGGTTTAGGCTCAGATTATGATCTCCCTGTTTTCAAGATGGAGCCCACGTGGGGCTTTGCACTGTGAGTGCAGAGATTCTCTCTTGGGATTCTCTCTCTCCCTCTCTCTCTGCCCCTCCCCCACTTGTATTCTTTCTCTCTTTCAAAATAAATAAACATTAAAACAAAAGAATTTATAACTCTGTTTAATGCATTCTAGTATATACCATATTAAGTGACTATGCATCAGTGTATTAAATAAAATTTAAAAATTAATTTTTACAAATATAAGCTTTGATAAACAGTTCATTTTAAGTCATTTACAATTTAATTTGGTATCATACATGATTGATTATTTTGAACAGGCTTATAAAGATTCTTAGGTTTATAAAGATATTTATTTATTTACCTTTTTTCTATAAATGTTGGTGCTTTGATTTGTTTTCACGTGTGTCAGAATCTGTGCTCTTTTTATTATATCACCAGTTTCCCATGCAAAGAGATTCATTTTATTTTATTATTATTATTTTTTATTTCAAGTTTTTATTTAAATTCTAGTTAGTTAACATATATGGTAAAATTGATTTAAGGTGTAGAATTTAGTGATTCATCACATACATATAACACCCAGTGCTCATCACAACAAGTACCCTCCTTAATACCCATTACCCATTTAGCCCATCTCCCACCGACCTTCGTCCATCAACCCTCAGCTTGTTCTCTGTTGTTAAGAATCCAAAGAGGTTCATTTTTAGATGGATGAGCAGTGGTTATTCCCTGGAGGAGAGCCTGTTATGCTTTGGAACTGTGTAAAATTTCTGGACATGAGAGACTCCATTTTAAAGCTTGATTTTCCTTTCTAACTAATGAACTCTTGAACTGGGCATAAAGACCTCTTGAATTGGACCAGAATTGGCCATTGTTTTACAAGCAGTTGCTTGTAAAATCAACAGGACAACTGGCATCCAGACCATAAAACTGTCAGTGCAGACTTTTTAAAAACAGAGTGGTTAACTAATGCATACTAGGAATGGTTTCATTTCATAATACCAATAAATAAATTGGTCTAAGTGTAAAAACAAAAGTGCCTCAGCATGTTAGTACCTACTGAGTCTTTTTTTTCCTTCTCCTTCTTTTTCTATGTATTTGCCTCTCCCCCCACAGTCCCTTTCCCCTTCTCAGAAAAAAACCCTTGATTTCTCTGTGCAAGCAGGACACGTTTTGATATTTACTTTGATACCTTCCTTGATTTTCTGTAATCTTATAAGAACAAGAAAAGATAACCACCTCAGAGCAGCCAGCTATATAGAAAATGGATTATCAAGCCATTGATTTTTGGTCAGAGTCTGGGACCCCATTGCTTCTCTCAAAGGGATTTCAAGTTTTTCAAAATGTTGTTTGTAATTAGGCTGCAACTTTACTTAATTTTTCACATTATACTTGTGAAGTCAGAGAGACTTTTAAATCATTCATGACTTTCACATAGCTTTTATGATACAGCAGTACTTCGTCTCCTTCTTAAATCTTGAATTCTGTTATACCAGATAGGTCAGCATTATATAACCCACAGTGCTGCCATAGTGATCCTTTCATTTTGTTTCGTTAGCATTGTAAAAAAAATATGTATGCCTAATTTGTATTTTATTCTAGTTTGAAGAGCCTTATAGAGAAGTATCTGGCAGATGATAAGGATTTTATTCTTTGTGGTCAGGTCTCCATTTCAGAGTATTTGGATAAATTATTGTTTAAATGTACCCTTGAATGCTCCTTCTATCTTTGGTTTCATAAAATACAAATTAGCTATTTGGCTCCCTACTAGGTTATAATGTTTGATCACCAACAGTGATTGGTTCTTTCTTTTTTTTTTTTTTTTTTTTTTTTTTTTTTTTTTTTAATTTATTTATTTATTTGTTAATATATGAAATTTACTGTCAAATTGGTTTCCATACAACACCCAGTGCTCATCCCAAAAGGTGCCCTCCTCAATACCCATCACCCACCCTGCCCTCCCTCCCACCCCCCATCAACCCTCAGTTTGTTCTCAGTTTTTAACAGTCTCTTATGCTTTGGCTCTCTCCCACTCTAACCTCTTTTTTTTTTTTTTTTTTCCCTTCCCCTCCCCCATGGGTTTCTGTTACGTTTCTCAGGATCCACATAAGAGTGAAACCATATGGTATCTGTCTTTCTCTGTATGGCTTATTTCACTTAGCATCACACTCTCCAGTTCCATCCACGTTGCTACAAAAGGCCATATTTCATTTTTTCTCATTGCCATGTAGTATTCCATTGTGTATATAAACCACAATTTCTTTATCCATTCATCAGTTGATGGACATTTAGGCTCTTTCCATAATTTGGCTATTGTTGAGAGTGCTGCTATAAACATTGGGGTACAAGTGCCCCTATGCATCAGTACTCCTGTATCCCTTGGATAAATTCCTAGCAGTGCTATTGCTGGGTCATAGGGTAGGTCTATTTTTAATTTTCTGAGGAACCTCCACACTGCTTTCCAGAGCGGCTGCACCAATTTGCATTCCCACCAACAGTGCAAGAGGGTTCCCGTCTCTCCACATCCTCTCCAGCATCTATAGTCTCCTGATTTCTTCATTTTGGCCACTCTGACTGGCGTGAGGTGGTATCTGAGTGTGGTTTTGATTTGTATTTCCCTGATGAGGAGCGACGTTGAACATCTTTTCAAGTGCCTGTTGGCCATCCGGATGTCTTCTTTAGAGAAGTGTCTATTCATGTTTTCTGCCCATTTCTTCACTGGGTTATTTGTTTTTCGGGTGTGGAGTTTGATGAGCTCTTTATAGATTTTGGATACTAGCCCTTTGTCCGATGTGACATTTGCAAATATCTTTTCCCATTCCGTTGGTTGCCTTTTAGTTTTGTTGGTTGTTTCCTTTGCTGTGCAGAAGCTTTTTATCTTCATAAGGTCCCAGTAATTCACTTTTGCTTTTAATTCCCTTGCCTTTGGGGATGTGCCGAGTAAGAGATTGCTACCGCTGAGGTCAGAGAGGTCTTTTCCTGCTTTCTCCTCTAAGGTTTTGATGGTTTCCTGTCTCACATTCAGGTCCTTTATCCATTTTGAGTTTATTTTTGTGAATGGTGTGAGAAAGTGGTCTAGTTTCAACCTTCTGCATGTTGCTGTCCAGTTCTCCCAGCACCATTTGTTAAAGAGACTGTCTTTTTTCCATTGGATGTTCTTTCCTGCTTTGTCAAAAATGAGTTGGCCATACGTTTGTGGGTCTAGTTCTGGGGTTTCTATTCGATTCCATTGGTCTATGTGTCTGTTTTTATGCCAATACCATGCTGTCTTGATGATGACAGCTTTGTAGTAGAGGCTAAAGTCTGGGATTGTGATGCCTCCTGCTTTGGTCTTCTTCTTCAAAATTACTTTGGCTATTCGGGGCCTTTTGTGGTTCCATATGAATTTTAGGATTGCTTGTTCTAGTTTCGAGAAGAATGCTGGTGCAATTTTGATTGGGATTGCATTGAATGTGTAGATAGCTTTGGGTAGTATTGACATTTTGACAATATTTATTCTTCCAATCCATGAGCAGGGAATGTCTTTCCATTTCTTTATATCTTCTTCAATTACCTGCATAAGCTTTCTATAGTTTTCAGCATACAGATCTTTTACATCTTTGGTTAGATTTATTCCTAGGTATTTTATGCTTCTTGGTGCAATTGTGAATGGGATCAGTTTCTTAATTTGTCTTTCTGTTGCTTCATTGTTAGTGTATAAGAATGCAACTGATTTCTGTACATTGATTTTGTATCCTGCAACTTTGCTGAATTCATGTATCAGTTCTAGCAGACTTTTGGTGGAGTCTATCGGATTTTCCATGTATAATATCATGTCATCTGCAAAAAGCGAAAGCTTGACTTCATCTTTGCCAATTTGGATGCCTTTGATTTCCTTTTGTTGTCTGATTGCTGATGCTAGAACTTCCAGCACTATATTAAACAACAGCGGTGAGAGTGGGCATCCCTGTCGTGTTCCTGATCTCAGGGAAAAAGCTCTCAGTTTTTCCCCATTGAGGATGATGTTAGCTGTGGGCTTTTCATAAATGGCTTTTATGATCTTTAAGTATGTTCCTTCTATCCCGACTTTCTCAAGGGTTTTTATTAAGAAAGGGTGCTGGATTTTGTCAAAGGCCTTTTCTGCATCGATTGACAGGATCATATGGTTCTTCTCTTTTTTTTTGTTAATGTGATGTATCACGTTGATCGATTTGCGAATGTTGAACCAGCCCTGCATCCCAGGAATGAATCCCACTTGATCATGGTGAATAATTCTCTTTATATGCTGTTGAATTCGATTTGCTAGTATCTTATTGAGAATTTTTGCATCCATATTCATCAGGGATATTGGCCTGTAGTTCTCTTTTTTTACTGGGTCTCTGTCTGGTTTAGGAATCAAAGTAATACTGGCTTCATAGAATGAGTCTGGAAGTTTTCCTTCCCTTTCTATTTCTTGGAATAGCTTGAGAAGGATAGGTATTATCTCTGCTTTAAACGTCTGGTAGAACTCCCCTGGGAAGCCATCTGGTCCTGGACTCTTATTTGTTGGGAGATTTTTGATAACCGATTCAATTTCTTCACTGGTTATGGGTCTGTTCAAGCTTTCTATTTCCTTCTGATTGAGTTTTGGAAGAGTGTGGGTGTTTAGGAATTTGTCCATTTCTTCAAGGTTGTCCAATTTGTTGGCATATAATTTTTCATAGTATTCCCTGATAATTGTTTGTATCTCTGAGGGATTGGTTGTAATAATTCCATTTTCATTCATGATTTTATCTATTTGGGTCATCTCCCTTTTCTTTTTGAGAAGCCTGGCTAGAGGTTTGTCAATTTTGTTTATTTTTTCAAAAAACCAACTCTTGGTTTCGTTGATCTGCTCTACCGTTTTTTTAGATTCTATATTGTTTATTTCTGCTCTGATCTTTATGATTTCTCTTCTTCTGCTGGGTTTAGGCTGCCTTTGCTGTTCTGCTTCTATTTCCTTTAGGTGTGCTGTTAGATTTTGTATTTGGGATTTTTCTTGTTTCTTGAGATAGGCCTGGATTGCAATGTATTTTCCTCTCAGGACTGCCTTCGCTGCGTCCCAAAGCGTTTGGATTGTTGTATTTTCATTTTCGTTTGTTTCCATATATTTTTTAATTTCTTCTCTAATTGCCTGGTTGACCCACTCATTCGTTAGTAGGGTGTTCTTTAACCTCCATGCTTTTGGAGGTTTTCCAGACTTTTTCCTGTGGTTGATTTCAAGCTTCATAGCATTGTGGTCTGAAAGTATGCATGGTATAATTTCAATTCTTGTAAACTTATGAAGGGCTGTTTTGTGACCCAGTATATGATCTATCTTGGAGAATGTTCCATGTGCACTCGAGAAGAAAGTATATTCTGTTGCTTTGGGATGCAGAGTTCTAAATATATCTGTCAAGTCCATCTGATCCAATGTATCATTCAGGGCCCTTGTTTCTTTATTGACTGTGTGTCTAGATGATCTATCCATTTCTGTAAGTGGGGTGTTAAAGTCCCCTGCAATGAGCACATTCTTATCAATAAGGTTGCTTATGTTTATGAGTAACTGTTTTATATATCTGGGGGCTCCGGTATTTGGCGCATAGACATTTATAATTGTTAGCTCTTCATGATGGATAGACCCTGTAATTATTATATAATGCCCTTCTTCATCTCTTGTTACAGCCTTTAATTTAAAGTCTAGTTTGTCTGATATAAGTATGGCTACTCCAGCTTTCTTTTGGCTTCCAGTAGCATGATAAATAGTTCTCCATCCCCTCACTCTCAATCTAAAGGTGTCCTCAGATCTAAAATGAGTCTCTTGTAGACAGCAAATAGATGGGTCTTGTTTTTTTATCCATTCTGATACCCTATGTCTTTTGGTTGGCGCGTTTAATCCATTTACATTCAGTGTTATTATAGAAAGATACGGGTTTAGAGTCATTGTGATGTCTGTATGTTTTATGCTTGTAGTGATGTCTCTGGTACTTTGTCTCACAGGATCCCCCTTAGGATCTCTTGTAGGGCTGGTTTCGTGGTGACAAATTCCTTCAGTTTTTGTTTGTTTGGGAAGACCTTTATCTCTCCTTCTATTCTAAATGACAGACTTGCTGGATAAAGGATTCTCGGCTGCATATTTTTTCTGTTTAGCACACTGAAGATATCGTGCCAAGCCTTTCTGGCCTGCCAAGTTTCAAAGGAGAGATCAGTCACGAGTCTTATAGGTCTCCCTTTATATGTGAGGGCACGTTTATCCCTTGCTGCTTTCAGAATTTTCTCTTTATCCTTGTATTTTGCCAGTTTCACTATGATATGTCGTGCAGAAGATCGATTCAAGTTACGTCTGAAGGGAGTTCTCTGTGCCTCTTGGATTTCAATGCCTTTTTCCTTCCCCAGTTCAGGGAAGTTCTCAGCTATAATTTCTTCAAGTACCCCTTCAGCACCTTTCCCTCTCTCTTCCTCCTCTGGGATACCAATTATGCGTAGATTATTTCTTTTTAGTGTATCACTTAGTTCTCTAATTTTCCCCTCATACTCCTGGATTTTTTTATCTCTCTTTCTTTCAGCTTCCTCTTTCTCCATAACTTTATCTTCTAGTTCACCTATTCTCTCCTCTGCCTCTTCAATCCGAGCCGTGGTGGTTTCCATTTTGTTTTGCATTTCGTTTAAAGCGTTTTTCAGCTCCTCGTGACTGTTCCTTAGTCCCTTGATCTCTGTAGCAAGAGATTCTCTGCTGTCCTGTATACTGTTTTCAAGCCCAGCGATTAATTTTATGACTATTATTCTAAATTCACTTTCTGTTATATTATTTAAATCCTTTTTGATCAGTTCATTAGCTGTTGTTATTTCCTGGAGATTCTTCTGAGGGGAATTCTTCCGTTTGGTCATTTTGGACAGTCCCTGGAGCGGTGAGGACCTGCAGGGCACTTCCCCCGTGCTGTGGTGTATAACTGGAGTTGGTGGGCGGGGCCGCAGTCCGACCTGATGTCTGCCCCCAGCCCACCGCTGGGGCCACAGTCAGACTGGTGTGTGCCTTCTCTTCCCCTCTCCTAGGGGCGGGATTCACTGTGGGGTGGCGTGGCCCGTCTGGGCTACTTGCACACTGCCAGGCTTGTGGTGCTGGGGATCTGGTGTATTAGCCGGGGTGGGTAGGCAAGGTGCACTGGGGGCAGGAGGGGCAGGCTTAGCTCGCTTCTCCTTAGGTGATCCACTTCAGGAGGGGCCCTGTGGCAGCGGGAGGGAGTCAGATCCGCTGCCGGAGGTTTGGCTCCGCAGAAGCACAGAGTTGGGTGTTTGCGCGGAGCGAGCAAGTTCCCTGGCAGGAACTGGTTCTCTTTGGGATTTTGGCTGGGGGATGGGCGGGGGAGATGGCGCTGGCGAGCGCCTTTGTTCCCCGCCAAGCTGAGCTCTGCCGTCCGTCCGGGGGCTCAGCAGCTCTCCCTCCCTTTGTCCTCCAGCCTTCCCGCTTTCTGAGCAGAGCTGTTAACTTCTGACCTCCCAGACGCTAAGTCGCGCTTGCTGTCGGAACACAGTCCGTCCGGCCCCTCCGCTTTTGCCAGCCCGACTCGGGGGCTCTGCTTGGCCGGCGAGCCGCCCCTCCGCCCCGGCTGCCTCCCGCCAGTCCGTGGAGCGCGCACCGCCTCGCCGCCCTTCCTACCCTCTTCCGTGGGCCTCTCGTCTGCGCTTGGCTCCGGAGACTCCGTTCTGCTAATCCTCTGGCGGTTTTCTGGGTTCTTTAGGCAGGTGTAGGTGGAATCTAAGTGATTAGCAGGACGCGCGGTGAGCCCAGCGTCCTCCTACGCCGCCATCTTCCGGAACCTCCAGTGATTGGTTCTTTCTATTCTTAGTAGGGATTTCTACATTTTTAAAAAATTTCTGTCTTGAGGCTATTTGATTAACTCAGTTAATTGTGTTTATTACTTTTTATTACTTGTGTTTATTACTTTTCCTGCTTAAAAAAATGACTCATTGGGTAAAGAATAATGGGAATAATAATACAAAGTTCAAAATGCATGTTTTAGTGTATGTAAGATTGGTGATGGGCAACTATGCAACTGAGTTTCCAAGAAATAGATTCTCCAGTAGAGATTTAAGTTCAGGAATTCACTGGGGAGTGATCTGAATATCAACACAAGTGAGGCAGAGTTAAAAATAGTATTGTGCAAATAGAAAATTCTGAGTACAAAACAGTCACAACAAAGTCCTCGGCCATGGGGACTACATGGGGAGTTTTGAAGTTTTGATGGTCCTGGTCTGTTGTCCCAAATTGGGAAGTGGGGCCAATATCCACTAATCTTTGGAAGCTAATTGCCCCTAGGAAGTGGACATGAGCTTAGGAAGAATGCCTGTTTTTAACAAAAGTTAATTAGAAAGGACTTGGTTGACAGGTGTGGGCAGCCAACACTCCCAGGCAACAGGGAATTTATGCTTCAACCCTGAAAGCTTATTTTATGTTTAATGATGCAAATATAAGATATATTCATTAAATCATTGTGGAATAAAAAGTTTTAATGTTTTGCTTTGTTCTGAAAAGCAACAATTTAAAGGTATATTTTTAAAATAATATAGATGATAGGGGGCTCCAGTGAAGATTATGACTTAAGTATATCTTACTGAGGCCCCTCAAATTCCAGCTGAAACAATTTAGCCACTTGAACATAGATAGATAGTCATCTTACAAAGGATTGCAGAGATTTGAAATTTGGATAATACCTTCCTCCTTCTTGTAGATATGATACGTGTATTAGTTTTTGGGTTTGTTGATGTTTTGTTTTTTGTTTTTTGTTTTGGGGTGTGTGTGTGTGTGTGTGTGTGTGTGTTTGGTGGAGAGGGGATAAGACGATAATAGATATCTTAAGATTTAAGGAAGGAATCTCATATCTCCAATGGCACTTGGAGCTAGCGTCTATGGTGGCACTGCCATCTAGGAATCATCTCGAAGTGGGCACATGGTGTGATTTAAATAACTAGTAAGAGTTCTCCATGCACAAGTTGGTGAACTGCTTTGTCCTGCTTGCTGTCTATGACTATAATAGACTAGGAGAAAATTTTTTGAAAGCTACATTATGTTCATTCACAAGGGATTAAAAGTAGTAACGTATCAAGAATCCAATATGGTGATAAAGATAAAATAGTTTAACAGAAAATAACATTAGAGATATAAAAAACATATTTGTAGAAGAGAGAACACAAGCTTTTGCAAACAAATTTCCAAACACTAGAAATCAAGAAATCCATTTCCTTCACTAGAATTTAGGAAAAAATGAAAAATAAAGCACTAATAATATGCTGTATTTTCCCATACCAGACTAGAAAAAAATAAAACATGGAATAAAAAATAAATTCACTAGAATTTAGGAAAAAATGAAAAATAAAGCACTAATGATATGTTATATTTCCCCATACCAGACTAGAAAATAATTAAAAAAAATAAAGCACAGTGAATATGTAGCTATCATTTCTTCCTATGACAACCTAAACATTATTCCAGAATGGTGCTTAAAATGCTGGTTTATAGAACAAACAACAAGAAAAAAAAAAAACAAAACAAAACGACTCTTAAATATAGAGAATGAACTGGTGGTTACCAGAGGGGAGGTGGTTGGGTGTATGGGTGAAATAGGTAAAGGGATTAAGAATTAAGAGTACACTTACTATGATGAGCACTGAATAATGAATAGAATTTTTGGATCAATATATTGTACACTCAAAACTAACATAATGCTGTATGTTAATTATACTTGAATAAAAAACAAAAGATTATGCTTCCCCAAAAAATTAGTTTATAAACCCCATTATTTTATAAGTTCACTAATATTAAAATTTCATGTGTATATCTATGACAACCTGGCAAAACATATGACATAATGTGAGATATATCAGTTTCCTTCTAATATTAATTATTGAGAGCTATTGAATTTATCCTATACTATGGTACATTAGGTTATTGGTAAGCATATTGTTATGTCCTTGTTAGACAAAAGAGGCTTAATTTCCTATCATTTGAAATATCCAATGACTGAACATTAAGGGCAAAATTTTCTGTGAAGTGTTACATTTATTCTCTTATTAAAATATATATCATAAAATATACAATTCACCTAAAAATACTCACCCATATTAAAAATCAAAGTACAGTTTATAAAATATTTTAGTCAGTAAATATCCGTAAATGATTTGATAGGAGTATGGATCATTTATCAGTTTTTCCTTATATTTATATATTGATCCATTTAACACAAGAATTTTGTTCAGATATTTTGACAAAGTTCTATTTTTATTTTTTGTTAAGACTACTGATGTTGTCAAGGTTGTTCATTTTCCAAAAATGGGTAAATTTTAGCAGTAGTTAGCAGTTGGTGATATAAGTCAAGAACACTGAGGGTTTTTTTTATCACATTCAGAATATTTAATTTCCCCTCCATCTGATAATAATTTTTGCATGTAAAAAATAACACAAAACTATGTCAATTTGAAATAGCCACCCACACACCTTATGGAATTAAAATATTGTGTGGGATTGAAATCATGAGTATATTCTGTAAGCATGATCTCCAAAAGCATATTTTTCTAAAAAGAATATAATAATGACAGTTGTTCAAACCAAATGATTTGATATTTTAACATCAGGAACTTGTTCAATAGTTTCTGGATCTTGGTTTATAGTGTTAACCAGAGCATTTGGATAAAAAGGACATGAAGTCTCAAGGTAGTAAAATATAGTAATGCAAAATTTTAGAATGAAGAGGGAACAGAAAGTCCATGAAAAGCTATCATTTTTTAGCATTGCATGGAGGTTGGTTGTTATTTTTTTAGGTGCATATTTTTGTTGTAGATGAAAAGGTTATTTTCTCTACCAATTTAAACAGTACTTTTCTAGCATATGGACGCAATCTAAGATATAGGGTAAACATATTTATGATGCCTCTGAGAGCTAACTTTAACATCTGAACAGACTTGGCAATGTACAAATGGGGTAGAAAGCATGCTTTCAATTTCACATAACTGATTGACACTTAACATGATAAAAATAAATTTGAGAATTTCTTTCCCCTGCCATCCATTAAATGGGTAAAATTGTTTACTATACATGCATGAGCCACTCAGAGCAATTTTCAGAATAATTTTTCTATTCAAAAACCCTTGAGTACTAACTGTTCCTTTTATATTGTGTTTGAAAGTAAAGGCAAGGGAGTAGTATTCTTATAAACATGCACCATATTTTTCTCATTAGGATAATTTTCATGCACAAAACAATACTATATGAAATAGAAAAAAAAACCAGGAAGGATTTCATTAACTGAAAATGAAATGTGTAAAAGTAAAAACAAAATGTTATATAGTCATTTAAACTTACTCATGAGCACTGTTCTTCTAGTGTCCTTATTAAAATTTAATTCATCAGGTTTATACTCTAAACATCTAGCCATGATTTATAATTTTAAAAAATATTCATTATAGTCTTCAGACATTCTGGAAATTTGTGTTTTAAATTATTGTCTTAGGGAACTTCATGTTCCTTTTTGTCTTATAAAAATTAAGTTGATTAAACAGGAATTATTTAATTTTAATATTTTTCAACTCCAAGAATTAGAAGCACCTTAGTTTATTCCTCTGTCATTAATTGTTTTATGTATTAAAAATATTGAGCACTGGGGCGCCTGGGTGGCGCAGTCGGTTAAGCGTCCGACTTCAGCCAGGTCACGATCTCGCGGTCCGTGAGTTCGAGCCCCGCGTCAGGCTCTGGGCTGATGGCTCGGAGCCTGGAGCCTGTTTCCGATTCTGTGTCTCCCTCTCTCTCTGCCCCTCCCCTGTTCACGCTCTGTCTCTCTCTGTCCCAAAAATAAATAAAAAAACGTTGAAAAAAAAAAAATTTAAAAAAAAAAATATTGAGCACTAAAGTGCCTTTTAAATGTACTCAATGAACTATTACATTTAGTTGATATTTTTAGGTCGCTGGTAGCAGATGTGTTATCACACCATCCACATTCAGATCCTCAGATCCATCGTTGCTGGGTGCTTGGTATATAGATGAGGAATGCTCAAATTTCAATGGAGAGAAAAACAATTAAAATAATTATTTTAGAGTAATTAAATCAAATGGTCAAAAAGTACTAAAAAGGTAAAGACCTATGTCTTTAAATATAATAAAGTTAAATATAATAAAATATAATAAATATAATAAAATACCCACCATCTATAATGATGCTTCATAATTCTTGAGAGATCATGTTATACTCAATGGCATCAATACTGGTAACTTGTTTTTAACATGTTTTTGTTAGGTTTTTTGTTTTGGGGTTTATTTGGGGGAGAGGAGTTGTTTGTTTTTATTATGAAACGGTATTTTACTCTTAGTTTATTTAAGTAAGTCATTAAATTGACTCCTATTTCTTGTGTTACTAAGGCTTAATTCTTGAGTTGAAGAAAATTCCTTAATTGTGCCATCTTTCAAATGTTATCATGAAGTTGGCTTGTTAACCTAGGGAAAAAAAAAGTTTGCATATTTATAAAATTGTTTGTTCCCAGTGTGAAATCATTTTGTCAGAGGAAAACACATAGTAGATGTATGATGAATGCTCTGCCTTGGAAGAGGTATAGATACCTCCAGATCACAAATTAAGCTCAATTCTGCTGACATTTGTTAACCACTTATTATGTGGCAGACATTATGTATAAGTTATATGGAAACATGAGGAAGATATGGATGCTGCTTTGGTATAGTTCACAAACTGTATAGGCCACATGGAAATGTAAACACTTAATTAAAATACTTTGCTTTAAGTGGAGTCTAACTGGAAGGCTCTACATACAGTGTGGTTAAGAGCCCAGTAACCCAGAGCTCAAATCAAAACTCTACCACTTATTGGCTGTATGGTTTTAGAAAAGTCACTTACATTTTCAAAACCTCAGTCTTCTCCTGTGTAAAATAAGGATGATAAAAATGTCCTCATAGAGATGCTGTGAGAACTAAATTAGACACCCAACTATAAAATTGTAAATTCAGTGACTAGTATACTCGGATACTGGGCTGTCTAATTTCCAACATTCGAGGATTATATAATCATCTTTATGTTATTGATTTCTAGTTTTCTGTTTGTAATTAGTTTAAATCCATTGAGTGAATCAAGACTGCATTATGCAAATTCTTTGAGATGAAAACTATGTATGTATTCTGAAATTGTTTTTATGGCAACTATGTACATACATACAGTCACAAACACATATGTATGTATATTTAATTAACTCAAGTTGGTTGATTATGTTCTTCAAATCTATATCCTTATTTATATTTCTGCTCTTTCAAAGGATGAATAGTTTGTATTAAAAACTTCAGGGGCGCCTGGGTGGCTTGGTCGGTTAAGCATCTGACTTCGACTCAGGTCACGATCTCGCAGTCCGTGAGTTCGAGCCCTGCGTCGGGCTCTGTGCTGACAGCTCAGAGCCTGGAGCCTGTTTCAGATTCTGTGTCTCCCTCTCTCTGTGACCCTCCCCCGTTCATGCTCTGTCTCTCTCTGTCTCAAAAATAAACGTTAAAAAAAACCAAAAAACAAAAAACTTCAACTACGGTTAAATGTCTATTTCTTTTCTTAGTTTTTCAACTTCTATTTTATTTTTTATATCTTGAAGCTATGTTAATAGGTACATAAAATTTTACTGGTGCATAGCCACCTGGGTGGCTCAGTCGGTTAATCAACTGACTTCAGCTCAGGTCATGATCTCTCAGTTTGTGAGTTCAAGCCCCACGTCCAGCTCTTTAGCTGACAGCTCAGAGCCTGGAGATTGCTTCAGATTCTGTGTCTCCCCCTCTCTCAGCCCCTGTCATGCTCATGCTCTGTCTGTCTCTCAATAATAAAAAAACATTAAACAAGTTTTTTTTTTTAAATGAAAAAAAAAAAAACTTTTACTGGTGCATAGATATGACCAATTGAACAGCTACACTCCAGGAGGCCAGGATTGTATTCCATTAATTTAATTAAAAACAATATACCATATCATAGTTTACATTAATCTACTCTGATGTCCAAGATGCATTCCCTTTTGCCACTAACAAACAGAGGAATAAAAGAGAAACTTAACATGCATTGTCACTTCTGTGCCTTTTGAAATTTTCAGTGTAGTGCTATTCTCTGTTGTTCCCTGAGGGTTATGGCACTGTTTATTGGTATATTATTTGGAAAGGAGGAGGAACTCAATTTTCTTCCACTTTGCTCTTCTTACTATAATAGCTTTTTCTCCACATGTCAAAGAGTCAATGTAAAGATTCAATTTCTTATGATAGCTCTCCTAACTATACATTCAGAAATTAGGGAAATATCTTCCTTCTATTGTGTCCCCAGGTCATCTGAAACCCAGTCTTAGTTAAAGGCTGAAAAGAGTGCGATGTAGGGATGTGGAGTGCAACAACAAATTGACTTTCCCTTTTGAAATAACCATTTTAAGTGAGTGGGATGAACCATCACCTTGTCATTTAATGGAAGATTTGCTGTTTTCACAGAAGGGAGGAGGGACTATCTTCTGGCAAGTACATATCCTCTGAAACCTATATTTTACTGATAAATACATCAAATTGTATATAAACTGTGAATTTAACTACTATAGTGCTAAATATCTTTGAATAGAGAAATAGTAGAGAGATTCTCAGATTAGGATACTTTGTTCTCCCTCAAGCATGGGACTCTTTAAGACAGACATGATATTATTTACTCTTTTATTTTCAGTGCTTGACATAGTATAAGATTTAGAATAGATAATATTTATGAAAAGAAAGAACAAATGTTATCGCTCAAATGTTTTTGTCGAACACCATTTTCTTTCTTTCTTTCTTTCTTTCTTTCTTTCTTTCTTTCTTTCTTTCCTTCTTTCTTCATTTATTTAACAAATATAATATGTTTTCTAAGGGAGAATGAGTTTCAAGTACTAAACAAAAGAATTTAAAATGGACATTTAAATAAAAGCAATGAAAACATTGGGAAGAAATAAATAATTAAGACCTTGAGGGTTTTAATTAAACAGTAAGTAAATAATTGATGAGTACAACAGATTTCCAATCTCGAAAATGTATTCTAGTTGTCTAAACATATTTCAGTTATTTTTAAAATATAGATCAGACATGCATTATGTTAAAAAAATTTTAATTGATTATATCCAGACATTACAGTATACATAGTTGATTTTAAATTTTGCACAAAAGATATTTTAATGGAATTGAGATATATTACAGTAAATCTATGAGGTTATTTGCATACTCCCTCTTAGACACATTAGAATGTAAATTGTGGCTAGGAGTTTCTTTTGTTTCTATCTAAAATTCTCCCCTTAAATCCTGGATTGAAAAGAATGTGTCTGAAACTGTTGACAAAGTATTTGTGTCAAAGACATAGAAAAAAATTCCGCTAGCAAGATGAAAATCACTAGACAAGAAATAATTGCTCCTGAAAAATGTTTTATTTTATTTGACTCATACATAATTTGAAGGCCATACCAGAATTGTTTTGGATGAAATGCTTTCATACATTAACTAAGGCAAAGATAATATTTGACAGTGTGGTTTTCCATATTGATAAAATAGATATTACCTTCTTTCTGTATAGTCAGAACCTTTACATTTAATTTGTTTACTTCAAATTTTGGTTCAGAGTGTATTTTAAGGTTTTACTAATTTTTATTTTTCTGGGTAGAAAGTTTAAATTCTAGAAAAACAATTATACATAAAATAGTTGTATGTGCATCTGTAAATCAAGTGATCAATGAACCATCTCAGGAGGCAAGAATTTAAAAGTTGAATTTAGGGGGCCCTGGGGGGCTCAGTCTGCTGAGTGTCTAACTCTTAATTTCGGCTTGGGTCTTAATCCCAGGGTCACAAGATCAAGCCCTGTGTCAGGCTCTCTGCTGAGTATGTAGCCTGTTTGGGATTCTCATTCTCTCTCTCTCTCTCTCTCTCTCTCTCTCTCCCTCTGCCCCTCTCCCCTGCTCATCCTCTCTCTCTAAAAATAAAAAATAAAAAGATTTTTAAAAATAAATATTACAAGTTGCACTCGGTTCAAAGATCTGTAACAATGCACTAAAACTTGATTTTCTAATGTTTCTAGAACTTTAATAGCATACTGTTTAGATTACTTTATACTACTTTTTTTCTTGTTGACAAAAGTGTTTTGAATTCACATTCATTTATTACCTACATAATAAATTCATAAAACATTATAAAATTTAGTGCTACTAAGGGAACTATGGAATTAATCTTATTCAGTGGTCTTTTTTTTTTTTCTAACATTTGACAAAATATTGTCTGGCAAGGCCAAGAATTAAACTATGATTTCTTGATTTTAGGAATCATGGTTGGATTCTTCAGATATTAGCTTAAAGGTGACGTAATTTAGAAATTATGTGAAAATCCCTGATTCCACAAACTACACTAAGTGCTACAGTTGTGTGATCTTCATGTACCTATACATCCATTACTCTCAAACACACTGCTTAATTATCCATCATTATCATAAGTTTATAAACTTATAGAGCTGCAACTATGGTATTTTATACTTACATGTCTTATCCCCAATGCTGTAAACCCACTCACAAAAAAGAATTTGGTAAATATTTTTTAAATAAATACAATAAAGAGGCAATGGGAAAAGCCTATTTGCAAAGTTTGATTTATAATCACTAAAAAATATATTAAACAATGCAAATGTCTTTCAACTGGAGAATGTTTAAACAAACTGTGGTACATCCATGCAATTGAAACTACTTTATGATGAAATAGAAAGAAAAAAATATACACAACAATATGAATGAACCACAAACCCATGATTGCAAGTAAAAGAATCCAGATATGAAGGGTGATGTATTGTATGATGTTATTTATAAAATTTCATAAAAAGGCAAAATTATAAAAACATAAAGCACATCAATGTTTTTTAAAGGGTTTTTAAAGGGTGGGGTGATGGTTGACTAAAAACGGGCAAGGGGAAATTTTGGAGGTGTCAATATTATATCTTGATTGTAGTGTTGATTACTCCACTTTATTCATTTGCTATTTATATTTTTTGTTTTGATAGTACATCATTCAGGTTTCAGCAAGAAACAAAGAATCAGAAGGAGACGCCTATTGAGAAATTTATTGCATGAAATTGGCTTAAGCAATTGTGGGGCTGGCTACACAAGTTCAAAATCCAGAGAGCAGGCCATCAAGAAGAGTAGGCTGGAACACCCAGTCTTGGGCTAAAGTTGCTGCCCACAGGTAGAATGTATTCATCAAGGAAGCCTCAGACCTGCTCCTAAACTTTTCAACTGTATCAGGCCAACCAAATAACCTAAAATAATTTCCTTCACCTAAAATTTTGCAACTGATTATGGACTCTAATCACATTGACAAAATACCTTAACATCAACACCTAGATTAGTGTTTGAATAACTGAGAATTATAGACTAGCTAAGTTGACATCAAAAGACTAGTTTTTAGCTCTCCTTTGAAATCAGTATTTCCTGGTCTTCAGGGGGAAAAAATCCTCATTTCTTCTATGCAATTCTTTTCTAGTCTTAGGAAAGATTTCCACAATTGTATTTTTCTTCAGTTCTAATCCATCATATGTTTAGATTCGGTTGCATTCCCTTCATATGTTATTGCTAGGTGTCTACCAAAAACATTTAACCTTAAATAATAACCCTTTATCTTAATTTATTCTCTGCTAAATATTGGCCTAATTTGTTATAATTTTATTTTAGCAGGTGAGAGATGGGCTAGATGGGGGATGGGTACTAAGGAGGGTGATTGTGATGAGCACTGGGTGTTGTATATTAAGTGATGAATCACTGAATTCTACTTCTGAAACCAATATTTCACTGTATGTTAACTAACTAAAATTTGAGTTAAAAGTAAGGAAAAAAGATTATTTTAACATTATGTCTATTATAGCCTTAGAGAAAGTCCCCTGTAACTATAAAATGCAGAAGAAACAGAATTTAACAATTATTTATATGTGTCATTGATACTCACATGTAAAATTCAGCAGTTAAATTTGTTATTATAAAACAATACCAGTATTTATGGCTTCTAAACAAATGCAAAAGAGCTTTAATCTCTTTTTAACAAGGGTTTGTTCTAGAAACATACTTCTAGAACGGTTTCAGAAATGCTTTATCCAATCTTAGGATTCCCACATGAATGAGTTTATGAAAACCTATAACCTCTTCTAAATGTATCTAACATAATAAAGAAAACTGATCATTGTTCAAGAGGAATGTATCTTGTGTACAAATAGTTGTGTAAATTTTTAATATCATGACTGTAAGAATTCTAGAATGTTTAAAGAGACTGTTCCTTAGAACAATGATTTCATTACACTTTTTAAAGGTTAACATAAAAGTAAAATGAAAAAAGAGAAAGAAAATTAAACAAACTATTAAACATATATGGGTTTATAGAAGCTAACATAATTCTCAATTTGTTTGAAGACTTGGATATGAGGATACTGACAGTATCCCTAGATTTCATCAATAATGAGGAAGAAATAATGAAAATAAAGATGAATCACATATCTCTTTTATCAAGTAGAAAACATTCAATAATTGTCTTTTTGAAAAGCACCACAACATGAGGAAAACAGTGTCCTGTTCTTGCTACAATCATCAAATTTTTTGCTTTTGCTACTCAGTAGATAAAATTCAAGAGAGTTTTTACTACATTTTTTTAGAAAGCTGTAAGTTCAGGGACTGTACTTCTTTTCCCTAATAGGGTGAAATATGTTTCCATAAGAAGGCAAGTAAGAAACATCTGTGTCACAGGGTATAGCATTTTATGCGTCTGTTGAATTGCACTGAGACAAAAATAATAAATTGAAAGGTAGAAAAATACATATTATTGTATCTGTTTAAGACTGTAATGATTTGAACCGTTAAAATATTTGTGGGGAAAAAAAAAGCTTTCACCAGGAATAACTGGCAAAAAGGGTGATATTGATGCATATTTTTGCTTTGTGAAATCATAATTCTAAGATAATTGTATAAATCCCACTCTCCTATACAGTACAAATGATAATGCAGCTTTGGGGAGAGGAAAGAGGAGGATAGTTGTAAACATTTAAAAAACTTCATCTGAAAAATATGTCTCAAGAACTTTACTATTTTAATTTCATAGACTAATAACTTCATAAAATTTCCATTCAAGTGTCCTTAATAACAAAGGAGAGTAAACTGTACACTGAGGATCTAGGGGACACATCTCAAAGCAAATGATTTACCTAGACTTGTGTCTAGTTTTTAGTGTTTACATTTATTATTGTATTCCTTTAGTATGTACTATTCATCACATTTTACTGTAGAGAGTTCACTAAACCTTCCAGCAAAACTGATATCCAAGGAATATGTGCTAACTTCATCCAGTTACTTTTCATATCCCTGGAAGTATTCACAGCATTATTAGAAGGAAAAAAAACCCTTGTTAGTTTTTGTATAATTTTTCATGTGTGGTTTCTTTGCAGGTAAAAGAGGTAAAAAGTTTTTATGTAAAATTATATGTTCCATTACAGTATATGCTTTTGATGAATAGACTTCAGAAATCCTCATTGTTCCAGAAATGAGGTATTTTAGCTATTATCTACAAATGAAGTAAAAGACTTTAAAACTCAATGAAAATAAGTGCCATAACACCTGATCCTTTTTCTCTTAACATTGCTACCATGCTGCAACTCATCCCCAACCACACAATACATGTGCCTTAGCCACTCCAATAAAATGGTATTGGATCTTAAAAAATATTCCTCATTTTTTTTTGGTTCAATTGGAGTATGTAAAAAATGTGGAACACATCAGTCTTTACAAGGTTAAGCTAAAACAAACAACAAAACAAACTTGACTTTTATTGGAGTCATCAGATAAATGAAGTGTTGCAGGGTAAATCATCACCCTGAAAATTAGATGTATTCAGAGGATCACAGCTGAGATCTGCTTACCTGGAGAAAAAGCCATTTGAGCCATAAACTGTCAGGAACACTTAAATGGTAACTGTCACAAATGGTTGGAGTGTGACAGAGTATATAGCCTAGCTTAATAGTGAGGAACTCCTGGGGGCCCACAGTTTTAGTTGGACCCTCATACTTTTGTGGGCCTCATCTCTAGCAACCCCATTAGTTCCTCATGATGAAGATCTGAGAAAGGTTTCCTTGTGGAGCTTATGTAAGGAGAAAAAGAATAATAATGGTGACATACATCCAGGGCCTTCTCTATAATAAAAGCCACCCTCTAAGGAAAAATAATTTACTTGATGCTTGTGCCAGCTGGAGATGGGCATGCCTCCCATTCCAGTCCCCTTTACACTTTTAATATCAAATAAGTGGGCAGGGAATAGTCCACAAGGGAAGGGTTTCAAGGAAATTGATTAGGAACACTGCAGCCTAGTAAGAGAGTAGAGGGAAGGAGAAAAAGCCCGTATCATGTGAAAAATATACGAGAAGGCGAGATCCCTGAAACACAGGTCCACTAAAAGATGGAGATTTAATTGGAAAATTAAAGAAATTGTGTTCCTCATACACACCTTACCACTACCACAACAGAAAATGCCCTGGCATAAGAACAAGAGATTATAACTGAATGAGCTGCAAGATATAGACTCTCTCTGAGGAAGAGTACTTAGGGAACCCTAAAATGTGGAGGAGAGGTAAAACCAAGGGCACTAGAGGAATAGTGCCCTCATAGGTACCCATACCTACAGCAAACATTAAACACAGCCCGACTTTCACCCATATTAACACAAATACTCAACTAAGGGCCTATTTACCTCAATTGCTACTACCTAATATTATTCATAACTGGACATTACAACGCGTCTGAATTTCAACAAAATCATAAGGCAGGTCAAAAAGGCAAGGAAAAAGCCACACTTTGAAGAAACAAGGCAATCATCAGAAACAGACTCAGATATGACACAGATATTGGAATTATTATATGGGGAATTTAAAATAACGTTTCACCACACCTAAAAATTGTAAATGTGTGAGGTGATAGGTATGTTAATTAGCTTGGTTGTGGTAATCAACATATAGGTATATCAAACCATCATGTAGCACGTATTAATTATACATATGTTTTGTCAGGTATACTTCAAAAAAGCTAGAAAAAATTAAATAAAATAACTATGACAAATATGTTATGAGTTCCTATGGAAAAACAGATCACAGAAAACTGGGTAATGTAAATAGGGAAATGGAAACAAATAAAAAATCTCAAAAGGAAATGCCAGAAATGAAAAAGACTAACAGAAATGAAGAATGTCTTTGATGGCCTCATCAGTAGACTAAACACAGTTAACAAAATAATACATGAACTTGGAGAGGGGTCAATAGAAATTTCCCAAACTAAAACACATACAGAAAAAATGAAAAATATATAGAACATCCAAGAACTGTAGGATAGTTATATCAAAAGATACAACTTACATGTAATTTAGAATACCAGAAAGAGAGCAAGGCGAGAATAGAGCATAAAAACTATTTTAACTAATGATGACTGTGAACTTTACAAAATTAATTGCAGACACGAAAATAAATTCCTGGTGCATGAGTCGCAGAGAACATAACCAAGTAAAATAAATGCCAATAAATGAAATTAGGCACATCATATGCAAGCTCCAGTAAACCAATGACAAAAAAAAAAAAGATATTTTTGAAAGAAGTAAGTGGGCAGGCTTATTTATAGAGATACAAGGATAAGCATTATAACAGAATTTTCACAAGGTATTAGGCAAGCAAGGAGAAAATAGAGTGAAAGACCACTGATCTAGAATTCTATACAAAGTAAAATTATTGTTCAAAGTAAGAGTAATAAAAACTTTCTGAGACATACAAAACCTATGGGAATTCACTGCCAGCGGTCCTTTTCTGCAAGCAATGGTAAAATAAGCTTTCAGGAAGAAGAAATATGGCATAGATCAGAAACATGTATCTATATAAAGAAAGGAAAAGTTTTACCACTGGAGTCATAATTACTGGGGAAAAAAAAACTTTGTAAAAAAATATATCTGGTATAATGAAAAAAGATAAAATGCAAAACTACAAATGCTATATAAAACCAGAGAAGAAAGGTAGAGGAAAGACATAAATAGGAATAAATGTGACAAAGGGCAAACACTAACAACAATGATAAATATTAACCCAATATAAAACATAATTTTAAATACAAATGATCTAAATAAGCCAATTGAAAAACAAATTGTCAGTGTATAAAAAAAAACAAGAACATACTTAAAGTGTATATACTTCATGTGTGTGTGTATATATATATATATATATATAAGCACTATATATATGTGTGTATACACACACACACACACACACATACACACACATTTTATGTAATCAGATAGGTTGAAAGTAAAGAGGTAAAGAAAGATATAACATGACAACACAACTCAAAAGAAAGCTTGTGTGGCTTTGTTAATTCCATCCAGACAAGGCAAACTTTACAATGAGAAATATCATTAGGGGTGAAAAAAGGGCATTGTATAATGACAAAGGAATCTATTATCCAAAATGACAAACAACATTAAACATACATGCAACTAGCATCACAGTGTCAACATATGTGAGGCAAACTGATAGAACTGAAAGGAGGAATAAACAAATTCACTTATAGTTGGGGGGTTTCAAAACCCCTTCTTTAGTAATTCATAGATCAAGCCCATAGAAAATCAGTAAGGATATAGAGGACTAGAACAACACTATCAATCAACTTGAAGTAATTGACATTTATGGAATAATCCTAGCTGTTTGTCCAGTTGATTTGAATATATATGTCTACATAAAAACTTGTGTAAGAATATAACAGTCTTTTTCATAATTTCCCCAAACCAGAAACAACTAAGATGTCTTTCTGTGGGTATATGGATAAACAAACTTTGATACATCCATACAGTAAATATTATTCAATGATAACAGAGAATAAAATCTCAGGCCATGCAAAGACTTGACTGAGTCTTAAATGCATATTATTAAGTGAAAAAAGCCAGCCTGAAAAGACTAAGTCCTCTATCATTCAATGTATTGGACATTTTGGAAAAGGTGAAACTATAAAGACAATAAACAGATCAATGGTCTCCAGAGGCTCGAATAGGTAGAGAGTTAACTAGGTTAAGCAGAGATCATTTTTTTTAGTAGGGTGAAATTATTTTGTATGATATTCTAATGTTGGATCATAACAGTATTTGTATCTAGAATTTTGTAACACAAAGAGTGAACCTTAATGTATGAAATTTATAAATCATTTAGGAAGTTAGAGATGCCAGGATGGAATGCCTGATGTGACAAAGGTATATATTTGTATTATAAATGTATGAGAAATCCTCACTAAATCATGTGGGGAAATAAGTGCAAACCTAGGTAATTTTGAAATAAATTTACTGTCTAAGAGTAAAGGCATAATTAACTGTACATAAACACTGTATTCTACTTGTTACACTTGTTTCCCATTGAAGTAAATGTTAACTCTGAAAAAATTATGTATGTATACTGGAATTGAACAACTAAGTAAATGGATGGCAAATGGTTAGGTCTAAGTTTCTTTTTGTTGGGGGGGGGGGATATAAATAAGCAAGGAGTTCCATGTAACAGTGGATTACAATTGGAGACATCAGTATAAGCTCATGTTTAGTTTAATATAGATACAGATGGTTACTATAGAATTATTCATAGATATTTGCATATACATGGCTTAGTATTACACACCTATATTTCCTTACTCTGTCAGTTGAGAGAGCCTAGTGGCAATGTCATCCCAGTAGCAATGAGAATACCTAATGTTCAGGTCTTGCTTTCTTAAATTTTTTTTTCAACGTTTTTTTTATTTATTTTTGGGACAGAGAGAGACAGAGCATGAACGGGGGAGGGGCAGAGAGAGAGGGAGACACAGAATCAGAAACAGGCTCCAGGCTCCGAGCCATCAGCCCAGAGCCTGACGCGGGGCTCGAACTCACGGACCGCGAGATCGTGACCTGGCTGAAGTCGGACGCTTAACCGACCGCGCCACCCAGGCGCCCCTCAGGTCTTGCTTTCTAATACCATCCTCCAATAAAAGGAACTCAGGGTGACTTTACAGGCCTCTTAAGACAATGGATTACATGAGCATTTTCAGTTCAGGAACAATTTCTTGATGGTCCTTCTCTGCTTCTTAGACCAGTGGACTTTAAAATGACCTTTTAGAATGCTGATCCTTTTATTTGAGATCTCAACTGCAAGCTTCAACTGGATCAGCTTATATAGAAGAAGGCCTCATTTGAACAATGGTTTGCAGCTAAAAATAATGTTTACCCTATCATCCTCAATTTAGCAAATAGTGTAAAACAAATACTTGAAAAATATCCTAAGTATTATTGGAAATATGACAGATCAGTCATTTAGCCCATCAGTCATAAGAGAGTTTACTTGTAAATGACATCTCTATGTTTCAATGTAACACAATCACAAATGGGAAGATAAATAACACCCATCACGCTCTACTCCATATGCATTCCATTAGAGTAAACACATTAGTTATTCCTATACTAAATGAGGAAGTCACGTAGTTTATCACATTTTACTTGAGAGCTTTGAAAATTTATGTAAGTTTGCAGAGACCTAGCACCTTTATATACCCTTGGCAATAAACCTGTAGGGATTTTATTGCCTTTTTAGTAACACTATTGTAACTGCATGGAAAGAACCTCATATCTACCAATAGAGCCAAATTCCTTATCTAGAAATCCTAATATTGAGATGCTTTTTACTCTTCCTTCTTTCTTATCCCCGCCCTCTATTCCATTATCATTCTAAAACTTTGTCTGCACTCAAATAACTGGATATTCCAAGCCTATCTATTTCTCTATACTGATGGATTTCTAGTCCTTGGATTCAAACCCTAGACTACCATGCTTTTCTAATTTTATGGCTAATCAAATTTCCTGCATTTCCTGAATCTAGAATCTCAAACACACCGACTACTTATATTTGTGATACCCAACTGAAGTCCTCCATTCTAAATAGTTTCCCATTCTTTGTATCTTCTGACCAGTATAATCCTATTATTACTTATGACTTGCTGTGAGTATTCAATTTTACTTTTGTACTCTGATAGCACAATTAAGCACCCTATTTCCAATAATACAATCACTAAAATGTTTTACATAGGAATAGCTGAGTAGAATTGAAAACTTAGAAAATTGGAAACTGAGACAATGTGATAAACTTGCCTTTTTATTTCAAGCCATATAAAAATGTTATCATACTGGTAATATCCAAATTAATGCTTACAGTGTAAAGTATTTGGGCTTTAATTTAATTGGTTTATCTGTGTAACGAATGTAAGTTGCTTTTGTTTATGTCATTCTGTATTTTAGTGGCATTTCAGCTTTTCAACATGTAAAATAAGCTATCCTAGGTACAGTTAATTTCTCTATAGGATGTAAAATAAGGTCATTAAATTGGCTATGATAATTCTAGCTGATAGAGACTTAACATGGCCCTTTCATTTTAATACTGTTCAATTTTTAAAATAGAAATTGTTCGTATTATTGTGAATTAATAGAGTAACTGCAAAACCATAAGGGTTTTCTCACTTTTTATGTGATCAAAAAAAGCAACTATAAGAATCAATTGAAATTAACTAACCACTTGATTAAATTGCAATCAAACACTGTTTACTCATGTGTGTTTTTCTTAAGTATGATTTTATGGACTAAACTAATCCAAACTAATATACGTGCTAGTTTGGAATAACATATTTGTATGTGTGTGTGTGCGTGCGTTCTCTCGTAATAATCTATTGTGATTAAGTATAATTATATCTATTGGTAAAAGTATGCTATTCACATGAAGGATGATGAAATTAATTCATAGTTGCCTAACAAAAAATTATCAAGCATGTTAACAATATTTTGTGATGTTGAAGATCATTTGTGAGATACGATTGTAGTATTTGAGAGTATAGGCTCTAGGCTACCAATCTTTATACCAATGATCTGCATGTCAGTTTTTCTACCTACAAAATGCAAATAGTAATGTTGTTTAACTTCTAGTGTTACTGTAAAGATTAAGTGAGATAATGTAGATACAGTTTTAGGTACCATGTGCATTGTACAGTAAGCATTCAAATGTAACATAGCACCATTTTTATTGTTAATACACTCAGTTCTTTGATAGAATTCCCAAGAGGCCAGAGATTCCAGAATGATATATAAATCATAGAGAGCAGAGTTGCTATTTGAAAAAATGCTTGGATCTCTATGATTTATGCTTCACTGGCTCATTGGCAGAAGAAGGTCACATTTACATTTCTGTCCAAATTATTGGACAAGAAATCTCCCACTTGTTAACAAGCATTCTAATATTTTGCAGGTGTCACAATTCTACCTATTTCTGTAACTCCCAGGTTTGTTCATCTACTTTTAAGAAATAATTCTTTATTAGTTCGAAGTACCCCAGAGAGTAGCACAAGTAACTCCAATTCACCTTTTCAGACTAAACTACGTCTGTTGACCAATGGACAGCACTTCCCTTTTATTTCAATTGCCACTCTGCTGCCTGTTTATTTCCATTGCCATGGAAAGTCCTGCTGCTCCTGATAGAACTGAAGGATCTAGATGTTTGGATAAAGTGCCACACTAAAGGTTGAGGAAAGAAGTAGTCTTAACTTCTGCTCTCTGTGGTCCCATTCCTTCACTAACCATCACTTTCACCTCTTTCAGCTGCTGCTGGTGTGACTCTATCTTCTGCTAGTTGGCAATCATTTTTCTCAATGTCACATTTTATGAAGGGTGAGCCATGGCAGTATTTCCTAGGTGCGTAGTTGTAAAGGTCTTCATAGTCCATTCATAGTCAAGTACCCATTTACATAAAGAAAACTCATTGCTCCTGAATACAAAATTGGGTTCTGGAACTAGCTTCATTGTGTTTGGTGTTGGTATTAAGTCTGATTTTCTGACCTAGACCTGTTGAAAGTGGGTTTCATGAGAGTCAAGTTTATTGTTATTATTTTCAGTATGGCTATTTGAAAGGGTGCATGTTTTCTTTTATTTTAATTTTAACATGGGATAGGAGAGTAGCAACAATTTTCTAAACGTCTTTTTACAAGACACCTGGACAGTCACTATTTAAATATTTAGATACAAATACTTATGGAGGATGTTATCCAAGTCCATTGTGCAGCACCAAATTCACTGAGGGTGAGATATTATTTTATAACACCTCCCAAATGTCCTTATGCCCAGGCAATACTCACCTAAATTTCCCAATAAAATAGACAGGATCAGTAGTGCATGCTATTTCTATTTCTTCACTTTCAATTGATCATTTTTATTGATGAAGGAAATAATAAAATTATAACTCTTTTTAATGTCTTCAAGTATTATACAGGGAAAATTATTATTAGCAGAGACTTGGAAAGTGCAATATTAATAGCTGGTTCCGTGGTTTGTAAAACACAAAAATTATTCTATATGGACAAAATTCTCAATTATCCATGAAAAACAAAATTAATTGTGCCTTAAGGCACCTGGTGGCTCAGTTGGTTTAAACGTCAGACTTCAGCTCAGGTCATGACCTCCCAGTTGGGTCGTGAGTTTGAGCCCCACATCGGGCTATGTGCTGACAGCTCAGAGCCTCAAGCCTGCTTCAAATTCTGTGTCTCTTTCTCTCTCTCTCCCTCTGTGCCCCTCCCCCGCTCATGCTCTGTCTTTGTCTCTCTCTCTCTCTCCCAAGAATAAATAAACATTAAAAAAAATTAAATTTGCCTCCCAGGAATTTTCTGGAAGGAATAAAGTTTAATTGTATGAGCAAAACAAATAACAGTAGTAGCACATAGATGCATTAATTAATTTCATTATATAATTATGTATAATTATAATTTCAATATAATTTCATTAAATATATATTTCTATTAGGAGATGATTGACTTTTCCATACGATCAGATAGATTATTTAATTTTTTCTATACAATTATTTCTGGAGCAGTTTACACAAATATATTACATTTATCTCCACATAGAATACATATATTATAAATTTTAAAATTATTTTAGAACATGAGGGATGATTTGCCATTGGAACTTAATCTCTTACATTTTATTTCAGTTTTGGCAACAGGATGTCAGAAATTGACTGCAAAGTTATTGATTATTATACAGTGGCTTTAAAAGCAAAACATTATTTTTTTTTTGGATTTTAAACATAATTTTGCAACTATTTTTATTTGATATTTAGAACATTCTTATGAAATAGATGGAAGAACACTCTAAATTTGAGTTCCCACTGAGAGCCTATGAAAAGAAAATAGCACCTTCAAGACAAGACCCTGAGTTTTGTGAAGTTTATGCTTTCCATTTGTGTATTGAACAAGATGATTAAATAATAATAGAATCTAGACACCTCTCCAAAGACAATGTACAGTTGGTAGATGAGCATATGAGAAGACACTTAATATCATATAATTAGGGAACAGCTAATTTAAAAAAATGAGTTACTGCGACACACCTATCAGAATGGCTAAATCTGAAACCCTGGCAACAATAAATGTTGGCAAGGATGTGGAGCAACAAGAAATTGCATTCATTGCAACTGGGGCTGCAAAATGTTATTACCACTTTGAAAGAGGTTGGTTGTTTCTTACAATGCTAAACATAGTCTTGCCATATGATCCAGCAATCTTGCTGCTAGACATTTGCCCAAAATAATTGAAATTCACAAAATCCTGCACACAAATGTTTATAGCAGCCTTATGCAAAATTGCCAAAATTTGGAAGCAGCCAAGATGTTCTTCAATTGGTAAGTGAATAAACAAACTGGTATATCAGTACAGTGGGATATTATTTAGTAATGAAGTGAGCTCTCAAGCTATAAAAGGACATGGGGGAAACTTAAATGCATATTGTTAATTGAATGAAGACAGTCTGGGTGGCCTGGGTGGCTCAGTTGGTTAAGCTCTGACTCTTGATTTCAGCCCAAGTCATGATCTCACGGTTTGTGAGTTTGAGCCCCACATGGACCTCTGTGCTGACAGTGTGGAACCTGCTTGGGACTCTCCCTCTCTCTCTCTCTTCCCCTCCTCCACTCGCATGTGCTATCTTTCTCAAAATAAATAATTTTCCACTATGATTTCCACTATGATTTCCACTATGTGACATCCTGGAAAAGTCAAAACTATAGAGGCAGGAAAAAGATAATGGCCTCCAGAGACTTGAAGGTAAGAAGGGAGGGGTGAATAAGTGGAGTATAGGCAATGTTTAGGGCAATGCACCCATTCTGTATGCTACTATAATTGTGGATATATGACATTATACATTTTTCAAAACCCATAGACCTGTGCAACACAGAATAAACCTTAATATAAATATAGACTTTTGTTAATAATAATGCATTGATATTGGTTCATCAGTCATTAACAAATATATCACAGTAATGCAAGATATTAATAACTGGGTAACACTGTGTAGGGGGATGGATTATGAGAACTGTACTTTTTACTCCATTTTGTGTAAACTTAAAACTAATCTAAAAAATAAAGTATGTTAATTAAAATAAAATAATGATTTGAAGTCTTATATAACGTGTTTGTCACACTATTGTTCTATCATTATCATGTAAGTTGCTACCCTCAACTTATACACTGTTTTACATTTGCATATAAAATGTAATATGAAACAGAAAATGCATTAAAATAAATCTAAAGCATATAAAACAATTACTAATCATTTGGAAACTTAATAGCTTTCTTCATATAAGATCTGTTTTTCTCACAGCTGCTCAGAGAAAATGAATCCTGCAAGAATGACTTAATGAAATTTGTAACTATGCTTTTTCTCATTGATAATGGGCACTATGAAAACACTCAGCAAAATAAATGAGTATCTAAAATATCTTATTTTCTTTCATGTTTTCCATTCTATTTTCTTCATTACTGGCAATTATCACAAAAAAATATTTTTTGACTTGTTAATTTGATCATTTAAATGCTTTTCCCAAAAATCTTTAACTTGGTCTTGATGTTTATATATCTACCTAATTTTTCCATATTATTATTACTGCAACTGTTTTAATAAAATAAAGGTATTGTGTAATTGCCCATAAGTGTCAGATATTTTGGTATTTAATTTTTAAACAACATTCATATTATAGTATTTTGAGTTGACATAATGCTGTTCACTGGTGCCCTTACAAGGAATCTTATTATAATTATCCACTTAAGATACTGTATTTTTATGGACTAATTTTATATAATTTAAGATAAAATTTAAAGTACCTTATTTAAATTATTCTAATGATCATCCTGTGGCCAAAAGAATAGAGGTAAACTTAAATGAGCAGAGGACAGCTATGCAGTATGTTTATGATGTAGTAATGGCATCACTCAAAATCTCTTTTATCAGTCCTTAAAGAGAGGATTCTGTTTATCATTTCAGTTATAGTATTCTTAGATACTGTAGCTCTGTTCAGAGAAAGAATTTGCCGCAGTCAGAACTCTGGCTACACTGATGTAATGTTCTCAAAATGTGGTTCCCAGACTAGGGATCGCCAGCCTCAGCATCACCTGGAAACTTGCTAGCAATGCAAATTATTGGCCCTTATCCAGGACCTATTGGGTCAGAAATCTGGGGATGGAGTCCAGAATCTGTGTTTTCACAAGCCCTTCAGGCAATTTTGATCCAGGCTAGCATTTGAGAACCACTGTTCTACAGCCATAGGTACAGGTTTTAGTCTCAGCCATGGACTAAGTCAAAGAGAAAAACCAATTATTGGACAGAGGAGCAACTGTTAGTTAATGCTAAAACACTGATTAAAATTAAGGCGAAGATTCCACATGGCATAGTATACTTTAGATGCACATGCTCCTTTTTATTTTTTAAATGACTTATGATTAAGGTTAGATTATATTAATGAGAACTCTTCCCAATAGGGCTTGTACTCTGGAGCTAATATGGTTAACTGGAGCTAATAAATATCTCTGTCACAAAATAGATCACAAACTAGTACTCCTAAATTTAGTTTCTGAAAATCAAATCAGTGATATCAGGATATAAGTTTTCAAGGAGTAAGGTCATTTGATATATGACATTCTTATGGGGGGGCAGATTAATTAATCATTACACCTACACATTAACATGAGGAGTCTTCTTGACTATGCTTTTCTTTTTCTTTATTCTTTTTTTTTTTTTTTCGAGAGAGAGCAAAAGAGAGTGAGCGTGAGCAGGGGAGCGGCAGAAGGAGAAGGAGAGAGAGAATCTTAAGTAGGCTCCATGAATCTTAAGCAGGGCCAACCATGAAGCCCTATGCAGATTTCATAATCGTGAGATGACCTGGGCCAAAATCAAGAGCCCAACGCTTAATTGACTGAGCCACCCAGTCACCCCTTTTCTTTCCTTTTCTAATGAAAGCAGAGGATCTTCTCTGAGAAAATGTTAAAGAATGTGCAATAGTCAATGACTTCCTTGAAGTAAGTTAACTTATTGGGAAAGAAATTAATTTTGTCCATAAGACCAATAGTTTAAACCCAGTCTAGTAATATATTAAATGCAGGCTGATGACAAAAATGCTAAGTTTATGTGGAATAGTTAAACCATGAAGGAAAAATAGAGTTGAATGCCAATGTGAAATAGTTTATGTTAGGGTTTTCTGCCTATTGCCCTGACATTCAACAACAACATTTCGAGGTTAAATGTGACAGATTTATAAAATTTATAAGAGCTATGTGGAAAGTAGGAGTTTACAAAAATAGAATGTATTTCCCCTTATCTCCAAATTTCCCTTTAAATTTATTTTTGTAAAATGTTACATTCTAATGTTGTTTTCTCTTGCCTAGGTTATGTAGCATAACTGAAATGTTCTGAACTGTAGGTATGATAATACTTCCATAGAATTTTTAAAAATCATTTCCTCACAATCTGATATCCCCCAAATAAATTGCCCCATCAATTTAGGAACTTGATTAAGTGATAAAATATCAATTTTTTTCTTTAATAATACAGCTCTTTCATTTCAATTACATAGTCAAGCACTACATTCCCAAGCCTCCTGTTGCAGCTTTGTGTGACTATATGACAAAGTACGACCAATTAAATATAGCAAAGAAATGTCATATGCAACGTCAGAGCCATTTTCTTCAAGGGAAGGGGAATGCCCTCCATTTGCCCTTACTGCCTTTGAATTTGCTGAAATATATATGCAGTGATAACAGCAAGAGTGCTAATCCTAGATTGTAAGACAGAAGCCACATATTTAGCACGGCAGAACACCGAGGTGGAAGATCCTGAGTCACTGACACTGTTGTCAAGGTCAGCATATACACTGACTATCACAGATGAGGGAAATAAATTACTTTACTTAAGTTTTTATTGTTTTGGGGTCTTTTTAGAGAACCTGAAGTTTATTCTCACTGATCTACTGGGGAAACCTAATTTACTTCATGTTCTATTGTTTATAAATAGAGAGACAACACATTTGTTGACATAAAATAAAAACAAAGAGATTTGCCATGGGGAAAAGCATTGTTATAGTGTGTTTGCCTTTTCAAATACTTGCCCTAATTCCTTTGATCCTGAAACTCAGTCAACAGTAATTATTAAGCATACTCTAAGCTCAAGATACTCCTCAAGACTTCAGGGATGCGATGGTAAGCAAACCAGCCAAAGTTGCTGCTCTTAAGGTGTCTTAATAGTATTGGCGAACTGAAAGAGCAAACATAAATAAATAAATAAATAGATAAATAAATAAATAAAATACATGATAATTAGATCAGTTTATAGGCACAAAAGTTTAACTTTTTTGAAAATTAGGAAAAATTCCAAGCAAGAATTATTACATCTCCACTTAAAATCGGTTTAAAAAAAAGTTATCATTTAAAGAATTAAGATTCCTTCTTCATCCAAACTCCCTGACCCTAGCCCCCAAACCATCCAACTTAATGTAAACAGTATTAATCACCGTTAAGTGTCTATTGCATTCCCAGCCTTTCTGCCTTTCCCCTCTGCATATCGCTATCCATCTGTTTATCTGTCTGTAAAAATACATATGCTAATTTACTAATACCAGAATGAGGCCATACTGTGGTTATTGGTCTAATTAGATGAAAGTCCTACGTAATAAATAGAGACATAGAAGCAGAGTCACTCAGCAGAAGCATGCTGGGCCCGTAAATAGAGACATAGCTATGTTTTAAAGAACTGATCTCCAATATACCATTGCATGCATTTTTATTAATTTTTGCTAGTTATTCTCCTTTAATGGACATACTGGTTTTTTTCCAATTTTAGGTATTACAAATGTTCTGCAGTGAGCACTGTCTTGTGCTTATATTTTTATCTCTTCATGGTATTATTTCTGTATAATAGTTTGTAAGAACTGGGATGGCTGAGACATGGGGTATGCATTTTTAAAAATTTTATGAATAAAACCAATTTACCCTTCAAACAGTTGCATTAATTTACATTACCACTAAGTTTAAACTAATACCATGCTGTTAATCTATTTTTATTATGAATAATCTGATAGAAAATCTGTCAAAAATATCTTGTTTTTTTTTTTTTTCTTTTGTGAATTGTTCCTTTATTTTTCCAGGACTTTTTGCTTTATGCATTTTGTTTTTATGTTTCAGTGCATAAATGTTTGTGAATGTTATATTATCTTTATCAGCTGTGCTCTGATATTTTCAGCCTCAAATTCTACTTCACAGGGTAGAAATGTAAATATACTATGATTTTCTTCTTGCTGTTTGCCCTTAATTACTCAATTTTCTTACTAAATTTTTACACTCAACTTTATGACTTTAGATTTAGGCATATTAAAGGTTTTTTTAAATATTTTTTTTTATTTTATTTTTGAGAGAGAGAGAGAGAGAGAGACAAAGCATGAGTGAGGGAGGGGCAGGGAGAGAGGGAGACATGGGATCTGAAGCAGGCTCCAGGCTCTGAGCTGTCAGCATAAAGCCCGATGCCAGGTTCGAACTCACAAACCATGAGATCGTGACCTGAGCCAAAGCCAGATGTTAACAGACTGAGCTACCCAGGTGCCCCTAAATTTAGGCATATTAGATTTTATAATCTGAAAGGCTTTCCCTTTTATAGAAAAATTAAATTATTCCCATTCTTTTCTAAAACGTATGTGCTTGTAAGATGCCTTTTATTCCTCCTCTACTGTTAGTTATATTTTAATAATTTCTCTTTTTTTCTAGATCAAAAAAATAATTTATTTTCTTAGACTTTAATAATTAGTAAAATGTATTTTTTCTTCATGTAAAGGAAAATAATCACTTAAAATATGAATATATGCAAAATATCTAAAGAACAATAATATTTTACTATTGAGAGATTTACATATTAATCTTTGTTATAATATCATAAAGTCATTTTTTATGTCTTGTGAGTATGACTAGAGGTGTTCTTTTGTATATATAGATGCAATTTTATTTTATTCCTATTTTTAGGAGATATGAAATAACACCAGTGTTATTTCTTTATTTTATTTTAAATTCCAGTGTTATGTTAGTTTCAGATGTACAGTATATTGACTCAACAATTCCATACATCACCCAGTGTTCATCATGACAAGTGCACTCCTTAAATCCCATTGCCTATTTTACCCATGCCCCCACCTGCCTCCCCTCTGGTAATCATCAGTTTGTTCTCTATAATTAAGAATCTGTTTCTCTCTCTCTCTCCCTCTTTTCCTTTGCTCAGTTTTTTGTTTGTTTCTTAAATTCCATGAATGAGTGAAATTATATGGTATTTGTTTCTCTGACTTATTTCCCTTAACATTATACTCTCTAGCTCCATCCATATTATTGCAAATGGCAAGATTTCATTAGTTTTTATGGCTGGACAGTATTTCTTGGTGTATATATACCATATCTTCTTTATCCATTTATCTACCCATGGACACTTGAGCTGCTTCCATAATTTGGCTATTTTAAATAATGCTTCTATAAACATAGTGTTTTTGTAATTTTGGGCAAATATCCAGTAGTATGATTTACTGGATTGTAGGGTAGGTCTATGTTTAACTTTTTGAGGAAACTCCATAGGGTTTTCCACAGCAGTTGCAACAGTTTGCATTTCCACCTACAGTGCAAGAGTGTTCCTTTTTCTCCACATCCTCACCAACACTTGCTGTTTCCTGTTTTTTTGATTTTAGCCATTCTGATAAGTGTGAGGTGATCTCTCATTGTTGTGGTTTTGATTTGTATTTGATGATGAGTGATGTTGAGCATCTTTTCATGTGTCTGTTGGCCATCTATGTGTCTTCTTTGGAGAAATGTCTGTTCATTTCTTCTGCCCATTTTTTTTTTCTTTTTGGGTGCTGAGTTGTTTAGGTTCTTTATATATTTTGGATATTAATCCTTTATCAGATATGTCATTTGCAAATACCCTCTCCCATCCTGTAGTTTTTTGTCTTTTAGTTTTTTATTGTTTCCTTTCCTGTACAGTAGCTTTTTATTTTGACATAATCCCAGTAGTTTATTTTTTCTTTTAATTCCCTTGCTTTAGGAGACATATCTAAAAAAAAAATGTTGCTATGGCCGATGTCAGAGAAATTACTGCCTGTACCGTCTACTAGGATCTTTATAGTTTTAAATCTCATATTTAGTTTTTCAATTTATTTTGAGTTTATTTTTGTGTATGGTGAAAGGAAGTGATACAGTTTCATTCTTTTGCATGCAGCTGTCCAATTTCCCAACACTATCTGTCAAAGGACTATCTTTTTCCTATCAGATATTCTTTCCTGCTTAGTCAAAGATTAATTAAGCATATAATTATGGGTTTATTTTCAGGTTTTCTATTTTATTCTATTGATCTATGTGTCTATTTTTGTACCAGTACCATACTGTTTTGATTATTACAACTTTGTAATATAGCTTGAAATCTGCAATTGTGATAACTCCAGCTTTGCTTTTATTTTTCAAAATTCCTTTGGCTATTTGGATATTTTGTGGTTCCATGTAAATTAATTTTTTTCTAGTTCTGTGAAAAATGCTGTTGGTATTTTGATGAGAATTGCAATAAATCTTTTTAAAATTTTTTATTTATTTTTTTGGAGAGAGAGAGAGAATCTTAAGCAGGCTCCACGCTCAGTGAGAAGCCCTATATGCGGCTGGATCCCACAACCCTGGGATCATGACCAGACCTGAAATCAAGAGTCAGATGCTCAACTGACTGAGCCACCCAGGTGCCCCTGCTATAAATCTTTAGGTTACTTTGGGTAATATAGACATTTTAACAATATTTGTTCTTTAAGATGCAATGTTATACCTGCAGTTTTTATAATAGTATTTTCATGATCATTTTTTTCATGATATTAAAATATTATTGGGACACTTAGCATGGAACCTGCTTGGGGGGACACTTAGCATGGAACCTGCTTGGGATTATCCACACTCAGCATGGAGCCTGCTTAGGATTCTCTCTCTCCTTCTCTCTCTCTGCCTCTTCTCCACTCATTCTCTCTCTCTCTCTCTCTCTCTCTCTCTCAAAATAAATAAATAAACATTTAAAAATATTATTGTATTATTTGCAATAACATAATTTTCAGTTTTCCTGCATTATTTAACCATTTTCCATTATTCAAATTTTATGTTGGTTATGGTGCTTATCATATGTAATAGAAAAACAAGTATCTGATTTCCTCCTTGAGATTTATAACTAGAATTCAGAATCCTCACTAACATGCTTAAAAATCCAGTTCATACTAACTTAACTTAAGTGAATAATTCTATTATAAAGGTTCTGATGTGTCAGAAAGCAAGTAGATCTTAAGAATATGTTTTTAGGAACATTCTACACTCTTGATCTATATAGAAGAAGGGTACATTGTGATAATAAGGTCCATTGATACTTCCTGAGCTTCTTACAGTCTGGGCACACAAAATATTATTGGCCCTTAATGATACTTAGTATGAGACTCTTGGAGTTACTTGGCTCAGGGTTCCACCATCAGAACAATCAATTTTGTATAGAACTGAATCATCTGGAAGACAAGTTTAAGCTTTGTGGATGTGAATGGGGGATGAGGTTTGTGATACATATTTTCAAGTTAATTTTAATAAACATTATACTGCTAAATATTTCCATGTGGATATTATAAAGTGTCCATTTCACCATTACCTCATTAGCCCTGCAAAATGTCTATTTATAAGCCAATTTGATCAGTTAACAAAAATGTATATATTTTGAAATTATATTAACTTGATGCTAATTCAAAAAGACCATACATAAATTTGAGACATTGGTGAAAATCTCCTCAATCCCTTCCTTTCGTTAGCAAAATGTGTGCCAGAGAAGAGCGGGAGTTCAAGCATATGCAGATTGTGTTGGGGGACACTACTGAGTTTTGACATTCCACTCTGTTCTTGACTTTGGACACATCTATTCTATGTAGAGCAATATTTCCACAAAATTTATCTTATATGAATAGCACATATACCTAGTTTCTTAACTCTGTTGCAGAATTTAATTTTTGTAAATCCTATACTGTCCTTTTGGTATATCCCAGAGACTACTTTGTCCACATTACCAATAACCTTCAAGATGGACAACTTGAGATCATTCCTCTGATCTTATCTTACTTGAGCTATCAATAGCATTTTTCACAGTTGATCAATCTCTCCTTAACTTTGACCCTTTTCTGCTAGGGGGTGGTGGTGGTGGGCTTCCAAGGTATCATATTCTTTTGGTTTTAAGCACTGTTTAGCAGCTCATTTTCTGTCTTCTTTTAGAGCTGCTTTTCCTAGAACCAAACCTGATCTGTCCTAGAGCCCTTTGTCTGTACTCTCATGTGATCTCTTACAACTTCATGCTGTAAATGGCACTGATTTGCCCCTGACTCCCATATGAGATTCTGATTCTGACTCTAGACTTTATACTTGGCCATGTCTACTCTCTCTGCTTATACATCTAAAATGCATCTCAAGCTTATTAAAAATTAATCTAAATTTTAGCATTTTTCACAATCTCTCTAGACTTTCCCATCTCAGTATACTGCACAAGTAACTACGGTCAAATTCTGTTATGCTGTGTTAGTCTTTTCATCACCCACACCCAAATCTATCGGTAAATCTTGTCAATTCTAGTTCGAAACCACTTCCCTGATTCATTACCTCATCCCCATCTCTACTGGCCATTATAGACAAATTGCTTTCATTTTAGTATCTTCCCGATATTTTCCTTCCTTTCACCTCTCTTTTATTATTCTTCACATATATTAGTTTTGGTGCCATTTGCATCCTCCTCCATCCTTCTCTTCCTTCTTTCTTTTTTTTCTAGACTTTTACCCATATATGTGCCTGTATGTATATGCATGTCAGTTTTATCTTTTTTCTTCACCTCCCTAGCTTTTTCCTTCTCTTCTAGTTCTTTCTTCTCCTTCATACCTACCGTTAAAATATATTATCAAACTACACATAGCCTTATCTATATTCATGCCTGCCTTTTCTTTGGCAAATATATACACGTTCTTAGTTTTTTTCAATATACCGAACTAAATCCTATTTTATATTCTTCTTTTGTTTGTATGCTACATTTCTTATACAATAAAATAACTATATAATCCTACCAAATAAAGGTATAGATTTTATTTTAATAGATTATTTAATAGATGCAAAGTCTGTGATATGTATAACTTATGTATTATTTTAATAGATGCAAAGTCTGTGACATATATAATAACTTATGTCACTATTCATTTATTGATGATAACTTCCTTTGTTTCCAGTTTTTTCTAACTATGAACAATTAAAGAGTATTGCATTAAGAGTTCTTGTGAATATCTTTTTATTCTATTTAGAGAGTCTCAGGAATACAATGGCTAGGTCAAAATATATGCAATTTTAATGTTAATAGATGTGGCCAGATCGCTTTCCAAAAAGACTGTGAAATGAAGGAATGTAATAACTGTTCATCTTTATCTTGACTAATAATAATATATTTTAATGTTATCCTTTTGGTAAGTTAGTTATATAGCATCCAATTACATTAATTTCTTTGGCAACATATTAGAAATGTAGCTTTGGCTCTTAAATTAGCATTGTTCTGGCTGCTATCCCAAATGCTAATATTAGAATTGAAAAGTAAGGGGATAAAAAAGATTAAAAAACATTATCAGTATCAGATACATATATTACATTGTTCAATATGTGATCTACCATTCTTTTAAGGCATGTGAAAACACTGCATAATATCAATTATTTAATCTTTCTCTTAGGGTTGAAACTAAGCAAAATTGTGAAATTTCTCTGTGATCCATTTTGCATATTCATTAATTCCCACATTTCCACAATTTCTATATTTCCTTCAGCCACTCAAGACACATGTCCACATCTATCAGTATCAAAGAGAAAACTAAATTGATGTTCTATTCTACCAGGCCTGACCAATATCAACTCTCGGGAAATTGCCAGAGATCAGAGAAATTAGAGCTTGAAAATAAGATAATATCTAGGAAGTGAAGTAACTGAAGTTAAGCCATTATTAATTCACTATTCCATTGTTGTTGCAGCTGGACATATTTAAAGTGATTTCTAGTAAGTTTTTAATTGTAGTAGTGTCTATGCAGATTTAGGTTTCATAGTTCATTGATTCCAGGATGTCTTTTTGTTTTTAACGTCTCCATAATTCAGATGTCGTATAATCAGTGGCTTCTTGCAGTTAATTGACAGTGTGTTTGCATTTGTAGTGGAGATAAAAAAAATACACATCTTGTAATTGATGAAGTATTAGATTTCAGAGAATACAGTATTTGTTTTTAAGAGGCCCCATATTTAAACCCAGAAGAATTGAAATACAGAAACAGGAATGTGGGAGATGGACCTACTTTTAGGTAATAATTAATTAATAATTACCTAAAAAAGTCACCATCTCCTTTCAATCATACAATAATAGTATCAGCTGCAGGTAAGTTCAATAATATTTATTCAGTACATATCCTATGACTAGGATATGCCAGTGTTTCTCATACGTGAATAACATATAGATCATTTTTAAAGATTTCCTAGCACAGATTAAGTTCACTTGTGGCATAATTTTACTCAAATATGTTAACATCAGACTAATTATAAAATCCCATATGCTTATAGCTTTTGTGTAAATACAAAATAAAAAACTAGAAATCAAATAAAAATATGACAAAATATCCAAATTTACAATCTTAATTTAATACAACAGATGATTTTGCTCTGCTGAAACCAAATCCAGTCTCAACACATGAATGTTTTTATGAGTATTTGTGTGTCAATACTGATCTAAGCATGCCTGATGATTATGGTGAATATGGGTGCTCTATGGTGATATAATTGCTTCGTCACTTTTCTCCAGTTTAACTATGCCACACCTTCATTCATGCAGATGTCATGATATCATTTGGTCTTATCTAAAAATAAGCAAAACATTTATGTGTTAAGATTTTAGATTTTTCCTCATTAGTCCAAAACAATAAAAGCAGTAACACCTGACACCAATGTGATCACAAAAGTGAATGCAAACAAAAGATATACAGTGACAAAACTTCGTGACAAATTATTATTATATGATTTCACTAATGATCAAGAATATGCTTATTATGTTAAGATTATTACAGGAATGAAAAGGAAAGTTTTGAATCCCAATAATATACCCTGTAACCACTAAGTATATATCACACACACCTTTGAAAAACACTGAAATATACTCTTTTCTTTTTTTCAAGGTGACATAAGAACAGGAACTTTGTTCATAGAAGCTCCCAGGTAAGGCTCTAGTGGGGACCCAAAAGTGAATCTAATTTGTGGATCATTCACTTTAGTGATAGGAAGTTATTCAGACAGACAGAGTAAAAGCATCCAGAGATTGTAATGACAGGAGGTAGGCAGTCTAAGCATGTGGAGGTAGTAACATATGGTCTCAAATAGCAGTTAAACAAACTTAAAAAAAAAAAGATTTACTTTCTTCCGGAAGAGCTAGGCAGAGCGAATTGGGGCAGGGATTCTGGATGCAGGGGTCTAGACACTGGTTTGGGAAATGAGGCAAGACCTTGGTTTTGCATTTCAAATCAGCAACATTGTCTTGAAATCTTGTGTGAGACAGGAGGTGGTCAGGAACAATACCTAGTTGCTGAGCAGAAAATTGCTATCCAAATTTGGTTAAGGAAAGCAAGATGAGGAACAGAGAATGAGGTAAATTAGTACAAACATGGAGCTTAGGGGACCTTGATTTAAAATCACAGTTGTAGAAAGAGAAAAATTGAAGCATGGTTGCAAAAATGAACTGCAATTTTTTTAGACTAATATCATTATCTAAAACTTTCATACTTAAATTATTAATTGAATTTTTTTCAATTTAAAAGTTTCCAATTAAACTCAAGTGATATATAGTTATCCCATAAGATATTTTCAAATGAAAATATTTTCTGATTACAAAATATTGACTCTGCATATTTATAATAGCAGTTAGATATTTAGCCTAGGTCTCCAGGTCTCTGATATTCAGGTCTCCTAAATTCTCCAAGTGACTGAGAAGAAATATTTAAGTATTAAAAATTTGGGTAGCATTGTTCCATAGAAATAATCTATGTCAAAATAATTACTAATAACAGAAATCAGAATTACTTTAAATAATGAGACTAGGCCATGGGTATCAGAGATTATAACATAATAAAGAATTTAAAGATGCTTTCCTATGGACGTTTTTCTTTACACCATTACAGAAGGAAAGATATGGGAACAGCAAGATAGAAAGGCATAATTTATCGCTGTCTACTGATTTCAATTTATTACCATCTGAGATGATGGGGAAGTCCTGATTCTCTACTTATCTTCTCTCTTCATTTTTAGCAAAATTCAAATGAAAAGGTTCTTTCATGTTTGATATAAAAACTCCACTACGTTTAATGGTTGTTTGTTATAGTTAGAAGCCAGACTGCACATGGTGGTGGCTTACTGTCTCGAACATTAAGGTTAATATGATAAAGGAGTCCACAGGTAACAGAGCCCATTGGTAATGGCATAGCAATTATCATACAGTGTGATTAGTCGTTTTATTTGAATGATCATTATAGATGTGGCTACTCAATTGAGATAAGGGCAAACAAAAGGCAACTGCACTCTCTTCTGACATAATGTCTATTTAAATTCAAGGTGTAGGTACAGAATCTTGCTGATCACACTATTAGGTAATTTTGAGATAGATTACCACATATAGAGAGAAACATTGAGGACAAATTTTATGAAAAAATGCATATTCTTTCATAACTGTCAACATCATGTATAGCAGCAAATCTGTGGTGTGTTTATTACCATTTACAAATAGTTTTACATGTCACAGTCTAAAGCCACCCCATCATACCATCAAGCATGCAAGTGGCAAAAGTAGACATTTCTGAAAGTGAAGTGACCCTGCATAGATTATTAAGATACTTTATTTATTAGAATGATATATATGTATCATAAGATATTCACTTATATATTATATTTATGATATATATGCTATATAAACAGCTACTAGAAATACAATGTGACTTTCCATATAAATGATATTATGTTACCTGGGACGATTCCTATAAATGTTCCTGTTTCCTGAACTGGAAATTCAGCTTCATGATGTAGATAAAGATATGACCATTTTTTTAGAAGTATTTTTCGAGGGAAATATTTCAAAAAAACCTAGCTTAGATTACTATGACTTGCACACACAAGAAAACTATATTATCTGATTCTTTCACATAGAAAGCATCTTCCATTTCCTAAGGAGATGCCTTACTATGGTTCAGTAATAAAGAAGATTTTTATCTCTTGTCTAATAACTGAAAGTTTTGAAAACTTCAGAACATGTAGTAAAAATCATACAGGTCATTAATTGTTCCCAAAATGATATGTACAGAGAATGCCTGCATCCTCAAAATATAAATGAAAAATAGCTGTAATGATAGGTGGCAAAATGAGTTTAATTTCCACACAATATTTAGTGCATATCACTTATTTTTTCCTAATAGAATTATGTTCACACTGAATTCTAACAAATTATTAGGTGATCTGTTTCATTGAGTATATAAGTTTTGGAAATTCTTGCTCTCTTTTTCTCCCAAGACTTCCAGACTCCCCCAAGTGGATATCTGAGAAATTTAGCCAATACCTCTAAATAACTGTGACACTTCATAATGAGCTATGATCAATCCACATCAACTTTTTTTTTTTCCTTCTTTGTTTGAACTGAAGCATGGCACATGGGGAATTTCCCTTAGATAAATCTAGCACTCCCCTCTTCTATCCCTGTAAGTTATAATTTACTCACATGATTATTGCCTCTCTTATTATAAACACTCTTTTTCTCTCCCTTCTCTTCCTCTTTCAAAGAGTGATATCAAACTGGCAGATTCATTTAAGGACCATATTGTAGTTTGCAGAATCATTGCTGTATAAAATGCTATCTGTGGGATACCCAGAATGGAATGCCTTGAAATCTTGACCTTCAAATAAACAAGATAAACACAGGTTGTATCAAAGTGCAGTTTGCGCTGACACAGGAGCATCAGAATGTCTGGAATCTGCTTTAACCAATTAAGCCATTCAAGGCTAGAGGAAAATAAAGCCTTCAGCAAATCCATTGAAGGCACCATCTCCCAGCATCCCACCGCCTGCGATCGATCTTTTTTAAGTGCGGACTAATGAGTCGTATATATACCTGATGGGATGCTCTCACCCTACCACCTCAGAGGAGTTAAACTTACACAAAGAGAGAATCAACTGGGTGAGAGGCAGGGTGGGAGGGCACATCCAGGCGGATGGCTGCCTTGGCCCCTTAAAAACCAGCCTGATGGTCCGTCCTCAGGGAACGCAGCAGACCCCCATCCCCTACTTTCCATAACGAACCCATTAGTTCCTTTGCAGGAGATTTTCCATTCAGGTCGCTTCTAGGGCAAACGCTTTTTGTTCGCTAGCACTCTGTGGTGGGTGGGAAAAGAACTATAGAGAAATGCAAAGCAGGGCTCGTGGCAGCAGCTTCTTTGCGGCAAAGCATCCCTTTCCGTTCAGCTTTGGCAATTTAGGAAGAACCGAGCTTCTCGGGGGAGATGGGTGAGGGGGGACGCCAGGTCCAGGAACACATTAACCAAGAGTCCCTGTTTTTACCTTCTATCCACTTCCACTCACATCGCCACAACTACCCCGCCCCCCCCACCCCCCCACCGCGGCCAGCACCCACCTCCCAAACTACCAACACAAACACTTGTGATCTCTACAAACGAGTGGTGGGGGTGGTGGGGGTGGGTGGGGAACATTTTCTTTCTCTAAGGTTCTGAACAGGATCCAGCCTCTACCCTAAAAATACATTAAAAACAAATAAAATCAAATAAGCCAAACCCAATGGGTCGCAACTATCGAGAGAGAGAGAGAGAGAGAGAGAGAGAGAGAGAGAAGCAGCTGCTGGCACCTGCCTGGATCCGCTGCAGTTGGAAGCGGTTGGCTTTGGTACTGAATTATTAATTTATTTATCCCCCCTCCCCCCTCCCCCCACTCCCCACTGGCAGGCAAGAAATCTCCGTCTCTTCGTTTTCCCCTCCGCCCCCACCTTAGAGGAGTCTCCCACTTGTCAGTCGCGGGTCGCTCTGCCGCCCGCCCGCGGTGGCCGTCGCGTCCCTGGCCCTCGGCGGCCGCGGCGCCGCGCGGGGGGCGTCCCGCTCGCTGGGCGCTCCCACTCGCGCCCGGACCCGCGCGGCCGTGGGTCCCGGCGGCGGCGGCGGCGGGGGGAGGGCGGGGGGGAGGCAGCGGGTGACAGATGTACTCCTCTGACAGCTCTCAGTATCAGCCCAGTGGCTCCCTGCCATTGGCTCAGTGCAATGGACCGGCAACGCCGCTCACTATAATAACACTCATGCCTGCCAGCAGCAGCAACTCCGAGTGCGGGCGCCGCGCGCGGGGGATGCTGCCGCTGCCGCCGCCGCCGCTGCCGCTCGGGCGGCTCCCGCTGCCCGGCTCCGCTCGGCCGCCGCGCCGGCACTGACTCCGGCTCCCCCGCTCGGTCCCGCCGCCCGGCCGGCCCCTCCCAGCCCGCGATCCTCCCGCGGGGCGCGTCGCCCCGAGGCGAATTAGCAGAGAAAGAGCCGGAGAGGGGGAGCGCCGAGAGCATGCGGAGGCGGAGGCGCCTGGGCGCGCTCGGCACAGGGCTGTAGTGGGTCTGTCTCCCCGCGGCGGGCGAGAGAGGCGGCGGTGCGCCCTCGCGCCGGCTCCCCAGCCCACCCTGCCCGGGCTCCGGCGCGCTGCGGCTGCGGGCGCGAGGTGCATGGAAGCGGCGGCTGCGGTGGAGGAGGCGGCGGCTGCCCCATGGAGTGTTACTACATTGTCATCAGCTCCACGCATCTCAGCAACGGACACTTTCGCAACATCAAGGGAGTTTTCCGGGGCCCTCTCAGCAAGAACGGGAACAAAACTCTGGTAATAGCTTGTTTCCCTCTCTCGCTCTCTCTCTCTCTCGCCCCCCCCCCCCCCAAGAGGGCATTTGGACATTTGGAGGATTGAGGTTACCGTGAGATTTTGGAGGTGTCGCGATTCAGTTTGGTTTATAATATATTAATGGATCTGTCTTGTGGGGGTGGGGTGAGAATTAGAGGTAGAAAAACGCTGGAATCTTGAGGAAGCTGGGATCCATGGTTTTGGTTGACACTTCCACGATGCTCTGGACTCCCAGCACCTCACTCCATAATGCTGGAGGTTACCAGAACGTCTCCTCATTTGAAGCAAACTGTGTCAACAGGACCTTCTTTTATTATTTATTTATTTATTTATTTATTTAGAAAAGAGAAGGGCCCTAACCCCTAGTGACCCTCTCACATCTTTTGGCTTAGGAAGCTGAAGGTGAATGGGGATGTGGGTGTCTCCGATGGAAGCAGGGAACCATGTGACTGGTGGCGCGGAGTAAGTGGCGGGATTGAGTGATGGTCTCGAGAGGAGTTCGTATTCCGGCTGTCTCCTGAAGGACTGGCAGCAAACTTCTCTAGTGAGGAATTGTCGGTACTAAGCTTAACAGAGGGACTCCAGAACCCCACATCGTCCACTTTAAGCTGTTCACTCAAAAGAGGTTGGAGAGAAGTGTGAAGGGCGAGCACTATGTCACAATAAGAGCCACTAGGAAACATGCCAGACAAGCAGAACCCATGCAGTTGCTGGGAGGTTCTCACTGGACCACAGAGCTTCATCTTTCAGCGTCCTAGTAGGAAGAGTACTTCTGATTGGTGGCAGAGGATGTGCTGAGCATTGAGATAGTGCAGGGTGATAGCTCTTACTTTTTCTTCCAGATCCCCTGTTAGCTACAAAACCTCCTTGCCTGACTGACTCCCATGTATTGTATCTTCTGAGAAGTGTACACTTCAAAAAGATACAAAAGGAAGTAGAGGAAAGGCTCCTTAAGGCTAAGTTCTGCAAGGAGAGCAGAGCTAGAGTAAGGGGGTAATATGCAAATGTATGTATCACTAAAGTCTGGGTCCCTTTTTTTTTTTTACAAAGTTGTTACTGAGCCTGAGAAGGTGGAATAGGAGAAGTTTAAGGACAGACTCATTTAGTCCAAAAGTAAATACAGTATTCTTAATCTCCTTTTCTTTGCATATTTTAAAATATGATTCTACGTGATTTTTTTAAAGCGATGGGATATTTTCCAAAAATGAAAAGTTCTCTTCTAAAGTTTTAGATGAATTCTGGTATTCATTCATTTAAATGAATTCTGGTGTTGATATTATACACTTAATCTTTTTTCTTTTTTTCCTGTGAATCTATTGGAATCCTCCTCTCAGATTTTTAAGATGCAAAGAAGCAGGGTTATTTTGTTGCTTTTATTGTTGTGGTGTTGAACAAAAGAAAGTGAAAATACTCTTCTAGGGTCTTCCTTAGTGGAGTATTATGCAGACCAGTAGGCAAAGGCTAAGGGAATTATTGAAATTGTTTTGGTTCTCATTACTTTCTTAAATAACTCACTGTGTGGGAAGATAAATATTTTGGCGTGGGGGGGGGACTCTTCAATTTAAAGGAAGTGTGCATCAGTTTGTTTTTTAAATCAAGTTTTACTTGTGGGAAAAAGCAAATTTACTGAACAAGATCTTTATACTTACAATAATGGTGTAAGTAAACACACACACACAGTAGAATTCATTAAAAAAAAAAAAAAAAGTTGCCAACCCTGAACTTGTTAAAATTCTGATAATCTTGATTTCTTAAGTCAACTTTGGGTTCTAGTGGTGGTTCAATTTGCCTATGCTGATTTGTTTGTTGTGGGTTTGGAGCTGAGCCATTCATTATCATTCATATTGACAAAAGATAGGTTAAAGTCTAGATTTGCCAGTGTAAATTTGGGATTAAAATGGGTGTTAAAAAGCAGCTATCTAAATGAGATGAATAAATCTAAATATGGGCAAATGTTGGAGCATAAGCTGGAATAAGAAGGATTAGAAATTGCTCTTATATTTCTCTTAGTTATAGTAAAAGGACTTACAAGGATTTAGTAGCTAATCCTTCCAGATTGTGTTTATAAACTGCCCAAATATGTGTAAGAGATTTACACTGAATAAAATTAGGTATATTTTCATATATGGTCCAACTATATTTGAAACTATTACCTTACAACATAATATATGTCAAACATTTGTTTTCTATATGTGTTCCTAGGATTTTGTTATTAAGGAGAATGAGATTTATGCCTGCCTTTAAGTATAACAGAAGAGATCTAAACATACTCATAAATGAATGTTTTTAATTAAATAGCTATCAATATTTACCTAGAAATGTATTCTTTACAACATATAGGATACTATGAGAACTTAGTGTAAACTAAAAGGTACTATGAGCTAAGTTCAGAAAACTGAACCTCAAAGTTCTCAGAATTAGGAACCTTAAGAAAAAACACAAATATTCTCTTAAAAATGTATGTGTACTACATTTTGAATATTTTCAGCTAAGAATTTGTGGTATTACTTTTTAATACCAGTTTCATAGTGTGAAAACTATGAGAGCATTTTTTACTTTCTTGTCTATTTGACTTTAACATATTTTGAATTTTGCCTTTAAAACATCATCACATTTTTGCATTTTGATATATGTATTAAGTTAAAAGAATTTTAATATTTCACTTTTTCTTATTTCAGGAAAGCACACTTAAAACCATTCAGGTAAAAAGTACTTAGACTTTACCAAAGACATTCCAAATATTTTCAATTACTGAATAACCTAATGGCTTTTCTGAACATTTTTTTTAATTCATATTTTTAAAAGATTTTATAATCTTCAAAAAAATATTGAACAATGTAAGATAAGCAATAACTGTTAATACAGTGTTATTTCATGAATTAAAAGTTACTTATGTGATAAGGGTACCTCAGGCTTCAGTGACACTGATTAATTGCTTTAGCCCTAAAATCCAGAATGTAATCCTCCTACTTAAACTGAGGAGATTCTCAAAATGTACAGTCTTCCCATAGATCATATTATTCACTCATACATACAATTTTGAAAAGATACTTAGAGATCAAGGCTGCTGTTAATCTTGACGTTATTTCTGAGCTTTCTAATACATTCCTCTTGACAATTTTAACTGAAAATATATAAATGTTCATTTCGCAGGGTCTTACAAGCAAAGAAAAGGTCATTTCAATTGTCATGATTTCTGTTATAAATATTATCGTATCTGTGAGATAGCTTTAATTCCATGGAATAAGAGATAAACTAATATTTTATTAGTGCTGCAGGATATGTCTGAAAACTTATATAATTTAGTGGCAATGAATAAAGTTTACCATCCCTGTATCTTCATTCTTTTTCCTTAGATTATCCCTTAGATAGAACCATTGTGTATAAAATTATTTATTGGATATGCTGATGTTTTTTTTCAATTGTGCCACAAAATTTATTTTCCCTAATTATATATTTTAAAACTTTTAATGTAACATATTTAAATATATATTTTTCACATAATTTAAATATATGTTCACTTTTAATATGAAATTTGGAACTTTGGAAATCATTACTAATTTGTTCATTACATTTTATTAGTCAGCATTTTTTATCTCATAAGAGTATTATGTCTATTTTACTGACTGTGGAATTCAGAAGAAAATGGTGGTCATACAGTAAATCAATATTATAATCTCGATTTCCTAATTCCAGACATATTTCCTTTATAATCTAGATACCAAATTAAGGGGTTCCATAGGAATTGGTGTGTTTATATCCACACTGATAAAGAGATGGTGTAGGTGTTATCTGTTGTTTGAAGGCACCCTCCTTTTCCACTCACCTTCAGCTGTGGAGAAATAGATTCACAGAATAATTTGAATTCAAATATATTTTAAGTCTCATCCCCCAATATGCTAACATTAATGTTTTCTGTCTGGCCTAAGCTCTGTTTCTGTAGGCTGTCCTTCTTTTCAAATATATTAAGTACCATATTTGGCAGGAGAAGAAGTATTGATTTATTAATCGGTTCTCAACATGTTTGTTATTTAATTCATTTAGATTTGAGATACCTCAGTTGTAAAGCACTATTCTAGGCACCACCAGCTCTGTGCGAAGCATCATGTGTTAAATATTATGCATTAAGATGTATTCATGTACGCTCCTGTTCATTTTGAATGTGTTGAAAAAATACTCATATAGTTTTGACATGTTTGCAGGTTTCTTGTCACTCAGGACGTTTTCATATGTATTCATTTTGAAAAGAATGAAAAATTCTGGGTTTTTTCCTTTGTGTATACAGGAACTCACTAAAATTAGGAAAGTCTTTGAAATATATTCTTACGGCCTTTTGTTCTAATTATCATTATCTAATATAGCATTATTATTCATGTCATCTCCTTACACATTTCTATATCTCCTAGGGAATGTAATTTAAAAGGTTTCTCCACTCATTGAAACCCACTTATGTAGCACATTTAATATTGTGCATAAGACTAGAGAGACTAGTTGTTGAATTAGTGCTGATGAAAAATTACCATTGTTGGGTTGATATCCTCAAGAAAGGTCAGGGATGAGGGTGGTTTAGAGTGCTATCTTAGGATATTGCCAAACTTTCCTCTTTATAAACTTGTTCACATAATTAGTCCATGATATATTCTTCCAAATTTCTTTTAAACTATTATATATTCAGTATCAAAGACCATCTTGTGTCTCACTTTTCTGAACTGAAGGTTTCATATATTCTTTGCTATATTTATTTTTTTATTGTAGCAAAATCTTTACAAGTGTGCGTTTTTACAACACATTTTTCAAGTAAGGAAAATAACTTATAATTGAATTATTGATATTATGACCTACTTATGACCTATTCATAAACAAACAATATTTTAAGGCCAACATTATCAAGTAATACCCTGATACTGGCATAGCTTTGTTAGTGCGTTAAATACTAATCGAGTTATTTTTGAAAGCTGAAATTCAAATAGTGATATAATATCTTATCATCACTTCTCAGTTCCTCACCAATATTTTCTAGGTTATTGATGACTGCAATTAACATTTTTACTGAAAATAGAGATCAACAAGAGCCTTGGGGATCACCTAGTCCAAGGTCTCCTATGGCCGTAGTCAGGGCCAAATTCAGGCTGACGTAGTTTGTTTAGTGTGCACTGTGTTTTAAAATATTTGATTTTAAATGTCATTCAAAGAAAAATGCACTTTGCTGTCTACACTGCTCTTCGCTGCTACGTAGGTTTTTCACTTACTTGCATTACCTTCCTGACAAGTGAAGGCACTTGAATTTCTCACTCCTTGTTTAGTCTGAGAACCAAATTTTACATATGGGGAGAGAAACGTTTTCATCATTCTGCATGTGCCCTTTGTTGTACCAACTAGTAGGTAGATAATTCTCTTCAAAAAGTTTTGGCATGTTCGTATTTTTATAGTATCTATTTGCTATGTATGGTTGAGCTACTTAAAAGTATTCTCCAGATCATACATCTAGGAATGTTATCACAATAAAGAAATATGTGGATTTGAGGGTGATGCATTTTAGAATTGCAAATTTTGCTCAGGCTGTAGGTATCTTTTCGGTAATTTCTTGGTTTGGGTTCTTTTAAAAATTAATATTGAATATAACTTTATTCTTTATATTTTTAATAAACATGTTTAGTTAATGTAACATATTTGGAAAATAGTTTTTTCAAAAGCATTATGCACAGGGGAAATAATATTTTTAATAATTGTAATGATAGCTCAATGTTGAAATAGTTTCCTTCAGTGACCCTGAGATATTACCATTTTAGGCAATGGCTGTATATTTGGAGTTTTAGTAATCCTTCTAGAAAGAAAAACGATAGCAGTTTTAATCTGTGGTGTACTGAGGCCAATATTCATGAAGAAATATGTCTATCACTTTTTTATATTGCTAACTACAAAAAATAAGAAATATCATTTCATTAATTTTTCTTTCTAAAAATTTTAGCCTGAAACCACCTGATCTATTTTATCTCATTTGAAATTATTCTTTGGTTCTGAGGAACTACTTACCACTTAGATATTACATTATGATGGTGTTTTCAACTAGCAAGGTTTCATTAATTTTATAAATGTATTACAGTATACTTTCTATCACAGTATAAGATAAAATGGGGTAATAAATAATTAAAACTTAATCCTAGTTGTCAAAGTAAACAAAATCCATTACCTGATGTAGTACTCTGGACTCTTTCATAATGGTTTGACACCATTAGAAGAAAGTCATATACTTTTGTAAATATAAGAACATTAAATGTATTAAATACTTATGATGACAATGCCATATTCAAATTATAAGAAAATATTATTTTTCTTAAATAGCTTTAGAAAAATGACCTTTGTGGTATTTCATAGCTAGCTTTATGTGTCAACCAGAATAGCATTCAATTATTTAATCAAACACTAATCTTGTTGCTGTGAAGATATTTTGTAGATGTGGTTAATGTCTACAATTCTTTGACTTTAAATCAAAGAAATTAACCTAAACAAATGTGCATGGGTCTCATGCAATCAGTTGAAAGGCTATTAGAGCAGAAACTGAGGTTTCCTGGAGAAAAAATTCTGCTTCAGGACTGCAGCAACAAATTCTGCTTTGAGTTTCCAGGCTACTGGCCTGATCTGCAGACCCACAATCACACAGTCAATTCCTTATTCCCTAGCATATTAACCTATCTATCTGCCTGTCTGTCTGGCTATCTGTCTCTCCTATTAGTTCTGTTTATCTGGAGAACCCTGACTGATATATAGAGGATCAGTTTATTACAACTCTTTTACAATAAGGCAACTCAATATTTGAAATACAAATCATATTTGGATTTAATAGGAAATGGGTGAAATTGACATTTTAAAACTATTTAGGTTTAAAATTGATTGACCTCATTGTGGAGTGTTTCTGTTCTCTTACAAAAAATTATAATAATTTTATTTTATATCTTTGCCTGGATTACAATCTATCCGCCATCAATCCCTCTGCTTCCCCCCCCACAAAAAAAAACACTTTTATAACTATGTAAAATATAGTTATTTTATCTATTCACCTCCAACAGATAGTCACACATGCACTTATTGTATCTGGAGAAAATCAGGCTATCTTTAAAAAATTTTTTTAATGTTTTTATTTTATTTTGAGACAGATACAGAGCATGAGCAGGGGAGGGGCAGAGACAGAGGGAGACACAGAATCCAAAGCAGGCTCCAGTCTCTGTGCGGACAGAACATGGGGCTTGAACTTACGGACTGTGAGATCATGACCTGAGCTAAAGTCGGACGCTTAATTGACTGAGCCACCCAGGCGCCCCAAGAAAATCAGGCTATCTTTGAATGAGAAAATATTTTAATCCTAATCTCAAGAGTGTATTATTTGGTAGGCAGAATTTAAGAAAACAGTCTTTAAAGGGGGCTATGTAAAATGAAGGACTTAGTTTTAAAAAACAAAAATGTTTTCATAAAAATATATAGAATGCAGTGGATGCCCCTCCAGCTGAAACAACTAGAAACACAATTGTAGTTGAACCAAGTTGGACATATTGGTACTTGCGGGAAAGAAGATAAAGTGCACACTATGGGGAACCTTGGTACATCTCATGAAGAAGGAATAAGGAATCATTTTATAGGATTTGAGATTGGGTAAAGTGATTTTGTAGAGCTTTGATTAAAGCACTGTTTTATTCTGGATACCATAAGAAAGGAGGGTGAATTCTATAATTGGTTCTCTTAGTACTTTTTATCCAGGAGGCAAGGACAGAGTGAGGGTAAAGCTGTAACTGGCAAAAAAGCAGCTTTTGCTCATGTCGGCTGGCAGATGAGGATGTTTGGTAACAAAAACAATGTTTGTTTTGTCTGTCCTCAAACATGATTGCTGAGTGGTCTTGTGTTTTCTGTTCCATCATGCTCATAGACGACCTTGCCTGATGTTAGTGGGCTGGGAAACTCTTCCTGTTTGATAAGATAATACCCACTCTCAGATCCAGATAAACTCCTACCCGACAGTTCCCAATGACTGCTTTTTTCTTTCTCAGATACGACATGAGAATGGATAGTTGCAAACAGGTGGGAGGCAAGGCCATTAGCGAAGATAATTTCAAGGAAATGACTTCCAAAGTTGGGGACTTTTAGGGAGGAGGGAGGAAAGGAGAATGGTCAAGAATTATCAAGGTGGAGGGGCACTTGGGCTGCTCGTGGGTTGAGCATCCGACTTCAGCTCAGGTCATAATCTTGCAGTTCAAGCCCCACACTGAGCTCACTGCTGTCAGTGTGAAGCCAGTTTGGATCCTCTGTCCCTGTCTCTCTGACCCTCCCCAACTTGCACTCTCTCAAAAATAAATAAATATTGAGGCACCTGGTGGCTGAGTCAGTTGAACATCTGACTTCAGCTCAGGTCATGATTTCGCAGTTTGTTGGTTCGAGTCCCTCATTTGGCTCTGTGCTGACAGCTCGGAGCCTGGAGTCTGCTTTGCATTTTATGTCTCCCTCTCTCTCTGCCCCTCCCATGCTCACGCTCTGTTTCTCTCTGCCTCTCAAAAATAAATCAACATGAAAAAATATTCTAAAAAATAATAAATAAACATTAAAAAGTAGTTATCAGGGTGGAACAAGAAGGACATGTGTCTTGCACTGGCACATTAATATGTGGATTTGGAAGATAAAACATCTACCCATCTCTTGAGATACAGGGGAATGTTTTCAAGAGAGACAGATCAGATGGATCAAAAAGTAAAGAGAAACTTCAATGGAAAGTCTAAAGCTAAAGAGATTTCACTGATAATAGGCATTTCAAAATTCAAGAAAGCACAGTCCAAGTGTTTTAGGACATGTGGAAATACAGAGAATTGTGCCATAAAAGAGGATATGAAATAATCACATGGAGATTAAACTTTAGAGAATGAAGCATTTGGAAATTCTGGGCTTCTTGTGAAACTGACATTATTGAGGATACAGGGTAGGGTAAAATTGGTTTTGATAATCCCAGTACAGGTAGTAGTATCAGGGGAGTGGTGGAGGATAGCAGAGAGGTAGGGTTTCTATGGGGAGCACCCAGAGTTCCTGGGCTCATGTTTGATTCTTTCTGTGAGTCTGAATTATACAGGGCTCCACTCTGAGCCTACTCTGAGCCTCAGAGCTTTCTCCTGGCCCGGCTGAAGTGTCATGGCAGAGGGACGTGGTTAGTTCTAATATGTAGATTTCCTCCCATATTCAGCTGCTGGAGATTTAAAGTACTAACAATAATTCAAAGGTTAATCCATCCAAATTGTGTTAACCCACACAAGCCTTGTTTGTGTCTTTCAGATAGGAAACTACATAATTCAATGTAGAGCAAGCAAATTTGGAGAGACTTTGGTACAGATCTGGAGCTCAGGGAGTTGTTAGGCACCTTAGATGGATTATGGAAAGCAGGAAAGTTTGGGACAATAAATTACTGGGAAAGAAGCTAAGACCAGTTGCTGAGAAGGAATGGGTTGAATGATGAGAGGTTTGTACTGAATTATTTTTCCTATAACTGGTCAAGAATAGAAAGAGGGGATAAAATATAGATTCTATCTTTGTTTAATGAAAACATCTCAAGTGACATAGTCCAGTGTCCTCCAAGTCCTCCACTGCCAGTGGAAATATCGTAAGGTTACCTTTCAAAACTTGATATTTAGCAAATCACCTCTTCTTGCTGAAATGAGACCAAGTACCTTCATTCTGGGAAGAGAATCACTGCTTTCACTCCAGGATTATATTCTTGCATCCAGTTTAGCATGTCTTCATCAAAATACTCACTGCCATACTTACCCAGTGGTTAAAAGTATAAATACTTTATAACCAGATGGATCTGAGCTCAAATTCTGGAAATACCTCTGTATCAGTGTGTAGTGAGTGGAGTTGTTTGTGACCAAAACCCCAAATATCAACTCTGTATCTAATAGTGTTTTAATTATATATATATATATATATATATATATATATATATATATATATATATGTGTGTATGTGTGTGTGTGTGAAAACTTCATGAACATATATATATGTGTGTGTATATATATATATATATATATACATATATAATATATTAAGCAGCTTAATAATTTCAAAGCCAAGGACTCTTTGATTTTATTTATATTTTTCCCACAGTTGTAAGGTGGTTACTGCTCCAGCCATCACATCTACATTCTAATCTAGAAAAAAATGAAATGAGTAAAGTAGGAAGAACAAAGTTGACAGTTCTTTTTAAAAAAAATTCCCACCCAACAGTGTTTGCTTATATCTCTTTTGATGGAACAATGTCACAGAACCACTACTAAGTGTAGGGAAGGATGAAAACATGATTTTTTAAAAACGTGATTAATTAAGCTGGGAACACATCACTAATCCCAATAAAAGCAGTGTTCTGTTAGTAAGAAAAAGAGATAATTGATGATACCCTAGAAGTCTACCACAACTAGTCACTGGCTTTATGACCTTGGTCAATTTCACCTCTCTCATTATAAATTATATTATGTTTAATGGAGTTGTTAATAATTCTTACCTAGAAAACACGTTGCAAATCAAATGAAAAGTAATTTGCCCAGGTTTGATACATAAGAAACTCTAAATGATGGTAATGATCATAAAATTTTGTATCATGAAACTCCGTACTCCTAAGAAGCTGACTCTTTAGAAAAATTTAGGATTTATTTTAACTCTCTTCAATAATGATTAGCATAACTGATTCCCTTGCAAGGTCTTGGATCACTGCTGTTCTGGTGTTACAAAATTAATACTTACACTAGGGGGCGGCATAACATTTCCTCTTGCTCTTACATAGACCTGTATATAGTAAATAATCATGGATTAATAGATTTGTCAAATACAGTTATTACAGTTTTATTAGCCAAAAGTCACTTTAAAATTTCACTGACCAGGAAGTCAGTATGGTCATGTGACATAGGTGTGATGTATTTGCCCTATGCTCTATTTGTGTATTTCACCACGTAGTTATTTTCTACCTTAGTCACATGTGATGTATGTATCAAAATGGAGCTGACATGGAGTTGATGTCCAACTATACCTTACTAGACTATATTCCTGGCTGAAATTGGGTCAGTTTTTATCATTGAAGTTGATGTTTCTGAGTACTTTTAAGTATCTTCAACCAAATCATTTTGTGAAACTTAATGCCCAATTTATTTTAATGTCATAGTTAATATATAATTAAATTTGATTCACATTTTCATGGAATTAAATTATTAAGCAAAATAAAGGTGGACTGTGATGACCACTATTTGTTGACACAAGAATAGCTAAAACACGAAATAAATAATATTTGAAATTGTGAAATCTATCATTTATTGCATTATTGCCACAAGTCACATTGCAGGAAAATAGTTGAAAAATGTCTGAGACTCAAATTTCCCACTTTTATTAAAATTCAATGGAATTTCCTCCATACAAATTGGGATTACTTTTCTTAGAGAAAATGTACAGATTGCATAAAATAACACAAACTGTTCTATTTGTTACTAATCACTGTGAAATTATTGATGTAACATGAAAGATGCAATTTTTATGGATCAAGACTTGGAGGAGTTTGATAGTATGATACATGCTGCTACTCAAAAACTCAAAAGGCTATTTTCAGGTAGGGTGATACTAAAAAATGATGTAGCATATTCCATATTGCTGTCCTGGAGACCCACATTTTTAAAAAAATTTTTTAATGTTTTTTTTTTTAATGTATTCTTGAGAGAGAGAGAGAGACAGATCATGAGTGAGGGAGGGGCAGAGAGAGAGAGGGACACATAATCTGAAGCAGACTCTAGGCTCTGGACTGTTGCTGTCCTGGAGACCCACATTTAAGACAATCTATTACCATCCCATTTCACGGTAAAGGGTTATGAAGTAAATAATAGTAGTAGTGGTAATAATAATCATAGTAATAATAATGACAATAATAATAAAACAATTTGTTCCACTTTGTACAGTGCATAGCATAGCTCTAAGCATAATTTGATAATGTAAGGAAAAAAATTGGAAACTAAGGATATTGTTTACTTATAGTGTTAAATTGGTCTAATTAAAATACTGTATCAATTCAATTAATATATGCTATAGTCACTAATTGTTATCCTTCCAGGCACTAAACATGCCAACTATTTTGACACATTAATAAAGTGCTAATACAATCCTATCAACTATTGAAACTATAGACTATGTGAGATATTCTTCTCTTTTCTTTCAGCACCCCACATAAGTGTAGTATCTGTTCACGGACACAGGCAAAATAGGCATGCACACATGGAAAAATCATTCTTTGTCTCCTCTCTCACCACCGTCTTGCTACACCCCCACCGTAGTCCAGAGAAGCAGAGAAGATATTGTTACTCCAGTTTTAGTCTGTCTGCATGTTTGTTTCTCAGGAAGTACATGTAATTCTACTAACAGTTTTGGCCGGCCTAGGGATCCAAAAAATTATTTAGTTGAAAAGTAATTAAGAACTCCACTTCCCCCCTACCTCAGCCAATGAATATAATAGCAGAGGTCTGAAAATAACAGTGGTAATATTTTGGGAAATCTGAAGTAAGCTGATGGCCAAAGTTCCACTGGATGATCACAATCCTAGGAATTAAAAACAAATAGAAGAAGGAAGGGGAAAAGGAGGGTTGGAGTGAGGGAAAAGAAGAGTGAAGAAAGTTAGGCAGTTCTTGGGCAGTTAAGAAGACTGTAAACTGATATAAGAAGATGTATCAATTTAAATAACTGGATGATGGTCCATCCAGATTTGGCTGGGATAATCGCAGCTAAGGCTGTTGTCTTAGAATGCTTAATAATGGTACTACCTTTACCTCTCTGATTTGGATGATAATCTGTATGAGAATCCTTTAAATGTAGAAACCTCCACAGTGATGGGAATCAGTTTGAAATGATTTCCTGTTCTCTAAACTGGCTGAAGTTCTGCATTACTTTAGGATTTGTAGATTCCTGCGAGAATGCTATCTCCAGATGATGACATTAATATAGTACTTGGCTAGTTTTTCAACAACCCTGAGCCTTGTTGTTGTTTCAACAACCCTAAGCTTCATTGATGAAAGGAATGCTGTTATTCTTTTTCCCAGTTTGGGGGTAGCTGCATGATGGACAAAGGGTTATTCAGAGGCAGGGCACAGGCACAGGGTCACTAAGAGGTCATCTGTGGCAGATGCAGTAAAGAGGAGAACACTGAGTGTCCAGTGGCTGTGTGTGAGCCAAGCCTTGTCAGTGGAGAATCCCTGGGGCTCATGAGCCAGCTGCATTGTTCCAAACTATTTAGTGGAAGAATTTTGCCCAAGCCAATTTTGGTTCCTCAACAAGACTCATTCAACAAGGTCACCTTTGAATCTGTCAGCTACCTAATACTCTTCCAATACATGTATTTTATGCTTCATGTAATGAGTTAATTTTGGTTATTTTTAGCTGAGAGACCTGACTAGAATTTAGGACGACTGTGGAATTGGCAATTTTTTTCAAGGACATGAGTACTGTGCTGGGTTTTATATCTAAAGAGTTTTGACAGTGTTCACTCCCTCCTTTGCTTCTCATCAGTCCCCTTGATGGTTTTCTATAGTGAAAGGTGTTCAGCCTCTGGAATGAGATTTAGGTTTGAATTCTGGCAATGTAACCTGGGCCAGGCATTTTTCCTCTTTTAGGTTAGGTTTTTTATCTATACAACATAACAAAATTGTAGTTCATTTAGTCCCTGCTATATACCAGGTGTTATTTGAAACATGTTATGTAAATCATATGTAATTACTGTTGAAATGCTTTAAGATGGGTATGCGTGAACAGGATTATTGTAATGATTAAATAACATAAGGGGATTCTCTACTTCAGAGTCTGATGATATACAATAAAAGCTATTGTTATTTTTGCCAATATTGATATCTTAAATAAGGCTCGTCCTTCCTCCTTTCTGAAGCTGATACAAGGTCTTGTGCTTTTCAGATAGAACATGAGGGATGCCAAATGAATAATACTTATTGTAGGTGCTATAGGGAATCCTGTGAAAAATAAGCCAGGAAATTGATCATAAAATTTAGCACCTATATATGACCTATGAGAGGATTATCTAGTTTATTCTATGCAGGAAAACTGAAGTTCTCTGGTGTACAGATTTCAGACTAGATGATCATACTTGTTACCTGAAGATGTAGAAAATGCAACATCCTGGACTTCACTTAGTATCTATGGTTAGGGTCCATATCTATCGTTGCTTGATTTCAACTGACTTGTTCCAGAAGGACACTTGGAGGTCACACACTCATATTTGACATGAGAAACGAGACTCTGTTCTTCTTCTTTCTTAGGTTCTCTGCCCAACACTTCTCCTCATCCCACTTCGCCCCCAAATAGAACCTTTAGAAAGCTGGCAGAAATGCATGTTTCATTGTAAGGAAAAATGAAATTTAGAAAAGGTTTAGTTAGAATATAAGGACATAATCTTAAAATTCGATAGAGTCTAACCTCTACAGAACAGATGAAGATGTAAAACTTCATGTTGTAAGCAGAAAATAATCTAGTTCTAGCTTCAGCCTCATGAGACAATTTAGTTAACTTAGCCAATTTCCTTTTCAACCATGCTTTCATTAAGCATGAAGAAATTAGAAGTAATAATCCATATCATAGTATTTAAGAATTTTCAATGTATGCTATTTTCTTCATTCATTGTGTTGAACTACAAAGCAAATGGTTGAGCTAATAGTAAACATCAGGTAATTTACAACATAAAAGACATAAGGGTGAATAACTTCATGAAATGTTGGGTGATAGTAGGTATTTTCATGAAAAGTATGTGGAGGATTTAACAGTGCTAGCTTGGGTTTATAAATAAAATCTTATATGCTAATTATATTCTTATTAAATCATATGATATATCTCAATTACCTTTGGTATTAAAATTATTTTATTTTAAAATTTGGTGCAGGTACTGGTTGTTATGTGTAAGTGATGAATCACTAAATTCTACTCCCGAAACCAATATTGCACTATATGTTAACTGGAATTTAAATAAAAACTTGAGAGGTACCTGGGTGGTTCAATCTGTTAAGCGTCTAACTCAATTTCAGTTCAGGTCATGATCTCACGGTTTGTGAAATCGAGGTCTGAATCAGGCTCTGTGGTGACAGCACAGAGCCTGCTTGGGATTCTCTCTCTCCCTCTCTACCCCTCCCCCACTTGCATGCTTGCTCTCTCTCTCAAAATAAATAAATATACATTTAAAAATTAGAAAAATAAATTTACAGTATTGCCCATTTGTTTATCAATAAAGCATTCAATAAAGACATTTTCATGCTTCTTTTTCATATAGGGAACTGGACAGAAGCTAGTTAATTAGATTTAATGAGCTAAATGGCATATTTTATATGTATTATATATTGCACCAAGGTAGAAAAAAGATTATTTAATAAACTATATGATTTTAGTAAAATTCAGAGCTTAAGATATTTTTCTAGTATTTTCAGTTCACTTTGCAATTTTTCTTCCTTCAGCTTTTTTCACTCCTAGTGTTTGCAATCTTCTGTTTAGTAACTATTAAGAGTAATGGAAGTTCTCAAACCAAAGCAGATAATGAATTATTTGTAAGTCGTTTATAGCTGAAAGAGTGCCATCATTTTCTAGGATATATTATTGGGTTTTTCATTTATAGGAATAAGATAAGAGAAACTGTCCATTTTCTAATCACTGGGCTTTGCAGCACACATTTGTCAAGGCTTGGCTTTCAGCTTTAGATGGTTCATAATATGTACGTTATCCTCCTGTCTTTCTCAGAAGATTATTTTCAGGGAGAATACAAGAAAATGAAAAGATCTGAAGCCTTTTAATATATTTTTTGGTAAGATGTGGGTGCTTCTAAATTTATTTTCTCCTAATTGCTGGCTGTGCTGCAAAGAAGAGGAATGGGGGATGGGTAGGGCAAAGAGAAAAGCACCTTGTAATGTGTCAACAGAAAGGAGCCTTTGAGCGGCCCTTTGGTGTTATTTGTAAGGAGCTTTCTACTATCTCTATCCTCATCAATTTGGCCCAGTTCTAAACTGTGTGTGTGTGTGTGTGTGTGTGTGTGTGTATACAATAACGATAAAAGGTCTAAATGTAGTTACAAGCTTCTGGATATCTGAAGGGAATAGGAATATTATTAAGGATTAAGGATGATTTTATGCTAAGAAAATATAGTAACATTTTGAAGTAGAGAATAAAGACAACATAATTCATTGCAAAACAGAAGCTAGAAACAAAAAGCATATAGCTATAAGTGATAATAAATATCCATTGAGTGGAGACTCACAAGATAATAGCATAGCCCTACATCACATTGCTTCTAACTTCATATTTTTATTTGATTATGTATTCATAATACAAGAAGAATATGATTTTTAATCAGGCAGGTACCATTATTATCTACATTTTACTTAGGGAAAACTTAAGAGAATCTAAGGTTATTGCCAGAGACTATAAAAGCTGTGAATGGTTCAGCCTAATTTTGTCATAAGTTGTGTTTTAGTCACAACCTCAATAAGTGTAGTTAATTATGTTAATTTTATAATAATAATGCTTTAAGCACTTCCATTTTACAAAGAATAAGAGATCAGTTAATTATACAATAGAAATTTTATATATTATTTACAAAATACATACTTTACATTCTACCCTTAAAACAGTTCATGAGGGGCACCTAGGTGGATCATTTGGTTAAGCGTCAGATTCTTGATTTTGGCTCAGGTCATGATCTCACAGTTCGTGAGTTCTAGCCCCACGCTGGGTTCAGTGTTGACAGGGCAGAACCTGCTTAGAATTCTCTCTCCTCTTCCTTCTTTACCTTTCCCCCACTTGTGCGTGCTCTCTCTCTCTCTCTCGCAATAAATAAACTTAAAAAAAAGTTCATGGTTAAATCTATATGTCAGAAAAATATATTAAACTAGAAATCAACTATATATTTCCAAAAATAAGTCTACAGGTATTCCCAGGGATATGCATATTTTTGCCTTTATAAGTTTTAGTTTCATATCACATGATATATAGGTTTGTCAGAGAATCAATAATGAATACTTAGCCCACTAAATTAAAAATATGAACTATTAAAGACAGTTTGTATGCAAACTTGAAAAGTAGAGATAATCACATTTAACACAACTTGTTGAGCTATTGCCTATCAATCCCTCATAACTTTTTGTGTGCCAAATGCTGCACACGATAAAATTACAGTTCATTAACTTTCTTTAGTACAAGTTAAAAGGAATGGGGCACCTGGGTGGTTCAGGTAAGTGTCCTACTTTGGCTCAGGTCATGATCTTGGGGTTCACGAGTTCAAGCCCTGCATCGGGCTCTATGCTGACAGCTCAGAGCAGGAGTCTGCTTTGGATTCTGTGTCTCCCTCCTTCTCTCTCTGTTCCTCCCCTGCTTTCACTCTGTCTCTCTCTCTCTGTGTCTCAAAAATAAATAAAGATTAAAAAAATTTAAAAAGGAACCAATTGTGTGGCAGAGATGCCTCCAAATGTGAAGTAAAATACATTGCTTTATTTTCTGCTGAAAATTTGCTGATTTTCAAAATTGATTTATAAAAGAGAAGGGGGTGAGTCATGACTTTTACCAGAAGGAATACTACCAGTAAAAAATAAGGTTATATTGCTGACAGTAGATAGGAAGCTAAGTAATCTGATTTTTTTGTTTTAGCAGTTATCTGTCTTCAAAAACTAGCAAAATGGACTCATGTGTTTATTCATCAAATATGAATTAAACATGATAGTAACATTATCTGATGATTTTCCCTTTCTCCTCTAGTAGTTGCTCAGTCATCAGGGCGTGGAATCACACCTATTCTCCTTGCTTGAGCCTGTTGAAAGTCATACTCAAGTAGACTATAATAACACTATAAGTGGAGAGGCAGGAAAAGAGACTTCAAAAATGGAAGACAAAAAATAGTAAATAACTTGTGAGATATAATAGACATTTTACAGAGGAGTTTTTTAATTATTGGTAGGGTAAAAGGTGTCATTAACCATCTGATCAGTTTCATAGGCTATAGACATGAACCTCCTACTAATATTTTATGATTTCAGAATCCCAAAATAGGTAAATTATTATTTTCAATTATAGCAAATGTTTAATAAGAAGATGTTTCACAATTGAATATTTGGGTTTTTAATGGATTTTATTTTTATATGTTTAATTTGAGTGTTTATTTAGAAAGAGAGAGCATGAGCATGAGAGCATGAGAGAAAGAGACAGAGAGAGAGAGAGAGAGAGAGAGAGAGAATCCCAAGCAGGCTCCATACTGACAGCCAGTAGCCCAATGTGGGGCTTGATCCCACTAACCCTGAGACCATGATCTGAGCCAAAATCAAGATGCTTAACTGACTGAGCCACCCAGGGGCCCCAAAGATTTATTTTATTTTCTTTTAAGAGAGAGAATAAGAGAGAGCATGAGGTGGGGAGAGGGGTGGGGGAGGAGAGAGAGAGTGAATCTTAAGCAGGCCCCACGCTCAGCTCAGAGCCTGATACAGCCTTGATCCCATGAGCCTGGGATCATGACCAGAGCTGAAATCAAGAGTCGGACCCTCAGTTGACCAAGGAATCCAGCACCCCTTGTATATCTTTTATCTGTATTTCTAGATGAATGAGTTGACCTGAGTGAAAGAGTATTGGATTTAGAATTTGAAGATTTAGTTCTTACTTAATTATTCTGTCTACTTAAGACTTAGTTTCTGGACAATATGTATAATGTTTGCAAAAGTATATATCTGCTCTGGGATACATGTATTCATTTATTTCTACATTCCTAGAACATATTTATTGATTACCTCTATGTGTCAGATTCTATAAGACACAATTAACACAATGGAAGGCAATAAGGATTTGGTTCTTTGTTTCTAGAATGCATTGTCTTATGCAGTGGTCACCGAATTGGAGTATATGCAATATGCTAGCAAGTGTACAAATTGCTTTACATGGAACAAGTAGAAATACTAAACATTGTCTTTATATATGTGATTATCTCATTTTAAAATGTTTTATAATATTTTATGCTATATAGAAATGCATGTATTTATTTGCTTATTAGCTTGAAAGTCTTTTGCTAATAGGATTGTGCCATCAAACAAATTCAGTGACTGAATTAGTATAAGGGAAAAGAATCAAATGAAATGAAAAATTTTATAGCCAAAGACAATATAATTTTTAAATATTGATTTACATTTTTTTTTGGCTGGAACATTTTGAAACATTACATATGTGAAGTCCCCTGTAGTTTTGCAGTTAAGCCATCAATATGAACATAGTGTGTTTTAGACACATTTCCAAGAATTTTGTTTGAATTAACATTTTATCTTCGCAGCAACCCTATTTGGAAAGTAACCTGATTGTATCTAACTTACAAGTGTCATTCAAATTCAGGTAATTTGTCTTCAGAGCTAGAGTTCATATCCACTATGCTAGCCTGTCTCTTACACGTCAGGTTCATTGATAGAGTGCAATGATAATGGCAGATCTGAAATAACTATAGTATTAATAGCTTTAATCCATTTTTCATTATTTACATCTTTACATTGTGTCATGAGACATGTCAATCTTTCTTTTGCTGTGAGGTATGTCTTTCCACACAGCATTGATTTATAGTTTTCTGATTGTATTCTTTTAAATTTCTGTTTGAATAGTCATCAAAGATTGAGTCAATCCTTGCAATGTATTGAGAGCACTACAGCTTGACATGGAAAAATGGAGCCTATTAAGGTAAATACTCTGCACCAATAGGAACCTCAGTTTTATACTGAATATTAATATAATATTTTAAATTATATATAAAATGCTGAATGAAAAACCGGCTTACCTTTTTCAATAGAGTTCCATTTTTTTAATTGAAACTGATTCATATCATATATACTTTGGGGTGCATCAAACTTATTTTCATTTTTATGTCAATTTTAATAATGCATAAATTTTCTAATTGAATTACTTTCAAAAAGCACCGATAGTTTTATTTATTTTGTATCAAAACCAAATACAAAAAAGTGTTTCCTATGAGTTAACTTGTATGGTATGTTCATTTATTCAAAAATGGGTAGGGGATTCTGGATGGCTCATTTGGTTAAGTGTCTGACTCTTGGTTAAACTCAGGTCATGATCTCTGCGTTGGTCTCACTGACAGCAGCAAGTAGTTTTCTTGGGATTCTCTCTCTCTCTGCCCCTCCCCTTTTCTCTCCCTCCCTCTCTCTCTCTCTCAAAAATAAATAAATAAACTTAAAAAATATCTATTAGACACTAATGTGTAAGCAGATATTGTGGGGTAGGTGCTAGAAATGTAATAGTGAGCAAAAAGCACACAAGTCCCCTGCCTTCATAAAACTTATGGTTTAGCAGGTGAGGTAGGTGTTAATCACTAAACATATTATGTTAGGTTTGCAGGGCGGCCATAACACAGAACCACAAATTGGGTAGTTTGAAATAACAGAAATTTATCTTCTCACAGTTTGATGCTAGAAGTCAGAAATCAATGTGTTGGCAGGGCCATGCCCAACCTGAACCTATAGGGAAGAATCCTCTCTTGCCTCTTCTAGCTCCTGGTAGCCTCAGGCTTTCCTTGGCTTGTGACAGCATTACTCCAATCTCTGCCCTCATCTTTACATCCTATTTTACTTTCTGTGCCTGAGTGTCTCTATATCTTCACATGTGTGGGTCTCTGCTTCTTATCTTGTAAAGACACAGACCATTACTGGATTAAAAGCCACCTTATTCCGATTGAATTTATCTTAACTAATTACATCTGCGAAGACCCTTTTTCCAAGTAAGGTCATTCTGAAATACTGAGGATTAGAGCTTCAACACATCTTCTTGGAGAATACAGTTCAACCCATAATAGGTTCATTGCAAATTACGTTAAGTATCATGAAGGAAAGGTACAACCAGAATGAGAGCATGTACAATGGGGAACAGATCGAGTGTGGAATGTAGGGATGGCTGTATAAATCATAAGCAGGCAAAGGTGGAAGAAGGTGGGGTTCAGCAGAGAAAATGGAATGGACATGTGGCTTTTGAAGACAGGAAGCTTAGCATTTTTGAGAAACTGAAGGAAAGCCAAGATGGCTAGAGATTTTAGAGTTGGTAAGAAATTGCTGGTGATGGGAGTGTGCATAGGTCCAGAAATTTCAATATTTAAGTTTCCTTTGGAGGTTTACTGAAAAAAATGACCTGATTGTATCTTGAAAATATCAGTCCCACTCTTGGGAAATATGAGATGGGAGACTATAACAATGAATGCAGATATACCAGCTAAGGGTCAATTGTAGCAAGGTAAGCTAGAAATGGTTTGGACTAAAACAATGTATTTTGAGATATGTGTTCAGATTTAATATACATTCACTAAACAGAATCAACAGGATGTATGATAAATAGTATTTGGGGAAGGAAGTCAAAATATGTGCCAAGAATGCTCCTGAATTACTCTCCTGTAGCACTGTATGAGTATCACTCACTGGCAAAGAGGTAGCGATAGGAAATATTGTTAAGTGTGTTTTGAACATGTTGAGCATTAAGTGCTTTTCACAAATATTTCAGGCATGTAGTTAAACATGTGGATTTAGAAGTCACAAATAAGGTCTTGGTTAGGATATATATTTTAATAGTCATTGGTCGTCCTGGCCTCATTCCAGTTTCTTGTGCTTTCCTATTTCTACCTGAGGAGCAGAGCTGGGATTTAGAAAGAACTCACAATGTGCACTATATTAAACAATCTCTGGACACAAAAGCTAGACTTTTATGTTTTTAATGAAATAAGTTCCATCATCATTATAAATTCTCAGTGGAAAAGACAATTCTTAAAACTTGGGAGTTTTACGTTGACACTGTTTTTAGTTAATTTTTAAATTCATTATTTTTTCATTCCTTTTTATCTTCTATTATTATTATTATTTTGGAGAGAGAGAGACCGCCAGGTGGGAGTTAGAGGGGCAGAGGGAGAGAGAAAGAGAATCTTAAGCAGGCTCCACGCTCAGAGTGGAGGCCAACACAGGGTTCGATCTCACAACCCTGGGATCAGGACCTGAGCTGAAATCAAGAGCTAGGGACTCAATCAACTGAGCCATCCAGGCACCCTCTTTTTATCTTAAATTCTAAAGGAGAAGGCTTGATATCTATCCATAGACATTCCTTTTCACTACATCTGGACAGATTATCAATGATACTCAAAAACAAATGTTGTCTGGGAGATGCTTTTCAGGTCTGTACTACTAAGTGTACCTGAACAATACAAAAAACACTGGATATGAAAGAGGTAATTTATTTGTAGAGGGTGTGTGTGTGTGTGTGTGTGTGTGTATTTTACCATCAACTAAGAGTGAATCACTCTAAATTATTCTCTAGAGACTAATTTACATGAATAAGAATAAAAGAAAGAAAGGAAAAAGGTGTAGAACTGGGAAACAGATTTGAAAGAAAATCTTTAGTAAATGGAATGCCATTCAATTATTGCCTGTAAAACAAACTAGAAAATAGCATTTGAAGGAAGGTTGTCCACATGACAAATATGTGATACTGCATTGACAAACCAGGAATTGGAACAATCTGTTCCCTCTATCAACAGCAGCACTATACAAACTAAAGTTAATTCTTATTAACTTTAAAACTCATTCTTATTATGTGTTAGAAAAGTGAGTAGTGGGTATATGAACAATGATTACTTTGTAGTGTACAATTCTTGTTCTAGTCATGGTAGATGACTGAAAATATTTGAACATTGTTAACTGTTTCTTAATTGAAATCTGTATAATAGTGACTATGTAATAGTTCACCCTCAAAATTCAAAAGTAAATGAATATTTGCATAAAATATTAAGAGTATGAAATACTGGTGAGTTATGAGATACTAGAAGTAAATTTTTTTAAATAAAAACCTGACATGAAATGAAAACCAAATGTGTATTTTAATACCTACATGAAAGAAAAACCAAACTGTCAAACATAAATCAAACAGAGAAATATTCTCTAATTATATACTGTACCTCTTGCTTTGGATAAAGTTGTCATATTCAGAAGAATAGTTAACAAGATTTGGAACATATCCATAAATTATTCCAGATTTACCAAGTATTTTGTGCCATTCTATTAAATGCATTAGATTTCAATCAAGGACACATCATAATTTTCATATTTTTTATGTTACTTGTTCCAAGAAATAATATATTGATTTTGAGTATGTCTTAGGATCAGATTAATGGTTATGAAAACCATGCAAAGTTTTCATAAATGATATCTGCTAAATATTACAATAATACACATTTTTTAAAGATAACATCTAAACCCATCATTTAACACCCATGGAAGTCTATTACATTTAAAAGTATCATTGTCATTACACTGTCCACAGTCTTGATGAAAAAAAGAAAAAAAGAAGAAACACATACAACACATCCCTCATGTAATATGTGCCAAAAATCAATAGCAATATTATGAAAGATATTGTCTGGTAGATAGGTGAAATACAAATCATTACTCAGATTATAATGTTCCACTGGGCCCCAAAATTTGAGTAAAGAATCTGAGTTTAAATGGAAAGAATAATCAAGAGGCATTTATGGAACAGTATAAAGAAATCAATGTGTTTATTTGGACAGTCAGTCAAATGGGCTAAGGATTCTTAGATGTAGCTGACTGTTCCAAGAGTCTTACAGCATGTTAGGATTCCCCATAATTGATTGACAACAGTAGTTAAAATAATGTTGGTCCATTGATCCATTTGCAATTATCAGTAGATTAAAGCAGTTTTGGCTCCTATTTTGTTCAGTTGTTCTTTCATGTGATGTTGATTAAAAATACTCTAAGAACTGTTGCACAGCAATGTTAATGCACTTAATGCCTATGTATGTTTCAGAGTGATTAAATTGGTGAATTTTCTATTGTTTTTATTTTACCACAATAAAAAGTAAGCCTAAAACTACTATAATTCTAAATTCTGGGTGTAAATACAATGCTTCTAGCCTTCTGTAAAAGTCTCTTATCTCACTTTGGTGCAGATATAATCTTAGCTATCTAAATTCCAGTATTCCCATTAAAATATATATGCATGTCTGCATATGAGGAAGGTAGTAAGTCTGTATCATATTTTCTCAGACCATCAGCAATGAATATAAAAGACTGCCTTCATGTGCCAACTTGGACTACTTACAATCTGAAGAAGATACACACTTGCATACATTTTTTAATTATTCATGATGCAGGTTCCAGGTTGTAATTAAATTATGGAACTCCCTATGTAGTGTTCTAACACCTAGAATACTATAGTAGATTTCTTTCCTTCTATGAAGGACCACTCTACTTTTTTCTTCCTGAACTTCTAGACCCATTTTCTATTTGCTTTAGTCATGTAACATTCTTTATGAAAAGCTAGTCATCATCATTTGGAATTGATTTCTGTATAGTATTGACATGTATAACTAGGCAGCATAGCAGCTGACTTAATGATAAGTAATGCTATATTACAAAGTTTGAAAAATCTATGACTTTGGGAATAGAGGTGAGTGGATGGCATGTAATCTGTGTCTGTGTATTGGGTTTCAGTATTATATTGCTTATAGCAATAAGTGATGGTTCCATTTGTGTTGGGAATGTTCTATTGCTTCTAATTATTAAAACAAGTAGTGTACTTTGATTATATCAAAAAATACTCATGATATTATCAGAACATTCAATTTTTTTAGGTGTCTAGGTTTTTAATTCAAGAGCATCCAAATGGCAGTGTTAAGGATCAAGCTGATAGGGGTGGAAGGGCAGACATAATAATAAGTGGGGTTTTTTTCTCTTTACTGAACATCAATGAGAGGAATATAATTTTAAAATTTACATTTTATAAAAATGTTGATTACTAGATTATAAAAAACTGTTAAAGACTTATTGCTTTCCTATCTTCTTATTTTCCACACAAAAAAATCCTATGTGTTAAAATTTATTGGAAAATTATAGTCAACTTGAAACTTTAAAATTACTGTACAATGTGGTATTTTATATTCAGATAAAGAACAGTCATCATCTGGATCTGTATTATCAAAATAATCTGGAGAAATGACTTATTATTTTTATTACATAAATATTAACACAACATAAATAAGTTGTTATATAATGAAAAAGAGAAGGTGCAGATGAATGGAAAGATAGTTAAATAGCTAGATTAAAAGGTACAGTTTTGGGGCACCTAGCTGGCTCATTCGGTAAAGTGTACAACTCTTGATCTCGGGGTTGTGAATTTGACTCCCACATTGGGTCTAGAGATTACTTAAAATTTAGGTCACTTGGGTGGCTCAGTTGGTTAAGCATCCTACTCTTGATTTTGGCTCAGGTCAGATCTCACAGCTTTATATCAGGCTTTGTGCTGACAACACAGAGCCTGCTTTGGATTCTCTCTCTCCCTCTCTCTGTCCCAGCTCTGCTTTAGCATGCTCTCTCTCTCTCTCAAAATAAATACATATTTTATAAAATAAGATAAAATCTTTATAAATAATAAATAAAATTAAAAATTAAAAAAAACAAAAGCTACAATTTTAAGGTGAACCAATTTTTGTAAATCTTGTTTCAAGCTATTTTAGCTTTTATAGTATAGTGTTGAGTGGAATAAATGAATTTGTATTACATTATTTTATCCCCATGTTATTAACTAGTAATATACTATTTCATCAATTTATTTTGAACAGTATTCTTAAAACTTACCATTAATATTATTTCTAGAGATTAATTTATCAGAAAAATTTAAAGACAGTTTTTAAAATTGGATTTTCATGGAGCTAAACACCAACAGACAGTCTAACAATGAGGATTTCTTCATATGTAATACTTAGAGGGCAGTATAATTTTCCATTCTTTTTCCTTATAACCTAACCTTGGTTGTTGTGATTAAGTTGTATTTTGCAGTTTTATCTTCAGTGGTGGATTTGCAGACTTGTGGAAGGAGTAAAAACTGTTCATCTCATAAATTTCTACACCCTGTTCTTCTGTTTTAAACTATTAAAAACTATATAAAAAAGGAGAGAATTTGTGTTTCTAGAATTTTTAAAGATGTACTGGATACTTACTACCTGATAGAAGGTAAACATCTACATTTCATGCTAGATTTAAAGAGGTTGGAAAACACATTTTCCTTAGCCATAAAGATATGTATACACTTTAGCATAAATAATTACTTCAGCATCAAAATTACATAGAAATAGAATACCTACAAAGTTCAGAATATGTGCTCAATAGTAGGACGTGATTGTTTATATACTCATGCTGTTCTCTTGACAGTTTTTATAATGGTTGCAAATTTGTAATGGTCACAAATCCATAAGTGATGTCTTTATGACTGAAGATGAGAACAGAGCCCTGCTCCTCTGTATCTAATTACCAAAAGGTCGTGTTTTAAAAAAATATACAATGTAGAATTAAACTGGTATACTTTAAAAATACTTTGATGGAATGAAATTATAATATTATTAGTAGTCATTTCCTCTCCTTCAAAATGGTTATTTATACAAATGAACTGTTTAGTATCGTAAAAATTAAGATGAAAATCAGCAGAAAAACAGGACATTCAAAGACATTCATATATGTGCATTATGTAACATCAGAAAAAGAAAATTAAAACCCATTAACAATAAAATTAATATGTCTTTATTAATAATGTTATCGTACCTCAAGTGAGTCTCTACATTAAATTTCTCCAAATGTCTAATTGAGCTCCAGCTACAATTATAAACACACAGTTAAACAAAATGCATGTTTTAAGATGGTTCTTAATACTAGCAATCTAGTGTGGTATAATGCCAATAGCAGAGAAGGCTAAATAGGAAATTCATTAATTATGCTCTGTTTACCATTTTATTGTCAACTCTGATCATTAAGATGATATATCTTGACTACTCTCATTAGTACATGAAAGTGAATTGTAATGCAATTTAATTTAATCAGCATATCAAAATTTCATATTTGTGCCTTTTCCAGAAAGAATAAATATGTTGACTTATTGATATCTAGAATGAATATAATTCATATTTCATTTAAATTATATATATCTTTCAAATTAATTTGCTTTTGAAAAACTGTTTTATCATAGAGAAACATTTTGCAACTTAAAAATTTTGCATTTTTACTGAAAACTTTCATGTCTGTGTCCCATCTTTTACTAACCAAATTGTATTATTATTTGGAAATCTTGCCTTTAAATGAATTGCATCTACAACATACCCACACCCACCCAGTTTAATTATTACTGTGACCTTGACATTTGTTGGATAATATTGAATGTATAAGCAAATATACCATATAAATCATGCATATATAAGGAAGGGGAAGATATGCTATTTAAATAATTTAAAGTATTGTGATTTCAAAATTTGTCCTGATTATTAAGCATGCTTTAAATTGCACAGGTGACTAAGAAAGATTAGGAATGGATTTGTTATAGGAAGCTGTTCAAGTTAATGTCTCAGCTAGGTCAAACCCCAAGTCTTGAAAATTGTCAGTCTTGGGATTCTTAATTCATTGAACCAACTTTGTTCTGAAGTTGTACTGAACTTCAACTTCCTAGAAGTGTTTAGAGGGAATTAAAACAGAGAAAGGAGAACTGGTTCATTTAATATTTATTCAACATAGGTTCTGAACTACTGCCATACCTTTATGTATAGACAATGAATGGAGTCTCAAATTTGATTAAGATCTTTCAAATGATAGGTACTCAGCTATCATCTCTTTGAATGTTGACTTGTGATCCTTCTTACTATTACTACTGTCCAGAGCTCTGTTTAAATGCATATCAAGAATTCTCACTATTTCCTCCACGTAATGTAATCCCTCTATACAATTCTGGGCAGGAATATAAATATTTGGGGGGGGCATTCTTCCAGTTCACTGATTCTTTCATAAGTTTTATATAATCTACTACTTCACTTATCAATTCAAAAAAGTCTAGCTATAATTTAAAGATGCAAAATTAAATTTCGTTTTTTTCAAAATTTTCTTTTATTTCTTCAGGAAAAATATTGTATTTGTTTTATTAAATTTCCTTCTGATGATTACATAGCTGAAATCTTTGTATGTCTATTTCTGCTGTTGTTTATATTAGTTTTTGTGTGCGGTGCCTTTGTGTGTATGTGCATGTCTGCATGCATGCGCATGCGTGTGTGTGAAGTTGTTTTTCTTTGTTGAAGGGTTCAGTATCATAGTGAGGTACTAATTTTCTTTTGAACTTTGTTTATAGGCTTCTTTATGTCCTGGGTTGAGAGATCATATGATGGTGTTTCTTCTGCCTACCTCAATTGTGTTCTTTCAAATAACTTAATTTTGGAACATGCCCTGTAAAGTGAATTTTGGCAGTTTTGGAGGATTAAAGTTTCAAATGGTACATGTAGTTTTTCTTTTCCCTTTGATGCAGTGTCAAAACAGATACTGATAATATTCCAGGTTGTCAACATCTTTAGAGGACACAGTTTGAGAAGGATTGGGTAAAGAATGTTGTATGTCTTGCCCTCCCTTATTTGTTTGTTTTAGGGGATAAGTTCCAGCTCTTATGGGAATTTCTTGTTAGTTTCCATATCTTGGGTGCATCTTGTTACAGTGTCTGTCTTCTGCATCTGTACATTGTGTCAAAGCTGTGGCTCAAGATCTTAGATTTTGTAGAAACACTCAGTGAGAATGCTGGGATTGGTACTTCTTATTTCCCTGGTCTCTGGTTTTCAGGTGTGTTGTTTTTTTTTTTTTTTAAGATTTCCCATGTCTTTATGTTTATGGTAACTCATCAATGAATTTAAAATTATTTCTTTTTTAAAACATTTTATCCAAAGTTTTTGTGTCCTCAGTCAGTAATTAACATTAATCTCTCTCTATATATATTTTTATAAAATAAATTATCTTATAACAAATTCTACCATCTAAAACCAGAGGAATGTGTGAATTTGGAGAAACAATTTAAGCACTGACTTTTGAAAACTGGTCCTATATTTTATTCATTTTACTATAGTAACTTTGATTTCATGATTACTATGGAAACGAGGTTCTTAACAAAATTTAAAAACATGTTACTAAAGCCACCCACAATAGGTAGTAGTCAACAGAATAAAATTGTCCAAAAAATAGATTTCCAACTAGATTATAAAAATAAAATAAATGAAAAAGTCAAAACAATTAGTCACATGCTAAATTATATAATTTTCATTAAATATTTTTCTTATTGAACCATATGTCTAGTTTATGGGAAAAAATTAAAAGCGAATTATTTTTGAATCTTTGACTTCCAATACATATCAGTTCATTCAAATTAACAATTTATAATTTGTTAACCTGAGAATCTCACCTGTAAGAGATTTTCAGAACAATTAAAAGTATTAAACTTACATGCATAAACATAGGTGAATTAATTTATGTGCATTAACTATATGACCATACCTGAAAAAAAATCTGTATGTCAGGGGTATCATTAGGTGACTCTTACTACATCAAATATAAAATATTAATTTATCTATTAAAGTCATGTATATAAAGAATATGTAGAAACGTCAAAAATTTAATAATATTAATAATACAGTGTTACGGAGAGGAGGCAACATTTAAAATGTAAAATATATTTCCATATAAATTTATAGGAAGAAACAAAAAAAAAAGAAAATATTTATGTTGGCATTGTGAGGTTGTGTATGCTTTTAAAGAATATGTCATATATTATGATTCTGTTCTTATAATCAAGATAACCTTGATATAAATTATGTCTAACTCAAGAGAAACTTAATCAAGATTTACTATTTTTTAAAAAATGTCCATTTGACATATAGAACTTTAAATATCTGCTCCAAATTGGTTAGCTTACAAATTCATGTAATGATGATGTAGCATAATTTGACATATGGACCAGTTATCATTTCTAGAATAGGGTCTTTAGGCCAATTTATAAAATCAAATTTCCAAAATTAAAGTTCTAGGGAGATTTTCCTGCATTTTTCAAATCCATATATGTAAATTTCACAATAAATTAGATTGATGACCAAAAGGAATAAATCAATATACTGAGAGTTGTTAGATGGTCAAATAGAAAACAGTTGCATAAAAATATACAACTAATATGGGGCCCCTGGGTGGCTCAGTAGGTTAAGCATCCGACTTCAGCTCAGGTTATGATCTCGCCATTTGTGAGTTATAGCTCTGCTTCATGCTCTGTGCTGACAGCTCCAGGCCTGGAGCCTGCTTCAGATTCTGTGTCTCCTTCTCTCTCTGCCCCTCCCCCACTCATGCTCTGTCTCTCTCTCTCAAAAAAAAATAAACATTAAAAAAATTAAATATATATATATATATATATATATATATATATACACAAATACTTTGAATTACAATTTCAACTTTATATACCATTGAAATGGAAAACCTATCTATGTTAATCATGACTATAAAATGTTATATTATCCGAACTTCAATGTTAAAAATAATAAATTCAGCACATTAATCTCTAATCTGTTTATTGATAACAATTGCATTGAATATTATGGAATTGGTTTTTTCATTCTAACTTTTAACCATCAGGTTTTCTGCACTGCAATAGGTTCCAATAAACTCAAGCTAAAATTTAAGTGACTGATCAGGACTAGTATGTTCCATTCCTAAGGGATTTTCTACTTCTCCTACATTTATAATCTACACCTAGACAAGATCCTAAAGATAATTTATTTACTTCTATTCAGAAATTTGAAATCTGAAGTCCAGAAACAGGCAGTGACCTGTGCAAGGTCATTAGCTATGAAGTCATAGAGTGAAGACTCCTCCATTCTCCATTTTAATAAGGGCAAGAAATCTAAGTTAAAACACCTGCCCTGGTTATTTACAAGAAACTCTTGATGCCAGACCTTTTTCTCTAACCTTTTACTATCTCAAGGGAATATCATATAAAAATATAAGGAGGTATAATACAGTGCTTTGTGTGTTTTGTGGTTCCAAATTAAAAAGAAAAAGAGAGCCAAAATTCTTTCATTTATGAAAGAATTGCTTTTAAATGCAATTCTACACAAAAGGAATATTAAAAGAAAATTCTAAAGATATAAAAACCCAAGGTTAGTTTGCTCATCTATCACTTATAATGGAAGCTATGCAACTAATGATCCATTCATCATTCTGAAAATCTACCTCCAATGTATTAGGCTGCTAAATGCCTGGAGATCCAGGGCACTGGAGTGAGGCTATTGTATTAAAATAAAGTACTTTAAAGTTGGGAAGTATGAAAAACAAACTCTTTAAAATTACCAAGATCTCTGGGAGAAGTATAAATACATTCTTAAATATGTAATACATGAATAAAATAAGCCATTGAAAATATAAATTTTAAAAATGTTTGATTATTAAAATGGATGAAAACATGAAAAAGAAGTATTATTTGGTAGTTTGTACAGATTAGATTTAATAAATATGTGATTCAAAGTTAAGAAATATATTTTTGGGGGTGCCTGGGTGGCTCAGTCAGCTAAGCATCCAACTCTTGACTTTTGTTCAGGTCGTGATCCCACGGTTTATGAGATCGAACCCCACGTCAGGCTGTTCTCTGACAGCACGGAGCCTGGTTGGGATTCTCTCTCCCTCTCTCTCTCTGCCTCTCCCCCGCCTGCTTGTGTGCCCTCTCTCTCAAAGTAAATAGATAAACTTAAAAAAAAAGAAACATATTTTTAGTCTGTGAAAACATTCTAACAACTATATCACTGTTGAATTAAAGCATATTTAAATTTGGCATAACTTCAGATAATTTTTTAAATAGTGCTGGATAGTATAATATATGGTATTATAATACTTTATGAAATATTAGCAACCATTCAGGCATCCCAAACCAACCTGTAATCTGCATACATTTCTGGGTTTCTTTGAATTTAGTGTGTCTTTAGGCAGTAAAAACAAATTTTAACCTTTACCTAAGCAAAGCATAGATAGGAATCTACACCTCATTTCACTCTCCTTATCCTGCAGCAAAAACAAAACAATACTGGAAAACAAGCATCAGGAATATATTGCAAACTAAATGTAGGGCTTTGGAGTTACCCATTATTGCACTAGATTTCAAAACTGTAAATGTGTTAAGGTGTACCATGTTTTGTCTGCTTCATTAACATATTATCCTAGGCCCCTGGTATAAAATCTTTAACTATAATTGATTCCGCATTTTTTTTTTTTTACTTTTTTATTTATTTTAAGAGAGAGAGTGTGCAAGAGGGAGAGAGGAAGACAGAAAGGGAGACAAAATTCCATGCGGGCTCTGCGCTGTCAGTGCAGAGCCTGACTTGGGATTTGGGGCTCGAACTCATGGACCATGAGATCATGACCTGAGCTGAAATCAAGAGTCAGATGCCCAACAGACTGAGCCACCCACCCAGGCTCCCCAATTCTACGTTTTTTTAGTGAGACATTTAACACTAACTCTGGAAGCTTTTTCAATATATTTAACAATCAGAATAACACGGGCACTTATCGAATAAAATATATACAGGCAGCACTTAACTTCCACTTGGTACATAGTTAATACCAGGGTTGAAGGCAGAGATCTACCCACATTTTCCTGATGAATTAAATGGAATTTGGAAAACAATAATCAAGTTGTTAAATTGATAATTTGAGTTTTAATCTACAGATTTATTTTTTTCCTTCCAAAAGTAGATAATTTTGATTTATGAAACATAATGTACCCCCCAAAAAAAACCCAAACCCATTTTCCTGTACTGAAATAAAGGTAGATACCGTATTAACCTAGTAAGAATTTGACTTTATGATTCACTGAGGCAGTCCACATGCATTTTGGAGAATGTGAATATGAAGTTATTTGGATCAAGCAAATAGATTTCTGTGAAAAGGGGCAAAGTATATAAAGAGCTGACATAGAAGTAGGCCTATAAAATCAAATAAAATTAAAGATTCAGCAGCTACCTAGTTGCCTTAGAAACATTATTAAATAAAAACAGAATACCAGACTTAACAGAACATCTAGTATCGACACTGATGTTGGAAATTGGATACTTTTACAAGCGGTTAGTAGAAATAATGATACGGCATTTTTGCAAGTAAATAAGGAAGTATCTATCAACAATTTTTAAATGTTTGTACACTTTACTTCAGTAATTCAGTATTTCTAACATATTTTGAGTAGGCATTTCCAACAAGGTATAAATACGACCTAGTTTTTCCAATATAATTGGAAATTATACTTCTAATAAATGAGTTTAACTATATTCTGCTAAAATATCCTTTACTTAACTTTAATGACCACTTTGGCAGATTCTACTACATTTGGTAAGCTTTAGTTATTACACTAAGTATCATTTGGTTTTAATTGTCAATCTAATATTCAAATAAAATTTCCAAACTACCTTAAAACCTCTTTCTTACCCTCAGTGAATCCATTTAACTGGAATAAGAAAAGGTAAAGGAAAGGAAGACAATTAAGTACCACTTTATTTGGCCAGAGTTGTAGCCTTTTAGTCAATATAGAATCTTTTCAGTCTCATGTTCACACTTATGGATGCCTTCATGTAGCAGATACATTGAGTATTGGGACTAAATTTTTAGAAAGATAATGGTTGGCTGTTTTACTGCATGATCCTCCGATGTAGACTATTCAAATGAAGTTTAAACTTCTCTTTTATTTAAAAAGTTTATATATTTGTTTTGAGAGAGAGACTGAGAGAGAGAGAATGCAAGCAGGGGAGGGACAGAGACAATCCCAAACAGACTCTGTACAGTCAGGCTCCGCACTACTCAGAACTCTAACCCATGAAACCATGAGATCATGAAGTGAGCCAAAATCAAGAGTCATACCTCAACCAACTGAGCCACCCAGGCATCCCAAAGCTTAATCTTTTCTACCCATCCTCAGTTTTGCTTACCAGGAGACCTTCCCAAATATCTTCCTTCTGGTAGATCAATTTTCCTATAGGCACCCCTCTTGAGTAAAGCTTCAGAAAAATGGCCCAAGTCTCGTTTCCTTTCTTGGTATCTACTTGACCATTAGGAAAACTCCTGCATTGCTATTCCCAACAGTGAGTTTGTACCCTACATCAAATTCACCCCCTGCCTCTATCCTGCTACCTCTCTTAATTCTTCTGTAATCAGGGGCAGATAAAGCGGTCTTTTGCTTCAGTAGAACATTCACCTAGAAATGGAATGTCCATTTTTTACAATTTTTTTTGTAAAAATAAAATAAGTAAAATAAAATAAACTAAGAACAATATGAATGTTGAATATGAGGGGTAGAGTTGGAGTTAGTTTTACTCTGAAGCTATACTTTGGAGTTCCAACCCTATCCCCATCTGAATGGATCCTGACCATGTATGCACATAACAGTCATAATTTTTTGTAAAATTTGCAAAATTAAGATATTTAAATGCAGTTAGTTAAGACTATTATTCCTTTTCAGCTTCCTGAAAATATGAGTAGTATGTTAGTATATCTGACATTGAGCTGTATGAATTCTGATGGTTACAGAAAAAAAATAACATGGATGATCATCACTATGATAGTGAAATGGACTGAGGAAAAAATGTACTGAAGTTATAAAACTGGTATTTCCCAAATTTCAAATTCTTCACGAAGTCAGTTAATAGATCAAAAGTGTAAACTGCTTATAGAATTATGTAGCTCAGTACCATGTAGCAATAATTTACAGAGTCATTTTAATTACTCTTTGGTTATTCCTTCATTTCTGATTAATTTTGTATATTTTTAAATTTTATTTTAGAGAGAGAGAAAGTGAGCGGGGGGAGAGGGACAGAGGGAGAGAGAGAGAGAGAGGGAGGAAGAGAGAGAGAGTGATAGAATCCCAAGCTGGCTCCATACTGAGCATGGAGCCCAATGTGGGGCTCAATCCTACAACCCTGGGATCTTGATCTGAGCTGAAATCAAGTCCGACCCTCAACTGACTGAGCCACCCAGATACCCCTAATTTTGTATATTTTAAAGAATTTTCAGTTACACCGAAGTTCAGTTACAATAGAAGAACCTTAACCTTGTGGGAACCAACACTTAATCTGTGTGGTCGGCAGACTAATAACCCTGTATTTCTATATTGTATTATATTGTATTGTGTCCATATACTAATCTCTAAAACCTGTGAATATATTAACTTATATGGGAAAGCGACTTTTTATGTGTGATTAAGTATCTTCATATGGGGAGATTGTCGTGGAGTATCTGGGTGAGACCCATGTGGTCATAGGGTTCTTATAAGAAAAGCAGACAGGACAATTAGAGGCAGAGAAGGAGATGTGATGACAGAAACTGATGTGGGAGAGGAGACAGATTTGAGGATGTTGCACTGTTAGCTTTGAAGATGGATAAAGAATGCAGGAAGCCTGTATTCTCTAGAAGCAGGAGAATCTCTTTTCCTGTTAATGAAATGGATTCTCCTCTAAATCTTTGGAAGGAACACAGCCCTGCCAACAAATTTGATAGAAGCTATATAAGACCAATTTCAAGCTTCTGACTTCCAGAATTGTTAGGTAATAAATTTGTGTTGTTTTAAGCAACTGCGTTTGTGGTATTTTGTTAAAGCAGAAATAGGAAAATTATAAAACAGAAAAATTTGTGGTGTTTGTCAGCACTAAATTTTCATTTATTATGTTCTTCAATGAAAATATCCATATTGTTCAAATTTTGTGTTAATATTTTATATTGTTTTTATTTAAAACAAAGTCATATAACATTAGACCTACATAAATTGGATCTTTCATTGCATAGAAGAGTGGTTAAATTTTATACCATATTTTTTGTTTTTTGAAATAATTAAATACAGTGCTCTAATGATCAAATAGATATCATTCTTGAAGAAAGTACTTGGGAAAGACCTAAAGCTTTTGTAAATTATTTGTTTAAATTGTACACACACTCAACAAGACAGTTTCTTTTCTTTGACGATATAAGCATTTCTTCATCTAAAACAACTATCTATCGTCTAATGCTAGAAAGGACTTCCTATGACAGTTTAGCAATTTAGTCAAGCCAGTAGCTCCATGTCAAGGATAAGGACTATCATGGCAGTAACAATAGAAACCTGTCTACTTGTTTTTATTTAGAAGTCATTAAGTATTACAGCAAAGTTACTAGTTACTGCTGTTTGAGGTACTATAATCATCTTGCAAGGAGAGTTAAGTATGGAAAGTAACACAATAAGAATGAATCTTACATAGCAAAGGTATTATTAAAGAACGCAAATAAAACATGTTCTCCACAATATTACCCCTATACTTTAGTAAATCTGGATTAGTTAAAAATAAGTTGAGCATAATGGTGTTGATTAATTTGACAATTCAGTATCCCATTCTTAATTGATGAAATATTCTGACTGAATTAATTATTTTCTATATTGTATTATCTTTATTAAAATCCCTAGAGCAAAAGTGTCCAAGAGTTTTCTTATTGAGAATCCTAATGCTTCTTTATCCTCTTGCCTTTCTAAAAGTGTTTTATCTATTTGTTTGCTTGCATGCTGGTTTTTTAACACACCACAATCTTCAATGGGTTACACTTGCATACACTTATTGAAATAGTTGATAGATAATTATATGTTAAGGAAATAATAAGAAACATTATTAATTCTCAATTATTGTCTCTGATCAGAAATGAAAGAAAAAGGAACACTTTGTTGCTCTATTTCCACTGTGTTTAAAAAGTTGAAACGTTCAGATTTGTATTTTAAGTTATTTTATCTTACTTATTTGGTTTTATAATTCTAAAATGGATTATTAAAAAGCTTGAAGCAAGTAAAAATTATTTTTAATATTTCCAAGTAGCTTTTAATTTTTGTTTGTGTATGGACACATACACCCACTATGTAAATTATACAGAAGGAAAACAACTTGCTTCAGTGAACATTAGTTAAGACTTAAAAATTGTAAATGTCTTTATCCAAACATTCATTAACTCAATGCCTAAAATGGAATTTTATTTTGACTGTTCTTTCATTAAAACAAAACCAGTACTATGCCAGTGAAACACCTATAAATTTAAACTTGATTTCTTCTTCTGTGTGTTATTTTTTGACCATCATACAATATAATTTAAATTTTTTAAATGTTTATTTATTTTTGAGAGAGAGAGAGAGAGAGAGAGAGAGAGAGCAAGAGTGGGGGAGGGGCAGAGAGAGAGGGAAACACAGAATCCAAAGCAGGCTGCAGGTTCTGAGCTGTCAGCCCAGAGACCGATATGGGGCTTGAACCCACGAACCGTGAGATCATGACCTGAGCCGAAGTTGGACATTTAATTGACAGAGCCACCCAGGCGACCCATAGAATGTAATTTAATATATTCTCACTTTTCCATGTTAACATATGGCATTTTCTCTTACTTTATTACTTCTTAAATTAATTTTCATTTTGTATTCACCACCTTTGAAAGTGACCATTATTTTTGTATTCAATCTACATGTACAGTTTTCTAGCATAAAATTTCAAAGTTATTTCTACTAAACTTAGACATTGTTCAGTGTTTTCTGTAAAGATTTTGTTGACAGCCTATGAAAAGCATTATCATGCATGGCTATATATTGAACATATAATAATATTCTTTTAAGAATATGCAAAAATATTCTGTATAGTGTTTCTCGTCTTTGTTGAATACAGAAGCATGGACAAAGCTCTAAAAGGAAATAATATTTCCTATGGAAGAATCTATTTATGCTCTCTGATCATAAATTTAACACATTATTTATGTTATCTTTTCCCTATCTGCACTATTTCAGTTCAGATATGCCATTGACATTGCCAACATTAAAACTGGGCATATATGTAATCTTCATTTTTAGGATAAAGAGCAAGAATTGAGGAGAAAGATTTCCCTGTGGCCTGAAGGTTGTTAGTCACACAAATGTTAGTCACTGCTCATTTGATCCTTAGTGAAGCAGCCTAAAAGCAAAGACACTCTAGTAACAATACGTACCCTATATACTATAATAACAGACACATACCAGTGAAATCTTGGTTTCTAATCCATTTCCCACTAAAAGGAACTGGGACACCTCAGAGAAATGACTAATTCAGAGCTGGGTCAGGGAAAATATGAGATGAGTCTGGAATATTTTATTATGAAAGAAATGAACAAGGCGTTCAAAGAAATGGTGGAGGAATATGACAGACATGGGCCCGTTTGAAGAGACACTGACTAAACCTGGAAACAAAATTGAACCTCGAAACAAAGACAGTATTGACAATAATTAATTAAAAACCATTTAGAAAGAGTCATTGGGTGCCAGAATTTGCTGCACATTGGAATCACCTGAGGATGTTTGAAAATAAGGATGCCAGACTCTCACCCTGGACATTCAGTTTTTACTGGTATGAGGAGTGAATGGAACATCATATTTTTTTTTCTAAAAATTCACCGTGAAATTAGAAATAATTGGAAAAAGAATAATAATATTTTTCGAGAATGTATGTTCTTTTTTTAAATATTTGTCTTAGAAGTAGAGGAGGTTTGGCTTTTTCCCTAGCTTTTGCACTGATAAGATCAAGAAACTGATATCCTCAACATTTACATTATTTGAGCAATATCAAACCAACATTTTGGGGGCGCCTGGGTGGCGCAGTCGGTTAAGCGTCCGACTTCAGCCAGGTCACGATCTCGCGGTCCGTGAGTTCGAGCCCCGCGTCAGGCTCTGGGCTGATGGCTCGGAGCCTGGAGCCTGTTTCCGATTCTGTGTCTCCCTCTCTCTGCCCCTCCCCCGTTCATGCTCTGTCTCTCTCTGTCCCAAAAATAAATAAAAAACGTTGAAAAAAAAAATTAAAAAAAAAAATGTAACATCCTTAAAAAAAAAAAAAAAAAAAAAAAAAAACCAACATTTTGGGGAAAGTTGGAACATTTTCATAATTCTAAAAATGACTTTTTCTATGGTTTTTGTCAAAGTACATCTTGTGTTTTCAAAGGCTCCAGTGGATTGTGAGAAATCAGATGTACAGAGTAATATGATACGAAGGGTTAAATAACTTATCTTTTTTCTTCATTTCTTTCATTTCCCTCATTTGCCCTGCTATTTCTAGAATAGAATAGTCTTGAACTTTTAGTGTTCATGGTGTTTTTTTTAATAATGTATTTCAAAGGCACTACTTTGGTACTTAAAGGTCAATTTTATAAAAGATTATTCCAGTTAATTCCATTTTTCATTTATCTTCTATGATTTATTTTTAACCTCACCTGTTTTTACTAGAAATTATATCATGTTATTTCCTGTTCTAATTCTTAACACTGAAATTATCTTGTGTATATGAAACTATCAGAAAATTAGAGAGGTCCTGAGATAAGAATGTGATATATATTTCAATTTTCTCTATCTCCCAACTAAGTGCATGGGCTATGACACTGCACAGGAGATGGGCTCAAGGGTTGTGAGTGTGTGTGTGTGTGTGTGTGTGTGCGCGCATTTCCCTGATCATAATGAGAAATGTTCCAAAACAATCTTTTCACTTAACCTATTCTTTTTCTTTGTTCTTTTTTTCAATGTTCTCTTCTGTATTCAATTCATAATGTTTCCATTTAGGAAGGTGTTTTAATTATCAAAGTCCATACTTTTCATGATTATCAATATTAAGTTCTTAAATACTTTGGACTGTTAAAGACATTAGGAAACATCTTACATTAAAAAATGTGGTTTATTTTCTATGGTACTACTTTTTTTAGAAGTTATACATCAGATACTTTAGATCAGAATCATTTCATTCCTAATATACACTATTGCTGTTTGAATTTAATGGCATTTAAAAATAATGTGTAAAATATTTTTAAATTGCTACATAATGATGTAACCATGTGATTTTAGTCGTTTTTGAAATAATATCAATTTCTTAACCTGCAAGTTTTTCAAGTATGTCTTATTTCATTTTTAATTGCAGTGAATGGAGTTTAAAATTAAAATCTACTTTTAGAACTAGGGGCATTTTTCACTTAAGAGACCAATTTTAATGTGCTGTAGGTGGTTAGAACTCATGATAATTATATAGTAAATGAGGAGAAGATAAGATGTAAATTATTTCATGAAATATTTTCCCCAACCTTGGAAGATATTTTAGGCAGAAGGAAATTTAGTACTATCCTAAAAAATGCATAATGTTTACAATGACAACTTGATGCTCTCTGGGGAAAGAGACTTAGGAGAACATTTTTAATAATGCCTGAATGATTATATTTCACACTCTTCCATATTTGCTAAAAAGACTGTTTCTGTTTAATAACTAGTTGACATTTTATTACTGTATTCCAACTATAAAAATGGAATAATGTAGTATTATCATCTGAAATGAGTTATGGTCAGGTTTCTAATGTGCTAATAATTTTGTTTAAAGCAGGAATGAGAGCAGTGCAGTAACTTAAAATAGATTTATGTTGTGTTCATTTCTACCTAGAATTAATATGTTATAAAATACTCTGCAGGCATAATACATTCTTCTCTCTATTTTTAGAAAATAACATTTTTAATAGATTTCAGAATTTTATTGTGCTTAACAATAATTAAGCTATTTTGTTTGAACTAACCATTTTAATATAACCTTGAAAAAGCTGTAACCAATGTTTCTCTGGACACAGTAGCCTCAGGGAGTAACAAACTCATAGAAGCAGGAATCAAACCAATTTTCTAATCTGGTACTCACACGCAAAAAAAAAAAAAAATAAGACATCCCTACTCCTTCATCCTACTCGGTACCATTTTGTTCTGGACTCCTTGGCAACTGAAGAATGGGGTCCTCCTTCACTACCACTTCTAATGATGGTTATGGGCGTTCCTAGCCAGTTAGATTCGTGAATATTGGAAAGAGCCTATCAAGGATTCCTCTCGTCTAAAATTTGTTGTATGGATGTCCTGCCTCCTGCAGAACTTGCCACTGCTCCCCATGGCTGCATGCTAATTATTATCCCTCTGGCAGTCGCAGGTTCTCTGATGGTTTCTGTGCAACAATGTAGAGCTGCTCAGTGTGCTCAGATCTCACAGGGATTTTGACAGTATAGCTCTTCCATCTTAGCATATTCCAGCATTTATTCCACGTATGGATGTGAACAGTTGAGGTATGATTAGAAAGAAAACTGAATGACAGACTGGGAATTTCAAAAGTCACTCCTATCTGATGGCAAGCAGACTTTGTATATGGATCAAGTTTGGATTATGGTTCATTGTGTACCTACTATGAGCCAGCAGTCATGTACAAAATTTGAGTGGCTCCTATTCTGGGTCCTTGCTTCATGGACACATCATAATGAGTGATTTATGAAATAAGTTAGATCTTTGAATATTTTTGATCATTTCATGGGTATTCTTTAAAGTGAATACAAACTTCAAAATTTGAAGTTCAAAAGAATTTCCATCGGATTTTAGTTACACTGTTGAGTGTATAAGTTTGGTTATGATATAGAGCCAAAAATAATTATTACCAAATGTATATAATATAGAATTTACTAGATTCAACATATATAACTGTAGGTCACTTTTCTTAATGTGTTACCACTAAATGTGGCTCAGAAAAATCACCACTTACAATGTTCAGCCTCCAATTTTCTCATTATTTTTTGAGAAGAAAGAAGAATGGATACTTCAAAGGTACAAAAATGATGCATATTTATATCTTCATCCTATCATTTCTGCTTCCTATCCATCTTTCATATTCCCAAAGGCCTCATGCTCACATTTACCTTCCCTTATTCTTCTTTGTGAGTCCTTAATTACAGTGAAGTAAATTCAGAACAAGATTTAATCATAGGCAACTAATTCTACCTTAAAGTTATACCTTATACTGCTTGAATATGGACCCTAAACTAGGAATCTCAGTAGTAGCTGGAATGATATGACAATAGAATCATTATTTAATTTTTATATCTTAAAATGTGTTTCTCTCTAATAAATTTTATTTCTTGACAGGATATTTCCTCATTATAATCAAAGATTTAAATGTTACTAAAGTACTAATAGACCAAAGGAAATATTTCATGATGCTGTTTGAAAAACTTAGGTTACAAAAAATGGGCTTTAAAAAAACCTGAGGAATGATGAATAATAATGTCACCTGCATTACTTAACTTGGAAGATTGCCTTTTAATGTGAAAATTTTTATGGTTAAGTTAATTAGAAGATGAAGTGCTTTAAGGAAAATAAAATTCACATAATTACAACCCATCTTCTATGTTCTCCAAACAGTGAAACATGTGGGTATGTTCATAGTATAGAGTTGTACGTGTAAAAAGTGTACTGCTTGTCATTCCCTAGAGAGAAGATGGTTTAAATAGCACCCCCAATTCTTGCCTTTCTCAGCCTAAAGAGTGTTCCACCTGAAACTCCTATGTCTTCTGGTTTTCACTATTACTATGAGAACTGAGTCCAGTTTCTATAATGTGGCCTACAAGGTTTTCAGTGATTTGGAAAGGGCTGATCTCTTAAGCTCCCCTTCTTCCTCTAGCTTCATACTTTATCTTATCAAGGTTCTAATCATATTTTGTATAAGTTTACAAGAGGTGATATATAACCCCATCCTTGGGGAACAGATGCTTATTGCAGTTTGTATCCCTCCACGGGACTTCAGCCACGACAGGCCCTTGAGGAACCCCCAAGCCTGAGGAGACTGAGTCATCTATTCTTGAAGTGTAACCTAATGCTGAAGTAGTATAATCCTTCTCTGACACTCTGTTCTGAAAGACTTTGGGGAAGCTTGGAACCATAAGTCTTTGTAATGAAGCTCTCTTTGCAATTCTCTGTATACTTCATTCATGTTGTTCTCTTCCTTCATGCACTTGCTTGTGCTGTTCTTTCTCATTGAAACATACTGTCACAAGCTTGATTTTTACCTATTTGCTAAATATCTTTTAGAACTCAGTCCAAGTATCACTGTCTCTAGGAAGTTGTTTTTAAACTTTGAAGAGTCATGAGATGAACTTCCTCAGTAACAGCAAAATACACTTTGTAAAACTCTGCCACTGTTCATAATATACAGTTTTATGAGTCTTCCATTTTCTTGCTCCACTGAATATCGATATTCTTGAGTAATGTGCATTTGTTCAATTTACTTTTAGTTTTTTAGCAACTAATGCGGTTATCAAGGAGTGGCTTTTAACTGAATGGATGAAAACACAAGACTAGAGATAATAATAACAACAACAAGTTGTCAGACTTGACACATTTTAATATTAATCTGTATTTTAAATATTGATTTGTTAGATTTTTGTTTGGGGGAGGATGGAAAAGTAGAGACAAGGGTAATTGATTTAAGCATATAAATGTGGTCTCATTAATCTCATAGACCTGAACTCAAATATGTGTTTAAATACACTAAATGAACACAATTCTAGGAAATGAACATTAACATTTTTATGAAAATGATAAGAGATGGTAATATTTATTTCTTATTTCATTATTTTTTATATTAAATGTAATTTATTGTCAAATTGGTTTCTATACAACACCCAGCACTCATCCCAACAGGTTCTTATTTCATTACTAAAATGTTACACTTTTACATAAAAGGCTTTGGCTCAGGATTTAAAATTTTTTAAATTTATTTCTCAGGTGGCTTCATTCTGAATTCTATAAATATTTAAGACAGAAATAGTACCAACATCACACAATGTCTTTCATAAGGTGAGTGGGGAAGAAATGCTTCTCAACTTATTTTAGGTAGACAGTGTTTCCTAGTTAGGTTACCCAACTGGGCAAAAACAATACAAGAAAACTATAGACCAATATCTTTCATGAACATAGATATAAACATTATTACCAGCTGTTAGCAATTTAATACATCAACAAATTAAAAAGGATATGTAATGATCAAGTGATGACTAAGTGAGGTTTATCCTAGGAATGCAAGATTGGTTAACGAATAAAAAGTCATTGAATTCAGCTTACTAGAATAGGGAGAAAAACCATAAAATCATTATAATAGATATAGAAAAATGTTTGGACAAAGTTGAAGATTAACTTTTGATAATGGCTGTAAACAAGTAGAATGGAAATTCCATATCCTGAAAAAAAGACATCTATGAACACTTGACAATTAACATCAGACTCACAGATGAAAGACTGATTTATTTTCCCCTAAGTTTGACAATAAAATGAGAATGTCCACTCTTCCTACTTTTATTCAATAGTGTACCACTTGGTAATATGAAATATAAACAACAGATACATGGAACAGGAGGCATAGATCTGAAAACATTGTGCTGACAAAAGCATTTAGACACAAAGTATAATCTATAGTGACAGAAAGCAGATCAGTTGTTGCCTGGGGCCAGATATGGAATTAACTAGGAAGAGAAACAGAGGAACTTTTGGGAGTTATGGAAGTGTTTTATGTTTTGATTGTGGTATCTAGCAGGTGTATACATTTGTGAAAACTCATGGAAAATGTATGCTTAAAATGAGTGTCTTATCATATATAAATTATACCTCAAAATGGTTATTTTTTAAAAAAGAAAATGCATTGTTTCATCATGTTATAGAAAATACCTATATACTTAAAGTTATCAGTGCATTTAATAACAGATTATTTGTCTTTTTATGTTTATTTTTTTTTATTTTGAGAGAGAGAGAGCTCAAGCAGAGGAGAGGCAGAGAGAGAGGGGGAGAGAGAGAATCCCAAGCAGGCTCTGCACTGTCAGCACAGAGTCTGATGTGGGGCTTGAACTCACAAATTGTGAGATCATGACCTTAGCTGAAACCAAGAGTCTGATGCTTAACGAAGTGAGCCACCATGGTGCCCCCAGATTATTTTTTTGATAACAGATTATTTCTGAAAGAGCATACCCAATTATTTCTTAAATATTAAGAATTTGTAATTCTGCCATGATAACTTCCAGCATGTATCTTATCTTTATAATATTTTTACATTACATTTTTAGATTTTAATTGCAATATAGTGCAGTGATTGAAAATGTTTTCCTTCATCAAAGAGATAAGCTCTTTACGGCAGGTTTTCTGCCTTTGTTGATTGCCTAGGATTAGAAATCAAATATTCCACATTAATGTAAATTAGATCTTTTACCCCAAATTTGCCAGAACAATGACAGAATAAGTCAAAGTCACAATTCCTCTGTCTGATCTCATAATCTGAGATGCCCTCTCCTTTAACTCTTTTTTTTTTTTTTTCAACGTTTTTATTTATTTTTGGGACAGAGAGAGACAGAGCATGAACGGGGGAGGGGCAGAGAGAGAGGGAGACACAGAATCGGAAACAGGCTCCAGGCTCCGAGCCATCAGCCCAGAGCCTGACGCGGGGCTCGAACTCACGGAGTGCGAGATCGTGACCTGGCTGAAGTCGGACGCTTAACCGACTGCGCCACCCAGGCGCCCCTCCTTTAACTCTTAATGTCTGCTTGTTTTCAACACACACACACACACACACACACACACACACACACACACACACGATATTCTTCCCTTTTACATGGCTAAGGATTCTCTTTCTGTGCATAAAGGCCTCCAACAACCTCCAAATTGCAATGTTTGCTGGCACTGTTGTTTTTTCTTGATACTAATTTTAAATATATAATTCCATACTTGTGTTTTGTTTTTCTTACTGATGTTTTTATGGTATTAAATTGTTTTAATGGGTTCTAACTTCATTACTTACTAAGAGAAACAATGTTTCCTTTTATTTGTTCCTAGTTTGTTCTTAATCTGTCCTCAAGTGGCCATCATTTAACATTCTTGCCCTACACTCAAAGCCTTTTTCCTCCATTCCTTTTACTTTCCTTTTAATGGATATTCTTGAAGTCATGGAGGGTTTATTATACTCTTTATAATAAGAAGATGATGCTTCCTATTTGCTTTCAAATACTCTTTTTAAAGTTCAAAGTTTGCTTGGCTCTTTATGCCAATGTCATCTTAAAAATAAACTGTAATAGTTTCCAAACTGCATCACCTCAAATATATCAGGAAAAAGAACTGTGGAAGTCAGATAATATATTTAATTTCCTCCCCCTCTTTTCTGTCTTCTTTTTTCTTCTCTCTGCATTATCTGTGTAGGCATATGGCAACCAGTTGCTCAGTGAGCCAAGTTTCATTAGTGGCTCTGGCAACATCCCCAACTCATTCTTCCTACTACACTAGTCTTATACAAACAACTTGGGCGTCACAATTATAGAAGCTCTTGTGTGCCAAAGATGGGAGACGTCTGAAGAGCTCACACCTGAGAGCACACTCTCAATTCTTGTCCCCATATTCTTATAATCTAGATTCTTTTCATGTGAAAATCAAGATGATTTAGAATGATGGCCTTCAAATGTTCTTGATATGATCGTGGTGAGTGGTGTGATATAGTTAAGAGAATTTACATGATCTGATATGTGTTTAATGAAAATATTAAAGCAATTATAGGTTTATTTCATTGACTTACTTCTTACTTTGTGAGCACCATATTTATCTAGAATGTTAAGACTAGATGAAAAATTGTAGACACAGAACTCTACATTAGAAAAACGTATCCACCCATTTTATGACATAACATAGAGGATATTCCTGGGTTGAAAATGTCACTTAAGGTCCAATTTTTTTATTTTTCTTTAACCATTTAATATGTAGTTATTAGTTTTATTTTTTATTCATTTTCTTTCTGTGATTAGCAGCATGTTGTATAGAGGAATGGTGTAATAGAAAGAATAAAACCTAGATCTTAGTTCTGTTTTGTCACTTATTAAATCATATGATCTTGGTCAAGTCATCTAAACATTTTGAACTTTAAATTTTGCTTTTATAAATGATAATAAAATACTTTCTAGCAGCCTTATTCTTTCAGTGAATTTAGGAAGAACGTAAAATATACTCTTGAAAACTTACTTTGAATAACTAAGAGGACACGTACACATTTTCGGTACTATTACTTTTTAGAGTTCATCTTATTTTTACAACATAGTCATGATAAATAATTCAAGTGTAGTGACAAACATATTTTACTAAAACTTCAAATAAAAGTGTTTCTATAAATTTTCTGGCTCTTTCCATGGTGAAGAACATAGAACCAAGAGGAATAATTTTATTACTGACTCTCCTAATTTTAATAATACATGTTAAGAAAGTTACTAATCTTGGAGCACCTGGGTGGCTTGGTCAGTTAAGCATCTGACTATTGATTTCAGCTCAGGTCATGATCTCCTGGTTTGTGAAATCAAGCCCTGCATTGGGATCTGTGTTGACAGCATGGAGATTACTTGGGATTCTGTCTCTCTCTGCCCCTCCCCTCCTCATGCTTACTTGCTCTCTCTCTCTCTCTCTCTCTCTCTCTCTCTCAAAATAAATAAATAAACATTAAAAAAAGAATGTTACTAATCTTGTAAAAAGTAAATATATATGTTGAAATAAAAAAGAAACAACACAAAAGAAAAAATATTGGTAAGCTGAGTATAGTCCATCTGACAGTATGGGTTCCTTGGAGTCAAGAATAGCCCGTGTAAAATGGGCTCACATGTTTCTAAAGATATTTTATCATAAAATTCTTAGAACACTTTAAAATACTTTTAAGGTGAACCGTGTTAATTCAGCTATTTGCTTTTAGTGGTGTGAGTATAGAGTTAGGAATCCCTTGTTCTATTTTTAGAAAATGGATAGTGAAGTAAAATATATGGAAATTAAACTGTCAGCATTAGAGATATTATAATAATCATTGACAGAAAGGCAAGAACCAATGAAGAATAATAAGATTGCCTTATAACTAAAAAGTTTGTAATAAACATATAATTAATTGTATTTTGAAAGGGGAATATTGGACAGATTATTGAAATATCATTTCTAACTTGTACTAATGCATAAAGATGTTTGTGTGTATAAATTTTACTTTCTAATATTTTTTGTTTTAGAAAGTATTTTGTTAACCAATCTTTATTTTCTGAAGTGTAGATTAACTAATTGCAAAATAAAATGAAAGATATAAATATTCATCCTGACTTATAGTAATAAAACCTATATACATTGCCAAGTTTTGTTTTCCAGAAAAATGCTCTCTAGATATTTTATGTCTTCTATTAATACACTGATTTAGTTTTACACTAATATTTAATATTTACATCTGACATAGGAAGGGTGGTTTGTTCCTTATTAATCTGTTATGCAAATAGAGGTAAAACACTCTCAATAAGTGAAAGCATTTCAATGCTATGAAAAGATAGGCAAGGTGCCGATTTTTCAAAAAACTATGAAACTTTATTTTTCAGCTTGCTTTTCATTTCTTAACCTGTTGAAAGGATCTTGCTAGGGAGATGTGTTGGGCAGATATCTTTCTTCTACTCTTCAAGTCTCTGATGTTTAATATTGCACCACACTGGGGCAGCAGTCAGCAAGATTAGTTTTCTTAAATAAAAGTCTATCATAAGTACCTGGTGTTTGGCTTTTATTTAAAGAGTAAGGGGAAGCTTATGCTTCCTTTCTTCATGCATTTGGCATCAAAACTGTTATCTGTTTGTAGTTTAACTGTGAAAAGACAATACAGAGACACTTTTGATTTATCAAAGAATTTTGGGTACCAGGTCAGCATGTAAAATCTTGTATATGACATAACCACATTAATGTAAGATACCTCTTGCATATTTATCTTTAAATTAACGATGCAAGGCATCAAAGTGGTCAGTAGTTTCATATTTACAACTCTCTGCATGATTTCTGCACTTTCTGATGAAACAGTTCATCTTTCTCTGATATATGAAGTCTGATATATTTTATTTAAAAGCAAAATAAACTTTTAAATAAAATGTTATTTCCATCTTGTGTGTACACTATCAATAATTTGAAAGTTTAAAGAAAAGGCACTCTAAGGCCACAAACATTATGTTCACATGATTATATTAATCTGAGTCTTTTCTGTCTCCTCTATCAGCATTCCATCCTTTCATGTATGAAGGCAATGCTATCTGTGTGGAATATGTTACCTTCAAATAGATTTTTCTTCAACACCAATGAGACTTATTGGCACACTATTGAATTTTACATTGAAAATTTATGTTGGAGACATTTGGTTGTCCTCTGGTTTATTGCTAAGGATATGAGGACCCAAAAAACCTAGTGCAAGATTATTAAAGTGACTTTTTATTTTTTATAGTTGATAAGAATATTTTTTTCAAATATTCATTTCTTTGATGTTGCTGCTTAGAATTTAAAGTTCTAGTGGAAAGATATTTTGGGGGAAAACATTACATTACATTGGGGTGTAACAGCTAGGGAACATTACAAACTCTATATTTAATACAGTGTTTTAAACATTTTAATTATTTCATTCATTGGATTGTGAGGATATGGGCTTTTAATGAAATTCTTACTTGGTTAATTCCTAAGCAGTAAAAATGAGGGTTTTTTTTTTTTTGTGAAAAAAGGCCTTTTGCATTTCTTTGTTAAATAACAGCTTCTCCAGTACCTTTCTAAGCACTTTTCCTTCGGCCTTTGTCTGGTGTAGATCTATCTTTTGACCTTCATTCTAGATTTTTCTACTTTGTTCTTTCATGTTTCCTCATTATGGTGTGAATCAATACAATGGCAATTAAAATCATCTTGCTTGGATTTCAGACTGAAACAACACTTAAGTGTTTTTATTTAATAGTATATAAAATAAAGTGAAAATTAAATATTTATATCTACAAATTTCCTCAACACTTAAATGTATACAACTTACTCCCCTAATACAAAGCTGCTTTGGAAATAAAGCCTATTGCTTCAGCTTTTGCTGTAGCTATTGGTTCAGATTTTGTGACTTTTTTATGACAGAGAATGAAAGGCAGGCAAGGAAGTGAGAACATTTGATAATGAAAAAAGGACTCAACAATAAGAAAACAAACAGTGCAGTGAAAGGAAGAGGGCCAGACACCTTAGCAGATACCACATGAAATAAAATATACAGACAGCAAATAAACATATGAAAATATGCTGCACATCATACATCATCAGGGAAATGCAACTTCCAACAACAGTGAGATACTATCACACACCTATTAGAGTGGACCAAATCTAGAACAACACTAAATGCTGGGGAGACTGTAGAACAGCAGAAATTCTCATTCATTGTTGGTAGGAATGCAAAATGGTATGGCCACTTTGAAAGACAGTTCGTGGTATCTTACAAATTAAATGTACTCCTGTGATCCAGTGATCTCTCTCATTGGTACTTATGCAAAGAAGTTGAAAACTTGTATCCACACAAAAACTTTCACAAGGGTGTTTATAGCTACTTGATTTATAAGGGCCAAAACTTGGAAGCAACCAAGATTTCCTTCAGTAGGTAAATGGATAAAGTATGGTACATTCAGACAATAAAATATTACTCAGTACTATAACCATACAATGACTGCTGTGGTGTCCGCAAATGGACTTTTTTTGTTTTTGCAATATAGCATTTGCCATCTGAAATTACTGACTAAGTGTATAATTTGACGGAGGTCAGGTAACTCTGAGGTGTATGCAACCAAATGAATTACATATTCTTCTATTTTTTTCCATATTTTTCTATTAATACTTGCTGGTGTTGTCTGGATTTCAGGAAATTCTTAATTGTAGTTCTGAGACCACTTTGGATCCAAAGTTTAAATCTACAGTTGCCTGAATACCTGGATGATGAGAAGGATGGATATTTAGAATCAATTGTATTCTTGGGGTCTTAAGAAAGTCACTGGGAAAATATAGGGGTATAGACCAGGGAAGGAGGAATGCTGGAGCGATAGGAGAAGAGAGATCAAAGGAACAATAGGGATGTGGAGAACAGTATATAGGGAAGCAGTTGAAAACCAAGGAAAAGGGGGATTTACTTGGGAAAGTAGTTTGTTGTTGTTTAAGGTCAGCAGATTTTATTTCAGCGAATGAAATTTTTAAATCAGAATTCCATTTGGAGGTGTCTACATACCACAAAAATGTGTTGCCCATTGAGTCTGAGAAACCATGCTCTCCTCACTTTCTAAGGTGTCCCTGAAACAAACATCGTTGTTCAAGTCAAATGTTTCCCAGAATGGCCTGAAGTCACTGTAGTATTTTGCAAAATGTTGTAAAAAATCTGAAACAGCACACTTATGATGAACACTGAGTACTGAATAGAATTATTGTCCACCTGAAACTAATATTATATTGTCCACCTGAAACTAATAAAACACTGGTTGTTAACTATACTGGAATTAAAATTAAAAACCTAATTTAAAAAAAATCTGACACAAATGTCTGATGTGACTTGAATTTTAAATTAAGCAGTTCACTGACTACAAATGTCAGAGTTCTTTCTCTTTCAAAAAATAAATATAATGCCAGTATTTTTTAAAACTTGGCAAGATTGACAAAGAGTGGTTTACACACGGGTACTTTATTTTTCTGTCACTTTAAAAGTGTTGGACTGGAGTTTTGGCACCTACATTTTTCTGGCTATTATTTAAACATTTTCTGACCTAGTTTGTACGTAAAAAGAGGCTTATCCTAATTCTAATTAGCTTTTGTTTCAAGGTTAACTTAAATCGTGGAATAGTTTATTGCAATACTGGGGAACTGCATCATTAAGCAAGGAGAGAAAGCATGAGTTGGGTACATACACAGTAAACTGTTGCAATGGTTAGGACCTAAAAATGGAGAGAAAGAAGGGATGGAAAACAACAGATATACCAAACAAGAAGAAAGGTCACAATTTGATTGTTATAGTCAGATCCTGGCAGATCATGGCTATGACTGAATAAGGTCAATGAGTCTAATTACTACCTGGGTTATTGTAATTCATCTGGCCTTACAGCTCACTCACATACTTTTGGTGGTTGGCAGATGAGTGTGCTTATGTCATTCAGATATTCTATTTCTTATAAATGTACATTAGTTTTTGTATCTCCTATGGTGTTTTATTTTAAAATACACTTTTCATTCAAAAGTAATGGCTTAATGTGGAATATTTTAAAAAATCTAAATTCTGTTTTTTAAGTGTATTCATAATATCACCAAAAATCACTACTGTTAATATGGTAAAATATTCCCTTTACTCTTTGCTGTACAATATACATCCTTTTTTAAAGTTTAAATCAAATTGTATACAAAATTCCATCTTCAAATAATATAACATTGTCAATACCTCCAGTGACAGGCAATGATTTTTAGAAGTAGGTTGTTAATGGTTATATAATTTGCATAGCTTAAATGTATCATATTATACATCCCTACACAGTTATAGTTTGTCACTCCCATTTTTTAAGTGATGTTGATAATTATTTTAATTGTATTAATAAAATTTTCAGTTAAGGGCAATGCCAATTATTATAGCTACATTTGGATCATTGAAGCCTAGTTCATTAGTATTATTCTTTTTAAAATTTATGGCTTGGCATATTTTAGAGTAGTTGGGGGGGTTAAAAAGTATTTGATTAATTTTATTACACAGATACTTGAAAAGAAGGTTCATTTTTTTAAATAAATCTTTTAAAATTTTATTTGAGAGAGAGAGAGAGTCCGTGCACATGTGTGAGCAGGGGAAGGGCATAGAGAGAGAGAGAGAGAGAGAGAGAGAGAGAGGAGAGAGAGAGGAAGTGAATCTCAAGCCAGCTCCGTGGTGAGCATAGGAGCTATATCCCATGACCCTGGGATCATGACTTGAGCTGAAATCAGGAGTCAGACACTCAACTGACTAAGCCACCCAGGCACCCCTAGTATTTTATTTTTATATGCTTATTTATTATTCTTTCATTTCCCCTATTTTTTTTATTGTTTTATTATTTACTGTTTTTGAAAGTAAAAACCCTTTAAATATTCCTGGTAGTAATTGCCTTGCAACTTGACAAAAGATATGATTAGATCTGTAGTTTCCAATCATTTAAGTCACCAAAAAAGATATCCTCAATTATCTTTGTGTGTAAGGTGGTAAATTGTACCTTTATCCATCCCCAAAGTTTCCCCCTATTCTGCCCAATAATCAATCTAATCTAGGTGTCAGAGCTATTTTTGTCATTCTAAATTTGATATATATATATTTTAAAACATAATCTTTATACTTATCATTTTTTTACTCTTCAAATGCTTACTGGAAAAAAAAACATTTTTAACTGTTTTGGTGGGTATATGGTATACCTTTATCCTCTTCCATTTCAGTTTTATTAGAAAATTCTCTTGAATTATGATTTTTAATTTTATTTCTATCCTTTTTTATTTTTTATTCTTTTTAAAGTTTATTTTTCTTATTTTGAGAGAGAGTGAGCAGGGAGAGAGAGAGAGAGAGAGAGAGAGAGAGAATCCCAAGCAGGCTCCACACCATCAGTGCAGAGCCCAATGTGGGGCTCAAACTCATAAACTATGAGATCATGACTTGAGCTGAAATGAAGAGTTAGACACTTAACCAACTGAGTCACCCAGGTGCCCCTCTATTCTTTTTCTAAGTGCTTAATATTTATTTTTGAGAGACAGAGAATGTGAGTGGGGAAGGGGCAGAGAGAGAGAGAGGGAGACACAGAATCTGAAGCAGGCTCCCTGCTGTGAGTGCAGAACCCAAGGAGGGGCTAGAACTCATGAACTGTGAGATCATGACCTGAGCCAAAGTCAGAAGCTTAACTGAGCCACTTGGGCCTCCCTCTTTCTACGCTAATTGGTGTGGTTTGTATAATTTTTTCTCATTGTTTCAAATTCTTTTTCTTTTCCATTTCTATAGTTCTTGTTGAACTAACTCTATTTTAATTACAAGTTTTTTTTTAATTTTTTAAATTTTTTTAATTATTTTTTTATTTTTTTAATATATGAAATTTATTGTCAAATTGGTTTCCATACAACACCCAGTGCTCATCCCAAAAGGTGCCCTCCTCAATACCCATCACCCACCCTACCCTCCCTCCCAACCCCCATCAACCCTCAGTTTGTTCTCAGTTTTTAACAGTCTCTTATGCTTTGGCTCTCTCCCTCTCTAACCTCTTTTTTTTTTTTTTTCCTTCCCCTCCCCCATGGGTTTCTGTTACGTTTCTCAGGATCCACATAAGAGTGAAACCATATGGTATCTGTCTTTCTCTGTATGGCTTATTTCACTTAGCATCACACTCTCCAGTTCCATCCACGTTGCTACAAAAGGCCATATTTCATTTTTTCTCATTGCCACGTAGTATTCCATTGTGTATATAAACCACAATTTCTTTATCCATTCATCAGTTGATGGACATTTAGGCTCGTTCCATAATTTGGCTATTGTGGAGAGTGCTGCTATAAACATTGGGGTACAAGTGCCCCTATGCATCAGTACTCCTGTATCCCTTGGATAAATTCCTAGCAGTGCTATTGCTGGGTCATAAGGTAGGTCTATTTTTAATTTTCTAAGGAACCTCCACACTGCTTTCCAGAGCGGCTGCACCAATTTGCATTCCCACCAACAGTGCAAGAGGGTTCCCGTTTCTCCACATCCTCTCCAGCATCTATATAGTCTCCTGATTTGTTCATTTTGGCCACTCTGACTGGCGTGAGGTGATATCTGAGTGTGGTTTTGATTTGTATTTCCCTGATAAGGAGAGACGTTGAGCATCTTTTCATGTGCCTGTTGGCCATCCGGATGTCTTCTTTAGAGAAGTGTCTATTCATGTTTTCTGCCCATTTCTTCACTGGGTTATTTGTTTTTCAGGTGTGGAGTTTGGTGAGCTCTTTATAGATTTTGGATACTAGCCCTTTGTCCGATATGTCATTTGCAAATATCTTTTCCCATTCCGTTGGTTGCCTTTTAGTTTTGTTGGTTGTTTCCTTTGCTGTGCAGAAGCTTTTTATCTTCATAAGGTCCCAGTAATTCACTTTTGCTTTTAATTCCCTTGCCTTTGGGGATGTGCCGAGTAAGAGATTGCTACGGCTGAGGTCAGAGAGGTCTTTTCCTGCTTTCTCCTCTAAGGTTTTGATGGTTTCCTGTCTCACATTCAGGTCCTTTATCCATTTTGAGTTTATTTTTGTGAATGGTGTGAGAAAGTGGTCTAGTTTCAACCTTCTGCATGTTGCTGTCCAGTTCTCCCAGCACCATTTGTTAAAGAGACTGTCTTTTTTCCATTGGATGTTCTTTCCTGCTTTGTCAAAGATGAGTTGGCCATACGTTTGTGGGTCTAGTTCTGGGGTTTCTATTCTATTCCATTGGTCCATGTGTCTGTTTTCATGCCAATACCATGCTGTCTTGATGATGACAGCTTTGTAGTAGAGGCTAAAGTCTGAGATTGTGATGCCTCCTGCTTTGGTCTTCTTCTTCAAAATTACTTTGGCTATTCGGGGCCTTTTGTGGTTCCATATGAATTTTAGGATTGCTTGTTCTAGTTTCGAGAAGAATGCTGGTGCAATTTTGATTGGGATTGCGTTGAATGTGTAGATAGCTTTGGGTAGTATTGACATTTTGACAATATTTATTCTTCCAATCCATGAGCAGGGAATGTCTTTCCATTTCTTTATATCTTTTTCGATTACCTTCATAAGCTTTCTATAGTTTTCAGCATACAGATCTTTTACATCTTTGGTAATTACAAGTTTTAAATATTATCTGAATCCCATTCTTTAGTATTTTTCCCCCTCCCATCTGAGCCTATTGTCTTCTGTTTCAATGAGACCATTTTTTTTTCTTTTTATCAAGGGATTCAAAAAGTTCTCTAAAATAGCCAAACCTTATGAGTCTCTTATGAGACTCTTAAAAACTGAGAATAAACTGAGGGTTGATGGGGAGGTGGGAGGGACGGGAAAGTGGGTGATGGGCATTGAGGAGGGCACCTGTTGGGATGAGCACTGGGTGTTGTATGGAAACCAATTTGACAATAAATTTCATATTAAAAAAATAAATAAAATGGCTTCTTCCTTTATTGAACATTTTCTCAAGACATTTATTTTCTAAGCTAAATTTTTTTTCATCTTTTGATACATGTATTCTTGGGTCTCATATTTGCCCATTCTTTATGACAAAAGACTTAGCTGGTGGTTTTTCAATAAAATAAATCTTAGATGTTATACCTTCCCTTTTTAATTTGTTCAAATCCTTATACTTCATTTTATTTACTAATGCATACAAATAATGGAGGAATACAGAGGGTAAATATTTTAAACATCAAGGAAAGATTTTTTATCAACAACTTATATTCTCAAATCCAGAAAAGGGATATCTGATGGAAAGGTTTTTTTTCGTTTATTTTTGTTTTTAAAAGGACATAAGAAATTTTAGGAGGTAGTAAAATATTTCCCTATCGAACACTTAAAGACAATTGGAATGTGGAACATGTTCAAATATCCACTAATGACTCCTATCTTCAATAGCTTCTAGTATCAAAAATGGAGTACCAACAAAAGTTATCTCAATATTTATAGGCTAGAACACATTTCCTACATGTAGTGCAAACCTAAACTTAATTAGAAGATACATGTTTTTTGGTAATAAAACTCATTGTAGGTGATGCTAAAAGAAGCAATAGTAAAAAAGCAATTACCTTTCCAAGATAATGAGATATTTCGACCCCAGTTAATAAAATACACTTCCAAATAAATATTAGATTGCACAACTTAAAATGAATCATATGGGCAAATATTTTCTGGTGAGAAAACTAATTTTGGATGATGATGCTGAAAATAGAAATACTTTCCAAGGTAATTAGATAGTCCCATCCTAGTTATTACAATTATATTAAAAAATATGTTAAAATTTCATAACGTTTAACTTCACAGCACACAAAATGTAGTCATATTTAGAGTGTTAAAGATGATACAGATTCCTTAATGTGATGCCTTTATTTTCACACACACACACAAAAATGTAGACATCTTGCCTCAACAAAGCATACTTCTGTCTTTATGCAGAACAGTTCACTTTAATGTTTGGGTTGAACTGAAAGCCAATTTAATCAGATGACACTGATTTTCTTATTATATATTTTTTTCTGGTTGTTTAACATCTTGAAGATGCAATTAAGACAAATGTATTATTTTCTGATTTTTAATTTTTTAACTGAATATTTACTTTATTCATAATGTGTGGATATATGTCCATAATACTGTGCACTTACATAAAGAAGTTCAGAAGATTCCCTGCAGTATTTTATGCCAATACTATATTGAAATTTCAAACCATTCCCATTGGTAATTGTGAAGCTTCCTTAAGCTTGCTGTTTGGTTTTAATAATTAAATGCCATTGTTAGATTTTCTTTAGTTGCCATTTGAATATGAAGTTTAAATGATGTTTTCTTATAGTTTTTAACTAGTGCTTTATCTCAAATTAATTCTCACACTAAAATCTGCAAGTGGGTAAACAAAACAAGGAATTCTATGAAAATTTCATAGCATGGTTCTTATCTTATCAAGCAGAAATACCTTATTATGATCAAAATAGAATTTTTTCTTTAATAGCCACATTTTAGTGATATTATCATAATGAATCAAATCTAAAATAAGCTGTATCTTAGATTATTTTACTGTTTTACTTCCCCAATTGTTTTCAAATAATATATAAATAAATATAAATGTAAATATAAATATATTTAGAGCGTGAGCAGAGGGGAGGGGCAGAGGAAGAGAGAGAATCATAAGCAGGCTCCATGCTTGTTGCAGAGCCCAATGTAGGGCTAGATCCCACAATCATGAGATCATGACCTGAGATGAGATCAAGAGTCATATGCTCAACTTGAATGAGCCACTCAGGAACCCCGGTTTTCATGTATTATATTTCAATATATTCCATTATATCTTTCTATGTAGAAAAGATATTTTTCTTTCTGTTAGGACATAAAATTCCAGGGAATTTGGCTACACCAAATCAAAATACCATGGAAATAATAGTAGTTTACTATCTGAACTTCCAACTCATCTGTCATGTCTCTTCTACTGAAAGCAAGAATATGTCAATGCTTGAACAAGTATCCTTTATAGTTCCCTGCCATGCCCCCACCATGAGGAACAGTGGGAGGTGTGGGTACAGTGTTAGGACCATTTATTACTATAAAGTATTTTGGCTTCTGTTGGGTGATTTGGGGGAAAATGTGAAGAAGTGGTCTTTGATCTGAATAAGAAGCAGTGCATTTATTATTATCTATCTTAATCTTATCAACATGGTGGAAAAATTAGAGCAAGGTTAAATCTGTAATTACTAAATAAGCAGCAGTGATTCATATTAGCATGCATGCAGGATGGTGATCTTTTTGTGTTTTGCACAATGTTCATGAACCTGTCTGGGTTCAGGTATGATTGTAGAGTACTTTTGTGTTTGTTTTGATCTATCAAGGTGACAGAATGGCCTTGTTTGATATTGATGGCTTGTTAAATTGTTTATGTTCAACAGGAGAACACAAAGTCTCAGCTTTGTGAGTGCCAGATTAGTTCCTTTTCTTTCTCTCAGATCAAGCCTGACAAGTTAGAAAAGATGTTGTTTGTGTGTGTATATGCATGTGTGTTTTCCAAAAATGAGTTATTTGATGCAAATTTGGAGTCAAAAACTTTAAGAGTAAGTAAGAAAAATTGTATTAAGACTTAAGAAAGGCACAGAAAAATAAAATTAGTAAATGAAGCTGATTTATAGCCTAAACTTGAGAAAGTATGGAAATGAAAATCTAAATGTTTCTATAAATATTTATATTTACACACATCAATTTATATTTAAAGAAAAGTGAATTTGTTAAGTGAGAATTTGATATATAATCATTATTGAATAATTTAATTGGCCTGGTTAGGTAAAATTATTGAAAGAAAACATTGATTTTATGTATTATTTTGTTGAGAGAAGGCATTGACTAAATAGTATTGTTAAATATTTACATGATATAAAGATGAAAATTCATTACAATTAGGTCACTTAATAATGCTTCATTGAGTATATTTTAATTAAATAAAGTATTTATTACAAGTTTCTATCATTATTAACTGTATTGAAACTTATTTCATCTATCTGAAACTCATACCAAAATAGTTTTAGTAGTTATGTGAAAATACAAGGTAAGAAATGATAAATGTGACTATAGAAAATCATTCTAAGTTTACATCATAATTCAGGATCACAGTACGCACAGTCTCAGGAAAAATTAAATAAGAGCTTTGTGGTAGAAAGTGATGTTAGATATGTTGTTTCTGACCATGGAGCAACCCTTAATTTAATCAACCAAGTCTTTTTGAACAACGCATTACTTTTTTCTTTCAATTTATTTTTAACCTATAATGTATTGAAAAACTCAGGAGAACTATTTAGAATGCTATTTGTATATATTTTATTTATTAACCATTTTATTAATTTTTCCAACATTTTATTTTGAAAAAATTTAACTATGTGAATAATACAATGAACACTCACATAATTTAACTTAGATTCTCCAATGGTTAACAAATTTACCACATTTGCTTTATTTCTCTTTATATTTGTATATATTTCTGCACTTCTGTATAGGCAGAATAATTTGAGTAACACTTGAGACATTATAATATTTCACTTCTAAATTCTTATTCAGCTATCTCAAATATCAAACATTCATCTAGGTAACCATAAGTTAACACACTCAAGATATTTACTATTAATGTAGCATTAGTTTTAATATACACTCCATAGTCATGTTTTTCCAGTGATTCCAAATTGTGTTTTGAATGAGCATATTTACATCTTTTTGTTGTGCTTTGTTTAGCTGTTTTGATCTAGATTCTAATTGTAGATCGTGCATTGCATTTAATTGTCATGTAGCATATATTTTTAAGGCATTTTCAGATTATTAATAACATTGTGTATATTTTTAGATTTAATGCATTTCTTTCCTTTTTTTTAATGCCAACACTTGGTAATATGTATATCATAAAAAGCCTAAAATGACCTGAAGGAGGCTTCTTTTAAAATGATGATAGGATACTGTACTAGACTTAAATACTAAGATACTTTGTTAGATAAAGATTGTTTAAACTGAATGTTAAACCAAGTTAAGCCAGACAGAATTACATGTACATTGAGTCCTCAGGGAGAGACCCTGTCTTCATAAGCCTGTCTCTACTTAATGGCTACTTATTTTCCATTATTCATCCATATTTTTCTTTCTAATCTCTACAGCATAACCTCTCAGCTATTTTCTTATAAAAATCTTGAAATTCTCATTTTATTCCTAACATACCACTTGCAACACCTTTTCAATTCAATATGAATTTATTCTTATTATACTCTAGTCATTGACTATATATTTTGGTGGATGTGGGAAGAAAGAAAAAGGAATAGCTATCCAAAACCAATGTGCTTTTCAATGCCACAAGTTGGGGACCATATATATACAGCTCATTTCTAATATCAAGCAAAATCTGGGTTTGTTGTCTGTTTTATGTGCTTCTATATCTATTATGAAAACTTCTGTCATGCAGTAGTTAGAAAACACACAGTAATGTCTATCCTTATTCATTTTGTACCATAATTAAACTAGTAGAAAGCAAAGCACCAAATAGTGTTTCTGAAAATAAATTACAAATGAAACTCAGAGTCACTACATAAAGGATCATTGCTAAGTATTTTCCTGCTTCATTCTGTTTTGTAAAGAAATTTTAAAAGCCCAAACTTTTCTACAAATCCTTTGTAGATCTTGGTAGAACAAAAAGTATTAGTATAAACTTAATTTTAATATCATATATGCTTTGGGCTAAACAAAATCTTATTTAGAAATTGGGAAATCTGATACATTAGAATAAAGATAAATAATTAAACAATAACTCTATGGGTAAATTGATACATGCATGGATTAAGACAGGGAATGCAAATGCATTCATGTAGCCACTCCCTCATTCTCTTCCCTAGGCAGACATCACAAATAGATGTCTGAGATGAAAGAAGGTTTTTTTGTTTTTCTTTTTCTTGGAGCCTATATTAATCTCAGTGTCTTTCAGAGCAAACAGTCTAATTCAGCAATTTTTTAAAAGGAGGAGAGAATGATAATGGAATGAAGAGGAAGAAGTGTATACAACACAGTGAGAAGGAAACTTTTTATAGGAATTAAAAGAATATGGAAGGCAATGGGAGATAGTTCTGGAAGTCACAAAGTTGTAGAGTGATGAATTTGGCATGAAGATATATTTTGTCTTTTTTGCCTAGTGTTAACAAATTATTTAAACATCTTTGTACAGAGCATATGTTTCCCATATGTTTGTTGGTATTACCTGCCTAGTTTGTGAATACATCCATTTAGGTTTCAAAGAATAGTAGTAAAACAAACCAGAGCTAAATGAAAGTATTTCTATCAATATCAGCCTTTTATTTTTAGAAGTGTTCATATTTCATAAAGTTTGAATAAATCAATGGCAATAAACAGGGAGCCAAACAATTCAAGCATTTCAAAGAAGTTTCTATACAAATATAAATCATGTATTTGGATATTTATTTGTATGTATGCTAAATAGTATAAATTACAAATTATATAAAATTATATAATACTAAAATAACACAGATTTAAATTACATATAAATAAAATTGGTTGATTGATGTTGTTCCTTTTTAATGAGTCCCTGATTTCTCTAATTCATAAATCATGCTCTTTTGCCTTAATCTCCCTCTTTTATTTCTGCTTCATTTTTCTCCATACGTTTGTCCTCTATATTGCTGATTCTCTGTTCTGCCTCATCCATCCTTGCTGCCGCTGTATCCATCCGTGATTGTAGCTCAGTTATAGCATTTTTAATTTCATTCTGGCTATTTTTTACATCTTTTATCTCTGCAGAAAGGGATTCTAATCTATTTTCGACTCCAGCCTAGTACTCTTATTATTATGATTCTAAATTCTGGTTCAGACATCTTGCTTGTATCTGTGTTGGTTAAATCCCTGACTGTGGTTCCTTCATACTCTTTCTTTTGGGGTGAATTCCTTCATTTTGTCATTTTGAAGGGAGAAAAGGAATTAATGAGGTAGAAAAATTGAAATTAAAAAAATATAAATAAAAACTATTAAAAGTTAAACACACACACACACACAAAAATTGAATAGATGATGCTAGATCCTAGGTGTGTTTTGGTCTGGGTGTTGAAAGATCAGAGAAAAAATGGGGGGGGGGGAGGAAAAAAAAGGCAATCATTTGAGAATTTGAAAAAAATGAATACACTGAAGTAGACTAAAATGAGATGATGGGGGTAAAATAGAATTTGAAAAAATATACCCAAAAGTAAAGAATGTAGTAGAAAAAAGTTAAAGAAAAATATTTTTAATAAAAATTAAAAATAAATATGAATGTTTTCTTTTTCTGTATTCAAGAAAAAAGAAAAGAAATGAAAAAGAGAAAAAAGATAAAAAAAAGGAAATTGAAAATTTGAAAAAGTGAATACACTACTAGACTAAAATAAAATGATGAAAGTAAAATAGAATATGGCAAAATTTACATAAAAGCAAAAAGTATAGTAAAAAATTAAATAAAAATATTTTAATAGAAATTGAAAGTAAAAATGAAGTTATTCTCTTTCTGCATTCAATAAAAAGAAAAGCAATGAAAAAGAGAGAAAAAGAAAAAAAAAGGAAATTGTTTGAAAATTTCAAAAGGTGAATACACTGAAGTAGACTAAAATAACATGATGGAAGTAAAATAGAATTTGAAAAATCTTACACAAAAGTAAAAAATATAGTAATAAAAATTAAAGAAAAATATTTTTAATAAAAATTGAAAATAAAATGAATTTTTTTCTCTTTTTGTATTCAAGAAAAAGAAAAGTGTAAGGGAGAAAAAGGAAAAAAAAATAAAATTGAATAGATAAACCTGCTAACAGATTGAAGTAGGACTGAAATTACTTTGTTTTCCCCTAGAAGTCAGTCTGTGTAGTGCTTAATAGTCCATAAATTAAGCGGGCGGTGAGACTTGTGTTCTTGAAGAGCCATGTTGGCCCACTTGGGCAGGACTCAGTGTAACAGCTCCACTCTCCACTAGATGGCGCTGATAGCCTACTGGGGTGGAGTTTTGCAGTGCTCCTAGGGGCCTGTGCGCATGCACAGGAGCAGTGAAAATGGCGCCACCCAGCTACCCAGTCTGTTCTCCTGGATCAGCAATAGAGCACCTGTGTCTTCAGCTTTCCTCCACTCCCTGCTTTTTCGCTCTCCATGACCAGCCCCCAGGCAGTACCTCTCTCCCGAGTTTTGTCTCAGATGCAGCTGTTTTCCCCGGCCCTTGCTTCTGAAGGACTCAGCTTTGACCCGTTCCACCCCTCTGCAGGAGGGTCTCACCTAGCAATGGACGAATGAGCAATTGCCGAATGTCAGCTGCACCCAAGAATGCTTGCTGGACCCTGCTGCAGCTGCTGCCCTGAGACTGTGGCCAGGTGCCAGCCCGCCCCAGAAAAAGTTTGCAAAACAGTGTAGCAGCAGCATTTCAGGGAATATGGAAAATCACAAGCCACATCTGGCACGAGGCTTCACCCTTAATGACCTTGCTCCAGCACCAGCGAATGTGGCCGTTTTCTGGGGTCTGCTGGGACTAGGTGGCTTCAACAATCTCTACCAAATGTCCTTCCAACAGTGGAACCGCTTTTCCCCGTGTGGCCTGAGAACCTCCCGGACCCCACTCTGTTCCTGGGGATTCGCCCTTCCCACCAGAGCACCACCAGGTAATGAGCTGCGGAGTTGCAGCCTTTGTGTTCCCCTTATTTACAGTCTTAATGGAATGTAAACCCTCTCCTTTCTCCTTTCTCCCTTTTCAGTTTAGTCCCTTCAGCTGTTTCCAGTTTTCCACTTTTTCTCCAGCTGCCTTTGAGGAGGGGTGCTTTTCCTGTATTCTCCCCCCTTCCCCAGCCTCCGTCATCTCTTCGCCCACAAAACCAGTTCCCTACCCTCAGCAGCTTCTTGCTCCCCAAATTCACCTCTCCATGCTGTGTACCTGCTGACTTCTGTGGTTCAGGTTGTGAGATTCTTGTGTTAATCCTCCAATCAGTTTTCTAGGTGTGTAGGATGGTTTAGTGTTTGTCTGGCTGTATTTCATGGATGTGAGACACACAAAAACTTCCATGCTGTTCTGCCATCTTGGCTCCTCCTCTATAAATGATTCTAAGTATAAATACTTTGGCACTTGAAATCAGTAGGGTATATCAGAAACCCGGAATATTTCTAAACCTTTATTATATTAATTTTTAAATATTTATTTAGTTTTATTTATTTTTGAGAGAGACAGAGACAGAGCATGAGTGGGGGAGGGACAGAGAGAGAGGAAGAGTCAGAATCTGAAGCAGGCTCCAGGCTCTGAGATGTCAGCACAGAGCCCCACACAGGGCTTGAACTCACCAACCGTGAGATTATGACCTGAACCAAAGTCAGACACTTAACCCACTGAGCCATTCAGGGGCCCTTGTATTAATTTTTTTAACACATAGCTCAGTATTCAATTATTTTAACTTTAGAATAAGAAACAGAATTCGATCCGCATCATATATATTTCAGATAGGTATATAAATATCCACACACATACAAACCCTTGCTTTTGGAATACAATTTAAAATACTCAGAGTTCTTAAAGATAACAATTCAAAAGCTTAAAAAGGTAATTAGTAAGTAATAGACTTTAAGCAGTTACAAATGACAACTAAGAACTAGCCTTCAGGGGCGCCTGGGTGAAGCCTCTGACCTTCAGCTCAGGTCATGTTCTCACATTCCGTGAGTTCGAGCCCCACGTTTGGCTCTGTGCTGACAGCTCAGAGCCTGAAGCCTGCTTTGGATTCTGTGTCCCCCTCTCTCTCTCTGCCCCTCCCCTTCCCTGCTTATGCTCTGTCTCTCTCTGTCTCAAAAATAAATAAGAAAATAAAAAAATAAAAAGAACTAGCCTTCAGTTATGGAGACTTAAATTGCTGGTTTTATGTGATATTTTATGGTCATGAAGCTGCCCATGGAGATGCTGGAATTCACAGGAAGCCTGCTTTTAGTAAATACGTTATTTCTAATGCCCCATCTGAAGGTTCCTTTGAAAAAAAAAAATCCACTGTGCTTAAGCAGCTCACCTATAGAAAGAACTTATAAAGATGGAAATTTTAATATGGAGGTAACGTCTTGAGTTACTGTGTTAGTTTTCTCTTGCTGTGTAACAAATTACTACACATTTAGCAGCTAAGAACAACACACATTTATTATCTCACAGTTCTGTAGGTCAGAAATCAGAAGACTGGTATAGCATGGCTGGATTCTCTGCTCAGGTCCTCATAAAGTCAAAGTTAAGGTGTCAGAAGGGCTGGGCTCCTATCTAGGGAAAAAAAATCTACATTCAGGGTCATACAGGTTGTTGGATAAATTCAGTTCCTTGAGGTTATAGGACTCAGTCTCCCATTTCCTTTCTGACTGTCAGTCAGGCACTGGAGGCTGCCTGTATTTTTTCTAATGTGACCAATCTCTATCTTCAGTTCAGAAGAAGTACATCATGGGTCCTTCTAATGCTTCGAATTTAATGGTGTTCTCTCTGCCACATCTCTGTCTATGGCATCCTTTTCCGCCTCCCTTTTTCACCATTAAGGGCACATGAAAAAAATTACTCGGGATAATTCCCAATTTTAAGATGAAATGGTTAGTATACTTAGTTATATCTGCAAAGTCTTTTAAATTAGTATCACCATATATTCTTTCTTCAGAAGCTAGGAAAACATATTCATTTCAAAGCATACACATAAATACTAAGAAGTATGTTACATCTTCAAGTACGATACAATAATCTATTGTACCAGATTCAAAATACATGTACCCTAAATTTTTAACTAATTAAGTTCAACAGAAATAGCCTGTACAAATAGAAAAATGAGTAACTAGTAAATATCTAAAATGAAAAATTGTATCTATATACTCCCAATTTTAATTTTATGTTGTAATACAGTTAAACACTGTGTTAAAGAGATTTTGTGGTAATTTTGTATTGCAGCAGTTGTATGAATATGTTTTCTTATGATCAGTAGAAATTCTAAATTTCCAAATTGAATGCTATCGTTTCAGGCAGATTAGTATAAAATCTAATTTGTGCTAATTAGCCAGAGGTGAGGGAGGGAAATTAAGTTGACACATTAATTTTGCATTTACGGTAGGCCTATCATAATGTGCATATACATATTCTCTTTGCACCAATATCAGAATTTACTTCTTAGGGGATCTTAACTGGAAGAAAATATTTGTTTAGAAAATACATTGCAATGAAAATTGAATTGAAGAAAACTGGCTATCTAGAAAGTAGTTCCACAAGATAATTACATAGAACATAGTTTTCATTAACCACATATACATTTTGAGTTTGATTATACTAATGATGTGTTATATTTTATAGAATAGATTTTTTTTTTTGAGAGAGAGAGAGAGAGAGGGAGAGAGAGAGAGAGAACGAGTATCTTAAGCAAGATCCCTTCCCAGCACAGAACCCGTTGTGGGGCTCGATCTCAAAACCGTGATCATGACCTGAGCCAAAATCAAGAGTCGGATGCTTAATGGACTGAGCCACCCAGGCACCCCTATGTACTGTATTTTCAATAAGTGTAGCATTTTAAACTTATCTTGTTGATTTATTTTGTATTATTCATTAATTAATATCATCTTTGGCTGGTAGATATTCTAATTTTTCTTGAGATTTTATGATTCAGATCTATAGTGCTGACTTTCTTAACTTTCCCATGTTAGTTCTTTGATTCAGTGCACATTCACCATTTGTGAAGCACCAATGACTAATGGATTTTTAAGGTCTATTCTTTCTTTGACCCAGTTATCCAGTGTTAGACTTTGTTACATATAGCTTATCACACACATATTGACATGTAATGATTTATTTCATCTGAAATTATGGTTGAAATCTACTGTGGCCAAGGCATTATGCCAGGAGCAATAATAAGGTAATAGTGCATGGTATAGGAATACTGGCCCCTCGGAGGATTACATAATAAAAAGGGCATCAAACATTTATATACACTTATATACATATTAGAAGAAGAATAAAAGTCATTAAAGAACTAAAAATCTATAATTTGTTTGAGTTAGATTGCTTCTTTCTCAGGCTTTTAACTGTAACATAATCCAGTTAGCAAATCTATATAAATCACAGTGGTTTTATATGTAGTATAGGCATAAATATGTTAATTAACATATCCTAGAATTATTATGAAAAGTAATTGAAATATCTTTCATATAAAAATTCTTTAAAATTTCTATAAAGCATTTATAATTCACCCAACCAATGCAAAAAACAATCAGTGCAATTCAAAATCCCTTAGAATCATTACAGAACAGTCTTTAAAATGTTAAAAGAGCGAGCATTCCTAACATTAATAGTCCACATTGCTTTGAGGCAATGTGATTGCTTGGAATGTGAAGTAAATTTTAGTGTTATCAAGTTAAAAAATATTTAAAAAGTAAAAGAATCAGTTTTAGGAAAAATGAAGTGCAGTTATCTCAGATGGAAATTAAGTAGGATTAATTAGAACATCTATGAGATCCCATAATCCAAAGACTTATTATTTTCTACATGTTTATGATCAACTATAAATAAAATCCAATGACATTTTGTTTATTTTTTCTTACAATTACATTTAAACAGAACATCAACTTTTAGTTGATTATATAATTGAAATAACATTATTACTTGTTCCATGCACCAATTTTCAAAAGAAAATCTATGATTTTCACAGTAAAAGCTTGGCAGGAAATTTAGTTGCTACAAGCAACAGGAGCCACTCAGAAGATTTGAAGAATCATGAAATATGCTATTTTGGGTCCTTGAGGAAAGGAAAAATAAGAGCTATTTGGAAAGTTATACCACTTAACTGCAATGATCAAGATTGTACAAAATCAAACAAAGGTCAAATGACCTTCCTGATTGAAGATGTCTATTATTTAAAACAGGTAGAACAATGTATCTACAAACTCAGGATATATTATGTCAATAGAAATAATAAAAATATATTTTTTAATTTAATCCGTTAATATCGTAATTTCTGTTGCCCTAAAATTGGTAGGATTAGACTATAGAATTTGTCATTTAAGCTTCTTTCCTGGTCAGTGGAGCATCAAAGGCACACCATTCCCCATTTGGTGCCATTTTTCTGAACAGATACTGAGCACCATACCTACATATACCTCCTCTCCTGAACCTTGTGAAGTAGCTGTCCTGGTGGTAGCAGAAAACAAGAGTAAAAAGTATGCCCCACCCCAACCTTGCACTTCCATTGTATGGAAAGGGGATTAGGAGACAAAAATAAACTACATACAAAATTTTATGTTACTACATAGTAGTACTATGTTACTACATAGTAACAGTCAATGCCGTCTCCAAAGGATAAATAACAATTTCTATATTCGTGCATGTATTTTGGGTACAGTTGTTTTCTGGAAATGCAGTCACATGAAGTTTTGGGTTTTATTGATTAGATAACATATAAATTACTTCATACAAATAAAGTTCTTACACACTGTATAATTGTAGGATATGGGTCTGTCTTTTTTTTTTTTTTTTGGTTGTGGGTTCTAAAAAAGGAGACATGATTTCTAATCAACTCTGCCTCTTATTAACTCTAATTTCTTAGAAAAATTATTGAATTTAATTTTTAAATTTTAGTTTTCTGCAGAATGGAATTAATAATACATATTTTTAAGTTAAAACATGTAGGGTATGACTGCCAAAAATGATTCTAATGATTACTAATTTTCTTCTTTTCTACTGTTCTCCTATATGAATATCTACTATCAACAATGAAACATTGAAAATGTCATATGAGTAGCCACAAAATAACTGAATAAATCAATAAACGTATGAACAAAGGAATTCTTTTCAAACTCTTTTATAATTAAAGATTTAAAAATGGTAATAACTGTCTTGAAATCACATGTCAGTGATCTTTCTAGATGAATTAGTTACCAAGTTTTAATTTCATGTATCAGGGAATTTGTGAATGGAACTGGGTAAGATTTTTAATGAGCAGAAAGCAAACACAATAAAGTAATTTTGAATTGCATTCTGTCCCACGTTTCTAGTAAAAATAGAATTTTCTTAAATAAGTAGAAGATAGGGGATAGTTTTAAAAGTTATCATCCAGTGCTTATTTTGGTGTTAGGAACTGTTCTAAATGCATAAGTTGCCTCATTTAACATTCTATTATTAATTGGACTCCTATTAGTAAATGACAGAGAAAGCACTCAACTTTGGCATGCACACACACACAGAGACATACACAAAATAAGAATTAAAAAAAATTATCTAAATTAATTTCAACTTTTTAAGTTAATAATTTATCTTATTTTTGTATTTAAGTTCATTACTTTCCTATGCAAAGGAAAGTGCACCTTCTCTGCACATCATGAATTCCTTTCATCAAAGTACTTCTGTCGTTATATTTCTGGAAAATCTTAATTTTTTCCTCCTAAAAATAGGCTTCCTTATCATTTCCTTTATTTTCTTTGGTACTTTATTAAGTATTAAGACATATGTTACAGCCTGTTAACTCTCATGTCTTTTACTGGTTCTTTCATGGTTTTATTCCTTTTTAAATAGATTTATATATATTGCATTCTGGATAATATTCTTTATCATAGTTCTCTCCCTATTTCATTGTGACTGTTAGAAATTATAGTCTTTATTGAGTTTATTATTTTATTTTATTTATTTTTATTTTATCTTAGAGAGAGAGAGTGCATGTGTGTGGGGGGGAGTGTAGGTGTGTATGTTTCCTTTCACTTGTCCTTCTCAGCTCCCCTCTTTCTTACCTGGTAGGTTTGTAGTTGCCTTCTTCTGACTCTCTGTGGTTCTCATTCAAACCAGTTTCCAGGTTATACTGTCTAGCTGGGAATCCTTTCTTGTGGTAATATTAGATATATTATATATTTGATATCTAATCAATAATCAGTTTTTTCAGGTCTTAATTATGGACTTAGAACTGATTCATCTGCTTCTCTAACATAATCAAGTCCATATAATAAATCAGGGCCCCAGGAATTGATCAGTCCAGGCTTTTCAGGCATCTGAGGAGGTGTGTCACCTCAGAGTTTGTTTTGAGTCAAAAGCCAGACACTTTTTTCACCATCATTGTAGTTATTATGTTGGCCCCTCTCTATCTATCCTCATGGTGTCCATTATGATCTTACTCAAGGAAACTAACCTCTGTAGAGAATATCAGTGGTCATCCTTGTCCACTGACTACTGATTAGGTCCAGCCAGGGGAAGCCCCAGCCAGAGATGAATGGGAAGCAGAGAGTGGCTGAAGTATTTATTGCTTTGAATATTTCCATCAGTTTTCAGAATAGACTAGAGATGTTCTATAAAAATTGGCTCTTTATCTCAACTGAACTGACCTACTTTTCATTGCATTACCCTTTCCTTTCTTATTCTGGTAACTACTTCATTATTTGGGGTCTAAAGTAATACATCTTTCCTCTAGGGTAGAGGGACCTAATGTTTTCATTGTATTTTGACATTATTTGGTAATCAGTCCCTTTATTAGACCTTCCTGAATCATCTTAATATCAGTGTGTTGCCTCCTTCCTGCTGATTAATTAATAAGCCATGTCTCTGCAACAGTATTCCACTGTCTCTTGCTTGATTCTGAAGTAATGGTCTCACTCATCTGCAGATTCAGATCCACTTATCTTTCTGCTTTTCTCTTCCATATCTGTCTGATGAAATATTTAATTCAGTTTATGAGATTTATTATAGTGTGTTATTCTTTTTCTAAAGTGACTTCTCTATCATTGCTGTGCTTTGAGCAGGGGGTGGAGTGAGTCAGTTGTTCATAAAATGAAATTAAAATGTTATATTGACTAATGTCTTGACTTCTTCTACTTATGCAATATTAAAGTTTCCAAGGCAGAGAAAACTTAAGATATTGCAACTGTGATAGATGGAGGAAAATACCTTCAAATTATCCAAGAAGCTATTTACAGGAATTAAAGTTAAATGAGTGTCTCCAAAGGCCACTCAATGATAGTATTGTAACTCTTGACATGGTGTGGGAGTAGTAGTTATAAAGATGAATGTAGGCTACTTTTGTAATGTCCTTGCTTGTTTGCATGTATTTTGTGCAGACTAAGAAAAGAAACCCATATTAAGTGTATGAGAAAGTGGAAATAAATTGGACCTTAGTTCCAGAATCATACAGAAAGAGACTACAGAGGTCCTACAGAGAAATTGCTCATCAATTAGCAACTCTTAGGCTGTTTCTATAAAAAATATTCTTGCTTGCTGTGATTACCCCATTCCCTAAAGTCCCAATAGTTGATCATTTAAATGTAGGATAATGTGTATAAACCTGTACCCAGAAACATATATTCCCTAAAACCTTCAATAAAGATTTACTTAAATAATTTATTTTGTGATAATGTCATAAAATGTATTGTTACTCAAAGAATCTCTGGAGTTTGGGTGATGGCTAGAAATTTAAGCATTAAAATTCATTAAATTCACTTTTTTTTTTAATTTGAGAGAGAGAGAAGGAGAGAGCAAGGGAGTGGGAGAGAGTCTCGAGCAGGTTCCAGGCTGTCAGTGCAGAGCCTGACACAGGGCTCAATCCCACAAACCATAACTTCATGACCTGAGCTGAAATCAAGAGTCAGATGCTCAACTGACTGAGCTACCCAGTCGGTGGCTAAGGATGATTCTTTTAATGACACAGAAAGCAAGTATGGCATTTTGCCAGATGGGCAAAGGGTAAACTTAATTTCTACAGATGTTTGTAATTTTTTTAATGTTTATTCATTATTTTTGAGAGAGAGAGAGAGAGGGAGGGAGGGAGAGAGAGATTGTGATCAGGGGAGGAGCAGAGAGAGAGGAAGACACAGAATTTGAAGCAGGCTCCAGGTTCTGAGCTGTCAGCACAGAGGCTTGTGCTGTTCACAGAGGCTTGAACTCACAGAAATGAGATCATGACCTGAGCTGAAGTCTGACGCTCAACTGACTGAGCTACCCAGGTGCCCCATCTACAGATGTTTATAAATCTCATCATAGGAAAAAGAAGAATATAAGGAAAAGAAAGAAGGAAAAAAGAAAGGAAAGAGAAGAGAGGAAGGAAAGAAGGAAGGGATGAAGGAAGGGAGGGAGGAAGGAAGGGAGGGAGTGTGGAAGGGAGGAAAGGGGAGGAATGACGAAGGAAGAAAAAGGAGAAAAATCAGAGCCAACTTAATCCTCAGGCTTGTACATTCCTCCCAAATAAAAAGAAAGGCATTGCTTATGTTTAGTTTTCAGATGCATTTGAGAACCCATTTTTATGCTTTGTAATTAACCTGTATTTGCCCCTTTCCGATGTTTAGAATCTCCATAGCTCCCTATAGCTTTTGTCATTAATTCAGCTACTTTTGTCAAAAATTGAGTTACACATTTACCATATCCTGATTCTTTAATTGCCAGGAAAGCTCTGCTTTGCTTAAATCAGATTCAGCTGTGATGAAACTTATGCAGAAAATACCATTGCGTGTGAGAGCAACTAGTTCTCTAAGGCCTATGAGATGTGACAGTATCCTGTTTACTGATAAATTGCAGTGTAGCAGGAACAGTGCTACAATAAGTATTGATTTCTTTTGTGCATAGAACTCATTTTGCTACAGCTTGTGAACTGCCTTCATAAACTGACAATCCATTAAATATTAGTTTGTGTGTCTCTTCCTTCATTATTGCTTTTTTTCCTGCTTTATGCTTTACTACCTTTAAAATAAAATCGCCAAAGAAAAATGAGTAAAGGGAAAACTTAGTGATAGCACCACAATTTGGAAATAAATAAATGAATTTATTAGGTGAAACTGAATTTCTGCCACCACCTCCAAGGATGGACTGTAAAGAATATAACTTAAAAGAATTAAAATATCTTACAGAAAAATAGGTAATGATTTGAATCCTATCTAAAATCAGTAGTTTTACTTTGACATTTTATGTAACTTACAGCCAACACAAAATATCTTACCTTCTTCATTTCTTCATGTCAGATCTGATATTTTATGTGTAAATGCAAAGAAGACATATTTCGAGTTTAACTTTCACTATCCTAGATTGCCAAGTAATATTTCTGTTATGAATTTGAATATTTAAAACACTTTTTTTTATTATTGCTTTGTGTCTGTTCCCTTAATTTCTTTGTATGTTGCATCTTAGAGCAGAAGTTTAAAGTTAAGAATGTAGCAAAATATTGTTAAAATTTAAGATTTTTATGCCATTATTACTCCTGATTACTTTTAAAATTGTCTGGCTTCATCTTCACCAAAAAGTGGTAGAAATACAATAATCCTGAAGCACATGAGGAAAACCCTATATTTCAAAATTAATGATGAGTCATTAGTAGAAAATCAATTAGGCAAAAATGTAGGAAAAATTATAATTTACTAAGATGTACTACAGAAATATAAACATAATTTTTACCAACTATATAGTTATTTTACCCTGGCTTTGGTAATAATTTGATTTATGTTTGCATATACACACACACACAGATAAATATACAGCTTATTTAAACAAGAAATCACATGTATAAAAAAACAACATTATAAAATGTTAAAATGGTGCATTTTATCCTATCTTAAACAAGATATCTTCTTTTAAATAATGATTTGTGGTGCATACATTGTTTTTTATATTATGTACAAAATTAAAAAAAATTTAACCTTACTATATGTCAGATACTATTGGGCTTTTTTTTTACTTGTAGTAAATCACTTAATCCTCACAATAATCCTATTTGATAGTTAACTATTTTATTTTATGAAAGAATAAAGTAAAATTCTAGTCCTAGTGAGTAAAAAGTCTAGGACTACAACCTTCCACCTAGTTTCTAACATCTGTATTTTGCCTCCGTTTTTCCTATTATTTCTCTTGTCATTGGGTGAGAGTCTTTCCTCACTAAATATGGTTAACAAAAAAACAGAAATATAAGTTTCTAATTGGATAAGCAAGTGTAGGTACATTTTAATATATGTAGTATCACTAATTGTTCATTTTTTTAGGTTCTAGTTCATCCAAACCTTAGGCGTATTTGTTAAATAAAAACAGTTATACACTAACACTTTCAATAATTCAGCACTACTGGGAAGAGTGACAATATGTATATTAACGGCTTTTACTCACTACTCATATAGTTACTTTCATAATAACATGAAAGTAACAAAATCCTGTTGGCTATAGTCATTATAAAGATTCCTCATAAATCATTTAGTTTGTTAAATTAAAGTTGATATAATTCAATCCCCTGAGAACGTTTAGACATTTAGTTTTAATGAAAATGTGCTGAGAAAAAGATACCGAGTCAAGTTTACTGTTGCATTAAATATTTTATAATACTTATTATATGAATTCTTTATTAAGAATATATTTTACTTCACTTTTTTCAAAGCTTGAAGATCAAACATGGGAAATGCTTTCAAAAAGCCTTTTAAAAACATTAATGACAATTATACATATAACTAATTTTATTAGCAAACATTATTTACTTAAATTTACTCAATTGTTTTGACAGTATTATTAAGGATGGGATAAATCTATACTCACTATTAAAGATGAGTTAGCTTTTCATAATTTAAATGAAAGTTTGCATTTTTACTGGTATATTTACTAGATGCATAAATATAAGGTGACAAAAAATGGATGGCTTTTGCCTAAACATTCGTTTAATTAATGCCATAAAACTGAAGAGAAAAAGAAAAAAAATTTTCTGTTATTACCAGATATATCTTATCTGATGATTTGGGTTGCAACCAGTAGACATACAAGATCAATCTAATTCAATTATACATGATTTATTATTTTATATAACAGGAATCTTAGAGCTTAGAGGGATTCCAGGTTAGTCAGTAGATATCACCAATGACATAATTTTCTTCTAATTTTGTAGCCTGTCATTCTGGGGTGTTGATTGTGGTGATTGCAAACACAACATTTAAATGCTAATTATCTAGTTGATGAAGACGAATCATCTCTTCTTTTTGGCAGCAGACTCACCCCCTTACCCTCACATGTCTTTGGCCTGAGTTGGGTCAATGAACCAATCCCTGGCAGGAGAAATGAGATTATCATGAGCAATACAGATGGTACACAATCTACATGGAAAACATGTTGGGAACTAACTACAAGGCCAATAACACTGAGTATACAAACAATAAAACATGAGAAAAATCCACAATGGTTTTATTGAGAGAGTACATGTCTCTAATGGATGTTGCAAAATGTACACATTTTATCCACATTATTCTTTGTTTCATTTCATGATTGTTTTTGAAAATAATTTAGTTGTCCGAGGGATGTTAAAAATTATTTTTTTCTGGATTTCAATATGCTAGACAAACTATGTCCTATGCAACTTTTAGCTAAAGTTATTAACTAAAATTTCATGTCTGGGATTACTCTTTCCACCTATCCAGTGTATACTTGATGTTGGAGATCAAATGAATGATAAACACCCCAAACCACGTATTTTGAACTTACTTCCATGGTAATTCCTTCCCACAATTTAGTGTACTAAATTCCCTGAATCATTGCCTCAAAAACTGATTTTCCAAATTATTGCACTGCAGCATTTTTCCCTCTTCAGTTTCAATGGCTAAAACAGTTCCCAAAGCAGAGTTTCTAAATGGAAAAATATATACAAATATGGGCAAGGTAGGGCGTGAAAAAAACTTACAAAATTATACAATTCTAGATTTAAGAGCATGGTAGTAATATCCAAGGATATGTGAATATAAATAAATATTTTAATAATTGTATTAGATAAAATATGCTATATTTTCTTTTTTAATGTAGCAAAGACTTTATTTGTAATATTGTCACTACTCTTACCATATGAACCATTTAGTGTCTTCAGTAATATCTAATTGGGGCCTCATCATTGTTGTTCCTGTAGATAACATCCTGTACTCATCAGTTTCTTTTGTGGCATGTGTGATTATTTTTCCCCGGTAACCTTTTATTGACTGCCAGAAATGTCTATTAGCTTGATCTTCTCTTCCTTATTTAGTTAGCTGTTCCTTTAAAACATAAGTCTGGCCAGATGTAATGATAAGCAGGCAGATGGCTCTAGAGTGAGTCTTCTTTGATAAGGAAGTAGCTTCCTCTGAAGATGTGGCTCTTCCACTGTCCTGGCTCAAGGCATGATACATGATTTTTGAGCTTGCACCGGATGCTTTTTAGTCCCATGAAGATACAAAGAAAAACGAATATAAACCACTGATATTTAAGAATAAAGAATCTGCATTTTCTATGTGAATATTGCATTCCTGACAACAGGGTATATAAATAACATATATAGATAGAAAATTGCATTTCTTTGAAAAAATAGAACATTATTGCTAACAAATATCCAATTATCAGAGTGCCTGGGTGGCTCAGTTGGTTAAGTGTCCGACTTCGGCTCAGGTCAAGATCTCGCAGTTTGCTGGTTCGAGCCCCACATCAGGCTTTGTGCTGACAGTTCAGAGCCTGGAGCCTGCTTTGGATTCTGTGTCTCTCCCTCTCTCTTTGCCCCTCCCCACTCCTGCTCTGTCTCTCTCTTTCAAAGGTAAATAAACATTAAAACTTTTTAAAAATAAATATCCAATTATTACAACTATAAGAAAATTGAAATTATAGAAGTAAATTCACCTTGTTGCAGAGTTAATGACACTGTGTCTGATTTTATTGATGGCTTTTACTCATTACATATAAAATATACAGTCCATTTCTTTATTTTTCTTTAATTTTTAAATGTTTATTTTTGAGAGAGATAGTGAACATGAGCAAGGGAAGGGCAGAGAGAGAGAGGGAGACCCAGAATCCAAAGCCCAATCCAGGCTCTGAGCTGTCAGCACAGAGCTCGACATGGGGCTCAAACCCACGAACTGTGAGAACATGATCTGAGCCTAAGTCAGATGCTCAACCAACTGAGCCACCCAGGAGCCCCAAAATGTAAAATTTTAAAATTCAGTAGATTAGAGATTACCAGGGACTGTGAAGATTAGGAAATGGGTAATTATTGCTTAATGGTGGAGAGTTTCTGCCTGGAGAGGGATGAGAAAATATTGCAAGTGGATAGAGGGATGATTGTTTAACATTGTGAACATAATTAATGCCACCAAATGGTATACTTAAAAATAGTTAAAATGGTAATTTTTTATGTTATGCATACTTTACCTCAAGAAAAAATATTCAGAGAAGCATACTAAAAGTGAAGACAATTTAATGAACGTATGTTGAATAAGCACTTCTAAGTCATGACATAAATTCAAGATAGAATAATTTTTTTTAATATAATGGTAAAATGAATCATGTATGTTTTCCATTATTCTCTGCTGAGGATGCTAGGCAGGGTATGTAGGCAAAATCTATGTACCAATGGAGCAAACCTCTCTCTCTCTGTCTCTATTTCTCTCTCCAAAGTAAATTCAACACTGTGTCTTATTATCTGGTATACATAATTCATCACACTCTTAATAACAACCTCAAAATTATTAGGTAATGATTTTCAGGTTACTAAATTCCTTTCTTGGCATACTTCCTCCTAATGCATCAGCAAAACTCAAACTGAAAGTTAGGGAAGATTGCCATTCTCGCTTATTTTTCAGTACTTTAACTGATTTCAATAATTTGTGTTTTAAGTTGTCCTCAATACCAAATGCTTCAAAACTGTTTTGAATGTTTACTTGCCTAGGGGTATAAAATTATTATTTTTTGTTCTCTGGAAAAACTCATTTTAATTGAAAAAACATCATGAACAATTAAATGAAATAATGATGCATCTTTGTGCTAAAAGGAACATTTTAAAAAGCCAAAAGTAAAATACACTTAATAATACTCTTAAATCTATTTTTTAAAAATCTCAATTTGATGTATGCTGCATATCTTCCAATTCTAAGAAAACTCAAAAGAAGAGAAATCGATTATAGACTGTAGTGTGTATCAGATACCATTGAAATACTTCTAATTTTATTTAGAGAAGATGTAGATCTTTTTCCCTGAATAACTAACAAATTTATAAAATCATATAGATATGGATATAAATCTATATATAGTATAAGTAACTAATTGCTAACCTTAAATAAACACTCTCATACACTGACAAAGGAATATGACATCCATCAGGTAGTGTGGCATCCTTGCAAGCTTTAAACTGATTTTTACTTTATAATGTTATTTTTTTCTGAAAGTCAAAGCATCTCTCACTTCAAAATATCCATATATTGAAGAATACTCCAAATCTGAGATTGCTCATATAATTTTTCCAGATGATTTGTTTTCAAATGACATTTACCTAAAATTTCTCACAATAAAATAAAAATAATTTTTGACTTAGCAGTTCAGCGTTCAGATTTTAGTCATACCTTTTAATGATGATGTCGTCATTGGAAATACATGGTTTCTATAGTTAAGCCATCTGATAAATGTGTACACTAATAACATACCTAGAATTGCAAAAGAATTCTATGGGAAAATGCATTTGGAAGCTGTTGGTAACAGTAACATATTTTAAGAAGATTCAGTAATTGAAAAAGTTTTGTCCCAACATTAGGGCTGTGGTTTAGGACAACATGATATCACCAAGTTCTAGAGATAGATGTTTTAATCTTTACTATATTTGAATATGTGATATAATTAAATATATTTAATGTGTTGTTTATAAATATAAAATCTTTTGCTCTCATACATCATGTTTAGACTAAAGCCCTGTCTTTCCACTTGACTTCCATAACAAACACTGGATATGTACAAATGCCTCCTTAGAGTTTTTCTAGTTTCTGTTTCTTCTCTCATATTCTGTGTTGTGTACTTGGAATACATTCTATGGTATTAAACCCGTAGCTGTATGTAAAACAACATGCAATGTAAGAATAAAAGAATTGGGCTGTTAGCCATTAGATGGCATGATTTTTCTTTTTCTTACAAATGTATAGAGAAGTAAAAGATGCCAGATTTTCACAGAACAATTTTACTAAAAGAATGATTCATAGCAATCTACTTACAAAACATTTTTTAAAAATCACTAGAAATAAGGAAATATAGAGATTTTCTAATTAATAACATGAATTCAAAAGTTTAAAATTTCATAAGCGATAGTCTGCAGGGTGTCCTTGAATAGATATTAATTTGTCCATCCAATGATAATGTAGTATTGTGTTAAGGGTATCTCGGTACAAAAAAAATGTGGTAAAATAAAATGAGACCTACCATAAATTTATAAAAGGTGAATGGTGACAAGCCGATCATGCGTTTGGTGTATTTTGGGACCCAGAATTTGACTGTCATAGCATTGTGTATTTTGTAAAGACATCAAGAAAAACTTGATTCTGTGGTGTGATTGGTATTACCTTTCTCTTCATCCATCAAATCATACATACCTGGTGTTTACTCATTCAATTACAAATACAGTGATATATGAATAATTTAATATACTACTCTTTAATGAGTTTGGGTGGGTTGGCAATAACCTGTTAAGTTATAAGACTTACAACTGCCTTTAGTAAAATATTTTAACTGCTTTCAATGAAGGAAATCTCTCATAATATCACAGACCACTCAAGTCATGCCAGAGAAATAGCTTTTAGCGGTTCTTGGTGAGTCATTCACTAAATCAACAAATATTTACTGAATGTCACCTTTGCGAAATAACTGAAGGAGGCTTTTCTTACCTAATCTTCACGTAAGATTCATTGATTGGTAGTGTTATCACCCAAAGAGGACATCAGAAAACAAACATATCTTTGGAAACATGTCCAATTTTACTGGGGGTAGTTTAGAAAAATATCACTCCTGGGATTTTGTTTTTACTACTTTTATAACCATACATGTTAAACTACATTGTGTAAAGAGGCCTATAAAAGTGATTCTATGAAATCTTTATTTGAAAATAATTCATGGTAAAAATATACTTATTTCATATACCTAAAACACTACACAGTAATTTGTTAAAGTAAGATGTATTTAGTGAGGGCCGCTCCTCTGTATGCCACTCTTATGCAAGTCATTTTTGTGTCGGCACCATGGTCTTGATTTTCCTTAGTGTATTTTTAATAAGGTGATATTTAGGACATTCAGCTTGCTCAGCACAAAACCCTCAGAAGCTTTGCCTCACTTTTTCCCTGAAGTACCACTGTTTATAGCAGGCTAGGAAAAAAACTACCAACATTAGAATAAACTGATGCACTACAGGATTCATTTTCCTTTTGTTTTTAGCTAATTGCTATGAGATATAAAATCATATGCAAAAAGGATATATTCTAAATGTTGATTTTTAAGATATAGAATTAGATTATATTTTTACATTTTCATTTATGAAATGTCTTCTCTGTTTAGACAAGTGTACAAAAGTGAACCTACTCATAAATACATACCTAAATACATAGTATCACAAACTTATACTTCTAAATATTCCTAAAAACAAATTTCAGTTGTCTGATTTGGATGTAATATTGATATGAACTTTCACTTTTAAGTTGAGTATGCTGTCTCAAAATACCGTTTATTGTCTCCATATTGATAAGGGGATATAGCATTATGAAGGAAAAGTCTGCATATTTCTATTTCATTAGTTATTTTATATGGATTCATATTTATTTTTATTTTTCTGTACATTTTTTCCTGTATATCTCTCCAAGAACTGTGAGACTACAGTTACCTCTGTACTCTTGGAAATAATATTTGGAGGAAATAGAACACAGAGAAATGATTTATACTTTCTGATGAGAGAAATGATGAGAGATATTTTATGATTTCCTCCTTAGGTACCTGCAGGTAAACTGATTTATAAGTGAAAGCTAGTTTCTAAAGGTGTGTATTAGATGTTATGTCCTCTAGAAGCCAATTGAACTATATAACTCTCTAAAATCTTGATATTCAATTCACTATGTCTTTTTCTAGAATAAAACCGGGCATAAAAATGTGTTTTAGGAGACAAAAGCAGATAAGTAACAGTTGTTCACATATGTCTTCATACACATTAACTGGTGTGTGTGTGTGTGTGTGTGTGTGTGTGTGTGTGTGTGTGTGTGTTTAAATTGTAAATCCAGGGCACAGCAGTTAATAGCAGCAACACTTCACACACACTGATTCAGCACTTAATTTTTATTAGAAAACCCTAACTGTCTTCTCTCGCGGTGTGAATGTGTCTGCCTCTAGGACTAGCACCATGTGTTGAATTCATTACAGTCTTTCATAGGATCCCAGGAGAGTTTATTCACAGATGTAGATTTACTGCCAACCACCCATAACTGTCTATTTGGCCTTCATTGTGAACACAAAGACAAGAAATTACCCAGTGGAAATAATTCATTGCAGTGTATTAAAATAATAAGCATTACTCCTCGTCAGTGATGCTGGAGGTTTATAGTTTCTGACACTTGACTCGGGTTTTGTGGCAGCCCCCAGGATTTATGTGTAATATCATATGTCCTTTCAATGTCTCACAGTAGAGCTTGAATTTTTACAGCTTCAAAGAAAGCTGAAGGATGCTGGCACCATAGATCTGTCTATTTTATTGATTTTCCCATAAGTGTATTTAATTATTCAGTGAAGGATCCATTTAACAATCCCATCTATTTTTAACCAATTAAGTTCACATTAAAGATTTACCAATATCATTCTAATAATAGAATGTTTCGTGGCATTTAGTCAGCAACTACCCATTGCTGTGGTTCTGTATCCTATAGTGAACATAAACGTTCAAAGTAAGTGTGCTTTCAGACATGATGAAAAAAATATACATAGCTATCACCTTATAAAGAATGATGTTTAATTACTGATATATTATAAAACTACATACCTTTTTGACAATCATATAAATATTAGTAAATGATAATATGATTTCTAAAGGAATAGAAGTCTCAGATGTGATATTACAAGTCTTAGAAAAAGTTCGATCATGTAAAATTAATGAAGTGTAATAATAATTCACCATGGGCTCAGAACACATATTATTTCTGCTTATCTGCCAAACATGTTTACTAAAATGCAGGGTTCTTATTTCTTCATATTATATATTCATTTTTTTGTTAGGGGAAAATCTAAGATTATAAGAATTTGTTAGAATAAGGCATTCTTGACTATCTTTTTTAAAGGCCCATGCAATTTATGAATTGAAGGGCCTTTAAAAATCATATACTGCATACACTTCATTTTATAAATAAATGAATACCCATAATGCCTTGTTAAAGGTAAACTAATGTTAATAATATGACAGAGCTCACATTTTTTTGCCTCTTAGTCCAGTTATCTGTATCTATATTTATTATATAACCCCAAACTCATAATTTATCTGTTCATTAATTTGTTTTTACATGCTGTTTTCTCTGAAGCCTAATTTCATGTTAAGTATTCATACATGCAGGATATGTAACAGAGGGTTCCTATTACTTACCTATATTCCCAGGATGGAAATTCAACTTTAGTTACCTAATAGTGACTTCCAATGGGTTTATGCTTTAGCTCTGACATATATTTAATTTTAAATCGACTTAAAAAACAATACTTCCCATCTATACCTATACATTGCTTTTTCTCTCATATCTTTCCTATGTCAGTATGCATGTAGCTGGTGTTTCTCTATTGATGAATTATTTTTCTATACCCTTTATCTTCCTGGGCTCCTTCTTATTTTGCTACGTATGATATCAGCTTGCAGTCAATGGATATAAACATAAAAAATTACAAAACCAAATAAGAAAAAGAAAATCTCACTAGTGCTCAACTGATATAAGGACAAAATCAATGATGGAGCTAACCTTATTATTATGTGCTGGAATTACCAAAGTAACATTCTGTTGTAAACTGCGAATAGTGTGAGGATTCCTGTGTAAAATGGAGATTACCACAAAGACTTCTTTCACGAGTCTGATTCTCTGGTTCATGGGTAACTTCTTGGTGTTTACCATTCCAGAACTAATTTTTTGTATAATACATGTCTACTGTATATTCATTACTATTATTACACATTATGCACATATATTTACATAAATTGATCAAAATATATATGCATATATAGCTTTGAAATATGTGTTTAGTAACAGTATATAATTGGCATTATCAAAGGTTGGATTTCATAGAAGCAGAGCCCGAGACAAGAATTCAAGTGCATATAATTTACTGAAGAAATGCTCTCAGGAATAAGATTAGCGGATTTTGTTTTGTTAAACAAAATGTATGGTATGCCTAGTGAAATTCAAATTTCAGATAAAAAATAATTATTTGAAATATTTGGGACATACTTATATTAAAAGTATATATTTTTATATATAATTTATAATATAGTTCAAATGTTAATTCAAATTTGTCTCAGAGTCCTTTTTTATCTGAAGACACTAATCAAGGGAGAGGGACTGAAGAAAGGGCAAGTGAAGAAGTTAAGTACAGGTGTGGTATCAGTTGGACTCTAGCTTCAGCCTGATTCTGTGGGGTGCTCTGGTTTTTTGGAACGTATGAATTATACTATGAAGGTGGTCCCACATTGGGCTGGCCTTTTATACCAACATGACTCACTCCTTGACTGCAGGTTGTGAGGAGTGGGGGGGGGATGCTGGGGGGAGATAACTTCCTGGAAGGGCAGTACCCAGGAGCCCCAAAATGAGCCCCTATTTTGAAAATCTAGTTATCATACAAAATATAGAACATAATGTCGATTTAAGAGGTATCAACAGGTTAAGACAGTCTGTGAGATTTGTGAAGGGAATAATGATGCTCAAGAAAGCCAATTTCTGTAACGTGGAGATGAGGAAGAAAAGAAGCAGTTGAGTCATGTACTCTATGTCCCACCTTTGTTTCTGGCCATGACAGCTGTACGAAACAATTACAAAATCCACATGAATTCCTGAGTTTGCTATTCTGGTTAATTAAGTAATAAACACCACTTATATTAGAAATGTTAGAAAATCAGAATATATTGATAATTCCATAATTTTCTTTAATCTGCTAATGTATGAATCTAAGTACGGAGTTAGAATCACAGAATATATTTCATCATTCACAATAGATGCTCTCATGGAAAAAGCACAGATCGAGATATAGTAAGAGAACAAATAGCTATCAGAACTGAGTGTTTAGTTGTTTTTCTAAAATTAAATAAAATAAGATGTTACCACTATGACACAAATGCACAAAGAAAGTCAGCAACATGCATTGCATTCTGTAATATTTTAAAAGTTAGCTTTCTATTTGATTTATAGAACCTTATAATTTAAGAATCGCAAGAGAGTTGAGACATCATGTGTCTAGTTCAGAGCCTTTGAACCGTCCACAGTAGAGCACAAAGTTTTCACAAAGGAGATACCATAAAGTGATATTAATAATCATTGGGTGGCTCTAGGTCTCTGCTTCCATTTGAACCAAAGCATATCTCCTTCCTATTCCATATATATTGAGATTTTGCATGGAATTTTATTTGGAAAAAGAAAAATTTTAGCTGCTTTAAAAAAAAGAATAAAAATTAAAGTTTAATTTAGGCCTATTTTATGCCATGTGTGACAAATTAATGATCGTTCCAGTCAAGTTCACACACTGGTTAATTCAAAATCAAGACTAAGTCTTCTAAAAGTGCTAAGTTCTTTCAGCTGTATACCTCTACTGTTTGTGTGGATTTGAGGACCCAAATCTTCTAAGAGTGCTAGGATAACATTCTTTCCACTGCACCATAATAATGTATATGGAATACACAACCTATTATGTGGTGTGGAGAATATGAACAGTTTAGCCATTATAGGTTAATATCCTTCAAGTTTATAAGTTAAATGTTAATAACCAAAGTTTATTTTTGTAGGTGGGGAAATTATAACCTTGATAACTTCTCTTATAAAGCTAAACAAGTTGTTTCAGTCCTATTATTGAAAAAGAAATATACCACCACTGTTATACTCACTCAGCAGCCTAAAAATAAGATGTTTCTGTTGGCTCAGATAACCTATTCTGCCTAAATCTTTGTACCTTCACCTATTTTGTGAGGGAAAGATTAAATGGTATTAAATAAATGATCCTTTCCGGTCTATATAATTTAGGATGCTTTATACTGCTAATGGCAGGGAATGCTCATTTAAATCAGCTTAATCAATGAAAAAATTTTTTACTACATGTAATAGAAATTGCAGACATATGGTAGACTCTTAGGTTTGATGACTCAGCAGCTCAAGTTTGCCATGTGTAACCTAAGTTTCTCCATCTCTCAGCCTGGTAATCTAAGGGCTGGAGATATTCTTGGCAGGAAATAGATGTCTGAAGAAGTTCTATTTGCTATATCTAGACCCAACAGTGTCCACAGGTAGAGGAAACATATTTTCTTATGACTTTGTTGTAGAAGATAAGATTGTTTTTGTAGAAGCAACCCGCCTGACTTGCTATCATGTCATAGATTAGAGTTGACTCATGTAAATATTCTTGTACCAGTCATTGGCAAAGGAGATGAACTGAACCAGCCATGTCTGCCCTTGGGACTAGATGTAGATTCACTTTATCATGAAACACATAATTATGCGCATGGTGCATGGAGGTGGACACCTGAATAAAATTGGGAATCTGTGACTAAAGAGAGGCAGAAATGGATGATGATTAGGCAAATATCCTTGTCCACTACACAATGCTCACAACATATGGCTGTATTTAATATCAGTAATTATCAATGGTAATGAGAGCAGACAAAGTAAACTAATCTGAATTTGAATAGAGTCCTCAAATATCATTCTAGGAATATTTACCCAAGCCTTCTCTAACCATTTAAACCTTTGTTAGAATCAGTTTAAAAATAACAGAACAGATTTGCATTGATAATACTAATCTGAATGTTTTCAATGAGTTAAATATTTAGGCATCATGATACTTAATGATGCATAGATTAGAGAGAAAATTAGATGCTGAATCCAAAAAACCAAGTGACCTCAGGAAATTGGCACTGAAAATGACCCAAGCCATTGCCAAATTGCAGTCCTCACTGTTTGTTTGGACTTGAAGCCTTGAGCCAGCTCTTACAGCACCACCACTTAAGTAGGAACCTGTGGAACACTAAGTGGTATGGCAGGATAACCAAAACTGTCCTGAAAATCAGTCTAAGGTTGCCTTTACAAATTACAAAATAATTCCCCTGAGCAACCAGATCAGATGAGGTCTACTAAGATATAAAATAGAAAATTATAAACAATGATAAAAACATCTATTGAACCCTTATTCTCTGGTGCCAGCTATAAGTGAACTAAAAATCTGCAACAAATATAAAAGGCAGGTGCTTCTATTAATGTTGTCATCCTCATTTTATAGACAAGAATATGAGTCATGGAAGGGGTGAGGAAGCCATGTGGTTAAGTAAGTAACAGATCTGGTAATCTCATCCAAACAACATGGTACCTACAGACTCTTTTTAATTAAAAAAAAAAATTTTAAGGTTTACTCATTTTTCAGAGACAGAGAGAGACAGAGTGTGAGGCGGGGAGGGGCAGAGAGAGAGGGAGACATAGAATCTGAAGCAGACTCCAGGCTCTGAGCTGTTAGCACAGAGCCTGAGGGGAAGCTCAAACCCACACACCATGTGATCATGACCTAAGCTGAAGTCGGAAGCTTAACCAACTGAGCCACCCAGGCGCCCCAATCCACACACTCTTAAATACTATGCTATCCTGTCTCTACTGGAGGTGCAGGAAAGAAGAAATAAATAACTTTAATATGAAGAACTGGCCTCACTTCTAAGAAGACAAAGGGTCTAATGCAGCCATTTAAGAAAGGATCTGGGGGTGGGGGCAGGTGTGCCTCGGTGGCTCAGTCCGTTAAGCCTGGAGTTGATTTTGGCTCAGGTCAAGATCTTACAGTTCATGAGTGTAAGCCCCTTTTTTTGGGCTCCAGGTTGACAGTGCTGTGCCCACTTTGGATTCTCCCTTTCCCTCTCTCTCTGCCTGTCCTGCACTCACACTCGCTTCCTCTCTCTCCCTCTCTCTTTAAAAAAAAAAAAAAAAAAAAAAAAAGAATGAACAAACTCATGAACAAACCTGGGAGGTTGGATTATTTTCTTATATTAGAAGATATAAAATGAATTTATGTGAAATATCTTAGTATATTATTTAAATAGTGCCTTTTTTTCTTTTTGCAGGGTAAATATGTGCTTATTAATACTGCTTAGTGAAATCTTTTAAAACTATGTTGCTTTAGTTCATTTCCAGACTACATGGTTCATAGAGAATATGGAAATAAATTTAGTGTAATTTTATATTAGTAACATCAGTATTCCAAAATCAAATTTAGAAACTTGATTCAAATCTGGGTCATTTTTTTCCCTAAAAATAATGTCCAGCATTTTTATTAGTTGTATAGTTGGCCTAATGAATGCACAAGTGTTCTTGTTAAATGCATGAATAACTGAATAAGTAAATAAATTTAACTTAGATTGTACTTGTCAGTACAATATATATTGTGGAATGGAATATATATTATCCCATTATATTTATATATTGTAATAAGTATATTTATTATATATATTTATATATTGTATAATGGAATATGTAATATTCCATTATATTTACTGAAAAATATTTCCTTTATAAAAACCAGTATTCAGGAAACCTGGAGTTCATATAAATCCATAAGCATTCCAAGGCTCTAGGTAGCCTATAATAAAAATCGAGTACTGAGATTCATGTGAGTACATTTGAAAGTGATAAAATTTAAAAATAAATGATTGACAGTAGAATAATAAAGAACATATATCTGATAAATGCTTAAGTCATGAAGGGAAGACTTAAGAAATGACATCAGGACAGCCACAAGTTTCAACCCGTAAATCCATTCTAGGGCAGCCAGGAATAACAAAGACCAGCTGAAGACAGCAGTTTGTGAAAACAAAATCAACAAAGAGTCTAAACTGGTAAAAACTGCCATTGGAAATACATGTGAGAGAGGAGAGCAGTTTTCACTTGACATGTGGCATTATCTAAACCAAGTCAGAACTGCAGCAACAGAAAACCTAAATAAAAATTCTAAACAGTAGGGGAATATGTGCATACAATTTGGAAAGTACTCTTGGTCCGTATTAACCTTTAGGAGAGATAAAGGAAGGGATGTTTTTGCAGTGTTTGCCTTTTTATAATGGCATATAAATTCATGTGAAACAGTGATTAAACCCTCCCCAAATCAATAGTGTTATAGTAAATAAAATACCAAAAGGCACAAACATGATATCACAATAGAATAGAGCCACAGACATGCAGTGTTTCTAGGGTAAATTTTTAGGGATTAACCAGAAAGATACATTATAAAAACAATATAGAAAAACAAGAGACCTTTCCCTCCAGCTAAACTGTGTGTTTATTTCTTTCAATCACAAGCTTTTGCAAAATAATTTTTGAACGTATCCTTTTTTTTTTCCCTCAGATTGCATATTAGTTTCTTTATATTGTTGCCTGAAATCGTCAGTAAGAGGGCAAATTAACATCAAGTTTTGATTCAAATATGGTTAACTGTTTTGCTTGCCAAAACTTAGTCATTTTAGTATGCCTTAGAAACACTTATCAAAGATAAAATAAAATGTTTAGTGCCACTGAATTTTTAGATAATCAAGTGGGCATTAACAATTTGATTTTTTCAGATATCGGGTTCTTCTTTTCCCTCCAACTTAATACCATAAAAATCTGAAGGCAAATGAAATGTAATAAATTCATAGGACAGTCTCCCTGGGAAAATGCTATTAGTGCAGAATTGCTAACCATGAACAAATTACTGCAATTAGAGCTACCTTTGTGGCATCGTAAGGCCATTCTACCTCACTGAAGATATATGATTCCAGAATTTGTGTTCCTTACATTAATATTAAGACTTACTGAATGAATAAAGGGAGTATTTGATGATTATTCATTTGATAGGGTGATTTGGTGTCAAAAGGTGTTCCTCCGAGTTTTGATTCTTGTAAATCCAGGGTAATTATACGTCTTTTGGGAAATTCAAGTACATCTCTGTCTTAAAACCAGAGCTACAAGGAAAATCACTCTTTATAAGCTAGTTGTAGAATAAAAACTGCTTTAATTTAAAGAATGTTGAGTTTTTCACTGCTAATTTATCTGCCTAAATCCATGCTTACTAGTATATTTTAATTATAGTCAAGCACTGCATGGCCCTCAATCTGTGATCATCTTCAGTAGTCTTTCTCATGTTTTGATTCAATGACATAACTCAAATTAAACTGTTTAAAAATTATTACAGACCATAGAAATATGAATTTAAAGGGAAGAAATTGAAGGAATCAAGAACAAATCTAAAAATCTACAGAAATAAAAATACTACTAGCTTCCAATGAGGATAACAGGAGAGTGAGAGCTCTCTAAAATTCATATAATTCCCTCTCTCTGTTTCTCTCTCTCATCTATCTATTTCTCTCTCTCTCTCTCTCTCTCTCTCTCTCTCTCTCTATATATATATATATATATATATATATATATATAGTATATAACTCAATTTAGCTAAACCTTCAGCAATGAAACTTGTAATAAACTGAAGTTAATAATGTAGAATTACAAATATCTTGGAGAAAATGTTATAATTTCTAAAAATTAGATTATTATTTTAAAAATAACTTCTCTTCCAGTACTTGGTAGCTTCTCAAACATTATCTTTTGAATTATTTTTTAAAATCTGAGTTATTAACTTGGGTAAAGATCTAGAGTCAATTTTCATCAAACTTTTCAGGAAGAATTGTATAATAGATGACAGAATTAGAGTCAAAGAGTATCTCCAAAGACAAAAAAAAAAGTTCCAAATAATATGGTGAATTTTAACCAGAATAAAGTGTCAGTGTTTTGCTTCAATAAATTAGTTTTATGACTTTGGCTACCATAAATTCCATTTAAATCAGTTTAAAAGACCATAATGTGTCTGATAAAATGGTTTTTCCAATTAGAAAACATTACCAAAATTAATAAAAATTTTTATTAACATGGTGTATTTCTGCCCTTAATTAACTTATAGTATATTGGAGGATACAAAAAGAAAATGATAATACAGTCTAGTGTGGCCATGACTGTGAAATGATCAGAGTTGTCAGTGGAAAAGGCATACCTCACTCTGACTGGCAGGAAGAAGAAATGCCTCCCAGGAGTGATAACACTAAACTGTGTTTCAATAGTGACTCTTGGCCATGGTAAGATATATGGAAGAGGTAAATGGATGTTAAAGTTGGAAAAGTAGAGAGGCTGTTGATCATCAGAGTCCCAGTATGGAATGCAAAGATGTTGGCCTTCATCCTGTGAGTGATGACAAAGTTGTTGTGATATTTAAGCTGTACAAGTGTACATTTTAAAAAGATCTGTTGATTCTAAATTAAATAAGCATCATGATGAAACTCAGAAGTACTTGCGTATTTCAAAATTGCAGAATTTTCAGTATAGGCTACTTAGCTTTATTTCAAAGATGTGAAAAGAATGAAGTATGATTCCTCACATTAAGGACATTAAGGAGAGATGTAAGAGTGGTATCTTCTCAAATTTTAGTACATTCAAAGTGAGATAATAGCTCATAAGTGAAACAAGAACAATTATTGGGATATAAAGAAGGTAGAGAACACTACCAGATTGAGTTTCAGGATGACTTCATAAAATAAATAGAAATGAGTCCTTGAAGGATCAGTGAGATGATCAAAGGGGAAATAGAGATGCTGAGAAGGTAGTTCAATATACAGTGTGTTGAAAAGATGCTCAAAATAGTAGTTTAGGTTCAGTTCATGTGAAAGAGTAGTGGAAAAGTAAATCAGAAAGGCAGTGGGTTCTTAGTTTGTGAAATCCCTTGAGTGAGAGAGTAAAAGGGTTTGGAATTTTATTAATAAAGTTTTTTGAAGAGAGAATGAAAAGCCCAAATCAAATGTCTTAGCCTAGGTTCCTAAGAAAACATAGCCTGAGGCATAAATTTATATGCCATTATTTTCTTAGGGAGTTCATCTCAGAGAATAGAAGTGAGATACAAGGGATTAAAAGGAGGGAAGAGAAAGAGCCAGAACTAAACTGGTAACTTCTAAGTAGGACTCCTGCTCAATCCTTGAGAGTTGGCATCCTGAGATGCCATATAAACTGTACCAGGACTGTATCCCTCCTAATGGAGGGAAAGGAAAAAGTAAGAATGATTTAGCCACCTCTTCTCAAATTACATTGGTTAAACATTCACCTCGTGAGTTAATATCCCTGCTTTCCAGATTGTAACTTGGTCAAGAATTGAGGCAGTCAGATATTACCTGCTTGAGGTCGCTCAGAGAGCCTAAACTAGAAGCAAATGGTACATATAGAGATGGTAGGAAATGTATAGAAGATTTCTCATTTGGTGATACTTTATAAAAATTGACATGACATCATAATCAAGACAAATATATTAAAGATGGAAAAACAAATTAGAAAAAATTTAAATAGCTTAGGTGGACATAATAAAGACCTTTATTAGCATAGTAGTATTTGGAGTGGGAAGAAAAAATTACCATATGAGGATATAGGAAAAAATAATATGAGTCTAGCAGGTGACTGGACATGGGATGATACAAGGCAACAAATATGACACCACATTTTTAAAGCCTGGTTTTAATGGTAATACCATTCTCATAGGAATTGTTTTTTGTTGTTGTTGACTTTGTTTTCCAAGCAGACATTAATGTCAAATATACTTTAGACATATAGAATTCCAAATGCACTGAATTCATCAGTAATAATTTTCTAACCATGCATACAGAAAGCTCAACTAAACAGATAAAAAGAATATATGCTCATTTCCATGTTTAGTAAATATATTTTCTGCTTCCTATTTCAGAATGCAACTACAGCAAACTTTGTTACTTGTGCAGTAACCTAAGGGGTCAGGGGATGACTTTTCTCCAACAGAGTAATGACATCTATTATTTCTGTTTTCCAGAAGTGTAAGATTATGCTGCATGATGAAAAGTTCATTTCAGAGAGTTTCTTTGCTTTTTTTTAATACAAAATAACTCCCCACCCTCCACACAGGAAATAACTGTGCATTTTGACATATAAATATATCATGTGTTGGGGTGGGAGAAAATGTGGTTCAGGGCTTAAAAATAGAAAAGAATGACTATCATTGCAGAATGCTAAGTGAGCAACAAACTGATAACTGAGAAAACCTCTCTCCCTGCATCCATGACCACTTTGTTTATGAGCCTGCTGGGCAATGACAGTGGTGGTTGAAGAAAGAGGCAGATTGTTATTTACAAAACAGGTTATCCTATTCACTCGATTATTAAGATCCTCCTCCACTGAAATGATTCTTTGGTGGCCATTCAGTTGGAACACAAACATCATCTCATTTTTTGCCCATTCAGAGAGATCTATTCACATTCCTCTTCTCCTGATTTCCTTGTCACCAGTTTTCCAGTTATGTCCTTTCCAAGTCCCTGACCATCCTGCCAAACCAATGGCCATAATCCACAAATTGGTATGTAATCACACGTCTGACCATTTCTCTATCCAAGCAAAATGAACAACCAGGTGCAGCTGCTCAAAGTTCTTTTCATTGGGAAGATTTTATTCACCATGTTTTTCAGGGATGCTCTAGAAAAGGGCTGTAGTTCTGTAAGCTCTCTACTTTCAAGTGTTTGTTCAAGTATCATGACAAACTATCTGCTAACCCGGCCCAAGTCTTCCTCTGTCAACTGATTGAAGAGAACTTGTTGTGAGGCCATAGGTTTGACAGGGTTTTTGGAATGGTGGTGGTGGGGTCTGCCATGAAATAATTCTTGGGAAGTCTTTGGTGCAAAAAGGTGATTTTATTAAAGCACGGGGACAGAACCCATGGGCAAGAAGAGCTGCACTCAGTTGTGAAGAGTGACTGGTTGTATACTATGGAATTGCGGGAGGTGAAGGCAAAAGGGAGGCTTCCAGAAGGACTTTCATATGGTAAAGAAGACTCCTAAGATACTAGAGGTCTAGCGATTATCAAGCTAAAGTTGTTTTCCCTCTAGTAAGGCATTACATTATGACAGTAGTGGGTTCCTGGAGAAATGTTATACTCTGTATTTGCCTCAGGATTTGTCAATGGGCTGCCGGCTATAAAGAAATTTAATTTCACCTGTCACTTCCTTCATGCCTTTGTTCCCACATCACTGTGGAGGGGAGGGTGATGTTGGGGGACTCCTCCAGAAAAATGAGTCTATAGGATTCTAGAGATTAGGCTATTGATAAGATTGCTTTCTTCTTGTAATTTACTAAGATATTTGTAAACTGATGGAGACTCGTGTCCTGTATGACTGTGATCTCTATCAGTTAACCATTTATTTTCTTTCCTTTCCTTTGTTCTTAGGCATCTAGGAGTACCTGAGGAATATCACGCATATCCCACCTGGTTGGGGGAGTGATGTTGTTAGCTTGTGCTTTGCCCACAGCCTACTTTATGCACCCTCATCAGGTTCACACTGAGAGAGGGAAGACAGTATAGCAGGAGTACAGATGATGGGCATTTGTGCTACCTTTCCAAGTAACTTGTGCCCACCGGGCTCACTTGTGTCTGCTCTCATGTATACCACCTTCACTTCATGATGTACTGCTGCTGGGAATGTCCAACTTAGGGTTTGGTGGATCAGATAACTGGGAATCTGACTTTGATGACATGTGGAAACATCGAGCATGATGTTCAAACTCCTTACTTTAAGTCATTTCATGACCTGCTTACTACTCCAATCCCCTCTCCCACTTCACATCCTCTACACTCCAGCCTTACTACCTTTGAATCTTCACAAGGTCTGGTCCCTTCTTCTCAATCAGTTTTCTGCTCAAACACCATCTTCCCAGACAGAACTTTCCTGACCACCACATCTAATCCCCTTGCACACCCTGTCTGTTACTTTAACAATTTTCCCCTTGCACACCCTGTCTGTTACTTCAACAATTTTGTAGTACAACAATTTCTTGAGAAATGTATCACCACATGAAATTACCTTGTTAGTGTCTGCTGTGATGTGAAAGGAGTTGAAGAGGCTTTCTGCTGCCATTTGAAGTATTACCCAATCTTCCTCTTGGTCTGAAGTCTGTCCTCAAACTGTCAAAGTCTATTCTGACTCTCTGAAAGGACTTTTACCTCAAGAAGCAAATCTCTTAGGATCTTCTTTTAGCTTTACAGATGAATCCGAGGATTCATATAAATATATTGGTGTGATGGTTAATTTTATATGTAAACATGACTGGGCCAGGAGATGCCCAAATATCTGGTTAAAGGTTATTCATGGGTGTTTCTGTGAGGATGCTTCTGGAAACATTAGCATTTGAATTGGTCTACTGAGAAAAGCAGATGGCTCTCCACAATGTGGGAGGACAACACCAATCCCTTGAGGGCCTGAATAGAACAAAAAGAGGAAGGTTGAACTCTTTCTCTTCCTAATTGCTTGAGCTAGATCAGTCTTCTGCCTTCAGCACTCCTGGTTCTCAGACCCTAAGACTGGAATCTACACCTTTGGCTTTATGATCCTTCAGACTACACAGCTAACTTTCCTGGATTTCAAGCTTGCAGATGGCTGATCATGGGACATCTCAGCCTTCATAATCATGTGAGCCAGTGCCTTATAATAAATCTCTTTACTTATGAGAAAAACATATATAAATATCCTCTATATCCTATTGAATCTCTTTTTCTGCAAAACCCAACAAACAAGTTGAGAATATAGTTAGAGTGCATTCATATATTTTATTCATATTGAAAATTAAATCAATTGAAAATAGATACATATGTCCGTCTTTTCTGAATTTTTTTTTTCTGTTTCCACTGTTATTCTGAGGGAAATCCTGTAAATGAGTGGAGATTTAAGACTAAGAATAGTTGAATATAAGAGG